>NC_136063.1:1818297376-1819517876 GCF_964261635.1 Lissotriton helveticus
ACTTCAGCGGTACTGGTCCAAGCCTGAAGATCGTGAGGAGCTTCGTGTGAAAATTCTGGCGGAAGGCCTGCCACTTCATCGACCCCTGTATGTCGTCGTGGTCCGAAAGTCTTTGCTGAGAGGATCCCCGCTTTCCGACGGCTACGAAGGACTGCTGCCCTGACTGTCGCCCTGTCTTGGAGCCCTTAGACGATTTGTAAAGCGAGACGATAGACGGGTCTTCTGGTGACGTGATCGATACCTCAGTTAAGTATGAGTGGAGCGTCTCCCAGTCCTTAGTTTTTGGGTATCCCTTGGGATCTTTGATTTGGGACTTGCAAGCTCCAAAGCCGAGGGGCTTGTGTATTCACGAGGCTATCGTGTTCGATATTCCCTTGAAGTTTGAAGCTAGACTAGTGAGCGAAGATGCCTGGTCTTAGCAGACTTGGAAAGTTATTTTGTTGTGGTTGTAATAGGGATTCCCGATTGGAGGATTCGTGTCCGGTTCTTCCGATTGGAACTCCAACCTATGAGCTCTATTTGAAACATGGCGTGGGCCCCATAACGTATAATGAAGTGTGGATTTGCTACACTAGAAAGGACGGTGTCCTAAAGTGGCCCCAATATGGTAGTTATGACACGGAGATTTTAGAGAATTTAGAAGTTAAACTCTTCAAGAAGAAAGCCCGGCCGGCGATGTTTGACTCTTTCCGCCTCTGGCGAAAGGAAGCCAAACAGAAAGAAATTAAATTAGCGAAGAGAAATAAAAGAGAGGGGTATTTCGATAATGCAAGCTGCTATACAGTTTAAAGATCATGAAGAAGAACAAGCGAGTGAGCAGTTGCACAGGCAACGTAAAATGGCGATTGATAAGTGTTATCCAGCTTTGCCACCTCATCAGCAAGATGCGACGAAGGAACTTGAGAAGGATCCTTTGATGTCCCATTTGTTGAGGTCGCCACCCCCTTATGTGCCAAGTGCTACGGCACCTCCGCAACCTCCGGTTGCTTTGCCTCCGGTTATTGCACAGCCGCCAGCTCCTCTTCAGTTGGCTCATATTCCTCTGGCGCAGCCTTCTCAAGGGCCGCTGACTTTGCTACCTGCTCCGCCTCCAATTCTTACGACTTTGTCTCCTGTTCTTGCTACTTCTTCTTCTACCGCTCCTATATTGGTTTCCTCTCAGTCTGCCTTGTCTCCTGTCCTTCTGTCAACTTCTCCTTCTGTTCGACAGAGGATGACTGATACCGTTACTGGTCTCCTTTCCCCTCTCTTTGGGTCACTAGGTATGACCCCTGTTTCAGAGCGTAAACAATTACGTAGCCAATTGCCTGGTCCCGACGAGCGGACAGTACTGGATCATTTGGTACGTAAATGGGTTACTAATACTTTGAGATATGATTTAGAATCTGTTATGGATGTCTTCTGTCAATGGGAAGCACAGAAGCAGAGGTATGTTTTTGATGAAATGTGTACTTTCCTTCGTGAAGAATGGGAAGATGGTGATTTGGGACAGACTCCGTCAGAGTTGTTCCGTGTACAGTCTGAGTTTGCGAAGGGAACTATAGTGGGTCTCGATGTTGAGAGAGCAGTTGCGACATTGTTGTCGTTTAGGAGTAAGTCTCCTTCTCAGCCGTTGTTTGAGCCTGATCCTTCTGTTAGGAGGAAAGTGCGACAATATCCAATGAGGGAGGTTCCTCCGGTGTGGAAATAGGCCGTTCAGGCCGATGTTAATGCTGGTAATGTAGCTGCACCTCTTCTGATTTTTCTGGTGCCTGTACCTATAATAGGTTTCTGATTTTTCTGGTGCCTGTACCTATAATAGGGTTAGTTGCCCCAGTAGAATAGACTACATTTTGGTTGATAAGAGATTGTGGAGATATGTGTCAGATATGGCAGTTATCCCATCTATCCATAGTGACCATAACCCACTATCCCTTAGCTTGTGCAACCTGATAACTGCGGGGAATTCCCTGCTCAGCAATAGATTAACAATGGCGACTAGAGAATTAGTACCCTCGAATTATAAAAGATTCATTAAATGGCATAAATTTGCCATTAACGAGCAAAAGACAAATGCCCTGGGGAGATCGTAAGAGATCAGACCGAGAAGCTCTGTGCACTCTGTACTGATGATCCAGGTTCTGTCCAGGTTAACACGGTCTATGTGGAGACAATTGACAGGATGGCCGCTCTCTTCCTTGACGGACGTGGGGTAAGCCAATTGAAGCGCAGGAAGCCCACTGCTAGGTGGTATAACCACTAATGCAGAGGGGCTAATTCCAAACTGATTTGTGCCATCAAAACCCGAGATCCAACCGAGGTTCGTTTAGCCCGAGCTGTGTACAGATGCGCACTATTAGTGGCAAAGAGGGCTTGGGATGATTCCCACTGGGAAGAGCTAAAACTGGCTAGCCAGAACAGGAATGGTGAAGGGTTCTGGGCTTTAGTAAGAAAAACTAATGAAGATGGCCTAGATTTATTACCTAATCATATCACGGGCAGGGAATGGTTCGATCACTTTAGGAAACTGTACGCCGGGGTAGGGGCTCCCGAGAATAGCGAACTGACAGCAGAATGTATATTACCCCTGTACGATACAACCTTATTTACTGATCCTATAGGGCAAACTGAGGTTGAGTCTGCGATCAGCAAAATTGTCCCAGGCAAGGCACCGGGCCAGGATGGCATTCCCGGTGATCTGTTCCGCGCCAGCCCTAAGCAATGGGCCAAGTTCTTCTCCCTCTTGACTAATGCCCTCCTCCTTGGGTCTCCAGTCCCAAGCTCATGGAAGGGGGCTGAAGTGATACCTATTTACAAGAAGGGGCCAAGGGGTGACCCTGCCAACTATCGTCCAATCAGCTTGATCGACGCTGGTCAGAAGGTGGTTGGCAGAGTCCTTCTGGAAAGGATCCTCTCTTGGGCAAAGGAGAACAATATTATCTCCCCCTTCCAGGCAGGTTTTAGGGCTTGTACAAGCACTGTAGATCAGGCTTTCAGGCTGTTATTACTCCATTGGAAGACAGTCTCGATCGGTAAGGGCAGTTTGTACTTGGCCTTTATCGATTTGAAGACCACGTTCGACCTGGTCCCTCGAGGGCGCCTTTGGGCGGTTCTTCATGATATGGGGTTTTCTTTGCCTATTCTGAACCTGTTGGCCCGCTTGCATGATGGAACGTATGCATGCATTCGGTGGGGCACGCAGGAGCAGAAAATTGCAAACATCCCAGTGAATAGAGGTGTCCGCCAAGGATGTGTCCTGGCGCCGACCCTCTTCTCTTTATTTGTTAATGGGATGGTTTCTTTTTTATCTGATATTAATGCTGATGCCCCTAGTTTGGCCGGTGTGAAAGTTCCCGCCATGCTTTTTGCTGATGATACGCTACTAGTCTCCAAAACGCCCATGGGGCTCCAAAAATTGCTGGATCGGTCCTGTGTCTTTTGTAATTTGAGGGGCTTGGTTATTAACACCTCTAAAACCAAGCTCCTTTATTTTAATCCCAGTAGGAAAGCCAATCGCCCGCTCACACTTAATGAAGAGCCATTGGAGCGGGTTAAAATTTTGACTACCTTGGGATTAGGATATCCGACCAACTTAAATGGAACTCTCACATTGAAAAAATGGCTTTAAACCACAAACGAGTTGTGGGCGTCATAGGCAGGGAGCATAGATCCTCAGTATCAAGACCCATAGCTCCCGCTTTGGAGATTTATTCTGCAAAAGCAGTAGCCAGTGCTCTGTACAGAGCAGAGCTCTGGGGTTTCAATAATGTTGATTCCCTCGTAATGTCCGAGAATACATTTTATAAGGAGCTTTTGTCTGTCCCTAGGAGTACCCCAAGCAAACCCATCCAATACGACCTTGGACGCAGATCTATCAAAGATCTTATAATTCTGCGTCCGCTTCTCTATTGGGCCCGCCTGTGGCGCACACCAGAGCTAGAGAGCTACGCAGACGCCTTAAAGAAGTCATGAATTTGCAGGGGTCTCACAAAATTGCTTGGCTCTCCAAAGTGAAGGAGCTCCTAATGGCCATTGGCCTGTGGGTTGTATGGGAATCCGGGACTTCAATATCTAAACTGGAGATTAAGCGGGCATACTGGTTGTGGGTCGACGCCCAAGAATCTAGAGCGGATAATCTAGGTAGACTCACAGACGAGTTTCGTCTGCACAAGACAGTACCCTTGCTTGAACCCTATATGGACTTCATTAGAAAACGATAGGGCCTTATATATCCAGTTTAGAATGGGAACTCTACCAGTCCGTGAACGCACCTCTAAATGGAAACCCCCATCAGACGCTTGCCACATGCCCACACTGCAGCGCTGAACTGGAAACCATTCCACATGTCTTTTTTGTCTGCAGTGCCTATAACAAGCCCAGATCCAAATGGCTAAAACCAGTCTGTCACCTACTCGAGACTAGAGGCTATGCCCCAGCTCTAAGAATCTTACAATCCGATCCTAATACAGTACTGGCCTGTGGGGTAGCTAAATTTCTTAGCTTGGCGTGGGTGATTAGATTCAAAGCTATGTGATGAATTTTTTTCAGGTGATCCCCTGTTTTTTTTTCCTAACTAACTCAAAGCTGTAAATTGTTTAATGCTGTTTTATCCTTGTCTTTTTAATTATTTATTAAGTGTTTTAACTAACAACATGAATTGTATTTTTATTGTTCTGCGCTTTTAAGATATTTCTATATCGAATAAAGCTTTGATTGTAGCTGCACCAGCCAATTTTCAACGTGTTTGGGTACATGTTCCGTGGAAGCGAGCTGAAGTTTTGGCTCTTAAGCAGACTTTGCCTGACCCCCGCAAAAATCCTGCAGGGTATTATAAGGAATTATCACAGACTGCAGACTCATGTATTATGAATCTAGCTGATATAGACATGTTGTTTGGAAATGTGGTTCCACAGCCTTTATGGGGATTGATTCGTCACACGGACCATGCGCAAGAGTTAGGTAATACCTGGGTTAATATTGGTGCTGCGGATGGTCGACAAGTTGGTGGTGCTAAACCTGAGCCTCTAGTTGCAGAATTCCTGGTAGGATCGTTACTTATATGAAGACTTTAATGCCTGCTATGCGAGTAAACTGGGACAAATTGTCTGTGTGTAAGCAAAAGAAAGATGAAAGTGTATCTGATTTCTTCACTAGGTTTGAAGAAACGTTTATTGACCATAGTGGTCAAGACATGAGTACGGAAGGTGGTCAACGGTTGTTTGTTGATAAGTTTGTGCATAACTTGCTTCCCGAGTTGTGTACTAAATTGAAGGATTCAGAGAGTTCTTGGGCTGTTTCCTCATCAGCACAGATATTGGCTACTGCACAGTACTACGAAAATAGGGATAAGGATGAGAAGGATAGAGCAGACAAGAAGACTAAAGAGTTGAAAACAAAGGTTCTTTTGCAGCAAGCGTATCCGCCTCGTAGTAGCCAACGTGATTATCAGCAGCCTCAGCAGTTTCAGAGAAACCCGCAAAGGTTTGAGCCTCCTCAACTGCGTTTTCCTGTAGGCCCTAATCAGCGTGCATATTGCAAAGAAGAGGGCCATTTTAAAAATAGTTGCCCGGTTCTGTTACAGCGCGCGAATGGTGTTTCTGGTGTGAGAGGTCGAGGTGTTCAGCAAGCTTTTAGAGGTAGGGGACGTGGTGTGTTCCCCCAGAATGCGCGTTCCTTTCCTCCACAAAATTCAATGAATTGTTTTGATCAGCAAAATGGTGCGTCTGGTAGGACGACTCAGTACTATGCTGACGACTACTATGTCGAAGGTGAAAATATGGACGGTAATGATTTCTAGGACAGCCATAGACAAAGAGAGGGAGTTGTTTCAGTTCCAATAGATCAGAGTGGACCTTATGTTGAAGTGATTACATCAGGTGTGTCAGAGCCTTTTCTGTTGGATACTGGTGCTGCGAAGAGTTCTATTATGCACTCTAAACTCCCTGGCGCACCTTTGTCTGGCTTGACGAATGTTTCAGTCGGATTTTCTGGATCCCCAGTTAGAAACCCGATTTCTAGTCCTTTGTCTCTTTCTGTTGGACCTTGTGAATTCGAAGCACCCCTTATTTTGACGACAGGTTGTGGTGAGAATTTGTTGGGATTGGATCTATTGAAAAGATTGTATGCGACACTACAATGTTCTCCTTCGGGAGTACAACTTACATTAGGTAAGTGAGTGATCTCTCGGATGTATTTGTCGAAAGACCGACTCCCGGACGAATTGTCTTCTCTTCCTGATATTCTTTGGGCTACTGGTCCTAATGATGTGGGTCTTTTGGAGATACCGCCATATGTTGTGACGCTGAAAGCAAATGTTCGAATGCCACGTATTCCCCAATATAGGATCTCTAGTGATGGTTAAAGAGCGTTGCTAGCGATCATTCATGACCTGATTGAGAAAGATGTGATTGAAGAAACGAGAGGTAATGTGTGAAATAGTCCGGTTTTGCCTGTTCTGAAACGTACTGATTCTTCACAACCGCCTGTATATAGGTTTGTGATCGATCTTCGCAAGGTGAATAAGATTGTAGTTCCGCAATTTCCTGTTGTTCCAGATATTACTGCCTTACTGACCATGATTCCAGCTTCAGCCACTTGGTTTTCAGTGATTGATTTGAAGAATGCTTTCTTCAGCATCCCGATTGCCGAGGAGAGTAGAGATATTTTCGGCTTCTCTTTAGGAGGTCGAAGCTTCCGGTTCAAGCGCGCTCCTCAAGGCTATTGTGAGAGTCCATCAATCTACAGTCAGGCTTTGAAAACACAGCTTGATACGATTGTCTTACCTGATGGCGCTGCTCTTGTTCAGTATGTCGACGATTTGTTAGTTGCTGCTGACAATTAAGAGATTTGTAAAGAAGCTACTTTGTCATTGTTGCGTCATTTGTCTGACTTCCATCATAAGGTGTCTCTTTCAAAGCTGCAGTATTGTCGACAAGAAGTGACCTACTTAGGTCATCTCTTAGCGAAGGAGGGAAGAAGATTGACCCCAGAACGAATCCAAGCGATTGCGAAAATGAGTGTGTCAACTACTCAGAGAGAAGTGCGTGCTTTCCTGGGTATTACGTCGTATTGTAGACAGTGGATTCCAAATTTTTCGCTTCTTGCGAAACCTTTGATAGCTCTTACTGTTAAGGATACTCCGAATCCTATTCCTTGGACTGACGAATGCCAGAAGAGTTTTTCAGAATTGCGTGATGCGTTGTGTTCAGCTCCTGTGTTGGGTACTCCCGACTACAGTAAGCCTTTCACACTCTATGTCCACGAGTGAGAGGGATGTGCATTGTCAGTTTTGACACAGCAGTTCGGCGATAAGCAGCGTCCATGTGCGTATTTCTCGTCGACTTTGGATCCGGTAGCTAGAGCGTTGCCGAGTTGTTTGAGAGCCACAGCGGCAGCGGCTGTCTCTATTCGACAGTCTGCTGGCTTGATGATGGATAATACGTTGATTGTAATGATTCCACATGCAATGGATACATTGTTGAACAGGACAAAGACACAGCACTTAACTAGTGCCCGATTGTCAGGTTATGAGTTGACACTCTTAGCGAGTCATGAGCATATAAAGAGATGCAACACGTTGAATCCAGCTACGTTGTTGCCGATTTCAGTGGAGACAGATGTTTCTGAACAGCATGATTGTTTTCTTAGGACAGAGGAGGAAACGAAAGGGAGAATAGACCTTAGGGACACTCCTCTTTCAAAGTGTGATGGTACCTTATGGGTAGATGGTTCGTGCTGCAAGCTTCCGAATGGTGATACGACTGCGGCATATGCTGTTACAACTTTGCACACGATTGTTGAAGCTACACGTATCCCACATAACTCAGCTCAAGCAGCAGAGTTGATTGCATTGACAACAGCGTGTGTGTTGTCGAAAGGGAAACAAGTGACTGTGTACACTGATAGCCGGTATGCGTTTGGTGTGGCTCATAGTTTTGGACGATTGTGGAAAGAGCGTGGGTTTCTGACTTCGCATGGAACTAAGATTCAGCATGGTCAGTTGGTAAATGAGCTTCTTGAGTCACTTACTTTGCCATTGCAAGTTGCGATCGTGAAATGCAGTGCACATAAGAAGGTTACCGATGACGTTGGTCATGGTAATGCGTTTGCAGATGAAGTTGCGAAAGAAACGGCAAGGGATGTGATGAGTCGAATGTATGTTGCGGGTCCGGCGAGATGGGTTCCGGATAGAGGAATGTGTGAAGATACGATAGAAAGTGTGCAGTCAATTCAAGCTGAAGCTGCAGAGAAGGAGTTGAGCGTATGGAGAGAGAGTACGGGTAAATTGGATTCGAATGGTTGTTGGGTTGAGTTGTCAGAGCATCAGCGATGGTTGTTACCCGATGCGTACGTGCTTGCAGTGGTTACAATGGCGCATGGAATGGCTCATATCAGTACGAAAGGGATTTGTAAGTTGTTGGCTCCAGTATGGCAAAATGCTGGAATTCCTAAGTGTGCAGAGAATGTGGTCAAGAATTGTATGGTTTGTCTGATGTACAATCCTGACAAGGGAACTCCAACTCCAGCTGGTCATTTTGCGCCTCCAACGTATCAGTTCGAGGTTTTGCAGATAGATTTCATCCACATGGAGAGGGGCAACAATTTGAAGTATGTACTCGTGGTTGTTTGTGCCTTTTCAAGATGGGTAGAAGCATATCCCCTGAAACATAATACTGCCCTGTCCACAGCTAAAGCCCTTGTTAAGGAGTTTTTCCCTAGGTACGGTTTACCGAGAATGGTCTGGAGTGACAATGGGAATGAATTTGTGGGTCAAGTGATGAAGAGAGTATGTGATGGTTTAGGAATTCGTCAGAAATTCCATGCTGCAAATCACCCCCAATCAGCTGGTCTAGTGGAGTGCTATAATGGCACCCTTAAGTTGAAACTGGCCAAGATACAGGCGAGCTCTGGTCTTCAATGGCCTGATGCTTTGCCTTTAGCACTTTTGTCAACTAGGATGACTGTACATTCTCGAGTGGGACTTAGTCCATATGAGATAGTTTTTGGTCGCCCGGCAAACATATGGGGAGTGCAGAGGCCGACAAAATTCAGCGAGATCGAACACCCTGTACTGCTTGATTACCTGTACGAATTGACGGCTAAATTGCATGTCTTACACCAACAGGTTCATGATACATTGCCTCAGGCTTCTGAAGATTCAGGACATGCCATCCATCCTGGCTCCTGGGTCCTAGTGAAGAACTTTCAGCGGACAAAGAACGATCAGCCCCGCTGGACCGGTCCCTACTTGATGCTATTGTCTACGCGATCTGCAGTACGAGTGCAAGGGAAGAAAAACTGGATTCATGGCGTACATTGTAAGAGGGTTCCTTTGCCTCTGCCGTACGACCGGTGGGTCCAGGAGGGCATTCCTGATTCAGAAACTGGCACCGTGCCTCGTTTTCTGCCTTTTAGCGATGCACGTTTAATTGGGACGAGTTCTGAGCGTGAAAGTGACGATCTTCTGCAAGAAGCTGTGCCACCGTCAGTTCGACTGGAAACTACCAAGCCTGAACTCTTTTTCCGTGATCAGACATTGCCTGGAAAAGACCGTTATAATTTGCGACCAAGAGTTGTGGGACTAATAAAGTGAAAATCCTTTTTGCTATTTCTGAAAGTTCAGCTCTCCCATCTGAGAAACTGTTTTGACTGATTTTTGTTTTTCGAACCGCCATCCGGGTTCTGCTGTAGGGTTGCGGTGTAAAGACTTGGGAGTGCAAGCCGAAGACATAAGGTTGATGGTTCTGGTTGGTCCTAGGGCGTTCCCTGGACTGACAGACGCATTCCTTAGCACGGAAGACCCAACCGCCGCGAGCAGCACGGTTAGAGGATGGAGTTTTTCGAGATGGAGAGACCTGTTGAAGAAACGAGTTTTAAGAGCAAAATGTGCCGAATTATGAGTAGAAAGTGTTTTTTGATATTATGTCTTTTCATGTTACTTAGCTTGATGATGTTCTTGATGGGATATATTATATTCTCTTTCCAAGTGACAGTTGCACCCACTACACAACCCATACCTTCTTCTACTGTTTCTTCGCATTCTTTTCATCCTCTGCCTGAACATGAGTCCATTAGGAGATTGGAATTCATTTATAACTCCTTTGTTCAGCTTCTGCACCAACACCAGCTAGTAGTGAACACGACAAATTGTTGGGTGTGTGGCCTTATGCCCCATACTACCGATAAAGGTATTCCTTACCTGGTCCTGCCATTCAGCTATAAAGGTTCCGTGTGGGCATACAGAACGATGTTCATCTATGCTCGTGAAGTCTATCCCCTACGTTCTGTGAAAGACAATCCAAAGAATAGTGCTCTAGTTAAGGGAATAGTCGATATGATTGAAGGAGCTAGTTCCTATGAGACTAAACCGAGAGAAGAGACACTAGCGTATATTGGATGGAACATGACCGGATATGGAGCTAGTCTGAGTAAGAACCAGCAAGCGAAAAGATCCTCTCCGATTTGGATTGTACCCCATCAGGGTCATTTTTGTCTGCAAGGTAATGGCAAGAATCCGAGAGCTCAGTTAGGGAAGAGTATCTGCACTGAGACGTACGTTTTTGCGTCCCAGACTTCCCCATCGTTCCTAGCAGCTAAAGGTACCTATTTCATCTGTTACGATAGAGCATACACATGGTTGCCCCCTGATTTCTCGGGCACATGTTTTGTCTCGTTCCTGTTGCCTCCTACGTATACAGCTGCGGCAGATTACCACAAGACGAGAGTTGTTAGAGGTGTCTTCAGTAAGGAAGATACTGCAGAACAAGAATTGGGAGATTTTCTGAAGGGTTTTCTGCCGTTTTGGGGACCTATGGTTAACAGCAGGAACATACGGCAATTGACGAGAGTGGTTGAGGCCACCATAGTTGAAAATGCCGGTGCCCTTAGCAACTTGACTGCTGAGCTCCAGTCGGATCGCCTTATGACTCTTCAGAACAGGGTTGCGTTAAATGTCATATTTGCAGATAGAGGAGGGGTATGTAAATTGATTCAATCGAGCTGCTCGTTTTTATTCCTGACAACGCTCAGACAGTGTACCAAGCCATTTCCAAGCTACTTAAGATCTCCGAGTCTGTGCATGTGGACGAAGGAGATTGGTCGTTGATGGGATGGTTTTGGGGATCGTTATCCACTTGGGGATGGAAGATTCTGATGGTCAGTGGGGTGGTATTAGCTATCCTTTTCCTGTTCTGTCTTTGTGTACAGTGTGCTCCTGCTATATGTAGCCTTTGTGCTACCTCGTGTGCAAGGAGACCTGTATCAAGAGACGTGCTAAGTAATAGGATGATGCTACAGCAACATCTTGATGAGCTGATGAGTATAGACCTGGATTCAGATTGATGTGAGTTTAGGTTATTGCCTATGTAAGGGCAAAAGGAGGGTCTGAGGTTCCGTGAATTCTGACCCTGGGTCGTAATGGTTGTGGTTCTGGTACGATTTTGGTAACAGCAAACCGTAAACAGTGAGCTCAGCAAGCATGAGTGTTTCCGTCACGTTACATTGATGGATTCACTGTGTATTTGACGATTTCATTCTGAAACCCTTGGGTTCCATTTTGTGCATGGCAGCCATTTTGTGGTTGCCCTCACATAGGCCTATGACTGTGGCTGAACAAGTCTCTGGGACACGTACACCTTAGCTTGAGTTTTTACTGACTCCTGTTTGACCTGAAGTGAACTGACCCTGCTGCCTGAAGCTGACCTTGCCAAACCAGTTCTTGCCCTTTAGCTGGTCAAGATAGAGATCAAAGAGCAGGACATTGCTGAGTTTATGGTACATGCACACACCCCTCTATCTTGCTTCTCATCTGTTTCTGTTCCTTCTTTTATGGCCTATTTATGATTTGGGTTGAGGTCTTTTATTATGGGTTCTTGTCCGGCTTGTTAGAAAGAAGAATGTTTATTATGATTAATTTTGGGCTGCACAAACTGAAAAATGGGCTTGTCATCATGCTCCTGCTTTTGTTGTGGAAACATGTGAGTGGTCAAACTGTAAATAAGGAATGTGTGCCTGAAGCACAATTTTTTGTATAAAAAGGGATGGCTTGCTTTGTAAAGTTGAGCAGTCTCCTGAGAACATACACCGTGTTGTACTTCTAGGATCTCTGTTACTGGCTGCAGCCAATAAATTTGATCTTTGATGTCACCAAGAAGTATCCAGAGTCTCTGTATGCCAAGACAGGTGAACTCGGAGACATCAGGCGTTTCCCCTGGCGCCGCTGGGTTCTAAAACCCGGTTCTTCAGAGTGGCCAGTTCAGCCACCTGTGCAGAGGTTATATTACACAAAAAGGAGGCTTTAAGTACACCCTCTAATGTGCAAACAACAATATGCTGCTTTTAAATCACCCCATTCATCTCTTAGACAAGAGCTGTCCACATACAACATATAATCAAGCTCTATCAGAGGGACATCTCGAATATTGGGTCCTGATTTGGTCCATAATTCGGTAACATTAAGGCAGTCATGGCCTACTCATGATCATCTTCATCAACAACAGGCAATGGCAACAATGTGGCAGGATTGAGATAGAAACACCTTTTCAATGTAATGTTCTTTGTCGCAAGAATAACCTGCTCATAATTTGCAAGTTGACTGTTGGTCATTTGTTGGGTTTGAATGCAGGTCACTAAGATCTCCACGAAATGGGGAACCATGACTGTGAGAGGGTAGTCAATAAGAATCTCCTCACACTGTTCATTGCAGATAACAGTTGCAGCCACTTCCTTTAGACAACCCGGTATTGTCACGGCTACTGGTTCAAGAGTGGCTGAAAGGTAGGCTACGGGGCATTTGGAATTTCCATGAATTCGGGTTAACACTGATAATGATCACCCTTCCCTTGTGGAAAAGTAAATTTTGCCATGTTCTGTGTCCCTACGCCTCATCCATCATATGTTATGTGTGCATGACCAATATGCATATGTTATTCCCCATGTCCGATTAAAGACGCAATTACAGTTGTGTCCACCTCTGGTATGTCCTTTCCCAGTCCTCGTGAATACTACGAATATCAGGCCTATGTAAAGTTACGTTGCCACGTTTCCCAGTGTGCACGTTATTCCATTATAAAGTCCCCGTTTCTAGGCCTCAAAAGGGCCCGGACATCAGATTCAGCTCCTGTCTCCTGAAAGCCTCGCTGAGGAGCGATACAGCCCCCACCTGTATCCTCGACCCTTCACTTACTTCCTGCCTCGCAGTGCCCGGTGCAGCTTGGCTCTGCCTCTGAGTCTGCCAAAAGTATGTTATAGTTCCAGTTATCAGTTCAGTCCTCCTTCTCTGCATTCCTAAGCTACTGAACTGCATCAATAGTTTCCGTCATTGTCTAGCCTTCTCGTCTCCACGTTAAGAGAAATACTGTATTTAATGGTCATTTAATATTCTTCATCACGCACTACATGTAGAATAATGCATGGTCCAGTCTTAGAATCAAGTTAGCTTTTCCCCTCATGACTTCTAGTTTATATCAACATGTTCCCTAAACATCAGATACTAGATAGGGTTTAGGTACATGTCGCTCCGACCCTCCAGACTCTAGTCTCTGCTCCTAGCACAGAGTTCATAGCCCCCAGCCACTCCTAGTAATACGTCATTGCCAGTTTACGCGCACCATTAGGTTAGAGGTCCCGGCTCCTTAGGTAGCCCCCTCCAATGATTCCGCCCATTCATGACATATTCTGTTACTTTTGCACCACATGTCTATGTACACGCCCAGTTACACCTACTTTTACTGTTATCTCTCGCGACTGCTACGCGTCACGCCTTCTGCTCCACCCACTGCTACGCCTACTGCAATGTAATGCTATGTGTTCGCGCTATGTATATATGCCTGTGTTTTGTTATTGAATGTTAGCGCGCTCATCCCAGACCCAGCCCCGGCAGCTGCCGGGCCTTATTGTCCTATTCCTATGCAGGTTGTCCTGATCCTGTCCTTATGCTGTAATAAACCTGCAGAAACTCCTACTACCTCGAATCTTGACTCTTATTTATTGAGCTATCTGTTATGCTATATGCCTAGTCAAAAATAGGGTATTATTTATTTATTTACCACATAATGGCGCCCGAATAGGGACTTGCCCTTTCCCCACGCGTCGGTGAAGCCATGCCGACCCCCTGACCCTCTGCAGTCGTGACGGAACTCTTCTGCGCAGTGGCAGATATTTCTGCTCAAGTATCCCTCAGGCCCACGGAGGAGACGGAGAAGGCGGTCCAGCATCCGAACGAGACGGTGGAGGAACGCGGCGAGTCCCGACCAGAGCCCAAGCCAAGAGTCCAAGGTCCGAGGTATCCGGAGGCCCACCCGTAACTGAAGTCCGAAGTTCGTCGTCGTAGAAATCCAGTCCAGTCCGAGGCCTTCCGTTCCGTGCTGCCCGGTGAGTACCATTGCTGGGGTAGTATCTAGACAGGACCAATCTAAATTGACTCCTGGTCCGTGGGTTGGTGGTGCCCAGACTCACAAACGAAGTGTTCGCCTAGGTGGATACGGGTCTTGATGTGTCCCTTTATGGGACCGGTATGTTCCGTACTGTTATAGCAGTGCATCCAGTAACTCTAGTCTGTTCCGTTCTCGAGAAAATTCTTGTATTTCTGTTCTCAGTATTTCAGGTAATATTCTGTTCGAACTGTTATTTATAATGTTCTTTATGTATTTTAATGTTGTGGTATGAGTGTGATGTGATTTCGTGTTTTCATTGTATATTGTATTGTGTCCAGATTACAGTTCAGTCATGCCTATATTTTCCAAGTTACGTCAGTTAAAAACTAGAAAGGGTCTGCTGGAAGCAGCAGTTCCTGTTCCGCCTAGGGACAGTCCAGGTCACTTTATGTATCAGAAACATGGCATAAGCGCCATATTATATCTAGATTTATGGGTAGAGTATACCAAACAGTTAGAAGAAAAGTATAGATGGCCCGTATCGGGTACATGGGATGCCGAATGTATCATGCGAGTAGAAGAAGCATTATGGAAAAAGAAAGCCAGACAGTCACAGAAAGATGCCATCGAGTTATGGCGTAAAGAAGCTCATAGAAGAACTGAAAAGGAAGTCAGAAAGTCAGAGTTAAGTAGAGAATCCCAGGAACGAGCCCAAGAAAGAGAATTAATCGAGATAGGTGAACGAGTCAAAGCCGAACAGTCAGACAGACAGAGGCATGCCCTTATTAAGGGTATGTATCCTCTTCTTGCCGAGGGCTTGCCAAAAGCGACCCCAGAGGCATCCAGTAATTTCCCGCCACCATTAGTTCCGACCAAGCTACGTCACAAACCGACCGCAGCTGATATTTTTATTTCGTCCTATTTGGACGACACAGTCCCCGAATATGCAAATCCTGTCCGCGCTCCGCCTGTCCCTGTAAATCAGGCACTTCCCGCTCCTCCAGACACCGGAGTACCTGTTACGGTACCCCCGGTCCAGCCCGCCATACAAGTCCAGCCTACAGTTCCATTTCCCACTCTGCCAGGACGTAGAGCCTCAGTAGACGACTCCAGTCTAGGGGCCGCAGGAGGAGCTACTCCTCAAACCCCGCCGCCACACAAGCGTTTATCGGCACTCGAATTACATGCTCAAGCATCACAGCGTACTCCTAAAAGTAATAAGTCTGTCACAGAAATCAGACAAGCCCTTGGCGAATGTGTCTATGACGCAGTTCCAGGCGAGTATAATATGGTTTTATATTCCGTACGCGTAAGGAGGGTGACCGAGTATCTAGTCACCTTACCGAATATGAAAGAAGATCTAGACAGAATATATCGTTTCATCCGTACAGGGGATGATCCAGAAAGTATTGGCGAGATTATGTCCCAAAGGAAAGCCGAGATCCAGCTCATGATATTAAAGTTCCTGATCAATTGTCTAATAAGAGAACAAGATTACCCGTCTAAAGATCCCGCCGAAATGAGAATCCTGACAAGGTGGAGTGATAATATAGCCGAGGGTAAGCACAAGACCGTCGGTGCTATGGAGAGTATGTACAAGAAAATCCGTAAAGAGATAATAAAGATACACGAACAACGTAAAGCAGCACAAGTAAGTGAGAAAGAAAGTAACTCTGATACTGAAGAGGTAGACGACGAGAATCCCGCCAGAATAGCGTATGTAGGAAAATCTAGATTTCCAGATCGCCATTTACGCCTAGAACCCAAGTTTATTTTTCATCATTCAGCACCAGAACAAGGTTCTCTAGAACAAGTATTTCAAGCTACCGATCACATTTTGAAATCACGAGTCGGTTACAGTGAGTTAAGTACTATGCATGAACAAGAACTAGCCCGATCAGCAGTCCGATGGATTACTGATTCTACCACTTTTCCAGACGAAATAGTGGCACAAATGTTTCTGAAACTGCCCCCAGCCGAGCAACGACTGGTGGGTATGTATATGATTCAGCACCTCATTACTCTGTATGAGGGTCAACACTCTGATCCAGGTCCGTTACATGATATTCTGAACGAGTTACTCCAGTACAAATGGAGAGGTCTAGGTACCGATTTAATTAGTGTCATTCTAGAACAGCGTCACAAATATAGAACGTTCTTGAACCCGCATTTTGTTCATGTCTCACCTCCAGAAAATAAATCATTTTACATAGACAGACAGAATCCGTTACGAGAAGTCCACCCAGTCAGAGGGACGGGTGGCGAAATGCAACGAGTGTTTGTATACACTCCAATATCAAAGATGGAACTTCTTGAAATGAAGAAATTAATTCCCTGTCATGATAAAGATCCAGCGGGGTTCCATCGAGAATTAAAAGACATGCTCCGTATGGGAGAATACACTTACCCAGATATCATTAAAATGTTAAAGGTCCTGTTACCCGCAGGGGTGTATGAAAAGTTAAAGGAAAAAGAATGGGAGGTGGGAGAGAAAAAGATCGATTGGACAGCTCTAGAAGCTGAAGACAAGGCACGAGTACCAGGTACCGGTCTTGGAGATAAATGTAAAGAATTACCAGAATTATTGATTCAAGTTTTACCCAGATTATTGACAACGAGAAAAGAAGACTGGGATGCAATCTCAGCCTGTAAACAGAAACAAGATGAAGATATTAGTGATTTTTATTCTAGGTTTGAAAAATGTTTCAGTATTAACAGTGGTCTCAAGACAAGTAGTGAGTCATACCCTCACCTTTTCGTTACTAAATTAGTCGAGAATTCAAGTCCACAAATTAAAAATCGAGTCTTGAAAGTCGAAAGCACCTGGCAAGCAAATACTCCGTCCCAGATGCTCCAGATGCTTCAGTATCACCAGAATAGAATCAGGGAGGAGCAAGAACACGAGAGAAAACGTATGAAAGACACGAAAATGAAAGTGCTGGTTGCACAATCTGTTCCTCAAGACAGTCAGAAGAGGGGTCCGAATCAAGTCAGTCATCCTGCAGCTCCCGTTAAAGGGAACTGCAATTATTGTAAACAGCCAGGTCATTTTATAAACGAGTGTGCAGTTCTGAAACACAACATAGCTACTGGTAAGACTAAAGAAAGACCACGTCCGCCGAGACAAGAACAAGTTTCACAGACTCCTCAGTCACAGAATGCACAACAGACAGTTACAGTACCGCAGCCTATTGCTGCAACACAGCATGTCACATCACAGATGTACCAGTATGCACAGTCTGAGTATCCAGAGTACCAGCCATATTCATGAAACAGCCTAGAGAGGGAGGTAGGCTTGCCTCTCATCGAGATACCTGTAGATCAAGAAGGTCCCTATGTTCACAGTCAAGTATTAGGGAAAGACAGAAAGTTTTTGATCGATACAGGGGCAAGTAGGACCACAATTAGTCATGCCGAAGTTCCAGGGGCTCCGCTCTCAGGCTCAAGAAATGTTTCCCTTGGATTTTTAGGAAAGCCAATAGTTAATGAGATATCTAAGCCAGTTACTCTAGAAGTAGGTCCATTGTCCCGCACTACTGATCTGTTACTTACTAAGTCATGTCCAGAAAATCTGTTAGGCATTAAGACACTGAAAGAGTTAGGTGCAGTCATTTGCTGTTCCCCAGAGGGAATACGTCTGTTCCTACGTGACTTCAAGGGTCACTATGTACTACGAGATTTTGATTCGAGACTGTCTAATGTCCCGCAGCACTTATGGGCGCAAGGTCCAACTGATGTAGGTTATATGCAAATCACACCCTATCGTGTGACTCTCAAGCCAGGTGTAGTGTTACCACGAATCAGACAGTACAGATTGCCACCTGAGGCTGTAGCAGCCTTATCCAAAATTATTGACGAGCTCATGGCTCAAGGAGTAGTTGTAGAAACTGACTCCAATGTATGTAATTCTCCGATCATTCCAGTCATGAAACGTACTGATCCAAATGCACCCCCAGTATATCGATTAGTGATTGATTTACGAGAGCTTAATAAATGTATTATTCCTCAGTACCCAGTTGTCCCAGACATCTCTTCCCTATTAACAGCCATTGATTCTGAAGCCACGTTCTTCACTGTCATAGACCTCAAGAATGCATTTTTTAGTGTTCCAATTCATCCAGACAGCCAGTTTCTTTTCGGATTTTGTTTTAATGGAAGGAGCTATATGTTCACACGCGCTCCTCAAGGTTTCACAGAAAGCCCTAGTATTTACAGTCAAGCACTCAAGAGACAACTAGACAACATTCATATGCCAACTGACACTGCCCTGCTCCAGTATGTCGATGATCTACTGATCACAGCCCGTTCCGAACGTGCTTGCGAGCGAGCGTCACTTACAGTACTGTATTTCCTAGCCGAGATGGGGCACAAGGTGTCACCTTCGAAGCTTCAATTCTGTGTCCAGCAAGTGGTATACTTAGGACACTTGCTGTCCCAGAGGGGAAGGCAGTTGACACCCGACCGTATCCAGTTAATAGCGAGTCTTCCCCAGCCCAGAACCCAGAAGGAGGTACGTGCCTTTATCGGCCTTACTTCTTATTGTAGACAATGGATTCCCCAGTATGCATTTCTAGCCAAGCCACTGATACAGTTAACGACACAGGAGGCAGCCGTATCGACTGTCCTCCCTTGGACATCTGAACATACACTTAGTTTCAACGAGTTAAAGAAAGCCCTATGCCAAGCTCCAGTTCTAGCTACACCGAACTACAGTAAGCCTTTTACACTTTTCGTTACTGAACGTGAAGGTACAGCATTATCTGTTCTTACACAAGATCAAGCAGGGCAATACAAGCCCTGTGCTTATTTTTCTAGCACATTAGATCCAGTCGCCCAGGCGTTGCCTGTGTGCCTCAAGTCAGTTGCAGCCACAGCACTAGCTATCAGACAAAGTGATTCCATAGTTTTAGGACATTCCCTGACAGTACAAGTCCCACATTCCGTGGAAGTTCTTTTGAACCGAACACAAACTCAGCACTTGACAATTGCACGTTTAACAGGTTATGAATTGACACTGTTCCAGCCACACATAGGAATTAGACGCTGCAACGTCCTGAATCCTGCTACACTGTTACCATCAGTTAGTTCAAATTCTGACCCACATGACTGTGTGGAAGTAATTAACATTACGACAAAGCCAAGACAAGACCTGACAGACATTCCGTTACCAGATCCCGATCTGACACTCTATGTGGATGGTTCATGTATGAGAACTAGTACAGGAGAACTAGTCGCCGCGTATGCAGTAACTACTGACACTGAAGTTATTGAAACACACCGTATTGATACCCTGTCCGCTCAAGCAGCAGAGCTAGTCGCTCTGACACAAGCCTGTATACACGCCAAGAACCTGAAAGTTAATGTTTACACAGATTCACGTTACGCATTTGGAGTTGTACACGACTTCGGAGTGCTCTGGCAGGAGAGAGGTTTCATGACTTCTCATGGAACCAAGATTCAGCATGGTCTCCTTATTCAAGCCCTGTTAGATGCCATACATTTACCGACATCCATTGCTATCATGAAATGCAAAGCACATACGAAAATTATTGACATTATTTCCCAAGGTAACGATCTAGCAGATCGCACAGCCAAGCTTACAGCACAGACTCCAGACATTCCAGTTAACATGACACATACTCCAGATCCGATTACATGTATGACAGTTAAGGACCCTACACAAGATGTCATAGATATCCAGTTACATGCTACTCCCGATGAAATCAAGAAATGATCTGAACAAGGAGGGGTCCAGACAGATCAAGGATGGTTAACGAAGGGTAGAGCCACATGGTTTCTCCCCGACTCTATGGTTCAAGTCATTATCAATACCGCACATAGTCCAGCACATTTAGGAGAAAAAGCTATGTTAGACAGTATCCAGAACATTTGGTTCAACAAGCATTTACGAGCTGCAGCCAAGCAGAAAGTCCGTACCTGTATGATATGTTGTCAGTTTAATCCAGGTAAAAGTGTCCCGGTGGAACAAGGTGGTTTCCAGCCCCCTGACCACCCTTTTGAGGTCCTCCAGATGGATTATATTCAGATGGAGCGATGTCGAGGTTTCAAGTATGTCCTTGTAGTAGTATGCGCTTTGTCCAGGTGGACAGAAGCATATCCAGTCCCAGATTACACAGCCGCGACCACTGCCAAACAGTTGGTTCGTGAATTTTTCCCTAGGTATGGACTCCCTAGAGTCGTATATTCTGATAACGGTCAGCCATTCTCCTCAGAGTTAATGAAGCACGTTTCCCTGTTGTTAGGGTACCAGTGGAAGTTCCATTGTGTACGCCATCCTGAAGCAGCCGGTCTGGTCGAGAGACATAATCAGACTCTGAAAATCCGTATCGCAAAAGTTTGTAGAGACAAAGGTGTGGACTGGCTAGTAGCTCTGCCAGTCGCTTTGTTTTATATGCGCATGGTTGCACATTCCAGATCAGGTCTGTCCCCGTATGAGGTCGTTTTCGGCCGGCCCCCTAACATGTGGGGTACTCCTAGACCCCGAAGTATTACCGATGTTTCATGTAATATGCTGACAGATTACCTAGCTTCCTTGATGTCTGCCCTCAACTCATGTCGTTCACAGGTTGCCGCCGCATTTCCAGACAATACCGAGGTGGCACCGCACGAGATCGTTCCAGGCTCCTTGGTGATGATCAGAAATTTTGACAGATCAAGTCCGCTGGAACCACGTTGGAAGGAGCCACGTCAGGTCCTCTTGACCACCCGTACTGCCGTCAAGTTGGAAGGCAGGAAGGGGTGGGTCCATCTTTCTCATGTAAAACTTTTCAATGGATTGAAACCAGTCTCCAAGAACATTTCCAAGGATTCCCAAGATTCTAAAGACTGCCAAAACATTGTTTTAAAGGACTGTCCCGCAAAAGACATTATTACAACCCCTCCCCTGTTAGAGAAAACTCCGCAGCAGGAGTATAAGTTAAAGCTCAGGTCTAGTAAAATAAGTCAGTCAGTTTGATTGTATAAGTCCTCCCCTAGGTGAAACGGTTAGACTGTTTCTGACATGTATAAAATAGACCCCCATAGTGAGAGAGTCAGTCAAAGTTCAATCAGATGTATCGTTTTTCTGAGTTTCATATTATTCATCAGCATTTTGATTTCCTGCACCAGCTATGCGTTCTATCTGTATTTTCTAGTTCCTCATGTAAATATGTCTGCTAATGCTACAGTAGAGCACACGTTTAGTGATCTGCCTCCTCACGAATATTCTTACCGCCTCGCTATGCGCAACAACTCATTTATCCGTATGTTACATTACTCACACCAGACCAGCAATGCCACTAATTGTTGGGTGTGTGGTCGACTCCCCCCTTTTCAGACACCGAAGGGAGTTCTGCCACTTTTTCCTTATCCATTTTCACACAATGGTTCGTGTGGAGCATGGTCCACGTTAACGTCATCCGCAACAGATATGTCTTTTCTTAACAGTACATGTTTTCCAGATAAGCAAGGTTTCCCCCACAGAACAGGTTTAGATCTAGAAAATGAAGTTTATAATTTAGGTAATTATTCGTCGAATTTCATGGTCCTGAATGTTCAGTCTGATACTACTCCAGACTCACCTGCTATTTCAGTACTACCAGTCAAAGGCGAATTATGTGTCCGTAGTTATGGTTCTGTACACGTAGGACATAGTGAATGTACTACTGTTATCAAGTATAGTGACAGTGGGAAATCTATTTTTAAAGCTTCACATCATTCTTATTTTGTTTGTGGTCAAACTGCATATGTCCGTCTGCCCCTCGATTGGGAGGGAACCTGTTACATTGCCTTCCTACTGCCACCTGTTTTCCTAGCCCCACCTGACTACCATAGGAATTCCTTCCTAGTACATACTAGACACAAGAGAAATCTCCCGATTGTCGATTATACTGAAACCGCCGCAGAACAATTCATTGATATAGATAAAGGTGATTTCCCTTATTTAGGTACAGTTGTAAATAGTAAACTAATCCGTAGGTTAACAAGAACCCTTGAAGCAGTAGTAGATGAGACTGCCTCCGCTCTAGGTAACCTAACCGAAGAGCAATCCTTTATGAGAATTGTCGTTTTACAGAATCGTCTCGTCCTTGATGTCATACTGGCCGATAGGGGCGGGGCCTGTAGAGTTCTCGGATCTAGTTGCTGCATTTTCATTCCAAATAACGCGCCGTCTGTTTATTCAGCTATAACCAGACTCCATAAAATTGCCCATCTGTTACATCAAGACCCAGGCACCTGGACATGGTCCGGTTGGTTCTGGAATATAATTTCCGCATGGGGATGGAAATTCCTGTCCTTTCTAGGTATTGCAGTAGCGATCATATTTAGCTGCTGCCTCTGTATACAATGTGGCCCTGCGATTTGCAGTATGTGTGCTACCTCTTGTATTCCTAGTCCTAAGCCCCGTTCTAAATCCCGTTCCAAGACAATTCGAGACGAGCAAATGGTACTGTATGAAATAATAGATGGTATCATGAATATTGATGTTTCCTGATGGAAACGTAGTGACAAGGAGGGAATGTGGAAAAGTAAATTTTGCCATGTTCTGTGTCCCTACGCCTCATCCATCATATGTTATGTGTGCATGACCAATATGCATATGTTATTCCCCATGTCCGATTAAAGACGCAATTACAGTTGTGTCCACCTCTGGTATGTCCTTTCCCAGTCCTCGTGAATACTACGAATATCAGGCCTATGTAAAGTTACGTTGCCACGTTTCCCAGTGTGCACGTTATTCCATTATAAAGTCCCCGTTTCTAGGCCTCAAAAGGGCCCGGACATCAGATTCAGCTCCTGTCTCCTGAAAGCCTCGCTGAGGAGCGATACAGCCCCCACCTGTATCCTCGACCCTTCACTTACTTCCTGCCTCGCAGTGCCCGGTGCAGCTTGGCTCTGCCTCTGAGTCTGCCAAAAGTATGTTATAGTTCCAGTTATCAGTTCAGTCCTCCTTCTCTGCATTCCTAAGCTACTGAACTGCATCAATAGTTTCCGTCATTGTCTAGCCTTCTCGTCTCCACGTTAAGAGAAATACTGTATTTAATGGTCATTTAATATTCTTCATCACGCACTACATGTAGAATAATGCATGGTCCAGTCTTAGAATCAAGTTAGCTTTTCCCCTCATGACTTCTAGTTTATATCAACATGTTCCCTAAACATCAGATACTAGATAGGGTTTAGGTACATGTCGCTCCGACCCTCCAGACTCTAGTCTCTGCTCCTAGCACAGAGTTCATAGCCCCCAGCCACTCCTAGTAATACGTCATTGCCAGTTTACGCGCACCATTAGGTTAGAGGTCCCGGCTCCTTAGGTAGCCCCCTCCAATGATTCCGCCCATTCATGACATATTCTGTTACTTTTGCACCACATGTCTATGTACACGCCCAGTTACACCTACTTTTACTGTTATCTCTCGCGACTGCTACGCGTCACGCCTTCTGCTCCACCCACTGCTACGCCTACTGCAATGTAATGCTATGTGTTCGCGCTATGTATATATGCCTGTGTTTTGTTATTGAATGTTAGCGCGCTCATCCCAGACCCAGCCCCGGCAGCTGCCGGGCCTTATTGTCCTATTCCTATGCAGGTTGTCCTGATCCTGTCCTTATGCTGTAATAAACCTGCAGAAACTCCTACTACCTCGAATCTTGACTCTTATTTATTGAGCTATCTGTTATGCTATATGCCTAGTCAAAAATAGGGTATTATTTATTTATTTACCACACCCTCCTAAAACAGTCAATGATACAAACTTCTCATAATCAGGCATTCCGAGAGTCAGGGTTCGGTAAGACTTTCTCCCAGCTCGATGAAGGCTTTTTCTTATTTTTTGTTCCATGGTTGTGGATCCAAAACATCCTTGTGTTCAAGCCTCTGTAGAGGCTTGGTCACTAGGGCAATGTTGCAAATCCACTGACAACAGTGGCCCATGATTCCCAGGAACATCCTGACTTCTCATTGCATTTTACAAGGGTTAATTTGCAATATAGCAGATAACCTCTCTTGCGACACTTTCCTTGTTCCTCTCTCAATGTGATGTCCAAGATACAAGACTTCTTTCTGAGAGTATGGTAGCTTGGCTGGGGACTCCTTATGCCCATTCTCAGCTAAGTTATTCAACATAACATAACATGTGTGCTTGTAATGCACACTTTCACCCAAAGGCATCATGACACTGAATAACAGATGTTTATTGTGACCCAACGGTACTCATTTTATCGACCTCAGATGGATGAAAGGCTGAGTGGACCCACCAGGATTTGAACCTGTGACCATGAGGTCACACACAGGCCCCTGCAGGGGACACATTAGTCCACTGAGCCACTTGATCCAGCCTCGATAAGGCTATGGTTTCCTGCCTGAATGCCTCTTGGGCTGGGAATGTCACCTCTAGGTCATCAATATTTTGGATCAGGACTGAATGACATGGCAACTTTAGAGGTTCCAGATTATTTTTCAAGATATGGTTCAGAATTGGGGGCTCTCTTCCATTAAGGAACTCAGTACCATGCCAAAACTTAATATTGGAACCAAAACACAAATAGGAACTCACTGTCTTTATGCAACAGAATGCAAAGCAATGCTTGGCTTCCCAAAGTCTTCAAGTGGCTCCCCTTCAGCACCAGGAAACCAGTAACGCATGCCCTCATCACCAGTCGGCGGGACTATGGCAAAGCACTCTATCCAGGCACCACCACCGAACTCACTAAAAGATTCCAGACTATCCAGAACCCAGCAGGCAACTTACCCAAGATGGCCCACATCACCCAGCACCTGAAGGACCTCCACTGGCTCCCTATCCAGAAGAGATGGCAACTCAAGCTTCTGACCCACGCCAACAAAGCTCTCCACACACAAGGATCCGCAAACATGAACCACTGCCTAAATTTCCACCGACCTCCCAGGAATCCCTGCTCTGCTGCACTCACTTCGCCCTCGCATCGACACCTCGCATCCGCCTCTGCCGCTCCGACGGATGCCCTTTCTCACATCTCACCACCAAATTCCAGAACTTACTCCACCTCCGCATTTCACCCTTGCTCACCCATTTCAGGAAGAGACTCCAGACCTGGCACTTCAACTAAGACCAGCAGCACAGCACCTGGATATCCTCTCAGGTGATAAGCTGTGCTACATAATCACCTGATTGATTTATTGATGTTTACCTGTGGGGAAACATCTTCCTACCGACCTTTTCAGTTTTGGAGGGGTTTCCATCTCAAGTAAATCTACAGATTCCTTTGATAAAACTATAACTGCGAGTGTTTGCAAGACTGGAAATAACCTGCAAATGTATTGTGAATACCAACAAATACATACATATGTGTGGGTTGAACAGAGTTTATGGGAGGACCCATACATCAACCTAAACAAAAGTGCCGTCTACTAGTTTTGCCAATAAATACATTTTTCCATGTCTGCAGAATTTCTGAGTATGCAAATAACATTGTTGAAGTTAAAATTGAAATGTTCTTTGATCTGTGAATCAGGAATAGGAATTTGCTAAAGGAAATAAATTTTTATATTGAATATTGAATTAGATGATGTCTCATTGTAATGACCTTCAAGTAGCTCAGGGAGGTGAGCTGTGTGGAGGTACTTCAAATTCAAATTCAAATTCAAAAACCACTTTATTCGATTATTTAAAATCATAAAAGTATGCTATTCAATTACATATTAAAATCACAATTACAAAACGAATGATATTTACATAATATACAATTCATATACACAACTCACAAAGTTTAGGCAAGTCCATGGGTTTACAGAATATCATACAAAATTTACACTCTATCTACAAATCAGCAATTTAGTGGGCAAGAGTTCATAATCCATTATCTGTTCATTTAAATCTGTAAAATTTCTACAGCCATTGAGAATTACTTTTACTCACAGTTTGTTTCCTCTAATTGCCTAGTTTTTTTATTGCGGATAGATGTTACAATGAAATTTGCTACCCCAAACATAACAGCAGAGGATTCCATCATCTGTAGATATATTAAAGCAGGTTTTACTTGGATAAAACCCCTATTCATCAACAGTGGCTTAATAAACCTTTTCCTTCCCCCTGTATAAAAAGGACAGAAAAACACAAAATGCATCGTGTCCTGGTATGAATGATGGTCGCAATTACAGGGGGCGGCTTCCTCTGGTTTACTCCACTCCCTGTAATTTCCCAGTAACACATGCAATTGGTTAAAACGGAATTTGGTTAACAACCATCGATGGAAGGGTTTAGTGACTATTGTAAGATAAGGCTGAATAGACATAGGCAATATCAATAAATAGTGAGCCCTCACTGTTGGTTTACAGAGTTCCGTGGCTTCACGGTCCAAATCTCTAGTTTTTATAAAGTTGGTTTTTACCCATTTAATATCAGCTCTTACTAGGCTTTCTGGGTTAGAGAAGATTTCTGGGCGCCCAAGATAGTTAGATATGGTTTTGATGTAACACAACCATTTTATTTCTGCCACTTTATCTAGAGCCATACAATCCTTGATAATCTTACGGTTCAGAGTCAGGGCGGGATTTATCCATGTTCTAATCCATTGCAGGATAGGTGCCATATTCAGGTAGTCTGAGATATATCCCAACCCTAGCTCGTGATGTACAGCAAAACTGGGAGTTGAATGGGGAAGGCCCAAAAGAGCCCGCAGAAATTTATTTTCCTCCCTCTGTATAGAGGTTGTGTCTTTATAGCCCCAGATTGCAGCCCCATACCTGGCTATAGCCACAGATTTTGCTTTGTAAATAGACAAGATTGCTTCCCCTGGCTTGCCTCCCAGTCTCCGAGCAAAGCCAAGAATGGCAGAGGTTGATCTTCTTATAGCAACTGCGTTGTTCAGTAATTGGGGGGCCCAGGAGCCTGCATCATCAAACACCACTCCTAAATAAGTGAAAACTTTAACCTTAGTCATTGTACTGTCATTACAAGAAACTGTTTTAAAATGTTTTCTACATTTCCCCAGAGACATGACGTGGGATTTATCTGAATTGACCACCAAGTCCAACATAACCATAAACTCTCCAAATGAATCAAGCAATCTTTGTAAGGCGTTAGGTGTTCTTGCCAACAATACTGTGTCGTCCGCGTATAGGAGTACAGGAATGGGCGTTCCTCCCATACGCGGAATATCTGATGTTACATTTGCCAAGACCTTTTCCAGAGAGTTAATGTAAAGTGTAAACAACATTGGGGCCATTATGCAACCTTGACGCACCCCTCTGCCAGATTTAAATTTAGCAGTGCAATTTCCCTCTTGCGTCATTCTGATTGATGCCGACAGGTCCCTATGTAACTCAGCAAGAAAATTCACCAAAGCCCGATCTAATCCCAACTCCAGGAGCATCCTCCACAGCTTTGACCTGTTGACCAGGTCAAAAGCTGTGGATAGGTCCATGAATGCCAGGAAGATCGAGCCTTTTGATGCTACTGTGTATTTATTAATTATTAAGTGTAGGTTTAAGCATTGGTCTTCTGTGCCTCTTCCCGCTCTGAACCCATATTGGGCATCACATAAAATGTCTTTATCAGATGCCCAAGCATTTATCCTGGCCAAAATTACTTTCCCTAGTATCTTGATTGACGAATCAATCAAAGAAATAGGACGATAGCATCTTGGGTCCCCCCTTTGTCCCTTCTTAAATATTGGTATTATGGTAGAACGGGACCAGGTTTTAGGGAAGGTGGCCGGGCTGGAATTTGCTGCTAGGTTAAAGACATTAGTCAGTATTATAGACCAAAGTTCGGGGTTGGCTTTGTACATATCAGACGGCACCCCGTCTGGTCCTGGGGCCTTATGAGCAGATGTTTCAGCTATTGCTACCTGTACCTCTTTGATAGTAATACTCTGTACAGGTCCTACTATTTCTTTAGGGTATGTCTCATAAGTATCAAGTTCCAGATTACTCCCATATACGTTCTCAAAATGGTTTAACCATTCCGTTCTGTAATATTAATTTCTAGCGGAGCATTTTCCACCCCGTTAAACAAAGGGGAGTTAACTATAGACCAGAATTTAGGACTATTCCTTAAGGTTGCTTTGTCAAATAATGAGTCCCACGCCTCTTGTTTTAGTTCATTTTTCCGAATGTGTAGTGTTGTTTTGTATAATCTCCTTAAGGAGGAGACCACACTCTTATCTCTGGGCTTCTTATTAAGAGCTTGCAAAAGCTCACCGTGTATTTTAGTACAATTATGATCAAACCATCTGTGCACCTGCTTGGGTTTCTGTTCTCCCTTCACCGTGAGTTCTAATGTGACCTGTTGCCAGATCTTTTCAAAGGAAGTTATTACATCGCCCCCAAAACTGAGTGGGTCTCTGCAAGCATTAATTTCATTCCCCACCTTAGATTTAATTGTAGATAGCAGTTCCTCAGGTATAATTTTGTTCCATTTTAATCTCCTCCCCTGGTCCTTCAACAAAACTCCAGTGAGAATTTTAGGAACCTCTATTTTATTAAAACAGAGTGTAGTATTGACCATTTCCAGAACAACCGGATTATGGTCACTAAACGTGGATTGAATAGCATTATAAAATAAAACAGAGCTTAAAAATGCAGGAGATAGAAACATGTAGTCTATAATAGTTTCACTTATCCTTGCGTTAAATGTAGGTGCCCTGTCTTTTATGTCAGCAAACCCCGGTTCGAACAGGTCTACCTCTGTGAGTAATTCTTCCAGGGCAGATCCCTTTGCTGAGTGTTCGAAATGCTGGTAGCTTGAGTGGGCCGGGTAATCTGCGTCTAGGAACTGACAATTTTGATCACATAAATGAACATTAAAATCACCCATTAGGATGATAGAGAAAAAAGTGGTTTGAGCCTCTTTATATGTAGTTAAAAAAAATTTAAGTGAATGAATGTGCTCATTAAGGTAACCTCCTTGTGTTGCGTTATAGAAGTTAATATATACCACCTTATTATTATTTGGCATTAGAACTTTTATAGCTAAAATGTGAGGAGAGGTGGTAATAAGCTCTTTCACTATACCTAGTATATTAACTGAAATTAAAAACATCAGTCCTCCTTTATACCTCCCTGATTTGGATGTACATGAGGCTACAGAATAAGAGGTAAACCCATCCACCCAAAAATTACAGTCCCTGTCCCATGTTTCTTGCAGCGCAACTACATCATATTGCCTCAAGAAATCAATCCATGTCTTATTATCCCTCTTGGAGCGTAGTCCAGCAATATTCCAGCTCATGAGCTTGACAGGGGGCTCCCTTTTTCCCTGATGTAATATGGGGCGTGTGGGTGAGTTAGATGGACGATCTTGTATTAGTCAATCAATATCCCCCGATTGGGATAAAGGTGTGAATCTGTTTGACGTGGTAATGCCCTCATTTGTTACAGTACTATTATGGTAACTTACTTTTGGGTGCAGTCCAGATTTTTTAGTGGCCCAGCTATTTAGGGGTGGTGGTACAATTTCGGGATTTCTGACTAGTACTGTTCGCCCAGTCTCTTGTGAGCTCCTCCTGTGGGATTGAGGTCGAGGATAAAAGAACCCAAGTGGTAGTGCTCTTATCTCTCCCTCTTGTATGTGCGTGTCCGTTCCATCCCAGAATAGCCGGGATGCTTCATGTGGTCTATTAAAGTTCACAATGAGACAGTCTCCCTTAAGATTTTTTGGGGTATTTCCCACCCAGCTCACCCATCTCCCCGTAATTATACTGGAAGAGAAATTTTTCTCCCGTGCAGTTTTCATCGCACCAAACCTTGATGTTTCTTAGCAGGGTTTCATGTGTCTCTACCTCTCCTAATTTAAGAGGTGGTACATTTACTAGGATAGCCACATAAGGTGTAGCCTCTGGAAGTAGGTGCGTGGTACGTTTAATTTCCACATCTCTGTTTTTAGTGTACTCTCTCTCAGCTGTAAGATTCACTTGATGGGGGTGTGAACTATCGGGAGCACTAGGCTTCCTCCTATCCTCAGGGCCCTTACCCTGGTCTATGGGTATTATCCCACTATGTGGCATGGGGGAATGTGGTGGATTCAAAGCAATCGGTGGGACACAAACTTTTAGAGACTCCTTTGTTGCAATAGGCTGGGTTCGTGGGTTTATAGTCACTTTAGTGTTGTCAATAGTTGGTGAATGCTCATTTGAGGCCAAGAATGTGTTTATACGTTCACACTTTTTCAAGATTTCCAATACACACTCTCTTAATGGTTCAGTGATGTCACTGCAAATTTGAGTCAACACAGTTTCCAATTTTTCAGTGAGTATTTCCTCGATCATGTCTCTCATATAAGTTTTAAAATGTCTAGATACAAATTGTCCTTCTTTCGATTTATGAGGTGTAGGCATTTTAGGTTTTTTGTACTGCCTTTTAACATGTTTCATGCCTGCATTTGTAACCTCTTCCGTGGGGATTTTATCAGTTGAGTTTTTTACAACCTCTTCATTCTCTAGCGTACCTGTGGTGGTCGAGGATATATTAACAGTCATGTTCCTAATGACAATCGCAGGCTCCAGAGGAATAGGCAGTTTATCAGATACGGACGCCTCAGATAGCTCAAATATAGAGTTTTCAAGACCCAATTCTTTTTCAGTAGTTGCGATTTCTTTATTTAATTTACCCACAGCAGAGGTGAGGTAAGACAGTATGTTAGAGGGATTGTTAGTATTACGTGGGACTTTGGATTTCACACCGCCCGCATTATCAGACGTTTGTAACTTGCGCTTACCCATTTTAGTCGGTGTTTCTCAGGGGGGTGGCCCATCCCGTCCCTTGTCATCCCCGGACGGCCACAGATGGCCCGCCCTCTGCCAAGGCTCAGCCCGCGCGCGTCCCGCGATGCGGGAGGGGCTGCTTGCTCTTGTCTGCCTCCAGGCGGGAAGTGGGTGGTGGGAGGTGTAGTCCGGTTCTGCCGCGTTGGTGGTCCTGCGGCAGCGTGGGAAGGAAAGGAGTGTCGGCGTTTCTGCAAGGCCGCGGTAAGTTGTGCCTTGATTGTGTCCCCCCGCTCAGCCGGAGGGGCTGCTTGCTCTTGTCTGCCTCCAGGCGGGAAGTGGGTGGTGGCAGTCGGCGCCCCCGTCCCAGGGGACGCTGGGAAGTGTAGTCCGGTTCTGCCCTTCCCCACTCGGCAACCGCGTTGGTGGTCCTGCGGCAGCGTGGGAAGGAAAGGAGTGTCGGCGTTTCTGCAAGGCCTCGGTAAGTTGTGCCTTGATTGTATCCCCCCGCTCAGCCTGAGGGGCTGCTTGCTCTTGTCTGCCTCCAGGCGGGAAATGGGTGGTGGCAGTCGGTGCCCCCGTCCCAGGGGATGCTGGGAAGTGTAGTCCGGTTCTGCCCTTCCCCACTCGGCAACCGCGTTGGTGGTCCTGCGGCAGCATGGGAAGGAAAGGAGTGTCGGCATTTCTGCAAGGCCTCTGTAAGTTGTGCCTTGATTGTGTCCCCCCGCTCAGCCGGAGGGGCTGCTTGCTCTTGTCTGCCTCCAGGCGGGAAGTGGGTGGTGGCAGTCGGTGCCCCCGTCCCAGGGGACGCTGGGAAGTGTAGTCCGGTTCTGCCCTTCCCCACTCGGCAACCGCGTTGGTGGTCCTGCGGCAGCGTGGGAAGGAAAGGAGTGTCGGCGTTTCTGCAAGGCCTCGGTAAGTTGTGCCTTGATTGTGTCCCCCCACTCAGCCGGAGGGGCTGCTTGCTCTTGTCTGCCTCCAGGCGGGAAGTGGGTGGTGGCAGTCGGCGCCCCCGTCCCAGGGGACGCTGGAAAGTGTAGTCCGGTTCTGCCCTTCCCCACTCGGCAACCGCGTTGGTGGTCCTGCGGCAGCGTGGGAAGGAAAGGAGTGTCGGCATTTCTGCAAGGCCTCGGTAAGTTGTGCCTTGATTGGGTACTTGAATTAAGAGCTGCAGTTTAACCACCACCTCATCATTGGTAAGCAAATGTAGTGTGCCTAACTTAAGACTTAAAGTGGGTGAAGTAAGTGGTTGCGGTGCATAAGAGATTAGGTGGCTGGGACCCCTGGGACACTCCAGGAGTTCCGTTCAGCAAGTGGTGTCTACTAGGGGCCAACTGACAGGGAGCCACCTTCAGCTCTGTCCTCAAAAGAACCAGACATGACACTTTTGCGATGATGATGACAGCTAAGAAAGGCAAGAGTTGCTGGTCCACATTATTTTCCGATTTGAGATGCATGGTGTAGATGAGAAGGGCAAAGGTTGGTAAAGGAGAAGTACTGGAATGCCAAAGTAAGCAGATAAGAGGGCCCTTACCAAATATTGCCATCCTCTCTTCCAACACTTATCCTACTGATATGAAAATTCCAGTGCTAAAACAAAAGCTTTGTCGCCTTATGGAGAATCTGTGGAGCACTGAGTGGATGGGTGTTGTAAATAGCTTTACTGTGTTTAGTCTGTTTTCTCTGTTTATTACCAAGAACTCCTAGAGTGTTCCTATGTTATGATTCTAGTTAAGAATTATAGAGGGGTCAGTTGATGCTTGGCGAGATGGTGTAATGCTGTTTATCCTGTGCTGCGAGTAAACCTGTTCCAGAAAAGTCACAATGTATCTCAGTCATCATTAATACTACAACAATTTTGGCGACAAGGACTAGCATCTGGCCAGAAAAGCTACAGCGCAGTGGGACCCAAAATCAGTGGTTTACAGGATAAATACGGCTTTCACCGCAAAAGAACTCCGTGTGCATATAGTGAATCATCACTATCTCCTCTCAACAGAAAACTGAAGTCGCATTAATCATTTGAAAAGGTGAGCGCTTATTATATACTTTGGTAATCCAGCTCATACCGTAGATCTTTCTCAACGGTCACCGCTGTTGCCTAGCTGCCGCGAGCGTCTCGTGATCTATATCCTCGTGACTGCTCATTACGCAAATCACTCCCAGCGCTGCCTCCACCGAACAGACAACAAAGATCACGTCACTCCTGAGTCATACGCTGATCGTCACACGCACGCTACACGTTGCGTGCGCATCATCTGTCAATTTCAGTTCAACAATGCTCGCGGTGCGCTTCCGGCCACAATTACAGAGACAATAAATATCAGAGTGATCTCGCCGTGTGACAACATCACATATTTTACAAATTCCTGTGTTCGAAGGAAATAAGTAAGAGTAATACTTTATGAACTTTGTTGAGTTTGGTATAGAAATTCGTCACTAGAAACCTCTATCTGCCTTAAATAGCATCTGCCGAATATAGCCTGTGTAGTTTTAATATCTCTTCAAATCTAATCTATTACAAACTACCATGTCGCAACAGGTCAATGTGGCACTTCCTCCACAATTCCTAACTGAACCAGGGAATCCCTCCACTTCCTGGGAAGATTGGATTGTAATGTTTTACAATTACATCGAGGCATTGGATGGAGAAGACTTTTCTCCTAAAGAAAAAAAGAACTTTTGATGACGACTTTGGGAAAAGAGGGTCAGCGAATTTTCAAATATCTACCCCAAGTTTTGCCTTCTGGTTTGCAGTCCCCTCTCGATGAATATAAGGAGGCCATCGCTAGACTTGAGACTCGCTTTGCCAAAGAGGAGAATCTTGTTTTACAAAGGTTTAAGTTTTACAAAAACAAACAACGCGAAGATGAGTCCATAGATGATTTTGTCGCGCGTTTACGAGAACTTTCAGTAAAGTGTAACTTTGGTCAAATGACAGATGAACACATTCGCGATCAGTTAATTGTTCAATGTAACAATCGGAAAATACAGGAACGCTTATGGGCAGCAAAAAACCCGACGTTAAAAGTTGCCATTGAACTTGCTAAAATTGTTGAGGAAAGCGAGAAATGTATGAAAGAATTACAAAAAAGTGGTATTGATCTTAAAGTTGCAGAGGTTTCCAACAAAACAGTTGTCTCTAGTGACAACAGTGATACTGACAGTTGTGCTGTTGCCCTTGTTAGAAAGAAAGGGTATACCGTTCAAAAGAAGAATTATAGTCAGCAGTACGCTAAGTTGCAATCTAAAGTGTGTTCTAGATGTGGTAGTGATACTCATTCCTAAGATGCGAAGTTTTGTTTCGCCAATAACAAAGAATGCTTAAAATGTGGTAAACAAGGTCACTTTGCTAAAATGTGTAGAAATAGAAGCAACCATAGAGTGACTGTTGTGAATGATTATAGTGAACTGAATCGTGACGTCAACAAATTACTAGTTCTACATGATTCAGTACTTACTTGTCAAGACAGAAGAGAAAGGATTGCAAAAGCTGAATTTATTATTCAAGAAAAACCCATTAGCCTTATGGTTGACACTGGCTCTAAATCGACCATCATTCCCTTATCATTAGTTAAGCAACTATGGGGTCGCAAAAGTTTACTAGAGTGTGACATTTTCCCTTCTGGTTATCAAGGAGAGAAGATAGATCTTCTTGGATATTTCAAAGCTGAAATCCTTTTTAAAAACAGATCGACACTTGGTAAAGTTTATGTATCTGCTGATGGACCGGCAATATTAGGTCGTGTTCATCAATATGATCTCCACATAGTCATAAATCCCAGAGCAGAAGATCCCGTAATGGTTGTGGATGATATTAGTGGGAATTACATATTGTTAAGTTTCAACAATGTCTTTAGAGAACAATTAGGAGAACTACAGGGTTATTCCCATAAAATAATATTAAAAGAGGGTAGTATTCCCATCCAGCATAAAGCAAGAAGGGTTCCATTTACTGTACGGAAAGGAGTGAAAACTGTTCTGGAAGAAATGCTGCAGGGCGGGATTATTGAGCCTGTCGAAGCATCCCCGTGGATTTCTCCTGTGGTTATTTCCCAGAAGCCTGATAACAAAATTAGATTTTGTGTGGACCTTAGGTCATTAAATAAATGTGTCGTTGCAGATGTTTTTCCTTTGCCAAATATTGGTGAACTAGTTTCAACCTTGAAAGGAGCCAAATACTTCAGCAAACTTGATTTGAAACATGCCTACCATCAGATTCGGCTTGATGAAGGGTCTAAACATTTGACTGCTTTTATTACTGGTGAAGGAACGTTTCAGTTCACCAGATTACCCTTTGGGCTGATTTCAGCCACAAGTGTTTTTCAGAGAATGGTCTCTGAGGTATTTAAAGGGTTGGAAAAAGTCATCTATTTCCAAGATGATATTTTAATCTTTGGAGACTCAATTGATGAACACAACAATGTTCTTCAAAGGGTTTTACGCAGAATAGATGAAGCGGGTCTTACTTTGCGGAAGGAGAAGTGTGCATTTTTAGTGTCTGAGATTGAGTATTTGGGTTTTTCCCTCTCAGCTGAAGGTGTTAAACCAAAAAGAAATTTGTTGAAGGCGATAGACCTTGCTCCGTCTCCTGTAGACAAGGACCAATTGCGATCCTTCATGGGTTTAATTGAATTTTATTCCAAATTTGTGAAGGACTTTTCCAGTAAGACTGCTCCTTTGAGAAACTTGCTGAAGAAAGGGGTAAAATTCTCATGGACCAGTGAACAAGAAGTTTGTTTTAAATCAATTAAGAGTGAGCTTTCTTCTGCTAATGTTCTCACTCCTTTTGATACCAAACGGTCGTCAATCTTAATGGTTGACGCTAGTGGAATTGGTTTGGGTGCTGTACTTTTACAACGGCATGGGAACGAAGAAAAGACCATCGCTTTTGCCTCCAGGCCTTTAACTATCTCAGAATCCAATTATTCGGTAATTGAACGTGAAGCTCTTGCTGCTGTGTGGGGCACCTATTATTTCAGGACGTATTTATGGGGCACTAGGTTTCTGTTACGTTCTGATCACAAACCTCTAGTAAACATTTTGGCACCCGGTGACACTGGCAAGGGCTCACCCAGATTGGCAAGGTTAGCGTCACGCTTACAAGATTTTCAGTTTGATATGCAGTTTGTTCAAGGATGGAAGAACATTCAAGCTGATTGCTTGTCTCGTTTACCCATGAAGTCCAGTGGGAGTGAGAAGTCATTGACGATAACCCTGGATGATTGTGCAATTGCCTTTACACAAGATGTTTTGTTTCTATGTGCAGAGTCATTTTCACTTGATGAGTGGTCTAAGAGTATGGAAATGGATGTCGTTTTGAATCAGGTTGTGGATCTTATTATTAAGGGGTCAAGAAGAGAGAGTACCGTTGAACCTTCTGTCAGGCCTTACATTAGAGTCCTGGATGAATTGTCCGCGTCTGACAACAATGTTTTGATGCGTGGTGACAGATTTATTCCTCCTTTTTCACTTAGAAAAAAAATACTTGATCTAGATCATGAGGGTCACCTAGGCCAGACTCTCACCCAACGAAGAGTTAAAGAGAATTTTTGGTGGCCTTCCATTGACACTGATGCTGTGGAGTGTGTGGTGCAATGTTGTTTTTGTAAAGAGGGGGAGAAACGCTTGAAAGTGATTGGTTCTCAAAATGAAAGTAATATTTCTTATGAGAATTTTCCTTGGCACACTATGTCTCTAGATTTTATTGGACCCATGAATGAGTTGCCGTTCAATCTACGTTTTGCTATAGTAATCATTGATTGTTTCTCAAAGTGGCTCACAGTTCGGTTTGTTAGAGATATCAATATCGAATCTACTATCAATTTCTTGAAAAGTGTGTTCTTGGATGAGGGTTTTCCTTCTGTGTTAATAACTGACAACGGCACACAATTAACCTCTGGTAAAATGGTTTCATTTTTAAAAGAGTGTGGGATTCACCATCACCGAACCAGTTTATATAACCCACCGAGTAATGGAATGTGTGAGAGGGTCAACAGGTTAATTAAGGGAATTATAAAGATGTCTGTTGAGTTTGGTTGTTTTTCTAACGATAAAGTTCAAGAACTTGTATGGGCATATCGTTCAACTCCCCACAAACATGAGTGTAAGTCCCCTTTTGAGTTGATGCGTGGTCGTTCCCCTGTAACTAAGCTGACACCTTCTTGGTTAAGAAATCTAGACAAGATTTCCCCGGTGAAGCCTTCATTAAATGCCACTTCCGTGTCAATTAGTGTGGGTGATTTAGTCAAAGTAAAGCCGGGGAAGTTTTCTAAGGGTCTCTCGAAGTTTAGGGGTCCTTTTTCCGTTAAGCGTGTTTGTCCTCACAGTGTTCTTCTTGACAATGGCGAGTGGTGGAATTATAGGAGGGTAGCTTTGTACAAGAGACTGTGTGAAGTTGATGTGAAAACCACTCTACCTTCATCTGTTTCTTCTAACAATGGTTACATGTTATCTACCCATTGTGATTGGAATTCTGGTTCACAAACCAGTGTAAGGGGGGAGGTAGGTAGTGGTGATACTTCTTCATCTTCGTTTTCTGTAAATGACGTGGCTGTCCCTACACCTTCTTGCTCTGGTGACACTATCTCTTCTTCTACACCTTTGCTTTCCAATGATCTGTTTCTACAAATGAGATTTCTTCTAGAAATGCTAGATTTCGTCGTCCGCCTATATATCTTAGTGATTATGTTCAATAGCTGTTTTATTTGTTTTCTTTAAGGGTTTATGAGAAGGGATTTCTTTATGGGTTTAAGGGAGGGAGATATGTTGTAAATAGCTTTAATGTGTTTAGTCTGTTTTCTCTGTTTATTACCAAGTACTCCTAGAGTGTTCCTATGTTATGATTCTAGTTAAGAATTATAGAGGGGTCAGTTGATGCTTGGCCAGATGGTGTAATGCTGTTTATCCTGTGCTGCGAATAAACCTGTTCCAGAAAAGTCACAACGTATTTCAGTCATCATTAATACTACAACAATGGGTTATTCTATGAACCAGGTAAATTACTCTCCCTTATGAGTGTACTTTTCCTCTAGCTAGCCCCACACTGCCACACCAATTCTATCATAGCTTTTTGGCAGGACTTTGGCCACATGATTCATGCTACAAATATCTGGGTTTTTATCGTGGATTTCTTCCTGATCTCTATTGCCGACTAAAGTGTGCGTCTTATCCCAGGGATCCTAATACTGTGAGATTTGTCTTTGCCCCTCATTCCCCACTAGCCTCACCAACCCATTTTCTTTCACAGACTTTGATCTGGGTTAAGCCAATGGCTCTGCTCTCAGTCATATTTAGGATTGGTGCTGATGACAGTTGATGTGCTACAAAGGCTCCCTCTCCCACAGAAGCTGTTTTATTTTTCCCAGCCACTGCTGATGCCCTGGACATGATGAATGCCTTGCATGTATTTGAAGACATTTTGAAATACGTGCTAATTAACAATATTTGCAGAATCAAAGTTGTAGAGGTTGTGTCTCATCAGTTAAAACAGTAACTCTGAAATGTGCCCTAAATATATTTGACTCAGAGCAGCTAGAGTGCCTGGCTGTGCCCGGCATTGTTTACATTCCTATTCCATCACAGACCTAGTGCACTAGTGTGTGCATCACGTTTTTCACCACTGCCTTTGTTATCGACCGCACCGCTGTGACACAATCAGCTGTTGGTATTTTCCTTGAGAAACATATCAGTTTAAGTTAAAATTGTGTTGTTGACATTTATGAGTAAGATGTATTTGAAGTCTCACAGACCCTGCAGTGCAACTCTTGAAACTTCCGGTGGAATTGCATCTATAGGATTTGCCAACATAACTGCTGTTATTGCTTGTGTATGTGCAGTTAATAGCCTATTCTAAAACTGTCATGCTGTGAAAGGACCAGACACGCCATTGCCTTTGTTGAGTTTGGGAAAAAAAATGCATAATAAATCCATTTAAATTTATGGCAGTAGGAAATCATGAGATAAACCTCATGCTTAATTTAGGCCGGTGGCCTCCGTGAATATTAATTAGCCTTGTTGTAGTTTAGTCCTGAATCTACAGAGAACAAAGACATTTAGGGCTTGATTTAGTGCTTGGCTGACGGATAGCCTGCCCCTTTATTACCAGCTCATTATATCCTTGTGATAAGGAGGACAGGATGTCCACCAGGCTGTGACGGGGTAACCCGTCCGCCATATCTAAATTAGGCCCTAAATCCTTTTGCTCAGTAACTAAAACGTTTTAGAAACGTTTTAGAGTGGTATGTGTTAATATTTACAAACTACGACCATTTGGAATGAAATATAAATCCTTAATATGAGCAATTTTTTATCGCATTTGCTAAAATAGCATCCCCATTGTATCATTGCACTCCATTACGTGACCAGTAAATTAACCATTCTAGCTGTGTTGTACATACCGGCCTGACTGATCTGATGTTCCATTTTTCGAAAGGACATCGGTTTTATTTATAATTTGCTTTCCATACCTTTGATGCAGGGATGGAACAACAGACATCACCAGGACTCTGCACTGGGGAACTCCCACAGCGTTTGAGAAGGTAACTAGATAGCTCCACTACCCATTCTCAGTAAAACAGCTCGATTAGCTAATGCCCTTGCTGCAGAGATGTTTCTAGAAATGTATGGGGTTGCTAAAAAGCTCGCAGTAATAATGTGGTCTCCTTTGTAATACAAGTATTTTTTCACTGGGGTTTGTTTCTCAGATGTTCTTTAAACCTATCCAGTTACTGAGGTTATTATGCATTGTTCGATACGTTCTCAATAGTTGAGTGAGTTGAGTTATTGTTATTTCTATTGACATTTTCTCACATGTTGATTACATGATCCAAATATGATCGCTGAAGGGGTTCAGCATTTGTCACAATGATCTTTACGTACCCCCTGGGGTACAAGTTTTAATAGCAGTTTTATAGCTGGAGTTGGTACTGCAAATGTTTCACATGTGTGTGTGTGTGTGTGTGTGTGGGTGGGTGTGTGTGTGTGTGTGTGTGTGCACGTGTGTGTTCCATGAAATTATACTATTCTATGAGTGCGGGGAGCTTGGGCTGCCTCCCTTCATAAGGTACCTGCTCAAAAGTACTTTTGGGAGGATCAAGGTCATCACTCAACTCACTTTTAAGAAGGCCTTTGATACATATCCATTGTTAATATTTGTTAAAGACCTCGCATTGTTTAAGATCCACCATTGTACAGGAATGCTGAAGAAAATATAGGACGATACTTCTAATCTCCTGTATATTTGTCTTTCTATTTGATCAAATTTTGACAAAGTCGCTGGCTGCTTTAGTTCTATACTTGAATATTGTATTGTATTGTATTGTAATTTAATTTATATAGCGCTTACTACCCCTGACAAGGAGTCGAAGCGCTTTTTCGGCAAGTAGCACACCACTCCGGAACCCAAAAGGATTAATGGTTAATTAGTATAGTGAAATATGAAATTAATTTGTGGTGCATATGTTAGTCTGTTATTTGGAATGAGAATGACAGTGAAGGAATAGAAGAGGGAAAGGTTTACATTTATATAGCACTTGCTACGCCTGATGAGGTGTTGAAGCGCTTTTTGGCGAGGAGCGCACTACTCCGGAACCATAAAAAGGATTGGTGGAGAATTGGTCTAGGGAAATATGAAAGTAATTTGAACAGTGGACAAGCTAGTCTGTTATTTGGATTGAAAAGGATAGTGGAGGGATGGAAGAGGGAAGGGTTCGCATTTATAGAGCACGTGCTACCCCTGATGAGGCGTTGAAGCACTTTTCTGAGAGTAGCACGCTATTGGATGTGAAAACTGTGCACCTACCACGCATAATGACTGAAAGAGCATTAAACGTATCTGCTTTCTGTCCCTTGGCTGCTAGGAGACAGATATGAAGTCCATGACGGTCTTAGTGGCAAGTAAGAAGGAGGCTTAATACAATACATAAAGAATCAACCTTTCGCTACTTGCGGAGACAATCCATAAAAATGCCTTCTTGTTGCCTTTCCTCAGGACAGAGTCAAGAATAGCGTATGGCTACTCATTGCAGAGGCTGTGCAAATAGGGGAAATCTTCATGACATTTATAATTAGAAAAGGTAGATGGTCCACCTACAATGCAGTCACTGGAGAACTTAACAGTGTGCTTGCTGAAAAGTTATTTAGTGGTGGAAGCCCCCCTGCTCAATCAGGCATGTTTCCTCACACTGCAATTAACTCATTCAGAATAGTGGCAGCAACTTCTACAGTTAACCATGAAATTTATCAAATCGGAAGTGGACCGATAGAACCACAGCATACATTGCCTTTATAAGGAAAGACAGAGAACCCAGACAAATGACTAACAGTGGTGTCCCCTTGACAGGTAGCAAGAGTGAAAAGAACACGATTTGGATTTATAGCCCATTCGCATGCGACAAGTGGCCAAAAATGACTGACATGGAACCACGCAGAACAACCAATGCCACACACAAAGTTCGCCTGGCTCAGGATGCCCAGCATGCTTGCTACTAGTGGCTGTATTCCATGGGTGGCGCAAATGCCTCATTTACTTAGAAGTGCCATTGATCGCTGCCAAAATGAAATTAAATGAGAAATCTACAGAAGATGCCTCCTTGTATTTGCTAAAGTCAAGTGCTAATTTTTATGGTGGTAGGAACAAAGCTGGGAAAATTCTTGCCAATTATTTGAAGGTCAAGCACAACGAGCTGAACATTGAATCCATTTACAATACCAATTCTACCCCTACAGCACAAAGACGCCGACATCCTTACTGAGTTCTCCCGCTTCTACAAAACTCTTTACACCTCTGAAACTCAACCCTCTCTCTAATCCCTCACACACTTCTTCTCTACTATTCAAAAGTCTGAACACTTTCCTTTTGGTCTTTCCCTCTTGGAGTCTGACATTTCGCAGAAGGAATTGCTCATTGCGCTCCAGCATTTCAAACTCAACTAAGCCCCTGGACCAGACGGTTTATTATTTATTTATTTATTTATTAATGATATTTGGTAAAGCGCGAACAATTGCCCTTGGGCGTCTCGGCGCTGCAACATCTGCAAAAATCTGCCCACTGGTTCGATGGGAGGTTACTGATTAAACAGCCATGTTTTTAATTTTTTGCGAAACGACCAGAGGGAGTGACTGGTCCTGATTGACTGAGGCAGGGTATTCCACAATTTTGGAGCCGTGACCATGAATCGGTGAAATCCCCAGGAGACAGTCTTGGTGCGGGGCACCAGTAGCTTGTTGGACGAAGTGGATCGAAGTAGTCGGGAGGGGCAGTAACTTTTCAAAGTTACTGATTCCAAAACTCCATTCAACTCCTCAGGGACCTTCTCCGATGCACACATTTGTTTAATACCCAAAGAAGGAAAGGATGCAAAGCATTGCAAAAATGACAGGCCTATTTCCCTTGTAAACATTGACTATAAAATCTTCACTAAGTCTTTGGCGATAAGGCTGGACCTTTTACTTCCTGACCTCTTAGACGAAGAGCAGTCTGGTTTTGTTAAAGGGCGGTACATCACCGATAACACCAGACTCTTATTTAACATATTATCGAAGTCATCGCATCTCCAACATTCCCTTGCAGAGATCGCCCTAGACGCCGAGAAGGCGTTTGATAGGGTCGAATGGCCATATCTTTTCCATACTCTCGGATGGTTTGGCTTTGGCCCCAAATTTATTTCCTTAGTTTCACTGCTGTACTCTCACCCACACGCTGCGGTCTGTGCGAATGGTCAGATTTCCTCCTACTTTGATCTTGGTCGAGGTGTTCGGCAAGGCTGCCCCCTTTCACCTTTCCTTTTCAACCTGGCTTTAGAGCCCTTTCTATACATGGTTTTCAGACCACGGAGTCTCCCATTAAACTTGCTGCCTATGCAGATGATATTTTACTCTTCATCTCCAACCCCACAGACTCAATTCCCGCTTTCCTGGAGGAAGTGCGGAACTATTCCTCAATCTCTGGCTACAAGCTCAACAACGACAAATGTGAGATTTAACCCCTGACGAAGTTCACTTTTAAACCTGATTTCAATGCTTCCAACTTTACCTGGAGTCCTTCCCATTTTAAATACTTAGGTATGCACATCACCCCCTCCATCTCAGACACCATCTCCCTCTGTTTGACTAAATGCACTCAAAAAATATCTGACCTAACAACTAGGTGGCATCCTCTCTATTTGTCCTGGTGGGGTTGTCTCGACACCATTAAGATGATGTTATCCCCCATAATTCTCTACACAATCTCTAATATCCTTGTTTCCATCCCAGCCAAATTTTTCAAGAAAATCAATTCGGTCTTATTCTCTTTTCTATGGCATAACAAAAAACCCAGAATGTCCCTTGCCAGATTAATCCGCCCTACTTTTGAAGGTGGAGTTAATTTTCCGGACTTTCCAGCCTATCAAAAGGCCTTTTTGTTACGCCAAGCTTCCTTTTGGTTGCAAGACCCCACTTCCCCTTGTCCTTTGTGGGCTAGGGTTGAGCGTCTTCTCCTTTCCCCATTCTCCTTTGCTGAATATATTTCTTTCTCACGCAAACCCTCCTTGATACCCACTCCTATTCATAAATGTACTGCCAAGCTCATCTTATCCTCCAATCCCCCCCCCTGCGACCACTGCTGACTTATTCTCATCCGCCATTTGGCATAACAAGTATCTTTTAATTCATGATAAACCCTTTTAGCCTTTAGTGGGCTGGCAGGGGGGATCTCTTCCGGTTCTCCTTTGCACCCCGTGCCACATAAGATCTGTAAGGAGTATGAGGAGGAATTATTTCCTATTCTCCGCCTGATCTGTAACCAATATTTAGCCACGGGTACTGTTCCAGCCCAGTGGAAGCAGACTGTGAGATCTCACCTGTTGAAAAAGCCTTCCTTGGACCCAGAATGTTCCAAGAACTATAGACCCATTTCCCTACTGCCCTTTCCGGCCAAAATTGTCGAGCGTTTGGTCAGTGTAACCCTCTCCAAACATCTGGAACAGCATCACTTATTAGAGGACGATCAATTTGACTTCAGCCCGGCTCATGGGACCGAAACAGCCTTGGTCACCGCTGTGGATGAGCTTTAAAGGTGTGCAGACAGGGGACAGGCAGCGTTTTTGATTCTGCTTGACATGTCTGCCGCCTTTGATACGGTTAACCACGAGATCCTACTGGGCCGTTTAAGTGATGCTGGGGTGAGAGGAAGCGCTCTTATGTGGTTTTGGTCATTTTTGCGGGACAGACAGCAGGCGGTGTCCTTGCCCCCCTTTCAATCAGCATTCTCTCATGTCCCACACGGGGTGCCACAGGGATCAGCTATCGGCCCCATCCTTTTTAATCTATATCTAAGACCTCTGGTATCGCTCATTAAAGCCTATAAAATAAAGATAATAAACTATGCTGACGATACGCAGATGATCCTCTCCTTTGAGGGAGAGGAATCGACACCTGTGGAGATATTCCACAACTGTCTGCGGGATACGTCACGGTGGCTAAAAAACAATTCTCTTCAGTTTAATGCGGGGAAGACGGAGGTGCTTTTTAGCGCCGGGAATAAGATCTCCCGCCCATTTCCAGAGAATTTTTGGCCTCCTGAGACAGCGACTACAGTGCGGCCAGTGGAATCAGTCCCTAACCTAGGGGTTATGCTTGATCAGAAGCTTAGCATGGAGACTCATGTTAAAAAACGACCGCTTGTTGTTATTCTGTTCTGCGGTCTCTGCGGAAGATCCTCTCACTTCTACCATTCCAGGCACGTGCACAAGTGGCAAGGTGTACGATCCTTAGTAGGTTGGACTATTGTAATGCCCTACTGCTGGAGTCCCCTGGCTTTTTGCTTGATAGACTCCAAAGAATGCAATCAGCGGCCGCTAGGTTGGTCCTGGGGCTTCCTAGGAGAGCACATGGGCCGGCTGCTTTGGCGAAACTGCATTGGCTCCCTCTGAGACAGAGGGTACAATTTAAGGCCCTTTGTCTCATTTTCAAGGCCCTCCATGGAACAGGCCCTCTCCCCCTGCAATCGAAATTCGCTTTGTATACACCAACCAGGCTGCTCCATTCTTCAGCGGCTAGGCTGGTGAGGGTGCCTAGATTTAGAAAGGTTAGATCAGGGGGTAGATCCTTTGAGGTGGCCGCGGCCAAACTTTGGAATCTGCTCCCGTGCGAGATAAGGCAAACCAGGGAGTTTCTCCCCTTTAGGAAAAAGATCAAAACCTGGTTGTTTCCCAAATAACTGTAACTTGCTCTCTCCGTCTTGACATGCCTGACACTCTGCCGCCCTTCTGAGCCACCATCGCCAGGATGCCTGCAAGGTGATAGTGCGCTTTATAAGTCAAATAAATAAATAAATACATTTACTGGAAATCCTGGAGGAACAGAGGATTGATTTGGATTTCGCAGTTATTCTGACATTCTACTTTTCTGCCTTTTCACACTCTTTGTTCCTCCTTTGGTTTGCCCTCATCCTTTGCTCCCAAATACCTTCTACTTAAAGCAGCGGTCATGGAAGTCTAGACTCGTCTCCTACAAGCACAACCTTCCCCCACTTCTCCTACCCCTGCTCTTCGACTTCACTCTCTCCTACACACTGCTCCTAAAACATCTGCTATTTACAAATTCCTTCATGCCAATGCATCTATTAGGCCTAAGTCTAGGGTGGAAGAGCAGTGGGAACGTGATCTTGCTACATCATGGCCAGTATCCTTATGGGACAAGGTATGGACAAAGGTTCGTAAAACGTCTAGAGCGGCGTCCTTGACGCAATCCTTGTTTTTCATCTACAACAGGCTGCTACACACTCCTTTTACCCTAAACAAGCGGTTCTCTACTGTTTCAGACGCTTGTTGGTCTTGTTCCTTGCCACACGCTACCTTGTTTCATATGTTATTTCTCTGCAAGCATGTACATGATTTTTGGTTGCAGGTCTGGCCTCAAATCAACGTAATTTTCCATACCTGTATTCCCCTGTCTCACACTCGTCTCTTTCTAGGGAGTCTTTCACCTTGTTGGGAGGGGACTGACCTACATGTTTGTATTGTTGACTTGCTGTTGGCTGTTGCGTTCCAACAGATTACCATCAATTGGAAGGCTTCGTCTAACATTTCTTTTAAAGCATGGTGGTACAATGTTTGTCATAATCACAGACTTGACACTGCTTTTGTTTTTCCTGCCCATATGGCAGCAAAACGTGCAGACTTATGGCTTCCTGTTACGTTGTATTTAGATAATTGTACGACTCGTTCATTTTGCCCACGGCCTGCCCAGCAGGAGGTCCCCAAGCCCCCCTGATACCCTTTGCATTTCCTCTCTCTTTCTGCATTATTACCTGATATGTTCTCATTCGCACCTGCTTTTGATGTATAACCATTGCATCCCCTATATTTAATCCCATTGCCCATGATCAGTTTTTGTCACTTAATCCCTTGTAAAGTATATCCTGATTATTCTTTTTTTTTTTGTTTCCTTTTCCCTTTCTCTTATTTCCCCCAATTCTTTTCATGTACTCTGTATTGATGCCTTATTTTATGACCAATAAAATTCTTTTTTAACTGAAAAAAGAAGTGCCATTGATGAGTTTAAAGGCTGTCTTCATTTACATTCCACAGTTGAAGTGTAAAAGTGTGGGGACTCTAATACTTAAGTGTCGTGGGTCAGTGAGTGTGGAGACAGGATCAAATAGATACCTTAAAAATAACAATTCTGCATTTTGTTGTTTTCATCCCTCAGTGCATATGAAACAGGCACACCGAAGTGAAAAATACATGGAAGTGGATATTGGATAGATGAGAAATGTAAGCTTTAGTTATGGGTTCCCTTACTATAAAATTCAATCTTGCACACTTGTAACACCAAGTTTTGGAATCAACATCTTCCAAATCATAGACAACAAACAGTAGAAACCTTTTATAGCATTTTACAAAATGAATAGTGGTTATCAATTTCCCTGTACATTGAATAGCTATGGAAAATAAACATGGTCAGTCACTCAGAGAAAGCCACACGTTTTTTCTTTCGGGTGGGATTGTGGCATTTGGTACAAAAACTTGTGCAATCAGTGATAGCCCACAGTGAACTTGCACAGAGTGGCGGACGCTATTATTGCTTGGTGGTGAGGCGGGGTGGAATACGTTACAGCAAAAAGCACAACAAAAAAATTATTAAATTCCCATTTACCCGCCGCTCTGACGGCTACCACCTTCCTTCTCTCTTCTGTTCCTGGACTCCTACTGCGCAGGCTCCTGGATGCAAAATACCAGCACTTCTCTCATGCTTGGAATACCATTACCAGTACGAGAAAAGTGCTGGGAATGGTCTGAGCAGCTTCGTTTGCCGCTCAGACAGTGCATTGGAGCCTGGGGTGTTTTTCCAACCTGGCTGTGCAACAGAGCAGGGAAACATCCGTTACAACGCGGATGTTTCCCCGCGGTGCTGTTACGACGCGTCCGTAACAACGCAAGTCGTTACCACGACTTGCGCTGGAGGGCGCTAGAAGATTAAAAATAGTAAATGTACTATTCCAACACCTTCCCTAGTGTCCACGGGGACTGGTGTTAGAATAGTAAATTATACTATTCGACATCCGCGCCCCCAACGCAAGTCGTGGTAACGACTTGCGTTGTAAGGGACGCGTTGTAACAGCACGCGTTGTGACGGTACGCGTTGTACCGTCATACACCCACAGAGCGAGGTTGGAGCAACTTAAGTTTGCGTGTGCGTAGGACGGCTGGCCAAACACACATGCGCACTTAAAAGTGTTCACCATTCCTCCCCCACGCCATGCCTCTTCAACAGGATTGTCTGACCCCGCCCAGCTGAAGACTGTCATCAGTAGTTAGGCAAAAATAAAAAGATAATATAATGCTTTCATTATCATTTTATTTTTCTTCTTTTAGCAGGAGGCAGTGCTCCTACGCCATTGCGGACAAGCCACTCCTGCCTGCACACACTCCAAAACAGAACCAAGGATGTGAACTATATGACTAAACGTCTTTTCATATAACTAGGTCATTCTATATCAAATGCAAACAAAATTAAATGAGAAAAGCAAAGCAGGAATTATATTAAAGTTATGAATACATAGGTTACAGCAAGAAACATGGATATGAAAATTAGAAGGAAAGCTATAGAAAGGCTTGGGCTACGCACATACACCGTAGGCATTAACTCTCAGAAATGAATAAAAAGAATACATATTAAAGTGACTTTACTCTTTGAAATCCGTTATAAAAGAACATCCATCGTAAGCAAGATAAAATATATTAATTAGTGGGGGTAGATATCGCTTTCTACTGAAAATCACACACCAGATCATGGTTAGGACATTGTTATGTATATTTTAAAAAGATTGTTACAATTTGGGCGTCATGTGTGCAGCCAGCTTTATTGAACTTTGACTTACACTCTTCTGTTGCCTCCCCTTCAGGAAGCCTATACCAGAGTGTTGATGGGAAACATTGACCTGACCACGCTTGTTTTCCCTGCAGAATACTCAGGTGAGTCTGACGCTTTACTTCACACACTTCATACAAGAACAATAATTTCTTCCTTTCTTAACTAATTCTACAGTAATGCTTCATTGCAGTGTTAACATCTGTTTAAGCAATGTAGAATGTGTGAGAGAAACAATATATTTTTTTATTGTATATGTTAGACCTGACACCCTGGCGTGGTTTTCTCCTATCTTTTTGCCTCTGCCTCCTGTATTTTTTATGCTGTGCTGGATTTCGTTTTTGCTGGTTTAGATGCTTTGGACACTCTGCCACTGCTGATCAGTGCCAGAGTGTAAGTGCTCCCTATGTAAATTATCATATTGATTGGGTATACCTGATTGGCATATTTGTATCACCATGAAGTCCCTAGTAAAGTGCACTGTGTGTGCCAGGGCTGGTGATGACAGATGCTACTAGTGGGCCTGCAGCGCTGATTGCGCCACCCACATAAGTAGCCCTAAAATGGTGTCTCAGGCCTGCCACCGCAGTGCCTGTGTGCAGTCAGTGAACGGCCTTGACCTCCTGGCCAGTGTCCCCACTGGCTGGGCCTAACCCTTCCCTTTACGTACACATTGGTCACCCCTATGGAAGGCTCAAGGTACCCCCCTGGGCAGGGTGCAGTGTATAGGAAAGGTAGAGCATGTACTAGTGCAGGTAACATGCTCTGGTAGTGAGCAGCAGCCATTTTGTGTGCTTACTGCTGCAAGGTTATCTTGCTCCATAGACTAACATGGGAGAGGCTGGTCTCAATGGATACCAGCCTATCTTCTCATAGGAACAAGATGGGACATAAGTGATTGATATCCCTGAACTTATAATTTAATAACACATCTTTTAGGAAAGGTTGTTTTTACATTCTGTGTTTGAGAACAGTACTTTTAGAAAGTGGCTGTTCTCTTGTCTAACCCTTCTGTGTGCCTGGGCCTGCTTGTGGATTGACTGTCTGGTTTGAGGGTGACAGGGGCTGGGGAGCCCCCAGGAGGTTGTCTGAGTCAGCCCGTGCTTGAATGACTGCATCTGCAACTAGAGTGGTGGGAGGAGATAGCACCTGGGAGTGAACAGCGCTGTGCCTGCCTGCCACAATGCTGGCTCCACCTCCCGCTGGGCGACTGTCACCTCTGCCCCTCACGCTGAAAGGAATAAGGAAGCCAGGAAGCCCAAGGGCTCCACCAACACCCAGAACTGGTTTAGACCGGGCTCAGGGCCCACTTGCACAAAGACTTTTAGGGGTACAAGAGAAGGACCCCTGACAACAGAAAATCAGATTCTACAATCAAGAGGAACCTCTGCTGGAAGAAGGACCGCTGAAGAACTGAAGGAAGATTGCCTTGCTGTGTGCTTTGAGGGCTGACCTGTTCTGCTGTTTCAACTGAAGCTGAGGAGAAGAGGGACTTTGCTGTGTGCTGTGACCCTACCTGCTTGACCTAAAAAGACTTTGCTGTGTGCTGTGTCTTCAAACTGAATCTCCAAGGGCCTGAGAAGAGCTGGCCTCCTGTTTGGCAACTCAGGGACAGAAAGGTTGCCTAGGACTACCAAACTCTGCTGTGTTTTCCAAGGCCGCTGTGGGCTGAAGAGATCATGGGATGCCGTGTGCTACCGGCAGGATATCCGACCTACTTGGCCTGTGTGCCGCTGGCTGCTCTCTAATCTGAGTGAGAGCGCTGCGCTGATAATTGCCACCAGCCCGGGAGCTTCGAGAAGGCTAAGATCGTGCTCAGCTCCTGATGCTGTGCCCACCAGCATTATCCTGCCGTGAGTGCTCCCAGCCGTACCTACAGCTGTGTGTCTGAGGTCGGGGGCGCAGAAGCGTGTATCGGATAAAATTCACCTGCCTGAAGTTCATCGCCGCGGCCCGGAGACCTGAAATTGAGTAAGAGCCGTTTTTCCTACTCCAAGATCGCAGAGTCGAGAAACAAAAGGGCCGCGACCTGATTGGTCGTTCTTCGACAGGAGCCGCGCTCTGATTGGCCATTGCTGTGGGCCTGTCTCCGAGAGCCGCGCTCCGATTTGCTGAGTCGCCCCGCAGAAGCTGTGACGTCACAGGGGCTTGTCCCGGGAGCCGCGCTGTCATTGGCTGACTCCCGGGTGGTTGCGGAGGCTCGTCTGTGAGGCCGCGACCTCATTGGCCTGCCCCAGGAAGCCGTGTTACGATCGCCGGAGCCTCGGAAGAGTGACCCGTCCTCGCCGAGGGAGCAACGCGAGTGCCTGGCCTGTTGTCCCCGCTCGAAGTGCTGAGCTAGCTCCCCGCCGCTCACTGGATTGACGAGAGCGGGCGGAGAGCTGACGGGACCGGCCGGGGCTTGGTGCAAGGCTCCTCTCTCGCCGAGGTGGTGAGCAACAGTGCAATCGGTGAGGCGCCCTCTCAGGGCTTGGGCATAACGAGTGAAGGGCTGACTTTGGGCCTATAATTCATTGGCATTGTTTTTGGTGATAAATATAAAGAGACTTGAGACTATTTTATATTAAGAACTTCCTGATGATAAGCGCAACCACCAAGATAACGTGCAACATTTGGTGAAAGAGCAATCACCCTGTAACTGGTTATTTTTACTGCATAAACTAGAAAAAGCTATATTTTTACATATACCTACCTGTGTGGTTTCAGTTTGTGGTGTGTTTTGAAATTACTGTGTGCGTTAAGTGCAAATATTGTGTACCTTACCTTGGGGATAAGCCTGTCTGCTCGTGCCAAGCTACCTAGGGGGTGAGCAGGGGTATCAACTGTGTGGATTCCTTCACCCTGACAAGAAGCAAGGGTCCCTACTTGATCAAAGGTACTTACCTCTGCCAATTAGAGACCCCCAGATCTAACAGTATACATTTAACAAAATGTCGGTACGTGTCTCTTTAGTAATGATACCTTTGTGGAGTTTCCTACAATTCTTTTCCTTGAAGATCTTTTTTGAAAATGTAAGCGTATTCTGAAACAAGGGCATACATACTACAGCATAAAGTTGATATGATCTTTCATTTTAGAGCCATGCTCTGGTCCCCAAGCCGGATCATTCCTTAAAGGGAATTCATGTTTTTGGTCACAGGATTTGTGGATCAACCGAAATGAAGTGGAAGAGATTGAATACATTAGGACACACTCGTAAACTGGGTCACAGCTTTCATTGCTAGATTTATGGATCTATCCTTTTTTATGAATCATGTTTTACTACATAACAGAATCTAATATAAAAATAATGACTGAATAGAATAGGCAGCCAAGATAAACATGATAGGCCATGAGGCATGTAAAACTTTGGTCATGGATCTATAAAATTAATTTGGGGTTCCCTTCTTTGGAAATATAGCACTGAACCTACTATTATGAACATCTGAGAAGTGCTGCTCACACACAGACACCAGAGCACAGCTAGTTTCTGGTTCTACCTGACTGTGGCATTCAGCACTGTGTGGCAGTACCCCCCCCCGGCCCATCCTTTCCTTGATTCACTGTGAATCGTGGGAGTTGACCTATGTTGCCTCAAAATATTCCTAATTTCCTCACCCACAATGAAAAACCTCAGCTTTTTAGTGTCATCCTTGTCTTCTTCAAATGAAGGGTGCTCAAGGAGGTGACATCAAATACATGGTCCCTCTTTGCTATTTCTAGACATCAACCAATTCGGCGACAAGCCACATGCAGAGGACAGGCCCCTCCACTGATACTACAAATTTCTGAAGGGAAAGTTTGAAGCTGTCACCAATTCATAGACTGCCTTTGTACACCCTCAAAGTGTAAAGACTGTGATGTGCAAAATAGACGATGTGGTAATAAACGTACTACATTATTGATCATCTTCACTGTTATTCTGAGCCCTAGTTTTCCTCATAACAGTCCTACTAGGCCTCCACCACTTCTCTGTGGTTTCTTCCCAAACTTTCAAAGTTTAAGCATTTTATATAAATCAGGCAGGAGCAGGAGGGCTCATAGCATCTTTTAAAGAAGAGGATGGGAATCGCCAAAATATTAAAAATAGACAGGGAAATAAGTTATTAGTGATGCAATGCAATTTTAGATTAGAAGGCATAGGCACCCCACATCCAAAGCACACCTCCCTAAATTAGCTATGGTTTTTAATTTTTCCTACTAAGAAAATCCACTACTTTCACTTAATACATATTTGTAAGAGTTTCACAATAAATAGTTACATCATGTAATCTGAACAATGTTTAATGGTTATTTGATATGAATGTGGCATTGCTCCAGAGCCTACATTGCACATATGTATTGTTTCATACCATTAATAGAATTCACATCTGATTAATTTGCTGTGAAATCAGCTTCTTTAATCAACTAAATATAATGCTATTTTTACTTTTAGAGGGGCATACTATCTACAAACTGCGATAAATATCGCAAAACACGCTTAGCGCGTTTTACATTATTGCCCTCTATGGCTGAATTACGTTGTTGTGTAAGTGGCGTATTAGCAACGCTTTGCTAACAGGTGAAGTACAATGCAGCGGTAGACTGCGATAATCCTCATTAGCATGTGAAAACTACCGATGATTTCACAGCGCTAATGAAAAGCTTGATAATAGGGGAGTGTGTACTTAACCATACAATCGACCTCCCTGAGGCAATAATGGTAAGTCAGGTTTTTTTCAGGTGTTAGGATCATGCATTAATGGGGGCTTAGGGCTCCTTTTCTCATCACTACGTGGGTCCGGGGCAGCGGTGATAATACAGCGAAGTTGTGTGTGTGCCGTTTTTCAATGAAGTAATTGTAAAAAATGCCTAGTTTGCATCTCATTAGCGATGTATATTGCTAAGATGCGTAACGTTAGAAAATCGGCTGCTAACATGTGCTGATGCATGTTAGCGCCGCCTTGTTAATAGGGCGATGGGAATATCGCGGCCTTAGCTGCAAAAAGTGCCACTAACGCGGCAATACTGCCCTTGATAATATGCCCCTTAGTGTGAAAACAATAGTTACCATTACATATTAGATAATAGTCATTGCACTAATTTTTCATTTTGTTTCTGGTTATAGGAAGAAGCCTGGAGGCCTTTGCCCGAAGACCTTTGTGGAGTGCTGGACTAGACTACGGGCATGGAACTGGCCATGGAATTGGAAATTTCCTGTCAGTCCATGAGTGTACGTTAATTAATGAGGAAGTAAACTAACCCAATATGTTGATGCAGCTCACCGACAGTGAAGTATTTAGAGTAGTTGAAATACCGAATATATCAAATGAAACCTATTGCTTTCCAAATTGTGCTTAAAAATTATATCACATTATCAAAGAGCAATTGTCTATACTTTGCCATGTACATTCAATGAAATCCGAAGGAAACCGAAGTTCAATGAAGCAATTATGTTATCTTCTATGGAGAAACTAAATATATCATTCCACTACTTTTGTCTTCACACTTGAACATTATACTCCAGTCCTATCACCTCCATTCACATGTTTTACTTAAAAAAAAAATGCTATAAATAAGGTGTATAATTCTGCAGCTGTTGTAGCAGTCATCCATTAGTCATGATCCAAAGAGGCTAGTCACACTGCACACAAAATTTTGGAAAGTATTTTCCTCCTTCAAATAATTAACTTTATTATTAAAGATAATCACTCATGATGTAAAGTTGCCTAGAGTCCATGCCTAATACAAGCATTATTTCATCACTTTCCTCATGGTGTAACGTATTTGAAGCACATTACTGCTGATCCACTAACTTACCCTATCCCTTTACTTAATCCATAAACAAAACCGATTCCTCAATCTATCTCATGTTGAAGACTCAGAAGCTGGACATAAGACACAGAATTTAGAGGAGATCAGTGCAAACCTTGCGCCCACCCCAGATTAAGCTATGACACCCGAGGAAGTCTGCTTAATTCAGAGTATGTGCACAAGGGACTCAGCACTTGACAGTTGTCACTGAGAAGGCTAAGGGGTCATAAGGCAAGAAAAAAATAAAGGGCTATCTTGTTGAAGGCTTTATGGGACGAGCAAAGTGCTTTGAGATATATCCTTTATTATGGTAGGTAGCTGAGATTTTCTTTTTTGCCTGTGAGACTGGGTCGGAATTCTTGAAATATTGAATTAGTTACATGGCCATGAACTGAAGTTGTTGCAACTCTGAGATGGACTGCTTCCATTAGCCCAGACAGAGGGCATAATCTAAAAGGGATACAATGCAAGGCCCTATCATCTCCCAAACCACAACAAGGGGACAAAGAGATTAATTTTTCTCAAGGTCTTTTTAGCTGGGCAAATCCTAAGGACAAGCATTTCTGGATTTGATTTAAGAGTAAAATATAACTTTTTTTATTTCAAAATGATTTTATTGAAAAAGAAGATTTTACAGTATAATACAACTTTTGATCAAAAATGTAACAAAGCCGTAATACCAAGCTGTCGGGGGACCCAGTGGGAAGGAGCTCTCTAGTGATATTCTACCCCGGAAAAGAGGTTCAGACACTTTGGGTTTCTCTGGTGTCTCTATTTATTAAGTCAAAACAAAAGGTAAAGGTAATCCGGTTCGAAGGGGGCGTTCGCCCAAGTCTGGCGGAGGCGTTCTAACGTTTCAGGACCATTGTCAATCAAAGTGAGGTACAGTTGGGAGTTTCTGCCCTTCCCAATCCACCCCATCAAGAGTTTTGCTTCAAAAGCATTAAACTCCAGCACGTCCGTAGTCGAGACGAGTAGCAACCCAAGGCATGGCGCACTTGAAGATATTTGTGAAATTGGGTGTGAGAGATGGAGAAATGATCTTGAAAGCTGGCAAATGAGCATATGGCCAAACCTCGCCACCGGTCAGCCAGTGTTCAGATTCCCAGTAGGTCCCATTTATGAAAGCCCTCCAATGTCGATCCCATCAGAGAGGGGGTTTGCCCATCAGGTGGTCCACCCAACTCCTGATGCGGCAGACCCTGCTAGATATTAGAAGATTACCCTGGTGACCTGTTGAAGTGCTTGGGGTATCAGAAGACCACAGAGATGGTCAAGCACTCATTCCAGCCTAAGACCGTCAAGTTCCAGGCAATATGTGGGATCATTCCTGACACCCTTCAGGTGGGCCACACAACTCCTGATGCGGAGGGCCCTCCTAGATACTAGAAGATTACCCTGGTGATCTGAGGAAGTGATTGGGGTATCAGAAGACCACAGAGATGGTCAAGCACTCATTCCAGCCTGAGACAGTCAAGTTCCAGGCAATATGTGGGATCATTCCTGCCAGCCGTCAGCCAATCATTCACCACCAGTAGATTGAACGCTCAGTAATAAAGCTGGAAATCTACAGCGGCAATCCCTCCATCATAGATCGATCTCCGACATTTAGTAAAGGCAATCCCAGAGATGCCCCTTCCAAAGAAAATACCATAGCATCGATGTCACTTCTTGAAACCAAGCCTCAGAAATATAGTGTGGATAGTTCTGAAGTGTGTACAGAAATTGAGGCAACACCATCATCTGTTAGAGTTTTAGTAGTTGCCTTAATTTTCTTAATGGCAAATAGAGGGGTTAGGGTTGTCGTATCTAGTGTTCCTTTTTATAAAATGAGAATACCGGAAAACAATTGAGTCAAACTTCAAAAATAAAAAATAAATGTGTATAGTTATTTATAGTATTCTGTGGAAATATTTAAAGATGATTAAAGTCATCTGATATCAGTTATAGTGAGTGTTTTTTTTTAATTTTTACACCACACCCTTTTTCAATGTGTGGGTAGTAACCTGGTATTTGTCCTGCTTAATCCCAACATGTGTATAATTTGAGGCCACACAATGACCAGCAGGCCGGAGGGGATTCATTGCATTTTTAATAACCTCAATTCCTGCAATTGATTTATCAAATGTTGCTTACGATTTGATTTCTAGAAATAATCTTACGGTCCGCACTACTTTTCAGTGGTATTTTCAAAACAATCATTTTTATAAATCATTGCATACATTTATGTGATGCTAAAACTGGGTCTACATTTGTAACATCTTATACATTTACTAAACTAAATGATTTATTTTCAGGTTTATTTATCCATGTGTCATTAATGTCTGAAGTGTGTGAGTTGATTCCCAATACGAATAACCACTCTGGGCCTAATTTAGAGTTAGGCAGATGGACTACTCTGTCACAAATATAGTAGATATCTTGTCTTCCTTATGAAATGTGTCACAAGATGTAATGCACTAATAATAATAATGTGGACGGGACATCAGTCACGTTTATGACAGAGTAACACGTCCACTAAATTCTTAATCAGGCCCTCTGTTCTTCTTACAATTGTTTTGTGAATTATCAACTTCCAAAAGTAAATTAGGAAACTCCTGAATGTAAAACGCATAAGTCCTGAAACACTGGGAAACATCCTGTGCGTGATTACTCATTTCTCACTAGTGTCCAAATACTCACACAGCACCTTCAAACTTTTCTATAAATAGTAACTCTTGCATATCCTGGAGTCTTGAACCTGTGCTGGCAGCTCTTTGACATCTGTGGTACTATTTTCTCAACTTAGTCGTCCTACTCCCTAGCAAAGATGTACTGGGAAGAGGTGGCAAGTTGGATGAAAGACCTAATGGTTCTGTATCTTGTACTTGTGCCTGATGTTTTGTTGCTTGGTGCCCCTATTCCAGACTTGAGTGACCGACCCTCTTCCTCTGATTATGTGTCCTATTATTCCCGACAGGCTGTTCCTTCAATTGAGGTGGAAGGATGTTTGCTTTCAAAATTATTGAGACTGATGAATTTAGGAGAGTTTTGTTTCCATGTACGTTGCACTCCTCCCTGTTCCCAAACTCATTGCTTGCTGTCCAGTTGCACGTATTCTTGAGGCAAAGGGAGTGAAGGCTTATTCTGAAGAATTGGCTGCATTGTCTTCCTACTAAACATGATTTGCGCCCTTATGGAATTGATGTGCACAGTACTTACTTTTTCTTTTATGGTTCTAACACTTCATAATTTTCCTTCTTTGACCTTCTGGTATTTGCTGTGTCTCTATTATGCTGGGACACTGTTGTTCTTTTGCTGTTTTGTGATGATCGGAGAGTAAATGTTGTTGAGTTACAAGTATAAGGTCAGTAAAGTTATATAGGAAAATACTTTAACTTGGGAATCTACGGAGAAACCACAAACTATACAGTGCACCACTATGGACTGCTCATTCTCCTGCCAAAACATGGCACAATCTATGGTGATTAGTTTTCAAAAATCCCAACTCAGGGAGGAGGAGCTACGCAAGCAACAAAGATGGCCGCATAAGCTCCCGGCTCCGTCGACCTCCATCGCTGGCGGACTTATCCTGAACTTCATCCTGACCAGGCTCCCGCCAGACTCCCGTGTGTCTGAATCGTTGCTGAGCCCTGGGGGGCAATCCCGGAGTCTTCATCGCTTTTATTGACGAAGTTACGCCGTCTTTAATTTTCGGACCTACTCCAGTGTGTGAGCCGGGGCCTCGAGTACTGACCCAGCCGGGTTTCAGTTGAACAACATCGGCCGCGGGTACCCGGCGGAGTCCGGTCTCATCGGAGTGGAACATATTCTCGATCCTGATGGCGGTCCTTGGTCCCGGTGAACACTAGACGAGCGGCGACGAGACGTGGTTGCCGCGGTGGGTGGGGGGCCAGGTCCCGGGACCCTGCTGCAGCCCTCGGGGTCCGCGGGTGGGGCCCCCGCTCTCGGCAGCGGTGCAAAGAGTGCCAAGCCTGTGAGTCGCCAGTCGCCTCCGTCCACTCCGCGCTTGTTGGTTTCCCCGGAGTAGCCGGCCTCCGGGGTTAAAGATCTGCTTTGTTATCGTTCACGCGGAGATGATTCGGAGGATGTGTGGACCGACCGTGGGGACCGTAATGGCCGCCATCGGGGCTCTTCGCCTGCAAATGGAGGCTGCTCTCCACAATTTGATTGCAAGCATCGAGACTGTTTGTTTGAGACCGGACTCCAGCCTTGTGTCAGACCTGCAACATACGGTGACTCCCGCGAAGCTTGATCTACCTCGAGAGGAGGACCCCGAAGATAATCAGAAACTGGTGCTAATTGTATCCCTACAACTACAGCGGTACGTTACCGGAGCCCCTGAACAACTAGCAAGATCGGCAAAGTTATTGCCCGCACAGGACTCATTTCTTCCTTCTTTTCTGGAGACCTCCACTAATACTTTTTGGATTGACTTTCGTGTATCTGATAGACTTCGAGACTTAACCTTTTTGCCCCCTTCAGGCTATATCGATCTCCTTTTTCAACAACGCTTTGACTCCTTTGCTACTATATTGGTCCTATTGGATGTGGTTTGTGCAATGGATCGTAAGAGCCAGGGCTGAATTTGACTGTTTGAATTCGGTACTGTGACTTTCTTTTGGCTCTGCTGGGTTGTATCTGTGGGAGTGGGGGCCAGATGGAATTCTGATTGTCTGGGTTTGGTGTGTCGGCTAAGTTCGAAAAGGGATTTGCTGCCTCTGTGGTGCCGGGGGCTGGGCGGGATGGTCTTTTCTCTGTTGGTGGCTCCCCTATCGGTTTGCTTATTAGTCTGCTATAACTCGCTTAATACCACGGTAGGGGATGTCTGCTTTTGGCGGGGGGGAGGGGAGTCCGGGAGCTCGTATCGTTTTGTACTACATCTCCTCCTCCATCTTTTCCCTTCCTTGGGGTGTAGTTTAGGGGGCGACAGGCACGCTGCTAGTGGGGTTAGGTCGTAGCCATCTGCAGGGGTGCAGGGTGGGGGGTTGTGGTTTTTTTTTTTGTTTTTCCTTTATTTTGTTCTATGACCTTTCTATTTCCCTTTTCCCTTCTTCACAAGAGATGTGGCATATTCTCCTGAGCTTTTTGTTCCTCATATCTGGGTGTCGAATGTCCAATCTTCATATCCTGTATCCTTGGTGGGCGGGTTCTGATAATGTTTGCTTACGGTTATCTGTATTGTATTGTTTTGCCCCAGCTCTAAGCTGGTATTGATATTTCTCAGATGCCTATAATTGTAGTGTACTTCCTCAACTCATTTGCCCGTCCACTGCTGTAATATGTTCCACCACATGACACCCGATATGTATATTTTACTCTTGTGTTATAATCAATAAAAAAAAAAAAAAAATCCCAACTCACACACAGTACATTTTTAAGATCTCAACTTTCAGTAAACTGTATCGAAAGCATCTATACCTAATTTCATGATACTTGTGGTCAAGTACATGTAATATTTTGGCACCTAAATCTCAAGATCTAGTGCAGAAGGTTACACAATTCGAACTCCAATAGCCTCATGGTAAAGCCTTTTGATGGACCTGTGCTCATAACATGCAGAGCAGAGACTTGAGGGTACAAGGCATTGGCAAGGTAAGACAGTTCGAACAAAATTATTTTGATTCAGAGGAGTGTTCTTGACAGGCAAAGTTAATGCCAGAGGAAACTCGCCCTCACTTGTTGAGTAAACTCTTAGGCAAACTCCATTGATATAGGATATCTGATAGAGGAGGCTGTGGGTCAGTTTATTTTCCTCTTAGGTCTGGTTAGGTCTTTCCACACAAGTAAGGCATTAGCAGAATCAGATACCAAACGTATCAGGGTTCTGTGCTGATTACTAACTTTTCTCCTAACCTTAAAACTCCTTGATGCAGAAAAGCACCGGGTGGGACCACGGAGGACTGATTATGATGGCTGATGTTCAAGACGAAGTAGAGCTCCAGCATATGCCCACATACCTTGGCAGTATACTGCCATTTAGTTCAAGTGTCTTTTGAAAGTTTAGATAAGCAGCCACTCTGGTTATGGATAGGTTCACTGATTTTTTCCTGTGAAAGGAGTGTTATGGGTAGAGTGAGTTTGTTACAGACCTTGATGGCTAATTGATATTAGAAATATAATATTCCATACGTTTTGCACTCATTGAAACTGTCCCTCAAGAAAGGAGAGGAAACATAATTGTGATATTCCATGTCTCTTGAACATAGATCCTTACTATTAGGTTAACATTCTCACAAAGCGATGTTCACTATCATCGATGGGTAAAACAAAAAGGGATTCCCAAGAGCAATCATCATCATTGCTTACATAGACTTTATGTTGTGTGCGATATTTTGTTGTTTGCAGTAACTTTGGAGGAGAACAAAGTGATGTCAGATATGGGGGGCTCTTTTTTTCGAAAGAATGGCAGTGGGTCTCCCCCCCCCCTTATAATGCAGCTATGTTATATATAACTGCCTCTAACCAAGGCCTAGCAGCAGGATGGTATCTCCCTGATGGTAATGGACCAGCAAGTCCACCAATCGTATTCTGGTGGAGCCTTGGAATTGTTGTGTGAGGGGTTTCTTCAATTAGAAGGCCTTGGAAAAGTTTCAGAAGATGGAAAAAAATGGCATGAATGGTCACGTGCGTGGTGCAGCTGTGAAGTTCCGTTTTGACAGGTATTGGTAAAGGGAATATATTTTAACATATTGAAAAAATCCGAGAAAATGAATACATTGCTTTCAAAGGTGTAACACCTTTACAGTTTATAAAGATTTAGGTTGTACATTTCCAAAGATCAACCAATAGACAAGAAATGTGTCACCCACATTATTGTTCACGATGTAAAAAAAAACCTGCTATTCTTAAAGTGTTTGCTTTTCAGAAACATAAACCAGAGCTAACTTTTTAGGGCCTCATTTATGAAAAGTGACGCATCGCTGCGTGAAAACAGCGATCCGTCACTTTTTACTGTGCTCTACCTGCGACACTAACGATGCGTCATATTTACAGTATGACGCATCATGTCGCAAGGATTTACAGATACGTCAGTAATCGCGTGTGCTGTAATCGCGTGTGCTGTAATCGCGTGTGCTGTGTGTTTTGATGGAAAGTTGACTGACGAACTCACCGCCTCCCCTACTGATTTATTGCTGCTAAAAACTCATCTTAACTGCTCTGTTTGCACACTTTTATATCTGCTGATTGAAAGGGAAAGTTGATTACGAACATCCATGTACTTTTAGAACTGTTTACTGCCTCATTGCTGTTTTAATTGAAATTGCTACTTTTGCACACTCTTACCTCAGGGTAAATCGCGCTCCCCGGTCCGTCACGGCTCATTAGTGCCGGTTGTACAGAGGGACGCGACTCCTCCCACCAATTGCCTCACTTCCGGGTGGACGGGGTAAATACAGATGGGGGCTCGGCCGCGCATTAGTGAGTAATCACGTGTGCTGTGTGTTTGGATGGAAAGTTGACTGACGAACTCACCGCCTCCCCTACTGATTTATTGTTGCTAAAAACTAATCTTAACTGCTCTGTTTGCACACTTTTATATCTGCTGATTGAAAGGGAAAGCTGATTACGAACTTCCATGTACTTTTAGAACTGTTTACTACCTCATTGCAGTTTTAATTGAAATTGCTACTTTTGCACACTCTTACCTCAGGGTAAATCGCGCTCCCCGGTCCGTCACGGCTCATTAGTGCCGGTTGTACGGAGGGACGCGACTCCTCCCACCAATTGCCTCACTTCCGGGTGGACAGGGTAAATACAGATGGGGGCTCGGCCGCGCATTAGTGAGTAATCGCGTGTGCTGTGTGTTTGGATGGAAAGTTGACTGACGAACTCACCGCCTCCCCTACTGATTTATTGCTGCTAAAAACTAATCTTAACTGCTCTGTTTGCACACTTTTATATCTGCTGATTGAAAGGGAAAGTTGATTACGAACTTCCATGTACTTTTAGAACTGTTTACTGCCTCATTGCAGTTTTAATTGAAATTGCTACTTTTGCACACTCTTACCTCAGGGTAAATCGCGCACCCCGGTCCGTCACGGCTTATTAGTGCCGGTTGTATGGAGGGACGCGACTCCTCCAACCAATTGCCTCACTTCCGGGTGGACGGGGTAAATACAGATGGGGGGGCCGGCCGCGCAGCGGACACGCGCAGTGGGCGTGCCAAAGGCAAACCCGTCTGTGCCCGTCCACGACCCAAACGCGGCCAGCGCCAGCAATGCTGTGAGACGGGAGAGGGAGGTGGAGAGGAGGATCTGTTGGTCTGGTGCTGAGCTGACAGCCTGTAATACTGTTAACTACTGCACATTACATTAAGTCAATCTGGCAACTAAGAGCTTGCCATCCAACTGCTCATTATGCGGACAGGGTTTCGATGCTACACTTGACACAACAATGCCAACTCATCTAACTCATAACAAGCCAAGAGGCTCACAGACTTTCCATCTAGAGCTTGGCGAGCTCTTCAGGGCTGGTCTTGTGAACTGCCGGTCCCTCCCTAGACATGCCGACAATATCTGGCTAACCCTCATGGAATCATCTTGGGACGCCATGTTCCTAACTGAAACCTGGCTAAACGCAGATACTATGGCATCTATCACCCTAGCCATCCCACCTGGCTTTAAAATGTGCTTTGCAAATAGGGAGGGAGAAAAAAGAGGGGGGGAGTGGCTATTATTTTTAAAGAATCATGCGAACTGATTACCTCCTGCTCTCTTGACCTTTAAGGTATTGAGGGGCTTCACTTCTGTTTCCAGATAAATGCTAGGGTATCGTTAGCAGGTCTGCTTATTTACAGACCACCGGACTGTGCAGCAAATATCACCTATGATCTCTGCAATTATATTGTGCAAAAATCGCTAGCCCATACTAACTTCATGGCACTTGGGGATTTTAATTTTCATGTTGATGACCCCAACTGCCCTCAGCGGCCAACTTAGTACAATTGGTCTCGGGCCCCACACATAGGGCAGGCCATACCCTAGAGCTAGTTTTCTCCAACTTTCAGAATGCTATAGCAGAGACACCCCAACCCCTGGTCTGGTCAGACCACTATCTGATCTCCTTTAAAATAAATATGAACAACTCAGGCCAAGCAAAAGGAAAACGACCCACCCTGAAGAGGAAGTGGAAAAATCTCACAGCTGAAACCCTGGGTCCCATTTTAGCTTCAGACCCGCCTGCACTTACCTCAGATCCAAACAATGATGCTGCAGCAATGCATCATTGGATTGCTACGGCGGTAGAGGCTGTTGCACCTGCAAAAATGTCGCCCTCTGCCCCGTGGTTCTCAGAAACACTTGAAGCAGAAAAAAGCAGGTGTAAGAGATTAGAACACCAATGGAGACTAAAATACAGTGATGCGACAAAGGCGTGCTATAGAAAGGCTGTGAAAATGCTACACAAATCTATAAAAAAGGCTAGAAGAGAATTTATAACTTTTTTGACAATAAAATCCAAAAGGTGTATGACACCTTCTCTGCCCCGGGTGCGACAGAGAGGTTAGATTTTACTTTAGCCAGTGCGCCAGCTCCACCGTTCTTATGTTTCTCTCCAATTTTGCCTCAGGAGGCACTAGCAGAGATTGAAAATTGTAAATCAGGGGCCCCTGATGATCCCTGCCCCCCCAAACTCTAGAAAATGATATCTCAGTCCCTAGTTACCACACTCACCCATGTCTGGAACTCATCCCTTGTTACCAGAGTCTTCCCCGACCGCTGGAAGCACGCTACGCTGCTTCCCTTGAAAAAAAAAACTCCGGAGCCTCAGGGGATTTTAGCAATCTTAGGCCAATTTCGCTACTCCATGCACCAGGAAAAATGCTGGAGAAGCTGGTTCAACGCCAACTGAACAACTTCATTGAAGGGAACAATGTACTACATGAAACTCAGTCAGGCTTTCGGTCGGGCTTCAGTACTGAGACAGCCCTCATAGAGGTAGCGGAGTCGGTCAGATGGTCACTAGATTCAGGGGCATCAGCAATGCTGGTGCTCCTGGATCTATCTGCAGCTTTCGACACAGTCGATCATGCCAGGCTGCTCCAGAGACTTGAAAACATCGGCCTGGGTGGGAAGGTGCTGGCCTGGCTTCAGTCCTAATTGAGTGCCCGCTCTCAAAAAGTCGCCCTTCGCCCTTTTTCGTCCTCACCCAAACCTCTTTGGTGCGGTGTACCCCAGGGGTCAGCCCTGAGCCCTTTGCTTTTTAACGTGTAACTGGCCCCTCTCTTCACCTTAATTGCCAACTGGGGCGTCAAAGCAATTTCATATGCCGACGATACTCAGTTGGTGCTCCCTTACCAAGAGCAGACAAAGGAGGCATTTGGCAATTTTAAGGGCTGTCTCCGTGATGTTACTATCTGGATGAACACAAACATGCTAAAATTAAATGCAGGGAAAACAGAGGTGATCTTTTTCGGGAAAGGTCCAGCGCTCTCACCAGATCTCTGGTGGCAGACTGAAATGGGGCCTCCACCTACTCCTAGCACTAGTGCAAAAATCTGGGGGTGAGATGGGATGACGACCTCTCTTCCTCTGCCCACATTCAACAAGTAGCGGCTGGCTGCCTAAATAAACTAAGAAACTTAAGAAAGTTCCTGGACTTACTACCCGAAGATTGCCGCAAACTAGTAGTCCATGCCACGGTAACATCTAGGCTGGACTCTGCCAATGGCCTTTACCTAGGCTTACCGAAGTACACAATCCAGCGATTGCAATTGGTGCAGAATGAGGCTGCAAGGCTGATTAAACACACACCATTTAAACAACATGTCTCGCCACTCGTACGTGCTCTGCACTGGCTACCAGTGGCAAGCAGAATTGAGTTTAAGGCTCTGACACTTGCCTACCTAGCTCTTCAGGGCAAGTGCCCACACTATCTCAAACTAAGACTCCCCCGCTACAAACAGGCACGCTCCCTGCGCTCAAACACGCAAAATCTGCTCCTTGTCCCACGCTTCTCAAGAGTTCGGCTTGGGGGGAGAACGTTCTCAGCCAGAACAGCCAAATCGTGGAATGTCCTACCACTTGAGCTTCGCAATGCGATCTCAGAGCTGTGTTTCAGGAAACAGTTAAAAATGTGGCTCTTTAATCACTAACTTTCTGTCTTGTCTCCACCTCCGCCTTCACTCGGTACACTGCCCCCCCTACCTCACTAAGCGCCGGGACACCTCCGTGAGAGGTAGCTGTTGCGCTATATAAACCTCAGTATTATTATTAATATTTCTGACGTATCTGTAGGCGCAAAAGTGACGCATTGCTGGAGTGTGTCACAAAAGTGACGCAACTCCAGCAATGTGTACTTTCACATGGGCAAGTCCCATGGGCCTCATTTATGAGGCCTTGCGTCAGTTTTGCGCTTCCGATGCATCAATTTTTGTGACGCATCGGCGGCGTAAAACATGCCTCCTGATGCGCACTATTTACAAAGTGACGCATCTAAGCAGATGTGTCACTTTGTAAACCCCTGCGCTACATTATACCTCCGTCAGGTATAATGTATGCAGGGGGCGTTCCCCCGCAAAAAGCCTCGTAGAAGTGACGCAGTGAAATCTATGAGATTTCACTGCATCATAATCTTGCGCCTGCCTCACAGCAGGCATAAGACTGTCGCAGGAAGCCCCCACGTGAAAGGATGCATTGCTGGAGTTGCGTCACTTTTGTGACACACTCCAGCAATGCGTCACTTTTGCGCTTAAGGATTCGTCAGAAATACTGACGTATCTGTACCTTCTTGTGACATGATGAGTCATACATTAAATATGACGCATCAGGTAGGTCGCAAGGAGTACGCACTGAGAAGTGATGCATCGCTGCTTTCACGCAGCGATGCATCATTTCTCATAAATGAGGGCCCCTGGTTGTTAGTGTCTGCGTCAGTCTTATGCCTGCCATGAGGCAGGCGTACGATTTTGATGCATTAGCGTCCAAGAAATGGCGCAGTGAAATCTTATAGATTTCACTGCGTCACTTCTATGTCTCTTTCTTGTATCAAAACGCCCATTTGCATACAAAGTGCGTTTACAAAGTGGCGCATCTACCTAGATGCGTCACTTTGTAAATATAGTGCAACATGGCACATTTTTTACTCTGCTGGTGTGTCACAAAAAGTGACGCACCCGCGGCGTAAAAGTGACTCAATCGCTCATAAATAAGCCCCTTAATGTTCTATTCCAAATTCCTGTGAACAAAAATTACATATGTAACCTTTTGACTTACACAACATTTACTATGATAAATTGTGTAAAGCTAAGTTTCAAAACTATTGGCAACTGTGTTGCAATGAGTAAGAAATACCTCTGTGTTTCAATGTGTTCACTTATATTTTGACATAGATTAGACTCTATTGGAAAAAGTTGCCATATGGGGCCTTACAATCATCATGAATGGGTGCACTTAACACAGGTATTCTAAGTGCAGGTATATGAGCTGTAGGCAGTACTGCTCGCATGAAGGAGGGGCAACCACTGGTCCCTGTTTTCATGCTGTGGTCTTTAAAGCTCAGCCCCTGAGTAAGTCAGTACAATGTCATAAAAATAGATGCATAGTGGTACTCTTCATTTCTGCACCATGTCATGATATGGCCGCCTTTGCTGTTTGTGATGTAGCTCGTCCCCGTTTAACACAATTGCTTGCTGCACTGCAGCAAAACGAGAGGATTGGGCCATTTTTACTGTGTGCTTGTATGTGTACGACATACAAGGGTCATAGCAAGTACAGGTGTGCTAGTGAAAAGAAGAGAGACTATTTTATTATGTGATTCGAATGTCGAAAACGCATACATTTCATTCCATCATGATAATACATTTCATAATGTTGTTAAAAATGTATTAATTCATCAGAATTCTGTTTTTTTTTTTAAATCAACATGCTGCATGCAACATTCGCCTCATTTGTGTTGGTAAGTACCACATAACCTGGCTCTACCTTATCCAGTAGCAGCTCCTGGAGGGAGTGCTGCGGGGCAGTGGGGTGGGGGGGCAGGGTGGGGGTAGTAAACTCCGGCATACGGCCGACCTGACTTAGCTAACTAAATACATTTTAAAAACGAATTACATTGCGTGCGCTGCAACGCCGATGGTGTTTCAGCACGCGCAATGTAATTTGTTTTATTCATTTATTTAGTTAGCTAACTCCAGTCGGCTGCATGCCAGAGTTAACTACCCCCCACCCTGCCCCCTGCCCCGCCCCACCACCATGCAGCACTCCCTCCAGGAGCTGCTACTGCATTTAACACAGGCGTTCTAGTGCATAAGCACAGCTTGAAAGCAGAGAGAACTCCCCTCCCTGCTCCCTGTTTCCATATGTTGGCGGCTAATGCACTAGCTCAAGTAATTGTTTGCTTTAGCCCAAAGGTAATTTTATGGCGGTGGTAGCGGTGATTGGACTTGACTAACAACAAAATACGGTTAATATTTCTCAACTTCATTTTAATTTTCTTTGCAGGGCCGGTCGGATTTCAGTCCAACAATATACCACTGACAAAAGGAATGTTCACCTCGATAGGTAAGTATTTTTTTACATTTTTTTTTTGTGTTTGAAAAGCTTTATTAAGTATAACAATGATAACAATTGACACTAGCAAAGGAAAATATAAAGCATACAAGGCAAATGAAAATACCAACATTGCTAATGTCAAGTCAAGTAATTAAAGCATTTTATGGGGATTTTAAGGGGAAAAAGAAAGGGGAAGGGAGTAAGAGAAAATATGCTATATCAAAACAATACTATGAAAGATAACGGCAAAGGAAGGCATAATGCAAGCAATAATCAAAAATTGTATAATATATACAGAGCAATTGTAATAAAGAAAAGCTGTAAACAGTGTTTAAAGACACAAGAAGGGGAGAGTAAAATCATTCAAGGGGGATTTCAGAATTGATAAGAACCGTTTTCTTTTGAGCTAAATGATCTAGGTATGTAGTAAGAGGTAACCAGTACAGGTCAACATTACGAGGTGGTTTACAGGAAGAGGCAAAGGAGACATCAAGTCTATGATGGTGACATAAAGAGTTCCACCAATGTTGAATGGAGACATTTGTAAGGGATTTCCAGTTAGAAGATATATGTTGAAATGCGAGTGCAAGCATAAGGTCAAAAAAGCCCTGTGAGTCTGAGAGGGGAGATTTAGAGACTCTGAGAGACTACCAAGAAAAAGAAGAGGGAGAGAGTATGGTATGGAAAGTGAGAAAACACGAGAGATGGAAGACCAAACATGTTTCCAAAAAGTAGAAACTGTAGGACAGAAAAAGAACATATGTAAAAATTCAGCATTAGGTGATTTACAAGTCCAACAGTTAAAATCAGAGGAAGATGTGAAACGAGACAGGGAATGAGGAGAAAGATAAAGTCTGTGATACAGAAAAAAGAGATTGAGTGAGAGATGCAGATCGAGAAATTTTTAAAGATTTGGACCAGACTTTATCCCAGAGGGTAAAGGGCCAAGTGCACTCCAGATCTGTTTCCCAGGAGAGTTCCAATTTGGACTTGAGACGATCCGGGTTAGGAGAAGAAAAGAATTTACAAATAAGAGTCACTTTAGGAAGAGTAGAGAGTAGTACAAGGAGAGGAGGGGAAGTAGAAAGGAGAGGAGGAGAGGTAGAAAGGGAAACTGAGGAGGGAAGAGAATAATAACGATAAAGAATGATTTCCATAAGAAGAGTATATTTCTGTAGAAAGGAGTAAGGACAATGAAATTGAAGTTGAACATGGGAAAAGGAACAAGGCAAAACACCATCAAAAAGCTGACGGACCCATATGATATCCTTAAGCCTCCAAGAGTTCCAACAAATAGGTCTATTGTGTAAAAGAATAAGTGAATTATACCAGATGGGTAAATGTAGAAAGGATTCGCGTGAGAGAATTGACGAAGAGAAGAGAGGTTTAAGAAGAGAGGAAGTGTACTTAAACAAGGGAAGCAAATCGTAAGGGGATTTAGAAGAGAAACAAACTATCTCTTCAAAAGAAAAGGGCGATAAAAAGGATTGTTCAATACAGAGGCAAAGAGGAGAGAAGGGGGAAGATTCCGACGAGAGCCAACGCGAAGCCTGACAGTAAGAGAAGGATTTGTGATAGAGGCGAAAATCTGGAAAATTAACACCACCGTTCGATTTAGGTCTGCGAAGAGATAAAAGAGAAATCCTAGGTTTTTTAATTTTCCAAAGAAATTTTGAGATAGAAGAGTCTATACGTTTGAAATACAAGGCAGGAATATGCACAGGCAGCATAGAGAGAATGTAAATAAGGATAGGAGCGATCATCATCTTTATGGAATCAAGTCGACCCCACCAGGAAAGAAAAAGCGGGTTCCAGCAAGAGAATAATTTGAGAGAGAACAGCGGACATATTTAATTTAACAGAGGAGGAAATAGAATTAGAGAACCATACACCAAGATATTTAACCTTAGTGCCATTCCAGGCGAAACCAGTGGAAGAAAAGGAATGAGGAAGGCAAAACTTAGGGGCCGATTATGATAGCGGTTTTTCCGCATCCTCCGGGCCGGCGGAAGCCACCGCCGGCCCGGAGGATGCGGAAAAAACGCTGCGGAGCCTCAAAAGACCCACCGCCATGTTAGGATGGATGTGGGTCTGGGATTCCGTCCGCAGCCTTTCCGCCGCGTTCGCCTTCCGACTGCGGCGGAAAGGCTCTAACATGGCTGGCGGTGTCTATCAGACACCGCCAGCCATATTAGGATGGTGTGAATGACATGCTTTTCCACGGCGGATTTTCCGCCGTGGAAAAGCATACGGAGTTTCACTTCGGGGGCCCGTTGCGGGCCCCCTGGGTGAAGGGGGTGTGGGGGGTGCACATGGTGGTTGCCTATGGTACCCCCCTGCATTTGCGTGCACAAAGCGGCAGGCACCACGCGGTGCATGCCGCTTTGTGCATGCAAATGCGTGGCATGCATTTTTAACATTGTGGCGGGTGCAGCTTGAAGCTGCACCCGCCGCAATGTTAAAGATAGAGGATGTGACCGCCACCCTGGCGGTCACATCCTAATCAGCTCGGAGGGAACGCCGCAGCCCATGCGGACGTTCCCTCCTCCTCAGGGGTCTCAGACGGACTCAAGTCCGTCCGCGATCCTAATCGACCCCTTAGTTAGGGGAAGAATTTCTGTTTTGTCAGAATTGATCTTGTAACCAGAAAGAAGGGAAAATGCTTCGATTTCAGATAACAAAGGAGAGATAGATGATTCTGGGTCTGAAATGAACAAGAGGATGTCATCGGCATATGCCGAAAGTTTTAATTGATGGTCACCATAGGGAAAACCAGCAATGGAAGTATTCTGCCGAATGGAAGACAAAAAAGGCTCAAGGGCTAAAACAAAAAGAAGTGGAGAAAGAGGGCAACCTTGACGAACTCCTCTTTGAAGGTTGAAAGAAGAAGAGAGTTGGCCATTCACCAGAACAGAAGCTTTGGGTGAAGAGTATAATAATATAATAAAGAAATAAGAGAAATACATTTGGAGCCAACGCGATGCCATTTAAGAGCAGCAAATAAAAAAGACCAATCTACCCTATCATAAGCTTTTTCGGCATCAATAGAAATAGCAGCCAAAGGTAGGGAGAGAGAGAAGGCTTTATTTAAAACGTTCAGAAAAAGACGAGAGTTGTCAGAAGTGAGCCTCTCTTTAATAAAACCGCATTGTTCCTTACCAATAAGATGGGGCATGAAAGAATCCAAACGTGAGGCTAGTAATTAAGCAAAAAGTTTATAATCAACATTGACTAATGAGATGGGACAATAATTCTTACAAAATTTGGGGTCACGACCTTCTTTTGGAATGAGACAAATGGTGGCATCTTGAAAAGTACCTGCAGCTGTACCAGGATTGAAAAAGCGATAAAAGTTTGGGTAATAAAAGGTCAGAAAAATGTAAATAAAACTCCACCGGGAATCCATCAGGACCAGGAGTTTTACCTTTAGTGAGGGAAGATAAAGCTGTGAAAGTTCATGAAGGGAAAGATCGAGGTCAAGGGTTGAAAAATTAAGATGAGAAGTAGAGGGTTTAGGTAACTTCTCAAAGTAAGAATGAAGCATAGAAGGAGTAGGAGGAGATTCTGGGGTGTAAAGTTGTTTGTAGAAAAGTTGGAATTGTTCAAGAATATGCTTATCAGTATGGAGAAGAACATTATCAGAGGAAAAGATAGATTCAATGGAGGTACGTTCCTTACGAGATTTAAGGTAGTTAGCTAAGAGTTTCCCCGATTTGTTACGGCCTCCATAATACTGCGCACTACTACGAAGAAGAATTGAAGAGGCATTATCCGTGGTAAACTTGTTGAAAGAAATCTTCGCACGCAACAGTTCTGGGGATATACATGTGTCGGAAGAAGTATAGAATTGATGTTCTAATTTTTTAATATATGCAAGAGAAGACGTACGCTTTTGAAGAAATTGTTTCTTTTTCTTAGAGACAAAGTCAATAATAAATCCTCTTGCAGTAGCCTTAAAGGAGTCCCAGAGGATATGAGGAGGAGTGTTGGGAGCAGAATTAGTTTGAAAAAAGCCATTAGTAAAAGTTCGAAATGAAGAAGAGAAAATAGGGTCAGTAAGAAGTGTAGAGTTCAAGCGCCAACGAGAGGGCCTGGGAGAAGGTGGAAGTAAATCAAAATCAGTTATAATAGGAGCATGATCTGAAATGACAATAGGTTCAATAGAGGAGGATAAAAGATTTTGAGTGAGAGACTGAGAGAGAAAGATATAGTCCAATCTAGAGGAAGAAGCGTGAGGATGTGAGAAAAAAGAGTAATCCAGAATGTCTGGATGAGTGAGTCTCCATGAGTCGGAAAGATGTGTTTGAAGTATAGTATTCAAGAACTGCTTGTGAGGTTTGTGGGGAATGAAGCGAACCGTGGATTTGCGATCAAGGAAGGGGTCTACAATCTGATTAAAGTCCCCTCCTAAAAGAAAAAAGTAATCTTTGTGTTGTATACACTTACTTGTAATTAAAGGCCAAAATGCACAATCAGGTAAAGTAGGACCATAAATATTAAAAACAGTAAGAGGAATTGAATTAATCAATAATTTAACCAAAATCCATCTCCCTTCTGAATCTTTCTCCTCTAACAACACTGTACATTTTAATTTTCTATGAATCAAAATAGCAACTCCATTTTTTTGTTGGAAGAGGGAGAAAATAAGACTGTACCAAACCAGTTTCTTTTTAACTTAAGGGATTCAAGATCATTAAGGTGAGTCTCCTGTAGAAGAACAATATCAGGGGTATAGGAGAATAAATGAGAAAGTACTCTCTGCCGTTTAATAGGGTTAACAAAATCTTTTACATTCCATGAAATAACTCTAAATTTTCAAACAAGATAATCATACCAACCTTAAAATTAGTAACAAAGTATATAAACAATATGAAGCCGAAAAAAGAAAGTAGCAAAAAGTTAGAAAAGAGAAACAGGAATGAAAGGGGGAGGAGAGGAAAGAAAGGAGGGAAAAAAGAAAGCAGGAGAAGAGAGAGTACATATCCAAAGGATGACTGAAAGCAACATACCTGAAAAAGATAAACATGAGGAAATGGGGAAGTGGCGACACTCGACAAGACGGACCGTGCAAAGGGAGGGAAGTCAACCGCACCAGGACAAAAAACAGATTGAATAATTGACCGGTTGACCTACACGGACTCGAGAAAAAACACCAGGGACCTGTATGAGGGAAGAAAAGAAACCGCAGGTAACAATTAGGAAGTGGCAATAGGAGTAAACAAGGCAAGAAATATAATACAACAGGGTGATACTAAGGCAGAAAAAAATGATGAATAAGAGAAAGAGAAAAAGACAAATTTAGACAATAAACTTGAAGAGGAACAACACAAAAAATTCCATGAAAAAACAAACACTAGCATAGATGCAACTGAATCAGCCAGAAGAAGAGGAAGACAAAGTATCCATGGCACCACCAGACTTAGGATGAATGAAGTTCTTAAGTTCTCCAGGATCTTGAAAAGACCAAGTCTTATTCTGGTAAGTTACTCTGAAGATGCAGGGATGAAACAGGCCATGTCTTGCACCAAGAGATCGCAAGGGTGCACGAAGATTCAGGAACTCCTTCCTTCTGGACGCCGTAGCATTGGAGACATCTTGAGACAAAAACACTCTCTGGCCCAACCAGGAAACTTGACGTTTAGATCTGGCCGCAGAAAGAACTGAGAGAAGATCCGTGAATTTCAGGAAAAGAATGATAGCACCTCGTGGTTTTGGGGAATCTGATGAGCGCGGACAAAGCCTGTGGGCTCTTTGGATGCTAATGGACGTGGAAGGCGGCATATCAAGCATTTTCGGCAGAAAGGAAGTGAAGAACGTCACAGGATCTTCCCTCCCAAAGATTCCGGCAAACCATAAATACGGAGGTTATTTCGCCTATTTCTGTTTTCCAAATCCTCAGTGTGTTGTTGGAGAGCAAGAACCGATTTTTCCAGAGAGGATATGCGTTGGGAATTGGTCTGAACTCCTAAAACTTGCTGTTCTATAGAAGTGATCCTAGCGTCAATGGAAGACCAATTCTCTTTCAAGATTTGCATGTCTTTGCTGGTCTCCTCAACAAAGGGGCGAAGGGCTCGTATTTCCTCAAGAATTAGCTCCATAGAGATTAGAGCGGAAGGTTTATCTGGAGAAGGAGGATCCTGTTTCAAGCACTTAGAAGAAATATTAGGAGGAGAAGCCTTAGATGATGATGCTTGAGTTGAGGAGGAGACACAAGACGGTGCTAAACCAGCCATTCGATTAGCCGTTCCAGGAGCGCTGAGCGGAGTTGAAGGAGACGACTTCTGAGGAGATTTGGAAGAAATGAAAACAAATTGTGGCTTGCGCAATCTGCCCATATGCCTGTACACATAAAGACTGTCCAGAACCAAGCAAAAGAGACAGCGTAGAGGGTTGCAAGCAATTGAGAAGAGGGCAGTATCCTCAAAAATGTAGTAGCGCAGGTGAATGTCAATATGTCAGGAAACTCCGCTGAGAGCGTGAAAGAGGGCCACACATATGCTTAGAACATGAAGGAATATCCAAAGAGGGAAGCGCCTAGCTCCATAATGCCAGTATATGAAAGAAAGGCCAGTAAATACAGAGTCCGGTGAGATAAAGGTACAAACACACTTCAAATACAAGTTAGCCAGTCATAAGATGCAGAAACAAGAAAAATAGAAGAAATGAAAGGAAGTTTCATCTTTGAAGGAGAAGCAGCAGCGTTTTCTGAGAATGAAAACGTGAGGAAATTATGAAGAACTCCACATGAGACTTCATGAAAACATCCGTGAATAAATGAGCCACTCCAACAAGCAGAAAAGAAAATAAGCTGGAAAATGCTGATCATTAATGCATTAACACAGTCTACATCATGTAGTGTATTCCACGAAGAGCGAGGCTTGAGTTGGTCACACAAACATCTTGTAAGTATCCAACATCGTCAGTTCATGGGGAGAAAGTGCATCATAGAAATGTTAGAGACACCTTCTCAAGAATAAGCCTGAAACCGGGCCACTGGTAATAGTAAAGGCGTCCCTCTAGAGTTTAACAGCAAATGAAAAGCTGTGGCAGCCAGAAATGTCTGCACCTAGAATTGTCTATAAGCAAATGAAAGTTTGTGGCATTTTGAGGCAAATAGAGTGAAATAAAGGCAGACTTGAGCAGAAACAGAGGTTGAAGCGCGTTTATAAATGCATTAGTGCGCTTAAAGAATTCTCTTGCGGAGGAGCTGAGCGTCATATGACAGACGCGCGTTTACAAAATGGCGGGCGCAGTCATCGAGCAAATGCGTCAGCGCTGATAAATCAGAAAGCGCGACCCGCCAGAGGTCAGAGAAGTGCTCACCCGGCTCCGAAAATGTTCCGATTCTTGGTCACCACATTTTGCGCAGCGAAGGTGCCCGCGAGTGGTCCGGTGAGGTGGAGTGAAATCCCTAGCCGTCCATCTTGCACGGCGCCGTGGCCACACCCCCTACAGGGTTTTTATAGCGCTAACTTGACCCGAATCAGGTATCAGAGCACTTACATAGCACTAGTTGCATTGCACGAGGACACGTTCATTTTTTTTTGTTAGGCACGGGAAGATTAAGTGATTTGCACAGAATCACAAGGGGAACATCACATATATTTTTGTGACGTTCTGTGGCGCAGAAGCCTGTGTTATATTATCAGGCAACACTAAGCCCCTTTTTTTGGCTTAATGCTGCCTGATAAATATCAGTCCCTTTAACGCAGTGTTCTGCGTTAACGGGGCGTGCAATGGGTGTTGCTGGGGGCATTCCCAGCAACATCCATGGCTTTTTGACACAGCTCCAGATTTACGAGAAAACGTAAATCTGAGGCAGTGCCAAAAGCTTACGACTCCTGTATAAAAATAATCATCCCCGCAATGCAGGCACCCTTACACCATTATGCAAATGTGCCTGCATTGGCGCAGGCAGCCCATTGTGCGCCGGCGCAGGGGAAAAGGACAGGAATGCGCCGTATCTGAGAGACACGGAGCATTCCTGCCCTTTTCTTTAGCCAAAGGGAAACGCAGCAGGAAGGCCTGCTGCGCTTCCCTGCGGCAAAACAACATAATGAGGCCCAGGATGTTCAGCATCATTGGCGAAGCTCAAACCCAGTTCTCCAGATTCGAGGTCGACCGCCCTAGACGTTAGGCCAACTCCTCTGCCCAAAAGTATGTGAAACAAGGCTAAAGCCCTGTGGGCTGAATTTCCTGCATTAAACGAAAACAGTGGTGCTTCACATCCCTGCTTTTGCCATGTGAAGCAGAATTGTGGCACACCAATTTCCCACTAGGCAGACTGTCTCTTCCTATTTTAGTATCAAACAACTGTAACTGTATGTGGCCTGGACCCAGTTTCTCAGTAAATCATAGAAATTAACCAAGACCAGTTCTTAAAGGGAACTTTTGGTTGATTCAGTTTAATAGAACTGTGGGCATAATTACGACATGCTGCATTTCTTCCCATGCAGGAACACCCTTCATCAGTCCCACGGCGCTGCCTTTCTATGACTCTCCTTTGAGCCTTAGAAAAGCACCTCCATTGGACCGCAACAGCACACACCACCCTCCAGGATTATACTCGTCTGGCGGGCGGTCTGACTGTGAGTTTGGCAGTCTTCCTGCTGGGCACTGGTGTGGCGAACCACAGGTAGACTACAAAACTCGTAATTAGGCCCTCTATGTACAATACAAGTCACCAATTTTGATTTCACTATAGATATTTTTCTTCCATAATCTGCCTATAAAGTTTGAATCTAGAAGTGGGTTAACACAGTCTTCCACAGTGTATACAATCTGCAGGTCTGAATTGGGAAAATAGTTTGCAATTCTAGAAGGAAAGGCTCGCCATTTAATATTTCTGTAAAGTACTCAACATTCACTTGACCTCACTGGATGGGGAATTGGAGAAGGTGGAGGGAGGTGGGAGTCTTAAGGGGAAGGAAAGTGGCCGAGGACATGGCAGGCTGTGGACTGACAACAGGAATTGTTCCTTGTACCACCATACATAAAGGGTGGTCAGGCAAGGGCGAAACTAGTCTGCAACTGCAGCTCAATCCTCTTTCAATTTTAATGGCTGAATTTTCTGGTCTGTAAAATCTGGCCTGTGAAATTCAGGTGCAGGAACACTGGGCTATTTGTCTTTGAGCAGAAGGGTATCTCACCTGGAGATACCTTTCTGCTGACTCGTAATCGTCTTTTTCTCGTCCACATTCTTAAAATTAGTAGCATTGATTGTGGTGATAAATGACCTACTATTAACATTGACTTGGCAAGTTAAAATCAGGAAATATAAGCTTAAAACATTTTTCTTCTGAAATGGATAACATGAGTAGGAATGAGCTGGTTACAAATAATATCATACAATAAACTGTGTGTCAAGGATTCACACTAAGACAACTAGATGAAAAGAGTCCATTAAGTTAGACAATAAAAATAAAAAATGTTTTTACCCTGCAGTTTATTGGCAGGTCCAACACAGCGTGTCTTATTTTAGGGACAAGGTGAAAATAATACAAGTCATTCTTACATAAGTAGCACTTACACCAATGTTACTATTACTAACACTAATGCTGCAAACAATAATATTATTGTGATTGACTATGAATAACATTGTTTGTCTCTATATAGCAACTATTACAGCTTTTTGGCATTTTGCAATTGAATAGGTATCACTTAAGCAACATGACGTAGATAAAAGTCTGAGTTGGCTTTACCAGTATTTGAACACACATCGGACTATTCAAAAGCTGCTGTTTGTAGTACATCTAGTAGTACTATGGTAGTGCTACTAAAGTACTACAAACTGCTAGTGACAAACCTTGAAGCGTAAATTTCCTCCTCTACCTCTACAATCGTTTCTATAGGGAAATCCTCACACATGTAAATCTACTACTTAGGGCCCGATTCCGATCTCGTTTGGAAGGGCTCTGAATTGTATGAGGAATTGCCTAAACCAATCCGGAGCCCTTGTTCCCGACCGCATCACTCACAGTTCTGAATGACCAAGTACGATGCCTTGAAATTCTTCGCACTGACTGAATCGGTTCCGCAAGGCATTCGGAGGGATAGAGCCTTCTGGAGCGGAATCGTACAGCTCTATGGACTAGGTTTTCCAAGCGAGCAAGTACGATGAACAATTCAGAAAGCCATCATGAGTCAGTTTGCCCAGATCAAAAAAGCTGCCAGAATCATTCTTTGGGGGCCAGTAGCAGACCCCCCTTCCCCCATGGCCCTCCGCATCGGGCCCTTGGGGTATCCATGGGTCCCCTCTTCCTAACATGCACAGTGTGGCAGAAATGTTCGATACACAGGCTCAGATTGAAGTCAATAGGAGTCTGATCGAATCGTATCCAAATGCATTCAAATGCATCATACTTGTTCGGTCGCACTCCCCAGACCCGAGACATGTGTAAAACATTCCAGACATGATGCGGTCCCAATGCTTTCCGAACGAGATTGTAATCGGGCCCTTATTAGCAAAGGTGAGTTGTGCAAGTGAGAGGGGGTTGAAAAAGTTAATACTAATTTCACTGGGAGAAGGCTCGGTCTGACTCTGATCCGGAGGGCTTTCTGACCAACTCGTGCTCCGGGGCTCTGAGCGCCCGAGTACGATGCGAACAAGCTTTGACGGACACGGTCGCTCGGATCCCTATTGAAAACGCGTACATAGGCTCCCATTGGCGAAAAAGGTATGTTGCGCACAAGAGTGCCCCTGTAGTGGGGACACGTCTGTGCCACGCGCACGATACATGCATGTGTAGGGGGGACCCTACAATGTGGTGTAGCTCAATGGACATTCCTGATTACGATTAGCGGGGCATTATTTTGGATGCTTCTCGACTATCGCTTGTCTAATGTACAATTTAGATAACTTTAAACGTGGTTCTCGCTTCTTCAAGCAGCCATTGACGTGTATCAATTGCTGGTTTTGCGTGGTTACGCTTCAGAAGTTTTGGCACAGTCTAGCTACATAATGGTGCAGGCATTTCTTTTTTTGTTCAAGTCATCTGGAGGTCTGTTATCTATCACACAACAGTAGCACAGCCAGAGAAAAGAGTACATTAAACATCAGCCATGAAGTGTAGGTTAAAAAGTAGGCAGCATCTTTAGTTGTAAACAGCAAAACAAGCCATTAGTTAAATCTGATAAGCAAGTTTAGAATCTATGTTTTTAATCTCTAAGCAGGATTAGGGCAACCAGCCACTGTAACTACACAGAATGAGGATATGCAGAGTTTATCCCTGACACCCACCAATACGACCTTTCTTTTTTTTAGTTAAAGCCTATGCTTGTTCATCTATTGTTAGAAAATGTGGTATACCTCATAAATATGTTATCTGTAGACTTCAGCCATGGTCCAGAGAAAGGATATTTGGGTGTCATCAACTTAGTAGTCAAATCTGTAGGCTCAATGGGCAGTTCCAAGTTAAATTAGGCCTTGGAACCCTATATATCATAGTTCTTGTAATAAAAAAGGAAAGAGTGAGACTGAATGGGATCTATTTGTTAGGAAATATTAGGACTAAGACAGGCTGCGCCTTTATTTTGAGTTCTGAGTGGGAAGGGAGTTAAAAAAATAAAAACAGAGCAATGTAAATCCACAAATGGTTGAAGCAGAATTGAACATATAAAAGTAGTTGAAAAGGGTACCATAATTTGATCCTCAGCACTGGAATACAACATGGAATTGCCCAATTGAAGCAAGGGATTTTGAAAATTACTCCAGAGTTAATAATCTGCAAATCTGAACAACATGAAGGCACCAACAAGACTCTTTTTCTGAATCTTTTTTGATTTCTCATTCAAAACAGCATAACAACTGCAGGAAATTGGATGTTTGGGGGCTTTATACTTTCCCCTGATATTCGGCACACCTTTCTGATTGGCAATGGGGTTACTCTAATAATTGTTTTTACTTACGAAAACTATCAGATTTATCATAGATATAGATAGACATAGTTGTTCAGAAGACTGTCTTGAATGAATGCAAGAGTGTGGCAATCTTAGAACGGAGACATTGCAGCAGATATGCTTTAGAACCACCATCGCGCAAGAACTCACTGTCCACAACTTCTTAGTTTAGCAAGAAAGGCCACTTTATTAAGACAGGTGCAAATAATAATCTGATCAAGCATTTTTCCAATTAATTATTTAATAACCAAAAATTCCTTCAGATTATCTTATCATCCTTACTAAAGAGGAAACCCCCCACCAAGTTAACCCAAACAAAACCCAGAAGCAACCTGACTCTTGTTGATACTCCCTCCTTTCCTTTAACTGTCCTTTGAGGATGGATCAACCCGCTCCAGGCTGCCCACCCCCCATAAAAACCGCCTACCAACTGAAAAAACTGAAACTAACCTGTCTTAGCGTGGTAACCTAACCTCCTAGACCGTACCTAAAGCACCGAAACCTAAAAAAAAAAAGGGGGAGCAGAATGGCTGAAAATATAAAAAAGAGAGGGCAGGGTGGGTGTGGCAAAAACAAAATTCCTCTACCCGCCCCCGCCGGCACAGTTACCTTCTCGCTCTCTCAACCCCTATTTATAGCCTCCCTCCCGCTAATTATTCTGCTAACAGCTGCCTCTCGTGGCCAGCCCTTGCGGGAACCTACCCAGGGAGAGACCGGCTCGCGCACGGCTCTCCCTGGGTCCCCCCTTCATCCTACAAATTGGTTCATGAGAGCACATTCCTGCAAGGGAAGGAATGAGGGTGTAGATCATGAAACCTAAGTGGCTATTGTGTTATTCAGCAGGAGTAAAAGCAAGGTGCATAGGTTGGGATGTTCTGGAGCAAACAAGAGCGAGCCACTCATCAATATATCAGCAAAACGGCAGGATAGTGCTCTTGGAATTTGAGTCACCTAATGCAATGCAAAAAAATAGGTCTAATCATAAACTGAGAATTGTGTTTATTCCACTTGACCTTTGTCAATTAGAACACGATATATCCCAACAAGAATTACTCAAAGCACTTCAAACCCTCCAAAAAGACAAAGCCCCTGGGCCCGACGGCTTCACGGTAGAATTCTTTCTCCACTTTTCAAAGCTTCTTCTACCCAGACTCCATTCCCTTATTGGCACCTTCCTTTCCTTGGGTTCCTCCTCCGGCTCCTTTTCAGACGCTCATATCTGCCTCATACCCAAGGAGGGGAAGGATCCTCAATACTGCAAAAATTACAGGCCGATTTCTCTGGTCAATATTGATTACAAAATGTTTGCAAAATCCCTTGCAGCTCGACTCGACCTTCTTCTTCCAGATTTATTGGGTGAAGACCAGTCCGGCTTTGTCAAAGGCCGATTTATTACTGATAACACCAGACTCCTATTTAACATTCTCTCTAAATCCCGTCCTTTACCTCACCCTCTTGCGGCCATTGCTTTGGACGCTGAAAAAGCGTTCGATAGGGTTGAGTGGACTTATTTGTTTCATACCCTCCAATGGTTCGGTTTTGGCCCTGTTTTTACGTCTTTAATTTCACTGCTTTATTCTAACCCACGCGCAGCGGTTTGTGCCAATGGTCAAATTTCTTCATTTTTTGATTTAAAAAGAGGTGTTCGTCAAGGATGTCCCCTATCCCCCTTTCTTTTTAACTTGGCTTTAGAACCCTTCCTCTCCAAGCTTCGTCAAAACTCCTCCATCCATGGTTACCAACTATCAGATTCCCACATCAAACTATCTGCTTATGCGGATGACATTCTGTTATTTGTCTCCAACCCCTCTGTCTCCATTCCTGCTTTCCTTACCGAAGTCCATGCTTACTCCCAAATCTCTGGTTACAAACTTAATAATGACAAATGCGAGATCCTTCCTTTAACCAAATTTACTTTCAAGCCAGATTTTGCCGCCTCCAACTTCACATGAAAACCTTCCCATATCAAGTACCTTGGAATGCATGTTGCCCCCACCATCCCAGATACTGTTTCCCTGTGTATGTCCAAATGTATTCAAAAATTGACAGATCTCACGTCCAAATGGCATCCTCTTTACCTCTCCTGGTGGGGCCGTCTGGACACTGTAAAAATGATGCTATCTCCCATTGTTTTATACACGCTCTCTAATATTCCGGTCCCTATCCCATCCAAATTTTTCAAACAGATCAACTCCATTCTAATCTCCTTTCTCTGGAATAAAAAGAAACCACGAATGTCCTTGGCGCGCTTGATTCGTCCTAAATCAGAGGGTGGGGTTAACTTCCCTGATTTCCCTGCCTATCACAAGGCGTTCCAATTAAGACAAGCCTCTTTTTGGCTCCAAGATCCTGACACCCCATGTCCACTATGGGCCAAACTTGAACGCCTCCTTCTATCTCCCTTCTCTTTTTCCGAATACCTCTCCTTCTCTCGCAAACCTGCATCTGTTTCTACCCCGATTCATAAGTTTACCACAAAAATACTCCTCTCCTCCTCTCATTCACCCCCTACCACCATTGCCGATTTCCTATCCTCCCCCATATGGCATAACACCTCCTTACTCATCCGGGACAGACCCTTTTTCTGGAAATCTTGGCACACTCGAGGTCTGCAATGGATTTCCCAACTTTTTTCCAACTCCTCTTTTTTATCTTTTCATGAACTTCGCATCCTTTATGACTTACCCACCTCCTTCGCACGCAAATATCATTCGCTTAAAAACGCAGTTTTATTGAAATATGATCTCCTCACTCAACCCAACCCTCCTTCTCCCTCATCTACACCCACTTCCTCACTCCACTCCCTCTTACGCACTACACCAAAAGCTTCTGCCATCTATAACTACCTCAACGCCAGTGAGACTCCAAGACCTAAATCCAAAGTCGAGGAGTCCTGGGAGCATGACTTGTCTGTCTCTTGGTCAGTTCCCTTCTGGGACAAGATTTGGACCAAACTCCGCAAATCTTCAAGAGCAGCAACACTCACTCAGACTTTATTTTTTATTTATAATAGACTCCTCTTCACACCCTCTGACCTACACAAACGCTTTCCTAACACTCCTCACACATGCTGGTCTTGCTCATCTCCACAAGCTGACTTATTCCACATGTTATTTTTATGTACTCATGTTCGTAGTTTTTGGTTACAGGTTTGGGCTCAACTTAATGTGATTTTCCACACTTCTATCCCTTTCTCCCACACTCATATTTTTATGGGTAGCCTTTCCCCTTGCTGGGATGATGTTGACTTAAAACCCCAGATTGTTGACCTTTTACTTGCTGCTGCTTTCCAACAATTAACAGTTAACTGGAAGGATTTCTCCAAAATCTCTTTCAAAGCATGGTGGTTTAATGTCTGCCATAACCACAGACTCGATACCACTCATGTTTTCCCGGCATGTTTGGCTGTCAAACGCATGGACTTATGGACTCCAGTTGCACTTTATTTGGACTCTTGCAGTAAACGTTTGTTTCATCCTCTGCCTCCGCAACAAGAAGTTCCCAAACCCCCTTAATCGCTCGATACATTCCATTTATCCTTCACTGTATCACTTTCTTAACTTTTCCCAATGTTTTTATGATTGCCATATTTTACGCTCATGTATTTTTCCTATATCTTTTCCTTATTTTTCACTTTGTACCCCAATTCTTCTTATTGCAAATGCATTTATATACTTATGTTCTTTTTTTTTTTTTTTTTGCTTAAGAGTCTTTAACTTTGTATTACATTGTATTCTGTTTTGACACCTGTTTTTCTCTTCTTTATTATTATCAAATAAAATTCTTTTGAACTTAAAAAGAATTGTGTTTATGAATGATACCGGTCATTACACTGTGTTATGTGGAGAGGGCTGAAGTCAAAAGTTGTTCTTTAAAACATCCTAATGGTAATAAAAACAGAAAAATACCATTAGATTAATGAAGCTGTTCTGTCTGTTTTTAGCCGCGGACATATAGGGGCCTTCATTACTGCCAGGGAAAACTGATTATTAAAAGTAAAGATGCCTGTAGGTCTATTAGTCCTCCTTTAGGGACTTTTTGAGAAAGGTTCATGGATTTTCAAACAAGTTCAGGTCAAGAACCCTCCAGGTACTATCTCTTCTATTCCCTTTTTCTACATTAAATGTGTTATATGTTCTTATATACTAACTCAGAAAACCTTAGATTGGGATGTTTGCTGTAAGCAGTGATTACTTTGTGCTGGTACGTACAGGCTGTGGGCACCAGCACTTTTTAGGATCAGGACTTATTTTACATCATCAGACTTATCCCAGCCTAAGGGAGAGAAATGCATACAATAGAGAAAGACGGAGCAAGAAATTGACCGAAAACAGTGGCAATGAGAGAAAGTATGAATGGAAAAGAACATTCATGAATAAGAGGAAGAGGAAGGTGGAAAAAGGGTCATTTTCAGTATCAAGAATAGGCAACCGTGGTGTTTGGCAATTTCCGGAAAGGAAAGGACTGGCAGCAGGATCCTACTCCCTCAAAAATCTTTGGGCCTTTTCGCTTATGTTTTTTTTTTACAAATTAAGCTCTGAGGGAGGAAGCAAACAATCAGCAAATATGTAGCTGAATAATATTCTCTTTTTGTGCCCTAGAGCCTGGATACTACCATGATGGGCTTTTTGGAATACGTATAGAAGATGTCTCCCTGGTAATAGAAGCTCAAACCCAGGTAAATGCTTGGAGTATTAACCAGTCTGAATAGAAATACTTAATTTGATGAATTCCCTACAATTACATTTGGGAGAACCTTCCTATACAGATGTACAATGACTTTGCACAATAGCAATAATGCAATTCTAGAATATGGTGTTATTTTAATTGGAGAACATTTGGCTGCTTGTGGCTTAGTCTGACTAGGATTGTAGTGGCTGTTTAACCAGGACCCCCATCCCAGTCAACCAACAAATCAATTTCTAACACTCTAACAATCCAGTAGTTACGTCGGTGATATAAAACCCAATTCCCTGCCATTAACGAGGAAGGCATCTTTGTGTCACAGAAAACCATATTACTTAATATAGTTGGGTTTTAGGGCACTTAGAGCAAGTACATTCTCCCTTGATCTCATAACAAATAGGTTCTAGAGTATGTGGTGTTACATGATTGTGTGTATTTGCCTTATAACATCTAGAACAATTTAGAAGGCAGAGAGTGTGAAATAAAATCCAAACTCCACAGTGGAGCAGTAAGCAAATAAGACGATTGAACTCTTCATTCTAAACACGGTCAGCAGATTTTTTCTCCTCTCTTCTCTTCTTTCACTCCCGCTGGGTCTTTTACTCTCTCTTTCTATCCAAATTTCTGTCTTTTTCTTTCTCCCTCTCCCTTTACCTCTTTCCATCAATTATGTGCTCTTGTGTTGCTCTCCCTCCCTCGTTGTCTGGCCGTTCTCTGCATCCCTGGCGCCTATAATTGTTCTTCTTTCTGTTAAACCCCAATTCATGTTGACTTACTATACTTCTGTTTTTTGATGTCATATCCTTTTTGCTAATTTGGCCTCCCCTATTGCTTTTATTATCTCTATGAATGTGCCTCTGCCTCTTTCTTTCCAGTTTATAATGATACATAATATCTGGGCCCTATTTATGAAGGTATTTGCATTCCTCTCTCTGAGACATATGAATGCCTTTATTTGTTAGTGCAAACTCATGTTAGTGATTCACAAAGCATTATTTATACATATAATTGGACTTAAATCTACAATTCCCTCAATAGAGTAGAACTGTCTGTGTGAGAACAGCTTCTCACAAGGGGCAGTTGTAGGGATGACAGGACCACGGTGCCTGTAAAGCCTAATAGCATACATTTCTGACTGTCCACTCCTAAATTTTGTGAAATGGGCTTCTTGCACTTCTAATTTTCTTCATCATGCATTGCCTCAGCATTTCATGATATGTCTATTCTTCTGATCCACAGCACATGTTCGGAGGAAAACCATACCTTACTTTTGAGCCTATTTCTCTCGTCCCCTATGAACGGAAGCTCATTGACACACGCCTTTTGTCAGATCAGCATGTGAGTAAATTGAGACATATAAATTCAAACGAAGTGAGAATTGTGAATATTTATTGATGATGTGATCAATTGAAATCAATAAACCTTAGGGGGAGCATTACCAGAAGGTTCAAGTCAGCCCAGTATCCATCTCCAGTGCTACTGATCCCCAGATACCAATCCCTGGGACATTGGTGAGGTGGGCAATACTGTGGGATCATGAATTGACCTGGATGGAGTGCAGCACTCAATTCCTTCTGTAATTCCCATTCTCCCAGAGTTTCACCTGGACATTTCATCTGCTTTCAGTAGCAGGTGAAAAACAGCAGACCCGCAGTGCTCCTGTGTGAATGATAATTTTGATGGGGCTAGTAACTACCATTTAAAGCCCCATCGGAATAACACTGGTATTCGTGATGAAGTCCTTAATTAGAATGGTTTCAACATTTACCAAGGTTTTCCTAAATTTGGAAGTATGCCATTGCTATTCTATCTTATCTCTGCCTATTACGTGCATTTGGATGACTTTGTGCTCATTATTTTCAGGTTAAATATTTGGATAATTACTACCAGACCATCCGCAAACTCATTGGGCCAGAGCTCCTGGGCCAGAACCTGAAGGAGGAGCACCGCTGGATGATGAAGAACACCGAGCCCATTTCGGAAGGCACTTTGACCACAGTGGTCACAGGCATGCTGCCATTGGCCCTGCTGGCAAATATATTTGTGCAGTGGGCCTTTGAATAGTACTTGGGCCAGAAAAAAGACAGATACTGGTGACGTAACCACAGTTATTATCAAAATCGTACTTCACATGTAATTTAAAGTCTCCACAGACTAAGGGCCTTGCCGGGATTTTGGTGCATGGGGTACTCTGTACAAATGTGATAGATGTCCTATACCCCCTATTACAATTGCAGTGTAGCCTGGCACTTCAAGCACATCGGATGGGGCATTTGCCACAATTTGACAACGTATCCTGTCTGTAAAGTCTAAATAGTGCCCTAAATATGTACAGTGGTCTTTTTGAAATTACGGTGTCCCTCTCCATGGGCAAATATAGCGTACAGGCTCACACCTAATGTTATGCTCCAGTGTACCGTGCCTTATCAAACAATGATGTGCAATAAATACACCTTTAAACAAACTATAAAATGAAACTATCTACAGGATGCTTATTTTCACAATATTTTACACAGCTTTAAAGCATGCCATATAAAAACCTGACCCTACGATTGGTTGCCCTTGCAATTTGTGTTATCTTTTACACAACAGTCGGTCCTTTGGTACTGGTTCATGCATGAAAGGCAGTGCATAGGCCTTAAACGATGTTGCATGTTTTGCAATGATGAAATCAGAGTAGTGAGCAATAAGAACTGCATGGATTTAAGATAATGGGATTTTAATTGCTGTGATTCTTATCACTTAATACCATTATTTAAAAAGCCACACAATCAACATTTACAGGCTTCCTATCCAAGTTGGAGACTTTTCCTGTTGAATGGATATTAAAAAATTATAAAAAGCTGCGACCATGCACTGGTTATTTTCAAGAGCATTTGTGTTCTTTCTTGAATGTGTGTTGGGCAGTTTCTTTGATAAATGTGCAGGTGTCAGCTGGAAAGAAAGCATCACTCATGAAGCTGTCAGGTCTTTCAATTTGTTGCAGTTAAGAGAACATTATGTAAATGAAAAGATACTTTAAGGCCTTTGTTTGCAATTGGCTTAATTACCTACCGATAATCTTCATTACTCCGAGTCCTGTTTCCTCCAACCCCATTCATTACCAATGCTGTGAATCCACCTCCCAAGAAATGCTTGTAATAGTGCCCCTCCCTCACAGGAGCTAGCCTATAAGGCTACACTTTACTTAGCATTCCTCCTGGAATACCAAACACCCTTCAAAAACCTGAAAGACTTGAATTTCGGGAGGGAGGGAGTGACGTAATGAATGGGGCGGGGCCAAACAGGAGTAGGAGTAATAAAGATGGCTAGTAAGTAATTGAGACATTACCACCACGTCCTTATGTCTCCGTCCCAATATTACTATTAAGGGATACCAAAACGGTCCAAACAAGACCTTCAAATCATAACCCAAAAAATAGAAACATTAAAACAAGAAATGCTGCAAAAGTCGCAAAGGTTTAATGAAAAACAAATACAGAAGAGCGCAGATCTAGGGCAAGGCCATATCCAAGACCCCAAGCCAAAATTCTTCGGTGCATGGGAAACATTATGAAGCTAATAGTGCCAAACAAACATATGTGGATCCGTCCATGTAGCAGCCCGACATCTCAGCAATGGAAACACCCCATGTCACAGCCCAAAAGGAGGAAAGTAGAGCGACCCTTGAATCCCTCTATTGGGGCTCATCAGCTACAGAGTAAGCCAGGGAAATAGCTTGCTTGAACAATCTGATAATGGAAACCAAGGAAACCTTCACACCTTTGTAGGGTGTACCGAAATTAACAAAGAGGGAGTCAGATTTACGGAAAGGCGCCATCTTAGCTAAATAGACCTGCAGCACCCTTTTCACATCCATAAGATGCCATCCAATCTTCTGAGAAGAATTAAACACATCCAAAACAGCTGGGCAAACCATCTCGTGATCCTGACTGACACATTATGACCCTAAAAACATCCTGGAAATGCAACAGAGCCCTCAGAAAAGCCATCAGCTCCCTCCAGTTGGAGGTCCACCTGCTCTCCCGAATGGACCATCGTGCTTGAGTGGAGGCAGCCTCCACAGTTGCTCCCCAATGAATTAACTTACATCCATAGTCAGTACCGTCGGAGGGTCTGGCTGGAGCTTCACATCTTTCCATAAGGACTCCGGAAGAAGTCACCAAGCCAAAACCAACCTGAGCTAAGGAGTCACTGGGACCAACTTCTCGAGTTCCAAAGAACCAGGATCCCAGAAGGCATGTAGATGAGGTCAAAGAGAAAGAAGATGCAGTCTGGTCCAAAGCACTGTAAAAATTGTTGCCTTAGTCAATGCCTGACCAAAAGAGACTGACTCAGGTGCACTTGGGACACAAACCCCTCAGAGATCTTGCACGAGACTCAGGAAGAAAGACTTTGTTCAAGTTATTTAGGAAGCAAGCCCTATGATGGTCCAATCCTGCACTGGCTGGAGTTTACACTGGTCCCAATTGAGGAGGAACCCATGCTCCTGGTTGGGAAACAGAACTATGCTGTATGGCTAGCATCTTGTCCTTGTGAGATGGCCATGGCAACAGTCTCACTCCTAAATCTGGAGGAAAATGCACAATCTCTATGCTGTATCCTGATCGAATCACCTGAAGAACCTAAGAGTCAGAAGTGGATTTAATCCAGGTCTCTAGGAAAAGACACAACCCCTTGATGGCACATCACCCAAAGTATCCTACCAGCCCTTATTCTTTTCCTTAATATATACATATCTGCCTTTTCTCAAGAGGATCACTTGTGCTTATTCTTTATGGACCCACACACAACCTATTAGTGTGAGGCTTCATCATCAAGTTGCACCCTGGTCCCTAAAAACCACCAGGGTGTGTTCAACCATATTCCATGGAGCACTTTGGATATTGCTCCTAATCTATTAGAGACTATACAAATGTTAAAAATACCTAGTTGTCACCCATGTTTCCCTCTATGTTTGGGTGCCACTGGTACAATTAAAAAAAGCTATTGGTCAGGTATTATCTTAGGGAAGGGTCACCATCCCTGTACCCTACTGTGTGTTGACATGTTGCAGCCCTTCTAAACTGCCAAATATAGGTCCAAGGCTTTCCGCAGAACTACTTTCTCCTGCAGTGTTTTTGATGTCCTTACTACTTTTTTGAGTCAGTCAACCATTCTTTGTGATAACATATACAACATACATTTAAACATGCATTGGAATGTAGGAGAGGCATACTTGTCTGTCCTTTGGCTGGAGAGGCCCCTGTTTATAATCACATCCTATACCAGCTGGTGGGGCACATCCCTGTAGTCACACTTACTCTAAGGGTTGTGAGCTGCAATTTGCCTAGGATTGCCACTGTTCACCCAATATGGTCTCCTAGCATTTTGGTCCCTGAACCAGATAGATCTATAAAATTTTATATTTATTTTAGAGCAGTCAGTCAAATTTCCTAAGTTGTCAATTATTCCTTACCATGTATTGATGAGTTGAGTGAGTCGTTAAGAGAGTCCTTGTACATACCCACTATTGACTCCCTGGGGGTTGTTTAATTTTAAGGTAATGGTCTTTGACTTAAATAGGGCTTCGGCTACATTTCAATTGTTAAGAAGCTTGAGGTTGAAAAACCATACAGTTACAGAAAATTCATCCTAAGACATTTTGTAGTGAAAGACAGAGAGGGAAGGTTCAATGCTTTGGCTCCACATATGAAAATGAAACAGATGATCCAGAGATTACAGTAAAGCTCTAAGGGAATTGTTGGTCAGACATGTAAAAGTGAATATGTTGCTCAGTGGCAGCGCGTTTACCAAAAAGTCCTTTCTTTTTGCAATGTTTTCAGAGAGAAAACAAATCCAAACTTAATGGGCCACAGTAAAACTGTTCCTTGCCACGAACTTGTGGGAAAGAGAGGGGAACGTTTTAATAAATATGTTGACAGCCTTCTTCATTTCATGCAGCAACAAGGAAACCCCTTTAAAATGGCTGAGCCTGTGCGACTACACAACTTCGTTATCAAGGAATATGTGGATAACGATATAAAGACACGTCTACTAGATGTCCTGGAACATGGATCAAAACTCTAAGGAGAGATTTGTATTGAAAGAGAAAACGCTGTTTGACATACTCACTAAAGCTAAACTTCCACGTTTTTATTACCATATTAAAAGTTTCGTCTAGCCAGCTTCTACAAAATAGGTTACAAAAAAACAACAGAGATGGATGTACCAAAAGTAAGGGGTGAATTTATCAAGGACATTCTGGTGCATGAACAATTGACCTTGCTTGCATCAAACATTCGACACCTAGACCTGTGCAACTTGATAAATTCTGGTCATCAGCATCGAACAAGATGAACTTGGAGATGTTAACTCCACAAAACATTGCTGATGCTTCAGTCAAAACTGAATTGCCAATTATTGCAAGTAGAATGATTGTCAATGAGGAGTTGGGGCCAGATGGATGACCATTCCATTTTGCGAGTCGGAAATTGCAACGTTTTTGCAACTCGCAATTTGCAAAATGGAATGTACAACAGTGTCTCAGACACTGGCTGCGATTCCTAATTGGGTCGCTAAAGAGCTACCTTATTAGTCAAGTCGAGTCAAGTCAAGATAATCTTTATCCGGCCAAGGGCCATAAAAGCACACAAAAAAAACAGACCACAGATTTTAAAGATAAGGTGCATGAAACATATATAGTACTTAGTCTAAAAAGGGTAAACCAATAATGATGAGTAGGGGATATGAACCAACCCAAAGTAAGGCTCTAAGCCAGGGGTTATTGTTACTTGAGAATAATTTACAATGCTTCGGCTCTTTTGGGCCGCATCTAAGTGGTTATTTATGCAGTGCTCAAAATACAAATTTTTTAACATTTGGACTAAAATTTGGGCCAATTAAAAAAGGAGAATTGTAAAAATAAGACAGACCCAAACACTCAAAAGAAACCTTCACATGCTCAAGCCATGGTGTTTTAATCACCCTCATCTAGTAGCAGAAGTCGGAGATGCAAGATCTTGTTAGTCCAGCCTCTTGTAATGACCAAATGTTTGTCCAGGGTAATAGGGGTGCTAGCCCTAACACATCTTTCAAAAATGACATGCCAAGCTCTTCGTGGCAAATTAAAGAGGAAGTACTTCGAGGGACTGATAAAAGTCTATGCATACATTGATTGTCTATGCATTGTAAGACTTCCACATTGTTATGCCCCCAAAGGCCATCACCCTAAATGCACGCTGACATACACTTACTCTTGTAAATATTCAGCATTACTTCAATTGGTTTATTTTGAAGCATTACTAGCGAATCTAAAGAAGGCTTCAGTATTTCTTCTAAAAGTATGGCCTCTCAGTATTTTGAGACTGGTTAAGCAAAATCCCCAGGTAATTAACATTTTTAACAGAAGGCTCACCCATCTTAAAAGACATTGACTTGGTACCGGGGCTACCACAAGGCAAAATGTAGTACATTGAAAAATTAACTTTAAGGTCTAAGTGTTGTGTCCAATGCTGACGACACACAATTGGTGGTGTCCCTAACACTAGCACATGAGAAGGCAGCCATCAATTTTTCGATGTGCCCACAAGAACTGGCGTCCTAGATGGCTAACAACTGCCTTAAACTGAATGGTAATAAAACTGAAGTGCTAGTGATAAGCAAAGCGCCCTCGGTTTGGTCGTCGGCAAGGTGGCCTCAGACACTGTGACCAACCCCCTCCCCATGTGCTTTTATAGAAAAGGGGTAACCCTGTGTCCCTCAGAACCTGGGCATGCGTGATTAACAACAAAATTGGTTCTGTCGGGTAAGCGCCAATATTACTTTAAGGAAAGGCTGAAAAAGCTCAGAATACACAAACACAAAACCTCTCTGAGAAAAACGTTTTTTTTATAATAAAAACAGGGAACACAAAACACGGCAATTACTTCATTCCGTTTTGGTTTAGTATTTAAAGCATGTGAATGGTGACTGTTGTGAACATAGTGACTAGTGCAAAGCATATAGTGACACTTATATACAAATATATCCAGTTGGGGGACGGGGAAGGGATAGTGTCTTTTGTTCAAGGGCCAGTATTGTAAAGTTTAAGATTCCAAGGAAACAGATGGTTAGTGTCCAAGTTCCTGGTGGTATCTTGGCCAAGTAAGAGCGTCGACGTTTCGACCCTGAAGCGCCCCAATTGGTGGTCGCGGCGGGTCTTTATCAAGACAGGGGTGGGGGACCTGGAAAGGAAGGGAGGAAGTATCAGAGAGGGTTCTGTGTATTTGCTTCGTCAAGTGTGACAAACATACAAATTTACTCACGGGTGGGTCTGGATTCCAAGGGGAAGCTTGTCAGTCGACCTGATTGGAAAATAAAACTAATTTAGGGCCTTGAACTGCTGGTCAAGGTCAAAGGTCTATTTTGGACGTGCCTAAGTGATTACTAAGCATATGCGATACTGGATGTGCTCAAATGATTAGTGTGTGGTGCCCATGGAGGGCTAGCTAAGTTACGCTGGGAAAGGTCTGCGTGGTCTAGGGACCGCTTGCTTACCCTCGGTTCTACGAATTGCGATGGTAACGCTGGCGATCCGAGCAAAGTCAAGGCGCCATCAGAGCTGTCAGGGTAAAGCTCGAAAAGATTGAGCCCGGGAAACCAGTGATGATAATTATACTCGTTGCTGGGCAACGCTGGTCGGCGGTGATGATGCGCCACCGCTCACTCAATCAGCCGGGGGGCGTGAAACTGGGAGACGTGAGGTGCTGATCCTCGAGGACGCGTGGCACGTCGTCACTGGTTTCCCGGGCTCAATCTTTTCGAGCTTTACCCTGACAGCTCTGATGGCGCCTACAATGCCATATACATCATTCTATGTCCTTGTAACAAACCCTATGTGGGACAGACAACACAGAAGGTGAAGGCACGCATACTACAGCATATGAGTAGAATTCGCTGTAGGGTTCAAGGGGCGCCCATGGTGGACCACTTTGTAACTCATAATCATGATCCTGAAAGTATGCGTTGGCGCATCTTGGAAAAGATCAATCTAAATCCAAGAGGTGGCTCCTTGTCCAATGCTTTGAACAGAAAAGAGTGTAAATGGATTCACACTCTTAACTCTGTGAGTCAGGGATTGAACGAGCACGAGGAGATTTCAAAACAAATGGGCTTACTTTAACCTGCTTATATGACTCGTCTTCAAAACAGGCCATTTGAACGTTATATCCTCCCTCGAAATGATGTAACCCATGTGTGGGTTAGTGCGAATGTATATTTGAATACTGTATATTGTTGCGTTGATTTATTTTAATACCTGTTCTTCACTTTGGTCCCTGCCACTAGTTCCCCTTTGCGTTTGACAGGGTACTTGGCCAACCATAGCTGAGGATACTAACTCACTGGAGTTGCCTTGCAACCGACGTGCCACGCGTCCTCGAGGATCAGCACCTCACGTCTCCCAGTTTCACGCCCCCCGGCTGAATGGGTGAGCGGTGGCGCGTCATCACCGCCGACCAGCGTTGCCCAGCAACTAGTATAATTATCGTCACTGGTTTCCCGGGCTCAATCTTTTCGAGCTTTACCCTGACAGCTCTGATGGCGCCTTGACTTTGCTCGGATCGCCAGCGTTACCATCGCAATTCGTAGAACCGAGGGTAAGCAAGCGGTCCCTAGACCACGCAGACCTTTCCCAGCGTAACTTAGCTAGCCCTCCATGGGCACCACACACTAATCATTTGAGCACATCCAGTATCGCATATGCTTAGTAATCACTTAGGCACGTCCAAAATAGACCTTTGACCTTGACCAGCAGTTCAAGGCCCTAAATTAGTTTTATTTTCCAATCAGGTCGACTGACAAGCTTCCCCTTGGAATCCAGACCCACCCGTGAGTAAATTTGTATGTTTGTCACACTTGACGAAGCAAATACACAGAACCCTCTCTGATACTTCCTCCCTTACTTTCCAGGTCCCCCACCCCTGTCTTGATAAAGACCTGCCGCGACCACCAATTGGGGCGCTTCAGGGTCGAAACGTCGACGCTCCTACTTGGCCAAGATACCACCAGGAACTTGGACACTAACCATCTGTTTCCTTGGAATCTTAATCTTTACAATACTAGCCCTTGAACAAAAGACACTATCCCTTCCCCATCCCCCAACTGGATATATTTGTATATGTGTCACTATATGCTTTGCACTAGTCACTATGTTCACAACAGTCACCATTCACATGTTTAAATACTAAACCAAAAACGGAATGAAGTAATTGCCGTGTTTTGTGTTCCCTGTTTTTATTATAAAAACGTTTTTCTCAGCGAGGTTTTGTGTTTGTGTATTCTGAGCTTTTTCAGCCTTTCCTTAAAGTAATATTGGCGCTTACCCGACAGAACCAATTTTGTTGTTAATCACGCCCTCCCCTTGTGAGCAGGTTAGGAATTTAGGGATATGGCTGGACACCAACCTCTCTTTCGAGAACCACACAAGGCGAGTGGCAGGAACAGGTTTTGGAGTTTTGCGGGGACTCCGGAAGACTTTAGATGTGCTGCCAATTACATCAAGGAAAACAATGGTTCATGCGCTGGTGACATCACGCTTGGATTATGGGAACGCACTCTACCTGGGAGCTAATACCAAATTTATACAGAGACTCCAACGCATCCAGAATGCAGCAGCGCGTCATGTTCTGATGCTACCCAGAAGAGCCCCTTCTAACAAGGCCTTAGCCTCCTTTCCCTGGCTTCCGGTAAGGGAGCGAATTCTGTTTAGGGCTCTATGTGTCAGCCATCATATCCTACAAAGAAAGGGGCCCACCTTCCTGCACAATTTACTAACCCCTTATTCCCCGACCCGTCAATTGAGATCAAGTGGGACGGGCAGGTTAGCATTCCTTCTATCGAAAGAGCAAGGATGGGTGATCACTACTTTTGTTTTTTAGCAGCCAAGCATTGGAATAAACACCCCCTGGGGTCCAGTTGGAGGCTTCTGAGACTATCTTCCGAAAGGAGTTGAAAGCGTGGCTTTTTCCCTCTGTAAGCCCTTCTGTCTAACCGTTCTCTGCTTTCTCTGCTCTGTCTGGAATATGTTCTTCTTTGTACTGCAGCGCCGGGACACACTAGTCAGTGTAGCCATGAGCTTTATACATTTTTTTATTGTTATTATTAAGTCCACAATACACATTAAAAACAAGTCTTGGAGGCGCTGGAGGCAATTTTCAGTTCGGGCTATTACAACTGCGCATATAATATTAATATAATATGATAGGGATAGAAGTATGGCCCATATAGAGGTCATCTTTACTGTTCCTAATCAAAACTCACTAATTCCATGTATATACAGCAGGAAAAGGAATGGGGCCAAATGCACCCCTGTCTAACACCCCTGATTGATTTAATGCTCGGAGAACATTCGCCTGAGGGGCCGTAGCGGATCTTACTGAGAGGTCCTGATGGAGGCACAATATAAGAGAAAGTAAATCCTGATTTTTCTCATAATCTCCCACAGTTTACAGTGATTAACAAGGTTGAAGCTCTCATAAATCAATAAAAGCAAGGTTCAGAGAGGCCTACTTGGCTTTCACATACTTTCCCCAAATTAGGTACATATTCAGGCATTGTTCAGTTGTCCTAATGCTCTGTCTGAACCCCAATTCGCATCTGACAAAAAATGTTTTTTGTGATGGCCGAATCTTCGAGGCGGGAAAGTAGGATACAACCTAAGATCTTGGTGCTTGAGTATATCAGGTAAATTAGATAATAACATGTTGCCTGAGACCGATCATTAATATTAATGAGGTAGGTCACAATTTGCGACCCCTTAGGACTCTCACATATCAGAGAGATGGTGGCCTGCTGGGGACAGCAGACAACCATCAGGCCACCATGTCTGTATTTGCTTTATAATAAAGCAACTTAAAAAAATGAAGCCTGTTTTCCTTAATGAAAAATGGGATGCCTTGAGAGAAAAAATGAAAAGTTTTCCTTAAATTTTTTAAGGGCAGGCACTCGTTCATATGACCACTGTCTGCTGTTAAAAAATATTTTCTAAAACATTCACAAAGGGGAAGGTGTCCCCTGTGGACCTCCGTTTGCTACTGGCTTACGAAATACTCGGAAGTATCTGCGATTATTTTGTGACCGCATTTGCAGTCGCGAAACAATCATACATACTACTGCAAGACGCTATTAGGAAGAGATGCCCTTGGTATGCCTCTCCATAATAGAAACTTGTAAACCCTATTTTGCAAGTCAGTAACAGTTTACTGACTCGCAAAGTAGGGTTTGTGCATACCCAAATTTAATGTCGCAATAAGGCTGATTTCGCATTTCTAAAACTCGCAACTCTAAAAAGGGTCATACATCGGGCCCTTGGTGGCTGCAGAGATATCTTCAAAAGGTACGAGCCATATTGTTCAAGAACTGTACAGCAATTTGGAGGAAGCTGACCTTCGTGTTTTGCCACATGGTGAGTGGGCTGTTCGAAATGATTCCAATAGAGTCATTGTATTGTCAAATTACATAGATGTTATTATTATGCTACTTAGATTTGTTGAAATGTTCATTAATCAATGATTATCAGAGTTATGGATATGTTATGGAACAGGCGAGAAAATACACTTAATCCTGCTTAATATTCTGTACCCGAACATTGACCCAGATATGCCCAGTGTTCTCATCAAGTCATATATTCTTACGGGTAATGACACTATGAGCAAAATTGGAACAAAACTTGGAGCCTGAACTGCTGAACTTGTGAAGTTTCTAAACAGAGTTGCTGAAACACATGAAAAATGGGACTTTAAAGACAGAGAAAAATACCTTGTTCATGTGTGGAAAACCAGTTCTGACTATCACACATTTGACGATCTTTTGTACAGTGAGTTCAAGAGATCAATCCCACTAAGTGACCTTCCACCAGTGTCATATTCTGTGTGTGCACACATTAAAAGAGCAATCTACCTGATCAGAAGATGTGTAAATGTTTTGAATCGAGCATATTTGGGAAATATCTCTGTGAGTATCGTACGGAAGATATTGATCGGGGGCTAAAACCTACAACATTTCTTAAGCCTCTACCCACAGAACTTACATGTACATGTACTTGCAAAACCTGTCTTACAAAAAAGATGTCCCTGTTGGTATTCTCTTGTCAAATGTTAAACATTCTGCATTTGTACCATGAATGATTGCTGAAACAAATAAATAAAGTGAAATATAAAAAAGTGTAAAACAGGAGTGATAAACATTACTTTTTTTCATATTCAGATCATAAACTATGTTTAGTGTATACATAAAAGGATTACAAATCACTATTGTTTGTTTCATTTCTATACATATCTCTTCTTCCTCTATTACAGCCACCATTTTGGAAAATGGTGGAAGGACTGCTCTGAGGAGTTATTTTCTGTCTCTATAAAACTACTTGACCCCCAAAACCTATGTTTTGACACCAAAATGAAGTGTATAGGTTTCATGGGTCCTGAAATATTACATCATTACAGCAACACATCCGCAATTTAAGAAAAAGTCGTCTAGATAGATTCAGCCCAGGTCAGCAATGTCCACCCAAGCTAAAATACTTCTCTGATGATGCAAAAACACAGATCAAAAATGAAAATCCCTGGATAACAATTTTTTATGGTGTTACATTAGAGGGATGGTATTATGCAGGGGGTTGAGTATACCTTCCACTTGTTCCAGGATTCCCACTACTAGTTGGGGTGTTTATACCTTTGAACAAATCATCAAGTTCTCGGGCTGTAAGATCAAGTTGTTCAGCTGAGATATTAAGAATTCTCTCGCCGCTAAAGGAACCACTATTTGTATTCAGTGATGAGTTCAAAAGAGACATATCAGAATTTGGTGTCCCCAAAGGTATTTCTGTCCTGGGGTAGTGTAATCAACATTTGGAATCACATTCATTCTAGGAATGAAAAAGGGTGTTGATCTTTGGAAAACTCTGCTAGCTGGGTCAAATCCTGTCTGATTTAATGTAGGATCTGCACTTGCAGCACATGGGGTATTCTTGTGTGCCAGAACCAAAGGTATCTGAGGAATTGGTCTCCTTGTCAAGCCAGTAGAATCACTAGCTGAAGGACTTGTACCAGTTGGAACAGCCAAAGTAGGTGTAGAATTTCCTGCCAATCCAGGTTTATACAAAGAACCACAGGAACAATTGTAACAGGAACAGCATTTAGAGTAACTGAATTTGGAGGGGTTGTCATTCCTGAATCATCTCCTATTAAATCAGAATTTATATTAACTGATTCCAATGGCCCCTTGAAAGTCTCACCAATAGGTATATTTCTCGATTCTCCAGTTTGGGTCAGATTGTATGGGGGTGGACGCTTTAAAAATAATTCAGTTATAAAATCCTCATTTGAATCGCTATCACTGTCCTCAGCTATGTTCTCTGTATCATCTGTGTTTTTCTTCTTTTTCTTATCCTTTCATTTCCCTTTCCCCTCTTCCTCACTCAATAATGCAGGATATAATCTAGCTCCCTCAATTATGTCAGTTTTTTCATTTTTTTCTGATCTGCATCCCATCTAGAATTCGCACAAATGCGTATGGCTTTCTTTACTTTGCCTTTCCTTGAAATCTCCCTCTCTGCCTCTGGTGAGCTGTATGTTTCCAGCCATTAAGTGCTTCATATTGTGTACATCTAGGAGGCAGTTTCATGTCATACAATGTCCTCCTTTAATGGTCGATGATTCTCAGATTAAATGTGCCATAGCAAAGAAATGTCAAAGGACCATCTTTCTCAATGATCTTATGCCACTTTGCGGGCCGAACACATGTATGAAGACCCACGTCTATTGCCCTAGTAGGGCCTGGCATACCTGCAGGTGGTGCCTCTTCCCACTTTATAACAGGTACAGTCACATCTCCCCTCATTACACTTTACAGTGCTTTAAGGAATTTCATTTTGAATCACACATATGCAAATAACACAAATGACTTTTTGTTTAAACCAAGAAATTATTTATCACCCACAATTCTGTTTGGCGATCACAACAAATGCCAGTTCAGCCAATCAATACCAGTACGGCTCTCCAGCAATCGGCCAATGCCAGCGCTGCACACTGTGACACTCACCCCTTGCTGCGGCTCACCCTCCTTTACAATTTTCCACAAGCGTGTTCTTTCAGCAATTTATAGACAAACAAATGCAAGCAATTCCATCAACTAACTTTGTCTGATCCTCTAAAGAAATTAAAGATATTCATGGGCACAAGAACCGGTCCTAAGCAACATTTTCGGACCTACCTTGACATTCACTTCAAATTAAACCTCAAATAGTGGAGTCTCACTCAGATTGATGCAGTTCTTCCCTGTGTCCTGAGATCAACTATACCAATCACACCTCACAATCACACAAAGATAAAGGGCCTAATGTATATCTTGGCAGATTTTGTACTGCCATTGTTTTTCTATCTGATTCTCTGTCCGCCTCCTAGGTGGTCCACCTGCTCTATTTAGATGTTTGTGGGTTGATGGACGAACGACTGTCGGAGGCAGCCAACTCAGTAAGATGTTTCCACACGCATCAACAGCGCCATAGCCAAAAGCAGCTGTTGCAGGGTGTGTATCCAGTTTGTCCACCACGACAATCACAATAGGCCTTCCAGCCGACGCAACTGTGGCAGGGAAACCTCCACACCTGAGTTGGTGGATAAGAAGGGATAAAAGGCATTGACTTACCTTCTTACTGTTTCACACTTTCTTTTCTGTCATGGAACTGATCGTTCAAGGCCTGCCATTGCTGCAGCTACTTGATCACAAAGCTACAGAACCCCGCTGTTGCAGGAATCGAAGGTAGACTTAATTTTTATTTGCTAACTTTTGAATTATCTGTCGATATTATCTCTGGACTCGTGCATTTTCAAATCACTCTTACAAGCAATATTATACAAATGTGTAATGTATATGTGTGCAAAGTGGTAGTTTAAGAAAGTAAACTAAATAAACCTGTATAAATGTATTATATTTTTGATAATTTGATGAAGCTGACGTAATGATGATGGGCAGGTAAACCAAAATTTACACCAATCAATAAAAAACTAAGTGTCTATACACGTGGGTTTCAATTAATTTTTGTAAACTATCAAATCATAAACATATGCATTACATGTAATTTGAATTAAATCAAATTTAACATAATGTAAAAATTGCACTAAACAAGGCAAAACGTTTGTTTTCCAATAAATGTAAAAAAATGTTAGTTCTAAACTTAAAAAGTCTTATATGTATATTATTGACACATTTCCCCTTGCCTTCTGCATTTTCTGTAAATACACAAAGTTAAGTTATTCATTATTGTTTTCAAGGTGTAATGCATATGTGTTTATTTTTTTATCACTTGTTAAGCACAACAAATGAATTTTTTTATGTAGGTGTCTATTATCAAGATGAATGATTTCAGCCAAAAATCTATGTTCAAAACTTTTTTATTATCACTGATGTTTGCACTGCACAACTATGTTACGTCAGTCACTCAGTCAGTCAAAAATTCTCTATTCAGCTAAGAGCCATTAAAGATATTACATCAGAAGTAAAATGTATCAATAATACTGAACAAGGATAAAACGATACCATATGAAATCCATAAAATAATATTACTGATAGAAATTCAAAGCATGACAACACTAAATATCATAGTTAATTGGAAATACATCTGTCCCTCAATCCTTTTCTGAGTCTAAAAGCCTGAGGTACAAAGCTTATTACAACAAGGCAACATTGCTTGTTGGCTAAAAGTTGGAGAGAATTCAAACAAACTGTATAATAACTGAAGCAAAGGGTGCGTATACATGGTAATAAATATTGTTGTCTAGGGTGGTCATAAAATGTACAAAAAACATAGAGTGCCATTGATTGTTTGAGATGTTGACACTGGGACAAGGGGGAAAAGAGTGAAGACATGTGCCCTGATGAGGGTAGATTACCCCAAAGTTCATGGTGCTGAGTCTAAAATGAGTTAAATAAAATGTGAGTTCGTTATTTGGAACCCATGTTAGGTAGCGTTCCATTCCTGCTTCTGACTGATGTAGCAAAAAATCTATTATAATCACACGTGTAGACTGTATCCATGTATAATCTTTTGTTGTGTTAACCTGAGTGTTAGGATCCTGTAATGTAATAACATGAACTTGACATGTGTAGGCCAAAACGTAGATCATTTGAAGAATTCTGAAGACAATCAAAAATAAACAATCAAATATAAACAGCAGAGAACACTAACTGAAGCACTTGTGTTGCGCCCTTGATGATCATTTTATTATTGAATGTGTTTATAAATCATGTCATTTTATACACAGATGGAATATTAACTGCATATGTCTTCATTTCTATGTAACTTTGTAAAGCTCATCTTCATCTCTCTTATGTTAGCTGAATATTGTAGGCCTGAAATGAATTTACCCTGGAGGCTCTTGCATTAGAAAATAATAGTTGAATTCCATGTGCATGTTTTATTCTCTTCATACTCACATTTGTGTAGCTTGTGGAAGAAGCACCCTTGTTAGTTAGATTAATGTCTTTGTTTTATGTGTTAGGCAAGGAGAGAAAAGGATACATTGGGAGCTAATGCAGATAAGAAAACTGTTGTACTTTCTCACCGGAGAGGACCTGGGAATCAAGGTCATTATGCTAAGTCGTTGGCATAGCAATTACCTACGAAAATGTGACCTGATCGAATAGCATGACCCGAGTGCATCTTGTTGAGAAACCTGAGATACTGGGAGAATTGTAAGTAGTGAAAGTACCCACTTCTCTGCTTTTGGAGCTAGAGCATTTTAGAATGATTTCTGTCTTAGTAGCTTCATGCTACATGACCCAATAAAAGTGGAGAGACTCCACATGCTGGCACCTTAACTGATCCTGCCTTGTAAAATGACCCTGCTCGCAGAAAGGTCGCTCCCCAAGCTGCTGCATGGCTCTGCTTGCATTGTTTTTGCCTAATCTTGTATTTTCCCCCTGTGCCTAACTTGCTTTCTTGCCCAGACTTGTTTTATTCCCTTGTGTCTGTACTTGCTTTCTTGCCCAGACTTGTTTTTATTCCCCTGCCCCGCCCACCTACAATCCCATTCGCCGCCCCGCTCCCAGCTGCTCCTCCCTCCCACATCCCCTCATATGGAAGCCGCTACGCGGCCGCACTCAGCGGGCGCGCCTCTGGCGCACCTATGGCAACCCCGTCTGTGCCCGTCCGTGCCTGGACCGCGCGCAGCACCAGGACCCCTGGACACCACGAACGCCATGATGCCCGACACCGCTACGATGCCAGAACCCTCCATGCACTCAACACCGGACGATCACACACCTGCTTCCTGGCCGCCCCGATGCGCACCCACGGAGCTTTCACCTGCCGGAACTGCAGCTTCACAAGCATCCGCCCCACCATGCTGCCAACCAGGAAAGAACCCAACCACCTCAGATGCATCCTTCTCAACACCCGTTCCGCCCGAAAACATGCCATTGAACACTGGGACCTACTCAATTCAACCTCCCCAGACGTCGCCTTCCTGACGGAGACCTGGCTGAACCCCGCCTTGGCACCCGACATAGCCATAGCCATCCCGGAAGGCTACAAGATCACCCGCAAGGGCCGCACCAACGGAGCGGGAGGAGGAATCGCCATCGTCCACAGGAACACTCTCAGAGTCTCGACCAACACTAACGACACCCTCAGCACCGCCAAACACCTGCACTTCCAAATCCACACCGACCCCAACACCACTCTCATAGGAACCCTCGTCTACAGACCGCCCGGACCCCGACCACAGTTCATCGACTCCATCGCCGACTTCGTCAGCACACACGCACTCGCCTCCATGGACTACATCCTCCTCGGGGACCTGAACTTCCACCTCGAGAACAATAACGACACCAACTCCACCACCCTGATCGACAACAAGGGGAGAGGGGTTGGCCTAATGGCTAGGGCGCTCGACCTCGGACCTGGGGATCTGGGTTCGAGTCTCGGTAACGATGCCAAAAACCTCCTGTGATTCTGGGCAAATCACTTAATCTCCCCGTGCCCAAAATGAATGCGTGCCCTCATGTAACGTAACTGGTGCTCTGTAAAGTGCTCTGATACCTGATTCAGTTCGGATCTAGTTCGCGCTATATAAAACTCTGCAAAAAAAAAAAAAAAAACCTAGCCAACTCAGACAACTCGTCACAACACCAACCCACTCCGCCGGTCAGACGCTTGCTTGACCCCATCTTCTCCGCAAGCCCCCACGTCTCCTTCAACCATACGACTGAACTCCACTGGACCGACCACCGCTGCATCCACTTCACCTTCAAGAAACCCACCACGCAGCACCGCACCCAACAGATGCCTCACCACTACTGGTGCAAAGTCACCGAAGACCAGCTAACCACTACCCTCGCCCAGAGCCCACCTGCCGACCATACCGACCCCGACACCGCCGCCCGCAACCTCAGACTGTGGATCAACAACTGCGCCAACATCCTCGCCCCGATCAAGAAACCCTACAACGGGGGGAGGAGCCAAGCTCGCGTCCGCGATGGCCGCGTTTTAGCTCGGCTCCGTTCGCTTTCCTGTCTGGAACGTCTATCCTGTGTTTTATCCTGCCCCGGGAAGTATTCTTTGATAGACTATGGAACTAAGACATATCGCAGGCACTTACCGTCTGATCCGTCTGTTCCTGGGTGCCGTGGATCCTGAGCTGCGCCCTTGTTCGCTTCGGGGCCTCCGGAGTGAGCGGGCCTGAACCTCCTCGGCGGCGCCCAGGCGGGGCGGAGCGCTGTGGCCGGCCCTTGGTGGCGGAGTGGGCTCGGTCGGAGAGGCCGATGTGCAGTTAGACCGGGTACGGCTCTCCGGGCCTGGTCCGGCGGTCCTGCGGCCTGGTGTTGGGGCGCTGCCTTCCGTGGACGGGGTTGACCGTGTATGTGGCTCGTCTCCCCTTTGTTCTCCTGTCCGGCCATTTTGAGTCCCTCCGCCCGGACTCGGAGAACGAAGCCGGTGGCGTGGGGGAGCCGGCGACCCTCCTTCTTCTGGTGGCCCGCCTTCCTGCTCTGGAGGTGCCTCTGCTGGTGGTCGGCTGTATCCTGTTTGTCCCGCTGGTGGCCGGACGGGGGTCGGAGATTGCTGCGGCCCCGCCGGGCTTCTAAGATGGCGGCCGGCCCCATGTCTCTCAGCCTGGCCGAGACTGGCGACGCTGGTCCGCCGCATGGCACGTTTGCTGAATACCGTAAAGGTGAGCCTACGCTTGGCGACATCCTTGCCGCCTTGCGCTCCTGGAGTGCTCCCATGGCCGCACCTACCGCTGACCTGGAGGAGGATCATTTTGCTGGGCCTGCTGGGCCCCCCCCCGGTGTGTGCGGCTTCATCACTGCTGTGTGCTGCCGGATCTTTCCTGGAGGTCGTGGACCCGGCGGCTGCCGCTCGTGTGGGTGTAAGGATGTCCGCTGCCCTCAATCATCCTGTGCTCCCCCCTGTGCCGGGGGTCCGCCGGCCGGGTCCCGTCCGGACCGGTCTCGTTGGATCTCCCTTTCCCTTTTTGCCTCGAATGGCCGAACGAAGATCCTGTGATTGCTCCGCCGGGTCGGCTTTCCTCCTGTTGTCGTCGGAACTGTGCCTGCATTGCTTGAGGTGGTTGCTGTCCTTTCCGGTTTCTCCGGGTCGCAATCGATGTGACTTGTGTGGATTGACGATTGGACTCCCTGTTATTCGCCTCCTGTTCCTCATGATCTGGTTCCTTGTGCGTTGGACGACTACAGCTTGCGATAGACAAGGACAGGGTTGAGATGAACTTGCCTCGGTGGACTATTATCTTGCGGTATGGTCGGATGATCCGTTTGTGACTGTATGACTATGTTCGATTCTCCTTCATGTTCCTGGAGCTTCTCCTTGTGCTTATTATCTTCCCGTGGGCTCTGAGTATTTTTGGACGGGGGGGTGGGAGCTGATGGTTCTGATTTAGTGGCTCCTCTCCCGTCGTTATTTCCCTATTTCCCTTCTTCTTTTTCTCTTTGTGGTTCCTTCTTTACTTTTAACTCTTCTATATTTCGGGTTCTTGTTAGGGCGACAGGCACGCTGCTGGGGGGTAGGCCATAGCCTTCTGCAGGGGTGCAGGGTGGGGTGAGCGGGGTGGGGGGGGGTCTGTCATTTTGTTTTTTCCCCTTTTTTCCTTTTTTGGTTCTATGGCTCTTATGTTTCTTCTTTTTTCGGGACGCGGTGTCGGCATGTGGGCCCCCTGGGGTGTTTTTGCTAGCATGGGCCTTCTGGTCTTCCTGCCGTCACGGTTTACTACGCATTCATTACTCCTGTTACCACTAGTTCCATGTGCCGGTCTATTTTTTAGTGCTTCGTTAGCCATGGGGCGCATGCAGTGAGGCTGCGTTCTTTCTTCTCCCCCTTTTTTCCCGATGTCCTTTCCCTTTTTCTTCCTCCCCCCCCCTTTTTTTCTTTCCTCCCCTGGGTTGTTGTACCGGAGGGCTTTTAGTTTTGTAAGCCTATTTTCAGTTTTGTGTATCATTGTGTGTTCGCGTAGTGGTGGGTGGGCGCTGGGCAGCGGTTGCAATTGCTTATTACTGTGGGACTCACGTTCTGCCTTTGCCAAAATGTAACTGTTCCTTTTGAATTATCCTGTGTTCTATATCTCTGCTTGCTCGCGGCCCGCCGCGGCCCTCTGGACTTTACTGATTGCCATTATTCTGCTATACCCTTTCTTCTATTATAAAATCAACCTTCTCTTATCCTGCTCGTGGTGGTTGCTCTGTGGCTTTTCGCCTTTGCTTCCCGTATGGTTTGCTATGATATCCTGTTGGAGCTTCTGTACCGCCCGATATGTTTCTTTCAGTGTGGTGGCCGGCCCGATGGGTTGTAGGCCCGTATTTGTGAGCACCTTCTGTATAATAAAGGTTTTAAAAAAAAAAAAGAAGAAACCCTACAACAATCATACCAACAAGAAACCCAGCTGGTACACTGAAGACCTCCGGGCCTCCAAGCAAACCTGCCGAAAGCTGGAGAAGATCTGGCTCCGTGAACGAACACCGGACAGCCACGCCGCCCACAAGAATGCCACCCGCATACACCATCACCTCATCAGATCGGCCAAAAGGGCCTCCTTCAAAGACCGCCTAGACAGCAACGCGCACAACAGCAAAGAGCTCTTCAACATCGTGAAGGAACTCTCCAACTCCAGCTCCAGCACCAACGACGTCCCTACCTCGCAAGACCTGTGCGACTCGCTGGCCACCTGCTTCCACCGCAAGATCACAGACATCCACGACAGTTTCAACGCCACGACCACCCCGACAACCACTGAGACCTCCGCCCTCACGACCACCATCCGCACCAACCACCTGCTCTACTGGACCAACATCACGACGATGACACCATCAAGATTATGAAAACCATCCACTCCATATCTCGGTCAGATCCATGCCCACACCACATCTTCAATAAAGCCAGCACATTCATCGCACCCCATCTCCGGAAAGTCATCAACACCTCCTTCGAGACAGCAACCTTCCCTGAGAGCTGGAAGCACGCCGAGATCAACACCTTACTCAAGAAACGCAAGGCTGACCCCAAGGACCTCAAGAACTTCCGGCCCATCTGCCTGCTCCCGATCCCAGCAAAGGTCATCGAGAAGACCGTCAACAAACAACTGACCCGCTACCTCGAGGAGAACAACATCTTGGACCCTTCCCAGTCCGGGTTCCGCAGCAACCACAGCACTGAGACTGCCCTCATCGCCGCCACTGATGATATCCATTCCCTGCTGGACAACAGAGAAACGGTGGCCCTCATCCTCCTGGACCTGTCAGCCGCCTTCGACACGGTCTGTCACCCCACACTACGAACACGCCTCCACAACGCTGGGATCCAAGAGAAGGCCCTGGACTGGACCACCTCCTTCCTCTCCGGCAGAACACAGAGCGTCCGTCTTCCCCCCTTCCGCTCCGAAGCCACAAGGATCATCTGCGGCGTACCCCAGGGCTCATCCCTCAGCCAACCCTGTTTAACATCTACATGGCACCGCTCGCCCACGTCACCCGTCGGCACGACCTCAACATCCTCTCCTACGCCGATGACACCCAGCTGATACTCTCCCTCACCAAGGACCCCCACACCGCCAAAACCAACCTTCACGAAGGAATGAAGGCCGTTGCTGAATGGATGAGGAACAGCCGACTGAAGTTGAACTCGGACAAGACGGAGGTCCTCATCCTTGGATCCAAACCTTCGGCCTGGGACGACTCCTGGTGGCCGACCGCACTGGGAACCGCTCCAACACCCACCGACCACGCAAGCAACCTAGGGGTCATCCTCGACTCCACCCTCTCGATGACTAAACAGGTCAACGCCGTCTCCTCCTCCTGTTTCAACACCCTCCGCATGCTCCGTAGGATCTACGAGCGGATCCCCACTGAAACGAGAAGAACAGTCACCCAGGCCCTTGTCAGCAGCAAGTTTGAATATTAGGCAAACGCCCTCTACGCAGGAGCCTCGGCCAATCTCCTGAGATCGCTCCAATGCATCCAGAACGCCTCTGCACGCCTGATCGTCGACATCCCTCGCCGCAGCCACATCACACCCCACCTGAGAGACCTGCACTGGCTCCCGGTCAACAAGAGGATAACCTTCAAGCTCCTCACCCACGCACACAAGGCACTCCACAACACCGGACTAACGTACCTCAACAGACGACTCAGCTTCTACACCCCCACCCGCCAGCTCCGCTCCGCCGACCTCGCCCTCGCTACAGTCCCCCGCTTCCGAAGAGCGGCAGATCATTCTCCCACCACGCCGCCAAGACCTGGAACACCCTCCCCATCCACCTACGGCAGACCCAAGTCCTGCTGACCGTCAGAAAACTCCTCAAGACCTGGCTTTTCGAGAAGTAGCAGCATTCCCCACCCAGCGCCTTGAGACCCTCACGGCTGAGTAGTGCGCTTTACAAATTATATGATATGATTGATTGATTGATTAGTGTTAGTGTAGGGACAGATTAATGCTTTATTTTCATGAACATTCGATGCAGGGGAACTTGGATACTTCCTTAATTTTCTGTGTCCTGAATCTTGGATTAAAAATCCTGTGTATGCTACACCATCTTAACTTTATTCGTAGATTTAGCTTTGTACTAGTCCCACAGTATTTCTACACCCTTGTCTTGAAGTGTTTGTCCATCCAGTTATTTTTAGCTTTGTAATAAATCATCTAACTTTATTTGGTAGTCTGTGATTCTTAATGGCCCTGGAGAACTGTAATCAGATTGATTGAAATGAAATGAAATTAAATTAAATGTGGGTTTTTGTAGAGCGCGTGCTTGCCGTGGCATCTTAGTGCTAGCTGTCCAGTGTCTGTGTAGGAGTCGGGCTAGTTGGCCAAATTTTGTGAGTGAACAGCCATGTCTTCAATGCCTTTATGAACATTAACAGATTGGTTTGTTTCCGGAGATTAATGGGCAAAGTGTTCCACAGTTTTGGGGCCAGATGTAGATAACTTCTGCCACCCCGGTTACAGATCTAAGCTCTCGTTGAGGTGTGTGTCGCCTGGTATGTGAGTTAAGGTAGGCTGACGTAGCCCTGTGCAGTCTTATGCGGAATGCACATAGATTTAAAATGAATCCTTGCCTGGACTGGTTACCAGTGCAGGTCTCGAATGGCGTGGCTTATGGGGTTAGACTTTGGAATTTGGCAAATGGATTGACATTGTTAAAGATTTCTCTGCCCCCTACGCTTTCATGCTGAGAAGAAGAAACATTGAGGTTCTAGAGCTGATCTAGAACATGTTCATCCAGCTCCTTCACTGCTCTATATCTAGATAGCACTGGACAATCCTCAATTGTTGATTTTTATCGGATCTGACTTTGTTTTTAAATTGGCAATTAAGGGTTTTCACTGTGGACTTAGATGAATTGTCAATTTCATTGGGGTAAAGAAAAAGATTAAAAAGGCCTATGTCAGTGAAAGATCTTTTGACATGAGTGAGCCAGGGTAATGAAAAAGCTCCATCTTGCCTCAGGCAGTCTGCTATAACAAAGCGAGAGAAGCTAGTGTGTTTTGAGTACCAGAATTTGAGCCAAGCATGAAGGGATACTAGCTGGACTAGGCCATCTAAGAATAAAAGTCCAGCCTCCAAATGGACAATCAGGCTTGTTATGTAAATAAGCTTTTGTCTTTACTATAATAAATATCATTAAGAAGATTTATCCCATATTTTCATCATTAACATTGTTAATAATCAATGAATTTGAAATGATTAATGTCAGGACAAACCTTATCAAAATCGAATAATTGTTGTTAATAAATGAGATTTATTTATTTATTATTTATTTATTTAAGAGTTGCATATGGCGCTAGCCAGACCCAAAGGTATCGGAGCACGTTACAGCATGATCACTCATAAGATACATTAACATATTGGTTTGTACAATGACTCATGACGTATCGCATAGTATTGTCATAAAGAGCACAATGTCACTCGTAAGGTATGTTATTACAGTAATCGTCATCGTAGAAAGCACAATGATTCGTTGCGAGATCAGACCGGGGGAGGGGGGATATAGGAGATAGTCAGGGGGACAGGGAGGTAGAGGTTTTGATGTTAAAGTGTCCGTGTGCTGCTGTTGGCAGGCTTCGGCGTTAAGGTTCTAGCTATCCATTCGGGAGAGATTGGTTGAGGATGAGGTCATTGAGCTGCTTTTTGAATTTTAAGTAGGAGGGATTCGTCCTGATAAAGACTGGTATGGAGTTCCAGATTTTGGGTGCATTTTCTGTGAAGGATCGAGATGCAGTTTTTTGTTTGCGAGTTTTAGGAGGGATAAGGAGTAGAGTTTTGGTTCTCTTAAGGCTTCTTGTCTGACCCGCCTTCTGGAGTTTGGCGGACAGGTAGGTGGGTTTCCCTGTGTGCCGCGCTTTGTGCATGAGGCAGGCAGATCTGAAGTTGGCGCGCATTTTGATTGGAAGCCATTTTAATTATTTGAATGCAGGCGCGACGTGTTTGTATTTCTTTACTCCGGTGACCATTCTTGCTGCTGTGATCAGAGTTGATCTGAGGGGAGTTAGGTGAGATTTTGCTGATCCTGTGAGGGTTGCAATACTGTAGTCCAGTCTCGACAGCACCAGGGATTGAGTACACTTCTCTCATATAAAATATCTTTACTTACAAAACATAAAACTGGAAACAAATAGAACTTTTTGGACTGTTACTAAAAACATGCCTCCTAAATAGGCTGCCAAGAGGGAACCTTCTCATGAAGGGGAATCCAGTTGGTAAAGAACAGGCACCTCAAGGATCTGTCCTAGGAGGGTATGATTTGGGTTTCTCAGGGGTTAGGGACAAGTATGCGGCCAATTCATCCTGTGGAGTAAGGGTAGGAGAGGTGGGAGAGGTTTGGGACGTAGAGGGAGTGTCAGCGTGTCTGTTGCTTTTGCAGTCATATGTGGTTCTGGTGTATGTAGTGTATGTTTGGGTGTACATTTCTTAGCAGGTGTATGTTTGGTTTGGGTTTGGTGGGTGTTGTTTTGCATGTGTGTTTGGTGGTATTATTTTGCACGTAGGTCTGCTTGTGTATGAGGGTGCTGGTTTAGATGAGTGTGCTGTTGTGGGGGTTGGTGTGTTTGTGGTGCGTGTGGGTATATGTTTTGCAGTTACATGTGGGTTTGGTGCATGTTTGGATGTGTGTGGTTTCGCAGGTGTTTTGTATTTGGGTGAATGTGTGTGTTTGTGTTTGGTTGGAAGTGTTTGGCATGTAGGTGTGCATTTGGATGATGGTGCTGTTGAGGTGGTTGGTGTGGCAGTGGTGCTTGTGGATGTGGTGGTGCTTGTGGGTGCGGTGATGGTTGTGATGCTTGTGGGTTTGGTGCTGGTTGTGGTACTTGTGGGTGTGGTGGTGGTTATGATACTTGTGGATGTACTGGTGGTGGTAGCTGTGGTGCTTTTGGGTGTGCTGGTGGTTGTGGGTGTGGTGATGGTTGTGGTGCTTGTGGGTGTACTGGTGGTTGTGGGTGTGGTGGTGGTGTAGTGCTGGTATTGGTTATTGTGGTGGTGGTTATGGGTGTGGTGGTGGTTGTGAGTGCAGTGTCATTAGTGTCTGTTTGTTGTTTGTGTGTTTGCTAGTGTTTCTTTGTGTGTTTGTGCTTATGTGGGTGTGTGAGTGCGCTATTTGTGTTGTTTTGCATGTGTGTTTGGTGGTATTATTTTGCACGTAGGTCTGCTTGTGTATGAGGGTGCTGGTTTAGATGAGTGTGCTGTTGTGGGGGTTGGTGTGTTTGTGGTGCGTGTGGGTATATGTTTTGCAGTTACATGTGGGTTTGGTGCATGTTTGGATGTGTGTGGTTTCGCAGGTGTTTTGTATTTGGGTGAATGTGTGTGTTTGTGTTTGGTTGGAAGTGTTTGGCATGTAGGTGTGCATTTGGATGATGGTGCTGTTGAGGTGGTTGGTGTGGCAGTGGTGCTTGTGGATGTGGTGGTGCTTGTGGGTGCGGTGATGGTTGTGAGGCTTGTGGGTTTGGTGCTGGTTGTGGTACTTGTGGGTGTGGTGGTGGTTATGATACTTGTGGATGTACTGGTGGTGGTAGCTGTGGTGCTTTTGGGTGTGCTGGTGGTTGTGGGTGTGGTGATGGTTGTGGTGCTTGTGGGTGTACTGGTGGTTGTGGGTGTGGTGGTGGTGTAGTGCTGGTATTGGTTATTGTGGTGGTGGTTATGGGTGTGGTGGTGGTTGTGAGTGCAGTGTCATTAGTGTCTGTTTGTTGTTTGTGTGTTTGCTAGTGTTTCTTTGTGTGTTTGTGCTTATGTGGGTGTGTGAGTGCGCTATTTGTGTGTGTTGGAGTGGGTGACTGCAAAGAAGTGAGTGTGCTTGGGATAGGTGTGGGACTTTGGAAATGGCATGAGGAAGGACCCGAATTAGGGCACAAGGCTGGGCAGGTTGGAAGACTGCCGTCAATGAGGAGGCTAATCTGGTAAATGATTTCTGCCGGCCAGGCATAAAAATATGCTACCATTTGTTGCATTTGGCAACTAAGGCCCCGAACAGCATTCAGGAGTGTAGTCTGGACTACAGAGATGCTTCATAAGAGGTCAATAGCCTCTTTATTCAGAGCAGCTATGGGAACTGGGCAGGGGGTACAGTACCTGTAGCGAAAGGAAGGAGATCCCAGCTCTTATATGGAGGTGGGTTTGGCCAAATGGAAGGGTGCAAGAGGGAGGGTGGAGATGGGTATCTGGGTGGCGGACAAGGATGCAAGTGGTAGAGTTCCTTTTAGGGACCGCCTCCACTAGGGACTGCTGGCTTATGGAGGCCTCTGAAGATGATGAAGATGAGCTGGTGGCCTCTGTTGAAGTCCCCTCACCCTCCATGCCAATGTGTTCATCTGTGTCTTTGTCTCAGCACCCGAAGCAGAGTGACCAGCTGCTTCCCCACTTTTGTTGCCACTGTGACCTTCACCTGCTCCTGAAGATGCTGAAGATATACATATATAAACTTCATTGTATCTGTGTAAATAGAACCAATCATGAAGTTCTTTCTCAAAACATGTTCACATTTATCAGAATTCACCTGCTTCAAGTTTGTCTAACTCTGGTTAATTTTTATAATTATCTCCTACATGTAGGGAACATCTTCAGAAACCATTTGGTCACAGTTTAGTAATTTCCATATGTAGCACTTATATCATTTATGATCTTTTCTTTTCAGCTTTTTCAATTCTCTCCAGGAACTGTTCAACACCTCCGAATGGTTCTTATTGTTGTATTGAATAGTGAACCTTTGTTACAAAACATCTTAAAAAGCAAAACTGCCTTTGTACTGTAGGTACAAATTGGTACAATATCACAGTAAATATTTCACCCACGGATTCATATAAAAGTTTTTAAATTAAAAATAGAAAAGCAAATCACAATATGCAACAGATTAAACTTTTTGAATTTCTACAATTTCCTCATGAGCCTTGAGTTGGGCCTGATTTGGGGATTTTCAGCTGGGATACTCCATCATATATTACACAGAGCATTTCATCAGTTAAAGTCCCCTTAATTATCCTATTTTTTTCAGCATTGATCTATCATCTGGACATAACAATGACAATTTTTAACAGGTGGTGGGGTATGTGTTACGCTGCCACCTATATGTACGCATTCCTGTGTTTTAAAAAAAAATTTATATTAAAATGTTTTTTCCTAAAACAGACTGGCTTACATGCACATTTGTGAAGGAATAAGACATCATGCAAATCTGTCACTTCATCCATCAATTAAAATGTATTTTTGATGCAAAACATATTCTGATTCAAATTTAAACTTTTTCACTGGGAGTTTTTTTCTGTTCTCCTCTTTTCTATTGTTTTCCCTTTTTTCTTTCTTTCCTTCAAGGGAGTCCAAAACCTTATGTGATTTGTGACACATGTATTTATAATTGCAGAATCTTTTTGACGCTCAGTGAACAATTCTGTCCTGATGATGACCGCGTAATTGAACAGCGGTTGAAACGCCGTTGACGCATATGTGGCCAATAATCTTTAGAGGACACATCATTTTTGTATATGTTGTATCTTCACTGTAACATATTTGTTGTCTGCCACCTGTCTGGTTTTTGTGATGTATTGTTTTGTATACCAGCGAGTATTTATCTGAGCGTGCTTGTTTTTCTTGAATTATGTATTTATAATACATTTGTGATATTTTTCTAAAGAATTTTGCTGACTGTTTAGTTTATCTGACATATGGTTTCCCTTTATTTTTTTTTATTTTCTTTCCCCCTTTTTTCTTATAAATGTAAATTTGTTTGTAGTAACCAATGTGTGATTAGATAACAATTGTTGCTTATCAATTGTCCCCTGAACTGTTGTTAGGAATATAATCTCACAACTAGCGCCACAAAACAGCAGACAACTACACCCAGGACACAACGAATCTGATAACCTCTTCAAATAAAATAAAAAAAACACTTTCCTATACCACCGACCTCCGGCAGCCACCTCTTCTTCCTCCGTCCTCCTTCCCAGGAAGCACACAGCCTCCCAGAATCCCCTGACCAATCACAACGCTGCCTTGCCTTACGGCAGCGTTGTGATTGGTCTGAGTGCCGTAGTTCAGTGCTTAGAGCTGTAGTTCAGTACTCAGACAGAGGCTGGCAGGCTGTGCATGTTCTCCAAGCTGGTCTGTGATACAGCCTGCGTGGAGAACATGCGGAATGTGCATGATGCTTTGGCCTACCAGAAACGCCCAGCCAAAGCGCAAAGCGTCATGCTCACTTTAGGTGCTGCCACCACTCTCCCCCCTGTGATGCAAGGAGCCCAGCCCCGCCCCCCAGCTTCAGCTGCAAGCTGAATACAGAAAAAAATTGACAATAATGCACATTATTATCATTTTATTTTTTTATTCACACTGGGTCAATAGTCTAAAGAGATCTCAAACCAGGGAAATGCAGAAAAATAGGAAATGAGGGAAAGAGAAGGAAGGTGTCAGCATCTCAGAAGCTCGGGCAAGAGTCTTCTTTTTGACAAGGGAATGAGTGTTAGCCTAAGCCACACTCAACAAAGGATCAGAAGAAAGCATAGAAGTCTCAACCACTCAAAGTTCAAATGAAAGAGTTAAGAGCTCAGACACTGTGAACACTAGATATTAACACAATAATCTCCTAAACAACACCTCTCTGTTCACATCATCAGAGGTTCCATTGTCCTTTTCCATTCTCACTTTGTAAGCTGCAACATTTACGAAATGTCCCACACTGAACATGGGAACAACATCGTCCATAGTCACCTAAGTCATGTTGCAACACTGCCGATTAGGACCCTTCAGTTAACGCTCAAGCTCTCCATGTTCCTTGTCAAGGTCTCCTTCTGACCCTCTCTCTATCGATAGTACAGTGTTGTATCTATTCTCAAGTAATAAACCACGTGAATGCACCTGCAAGGAAAAAGGCATGCAAGCAGAAAATGGAAAGCAGTATTTTATGCAGAATGAAGCACAAGCCTAGTCAGGACAACTTGAAGTTTTAAATCAGTGGTGCACATTTAATATACGTGTGCATGTACAGACATAAAAGAATGTAAAATGTCAGTACATTTAATTCATATTACATGTGCCATAGATTAAATCTTGAACACATGTGTATGAGTGTGCCTAAGAGCTACAGTTGAAACATTAGTGCACACATTACATGAATCATTTTAATTTCTAAAATGAATACAATTTCAACAGATGAGGAGGGTTTATTTATCATGTCTTCAAAAAATATATCATTTAATACCATGAAGGCACATAGTACATGTATGAATTCTTCAGTGAATGCACTTCAATAATGATGTCAAGTGCAACACTTTACATTAATGTCATTAGGTCACACTGGAAACATGTATTAAGTGCGCGTTTATGTTTTGCATTTGTGACATACTTCGTGCAGGTCTTTCAGCTTCAAGGAACCCTATGACAAAAGAATATGATAAAGAAAACAAAATGTGTGTTGTTTGATCATTGCTACTATTTGCTTTGTTTCTACATCAACTTATTTTATGCAAGGTTTTCATTTGAACTATCTTTATTCTTGGTTTCTATTAAATATTGTCTTGCTAATAAATATTGCTGAACTATTAAATGGCTTCTTCTTTTTATTTAGTGTGCCACATTTCAGTATCACGCAAAATCTACCTGATGGCTGTTGGTGCTAACCCAGCACAAGGCAATTTAAAACTAAGCTACAGGCCTTTTAAAAAAAATAATAATAATAGGTATTGGACCCGGCCCTTTTTGCAGGGTTAACTCCACACTTTTTGCCTCCCTCCTGTATTTTTCTGATCCTCTCTTTGTTGGCTTTAGGACTCTGGGCACTTTACAACTGCTAATCAGTGCTGAAGTGCATGTGCTTTCTCCTTTAAACATGGGATGGTTGGTTTACACCTGTTTGGCATAATTAATGTTCCTCTGAGTCCCTTGTACAGTGGTATACCATCATCATCATCATCATCAAAATTACTTTATTCGGTATACCATATATCCAAGACCTGTACATTCAAAATGCTACTGGTGGGCCTGTACCGCTGCTTGCGCCACCCATAGAAGCAGCCTTTCAAACCGGTCTCAGGCCTGCCACTGCGGGGCCTGTGTGCACAGTATACTACCACAGTGACCTGACATTTAATGTTACTTGCCAAGCCTGATGCTCCCCTTTTACTACATATAGGTTGCCCCTAAGGTAGGCCCGAAGTAGCTATTTGTGCCTTTATTGTGTGGCATGTCCTGGTAGCGACAAATGTCTGTACATGCACACGTTTGGTTTCTCACTGCTCTGAGGCCTACTCCTCTCATAGGCTAACATTGGGAGTTCCCTCAAAAGTCTTTAAGTGGTAATTTCTTATTTGAAAGGAATAGCGTTGCCACGTTTGGAATGTTTGGAAAAGTGCTCATAAATCCTGCTTATTGGTGTAGGAGGATTTTTCAGTACTATTGTCGAAGTGCCACTTCGAGAAAGTTGGTAATTTCTCTGTACCTAGGACTCGCTGTGCTTTGCAGCCTGACTCCAATCCACGTCTGGGCTACACTTTGTGCATACTTTCCAGAGAGCCATCACACAAGGAGATTGGGTGTTACAGGGCTGCATCTGTTTACTCGGCCTGGAGAGAGGGAGGTGGGGTGTACTTACATTTGAATAGGCTGTGTCTTGACCTCATACAAAGAGCTTGTTTACCCCCTACTGTACATCTGGAGCCAGAGCTGGGTTGATAGGGGTATTGTGCAGTGGCGGCTGCTATTTAAGGTTGGTGGGTGAAAGGGGGAGGGAATGAAAATAAAATTAAACAATGACTTACCTGTGTGCCGCCACCGCCTCTTGGTCCACTTAGCCCGCTTCCAGGACTCCAGGGCAAGAAGCAGGAACAGGAAGCGCTCGGGCTTCCAGGCTCCCCTAAGCCAATTACAATGCTGCAATGCAGCGTTGTTATTGGTATGAGCACCGTGTGTAAGCGCTCAGACGGGCACAGGGTGCCTGTGTATGTTCCTCACCCAGACTGTAATGCATTCTGGGTGGAGAACATGCAAAGTGGGCATGAAGGTTTGGCTGGCCCAAAAACGTCAGGCCAAACGATCATGCGCACTCAAGAGATAGCGAACCACTCCTCCGTAAGAGCCCAGCCTGCCCCGTCCCTACCCAGCTGAGCAACAAGGGAAAAATAAAATGATAATAACAATGAGTTGTCATTTTATTTTTTATTTTTTGACCTGCTCAGTGGGGCAATTCTCTTCCGCCTCAGCGGAGGATCCGCCCCTGGTGTTGTGCATTTCTAAGTTTCTTTTGAAATTGCCTCCACATCAAAGACATTTTGAGTTTAAGTACAAGGGCTCTGACCCCATGATTTTAAACACTGCATGGGACTTGTAACCAAACGCTGTGGGCTCTACATGCTGCACATTCAATCAATCAATCAGGGTTGATAAAGCACAACTACTCACCCCTGCTGGTCTCAAGGCACTGGGGAGAGGAGGGTGGATCTGTTGAGTGCTGGGGTCATCCGAGGAGCCAGGTCTTGAGGTCCTTCCTGAATTGGGGTAGTGTGGGAGCTTGCCGGAGGTTGAGGGGGAGTTCATTCCGGACCTTGGCTGCGAGGTAGGAGAAGGACCTTCCACCTGTTCTGGTCCTGTGGATGCTAGGGACGGAGGCCAGAGCAAGGTCAGCTGATCGGAGGTGTCTTTTGGGTGAGTGGAAGGAGAGGCGGTTGTTCAAGTATATTGGTCCGGTGTTGTGCTGAGCCTTGTATGTGAGGGTGAGGAGGTTATTCCTCTTTTGACTCGTAACCAGTGGAGATTGCGGAGTTGTTGGGTGATGTGACTGAGAAGGGGATGTCGAGGATCAGTCTGGCTTCGGCGTTCTGGACGGTTTGGAGTTTGCAAAGGACTTTCTTGTTGATTCCAGCGTAGAGGATATTACCGTAGTCCAGTTTGCTGCTGATGAGAGCATTGAATCTGAAGGGATCCATCCGAACATCTTTCACAGCATCCAGAGGGTGTTGAAGCAGGTTGAGGAGATGACGTTGATCTGGCGGTTCATTGGGAGTGATGAGTCTAGTATGATGCTGAGGTTTTGTGCATGGTCCATCGGGGTGGGGAGATTTTGGAGGGGAAGGGGCCTCCAGGAGTTGACCCATGTGGAGGGGGTGGAGCTGAGGATGAGGACTTCTGTTTTCTTTGAGTTGAGTTTCAGGCAGCTGTTCTTAATCCAGGTGGTGATGACTTTCATCCCTTCTTGGAAGTTGCGTTTGGTAATGTTGGATTCATTGGTGAGGGAGAGGATGAGCTGGGTGTCATTGGCGTAAGAGACAATGTTGACCCCGTGGTTCCTGATGACGGTTGCGAGGGAGGCCATGTAGACATTGAAGAGGGTGGGTCTGAGGGAGGAGCCCTGGGGCACACCACAGTTGGTTTCTGTCGATTCCGAGAGGTAGGAAGGCAGTCTGACCCGCTGAGTTCTGCCAGTGAGGAATGAGCATATCCAGTTGAGCACCTTGCCATGGATGCCGGTGTCATGGAGTCTGGTGGCTAGGGTGCACTGGGAAATGGTATTGAAGGTAGCCGAGAGGTCCAGGAGTATGAGGGTTGCCTTTGTCGAGGAGGGAGCGCATGTTGTCGGTGGCAGCGAGTAAGGCGGTCTCGGTGCTGTGGTTGCTGCGGAATCCAGTTTGTAAGATGTCCAGGACATTGTTAGCTTCAATTAAGTATGCTAGCTGGGTGTGTCATATAGTTACTGCTTATCTATAAACTGTGTTAAGTTAGCATGAGCTCATTAAATGTTTAAACGCCATTTTTTCCTTTTGCTGCTTCTTCACACGACACATAATTGTTGATTTAGCTTTCAGCCTAGAAGAGCGTTGTGATTTACATGAGAATAATATGTTATTGCTCTGATATCAGCTTTGCTTGGTAAACTATGTCTGTACAGTGAGTGCTGAAGCTTCAAGGATAACTCGACACAGAATTGTTGTGAGGTCTGATCTCCGCACCTTCATAGACATAACATAAGTGCAGCTCTTGCCAAATTCTGGCTTTAGGCGCGTTTTATATTGCTTTGCTTAGAGAACACATACACACTTGATGCGGTTCGCATGCAGAGAGCTGGTGGAAGCTGATGTGATCTCTTCATAATAGGATCTTGAGGTTTGGGGCCGCCCAGCTAAAACCCAAATAGACCTTCTAAGATATTAATATAATATGCTAGTTAGGGAGGGTGACAATTAGGCGTTATTAACCTTTATTCATTACAGTATTTTAGCATGCTGTCACCTTTTGCTTTCTATGGACTAGTAACTATGCTGAAAACTTTGCTTCTGATAATATGTTTCCTTGCATTATCTAAGATACTGTGTTTGAGAAGACGGCATTAGTAAATAAATATTTCAAATGTGCACGTGTCCTCATTTACTCCACGTTCTGGTTTGAAATAATTGTATAACGAAAGAGTGCTCATGTGTTCCACGTGACCTGAGGTATCGTAAGTTCATGTTCTGGTTTGTCTAAACATTGGGAGTTTGTTATGACCAATGAGACACTGTAGCTAGCCTGGTAAGGGGATTTTGGGTACTGAGGTGAGTTTTGGGCCACCCTAATTCGCCGAGTTTCCAAATCTCTATGCACAGTTCTGTAGGAGAACGGAATTCCCGCTACATGGCGCCCATTCGTTGGTGGTCTTATATCATGACACTCGAGTAGTATATCATTCAAACCTGTCGTTTCCGGAAAACGGTGGTGTCGGACAAAACCTACCTATTTTTGAAATAGGTCTTTTCAAGCTTAAATCTTTCTAAAACGGTTTCCTTGAATTACTACCCAGTTGTGCTTCAAAGTTTACTTTGTTTTTCCAAGGTCCTGTGCAGTCATGGCCCAGCCTGTGGACATTCCGCAGCATAGTCGAATTGCTGTGCGCAATCATTTGCAGACTTATAATGTACCCGTTGAAGGCTTGGCTGTGATTTTGGTGGTGAGTGCGGAAGCAGCTTACCCGTACAAACTCTTTTATTCGTGGGTGACATTTCCGGCTGTGGACGCTAATTCTGGTGTGTTCCACACTTACACTCCCTCACCTGTACCGGCTGAATATACTCCGTACAGGGCACAGGAAGTACCTATTGATACTTGGCAGCATCGCGTTTGGTTTGGTGGCGCCCTACCCCATACTCTAACTGCTCCGAGGTTAGGTCCTTTGTCCATTCCAGGCGCTAATTGGCCTGTTTTGGCTGGATTTACTCCTCACCCTCAGCACGGCAATTGTGCCCTTGCAGAAATTAGTAGACTACATGTAGTCTCTATTGCTGTGATTCGTGCTTTGGTGCAATACATAAAAGGTCCATAGGTCGCACGCTACTCCACCATTCCAGCGGGTATACCCCAAGAGCATCATGGTAAATGCAGTATTCTCAAAGCGGGTGTGCTTTTCAAAAGATCCGAAGTGTAAATGCAAAGTTGCAGACCAACTCTGGACACCGGTGTTTCAGGATTATTGTCCTTCATCAGCAGAGTGTAGGTAGATATTCAGGGGTTGCTGTGCAGGCTGCCAAAGTGTTCTCAGGTCTGGTACCTCTCCGGGCGCGTAGGGCGTTACTTGAGCTCGTCAGCTCAAAGGCTCGAGGGAGCCGTAATAAAGTAAAAGGTCCATAGGTCGCACGCTACTCCACCATTCCAGCGGGTATACCCCAAGAGCATCATGGTAAATGCAGTATTCTCAAAGCGGGTGTGCTTTTCAAAAGTTCCGAAGTGTAAATGCAAAGTTGCAGGCCAACTCTGGACACCGGTGTTTCAGGATTATTGTCCTTCATCAGCAGAGTGTAGGAAGATATTCAGGGGTTGCTGTGCAGGCTGCCAAAGTGTCCTCAGGTCTGGTACCTCTCCGGGCGCGTAGGGCGTTACCTGAGCTCGTCAGATCAAAGGCTCGAGGGAGCCGTAATAAAGTAAAAGGTCCATAGGTCGCACGCTACTCCACCATTCCAGCGGGTATACCCCAAGAGCATCATGGTAAATGCAGTATTCTCAAAGCGGGTGTGATTTTCAAAAGTTCCGAAGTGTAAATGCCAAGTTGCAGGCCAACTCTGGACACCGGTGTTTCAGGATTATTGTCCTTCATCAGCAGAGTGTAGGAAGATATTCAGGGGTTGCTGTGCAGGCTGCCAAAGTGTTCTCAGGTCTGGTACCTCTCCGGGCACGTAGGGCGTTACCTGAGCTCGTCAGCTCAAAGGCTCGAGGGAGCCGTAAAGTAAAAGGTCCATAGGTCACACGCTACTCCACCATTCCAGCGGGTATACCCCAAGAGCATCATGGTAAATGCAGTATTCTCAAAGCGGGTGTGCTTTTCAAAAGTTCCGAAGTGTAAATGCAAAGTTGCAGGCCAACTCTGGACACCGGTGTTTCAGGATTATTGTCCTTCATCAGCAGAGTGTAGGAAGATATTCAGGGGTTGCTGTGCAGGCTGCCAGAGTGTTCTCAGGTCTGGTACCTCTCCGGGCGCGTAGGGCGTTACCTGAGCTCGTCAGCTCAAAGGCTCGAGGGAGCCGTAATAAAGTAAAAGGTCCATAGGTCGCACGCTACTCCACCATTCCAGCGGGTATACCCCAAGAGCATCATGGTAAATGCAGTATTCTCAAAGCGGGTGTGCTTTTCAAAAGTTCCGAAGTGTAAATGCAAAGTTGCAGGCCAACTCTGGACACCGGTGTTTCAGGATTATTGTCCTTCATCAGCAGAGTGTAGGAAGAAATTCAGGGGTTGCTGTGCAGGCTGCCAAAGTGTTCTCAGGTCTGGTACCTCTCCGGGCGCGTAGGGCGTTACCTGAGCGCGTCAGCTCAAAGGCTCGAGGGAGCCGTAATAACGTAAAAGGTCCATAGGTCGCACGCTACTCCACCATTCCAGCGGGTATACCCCAAGAGCATCATGGTAAATGCAGTATTCTCAAAGCGGGTGTGCTTTTCAAAAGTTCCGAAGCGTAAATGCAAAGTTGCAGGCCAACTCTGGACACCGGTGTTTCAGGATTATTGTCCTTCATCAGCAGAGTGTAGGAAGATATTCAGGGGTTGCTGTGCAGGCTGCCAAAGTGTTCTCAGGTCTGGTACCTCTCCGGGCGCGTAGGGCGTTACCTGAGCTCGTCAGCTCATAGGCTCGAGGGAGCCGTAATAAAGTAAAAGGTCCATAGGTCGCATGCTACTCCACCATTCCAGTGGGTATACCCCAAGAGCATCATGGTAAATGCAGTATTCTCAAAGCGGGTGTGCTTTTCAAAAGTTCCGAAGTGTAAATGCAAAGTTGCAGGCCAACTCTGGACACCGGTGTTTCAGGATTATTGTCCTTCATCAGCAGAGTGTAGGAAGATATTCAGGGGTTGCTGTGCAGGCTGCCAAAGTGTTCTCAGGTCTGGTACCTCTCCGGGCGCGTAGGGCGTTACCTGAGCTCGTCAGCTCAAAGGCTCAAGGGAGCCGTAATAAAGTAAAAGGTCCATAGGTCGCACGCTACTCCACCATTCCAGCGGGTATACCCCAAGAGCATCATGGTAAATGCAGTATTCTCAAAGCGGGTGTGCTTTTCAAAAGTTCCGAAGTGTAAATGCAAAGTTGCAGGCCAACTCTGGACATCAGTGTTTCAGGATTATTGTCCTTCATCAGCAGAGTGTAGGAAGATATTCAGGGGTTGCTGTGCAGGCTGCCAAAGTGTTCTCAGGTCTGGTACCTCTCCGGGCGCGTAGGGCGTTACCTGAGCTCGTCAGCTCAAAGGCTCGAGGAAGCCGTAATAAAGTAAAAGGTCCATAGGTCTTCCTACACTCTGCTGATGAAGGACAATAATCTTGAAACACCGGTGTCCAGAGTTGGCTAGCATTACACTTCGGAACTTTTGAATAAGCGCACCCGCTTTGAGAAAACTGCATTTACCATGATGCTCTTGGGGTATACACGCTGAAATGGTGGAGTAGCGTGCGACCTATGGACCCTTTACTTAAATACGGCTCCCTCGAGACTTTGAGCTGACGAGCTCAGGTAACGCCCTACGCGCCTGGAGAGGTACCAGACCTGAGAACACTGTGGCAGCCTGCACAGCAACCCCTGTAAATCTTCCTACACTCTGCTGATGAAGGACAATAATCCTGAAACACCGGTGTCCAGAGTTGGCTAGCATTACACTTCGGAACTTTTGAATAAGCGCACCCGCTTTGAGAAAACTGCATTTACCATGATGCTCTTGGGGTATACACGCTGGAATGGTGGAGTAGCGTGCGACCTATGGACCCTTTACTTAAATACGGCTCCCTCGAGCCTTTGAGCTGACGAGCTCAGGTAACGCCCTACGCGCCTGGAGAGGTACCAGACCTGAGAACACTGTGGCAGCCTGCACAGCAACCCCTGTAAATCTTCCTACACTCTGCTGATGAAGGACAATAATCCTGAAACACCGGTGTCCGGAGTTGGCTAGCATTACACTTCGGAACTTTTGAATAAGCGCACCCGCTTTGAGAAAACTGCATTTACCATGATGCTCTTGGGGTATACATGCTGGAATGGTGGAGTAGCGTGCGACCTATGGACCCTTTACTTAAATACGGCTCCCTCGAGCCTTTGAGCTGACGAGCTCAGGTAACGCCCTACGCGCCTGGAGAGGTACCAGACCTGAGAACACTGTGGCAGCCTGCACAGCAACCCCTGTAAATCTTCCTACACTTTGCTGATGAAGGACAATAATCCTGAAACACCGGTGTCCAGAGATGGCTAGCATTACACTTCGGAACTTTTGAATAAGGGCACCCGCTTTGAGAAAACTGCATTTACCATGATGCTCTTGGGGTATACACGCTGGAATGGTGGAGTAGCGTGCGACCTATGGACCCTTTACTTAAATACGGCTCCCTCGAGCCTTTGAGCTGACGAGCTCAGGTAACTCCCTACGCGCCTGGAGAGGTACCAGACCTGAGAATACTGTGGCAGCCTGCACAGCAACCACTGTAAATCTTCCTACACTCTGCTGATGAAGGACAATAATCCTGAAACACCGGTGTCCAGAGTTGGCTAGCATTACACTTCGGAACTTTTGAATAAGCGCACCCGCTTTGAGAAAACTGCATTTACCATGATGCTCTTGGGGTATACACGCTGGAATGGTGGAGTAGCGTGCGACCTATGGACCCTTTACTTAAATACGGCTCCCTCGAGCCTTTGAGCTGACGAGCTCAGGTAACGCCCTACGCGCCTGGAGAGGTACCAGACCTGAGAACACTGTGGCAGCCTGCACAGCAACCCCTGTAAATCTTCCTACACTCTGCTGATGAAGGACAATAATCCTGAAACACCGGTGTCCAGAGTTGGCTAGCATTACACTTCGGAACTTTTGAATAAGCGCACCCGCTTTGAGAAAACTGCATTTACCATGATGCTCTTGGGGTATACACGCTGGAATGGTGGAGTAGCGTGCGACCTATGGACCCTTTACTTAAATACGGCTCCCTCGAGCCTTTGAACTAACGAGCTCAGGTAACGCCCTACGCGCCTGGAGAGGTACCAGACCTGAGAACACTGTGGCAGCCTGCACAGCAACCCCTGTAAATCTTCCTACACTCTGCTGATGAAGGACAATAATCCTGAAACACCGGTGTCCAGAGTTGGCTAGCATTACACTTCGGAACTTTTGAATAAGCGCACCCGCTTTGAGAAAACTGCATTTTCCATGATGCTCTTGGGGTATACACGCTGGAATGGTGGAGTAGCGTGCGACCTATGGACCCTTTACTTAAATACGGCTCCCTCGAGCCTTTGAGCTGACGAGCTCAGGTAACGCCCTACGCGCCTGGAGAGGTACCAGACCTGAGAACACTGTGGCAGCCTGCACAGCAAACCCTGTAATTCTTCCTACACTCTGCTGATGAAGGACAATAATCCTGAAACACTGGTGTCCAGAGTTGGCTAGCATTACACTTCGGAACTTTTGAATAAGCGCACCCGCTTTGAGAAAACTGCATTTACCATGATGCTCTTGGGGTATACACGCTGGAATGGTGGAGTAGCGTGCGACCTATGGACCCTTTACTTAAATACGGCTCCCTCGAGCCTTTGAGCTGACGAGCTCAGGTAACGCCCTACGCGCCTGGAGAGGTGCGGCGCTTCCGGCCGGACAGGGCGGTTTGAAGCTCAGTCCCGTGATGGTCAATGCTGTGATGGGCAAGCATCCCCAGGAAAAGGATGATTTTCCTTTCTGGCTTGCCGAGAATTTTGACCAGCTGGAAGCTGTATTTCCTAATACAACTCCTAGTGACAAACACAGGATTTTAACGATTAGTTTACCAAAGGATTTAGCTCCTGAAATCGGTGACTGTGAAACCTGGGGAAAAACATTTGCGGCGGTCTATGCGAGGTGTTATGGCACTCCGTCTATGGCTGTCCTGCCTACGATCATTAAACGTATTCAAGATGATCACGGACCGGAGGCAGCGGTTGAGTTGGGTATTCGCCTGTGTGGCTCCTTTGATATAGTTTGCGATCTCATTCTTGCTAATGTCAAGGGGGATGCAGTGAACTTTCAGGTAGCTAATGCTTTGGAGGTGATTCCCGATGCGATAAACCCAGACAGTTGGCGAGGATAATTGTGGCAGCTTATAAATCAGTGGGTCGCAATAGCAAGGGTCTAAAGCCTTTTTCTGTCAAAGAGAAAAAGCAACCCCAAGGGCAGGCTTCAGAAACGGAAGTACAGCCCAAGTCCAAAAAACAAAATTGGCCTAAAAAACAGAAACAGGGTAAGCAACAGCAACAACAGCAGACACAAGAATCTCGTCCTGCGTCTCCAATGCCTGCGCAAACAGAACGTGTTTATGACTTGCGTGAGCGCGCAACGATTAAATCGCCTGATCGATTTCAGGTTTCTGATCAACGCTCTCCTCGTTCCTTTCAGGACTCATCGGCCCGAAGACCGGTGGTGGAGGAGGCGGAAGAGGACGGGGTGGTCAGCAAGGACGTGACCAGCCCCGCCACACAGACGGTGCAGGAAAGCAGGACGGCTCAACGCCGAAGAGACCGCAGTTTGCCAAAAAGAAAGTTGCGGCTTTAACAGAGCATCGATATGCCACAGATAGTGAGAACGCGGCTTCGGAATCTGACACGGGCTCTGACCTTGCTGGACAGCGCGGCAGAGATTACCATTGTGAGAGAGGCCCTGCGTCCACTACTGAAGGTGACAGCGACTGACATTTATGTTGTGATAGAAACAGCTGATACAAGAGTTGCTCCCCCTGATAGACTTTATGAAATTGTCCTGTTAATCAAAGGTGACATACAACGTACCATAAAAGGGGTATTTTGGGAAAATCTTTCATCTACGTATGACATTTTACTTTCGGAGGCTGACTGGCCCCCACCTTTTGTGCTCGCAGCACCGCGAGGGGAGGAGGTAATCCTCCCGAGTTTCGCGAACACAGTCTCGAAAGAGCATGCGCTGCATTTTGCAGAAGAGTGGGCTAAGGCTCTAGCGCCGGCTGTGTACCTCAACCAATGTGGTTGGGATAAATTGTCCCCATGCCACGAGATTCCTTTACGGTCTCAGCCGCAGCCTCAACCACAATATCCCATACGGCGTGAAGCCAAGGCTTCCGTCGCGGCAATCCTTGAACAATTGGAATATCAGGGAGTAATTGAAACATGTGTGTCACCGATGAATAACCCTCTTTTTACTGTGACCAAACCTGATGGTTCATATCGTTTGGTATTGGATTACCGGCATTTAAACTCGCATTGCCGTAACTGTGCAGTACAGAATACACACGGCTCTGCTCTTGTGGATAGTCTTGTGCGTTAGCGTTTTAAGACCACGCTTGACATTTCCAACGGTTTTTATGCCCATCGATTGGATGGTCTTAGTTCCCAATGGACCAGCTTTACTTGCGCCGGGGTCCAAAAACAATTTCGGCGTCTCCCAATGGGCTATAAGAATAGTCCTGGGATTTTCACCGCCCGCATAGTCTCTCTCTTAGAGAGGATCGACCCAGATGCATGCTCGTATGTGGATGACATATATCTCACAGACGACGAAATTTGGGAGCATCTGTGTCGAGTCAACAGCATAATTTGTAACTTTGCAGACATGGGTTACAAATTTAACTTTGTGAAATCGCACATTGCAGAGTACACAGTGTTGTTCTTGGGCTATGATCTCAACAACGAAGGTAGAGGTTTGGCTCCTCACTTCCTGGAGAAATGCGCACAGTTGCGCGCTCCTACAACACTGAAGAAATTACAGTCTTTGCTGGGTTTTTTAAATTTCGGGAGAACTTACATTCCGGAATATGCCCAGCGTATCAAGCCTTTGTATGCTTTGATACAACCAACTTTTACCAAAACATGCTGGCTGCCTGAGCATTTTGCAATCTTTGCAGGCTGATCTGCTCGCTTCTAAATTCTTACTGACCCGTGATAACCACACTAACCTGGTGATAAGAATCATTCCTGGGACGGTGGGTTTCACGTACCTAACTTTTAATGAAGGTGACACAGTACCTATTGCTTACAAGTCACACTTGTACACTTCGGCTGAATTGCGATTTTCCACTGTGGAGAAAGTTTTAACGGCTGTGCAGATGGCGATTCTTAAGGAACGTGCTCTGTAACAGGGGAAACGCATGTTGGTTGTTACACCGTGTCCTCATTTGGAGGCAGTTACGAAAGCCAGTGTACCAAATTCTAAAGCTTTGCACCCTCGGTGGATTCAATGGGCTGCTTCCTTGACGTCCACGGATGTCACGTTTATTTTTGATGCCTCATTACGGTCGCAGGAGTACTTGCAGTATGAATTCGTTCATCCTGCTCTTCTAGCTATGCGACCTTTGGAGGACTTCCATTGCATCATATTCACTGATGGTTCGGCGCAGGTTGCGTATGGCTCTAAACACGCCTACGTTTCCGCATGCGCCATTGTGGTTGGTGCCATGGTGAACGATGAGTTCAAGTCCAGAGTAGTGCACACGCAGACTCTAGGGGACTGCACCGCCCAATTGGCAGAGCTTTGTGCTCTTTTACTTGCGTTGGAGTACGCTGATCCTGGTGTGACTACTCTTATTGTAAGTGATTCTTACTACTGTGTCCAGTCTTACAATGAGAACTTGTTCTTTTGGATTCAGAATGATTTTCGTGATTCCAAGGGTAGCACAATAAAACAGAAGATGATCTGGGTTCGAGTGGCTGAGCTTAAGGCTGAGTTGCCGCTCGTGTTTGTGATTCATACTCTCGGCCATCAGCGTGTGGGAGTCCACGCTGTCGGTAACTCGCTTGCTGATGAAGCGGCGAAGTCAGCGGTATCTACATATCTAGTTGCAGCAGTTACACGATCCAAAATTAAGATTGATGATGACATCTTGGCGGCTGTTGCTGCCACTGAGAAGGGAGTTAAACATCCTACAGGGTTCCCTTCGCAGTACACATACCACTTAAGTCCCGAAAAGGTTCCTTTTGTAAAAATTCCTGAAGTTGGAGAACGTTTGATTCCCAACTCGGATCGCAGGGCTACGTTGATTACAGCGGCACATGAAGGTGTGGCGTCTGCGCATGCGGGCGTCTCAGCCACTGTAGCTCAATTACAAAAACGTTTCTGGTGGCGGGGACTGTACAAACAGACGCGAGACTATGTCCTTCAATGTGACATTTGCCAGCAGATTAAACCTTCAACTGCTGCGTTGTGTTTATTTAGATCACTAGGTTGTGTTTATTTAGATCACTGCGGTCCTTTTTCCTCTGATACTGCGTATAAGTACATCTTAGTAGCAGTTGATTCATGCACACGCTTTGTGTGGGTATGGCCTCATCGCAGCGCTGATTCACGCACTGTCATAAGAGATTTGCGTGTCTTTGTAGGGATTTTTGCCTGTTGTACCTTCCATTCGGATCAGTGTCCGGCTTTTGCCTCTAAGGCGTATAAGGATGCCATGACTTTGATGGGGGTCCAAGTCAAGTTTTTGTCTCCCTACAGACCTGAGGGTAATAGTGTAGTGGAGCAAATGAACTGTGACTTAAAGCACTCATTGACAGCCCGAGTTATAGGCACTGGCAGAAACTGGCTGGCCCACCTCAATGGCATGCAGCGTGCACTTAATAATCTCCCTAGAAGGTCTCTGGGTGGGCGGACCCCGTACTAAATGCTCTTTGGCATCAAGATGTACCTCCCTGACCTTGATGGTCTAGACTGCATGGCTCGCGCCACTACCTTTGACGTAGATGAACATTGCAATGTTTTACAGGATCTACAAAAGACCAGAGACAGTCTTGCATAGGAACATTTCCCCTCCACATCGGATGATGCATTGCAGATCCCGGTAGTTGGCTGGCTACCCCAAGTTGGAGAACTGGTTCGAGAGAAGATCGATAACAAGAAAGAATTTGGACCTTCCTATCGAGCTCCGGTTCCAGTCCTTGGAGTGAAGGGCACAAGAACTGTCATTTTACCGCCCCTTCCAGGTCATAAGGAAAACAGGTTTATCTCCATTGACAATGTCAAGATACACAGAGTGGCCGATTCTTCTTAGTATGACACCGGCAGTTTCCTGTCCAACCATTGTGAGAAATTCTGTCTTGGCCACTGCTTCTAATCCTGAACAAGAAGTGGCCATTGAGTTACCTGCAATTTCCAGTCCTTTATTAAGTACTTTGCCTGGTACAGACCATAATGACATTGATTACACTTACCCCACTGACTTATCTATGCCTGACCTGCAAACACGTTTGGCCACAGAATCCAGATTTTCATTTGACACTGTTTCAAACGCCTCAAAGAAGCCCTCCTGGTTTGCAGTTTATGCCAGCTTATTTAAAAAACATTTTTTGATTCCCCCTTGGACATATATTTGGCTAGTGCTTTTTTCAATTTACCTTTTTATGTCAATTGGGTTTGTGTTTTATTTTTTTCGAATTGTCAATGGACATTATGTCAAAGAAAGAACTTGCATTCGACATCTCAATGGAACTTTGGCCCCACTTTCCTCATCGCATTCTGCACACAGACTGAAAAGAGACTTGACATTTGTTAACATCACTGCTTGGCCTGTCCTTGATGGGATAGTGTGGGATGCAGTTAGATTTCAAATTCATGGCCCTACAGAGGTTGTTAATGTCCCTAATGTGCTTAGAGTTAACATGGGGGATGTAGTGAAACAAAACATACGTTCTGATGATTGGGATGTTCAGGCCGTAGAAAGTTTGTTTTCTGATTTGAAATACTATGCTGCCTTTGATGCTGAAGATTTGTACTTAGAATCTGCTAATTATGGTGATTTATTTTGCTTTCAACATTTTGGCAATCACTTCTTACATAAAACTACTTCCAGAAGGAATACTGTAAATTATACGCAATGGGAGCATTGCCCAGCTCCTAAACAAGGCAGTTCAAGTACTTTTTTTTAAAAGTACACGTATTTTACCAACTTCAATCAGTCTAATCCCCAGTACTTTTATTTTAAAATGACACAGAAGCCAATGTCCAAGGTTAGACTTACCGATACCAAATTATTGTACTCGAAGTCCTTTCTTGATCAGCTGGCTGTTGGCGGTTATGAATTGTGGAAGGAAATTATTGACCTTAAATCGGTTTGGGGTTCTAAAAGCTGGCAGGTACAAGGCACAGAGGCTTTGCACCGAGCATGCCTCATCCCAAATCACATGTTTTTTCTGAATTCTACTATTTCACAAACAACATGCTTTGGATTGGCTACTTCTAAAAAATTAAATAGTCCTACCATCCCTGAATTAGAAGAATATTCTGGCTGGAACAATTTTACTCAGTTTTTCATTAGGGACTTACTGACCCTATTGCTAAATTCATCCTTTAACATATCCAGTATGTATCCAAAGGGTTGGCTGATGTGGCAGAGAAGTGCTGATTCATGCCAGCATCGTTTTTTGGGTTTGTCTGATGGCTTTAAACAGTTCAGACCTGATCCGCGATTTGATTCTGACCATTCTGTCACAACTTATTTGGTAGGAAAATTATGTCAAAATTGGCTGAAACATTCTACCTTGGCTACGGTTAAGCTGCATCTATCCAAGCTGAATGAAGATGTGGATTTAAATGATTTCATAAAAGGCCCGGCTAGTGGTAGATCAAAAAGATGGATATATGCTATTTACAATGAAATCTGGAAGACATCACAGATTGAGGCGGCGACTCGCCTTAGAGCTATTGATCAAGCTAACCTAGAAAAAGTGCTTGCTGTGGTAGATAATAGTATAAACATGCTTTCTTCCCGCATTTACACATTAGATAATATTGTGTCTTCTGTAGTGGATATTGTGCAGGATGAAGTGTCTGTATTGTACCATGGTCAAAATCAATTGCGTTCTATCATGCAATTTGCGTGGACCCTACAGACGCTGAAGCCTGGCAAGGTGCCGTGGACCTACATGAATGTGTCCTCTCTCTTTGCCCCTTTTAATTTAACTGACAAGCAGCGCTTGCTTTCCATGCGCGATGCGTCTTTTTAAATGTTGCATATTGAAAGGTTGGAATCCTTGCCTTTCTCTGTGGCAGAGGCCACTGCTGCAACGTGGCTTATCCACGGTTTGATAACTTTACCATTTGCTTTATATAAATTTACAAATTGTATGCGTTATGTTGTTCTAGGTCGATATGAACCATTAGGTAATGCATTTCTTCATGAGGTCTAGTCCCTCCCATTTACTTATAGATGTTTAAAGGACGGACAAGAAGTTTATCTGAATGGGGAGGTGTGTACAGAGACACCGGATCACTCCTTAATGTGCAGACACATTCAATTGCACGGTTCTTGTAACCAGGACCGGCCAAATTTAGCCTGTGTTTTGAAAGGAACTCCAGTTCCCGCAATCATCCCCACTTTTACTTTACTGGCAAACTGCAGTTATTTACTTTTAAATAATGAAGATTGTTGTGGGTTAATTAAAGGTGTTGCTTATGTGGTGACTGTATCTGAACGTGTGGTTTGCTGCAAAAATGTACTTTACCCACCCCCGCATGGGAAAGGGGATGTTTACATCTGGCCGCGCATCCCAACCTTGACAGCGGAGTTCAATGGCATGAGTAGAATAAGAGCTCTTTTGTCCCAAAAAGAAGTGGCCTTGAGTTCGGCTCGAGAAACATTTGTGCTTCACATAGCTAACACCCACACAGAGGTTCAGGCCCTTTTAAACACTTATTTGCTGTTGCATTTCAGCGAACTGGTTCATTCAATCTTTAACGCGTCCTCCACGACTGGGCTCGTGCACTTTTTTAAGATAGTTAGCAGCGGTCTCGTGACTTCATTTGAGAAAATATTTGGGGTCATTCCTGCTTTCTTCCATTCTATTTTTTCAAGTCTGTTTGGTGGATTCCCGGTTTTGCTGGCACTGGCGGCAGGCGTTCTGGTGATATTATGCTTTATAAAAAATGGATGCCCTTCGTGTGCAAGAAGCCGCGCAGTCCCTGCTCGCACTTTTTCGCAACAGGATGCTTGAATACTATGGCACACTGCCACTTGCGACTTTAAGCACGGCATATGGATTATCGTTTCGATTTTCCTATTTTACATGTGTCCAGACTGTGTTTCATTGCCTGAGCTGTGATTTTGACTGGTCCCTTGATTTGTGTCTCTGCAAGACGGTATCTCCTGACGTCGATTTTAATCAGCTGATGGGTCCCATCGTTACTCAAGAGTTGGTTTGTTCTGGCGAAAGGATTATGGCCTTGGCAGCGATGCATGGACTAATGGGTCATTGGAACATACTCGCAGCAGCGCAAGATTTCTTGGCACAGAGCTTTCTTGAGAACCCACCGAGTTGTCCTCTGATGGTGATAGAGGCTCTGGTACTAGAAGAGCATGTATGCTCTTTCCCATTATTGAACTGGATGGCTGAACTGTTTTCGGATGAAGACGGTGATTTCATGTTGGAGGCTGTTGCTGCATATTTTGCATATTCGGTCTTGCCCTAAAAGCTTTCCGAGTTTCAGATCACGACCCCTTGTTTTCTACTGACATAACTTTTTGCAAATTTTGCTTGAATTTTCCACCTCCCAGACCTTTTGGCTTGAGTACAAGTGAACACTGTATTGACATTTTGGATTTTTTTAAATGAATCATGGAAATTTTTTTCCGTCAATTTTTAAATTATTATATTGCTCATCGTTCTTGAACTCTGCTTTCATGAGGAGGCCCTTATCTTATCTTATCTTATCCGTGCTTGGATAATGGGGGGTGTCATATAGTTACTGCTTATCTATAAACCGTGTTAAGTTAGCATGAGCTTATTAAATGTTTAAACGCCATTTTTCCTTTTGCTGCTTCTGCACACGACACATAATTGTTGATTTAGCTTTCAGCTTAGAAGAGCGTTGTGATTTACATGAGAATAATATGTTATTGCTCTGATATCAGCTTTGCTTGGTAAACTATGTCTGTACAGTGAGTGCTGAAGCTTCAAGGATAACTCGACACAGAATTGTTGTGAGGCCTGATCGCCGCACCTTCATAGACATAACATAAGTGCAGCTCCTGCCACATTCTGGCTTTAGGCGCATTTTATATTGCTTTGCTTAGAGAACACATACACACTTGATGCGGTTCGCATGCAGAGAGCTGGTGGAAGCTGATTTGATCTCTTCATACTAGGATCTTGAGGTATGGGGCCGCCCTGCTAAAACCCAAAGAGACCTTCTTAGATATTAATATAATAAGCTAGTTAAGGAGGGTGAGAATTAGGCGTTGTTAACCCCTATTCATTACAGTATTTTAGCATGCTGTCACCTTTTGCTTTCTATGGACTAGTAACTATGCTGATAACTTTGCTTCTGATAATATGTTTCCTTGTATTATCTAAGATACTGTGTTTGAGAAGACGGCATTAGTAAATAAATATTTCAAATGTGCACGTGTCCTCATTTACTCCACGTTCTGGTTTGAAATGATTGTATAACGAAAGAGTGGTCACGTGACCTGAGGTATCGTAAGTTCATGTTCTGGTTTGTCTAAACATTGGGAGTTTGTTATGACCAATGAGACACTGTAGCTAGCCTGGTAAGGGGATTTTGGGTACTGAGGTGAGTTTTGGGCCACCCTAATTCGCCGAGGTTCCAAATCTCTATGCACAGTTCTGTAGGAGAACGGAATTCCCGCTACAGGTGTTAACGGCCTTTTCAATGACCTTGGCTGCAAATGGAAGCATGGAGATGGGCCTGAGGTTTTTGAGGTCCATCTGATCTGCTGAGGTTTTTTTCATGTGGGGGTTCACTTCGGCGTGTTTCCAGTCATCGGGGAAGGTGACTGTCTCGAAGGAGCTCTTGACCGTCCGAAGTAGTTCGGGTGCAATGGCCGAGGCGGCTCTGTGGAAGATCTGATGTGGGCAGGAGTCTGAGGGTGCTGTGGAGTGGATGCTTTTCATGGGATTCAAAGTGTCTTCTGTCATGGGTAGGGTCAATTTGAGCAGGGGCTGTTGGGTGGCATCGCATGTAGGGGGAGCTGGAGGGGTGCGGAGGTCTTGGTTGTCGAGTTGTTGCACATCATCTTGATCTTGTGGTGGAAGAAGGTACTGACTCTGTTACAGAAGTCTTGGGAGGGTTGGACGATGATGGCGACGAGCTCTGTGGAGTTGTGAGCATTGGTGAGGATTCTGTCTTGGAGGGATTTCTTCATTGTGGATTTTTATGAGATGCTGGTGTGAGGTGGTGGCTGCTTTGTAGGTGACATCTGTTTCCGTGGTGTTGTTGTTCGTCCATGTCTTTTTGAGTCATCTGCAGGAGCATCTTCATTCTTGGAGTGCAGTGGTGAACCAGCTTGCTTTCTTGATGTGCCTTCCCTTGGCTTTCATGAGGGGGCAAGTTTATCGGCACAGTTTGTGATCCAGCGGTCGAGCTTGCGTGCTGCGGTGTTTCCTCTGGCGTAGTCTGTGGTGGGGAGCTGATGAAGGTGGAGGTGAGCTGGTCTTCAGTGACTTTGTTCCAGCTTTGGCAGGGTGGGGGCAGTGGGCATGCTTGTGTACCATGGGTTTTTTGAAGGAGAAATAGATACAGTGGTGATCTGTCCATAGGAGTTACATGGTGTGGCAGTAGGAGATGCTGTTTCTTTCGGCTAAGATGGTATTGAGTGTGTGTCCTACTGTGTGTGTGTGGGGTCTGTGACTAGTTACTTCAGTCTTATTTTGGCTAGGTTCTCAAGGAGGTAGACGGTGTTTGAGTTGTCGTGGTTATCCAGGTGGATGCTTAGGTCTCCAAGTAGGATGTACTCTGTGGCGGTGAGGGCATGTGGTGTGATAAGGTTGGTGATCATGTCAGTGAAGGGAGCTCAGGGCCGGGCAGCATGTAGAGGAGAGTTCCTCAGAAAGTTGTCTTAGAGTTGGTCTGGACATGGAAATGGATGTGCTCCATGAGAATTGTTGCGACATCCAGGATGGTGGTCGTCCTGCGGAGGGTGTTTTTGTGAACAATGGCGAGGCCTCCTCCTGGGCTGATGGCGTGGCCTTGCGCAAGATCTTGTATCCATCGGGAATGGCGGTGTTGATGTCAGGTGCAGGGTTGCATCGGTCCAGGTTTCTGTGAGGAAGGCACTGTTGGGCAAGTAGGTGTTGAGGGAGGAGGTCACAGATTTCTATAGCATGCTTGTGTAGTGAGTGCAGTTTGAGGAGGATGCAGTTGAGGGCAGTGGAGTACGGTAGGCTGGGGGGGTGCTGCTGGGGTACAGTGGTGGGTGACGGTGCAGGGGCAGTGTAGACAAGAGAGAGGGCCTTGTGTGTTGTTCAGCATTGAGAGCTGGTAGCTGTTGTTGCATCTGGGGTTGAGATCGAGGAAGGTGCTGGAGTCGTTGCGGAGGCAGGTCGGAAGACCAGGGTCTCTGGCCCTGGTCGCGGTCAGGTCACAGACGAATGGAGATGGGCTTGACTTTAGCGCACTGTTGGCACACCAGTGGCACACCCGCAGCGCCCGGCCGCCATTAAGCAGGGGTTGGGGAGGGTGGGTCAGCTGGGAGGCAGGAAGGACACACTGGGGGAGGGGCTAAGGGGGCAGCAGTGGCAAGGGAGGAAATACAGCAAACAACGAAGAGAAACAGTGAAAAAAGAAAAAAGACAGAGTGAGGAGAGAAGAAAGAGGGCACAGAGGAAAAGAGGCAAGGGGGGTAGAGGTAGAACAGCAGAACAGCGTAGTGATCTTCTACTGGACCACCAGAGATGAGGCGCAGGCAGGTGCCTGCAAGTGGAGGAGGTCCTCAATCACCCTGCAAGAGAGAGCTCAGGACTCAGGCGGCAACCCTCAGTAGTGGAGCTGCACGGGGAGAGAGCATTCACACTGGCCAGATCATTGGTCTTGCTCTTCTTGCCACACAGTGGCGGCCATTAAGTAGGGGTCGGGGGAGGACAGGTCATCTGGGAGGAAGGAAGGACACACTAGGGGGGAGGGTCCACAGGGACAGCAGGGGCAGAGGAGAAAAATGCAGCAAAAAACAAAGAGAACCGCTGTGAAAAAAGACAGAGTAAGTAGAGAAGAAAGAGGGCACAAAGGAAAAGAGGCAACAGAGCACGTAAAAAATAAACAAGAGAGGTCGAGGCAGAACAGCAGAAGAGCGGAGTGCTCTTCCACTAGACCTTCAGGGATGAGGTGCAGGCAGGTGCCTGAAGGAGGAGGAGGGCCGTGAGCACCCAGCAAGAGAGAGCTCAGTGGGCAACCCTCAGTGGTGGAGCTGTGCAAGGGGAGAGCACTCACACTGACCAAGTCAATGGTCTTGCACACATTTCTAGGGACTGTTGTGCTACCAGGAGGGACCCCAATTTGAATGCTTGCTGTGCTGTGCCTCGTTGGATTGCTGCCTACTGATTTCTGGATAGCAGGAGTGAATTCCACTTTGCACTGCCTCATGTGCTGGCTTGCTGGCTGTTTCCCTACTTTGTGCTTCCAGTGCTCTCCATGGAGGGTTGGTTTGCCCACTTCCTATTTCCATGGAGCACATAAGGATTGTCCTTGTCTTCTTGTTTTACAAGCCACACAGCCATTCCTAATGGGAGCTTGTTGACTGCTTTCCTTTCCTGGCAACCAGTCAATGTGAGTAGCTCCTGCTGAAAGTCTGAGGCGCAGGCAATTTATTTCTAAAGGTGGCACATGGTGAGCATTTTGTCTGCCTCAGACCGGCCTTATTTCGAAGGGGCACAAGGAGGCATTCACATCGACGAAAGTGCGTTCAGAGTTGAAGGACAGCCAACGTATGCGGGCACCAGTGTTCAGTTTTGTGTTTCTGCTCGCAAGTTTCCCACTGTTTCCGTGGACATTGGTGGCTAGTGCTCGGCACCCCCGCCATTCTCCAGGTGTTGATCCCGGCGGGGATTGTTGAGGTGGGATGGCGATACCCATGAGTGACCTTAAACTCCCTAAAAGGCTTTTTGAGGAAGACAGGCCCAGGCACTCCCGAGGAGCTCTCTGCAACCAGGTGTTATCTCTGCAGCGGGGGTGCATTCTTAGTCTTAAAGTTATTAAGATGAGGACCCAGGCGGTCCTGATTTCACTGTACTGCACACCTCGTAGTTTGAGGATGCACATTTATCATGAAGCCCAGACTACTACTCTAATGCACATAGTAGGCGCACCGATGTGCCTGAAGCTTATGACTTACGCCTTATTACAGTATCACAGTTAGAAGGAGGGAAGGTGTTTTCTCATCCTTACCCGCATAGGTTGATTTATGTGTGTCATAAGATGCTACATTCCATGCCCTGATGATTTTCAAGGTATATCGTCTGGATCTTTGCACTATCAGGACTACTCCAGCGTTGCACAGTATGTACAGAAATTATGACTCATGTATATTCCTTCTAACTAATCTGCTGCATTTCATGCCTTGATGTAAAATGTATGTCATTACTATTCTTGCACTGACAGGATAACAAGTATTATAACAAGATGGAATAATATGCACAGTATTTATGATTCATGTCGTTTTGGTGTATGATTTATGCACAATATATGGTATATTTTTATATAATTCTGCATGGAGTCTCTTTTGTGGTGTATTCATTGTGGCACTGGTGTGTGTATTGCGCAAACGCTTTACACATTGCATCTGATGATAAGTCTGACTGCTCTGCGCCAAGCTACCAGAGGGTGAGCACAGGTTATCTTTGGTGCGTAACTTACTTTCCCTGACTAGAGTGGTGAGTTCTGCCTGGCTTAGGTGCATACCTTAGCCAACCAGAAACCCCATTTATAACAATAGGCTTAAAATCCATGAGGAAACAATAGCGGCATTTAGGATATATATGATTCAGTTGTAACATTCAAGCCATGCCACACAGAAAAAGTAAAAACATATGGTGCCACTCCCCGGGGACTGCCACCTCCATGGGGCAAACAATAATAAAATTTCTGGGGGCTGCACAGCCCACCAGCAGCTCCAAGGACTGCCACCGCCCCGGGGCTATTTACTAAGTTCATGCAGGAGAGATCCATAAGCAATGGGGGCCTCTTGGACCTCCCCTGCCTGGGGACCACCACCTCCCCGGGGTTAAGGTACTTTTTAAGAAATGGGTGGGGGCTGAATGTCTTCCCTCCTGGCCGCCTTTGGCCCAGGGGACCGCCATCACCCCGGGGCAGGCCCATAATCAAGGAATGATGGGGGCTGTGTGGCCCCTCCTCCTGGAGCCATACATAGCCATGGGACCGCCACCCCCTGGGCCCATCTGCTATGTCCGGGGTGCCCACTCCCAGGACATGACTGTTTGCTACGACTTGGCAGGAGCTTTCCACTCTCGCCAAGCCATTGCAAAGGGTGCTCCATTTTGAGCAAGCAACAGCATTTGCTCTGGCTTGCTTAGACCGGAACAGAATTTCTTTTACACACATGGAACTGCATGTTAGCAGGTCCCTATGTGTTAAAGCAATGGCAGCTCCCACAGGAGGCGGAGAGCCAGCAGGAACAGCTCGGGCCTTGAGGTTTCCTCCCCGGTCCTCACCCTTAAAAAGTGAGTGCCCTGGGTGGGACAGGTCACCAACAACAGAGGCCAGATCCCAAGGAATAGGGTTCCCAGGGTCGAAATCAGTCCAGGAAGGAGGCTGCTCACCCCCCTTTAACTTATAAAAGGCTGGACTTTGGAGGATGGGATCCCCAGGGCCAAAATCAACCCACGAAGGAGGGCCATCCAGTCCTCCGTCCCCATTGGAGAAAGGCCTGGTACCAGGGGATGGGGTCCCCAGGACTGAAAATGACCCAGAGAAAGGGGGGCCAAACCAGCCCCCTCCCTTAAAAATGTTTTTTTTAAACATTCCGCAAGTCGCCATATTCCACGCCCCCTTCACCACCGCTCTGCAAAAGCGCCTCCTGGTGTATAATTGGGTGGAGGGGGAAGTCCCCTTGGCTGCAGAGGGTCCTTTGGCACCTACAAGCCCTCCTGTTACTGCCACTAAGTCCCATTCAGAGGGGATTGCTAAGTGGTCTTTGGAAGCCACGCCCCTTTTCTCTACCACTCTGTTAACGCGCCTCCTGCTGCACTACTAGTTGGGGAGTGAAGTCCCCTTGGTTCTAGAGGGTCTTTGGTGGTCAACTACCTCTTACCACCAGCAAGTCCTACAGAGCATGATTGCTGTAAGGACTTCGGGGGCCATGCAACCTTTCGCCATCAATCTGCAAACGGTCCACATTGCACACTACTGCTTGAAGGATAAAGTCCCCTTAGCTGCTGAAGTACCATCGGGGCCAAGAAGCCTTCCCGTTACCTCCAGTATGTCCCTAACAGTGGGATTCCTGAGAGTTGGTTCGAGGCACCGCCCTTTTTCTCCACCACTCTGCAAACGCGACTACTAGTTAAAAAAACCATAGAAATTCACTTAAAAAAAATGGTTACAGGAACATTACAGTTGGAAAATAGAATTTGAAAAACCTTACAAATTCACAGAAAAAAACAAAAATTACAGGGAGGTTATAATTATGAAATAGAATTAAAAAACCTTAGAAATTCACAGAAAAAACAAAGATAACAGGGACATTATAGTTAGGCGAGAATTCACTTGTACAAAACCAATGAATTTCAGCAGTTATAGTTAGCTCTATTGAGGTACTGGGTTTTTCAGAACCGGTACTGAACCGCTAACCCAGCAGTGCAAGGGTACACCCAGAGACCTCGGGTTCTTCCTGATTCAGACCACAGAAACTCAGAGTCAAGGATCGATTTTATTGGCTGCAACCAAGGTAACAAGTGTCCTAGAAGTACAACACACGGGAAGTATATTCTCAGGAGACTGCTCGAATTCACAAAGCCAGGCTTCTCTTTTTATACAAAATATTCAGCTTCAGGCAAACATTCTTGAATTTACAATATACTATTCGCATACTTTAATTTACAAAGGAAAAGCAGAGTCATGGTGACAAGCCCATATTTCACTTCGTCCAGCCCACAATAAATTACCCGGCAAGGTCCAGTATTTCCATCAGATATCGGTGGACCCCCAATAAAAACGGGCACCTCCCCATCATAAAGCAAGTGAAGCAAAAAGAGCAGAGACAGATGTGAGCAAGATACGGCAGGTGTGTGTGCGATGAAAAGGTTTTATGGCTTGTTGAGCCTTGATGCTTTCTTGTTCGGCCACTGGGAGAGGAACTGACCTAACAGGTTCGGCCTGGGGCAATGGTTCCAACTTGCACAGGTCATAGGAAAGTCGATTAAGGTGTACGTGTCCTTTTGGAATCGAATTCAGCTGGATTATAAGCCTATGTAAAGGGCAACTCACAAAATGGCTGCCATACAAAAAATGGAAGCCGGGGGGTTCTGAACGATAATGACGATTTCGAGGTGAAATTGTCACACGAATATGCTGAAAATGCTTGTACATGGTGTACTCGTCATTCTCGGTCTTTTGATACTAAACTCGTCATGTTATGATGGAGTTTTTATTCTCGAGTCCCGAATAATTACACGAGTCCAGAAGTTTCAGAACCACAAACCCTCCTTTTGCCCTTACATAGGCAATTAATCTATCCTCATGCTAATCTGAGTCCAGATCTGTATTCCTAAAGTCATTGAGATGTTGCTGTAACATCATTCTAGTACTTAGTTCATCTCTTGATACAGGCTTCCTTACACATGATGTAATACAGAGGCCACATATTGCAGGAGCACACTGTACGCACAGACAGAACAGGAAAAGAAGGGCTAAGACCCTCCCAATGACCATCAGAATTTTCCATCCCCAGCCGGATATCAGTTCCCAGAACCACCCCATAAATGACCAATCTCCTTTATCCACATGAATAGATTCGGTAATCTTATGCAGTTTAGAGATGGCTTGGTATACTGTTGGAGCGTTATCTGGGATGAAAACACAGAAACTCGATTGGATCAATCTACATACCCCACCTCGGTCTGCAAGTATGACGTCTAAAGCGACCCTGTTCTGAAGGGTCATAAGACGATCCGACTGGAGCTCAGCAGTCAAGTTACTAAGGGCACCAGCAGTTTCAATCACGGTGGACTCAACTACCCTTGTCAATTGCCTTATGTTCCTGCTGTTAGCCATGGATCCCCAGAACGGCAGAAAACCCTTTGCAAAGTCCCCAAATTCTTGACCTGCAGTGTCTTCTTCACTCAAGACACCTCTAACTATCCTTGTCTTGTGGTAATCTGCCGCTGCTGTGTAGGTGGGAGGCAACAGGAACGAAACAAAACATGAGCCCGAAAAGTCAGGGGGCAACCATGTATAGGCTCTATCATGGCAGATGAAATAGGTACCCTTAGCTGCCAAAAACGCAGGGGAAGTCTGAGACCCAAAAACATACGTTTCAGTACAGACACTCTTCCCTAACTGAGCTCTGGGATTCTTGTCAGTACCCTGCAGACACAGGTGACCCTGATGGGGTACAATCCAAATCGGGGAAGATATCTTAGCTTGCTGTTTCTCACTCAGAATAGCTCCATATCCTGTCACATTCCATCCTATATAGGCACGTATCTCATCTTCGGGGGTAGTTTCATAAGAAATACCATCCTTAATCATGTCAACTATACCCTTGACTAGAGCACTATTTTTAGGATTGTCTGTTACAGAATGTAGGGGGTAGACTTCACGTGCATATATGAACATTGTTCTGTATGCCCACATAGAACCATTGTGGCTAAATGGCAGGACCAGATAAGGGATATCTTTATCCGTTGTGTGAGGCATAAGACCGCACACCCAACAGTTAGTCGTGTTCATTACAAGTTGGTGTTGGTGCAAGAGCTGAACAAAGGAGTTATTAATAAACTCTAGTCTCATAGCGGATTCGTGTTCAGGAAGGGGTTGAAAAGAATGTGAGGAGACAGTAGAAGGGGGAGGTATAGGCGATGAAGTGGGTGCAAATGTTATTCGAAAAGAGAATAAAACATAACTTATTAAAAATATCATCACACTGAATAACATAAAAATGCACAATATCAAAAAGCTTTTCCTTGTCATAATTTTACATAATCTGTGTTTAAAGTTCATTGGTTTGGCAGGTCTCTCCATCTCGGAAAACTCCATCCTCTCTAAAGTGCTGCCCGCGATGGGAGGTTGATTCTGCTAAAGAATGCTTCTGTCAGTCTTTGACCAACCAGAACTACCGACCTAACGTCGTCAGCTGCACCCCAAAGACTTTAAGCAATCGCGGCCCTAGCAGCGGAACCCGGATGGCGGTTCGAAAAACAAAAATAAGCAAGTTTTCAGATGGGAGAGCTGCACTTTCAAAAATAGCACTTGGAAGGAAAAAAGATTTTTATTAGTCCATAGGTCTCGGCCTCAAATTATAGCGCTTCTTTCCCGGTACTGTCTGATCCTGAAACAAAAGTTCAGGCTCCAAAGTGTTCAATCGCTTTAATGGTGGCACAGCTTCTTGCAAAATGTCCTCACTTTCACGTTCAGAGTTAGTTCCTTTTGCACGTGCATCACTGAAAGGTAGGAAATGTGGCACGGTGTTCGTTTCTGAGTCAGCGACACCCTCCTGGACCCACTGGTAATACGGCAGAGGTAAAGGGATCCTTTTACAGTGGACCCCGTGGATCCTGTTGGCCTTCCCCTCCACCCTAACGGCTGATCATGTGGAAAGAAGGACGAGGTGCGGTCCGGTCCACCTGGGCTGGTCGTTCTTCGTTCTCTGGAAGTTCTTGACCAACACCCAGGATCCAGGGTCGATCCGATGTCCTGGAGTCTCAGAGACCGGAGGCAGGGTGTCGTGAACCTGTTGATGCAAAACACGCAATTTAGCCGTCAATTCATACAGATAATCAAGCAAAACAGGGTGTTCAATCTCGCTGAATTTGGTGGGTCTAGGCACTCCCCATATGTTAGCCGGGCGGCCAAAGACTATCTCATAGGGGCTAAGTTTCACTCGCAAATGCACAGTCATTCTGGTGGATAGGAGTGCTAAGGGTAGAGCATCAGGCCATTTAAGACCTGTGCTCGCTTGAATTTTGGCCAATTTTAACTTAAGCGTGCCATTGTAACATTCTACTAATCCAGCTGATTGGGGGTGATTTGCAGCGTGGAACTTCTGCTGGATACCTAGCCCTTCACATACTCTCTTCATCACTCGACCCACAAATTCACTTCCATTATCGCTCCAGACCATTCTAGGCATTCCAAACCTGGGGAAGAACTCTTTCACAAGGGCTTTCGCTGTGGATAAAGCAGTATTGTCTTTTAAGGGATATGCTTCTACCCATCTTGAGAAGGCACAACCAACAACGAGTACGTATTTTAAATTGTTGCACCTCTCCATGTGGATGAAATCTAGCTGTAAAACCTCGAACGGATACGTAGGAGGTGCAAAATGACCAGCTGGAGTTGGGGTTCCCCTACCAGGATTGTGTTTCAGACACACCATGCAATTCTTTACGACATTCTCTGCACACTTGGGAATTCCTGCATTTTGCCATACTGGAGCCAACAACTTGCAAATCCCTTTCACGCTGATATGAGCCATTCCATGAGCCATTGTAACCACTGCAAGCACATATGCGTCGGGTAACAACCATCTCTGATGCTCTGACAATTCAATCCAACAGCCATTTGCATCCATTCTACCCGTACTTTCTCTCCACATGCTCAACTCTTTCTCTGTAGCCTCAGCTTGAATAGATTTCACACTCTCTATCGTGTCTTCACACATTCCAACATCACCAACCCATCTTGCAGGGCCTGCAACATACATTCGGCTCATCACATTCCTTGCAGTTTCTTTCGCGATTGCGTCAGCAAATGCTTTTCCACGACCAACATCATCAGTCACCTTCTTGTGAGCACTACATTTCAGAATCGCCACTTGCAAAGGCATGGTCAGTGATTCAAGAAGCTCATTCACCAACTGACCATGCTGAATCTTAGCTCCATGCGAAGTCAGGAACCCACGTTCTTTCCACAGTCGTCCAAAACTATGAGCCACACCAAATGCATACTGACTGTCGGTATAGACAGTCACTTTCATTCCTTTTGACAACACACATGCTCTCGTAAGTGCAATCAATTCTGCTGCTTGAGCTGAATTATGTGGAATACGTGCAGCTTCAACAGTTGTATGCAAAGTCGTGACAGCATATGCTGCAGTCATGTCACCATTCGGGAGCTTGAAGCATGAACCATCCACGCACAATGTACCATCGCATTCAGCAAGAGGAGTATCCTGGAGGTCTATTCTCCCTTTCGTTTCTTCTTCTGTTCTAAGAAAACAATCATGCTGTTCTGAAGCATCTAATTCCTCTACAATTGGCAACAACGTAGCTGGGTTGAGTGTGTTGCATCTTTTTATGTGCACATGACTCGCTAACAAGGTTAATTCGTAACCTGACAATCGAGCACTAGTTAAGTGCTGTGTCTTGGTTCTATTTAACAACGTGTCTACTGCATGTGGGACCATCACGACTAGGGTATTATTTATTACTAGACCAGCAGACTGTCGAATAGAAACAGCTGCTGCCGCTGTGGCTCTTAAACAACTTGGCAATGCTCTAGCTACTGGATCCAAAGTCGACGAAAAATATGCACATGGACGCTGTTTGTCCCCAAACAGCTGAGTCAAAACTGACAATGCACAACCTTCCTTCTCATGGACATATAATGTAAAGGGCTTACTGTAGTTGGGGGTACCCAACACAGGAGCCGAACATAATGCTGTGCGCAATTCAGAACAACTTTTCTGACACTCTTCAGACCAAGGAATGGGATTGGGTGTATCTTTACCTGTTAATGCCACCAAAGGTTTGGCTGAAAAGGAAAAATTTGGAATCCACTGTCTACAGTACGATGTAATGCCCAAGAAAGCACGCACTTCTCTCTGTGTTTTTGGCACACTCAATTTCGCTATTGCCTGAATTCTTTCTGGGGTCAGTTTCCTTCCCTCCTTCGATAAGAGGTGACCTAAGTAGGTCACTTCTTGTCGACAATATTGTAATTTGGAAAGTGACACCTTGTGATGCAAATCACACAAATGACGCAACAATGACAATGTGGCTTTCTTACATATTTCCTCAGTATCTGCAGCAATGAGCATATCATCCACATACTGTACAAGAGTAGCACCTTCAGGTAAAACAATCGTATCAAGCTGTGTCTTTAGAGCTTGACTACATATTGATGGACTTTCACAGTAGCCCTGAGGAGCGCGTTTAAAGCGGAAGCTGCGTCCTCCTAAACTGAAGGAAAAAATATCCCTGCTCTCCTCGGCAATCGGGATGCTGAAGAAAGCATTCTTCAGGTCAATCACCGAAAACCAGGTGGCAGAAGCTGGAATCATAGTCAATAATGCAGTAATGTCGGGGACAACTGGAAATTGTGGCACAACTATTTTATTCACCTCTCTAAGATCAATTACAAATCTGTACACAGGTGGCTGAGAGGGATCAGTTCGTTTTAAAACAGGCAGAACAGGACTATTGCAAACGTTGCCTCTTGTCTCTTCAATCACATCTTTTGCAATAAGCTCGTAAACGATCGCTAGCAAAGCTTTTTCACCTTCACTAGAAATTCTATATTGGGGAATTCGTGGCATTCTAACATTGGCTTTCAATGTCACAACATATGGTGGTATTTCCAAAAGACCTACATCATTAGGACCAGTAGCCCAAAGAATATTAGGGAGAGATGACAATTCTGTTGGAAGTTTGTCTCTCGACAAATACATTGGAGAAACCACTTTCTTACCCAGTGTAAGTTGTACTCCAGAAGGAGAACAGTACAAAGTCGCATACAATCTTTTTAGCAAATCTAATCCTAGCAAGTTTTCACCACAACCTGTTGTCAGAATAAGGGGTGCTTCGAATTCACAAGGTCCAACAGAAAGGGACAAGGGGTCAGAAATCGGATTTCTAACGGGGGCGCCAGAAAAACCTACAGAAACGTTCATTTCGCCAGGCAAAGGTGCGCCAGGGAGTTTGGAGTGCATAATAGAACTCTTTGTAGCACCAGTATCCAACAGAAAAGGTTCTGACACACCTGATGTAATCACCTCAACGTAAGGTCCACTCTGATCTACTGGAACTGAAACAACTCCCTCTCTTTGTCTATGGCTGTCCTAGCAATCATTACCTTCCCAATGCTCATCTTCTGTATAGTAATCATCAGTATAGTACTGAGCTGTCCTACCAGATGCGTTATTCTGCTGATCAAACCTATTCATCGAATTTTGAGGTGGAAGAGACTGCGTGTTCTGGGGGAAATTTCCACTTCCTCTACCTCTGGACGCTTGCTGAACACCTCGACCTCTTACACCAGAAGCACCATTTGCACGCTGTAATAAAATAGGACAACTATACTTGAAATGACCCTCTTCCTTACAATATGAACACTGATTGGGGCCTACAGGGACACGTGATTGAGTATACTCGACTCTTTGCCAGTTCCTCTGATACTGTTGAGGCTGCTGGAAATTATTCTGATAGTTACTCTGACCACTATTATTTTGACCACCACCATTCTGGCCACCACCACCACGTGGCGGATATGCTTGCTGTAACAAAACCTTCGTTTTCAACTCTTTAGTTTTCTTTTCTGCTCTATCTTTCTCGTCTTTGTCTCGGTTTTCGTAATACTGTGCAGTAGCCAATATCTGTGCTGAGGAGGAAACTGCCCATGAGCTTTCTGAATCTTTTAACTTTTTACACAATTCGGGAAGCAGATTGTGCACGAATTTATCGACGAACAAACGCTGACCACCTTCTGTGCTCATATCTTGACCACTGTGGTCGACAAAAGTCTCTTCAAACCTGGTGAAGAAATCTGAGACCGTTTCATCTTTCTTCTGCTTACATGCAGACAACTTATCCCAATTTACACGTATTGCAGGCATTATCGTTTTCATGTAATCAATTATTTTACCAGGGAGTTCGGCTATTAAAGGCTCAGGCTTAGCACCACCAACTTGTCGGGCATCTGCAGCAGCAATATTAGCCCATGAGTCACCTAACTCCTGATCATGATCTACATGACGAATCTTACCCCATAAAGGCTGTGGAACAACATTCGATATAATAACATATCAATATCGGCTAAATTCATTATACATGACCCAGCAGTTTGTGACAATTCTTTGTAATACCCTGCGGGATTTTTACGGGGATCAGGCAATGTCTGTTTGAGGGCTAAAACTTCAGCTCGCCTCCATGGGACATGTACCCACACACGCTGAAAATGAGGCAGAATAGGTGGGTGAGCATTTGCATCACCCTCTCTCCATTGTGGGGGAACTTCTCTCATGGGGTAGTGTCGCGCCTTTTTCCTACCATGCTCAAATAGCGACTGAGAAGGGCCCCCCTTACTCCGATATGACAACAATATCTCAACCGCTCTCTTGACATCGCAACCTACAATCATGCCCTCTGCGAAATTGAACCGCACACGACACAACTCTTGTGGGTTGTATTCCAGATCATTGTCTTCCAAATCCTCACAGAGAAAAACACACATTTGTTCAAAAACATATCTCTGCGTCGGTGCTTCCCATTGACGGAAGACTTCCATGACTGACTCTACATCATACTTTACAGTGTCCATAACCCATTTATGTGCCAAACGATTCAGTGAATCTCTCTCTTGATAGTCAGGCAGTTGACTTCGCAACTGTCTTCGTCCCATGTTAGGGGTCGTAGTAGGCGACCCGAAAAGAGGTGAGAAAAGATTAGTAACAGTGTTGGCCACTCTCTGCCAAACGTAAGGAGAAACTGAAGGAAGAACGGGTGGGAAAACAGGGTGAGATAAGGCAGGGGCAGAAGCAATAGCAGAGGGATCATTAGGAGAAGTAGGAGGTGTACTAGGCAAAGTGGTGGAAAGCACAGGTGAAACAGATGTGATCGGTGGGCCTTGAGGAGGCTGCACCAAAGGAGCAGGAGCCAGCTGAAGAACAGCTGGTGGGTGCTGTGGAGGAACAGGAGGCACAGGTTGCACAACTAAAGGTTGCGGAGGTGCCGTGGCATTTTGCGCATAGGGGGGTGGCGAACTTAATAAATGCGACATTAACGGATCTTTTTCATTCTCTTTTGCTGCATCTTGCTGAAGAGACGGCAAAACTGGATAGCATTTATCTATTACCATTTTACGTTGCCTGTGCAACTGCTCACTCATCTGTTCTTCTTCATTGTCTTTAAACTGCATAGCAGCTTGCATTATCGAAATTACCCCTTCTCTCTTATTTTTCTTCGCTAATTTAATTTCCTTCTGTTTGGCTTCCTTACGCCATAGGCGGAAAGAGTCCAACATCGCCGGCCGGGCTTTCTTTTTGAACAGTTTAATTTCGAGGTTATCTAAGATTTCTGTATCAAAGCTACCATATTGGGGCCATTTCAAAACACCATCTTTTCTGGTGTATTTGATCCATACTTCATTGTATGTGATGGGGCCTACTCCGTGTTTGACATATAACTTGTAAGTTGGAGTTCCAACCGGAGGAACCGGACATGAGTCCTCCAATCGGGAGTACCTATTATTACAACCAAGACAAAACAAATTTCCAAGTCTAAGACCAGGCATCTTCTCTCTCTAGTCTAGCTCCAAACTTCAAAGGATTATCGATTACGATATTTCTCGTGAATACACAAGTCCTTCGGCTTTGGCGCTTGCAAGCTCCAAATCAAAACCAACTAAGGACTGGGAGACGCTCCACTTATACTTAACTGAGATATCGATAACGTCACCAGAAGACTCGTCTTAGTGTTTCGCTCTACCAAACTTCAAGGGTCCAAATCAGGGCGATAGCCAGGGCAGCAGTCCTTCGTAGCCGTCGGGAAGCGGGGAACCTCGTAGCAAAGACCTTCGACCACGTCGACATGCAGGGGTCGATGAAGTGGTTGGCCGTCCTCCGGAATTTTCACACGAAGCTCCTCACGAACCTCTGGCTGGGCTGGTACCGCTGGAATCGCCCTAAACGTTGGGCGCCAACTGAGGTACTGGGTTTTTCAGAACCGGTACTGAACCGTTAACCCAGCGGTGCCAGGGTACACCCAGAGACCTCGGGTTCTTCCTGATTCAGACCACAGAAACTCAGAGTCTTCTAGGTGAAGTCAAGGATCGATTTTATTGGCTGCAACCTAGGTAACAAGTGTCCTAGAAGTACAACACATAGGAAGTATATTCTCAGGAGACTGCTCGAATTCACAAAGCCAGGCTTCTCTTTTTATACAAAATATTCAGCTTCAGGCAAACATTCTTGAATTTACAATATACTATTCGCATACTTTAATTTACAAAGGAAAAGCAGAGTCAGGTGACAAGCCCATATTTCACTTCGTCCAGCCCACAATAAATTACCCGGCAAGGTCCAGTATTTCCATCAGATATCGGTGGACCCCCAATAAAAACGGGCACCTCCCCATCATACAGCAAGTGAAGCAAAAAGAGCAGAGACAGATGTGAGCAAGATACGGCAGGTGTGTGTGTGATAAAAAGGTTTTATGGCTTGTTGAGCCTTAATGCTATCTTGTTCGCCCACTGGGAGAGGAACTGACCTTACAGGTTCGGCCTGGGGCAATGGTTCCAACTTGCACAGGTCATAGGAAAGTCGATTAGGTGTACGTGTCCTTTTGGAATAGAATTCAGCTGGATTATAAGCCTATGTAAAGGGCAACTCACAAAATGGCTGCCATACAAAAAATGGAAGCCGGGGGTTCTGAACGATAATGACGATTTCGAGGTGAAATCGTCACACGAATATGCTGAAAATGCTTGTACATGGTGTACTCGTCATTCTCGGTCTTTTGATACTAAACTCGTCATGTTATGATGAAGTTTTTATTCTCGAGTCCCGAATAATTACACGAGTCCAGAAGTTTCAGAACCACACTATAACCTATGCCCCTGCAATTCACTGCTTATGACCTCACATATTACATCACTCATGACATGGTCAGTGACATCACTGATGACATCTCAAACAAGATCACTGATGTCATCATCCACAGAACCACTCACACACCCATAGAACCTCTCGTACACCCACTGACACATCCACACAACCACTCACTTGCCAATTCACAGACCCATACCAGTGCTCATATACCCACTCACTCCTCCATGAAGGTAGCCACATACCTACTCACTTACTCGTACAGCCATTCACACAACCATTCACTCATCGATCCAGTCACTCATACGACCAGTACTCACCTGTATAGCCACTCACAAAGTCACACACTCACCCATACAGCTACCAACACACCCATTTATTTACCTATACAGTTACTCACACACACACTCATTCACCCATACAGCCTCTCAACCCAGCCACTCACTCATCCCTACAAACACTCACTCACATACTTACTCACACACCCACACAACCACTTACATACCCATTTACACATCCATACAAGCACTCACATAATCCTCTCACTCACCCATACAGCCACTATAACACAATCTCCAATAACGCCACTTACACACCAACTTACTTACCCAAACACCCACTCGAGCAGCCACTAACTCACCCATATAGCCACTTACACACTGAGGGGCCGATTCACAGAACTAATTTGAGACAAAATCCTAAACGTACTACTTTTGGTATTCACTGAAGGCATTTAGTAGTAGTAAAGTTAGTATTTTGTCTTAAGTTAGTATTTTGTCTTAAGTTAGTATTTTGTCTTAAGTTAATATTTTGTCCTAAGTTAGGATTTTATCTTAAGTTAGTATTTTGTCTTAAATTAGGATTTTGCAAAATGTAAGGCAAAATACTAACTTAAGAAAAATTTCTAACTTAAGACAAAATATTAACTTAAGACAAAATCCTAACTTAAGACAAAATACTAACTTTATTTCTATTAAATGCCTTCTGTGAATACCAAATGTCGTAAGTTTAGGATTTCGTCTCAGATTAGTTCTGTGAATCGGCCACATAGTCACTAACTCATATACTCATTCTGACACCCTAACTCACCCATACAGTTACTACACACCCACAGAGCCACTCACATTGCTACTCACTCTTTTATACAGTCACTGACACACCCACTTACTCACCAGTACCACCATTCACAGCATGTCACTTACCACACAGCTACTCACACACCCACTTATACACCCATACTGCCACTTACACACCTATAGGCACAAGTCTACAGTCACACAGCCACTCACATAATGTATGTTAGAAGCAGTATCAATCAGTAGTAGTATACCTAGTATACCAATTTAACTTTTGTAGTAGGCTAGTATATAGGTTTAACACCCATAAACTCTTGAAAACATTTACACTCACTTGATGTCATCAGTGATGTAATTTGAGATGTCATCACGATGTCACTGACCATGTCACAAGTGTTGCAATATGTGAGTTCATAAGCTATGCATTGCAGGAACATGAGTTATAATTAGCTTAGCCAACCATAACTGCTAAATTTCACTGGTTTTGCATGCGTGAAATCTCAGCCTAACTATAATGTCCCTCTAGCCTTTGTGTTTTTCAGTGAATTTCTAAGGTTTTTCAAATTCTATTTAATAACTAAAACGTTCCTTTAAACTTTGTTTTTTAATGAATATATGTGTGTGCATGTGTGTGTGTGTATATCTATATATGGAGAGGTGTGGTGCAGCGCCCAGGGCAGCTGACTTCGGGGCACAGGGTTCATGGTTTGATCTCCGGCTCCTGCGGCAGCTCAGCTCAGCACCTTTGGCTGTGGGCAATAGCTCACTTAATTTCCACAACAGGCCCCAGCGCCTTGAGACCCGTAAGGGTGAGTAGTTCGCGCTTTACAAATACAGATTTACATTTACATTTTAGTACAGCTTGTATTATCTTACTTTACATTTAAAAAAAATCTTAGAGAAACACTAAATAAGAACAAAGGTTAAAGGGGCAAAATCCTCCCCGGCGTGATACATACATACAATTTTAACCTTAACTTCTCAAAAAATACTGACCAGTATTACACTAAATCACAAAAAGCATGCTTTATGGACTTATTTTGTGAATGCATTGATTGATAGAATTTTCTAGCGCAAAGTATACCCAAGGGTGTCTTGGCGCTTCCTATTAGGGAAGAGGGTGAGGACTGCCTATTCAGATTTTACCCCAGAAGGGTAAATAACCACGCTTTTAGTGATTTTCTAAAGGCCAAGAGAATAGGTTGATTCCTCAAATTCCACACCAATTTGTTCCAAAGTGGGCAGTGGTAAAGAAGAGGCTTCTGGCACCCCAAGAAGCCTTTTTGACGAAGAGAACCAAAACATTTCTAACTGAACCTGATTCAAGAGATCTCTTTGGAAAGTACCAGAAAATGTTACTTTTACAAAAGTTAGGACCTTGATGATAAAGAGATTTCTGAACAAGACAGAGTGCCTTAAAATCCACTCTCTTTTGATGGGTAACCAATGGAGGTCCTTCATAGCTTTGGAGCCAGGCTCAAACCTTTTGATGTTCTTCAAATCCCGAACTGTTGCATTTTGCATCCTCTGAAGTTTCTCCAGGATACCCTGCTGGGCACCAACATAAAGTGTATTGCAGTACTCTAACCTGGATGGAATGAGAGAAGTAACCATTGTTTTCTGCAGATCAACTGGCAGAAAAGGCAGAATCTTCTTTAAAGTTTTCAGCACTAGGAAACTTGAGGTAGAGAGAGGGTTAGACTGTTCTCTAAAGGAATGGTTGGAGTCAAAGATGATGCCCAGGTTCCTTGCTTTATAGACAGGACAGAGAAGGGAACCAAGAGATTGAGGCCACCAAGTGCTGTTCCAAAAATAGGTGTCACGTCCGAAAAGGAGGACCACTGTCTTTTCAGAATTTAGCTTCAAGGTTCAAGCCCGGGAATTCATCCAGTCACCTATTGCGGTCCTTGATTTGTTGAAATAATAGGCCACTACTTCAATATTGTTATTAATGGGTACCACAATTTGGGTATTGTCTCTATATAGTCTCCCTAGGAGACTGTGGAGAAACCATGTGATCTTATTATTTCCAAAAGGGTAACAACATAAATATTAAAAAGAGTGGGGCTCAACAACGACCCCTGTGGGACCTCACAGGATAAACAAAACGACTTGGAGCCATTCTTTCCCATGTTGACTGTTTGTTCCTTGTTTTCCAAAAAGGAGCAGCGAAGACTGAGTGTGGAACTGTGGACACCTATCTCTAATAACCGTTGTTTCAGTAGTCGGTGGCTGACCATTTCAAAGGCTGCGGATAAGTCTAACAAGGCCACTGCAGCCTTTCTTCTATGATCAAGGATGTCTCTGACCTCATCTGAGACTGCAGTCAAGGCAGCTTTGATACTATGAAACCAAACTGAGCTCAGTCCAGGATATTATTCTGGTCAAGGAAATTAGAGAGTGATGTTGAGGTGTCTTTTTTTAGTACTTTTGCCAGAAAGGGTAGTCTAGATATTAGATGGCATTTTTTATCTTCTAACAGAACTTGAGATGGTTTCTTGAGAAGTGGGACAACGGAGGCCTTTTTCCAGTCTGTAGGAAATCAGACAGATTTAAAACATTGTTAAGCAACAAAGCCAAATATGGGGCAGGATGTCGACTATGTCGTGTAGTTCTTTCATGGAGCAAGGGTCCAAAGGGGCTCCCGTCCTGATATGTTTCACAAGTTCAATCATGCATTCAGTGGAGATAGTAAGAAATTTGCCCAGTGTGGGATAACTAACATCTGAGGTAGTAGAAACTAGGGCCTAAAATACTTTTCTAAATGATCACTGAGTGGGAAAAGGTGGGATAGAGACTAGGGGGTGGAAACGCTGTGAACTGTTTGGAACAGCTCCAAGACTAAATTACCTGCAGATTTAATTTTGTCTGAAAAGTAGAAAGTTCTTTCCAAAATAATCAGGCTCCTATATTCTTGAATCACCAATTTGTATTTACATTTTTTATTTGGGTCATAATTAATACTCCAGGCCAATTCTTAATGTCGATATCTTTTCTTTAGATCCCTGAGCTTAAGGGAGAACTATGGAGCCGAAGGGTGTGATCTGTGGTTGCTGACCTTAAGTGGAGGCAATTTATTGGCTGTTTCCTGAATCCAATTTCAAATCCAGGGATGGCAGAATTTTAGATTTTTGAAAGGATAGATTGAGAGATCTCTAGAGTCCTCATCAATTCAGGTTCATTAACTTTGTGGCAAGACCTTACTAGCTTAGCTTGAGTTGTATGGTTAGAGACTATGGTAGCTTGTATGTCACTGGTACTAAACTGCATCGCCAATGTGATCAGTCCATGTAAGCAGAAGGATGTCGCCTAGCTGTAATTCAGGAAAATTAGTAACGATTCCATCTAATGTGTGTCCTGCAAAGTTAATAGGAGAGTTCACCAGCTGTCTAAGGTCAAAACTCAAAATATAGCCAAATAGTGTTTTAAAATCAGTGCTCTCATGATCGTGTACATGGAAATTGAAATCCCCTAATACTATGAGATTGCTTTACTGACCACTTCCCCTTAAGAAAATCACTGAGAGCTTCTAGAACATTAGTTTAAGGGCCTGGGGCCTATAAATTAAGAGTCCATGATAAGAAGCATGATAGTTTGATGTTATAGTAAAGGAGAGCAGTTCACAGTAATCCTAGCAGACTGTTAGCAGATTGTCAGGTGTTTCTTAAAAATTATTGCCAGTTCCCCACCTCGGTTGCCAGCTCTATGTAATCGGTTAATTAAGTATCCAGTTGGTAAGGCAGCCTGAAAATCTGGGGCAGCTGAACTATCAGCCCAAGTTTCAGTGAGGACATCTATATTTGGGCAGTAATACTCTAAATATTCCAGAGGTTCACATTTATGTTTTATCATGGACTGTGTATTAAGAACCGGGCATTTTAGAATTTGGAATTGTTTCAGGGGGTGAAGATTTATTCGCCCCCCGCTTGTTGCTGCAGCAGCAGAAATGACAACTCTCACAAGCATAGACATCATGAGAGAGGTTGAAACTAAAGTGGATACAGTTTGAACTCAGGCCATTATCTTTAAAATGAAGAAGGAAAATGCTAGAATGCTTACGAAAATGGACAGTATTCCTGGTGCATGGCACAGTCGGCCATGGACAGGCTTGCCTTAGGAGCGCCTTCAACACACCCATTGAACACGTCCATTGCGCGGATGCACTGTCATAGGTGAATTATAGCCTGCCATGCGCGGGGGGTGTGCCCAAGGGGCATGGACCAGAGTCAGCTACTGAATCACGGTCCAAAGCAGCATTGGAAAACAACTACAGCCAGGTAAAAAGCAGTGCGAAAAATAAAACGGCAAACCGAGGTTCAGTACCCCACTCACCTCCACAAGCTCCCGTGCAGGAGTCAAGATATTGGCAAAATTAAACAGAAATAAAATAACACTGAGAACGAATAATCATAAAAGGAACACAACTCAGGTTAAAACCAACTAAAGTATGGCGCCCAACTGCAAGGAGCTATGCATCTCCTAAAACGGCAGAACAATGCCTACAAGCAATTAAACGTTGCAAAATCCACTCCTTCGGAAAGGCATTTTTTCAAAATGTTAAGGTTAAAAAAAATAGAGCAATCGACTTGTTTAAATATATTCTGACTGACCTATTTAAAGGAGACTAGTCATTCCTGTTTGGTTAGTCAGACACTGAATAATATGTTGTGGCAGGCATTACAGAACTCAGGGGACATGGTCCCTGTGCCCTGAAATTTAAAACAAATGTATATAATGGCACAAGGTGAGCACACCCTGGACCCAAAACACATGGGTGGGTGGGGGGGTGGTCAGTCAAGATATCGATTTTTAAATATCAACCTACATTAATATCGAGTTTTTAATATCGTAGGGACAGAATATCGAAGTCAAGAATATCGTTTACCAGAATATCGACCCCAAGGTAAGTAATATAATTTTTTAAAATATCGAAGTAAGTAATATCGTAAAAAAAATATCGTTGTCAATAACATCCAAATTATTTTTAGTGTTATGTATTTTGTATGTATTTTATATGTATGTTAAACATTTTTTTATGTATTTTCACAAATTATAAAATACATGTTTCGAAATTAGTAATTTTGTTAAAGTAAATTGTGCCTTTTAGTATCAGATTGTGGGTTTATAGGGGAATAGGGTGGGAAGTAATGTAATTATAATTAATTAATTAATATGTTTTTATTTATTGGAAATGATTATTAAGTAATTGTTAATTAATTATTAATTGGTAATTCATTTTCATTAATCAGTCAATTATATTAATTATAAAGAATTTCTTCTTTATTTTTATTTATTGGTTTTAATTAATGTATTGGTAATTAATAATTAATTGGTGATACATTTTTATTAAATGACTAATTGATAATTAAATTAATTATGTGATGTTTTATGTGTAGTGAGCTGCGGGTTTATAGGGGAATAGGGTGGAAAGTAATTAAATTAAATTAATTAATGAGATTGTTTTTAATTATTGCTATTTATTATAAATTAATTGTTAATTAATTATTGATTCTTAATTAATTGTTACTAATTAGTTAAGTATATTAATTATAATTAATTTATTAATAATTTGTATTTATTGGTGTTTTTAATTAATGTATTGATAATTAATAATTATCTGGTGATTAATTATTAATTGGTAATTAACATTTATTAATTTGTTAATTTATAAATATATATTAATTATAATAAATGTATTATTCATTGTTATTAATTGATTAATTGTGTTTTTTGTATGTGTAGTGTGTTGTGTGTTAAAGGGGGAATAGTGTGGGATGTAATTTAATGTTATTTAAGTAACTATTACTTATTTATTAATATAATATTTTTTTCATAAAAAATTATTTAATTGATAAGTATGTTAATTGAACCCCTACACTATCCCACGCTATCCAGTGTTTTCCCTACTCTCTGGAGTGGGAATAGTAATTTGTACCCCTACCCTATACAGCGCTTTCCCTACTGTTGCACTCTCTGGAGTGGGAATAGTAATTTTTACGCTATCCAAAGCTTTCCCTACTATTGCACTCGCTGGAGTGGGAATAGTAATTTTTACCCCTATGCTATCCAGTGCTTTCCCTACTGTTGCACTCTCTGGAGTTGGAAAAGTAATTTTTACCCCTACTCTATCCAGCGCTTTCCCTACTATTGCACTCACTGGAGTGGGAATTGTAATTTTTACCCCTACACTATCCAGCGCTTTCCCTACTGATCACTCTCTGGAGTGGGAATAGTAATTTTTACCCCTAGGCTATCCAGGGCTTTCCTTACTGTTGCACTCACTGGTGTGGGAATGGTAATTTTTACCCCTACGCTATCCAGCGCTTTCCTACTGTTGCACTCTCTGGAGTGGGAATGGTAATTTTTACCCCTACGCTATCCAGCGCTTTCCCTACTGTTGCACTCTCTGGAGTTGGAAAAGTAATTTTTACCCCTACACTAACCAACGCTTTCATTACTGTTTCACTTACTGGAGTGGGAATAGTAATTTTTACCCCTACGCTACCCAGCACTTTCCCTACTGTTGCACTCTCTGGAGTGGGAATAGTAATTTTTACCCTGACACTATCCAACGCTTTCCCTAATGTTGCAATATGTGGAGTAAGTATATATATTAATTTATATGTAGATGTTTAATTGATTTTAACATTATATGTATTAGTTATTATTTTTTTAATATGTTTTAATATTTATATCTATAATTTTTTTAATATATGTATTATTTACTTATTTTTACATTATTATGAAAACATTTTAAAAAACGATATTTTTAACATCAATATTTTTTACAACGATAGTTCTTTTCCATGTTTTTGTACTTACCTTTATGTAGATAGGACTTCGATATTTTTTTCTTCGATATTTCTGTGTTGATATTTTTGTAGGTCGATTTTCTACCTGTCGATATTTTGTCAGACATTCGGGTGGGGGACATGAACATCATGGTGTGGCAGCGATTACTGGACTCTACTACAAGGTCCACATTGAAATGCATTGTAGGAAAAATCTTTTTTTGAGGGTCAAAAAGAGGTGTAAAATACTGATCCTCTGCTGGGATTTGATGAACCATGTTTGAGAAAAAACTGCTTTTTCTCATGAGTTTCTCATAGGTTATGTCAGGTGCTCCAAAAACTAAAATGAGAACATATTTCCAGAAAAGTCACACAATCTTCCTTAGTCATATGAGAATAAAGTCTGAACTGCTGAGTAAAACATTTACTTCAAACAGAACTAGCCGCCTGTCAGGGATTCCCCAGTGTTCGACTGCAGCCTCCTTCAGTGTTCAATTCAACAACTAAAATGCTAACATTCTTAGTGACTGTAGAAGGGTTTCACACCTAAAGACATCTTGATTGAATCAAAGATGTAAAACTTAAAGCATTTTCCTTTAGAAAATAAAAACATGAGGGGGTTCGATTTGTCATTAAAGTTATGTTTAGTGCTGTAGAAGTCAAAATTAAGACATATTTTCAACGAGTTCTCAAATATCTTCTAACCCATTTCAGCAAAGCATTGTGACATACCATCTGAATGCACTTTCAGCAAAAGCAGCAGCCTACGAGTTAACTCCCTGGGGATCACATGCAGTGTTACCACAGTTTTCTAATGTCCAAATAGAGTGCTAGCAATCTGTATTGATGACAAAAGTGTAGCACATCTGAATGCTTTCTTGATTGATTTAAAGCTGTGACACTGAAAGCAATACTTACGGAGGATACTGCAGTAAATGGAGGAATGAGGTAGCTTGTTAACAAAAAAGTCTCTCAAGATGGCCAACCCAGAAAAGAGCTCAAATGTAGCTCAATATCACCCAAATGTAGGCCAAATATAGCCCAATGATAGAAGTGTTCAAACCGCTTAAGTAACTTGTGCCATAAAAAATCCAGTGATCAATTAGATAAAAAACAAATATCAAGGAATATCAAGTCAACCATGCAGGCAGGGGGGAGATGCTATGGCAGCAAAAGGAACCATGAAGGGCAGGAGAGAGGGGCTGTCACAACACAATGGACCATGGAGAGCTGGTGATTGGGGTAGGGACATAGACTCGGACAATCGACACAGGTGGAAGGTTGCACTGGTAGCAAACTGACTACACAGGGAAGCAGGGTGGGGTAGTGGCAGCACAATAGACCACACAATGGACCATGGAGGGCAAGTGGGAGGGGGCCGAGGCATAGACAACAGAGAATGGGAGAGGGAGGCAGTGGCAGCAAGCTGCCCACATATGGCAGGCAGGAGGGTCAGTGGCAGTACAATGGACCAGGGAGGGAAGGAGAGAGCAGGGGCAGGGCCGTTGCAATGGATGATGCAAGACAGGATGGAGTGGATAAGGGCATGGACTCAGAAGAGAGCGCGGAGAGACAGAGGGGCTGGGGCAACAGGCTGACCATGCAGGCCCAGCAGTGGTAACACAACAAGCCATGTAGGGCAAGCGGGAGGGGAAATGACAGCACAGCAGACTATGGAGGTCAGGAGGGAAAGGCCGTGGCAACACAACAGACAATGGAGGGCAGGAGGGAGGGAGTAGGAACACAGGCTTAGCCAACAGAGGGAGGGCGGTACAGAAGCAATAAGCTGACCCCAAAGGGCAGACAGGAGGGGCAGTGTCAGCACAACAGACCATGCGGCCAGGAGGGGAGTGGCAACACAAAGGTCCATGTAGAGCAGGAGGGAGGGGGCTGGCGCATGCACACAGACAATGGAGGGAAAGGGATCTAAGGAGACTAAGGCAGCAAGCTGACCATGCAGGATGGGAAGTGGCAGCACAACAAATCATGGAGGGCAAGAAGGAGTGGGCAGAGGCCCGCATATGGACAATGGAGGGCAGGTGGAGGGGGCCAGGGGCATAAGTAGCAAGGGACCATGGAGGGCAGGCACTAGCAAGAGCAGTTCAATGGATTATAAGGGCAGGCGAGATGGGGAAGGAGCAGCAAGCTGATCAGGGTGGGAGATGATGGGGCATGCAGAGAATTAAGACAGGCTAGAGGGGGGCAGGGATGGCAAGCTGACTATGGAGGGCAGTAGGTGGTGGCAAGGGAAGGCAGATGGAGAAGAGAGGGCAAGCAGAAGAGGACCAGGGGCAGCAAACGGATCATGGATAGCAGTCTGTAGTGGATTGCCACTAGCCGGAAGTGGGCCTATGCCACCCCCCCCCCCCTTTTGTTAATGGCAGAAGGCCGTGCTCAGTGGGGCTGTCAAATGAATATGTCCAAAAAACTATAGAAATACCTGAAAAAACCAAGTGTTAAAGAGACTTTATAGTCAGTTGCGATAATATAATCTCCCCAAACATTAAAAACCCTAGTTATTCACTGAAAACAGCAATGGTTAAAGTGATGTTATACTTAGGTATGGTGAAAAGATCTTAACAAACATTGAAAAAACCCTAGACATCTAATGCAAAAGCTAAAGGTTAAAGTAACATTATTGCTAGGTGTTGACAAATGCTTAATAACCAAAGAAACACTGACACTTTAAAGTCACAGTTAAATGAGCTAACTATAACTTGCACCCAGGCCATGGCACTCTTCTCCAGCCTCAGTCTTTATTTATTGGATGTCCTTCATGCCTGGTGATATTAATCAGGAGCCTTCTCCTACGTTAGCACCCTTTCTTTTGATTTTACTGGGTGGACAAAGAGGTGTGAGGAGTACTACACAGAGAAATACATTTTGTGTTTGTAATTTTTCCTTTGCTTAATTAGTCTGCTTTCCTTTTAAGAATCTTTCATGTAGGGCATCATAGCCTTATCCAGTTGGAGAGAAAATATATTCAAGGGGCAGACAAGAAGACCTGTTTTCCAACTATTACACCTTCAAGTCTTTATTGTAAGTTACTGGGCCTATCAGGATTCCAAGATTTCATTTATTTCCCCCTAAACATTTCTCTGTGAACTTTGACTGCTAAAAACAGCTGAAATCTCCAGAGGAAAATGCCGGAGAGAATGAGAAACTACTAGGGGTATCAGAGTGGGAATTATTTTATTTTATTTATTTTATTTTATTTAGGAAGTTTTATATAGCGCGAACGTGACCCTTGGGTATCAGAACGCTTCACAGCATATATAAACAGGAGGTAGATTAGAAATACAGAATACATATACATGAGGTAGATTAGACAAACCATTCACATATCGTTACCCTAAAGGGAATGAGGTAGGTAGTTATGGTTTCATACATTTGGTGTAACCTACTGCTACAATTCACATAGCATTGCCTTACTGGACTATGGTAGGTTAGTTATACTTTAAGTAAATAGGCGTATCATACTGATATGAGGTAGATTCGGTTAGTACTAACATCAGGATAACATCATACTAAATTTTCAACCTGCGTCTATCCCCAAGTTGACATAAAAGTTATAACTTTTCTCCAATATCCTGTTAAATTGACTGCTAAGTTCCTGTATAGACCATACTGTCTTGGCTTTTATTAAGCGAACTTCTTCTAGTTCTCTCTGTGCTCTAGCCTCTAGGTCGTTACTGCTTTCTGGACATTGTTTCTCGTTTCCATTCGATGCTCCGTGTGGGCCCTTTCCGATGCAGTGACGTTGAAGTCCGTACTTGACTATGTAAGGAACTTATTCATTAGGAAGCTCTTAGCTTCCTTTTTGAATGTAATAGTGTTAGTAATTTTCCTGATATTCGGAGGGAGTGAGTTCCAGACTCTGGGGGCTGCCCCAGAGAACGCTCTGTCATAGGTTTTCTTCTTCCTGAATAAGGGTGGCCTCAACAGCAGCTCCTTGGCACTTCTGGCAGGTCTGCAACCTCCCGATATCTCAATCTTCTGGGCCAGGTAACTCAGTGTTTTGTAGTGGAGTGCTTTGTGGGTGATACATGCCATTTTAAATTGGATTCTGGCTTTATATGGAAGCCAGTTTAACGCTTTTAGGTGAGGTGAAATATGGTCGAACTTCCTCGAGCCGGTGATGAGCCTTGCAGCTGCATTGAAGCATGCTTTTAGAGGTGCCGTGGACATTTTTGGTAGGCCTGCTAAAGTTGTACATCCGTATTCAATCCTTGAGATAACTAAGGATTGAATTGCTAGTTTGAGGTCTGCCGATGAGATGAACGGTTTCACTTTCCTTAAGTAGTTCAAGTGAAAGCGCGCACTTTTTGCCATTATTTTGATGTGTGCTTTCATGTCTAGATTCTTATCCAAGGTGACTCCTAACGATTTGGCTGAGTCCACCAGCGTAGGGGTGCAGTTTAGTGCTGTGATCATTTTGGTCCACTCTATCGTCTCTGAATTGATCTTTGGTGGCGAAATTAATAGGAATTCAGTTTTTTGAGCATTCAGCTTCAGGTGATTACTGGTTAACCAATACATTGTCTTTCTTAAAGCCTCATTGATTAACTTGATGTCCTCTAGAGATGCTACTTTGATGTAAATCTGCGTGTCGTCCGTGTACATGTGATAGGATATGTTTGCGTCTTGGAGGATTTCTGTCAGAGGTTCAACGTAAAGGTTAAAGAGTGAAGGAGATAAGGTAGATCCTTGAGGGACCCCGATCGAGTTTGGACAAGAGGGGGATAAAGATTGGTTGACCAAGAATCTTTGCGATCTGTTCTGAAGGAAGGATTCAAACCATTTCAGTACCAGACCTGACATTCCCATCCTCTTGTGTAGTCTGTCCAATAGTTTATCATGATTTACCGTGTCAAACGCTGATGATAGGTCTAGAAGGACCAGTAGGCATGTTCTATTAAGATCTAGGGCCTGTAAGGCATCATCCGCTATATGTAGGATCGCTGTTTCCGTACTATGTCCTGCTCTGAATCCTGATTGGCAGTTGTCCAATAGTCTGAAGTTTGTGATGTGTTGGCTTAGTTGATTTTGTACACATTTCTCGATTAGCTTGGCCAGTAATGGAATATTGGTGACTGGGCGAAAGTTATTCGGATCTGCTGGGTCCGCTGTTGGTTTCTTGATGATCGGTGTAACTTGGCCTGCTTTCAGGCATTCTGGAAGGACCCCTTGCGATAGCGATGCATTTATTATTTTTGTCCATATTGGGATGATGACGTGGTTGATATTTTGTAAACATTTGGTGGGGAGTGGATCATTGAAGTGGTTATTTGGTTTGATGTCTGCTAGAGTTTTGTCGATGGTATTCTGATCATAAGTTTTGAAGGTGTCCCAGTGCGCTTTGTTTTTAGTTTCCTCAAGGTCGTTTGTCTGAGTATTATTGTGCAGACTGTGTGGTTGGATGAGTAGATTGTCCGCTTCAGGTTTGAGCTCTGTATCCAGTGTGATGGCCTTGTCGGTGAAAAAATTAGCGAATACTTCACAGCTCAGAAGGGTTTTAGTGGTTTCTTGGGCCTATTTTGCCGATTTGTTGGATTGTTGCTTTAGGACCTCGAATAGTTTCCTTGGTCTGTTTTTGGCATTATCCAATTCTGATCTAATATATTCCTTTTTAGACTTCAGGATCTTTTTGTTGTATTCATTCCTTATTTTTCTTAATGATTTCAGCTCTGGAGTTGCCGGGTTTTGTTTCCATTTCCTTTCGGCCATTCTTAGTTTCCGTCTATCCTCGTTCAGTGCCTCATTAAACCATGGATTTTTGTCCTTTTCCGACACTCTTTTTAACTTTAGTGGCATAGTGGTGTTAACTAAGTTTGTGACTGTTGTGTTGAAGTGGTCTATTAGGTCGTTCACGTTTTGCATGTTATTCAGTAACTTGAGATCTTTCTCACATTCTTCTACTAATCGTTCGATATTCGACTCTTTAGTCTCCCAGGTCCACTTCTTAAGTTTAGTAGGCTGCTTAGTCTTTCCCCTTTTCAGCGTTGGCATTAGGAAGGTTAGGACGTGGTGATCTGACCAGTCGCATGGCATAACTGATTGGATCTGTATGTTGTTGCTTCTTGAAAGTATCCAATCAAGAATTCCTCCTTTCGAGTGTGTTGGTTATGTGCATGCTTGGGTAAGGTTTAACTCAGTCAGGAAGTCCTTCAGAGTGTTGATCAGTTTGTCCTTATTGTCGTCCCAGTGTAAGTTAAAATCACCCAGGAATATGTTGTTAGAGTGAATGTTAGAATTTTCCGTGATAATCTCCATTAACTGGTCTATAAAGGTAGCATTATTTCCTGGGGGATGATAGATGACATGCAGGATGCAACTTTGAATGCCTGTAGATCGAACATTAAGGCCTAGGTATTCAAAGCATTCCATAGGGTCGGATTGAATTTGGTTGATTTCTATATCAGATCGGTGGATCCAGGCTATCCCCCCCTATCTTTTTTGGTCTGTCCAGTCTTACTATGTTATACTGGGGGGGCACTAACAGGTCCATGCATGGAGATGATGATTCCGAAAGCCAAGTTTCAGTTAGGATAGCTATATCAATTTCCTGGTTAATGATAAGAGCAGCAACGTCTGACGCATGCTTTACAGCTGACCTGCAGTTGAGCAACATACATTTCACTGGTTTTCCAGCATTATTAGATTCCTGTTCACTCAGGTTCGTGGATATGTTGTAGGTTTTTTAAGTCTAGTTTCCTTCCATTTTGTTTGGATATTCTGTTAGCATCAATCGGAACTGTTTTAATTATCTCCCCTCTACTGTGTTCTTCAGGTTCGTACTGATTCCCGATAATTCTTCATTCCTCAGTAGACTCTTAGGGGCCAATTAGGATGGCGGGCGGATCGCCCCCAATATGAGAAAAACAAGGGGCCCCTGAGCAGAGATTAATTCAAATCCTAGGGCAGGGAATTCAATTATGTGTATAACATCCTAGGCATTTTGAAAATGTAGAACACAGTAACAAGGAACTTATGGAAAACACTCAGGAATCAAAAAGATAATAAAAACAATAGCTTTTTAATATATCATTCATATAGGATAAATTCTTCCGTTAAAAAAAGACACATTATAGACATTAATTCAAATAAGAATTAAAACCGTTGTTTTAAAAAACAACCACAGTATACAATTAATGTAATAAAAAAATATTTTTTTTATAATAAAACAATCAGTGGCATTAATGTATTCGACGCGCGTTTCGGCGTACACAGGACGCCTTCTTCAGGGGCCACAAACTTTATTCGTTTCTGAAACATATGAAAAAAACTAAATAAAATAACAGTTCACTGCATTAAATTCATTAAAACAAGGTTCATTATCAGACAATGTGGTTAATCATAAACATTTTCTTACATATCTTCCAATCATATTTCCCTATGAGATCCCCAGTTCCCTCTCTGGTATTTTACTCAGAGTACAAACTAAACATTTATCTGAGTATTCATATGTATTCCATAACTTAGTAGTGGCAGTTATCCAATTGATGATTACAAAATTCCATATATTATGGAGATGTTATCAGCATGACGGGCACATCCCTAATAATAGTGTGATACAGCTAGAGTTACCTCTTTTTAGATACTGTATAAGGTATGAGGTATGAGGTATGTACAAACAGTAACAATTAAAAGCTTCAAATAGGTAGGCAATGTCAACATATTGATAAAGAAAATACCTTACTGGGAACGGGCAATACAAACAGTGTTGTATAAACGTTTTTTGTGATGTAAAGTCCTATTTCCCAATGGAACTAGCAATGGACAGTCACCTGTTAGGATTAATATTAAACATAGCCATTATAACACGCTCATTTTTGAAGAATTCGTATGATATATGAACATGTCCTATATATTAAATATTTTTGGTATATTTGATCGTCATCTGAAGTATAATGGAGTATATGATAACAGATGGTTTTGACCTCACAGTTCTGATTAAAATGGGTTAGATTAAAATAAAATCGAGGGTCATGGCTGGCTAATGGGACGAGAATATAATGACCTAAATCGATGCTAAGGCTCTGCTTTCCTTTTAAGAATCTTTCATGTAGGGCATCATAGCCTTATCCAGTTGGAGAGAAAATATATTCAAGGGGCAGATAAGAAGGCTTGTTTTCCAACTTTTACACCTTCAAGTCTTTATTGTAAGTTACTGGGCCTATCAGGATTCCAAGATTTCATTTATTTCCCCCTAAACATTTCTCTGTGAACTTTGACTGCTAAAAACAGCTGAAATCTCCAGAGGAAAATGTCGGAGAGAATGAGAAATTACTAGGGGTATCAGAGTCGGAATTACTGATTCCCGATAAGTCTTCATTCCTCAGTAGACTCTTAGGGGCCAATTAGGATGGCGGGCGGATCGCCCCCGCCAGGCTGGCGGGAGCCACCGCCGGCCTGGCGGGGGCGATCCGCCCGCCATCCTACCCGGAATGACCCCCGCCATATTAGTATGGCGGAGGGACCGCAGCAGACGGAAAGACCGTCCGCCGCTTTTCCACCCTGGTCGCCTTGCGGTTGGGGCGGAAAAGGTTTAATATGGTGGCGGTGTCTATCAGACACCGCCAGCCATATTAGCATGGGCATTTTCCAATGCCGCCACGGAAAGGCATGCGGAGACACCCTGCAGGGGCCCGTTGCGGGCCCCCAGGGACTCTGGGTGGGTGGGGGGTGCACATGGGGGTACCCCCCCAGCATTGCAAAGTACAACGTGGCAGGCACCGCGCGGTGCCTGTCACGTTGTGCTTTGTAATGCACAACATGTATCTTTACACCGCAATGCTAAAGATACAGGATGCGCCCGCCACTGTGGCGGGCACATCCTAATACCCCCAATGGGACCCCCGCACTTATGGCGGGCGGTCCCTACACATGCCAGGATGACGGGCGGACTTTGTCCGCCCGTCATCCCAATGGGCCCCTTAGAGTTCCACTTGGAATTCCTGGTAATTCCACCTCTGGAGTTAACTGGACCCCGGGTATTGTTAACAATAGGTGCTACAACATTACCAACCATCCCCACAAGAGGATACTCTCTCAGAAAGAGGGCCTATATGGTGTTACAATTAATGTACGAACCATATACTTGGTGGTACACGGAAAAAACACAAAAGATAAGGTCTTGCAGAACAGCAGAAACCATGAGAAAATGATGGTATATGACTTAGGGCCTGATTTAGAGTTAGACTAACAGGCTACTCCATCACAAATGTGAAAAATATCCCATCCTCATTATTACACGTGCATTACATCTTATGGCACTTGTCAGTAGCATGCCAAAGGCCCCCGCAGCTCCAGCAGCAAAGTACCCTGGCCTGAGAGAGTGCAAGTGAGTTCAGAGAGGGGTCCCTCCATGAACTTTGCAGGCACGACCCCTCAAGTTTCATTACACCACTTGCACTTGTAGTAAGGCAGACACGACATCCGTCATGTTTGTGATTCAGCACTCGTCCAACAAAATCTAATGCGCCCATTAGTATCCCCTGGCATTCAGCTCTTGTGAAAAAATTATGCCAAGTTGCAATTTGCATTATATTCTTGAGCCTTTTTGTCTGAGTTTGATCACAAAGTCTATGGGCCAGATAAACGACCCTACCGATTTGCGAGTTGCAAATTGTGTCATTTTGCGACTCACAAATAGGAATGTACAATAGTGTCTCAGACACTGTTTGTGATCCCTAATGGGGTCGCAAATTGCCTGCCTCATTAATATTCATGAGGCAGGTGCAATTTGCGACCCCCATTAGAAATGGCTACCACTCCCAGGCATGGTGGCCGTCTTGGGTCAGCAGACCACCATGTCTGTGACTGCTTTTAAAATAAAGCATTTTTTTTTAAATGCAGTCCGCTTTCCTTAACGGAAAATGGGATGCGTTTAAAAAAAGAAAAATGAAATGTTACTGTTTCATTCTTTAAGAGTAGGCAATGGCCCATGGGAGTGGCTTACCACCTACTTGAAGTAGTGGTAAACTGCAAGTATTTTGCAAAACAATGTTACATACCATTGGGACTCACTATTAGGAAGGGACGCACTTGGCACGCCCCTTCCTAATAGCGTGTCGCAAAACCTTATTTTGTGAGTTGGAATCAGGTTACCAATTCGCAAAATAAGGTTTGTTCATGGGCCAGACCTATTTCGTGAACTGGCCGATTTCTCATTTGTGACCGCAAAAAACGGTCGCACATCTGTCCCTTTGCTCGTTAGTTCTGCGTTATTTTTTCCGGCTGCCCTGGTATTACTTTCTTACCCTTTTTTTGTTCATTACATATGCCAGTTAGACTGCTATAACTTCAATTGGTGTCGAACTATTTATTTTTCCTTTTTTTAACTGTAACTAGGTTTTTTTTTGTACTCGTGTGAAATGTAAAGATGCTTACAGCTCCTGAAGCAGTTTGCAACCATTATTCAGGTTTCTGTTCTGTATCCCGTGTAGGCGCTATAAACATAGTGCTACATGCAGCTATCGTGCTTTTCTACAATAGACAGTCTTGGACCCAGGGCCGGACTGGGAACCAAAACCGGCCCTGGCAAAGTGCTCGGCGGGCCCCCCTCCTCCCCCTGGGGGAGGGGGAGGATGCCACCAAGCTCTTTACCAGGGCCGCTTTTCCGCCGAATTTGTTACAGGGCCGATTTTGCAGCTGTGCTGCAAAAACGGCCCTGTCACAAAAACGGCCGACCGGGGAATTGCCCGGTGCCCACAACGGCCAGTCCGGGCCTGCTTGGACCAAGTATCACAGGTATACTTCTTATAAAACGAGTTCAACTGAAGAAGTAAAGCAAAATAATTAATTGTTAACCGAATGAATGCTGTCAAGGGGTGTAGCCTACCGTTTATATGACCACAATTTCAAGGTAGAATCTTTGAACTTTAAACTCGCTCATTGGGAACCGTCACTGTCCTGTCAGGGCGAGGATATATTTTATGACTTTCTGGAACACAACATGAAAATAGGCCAGGCTTTGAAAAGGTGATTCTACAGGGCTTGTGGGAGAGACTGCGGTACACTCATAGGAGCTAATTCAGAATTATTAAGAACAATTAATAACTATTTTCCTGTTCACAAACCCCACGACAGTCAAACGATGGCTCTTGGGCAAAACAAGCGCTCCTTTTCCTGGAAGATCCTAATCGTTACCCTCTTTGGTAAGTGGTCTGATTTCTTTTCAATCTCTTGAAAAGGGCAGTTTTATCATAGGTTCTAGACTGTTTACTGCAGGTGCGTATGTTTGCAATTTGCAGCAATGTTTACATAAACAACAAGGGATTGGCTGGAGGGGATTGGTCTGTAGAATTGCTTTTCAATGGAAATGTGACCGTCATGACGTAAGGATGGAGTTTTCCACTCTCAGGTGCTAGTTCATGCTCCTTGGTTTCTATTGGTGGCCTGATGGCCGTTGTTGATACAGAGTGTTTACCCAGAGAACACTATGTAGCATCTGTTTATAGTGATAGGCACATTTCCTGTATCACTGTGTGACTAGCTCATGGCACCAGGTCAATATTGGTTTCCAAAGCAGGCGGAAGCAATTGTCAGCAGGTAAAATAAAATAAACAGATTCACATAGATAGGCACGGAAAAATAATTAAAATGAACTCTTGTATGACTGTAAGTTCAAAAACGTGAACTTTGTATGAAGGCAGGAACAAATAAATATCAATGTTATGTTAAGCACAATGAAAGAACTCCAATGCATAAGATATTTTGTAACAATTTTGGCTTTGTGAGTTGCGAAGATACATTCTTTTTGTAACCAGGAATGTGAAAATAAGTACTTTTTAATCCAACTTGCTCTGTGCTGGAATTGGATCTTTCACCCTGGCCTTTCAGTTAAGAAACGGCTGCATTCTGGGAGTTCAGGTTCTCATTTCTTGAGTTAGCCAGAGCTTTTGTAAACGGCACGTCCAGGGTTGGAGACTCGATGTCTGTAGGTGGAGCACTCGAGGGTACCTATGTGGGCTGTGTGTTGTATTTGAATAAACGAAGCTACTTAAATGATGAGCTGCATGCGTATGATTAGAGAAAAGGTTCAAGAATGGAATGGGCTTGCAGAGAGCACACAATTGTGAACTGAGTGATCACTCCAAAGGTAGTGGTGGTTAAAGTGGAAGTTGTCATCGCCCAGTAGAAGTGTTTTTTTTACGGAGGATGGAACAGCTAATTACACTAATCTTTCCTCTACCTCAAAGTTGATTTTTGTCAACAAAAGGACTAAATATTGTCACCCCAAGGATGTGTCCACATAACCACCCTTCCCTTTTTGTCCCTCTTCACCCCCTGCCCCTCTGTTTGCCTCTTTGTGTACTGACCGGTGTCTGTGTTGTGTGATACTGTATGCTGCATTGTGTAATTGTTTGCTGTGTTTGTTTTTGACATCAATCAATCAATCAGGGTTGGTAAAGCACAACTACTCACCCGTGAGGGTCTCAAGGCGCTGTGGGGTTAGGGGATGGGGGCTCTGTTGAGTGCTGGGGTCAGCCAAAGAGCCAAGTCTTGAGGTACTTCCTGAACTGGGACAATGTGAGAGGTTGATGGTGGCTGAGGGGGAGGACATTAGCCTTGTACTCTGACTTACACCTTTCTCCAACAGTCTGCCATTCTAACTCTACACCAGATCTTTTCACTCCCTTGAATTATAGCTTCTGCTCTTTACTGCTTCGTGTTTCCTTCTCCTGCACCCTAGTCCCTCTCTTCCTTCGATCTTTCTTGTAAGGCTGCTAAGGTGTTGGGGAAGACCCTTCCATTTGGAATGCTTTTTCCTAATTCCCTCTCTCGTGTTCCCTTGTTTCCTCTTTCCTGTCACATGTGGTACTAGAAACTGGATTTGGATCAGCATAGGGTACTGTACAGCATGGAGCGCATAGTGCAAAAACATGACATAGCAAGCAATTCTTCCACCTGTCATAGGGTCTATCTGTCTGGTGTCTGTGGCTTATGTGCAAATGGGCCTGGTTGACATTTGATTTGTGTGCATTGATAGCTATGCTCTGTGTACATGGATGTCTAAACACTGTAAACTGTTTGAATTATTTGCATGTAGGACTCATCTATGCCAGTGTATACATGGATCCTTTGTGTCTGTCTCAGGTGGCCTTCATGCACACCATACATTTTAATGGGCAGGGAAAGTTAATTGATATGGTCCACACATCTAAAGTTATTTTGAATTTACTAGGGTCTGGCGCCCTATAAATAAAAACTACGTTGTGTATCCAGTCACATATTTCATTTAACTGTTGATTTTAGACTCTTTTTCGCTGACCACTTTGTACTGAAAGAACATGCTGGTAAGTGGTATAGTATTGAGGCGGCACAACACCTCCTCCTTGCATAAAAGGTAAAGAAGCAGCAGCAAGCATTAGCGAAAGGTCCCTACCCCTGCCCCCAAGCACAGTCGGTGTTTGATGCACCAATGATGAAAAGCCCCGCCCAGGAGGTGTATGACAATTTGTTTTGGACCTCTCTTCTGTGATCCAGTGAGGTGTCTCCTAAACGTTTAAAGTAGGGTATAGTTTAGATTTTTCTGTTCATCTGGTGGTATTCAGAGTGAACACAGACTTGAAAGGACGAAATAAATTGGAAAATCAATCTATTGTGCTTTTACTGCCTGATCAGTAGGTGTACCTTGTTCTTATGCCCAAGAGATATTTCCATACGGAACATTGCAATGTTGCATGCTAGCAAATACTCCATATAATTATAGACAGACCGTTGCTCTGCTGTTAAATGTCTTGAAATAAATTCAACATGCTGCGAGACACACATTATCTACATCCTTCTCACTGGTCTCACTGGTCCATGTGTCCCATTGAGGTAAGCACTGTGCCTCTCCGACATAAAGCAAGGAAATGGCCAGTGTTTTAAGATCAAGAACATTGTCATTATTCTTCGAAAGGTGACATGGACATTATTGTTACCTTGTTATTACTCTTTGCAAGGTGAAATGGACAATAAAGAAGAATAGGGAGCCTAGCCAACAATAACAAATAGAAAATGTAAAATAGTCAAAGATTTGTTAGCGAGAAGCCACTTCTCAAGGGCTAAAATGCAACCACTAAAAGGCTTATGGTAATGGGGAAACAGAAGAAAGTATGAGGATGGTAATGGGAAACAACTAAGAGCAACTCATAAAAATACCAAGCATTAGCAATCATGCTGAGAGTCAATCAGATTGCCCAAATCCTCGAATCCACAGAGGATCCGCAAATCCTTTATTGGATTAACAAAAAAATGTACCCTCTTCCAATGATATGTGTTTATTTTTCAATTTATTTGAGGCCATGGTATGATTCTCAGATGTAAACATATAATTCACATACTTAACTTTTCATACAGCTATGAAACGCATGAAAAATGTGAGCAGGATTTCTCAGCGAGTTAAACACTCACCATAGACACCTGTTGTAATCACAAGTTTAGGACACAACAATTCCATCTCACTCTTCCAACTTTCTGATGTTTGTAAACTGAGTGCCAAATTGTATGATAATATCACCTGCTATTTAAAAGGATTAGATATGGTATTAGGGTAGTATGAAGTTATAGTATTATGGTATACATAGTTGTTATAATGTAATATTACAAAAAGCGCGTCTCTACAACTTTTTTCATTTGTGCTTATTAAATGTGATGCTTTCTTATCATTTCTCACAGTGGTAATACATTTGCAGTATTCCATGTTTTTTAAGGCTTGCACTTGTCAAGTGTTACTATACTTGCTCTATATATTGTCAACAATCTGCAATTGTAGCCTAATTTTAATATAATCTTAAAGTCTTCCTCTGTGTTTGTTGTTCCACGATCTTGTCTTAGTTCGTGAAGAGTGTTGCAAAGTCAAATCGATGAGCAACACAGGAAAGTTAGGGGCATATTAGCAAGAACCTCGTTAAAATTATCGCCATTTTAGCGGCAGGAAACTGCCGCAAAAACGGTGATAATGGGCTTGCTAATATGCGTTATAGAATTCCAATAGAAACCCAGGTTAGATGTGCAGGACATCTAACCTGGGCTTCTATTGGAATTCTATAACGCATATTAGCAAGCCCATTATCGCTGTTTTAGCCGCAGTTTCCTGCCGCTAAAACGGCGATAATTTTAACGAGGTTCTTGCTAATATGCCCCTTAATTAGTTATCTTTATTGGGTGTAATCTAGAACAGAAGCCACCGCCATGGGGTCCAGGCTACAATGATTAGAACATAAACGCTGGCAGTGAACAAATAAACAATTCCATAAGCAGAATGTTGGTTAGTCAAACTCAGTCTAGGTATAAACTTCCATGCAAAACCCCATATATATTTTCCCTTTGCAAACGTAAAAAATACACCATGCTTAAAATACATAATATGGCAAATTGCAAAAAATATGATTCAGATAAGTTTTCTGAACAGATACAAATTACACAGAAATATTTAAACAAGTGAAGAAAAATAGAAAAAGGTCAATTTATGAAATAAAGAGGAGTCTTCCTGAATAGCATGACGTCACAATTGTACATATATATCACAGATACTCGTGTCTGCGCTATCATCTGTACCTCAGTCAATAACTGCCTATTAGGATGTATCCCACCATTGCTTTCTCCAGTATCACACAGCATTACCACTACCCTCTCGAGCATATATTGTTTTTTTTTTGTATTTGCACAAGCCTTCAGCCACCATCAAAGATTTCCCAACCCTCTTGTCAAAACCCAATCTTCTGCAGGTACCTTATTTTTAATAAAATGACACCCAAAATGTCTCCATACTACTTGTTGTGCATCATTGTTTCTTTCGTTTAGCCTCAAGCCACAAAGAGGTATCATTTTTAGGTCGAGCATTCAAGACCTCTTGTATATACTTTAGTATATAATTATATGCGTATGTACTTTGTGGGCTCTGGAGATCAGCCCTAGGACTAGTCTGCTTCCCGCTTAGGGACTTTTTTTCTGTTCAATTGCCTCTATTTAACTGTCTTGACAGAAAACGCCCAGTAGAGGTCAGTAAAATACAGGAATTGCTTTCTGCTTGTTCAACTGCCTCTATTTAACTGTCTTGGTAGAAAATGACAAGTAGAGGTCAGTATAATACCAGAATTGCTTTCTGTTGAAGGACTTTCTTTTTTTTATTTTCTGGCAACTGCCTCTATTTAACTTTCTTGATAGAAAACGACCAGCAGAGGTCAGTAAAATACCAGAATCAGTTTAGCATTCTCTAGAGTCCAGTCCATGAAAATTGTCCATAGACAATATTATTTTTTACAAATTTTGTATTTTCAGTGATATGAACACCGAAGGCCCTCATTTTAAAATTAAAAACAGTTCTTTGTACTATACCATTTCCCCCTGAAAGGCAATATTTCTCTCCATGTGTTCCCACACCTGGCGTGTCAGGCAGTTTGGTGCTTACTTTCCCTCCATGTTAAAGAAACTCAGCTCCCAACTCCCGCACTACTGCAGGAGTTGGGGTTGGCCTGGAGACTCGCCTGAGTCTGCATGTGGGGGCTGACCTCGGGCGCTGGGCATCCTGCTCCCTAGTTTCAGTCACGGAGTCGGCCCTCCCGTCGGATTGCCCTGGTCAGAACTTCCTCTCCCGGGGGCCTGCATTTGTTTGCTCACATGACTTTGCCTCCGTGCCTGAGGTAGGCCATGGTTGCGCTCTGTCGCAACCCTCGTTGGCATCTGGCTCTACTTGGCTAGTGACTGGGTGTGGTCCTCGCTGGCCTCCTCTGGGGCGAATTGCTTTGCTGGTTGCTAAAACCTGTCCCCGGGACCTCCACCACTCGTCCCCCCACCGAGTGCTGGACCTCCTCATTCTCTTTGTATCGATGCCCGCTCTGAGTCTGATTGCCACTTGCAACTGCCCTCGGGCCTGCTCCCCTCTCAGCTCTGGGCCCCAAAGCAGTAGATCTGCATGTCATGCCCAGAGGTAAGGCTGCCCAGGATGGCTTGGTGGCCTCTCTCAGGGCCAAATCGGCCACAACGGACATGGGCACCAAGAAAGACCCGACCCCGCAGCCCCATGAGACGTCTCCTGCCCTTCCCATAAAGCAGGATTACATGGAGAAATTCCTTGCTGACATATGCCTGGAGATAGGCCGTCTGAAGTAGGACTTCAAAAGATGCCTCGCTGAGGTGTGCAGGGACATCACAGTGGTGGGAGACAGGGAGGATGACCTCGAGCACACTGTCGACTCTCTGGCTAAGGACAAGGAGGCTCTGGAGGAGCAACACACTGAGCTCCAGGCCAAGCAGAAGGACTTGGAGAATCGAGGACTGTGCAACAACCTCTGCATCAGGGGTGTTCTCGCAGGGTGGAGGGGGAGGACATCATGACTTTCACCAGGGACACGTTAACGGTCATTTGTAGGAGTTTGGGGGAGGCCCCCCTGGTCCTGGATAGAGCGCCTCTAGTCGGGGCCACCCCGGGGCGCCCGCAGTCCCCGATGGACATTCTCACCAAGGTCCACTTCTTCCAGGAAAAAGAAGTAGTATGTAGGATGGGGAGGGGCAAACCAGACCTGGTGTACCACTGCGACACTATAAAATCTTGCAGGACCTCTCCCCCTAACCTAGAAGAAGAGGCAGGACTTCAAGTCCATAACTGAGCACTTGCGCTATCAAAATGTGAACTACCAATGGGCCCACCCCTTTGGACAGCTCTTCACCTAGAATGACAAGAAATGCATGGCCAGGCCTCTCTTGGACCTCCTGGGGGACCCCGAAGAACGGGGACCCCCACTCCTCCTTCTCCATACACTCAGATTCTGCCATCCCAAATGGAATACAGTCCACTGGCAATTCGCTCTCGCCACACTAAGCCCAATCAAGCCAGAGAGACGACAAAAGCAGACCTTTTCGCACACCTCCAGAAGATGAAGGCGGAGGGGGCACCTTCCATAGCTGATGCCCTCTGGATCTCTGGCCCTATGGACAGTTGCTCCCTCAGCAGGGCCAGGGCGCGGAGCTCAACCTACTGTTGCTCATTGCTTATTTTCTCACTGATTTCTTCCCCTTTGCAGGATTGATTACTGGCTACCTGATTTGCATAGACCACCGCTCGTACACATGGAGCTCTCCTCCATTGATGTCTACTCATCTTCCGCGCCTGGCACCCCTTTCCTGGCCCCTTATGGACCCTTATGGAGTGGCTCACTTGGTTGGTCCCTGTTGGCACTATTACCCTTCCTCAACACTCTGGTGTGTCTTTCTAGTCCCTTCTAGGTCTCCTTCCCATAGCCTTATTCACGCCCTTCCCTGGGCACAATAAGGGGGCCCACCATCTTCAACCTCTGCTCATCCTTCCAGCCTCCACACGCAACAAGCTTTCTTTCTCTTGATCCCCTCCCATGGTCACCACACCTAATCTCAAGCTACTCTTTCTCAATGTGTGCAGGTGAAACTTCCCTAGCAAACAACAGGTGTCGCAATATCTCCAACAAGACCCAAACATCATCTTTTTGCAGAGAGAGCCACCTCATCCATGCGGACTGTCATCGCATGTCTCATCCCAAATATCCGCACCAACACTGGTCATACACCACCACCAAAACTCTGGGACTTTGCCATCTTAAGCAACCAACATGCCTACATGAATGTCCTTAAACTCACCAGGGATCCAGACGGGAGGTTTTTCACTCTTACAGTAGAGAAACACCCTTACACTGTTAAACCATCTCCATGCCCAATCAAGCTCAAGACCCTTTCATACGTCGCACCCTTTCGGACCAACTTGGGGCAGAGAGCAGTGACTTGGTCATTAGGGGCGATTTTAACCTGGTCTAGGACCCTCTGCCAAACAGAAGCGCCCTTAATGTCCAAGGTACTGGGGCGATGTCCTGATCACTCAGACACCAGGGTTGCAGGTTTGGTTGACGCCTTGCACTATTTATACCCGGACTCTACTGACTTATCTCTTTACTCGCATGTGCCCCTGTCCTACTCACGTATCAGCCACTTACTCATCTCCTTCTCTTATTGCCTGCTCTTACTTCAGTGCATACATCTGACATTTCCATCTCAGACCATGCCCATATCGAGCTCACATCAATGTCCTGCTGTTAGGAAACGGCAGTTAGTCCTATTTCTGTGACCATGGGCCACCATCACATGACCTGGGTTATGGGTATAAATCTGTGTCCTACCTTTCTATCATTGCTCGATATCGCCATTGCTGTGACCTTGGTATCCAGCTCCTTCGTTTCCTGTGCTTTGCTGAAAGTTCCCGTTGCCATCTTTCTCCTTTTTGTCTCCCACGGGCTCGTGGGAGATTTTTGTTCGTTGTTTACCTTGCCCTTCCCCCCTGGAGGTAGAGAGTAAGTTTAGTCCCCCCTTCCCCACTTTGCTTGTAGGTTCCTTTTTTGTTTCCCTCCCTCTCTGTTGCCAGCGTTTGTGTTTATTGCTTGTTGTGTGAGCGGGGGCTCCCGTTCTCACTTGTTGCCACTTTTTGCGGTGTCCGCAGCGCGGTATTAATCGCGCTGTTTCTTGAATCCGGGCAATTCGCATAGGCGCCTGTCCACATCGTTGGCGCGCGGAAGTGACGTTTCGGGTCATTCCGCTTCTGGCATTGTGTGTACAAACGCTGGCGCGTTAGAAGTAAAGAGAGTCACTAGTCTCTCTTTTGTCCCTTGCCCTATTTTGATTATACGAGGGTTTTTTTTTAGCTTGGGTTAGCGGGATCGTTTTCCCAGCCTCTCTTTTTTCCCCTTTTATGGTGCTTAGCTTTGCACCTTTACTGAACTCAGGACGCTGTGTTTTGTGTGCCCCTGACTGGTTGCCATCTCCTTGGAGTGCCTTTTTCCTTTTGGAGATACCAGTTCCTACACGAAGCCAAGCCTGCGCTTACCACTGGTAAGGAGGGGGTGCATGTTGGGGTGGAACATGGTCACTGACATAGAGGCTATATAGGATCCATGTACATTGAAAGATTGTCTTTCCCTTGTTGACTCCAGGTGCAGAGGCGTGAAGGAGGGAGCCCTGTCCTGACGTTCTACAGGGTGGGAGACTTGGTGTCTCGTGTTATACCACCCTCTTTTCGGGTCCACTGGAATGCTCACAGTATAAATCTTCTGTGGGTCTTCGGTGGACAAGAGAAGGGGACTGGTGCATGCTACGCTCCTGCAGTGCTTGGGCTGAGCAGGGTCCAACAGAATATCGAGCCCACGTATTTAGCACTGCCTGAGCGAGCATGGACGTGGATGGGAATGCAGTGGGGGATGGCACAGGAGGTCCTTCAATGCAGGATATCATGGGGGCAGTACAGACATTACAGACACAGGTTCAGGAGTTACAACAGGAGAATGCCGGGTTGAAACAGGAATTGGTGGCTGTCAGGGCCAGAGAACAGTTGCATCAAAGAGGGGCCACTCCCGTTATTCACCCTGCAACCTTCCAGTATAGTGGAGGGGTTGGTCAAAGTGCAATGGGAGGTAGTAACTCCAGTAACCCCATTAATGTGACAGTGTCATCTCCGGTTGCGGTGCCATTAGCCCCTCCTGAGAGATTCACGGGAGATAGCGAGAAGTTTGGGATGTTTATGACCCAGTGTCAGCTACATTTCATGTGTAGACCGAGTGCCTTCCCTGACGATTCCGCTAAAGTAGCCTTTACAATATCCTACCTGGCTGGCAATGCGGCTCAATGGGCTATACCTTTGGTGGATAGCGACGATCGTGTGTTATACAACTACAGCGCATTTAAAGAACTGATGCGGGGACTGTTTGCCAAGCATGCGTTCATGCAGGCTAGTGATGCAGAACTGATGAAGCTCCGGCAGGGCAGACAGGATTTGTTGTCATACATCGCTTCTTTTAACAGACTGGTATCCGAGACCCATTGGCCCACTGAAAAGAGGACATCAATATTTTATCAGGGTCTCTGCGAAGAGCTAAAGGACATCGTATCACAGGTGGTAGATCCACCAGAAGATTGTGCGGCATTCATAGATCTGGTGGTCAAATTGAACCACAGGGTGTCCGAGAGGCGAGGGGACCGTAGCCGGTTTCAGACATCCCGAGGTAGTTACGTGAAGGCTGAGATAAAGGCTGCAGGGGAAAACAAGGTGACACCCGAACCCATGGAACTAGGCGGGGTACGGGGTCCTCTGGCGCCAGAGGAGAAGAAGAGAAGGAGGGAGAACAATTTGTGCTTATATTGTGGTCAGGGGGGTCATTTCGCTAGGGAATGTCCTATGAAGCCCTCTGGTGCGGGATTCAGTAAAAAGGTAGCCTGTGTTCAGGTAGACCGTAGGGTAGGCGGAGGACAAGGCCAACAGTATGAGGTTGTCGGATCCATAGACCAAGCACCGAGACATTTTGTCATCAACGCCCAGTTATTGCTTCTGACTCAGGACCGTGTTTCTGTTTCAGTATTGTTGGATTCAGGAGCCACCGGCAATTTTATGGATATCACTATGGCAGAGAAGCTGGGGGTTCCTTGGCAGCTGAAGGAACGACCTGAGCCAGTAAGGGCTATTGATGGAACTGAGCTGACGTCGGGGTGTATCACCCGTCGGACTGCACCTTTGGGTCTATTATGTGAGAATGGGCATTCCGAAATGGTGGTTTTCGATTTAATTGATGCCCCTTCATTTGGATTGGTGTTGGGGGTACCATGGCTGCAGAAGCATAATCCTAGGATTGATTGGGTGCAGAGATTGGTAACGTTAGATTCAGCGCATTGTTTGAGGCATTGTTACGCAGTCGCAGGAGTACAGATCGATCCTTTGGTTTGCGCTGTGACGGATGTGGGATCTGTCCCTCCTCAGTATTTGGCATTTAAGGACGTCTTTGATAAGACGATTGCCCAGGAACTTCCCCCCAACAGGGCTTATGATTGCAAGATCGACCTGGTACCGGGGGTCTCCTTACCTTGTAGCCGGGTGTACGCATTGTCAGAGCCAGAAGAAGAACATTTGAAGGAGTACATCGATGAGATGTTAAGACTAGGGTTCATTCGTCCGTCTTCCTCCCCTGTGTCATCTGCTATTTTCTTCATTCCTAAGAAGGAAGGGACCCTGAGGGCATGTGTGGATTACAGGATTTTGAATGCGGCCACAGTGAAGAACAGGTACCCTCTTCCACTCATCTCCGTGTTGTTGGACCAGCTCCGCAGGGCTACCGTATTTACAAAACTGGATTTGCGGGGAGCCTACCATCTTATAAGGATGAGACCCGGGGATGAGTGGAAGACGGCTTTTAGGACCAAGTATGGTCTGTATGAGTACACCGTAATGCCGCTTGGCTTATGTAATGCGCCAGCGGCATTCCAGTTCTTCATAAATGAGGTACTTAGTAAATATCTGGATCACACAGTTATCGTCTATCTAGACGATATTCTTGTGTTTTCTGAAGTAAGGGCAGAGCATACAGATCATGTACTTCAGGTGTTGCAGACACTCCAGGAGCACCATCTTTATGCCAAACTAGAGAAATGCCAGTTTGACACCCAAGAGGTAGAGTTCCTTGGATTCATTATTTCAGCAAAGGGGATACGAATGGACCCGGGGAAAATACAGGCCATTGTGACCTGGCCTGTGCCTACCTCCGTGAAACAGATCCAGGTACTCCTGGGTTTCGCCAACTTCTATCGGCGATTCATTACGCATTTCTCTGAGGTAGTGTCACCGATGACTCGTCTGCTGAGGAAGGGTGTCCCCTTTGAGTGGACCAGTGAGACTCAGAAAGCCTTTCAGTCTTTATTGGAGCACTTCACTTCAGCACCTGTATTGGTGCACCCTGATCCTGCCCTGCCGTTCTTTGTAGAAACTGATGCATCAATGTGTGCTGTGGGTGGGGTGTTATCCCAGCGTGACGAAACTACCGGTCACATGCATCCAATCGCCTTTTTCTCAAAGACCTTGTTGCCCGCTGAACAGAATTATACAGTGGCCGAACGGGAATTGCTAGCTGTGAAATTGGCATTCGAGGAGTGGCGACACTATTTGTGGGGTGCCAGACATGTTATCACCATCTATACAGACCACAAAAACCTTGAATTTTTCCGTTCCGCTAGGGCATTGACACCTCGTCAGATGCGGTGGGTGTTATTCTTTAATGAATACGATTTTGTCATCACCTACAGGCCGGCGGCCCAGCAAGTTAAATCAGATGCCCTTTCTCGGATTCATGGTGAACCCAAAGGAGAAGGTCCTGTGAAGGAGAATAGGGCCATGATTGAAAGTAAGCGGATAGTGGGGGCCACGGGTATGGATGATTTTACTGTTTTGGTAAAAGAGCGATTGAAGCTTTTGGATTTGGCTCCTTTGTTATCTATGCCCCAGGTTAGTAGGAAGGAAGGGTTGTTGTATCATGGTGACAGGATGGTAATTCCTCCTTCGTTACGGGATGAGGTCCAGGAATGGTGCCATTCATCTGCATTGGTGGCACATCCAGGGATAAGGAAAACGAGAGAACTGTGTGAGCGGTGGTTTTGGTGGGACTCCATGATAAGTGACATTCAGGGATATGTGAAGTCATGCCCTGTATGTGCCATCAACAAGCCCTTGCACTGTAAGCCCTCAGGGCTTTTGTGCCCCTTGGAGGTACCGCCTTCCCCGTGGCATACCATAAGTATGGATTTTGTAACTGATCTGCCGTTAGCCTCTGGATATTCGGCTATATTGGTGGTGGTGGATTTATTCACCAAAATGGCACATTTCATACCACTCTGCAAAATCCCTACGGCAAAAGAAATGTCTGTGGTCTTTATGTCTTCAGTAGTACGTTTACATGGGTTGCCGGAGGTGATTATATCTGATCGGGGAGCACAATTTGTGTCCCATTTTTGGTCTGAACTGTGTCTGGTTCTGAAAACAGAGATACGTTTGTCCTCGGCATACCATCCTCAGTCTGATGGACAGACTGAGCGAACCAACCAGACAATGGAACAGTACCTGAGATGTCTGATTACCTCCTTGTCATGTGAATGGGTGACGGCTCTGCCCATTGCTGAGTTCGCATATAACAACAGCTTGCACTCCGCTTTGGGCATGACCCCATTCTATTGTTCACTTGGGTACCATCCTAGGGCGGTAGCTATTCAGCCCACGGGACGCATGCCAGCCATTGATGGGGTTTGTAGGCGACTGAGCGACATTTGGGGCTTGGCCCGGGAGAGTCTGGTGGAGGCCAAGGCTGCTATGAAGGCACAAGCGGATAAACATCGGGCCTCAGCTCCCTCATATAAGGTGGGTGATATGGTGTGGTTAGCATCCCGTAACTTGAGGTTGCAAGGATCACGTAAACTGCAGCCCCGGTACGTAGGTCCCTTTCCAATAGTCCAGGTTATTAACCCGGTTGCGATGAAGCTTGAGTTGCCACAGGACTATGGGGTACACCCTGTGTTCCATACCTCATTGTTGAAACCTTACATACCCTCTGCACAGGAGTTGCCCCCACCACCTCCATTGACAATTGATGGTCAGGAAGAATTCGAGGTACATGCCATCTGCGACTCTAAACGGATTAGGGGTCGTCTCTTTTACTTGATTGACTGGAAAGGATATAAACAGGAGGATAGGACTTGGGAGCCGGCTGGTGGGGTTCATGCCCCTCGACTGGTTAGATTGTTCCATAGGCAGCATCCCTTGAAGCCCCGTCCCGTGGGGAGGGTTGTAGGGGGGGGGGTACTGTTAGGAAACGGCAGTTAGTCCTATTTCTGTGACCATGGGCCACCATCACATGACCTGGGTTATGGGTATAAATCTGTGTCCTACCTTTCTATCATTGCTCGATATCGCCATTGCTGTGACCTTGGTATCCAGCTCCTTCGTTTCCTGTGCTTTGCTGAAAGTTCCCGTTGCCATCTTTCTCCTTTTTGTCTCCCACGGGCTCGTGGGAGATTTTTGTTCGTTGTTTACCTTGCCCTTCCCCGCTGGAGGTAGAGAGTAAGTTTAGTCCCCCCTTCCCCACTTTGCTTGTAGGTTCCTTTTTTGTTTCCCTCCCTCTCTGTTGCCAGCGTTTGTGTTTATTGCTTGTTGTGTGAGCGGGGGCTCCCGTTCTCACTTGTTGCCACTTTTTGCGGTGTCCGCAGCGCGGTATTAATCGCGCTGTTTCTTGAATCCGGGCAATTCGCATAGGCGCCTGTCCACATCGTTGGCGCGCGGAAGTGACGTTTCGGGTCATTCCGCTTCTGGCATTGTGTGTACAAACGCTGGCGCGTTAGAAGTAAAGAGAGTCACTAGTCTCTCTTTTGTCCCTTGCCCTATTTTGATTATACGAGGGTTTTTTTTTAGCTTGGGTTAGCGGGATCGTTTTCCCAGCCTCTCTTTTTTCCCCTTTTATGGTGCTTAGCTTTGCACCTTTACTGAACTCAGGACGCTGTGTTTTGTGTGCCCCTGACTGGTTGCCATCTCCTTGGAGTGCCTTTTTCCTTTTGGAGATACCAGTTCCTACACGAAGCCAAGCCTGCGCTTACCACTGGTAAGGAGGGGGTGCATGTTGGGGTGGAACATGGTCACTGACATAGAGGCTATATAGGATCCATGTACATTGAAAGATTGTCTTTCCCTTGTTGACTCCAGGTGCAGAGGCGTGAAGGAGGGAGCCGTGTCCTGACGTTCGACAGGGTGGGAGACTTGGTGTCTCGTGTTATACCACCCTCTTTTCGGGTCCACTGGAATGCTCACAGTATAAATCTTCTGTGGGTCTTCGGTGGACAAGAGAAGGGGACTGGTGCATGCTACGCTCCTGCAGTGCTTGGGCTGAGCAGGGTCCAACACCTGCACGGCCTAACCTCGCGCGTCTCAGCGATGGCGTCTTTCCCCCCAGCTTTAACGAGACCCAGTTGACAGGGCAGCAGTGCAAGACGCCATTACGGAGTATTTTCGGCTCAGCACAATGTGTGAAGCTTACCTTCACGTCCTATGGGATGGCTTCAGAGCCACTATATGCAGGGTGCTGATTTCCATCTCCATAGCCAGGACTCAGGAGGTGCGACTCCTTGAAGCCAAGCTCACAGCAGACATTGTTGCCCTTAGGCGCACTGACAAACAACACACAACTTGATATATGCTGAGGGGGCAGGTCCAGGTCAACAAGGCTGAACACTTGTTCCGTGCTCTTAAGCAAAAGTACTACCGGGGGAGATAAAGTAGGTTTCCTCCTGGTGCACAGGCTGCATCACCAGTGTAAGTTGCCAAATTTGCAAACTTCAGAAACCAAACTCGGCCTGGGTATTTCAGGAAATGAACAAACAGAAAACTTTCAGGACTACTATTGAACCCTTTACGCCTCAGGGCAGAAGACTCTGCAGAGACAGACAACTACTCCCAGAGCTGTCCTTAGCCCACTCCCACACTCGTGACCTAGAAGAGCCCTTCTCTGCTGCCGAACTCTGCAAGGCACTCCTGGAGCTTCCTAAAGGGAAATCTCCTGGTCTCATTGGCCTCACGCCGTCCTTTTATATGGTTTTCCTACCGCAGCCCCAAGCTCCCCTGCTCACTTGTTTTTAACTCTCTGACCCCCTCCAACGGCCTTACGCCCACCATGTCCAATTCTGAAATCGTTCTGATCCCCAAACCAGGCAGCTACCTACCCTATGTTCCCCTTATCATCTAATTGCCCTACGAAATATTGACAGGAAGCTCTACGCCAAGATTCTGGCTAACCATTTGGAGCACCTTCTCCCTGGTTCATTAGAACCGCCCTAAGTGGGGTTTATAAAGGACAGAAAACCTTCCCTGCTAAACTCACCCTGTCATGATGAGTAAGATATGTCCTCCTACTCAGCGCCTACTTCCTCCATTTGTATTAATGGCATGACCACCAACTCCTTTCCGTTATTCCGAGGCACCCCCAGGGCTGCCTGTTGTCCTCTTTACTCTTCGCCTTAGTGGTTTAACCCTTGGCTTTCCAACTCCGACGCTTGGTTGACATCAGAGATATTCCCTTCACAGGTCAGGAACATGAGGTCCTCCTATACATCGATGACCTCCACCTGGCGCTATAATAGCTGGATACCTCCCTCCTGGCCGTTGTCCAGATCTTGGAAACTTATGAGCATATCTCTGGATACAAGATAACTTTTCTCACTCTCACTTTTGGGCGCAATGCCTCTTGGATTTCCAGGCACTCTCACCCTTTCAATGGGCCTCACACTCCATACAGTAATTGAGTCTCACCATCACAGACTCCCTCTCCTCCTGGACAAGGGCAAATTGTCTGCACCTACGGAAGGCGATTCATGAAGAACTCTGTCGTGGAGGTTGCTTCATATCTCCTGGTTGGGTCACCTGAATGTGATACAGATGAATATTCTTCCCAGGCTTCTCTACATATTCCAATTCCTCCCTAAACCCATCCCCACCAAAGACATCACCAGATTGCAGGCTGAACTCTCCTTTATCTGGAAGGCAAAGTACCCTCGCTTATCTATAGCACTTCTAATGCTTCACCGCAACCGTGGGGGGCTCGCATGGCCCAACCTTCGGGGCTATTACTGAGCGGCATCTACCTAGGCTTCATCTCCGAATGGGTAGTGCCGGAGAGCAAAAAGCACTGGGTACACATGGATAGAGTAGTGGCGTGCAGGCCTCTGTGGGACCTTGCCTATCTGCCCAAACAGTCCCGACAATGCAGTGCTTATGTCGCTACCCTGAGCACTCACTCACATTTGAAACCCTGACATGCTGACGCGCTGCTGAACTACCTGAGCACGCTAGCACGATATTGTTCTTAGCTGCATAAATACAAATTTTAAAATCGCCGTATGTACTGCTTGTAAATGATAACTATTTGCACAGTATAAATTTTAAATTGTTGGCACATTAGTAAAATTGTACATTTGTGTGTAGGCCACCGCTTATCTCCCCGTTCCACCGCAGCTTGTGCTGTTTGTTGTGGAGGGAGTGGACTAGCGCGGTACAGAGGGAGTCCATCACCCTCATTTCCGGGGGCCATCTTAGAGAGGTGACGGTCTAGTGGTTGCACTAGGACCATCAGGAGCCTCCTATTTAGGGCGAGCATTTTTGGCCGCGCCAAAGCACTCACTCACATTTGAAACCCTGACATGCTGACGCGCTGCTGAACTACCTGAGCACGCTAGCATGATATTGTTCTTAGCTGCATAAATACAAATTTTAAAATCGCCGTATGTACTGCTTGTAAATGATAACTATTTGCACAGTATACATTTTAAATTGTTGGCACATTAGTAAAATTGTACCTTTGTGTGTAGGCCACCGCTTATCTCCCCGTTCCACCGCAGCTTGTGCTGTTTGTTGTGGAGGGAGTGGACTAGCGCGGTACAGAGGGAGTCCATCACCCTCATTTCCGGGGGCCATCTTAGAGAGGTGACGGTCTAGTGGTTGCACTAGGACCATCAGGAGCCTCCTATTTAGGGCGAGCATTTTTGGCCGCGCCAAAGCACTCACTCACATTTGAAACCCTGACATGCTGACGTGCTGCTGAACTACCTGAGCACGCTAGCACGATATTGTTCTTAGCTGCATAAATACAAATTTTAAAATCGCCGTATGTACTGCTTGTAAATGATAACTATTTGCACAGTATAAATTTTAAATTGTTGGCACATTAGTAAAATTGTACCTTTGTGTGTAGGCCACCGCTTATCTCCCCGTTCCACCGCAGCTTGTGCTGTTTGTTGTGGAGGGAGTGGACTAGCGCGGTACAGAGGGAGTCCATCACCCTCATTTCCGGGGGCCATCTTAGAGAGGTGACGGTCTAGTGGTTGCACTAGGACCATCAGGAGCCTCCTATTTAGGGCGAGCATTTTTGGCCGCGCCAAAGCACTCACTCACATTTGAAACCCTGACATGCTGACGCGCTGCTGAACTACCTGAGCACGCTAGCACGATATTGTTCTTAGCTGCATAAATACAAATTTTAAAATCGCCGTATGTACTGCTTGTAAATGATAACTATTTGCACAGTATAAATTTTAAATTGTTGGCACATTAGTAAAATTGTACCTTTGTGTGTAGGCCACCGCTTATCTCCCCGTTCCACCGCAGCTTGTGCTGTTTGTTGTGGAGGGAGTGGACTAGCGCGGTACAGAGGGAGTCCATCACCCTCATTTCCGGGGGCCATCTTAGAGAGGTGACGGTCTAGTGGTTGCACTAGGACCATCAGGAGCCTCCTATTTAAAGCTCACATGGGGCTGACGCGCAGCGGACGCGCGCAGCGGGCGCACCGATGGCGCGCCAGAGGTAAGCCCGTCTGTGCCCGTCCGTGCCGCGGCCGGGCCTAGGGCCACCCCCCTTAGCCATCCTAGTCACGATATGCATATTCCCAGAGATATGATATATTCGCTGCAGACCCAGGGTACGTGCTGCCATAACACACTGCAAGCTGACACCTGGTGGGGACCAACATGCTGTAACAACTGCAGAATTGAGTTAATCCCGGAGATACAAAACACAATGCCAAACTGCCTTACTACTTTTCGAGGAGGGCTTATTAACGCCAGGTCAATGTGTAAAAATGGAGCGCACGTACATGACCTAATTGCGGAAAATGATCTGGATTGTTTGTTCGTCACAGAGACGTGGCTCAAAGCCTGGTGCACCCCGGATGTTGTTGTAGCTTTGCCGCAAGGGTATTATATCCAGCGATTGGATAGGCCGGAACAACGGGGGGGGGGCTCGCCATTATCCATCGCGAATCGATCAAATGTACTTCATTTGAACTCCCAGACATCAGGGGGGCGGAAAGCCTGGGTTTCAATCTCCATATACACAAGACCACTACTTTTACTCTGTCTGGAGTACTGATATACCGACCTCCGGGTCAACAGAAAGACTTTTTAGATAGTCTAGCGGAGGTGATCAGTAACCTTGCTCTCAAATTCGCCAATTTTACAGTTGTAGGCGATCTGAATCTTCACCTTGATTCTGACTCAGATTCAAATGCGGCCTGTTTTAAAGATCTAATCGACGTGCTGGGGCTGACCCTATTGACACGGGACCCTACTCATAAGGCAGGACATTCATTGGACTGCGTTTGTTCAAATCTAACATCCTTAAAGGTAAAACCGCCCCGCCCTCTAACCTGGACCGACCATATGTTTATCCCATTTGACCTTTTAGTGGAGGGAAGGGGGATCAGAAAGGGTGTCCCTAGGGCTGATGCCAGTATGAAATACGATTGGAAAAAAATAAGCAATGACCCAGATCTGCAGCAGAGAGCTGTGGCGCTTAAACCCACTCTTACGGGTGCCACAGAGGCAGATAATAAAAACTTTAATCACTGGATTAAGGAAATCTGTGGCCCCCCGAAGGCCTCAAACCCCAGTAAACCGCACTATAACAAAAAATCGGCACCCTGGTTCTCACTCTCCTTGAAAGAGAAATATGTAGAGGTTAGAAGATTGGAGAGGAAATGGCGGCGCTTGTATAAGGAAGAAGATTGCAGCCACTATAAGGAATCTAGGAGGCAATACCACGCTCAGATTAAAACTGCCAAAAAGGAATATTACTTAAAAGCAATTGACTCTTCGAACAATAAACAGAAAGAGATTTTTAAAGTAGTCAATGGTTTTATGAAACCAAGTTTCCTCCTATCGGAGATCCCTCCCTCCCTCACTTTATGCAACTCGATTGCAGACTTTTTTGAGCAGAAAATATTAAACCTCACCAAAGACTTTTCTGAACCACCTGCTGCCAAGGCAGTAGAGGACCTAGAAATTGCCTCTGGAGCAGCACAACTCTGTGATTTCCTGCCCATTAGTTTAGAAGACTCACGTCAATTGATTCTGTCCACTAAATACGGCTCTCCCTTTGACCCCTGTCCCCCTATGCTGATACATGCCTTAGTAGATACAGTTAACCCTACCATAAATAACATCATAAATTCATCTTTGTCTTCTGCCGTGATTCCATCGGAATGGAAACTGGCAGCAGTGAAACCTCTGCAAAAAAAACCCTTGCCAGACCCCTCAACACTCTCCAACCTTCGTCCAATCTCCCTGCTCCCGCTGCTTTTCAAGATGACTGAAACTGCGGCGAATAAACAGCTGACCAAATTTCTGGAGGATGAGGACATCCTGCACCCTAATCAATCTGGGTTTCGGGCCTCACACTCCACCAGTCTGCCCTTTTGTACACCGTGGAGACACTGAAGACCGCTATGGATCAAGGAAAGAAGGCCGTCCTTATCTTGCTTGATCTATCGGCGGCTTTCGATACGGTGTCCCACTCAATATTGATCAGTCGTCTGGTAGCAGCGGGGATAGTGGGCACCGTGTTGGACTGGCTGAAGAATTTCCTTGACCATCGTAGACAGGTCACGGTGTTGGGAGAACACTGCTCCGAGGAAAAAACCACGCAAACAGGGGTACCTCAGGGCTCCACTTTGAGCCCGGTACTGTTCAACTTATACATGACCCCCTTGATTGAGCTGATTTCGTCTTTTAACATCAGTACCATATCATACGCTGACGATACTCAGCTCATTCTGGTACTAGACAGGGAAAATGGAAAGGCAGAGGAAAATCTAAAAGACTGCCTTACCGCAACCTTCATTTGGATGCGTGAGAACCATCTAAAGTGCAACACCGGGAAGACCGAAATTATACCCTTCGGCCCCCAAAACCCCTTTTCCCCTAGCCTATGGTGGCCACTGGATGTGGAGTCCCCTCCTGATACCATCGTTACGGCCCGGAACCCAGGGATCAGGTTTGATAATGCCCTATCTTTCAAACAGCAGGCAGGGGCAGTGGCAGGGTCCTGTTTTAACATCATCAGAGGACTAAGAAAGTTCTTTGATTTTCTCCCTCTGACAGCCAGGAAGACGGTGACAGTAGCACTTGTAACATCTCGTTTGGACTACTGCAACAGCTTATATGCAGGACTAAATCGATCTGTCCTGCACAGGCTACAGGTCGTCCAAAATGCTGCTGCCCGCCTGGTTCTAAAATGGCCGAGGAGGTCATCTGCCTCGGCTGCTCTCAAGGCCCTACACTGGCTGCCCATTCACAAACGCATACTGTTTAAAATTTTGGTGATTACCTTTAGAGCATACCACCAACAAGGACCCAAATACTTTCTCCCCTGGTTTAAACTGTACGCACCAACACGTTCCCTTAGATCAGCCAACATGAATCTGTTACAGATTCCCAAATTCAGACTCTCAACAAGAGGAGGGAAATCTCTTGCAACATTGGGCGCAAAAGCTTGGAATAAACTCCCACCCAATCTGCGCCTGATCTCTGCTGAGAATAACTTCCGTAAGGCCCTGAAAACCTGGATTTTCAACCTCTCAGATACGGTCTGTATGACTTTGGTTTAGGCACAGTGTGTTCAGTATTGACGAGATGGATGTGTGAGCTGACTTTCCGGCCTTCCACCTAGGCTACGGGCTATATGCGCCAGGATGCTCCTTGGAGTGACAGCCGCGCTATATAAGTGCACGCTTACATTACATTACAAGGCGTTGGAGATCTGGGACAAACTGGCTACAAGACACGGACTGACCACATTCCCATCGATCAAAGATGCACCCCACAGCGGTGAGGTGTGTCCCCAGGGCACAGTGTGGTGCCTCCTAAGGGAGGTTGCTAAATTTTCAACGTGGTCTTTTCAGTGAATTGATATCCAATGGATTACTGAAACATGCTTCTCATTCATGTAGTTGTATTTGGTTTTATCCATTGGCTGCAGTTTTAATCACTACGTTCATTGATTTTAGAACAATGCTTGCCAGGTCCCAATGCATTTCGGCCGTATGCAGCCTTCATCTGTAAAAGTAATTGAACAAACATCTCTGGTTCACGATACATGAAGAATATACATAATATGCGTTTTCAGATTACATCATCTATCAACAAAGCATGCTAATTAGTGCGTATTTATCAGTGCGTTATGTTCGCAAACATGTCTGTGGTTATTATAAACGTGATCAGCAAATGAATCGGTGGTGCACAAATTTGGGCCGTGCATATGACTAGTGGTTTTAGTCAATGGTAACCGTGAAAAAATACATTGGGTTCATGCTGTATGTGTCCTGATTCGCGGTATTCCCAAAGGGGATAGCGGCTTCCGGCGTGTGTTTATGTGGCATTTAAACCTTGATAGAAAAAAATATCAGGCGCATTCTGTTTCCATAACTGTAGTTTACCTGGTGGGAAGGGGGGCTACCGGCGTGATTGTTTTGTGGCATTTCAAAGCTTCAACGGTTAATGTGCACGGTTTAATTATATAAGGAATAGTGACCCTTGTGTCTTTGCGTGTTCCCGAATTTGTACTTACTTGAAGAGCTTAGCCTTCATGCTCCGACGCGTTCTCTACAATGTTCTGATGGAAGTGCGAGGACATTAGATTCTGTCATTCATATAACATATGTTCCAATATGCCTCTAACGTTCTTATTTAACCAACGTGTGTCTTACTCTTTTGACTACAGTTTATTAGGGTTTAAAACGTGTTTTGTTTTTATTATTTGTGATTACAACCCCAATTTCTTGTATGTTTATCAACAAAAAATCCTATTCACATCATGTCAAGGTATAAACCCAAGGTTGAACTAAAATAGAAAATAGGCCTTTTAACCAAAATAAAAGTGGGTCCCATTAGTGAATTATATAGCTAAACAAAGTATGTAAACTTTACAATCTGGGGCAGTTTTGAAGTTGTAAAGACACCCCGAACACCTGTTTTGCATGGTATCGGAGACGGACACAATGTTTGTTTTACTATTAAGGGAATATTCTGCAAGAACGTGCGCTGCAGACAATAAAACAGGAACACAAACTGCAAACAAAAAGGCCCACAGAATGACCTGTCACGTTAACCTGTTGTGCACTGTCTAATTGCCCTCTAGGCCAGTCCCACCCTGGATAAAACTACGCCCTTCTGATGAGTTCATATAAGATTTAAACGAAATAGGGATTGCATGAAAACATTTCTCAGGGTGTCTGACTTCTAACTGATCTTTTTAGCAAATATGGAGTCAGGCAGTGACCGGCTTTCAGTGCTCTAAATTTATCATAACAAGCATTGAAAGTTATTACAAGGCACAAAAAAATCACCTTTCAGCTCTGGATTTTAATGCTCACCACTCCTCATCTGTAGTGCAGTCACAACAAGCATGCCTGTCACAGTATATACTGAACTGCACACACCCGCCGTTCCTCACCTTCAGTAAACTTGTAGTCCTAGGGCCCTAATGATGTGCTGAGATCATCTCACACTATCCCCTACTTTGTCAAAAACATCACGGCTAAAGGAAAACCCCTGCTTTTCTTCTTTGGGGATATGAGATACACTGGCTTTATCATAGTCAATGAGCTGGGTAGACAAAAGTGATACAAACCAACCTCCACCTTAACTTCCTCTACGCGAAGGGAAGCAGTAAAAGTAGAGGTAAAGTAATTTCGGGCTGGAAGTATCTTTCACGATGAACCTAAAGGCGACTGGAGCAGGATAGCAGTCTAAAGGCCTTAGTCATTAATACACTATTTTTATGAAAATCCGTGCGTGGTTGTTGTTTCTTTTTATTTGTATTTTTTTGTTGCAATTTTCTATATAATCAGATCTCTCTATCTTTCCATTGGTTTCTAGGATGTACCCTGGCACTTTCAAAGCATTCCAGATCAGGAGAGGAGATGAGAAACTGTTTATTAAATCCCCCAGTAAGTTATCACTGTTGCGTGCACTAAGAACAATAGATATATATGCAAAACTTAAAATAAGTGTGTGGTCAAGGTTCAAACTGGATGTTTAAGACAATTATGAGTAAGTTTGACTTATGGGGCAGGATTCACAAACATAAATATGCCCATATGTATTTACTTGCGCCTAAATGTAATCCTACATCTAAGTGTAAATCTCTGTTTTCTAAAATTGGTGTGGGGTCTTCTTTTTGCTGACCCATAAAACAGCTAGCCAGATCACTTTTTTTATACTGTCATCAGGGTTCTTTAACTTTAGCCATTTGAAGGAGATTCACAGAACCCCACTCAAGGCTGCTCAACGGTTTGGCCAAGTTTTTCTGCCTCACCTTGAGTTCACTAGTAAACCACCCTGTATCATGTGCTGTCCCCCTGTGGTTCTCTTTAGGGCATAATGATTTAGGAGATGCTGCTAAAATTCTCCTCACCAGTTCCTTCAAGGAGGTGATTGAGTTCCTCTCATTGAACCTCTCAAACTCTGTGCAGAACAGACCACAAATTGCAACACTTCGGATGCAGAATCCTCATGTTATTTTAATTGCTTGAGATTTTCTGCAAACCCACTACTCATCTCCCAGCTCTGACATACTGTTGGTTTCTGTTGGAAGCCTTTTAAAATTGCCTCTCTCACATGAACCTATGGATTCCATAAAAGAAGACATGAAAGTTGTGGCAATCAAATCTCTTTACCACAACTAGGTAGAGTTGGCTGTCCCACTGATCTACCACGAAGAACAACTTGTGAAGGTGATTAAGAAAGCCACAGCCAGTGGCACTGCAGTTTCAAATGGCTTTCATCAGGCCTTCTTCAAGGTCCATGTGGACTTCTGCGCAGTCAAGCTGTGTATAGTTTACAAGGCAGTTTTGAGTTGTGGGAAAGTTCCTGACTCATGGAAGGGATCAATAATCCACCACATCCACAAGGATGGTGACAAAGGCCAGCCTGGCAGTTATCGTATAATAGCCCTCTTGGACAACAAGGCCAAGTATTTTGCCAGTTACTACAGGACCTACAAAAGTAGTCCTCTGACCTTTCAGTTGTTCCTTGAAATCAAGTAGGCTTCCATCCAGACTCAAGGACACTGTCCAATCTCATGTCACTCTCTTTGTTTATGGAGAACCGGCTATTCAATTCCTGTACACAGGTACCTGGTTAGAGGTTAAGATTGGCGATGGCAGGAGGCTATCCAGGAAAATAACCACTTTGTCTGTATTGATACAGCTGTGTGTGTTAGCACCGCTCCTTTTAAACCTGTTTATTTTAACCTGTTTATCTCTGACCTCTCTGGGAAGCATGACATGGTGAATGCACATCCTCCCAAGCTGGGGGGTAAACTAGTTCATGACATCCTGTTCACAGACATTTTATTACTAATGAGCAAGACCTGCGTCGGATTGCAAAGACTATTGAATCCACAACATGACTACATAACCACAAACAAACCTGAAATCAACGTGAAAAAAACCAAAGTTCTTATAGTTCAAAGCAAGATAAATTAAAAACCTTGTGAATTGAGCATAAACTGGAAACCAGTATTGGTTTGAGAACGATCACAAATATCTTGGGGTCATAATCGATAACGGAGTGTTGTTTAAGAAGCATATGGCCCATTTCAAGTCCAAAGCTGGATCCTTCAACCATGCATTTTAATTGTCGACACAAATTGATTGTTGGCTCAAACCTCCTCTCTCGATTGCTGGTAGAATTGCCATCATTAAAATGTATACCACCCCAATTTTTATATTTATTCCTTAAAATCCCCATAGCCCTTACAACCAAATTTTTTTATACACTCCGCTGTTTGCTCATTAGACTGGTCTGGGCTGGCAGGCAACCGAAAATCAACTGGCAAACCTTGACGATGCCATACCAGAGTAGGAGATTTGGGGTCACTGATTTTTATTTACAAGTGCACTGTGTGTACTACTGGTACCACCCTGGCGCTAGGCTGCTATATTTGAAACTGGATCGGTCACAGGCCCACCTGTGTTCGCTTTCCTCTATTATACGTCGAGGCTTGCCTAGGACACCATCCGAGATATAAGCATTACAAACCAAATATTGGGTCGGGGTTATGTTACAACGATATCTCAATGTTGACCTCCTCTATACCCCACACATACTGTTGCTAGATAATCCTTAGCTGCCTCCGACCACAGAAACACTCCCCAAGCGAACCCTAGACTTGTGTAGACTACTTACTCTAGGTGACCTTTTTCACGGTACCCAACTGCACACTGTTGTGGATTTAACAGTGGGACATGCCGTGTCTTACATGGAAAGTTTTATTCTGCATGGATTCAAAAACTCTATACGTGTTGCACTCCCATCTTCCCCAGAGGAACTGACAGAATTTACCCCACTTACATTACTTCTCAAGTGAACTAGTGGGCCCATCTGGTTTCCGAACTCGACCACTTATCTTTATAATTTTGGCCAGCGGTTGGGGTGGGGGCCTGGGCAGCATGGGAGAGAGATTTGGGCTGCTCCCTACCAGACCGGATGTGGCTTTGTTGCTCCGATTTCTCTTATCTGGGTTGGAGCTGCGTACCAATACTGGCATATTGGGGAAGGTTCTTTGCCACCTATCCTGGATGATTGAATCCGAATTACGTTCAACCCGTTTGTGGCCCTGTTCGGCTATGTCAGGCCTTTACCGGCAGGAGTAAGATGATTTGTTGCTATTTTTCTGCTTCTCACTATAAGACAGGTTTCGTTACATGGGGGAGATCAACCGTTCCAACTGTGAAGACCTGGATTCAGGACTTATTATATTGTGACACTACTAGTGACACGTATGCCACATTACAACTGCATGCTTCACGACACAGAAATATATGGTAGCCATTGCGGACCGATTTATTGCTTCACCCTGAGGATATTGACTGATTGTACTGTACCTGAACTGAGCTGAGATAGATTACATATACACATGCAATGCATAATTGGCTATTGCTTCATTTATACCCTCATACACCTATTAAGGGGTTTATAGACACCCTCACGCTATGATACAATATTAACATTATGGACTACACATGAATATTTTCCATTTCCTCCTATTGTTATTCCAAATGTAACTGGTGCCACTCGATCCTTTTCTCTGCGTGTGGAGTTGCTATCTGCCGAATATACCGTATATATTGCACTCTAATTATTGATGCTGCATATGCTGATGCTCATTTTACTTACATTTTTGTTGTCCCTGTATTTTATTTATCTTTCTTTCTCTTTTGCTCTCCTGTTCCTTATGTCTTTGGTTTTTGTTCTCTAGTTAAAAACTTAATAAATAGAATTTTTAAAAAGCCTATGTGTTTCCGTTTCTTTCAAAATCTCTGAAAGACCGACGTTTGGCCTACTGTTAAAAATTCAAAACACTAGACAGGCTCACTCTCTGTCCTAAGGAAGTGAAGTCCTGCGAGGTAGGGTCTCGGTACTGTTAGATCAGCTTATTGTAAAACCATATCCACTTACTTTTGACCTGCCACAATTTGCCTCCAGGATGCAGGTGCCATTAGAATTTGGTCTCCCAAAATAGGCTTTGATGAGACAAGATATATTTTTGAAGGTGCATCGGCCCTTTAAAGCCACCCAGGAGGGAACAATGAACCACATGATTTGGCAACAGTTGATTGCCACCACAGGAGTATTGCCTTACAGAGATGATCTTGATTCCTGCCTCCAACATTACAAGCTTCTGACCTCTGGGGTGTGGCACGCTCAGGGCAAGAATTTACAAGATTATTAAATAAACAAATACATTAAATTTCCTTGCTGGCAGACAAAATAGATTTGATTCCTCAGTCTTACCTGTCGGCTTGCAGCTCTCAATTCATAAAATGTATGTTTCATCTTCATCGTCGTGGTGCTCTGCTCACTTGGACTGCCAACCACTCTGTTGTTGAGCACCAGACCCCAGTGTGTCCAGGCTGAGCGGTAAGGCCGAGGAAACTTTAATGCACAATATTTGTATTTTCCTGAAACCCTTGCCTGAACGAAGATGCAGACTGAGGCATGGTTGGCTCCACCATTAGGGTGGAGGAGTGCCGCCCCACTGCTTTCTCGCAGTGTGAGAAGCAGAAAAAAAATGGAATTTGAAATACCATTTTATTTTCTGCTTCTCGCTCTGTGAGAAAGTAGAAGGCAGGGGTGTGCATCATTGGGGCGGGCGGGAGGATATGCCTGGTCGGCTGGGTCCGGGAGGAGTGACTTGCACCACTCTGAGTACCCTGACTGTTTGGATGACCAAAGCAGTCGTGCGCACTCTATGTTTTCTCTATGTCGGCTGCATGCAGCCTGCATAGAGAAAATGGCCTCCCTACAGGTGCCCGGCTGGGCGCTGTCCGGTACTCCGCAGCAATCACAACGTTGCAACGGAGGGAAGGGAGCCATCCTGTTCCTGTTCAGGAGTAGGAAAACGCGGACCCGGCCAGGAGCAGAGGTGGCGCGGGACCGGTCAGGTAAGTTTTATTTTTATTTCCCCCCCTCTCAGTAACCCCCGCCAACCCCCCTTCCCCCACCCGGAGGAATTGCGAGCCGCGACTGGACTGAGGAAAAGACTAATTATAAGTCATCTCGGGACTTGCAAGCTAACATGCTGCGATCTTTGCATGGCGCTTTATCCACCTGCAGCCTAAGGCACTAGTGGCTGACGGTAATGTTTGAACTAATGTCATCAGTTCTTAATGATGAGTGTATAGGACAAGTTTTTGTCAATATTGTATATGAACTACGGGTAATTGACATTACTGTATTTAACCCTTGCTGTATGTAATAACCCACAATTGACTCGGGGTCTGCAACCCCATACATTTATTGGGTTTGCTAAACAACACAGTGGGCCAACAGGGAGATCGGGAAAGAAAGCTTGTGACATTTATTAACCGCCCTGTAAGATAAATACCCCGGCTAAGTACTGGTACACTCTGTCTATTGAGCCTAGTTGTACGCACAAGCGGGGAGGGCGCACAGGGCTTTTCACATATAAATACGTTCCAACCCTGTGAAACAACGGTAAGGGTATAGTTCCATCAACCGATCAGGATATAGCTGATATATAGTGGCTTTTTTGATAAACGGGGAAAAGAAAGCTACACATCAGCCCATCTGGCAAGAAGACGTCCATTGTAAAAGAGTCGAGTACGACCCTAATGAAATATTTGACGGGCGCAGTAGGAGCCATAGAGAAACAAATTCGTAACGTAGAGGAAAAACTCAATAAAGGGTTGTCCGCCACAAGTATTAATGAACCTGTTACAAACATGTTGAACGATGCACCCGCCATTTTTATAGAAAACGCATCCCCCCTCGATCAACATAATGGGTGTGTACAGCAGGGTAGTGAGGAGATTTCTGTAATTGACCTATTTATTTATTCATTTTATTGAATTTATATTGCGCACAATATAAATTCAATAAAATAAATAAATAAATAGGTCAATTACAGACCTAGAGGGCTCTGATCTCCCCCTTCAAAAAAGAGCATGTGTGTCCCAGAATCATCCCCTTACTATTTTAGTACCTCAGATCCACGAAGTTCCAGCGACACCAAATGTTCTAATTTCAAAAGTAAATCTCAGATAGGGAAAGAGGCAAAAAAGGCAGCAAGGAACAAAAGAAAATTGTGTCCAAAATCCACCAGCGATGAACGCTTAAGCAAGGGCCAAAACAATACTGATTATGGAGATATTATGAAGTCAATAGTTGATCTCACTACGTTTTGTTGAAAGAAGCAATAGCTTTGATGGGTAATAGATTGGGACAGATAGAGTCCACCCTGACAATTCTCACAGCACAAGGGAAAAAGGTATACAGTAAACAGGTTGTTCCTAGTAGGGCAAGCAACATTCAGCCTAGCCAGCCTAGTAGCCCGCACCGAGTCAGGCTCCATGAATCTGCCAGTCAAAATAATAGCGGGCATCGTTCTTCCTTGCCCATGGAAGTTGGACATGGAAAACGATTAGTAGTACACCTCCACACCAAGATGACGGCTATATTTTGTCAAACCTGAATCTCCCACCCGCGGCAGCTCCTTATACGTTGGTTTTGGCCAACGTTCCTATAGTGGAGGACGGGGTGAGGTAAAACTGTGTAACACTGAGAAACAAAGCCATTCACTTCTTGGGACAGAAAACGGGATATGTTCCACTCATTTAAAATGGCGAGGCGAGTTAGGTGGCTTGGCCCAAGTAATAAATCCTTTGTTGGGGATTGTATAGTTTTATCATTTGCCTCCCCACCTTTACTTAAAGAAATCTTGGATCGGGCCGGAGATAACAGAAGGCAGGCGGCGGGTATAAACGTGCTCCCACTTGGGTTTTTCTACCACCCTAAAATGCCAAACAAGTTTAACATTCACCCCTCTGGTCACCCTCTAAACAACCTTCCGAGGTATAATCTAGAAGTCACAAATAGGTGAATCGCTAGAAGAAGTAGATTGACCTATACTAGCGAGGGTCTCCCGGGAAGGTAGTAATTCAACGGGCTACCCAGCGCCTCCATTTTTAGAAGACCCGGGGTATGTGGGATTAGGAATGCTAATGATAAAATCTTACGAACTTTTGTCCCCCACTCGCTACCTCCTGTGGATGCTAACACGGGAATGGCCATCTCAGAACAGGCACACAAAGTACTCTTGAACGAACTGCTGCAATTAGCCCCTAGAACATCTGGCATTGATGGAGGTGGTACCCCGGTGTCCAGAGAAACTAGCGGGGAGGAAAACGGATTGGGGAGTGTGGCTACCCATGGTACCCACGAGTCGTTTGTAAAGGGACGGGCGAGGATAACATTTTGGAATATCTCGGGGCTTCGTTCCAAGACCAATAACCCAATCTGGGTAGACTTTATTAGAAATTTTGACATCCCATGCCTGCAGGAGACATGGTCTAAGGAGGAAATTCATTTTGATGGTTTTAAAACGTTTCATGTTCCAGCGGGTCACTCGAGTCATGGGAGGCATAAATGGGGGATCTGTGTGTATGTCACAAATTTCTTGGGGGCAGTAGGGATTAAAATGGTGAAATTGTGTAGTTATTACCAAATTATTGTCATCAAAGTGTCCACATTGGTTGAGCTAATAATCATTAATATGTATAACAATTTGGATAAGGGCCAAGTTTGTGACATGCTACGTGACCTCAACGAGGATCTTAAGAGTGTGAGCGATAACTCAGGGAAGGACTCCATCCTTATATGGGGCGGCGATTTTAATCACAACCTCTGCCAACAGTTCTTGAGCGGATGTGGCGATTGTGAGGCTGATAATGATCGCCAGCCCCACTTTATTCACTCTAATGGGGGCGACAGCTTTAACAAAGTTATGGCAACACATAACCTAGGTTTTGCTAACATGTTATGCTCACCTACTGTTGATTTTAGTCCCACGTTTGTAGGGAGAGGACACAGTACCCTGATCGATTTTATTGTTATTTCTAACAGCTACGGTACCTGGGTAGCGGATTTCGTCACCCACACGGTTGGGATCAGTGACCATCTCCCGCTTAGTATTAACATCTTATTCCCACATAAAAAGGCAAGCTCTCTGGTAGAGAGCTTAGCCTGGACTCAAGGGTGCGTATTGGATAGACTAAATGGGTATTCCCTTCGATGGGCCAAGAGTGACCCTGAGGCCACTAATAAGAACATAATTATGGAGGCTATAACTCCAATTTTAAAGTGTTTGCAGGAAGAGGTATCACACTCAGACATATTGGGTTCCTTTGCCGTTATTACAAGGATAATTAAAAAAATCCTACAACTCCCCGGCAGAGATTTTAAACCCAACAAAAATGGTTGGTTTGACTCTAACTGTATAAAGGCCCACTCCCAATTAAAAATGGCCCTACTTAGTATGAGGAGGGATTCCGAAGTAGTTAGGAGGTGTAGGAAGGAATACAATTTAGCAAGAAAGAGATGCAAGCGGAAAATTAAAGATCAGGTTTGGACCAATTCATATGACGCCTCGTTAGAAAAGGATAGCTCACTCTCTGGGGAGCTGTCAAGGCACCGTTTTTTAGCATGGGGGACGGGGCAAGAATCGAGGTGGCTATATCAGAAGATCTATGGATAGACTTCTTCGCAAAAGTATATAATCCTGGGGGGATAGATAAAATTGTAGATAGGGGGATCGTAACCAGGAGGGCCAATAAACATTTGTACAATTTAAAATTAACATCAGTAACGAGGAAGTACTAGAAGCCATAAAACAAAGTAAGGGAGGCAAAGCGCCGGGCCCCGATGGTACCCCGATCGACATATTCAAGTACTCGGTTGAACTCTGGTCCCCACTATTAACCAGAGTTCTTGAATCAAGTTGCGAGATGGGCTTCATTAAAACCTGGTCCGTATCAGTGATTATCCCCATATTTAAAAAAGGGGACCCGGATAATCCTTCCTGTTATCGCCCTATATCCCTGCTTGATTCCTTTATGAAAGTTACAGGCAGGGTTATTTTGAATCACCTCCAACAATGGGCGGAAGATACTAATGTATTAACCGCCTGATTCATCAAGCTAAACTGCACTCGCAAAGGGCAAGATTCTCAGAATCTTGCCTTTTGCGAGTGCAATTTTTGCATTTAGGATTCATCATCCCAAATGCAAAATTCGCTATTTAAGAATTCGCACATTTGCGAAGAATTGAATTTAAGGAATCTCTATTTGAGATTCCTTGAATGCAATTCATGAAGCATTTTAAAATTGCGAAAAAGCAATTTTGGGCCGCTATTTACCGAGAGGTCAGACCTCTCGGTAAATAGCAAAAACTTAGAAAAATGCTTTTAAAAGCATTTTTCTAAGTTGCATGTTGCACACACACATGTCCTTTGGACATGTGTGTGCGCAACACCTGTTTCAATTTGCATTTAAGGGGTGCTACAGGGTGTCCTTTGGACACCCCTGGCACCCTTTCAATCGCTATCTTATTTGCGAGTAGCAAATTGCTAATCGCAAATAAGGAATACTCCCCATTCATTCCTATGGGCCTTTTGGCCCATAGGAATGAATGGGGAGTTATTCCTTATTTGCGATTAGCAATTTGCTACTCGCAAATAAGGAATGTGTAGGAATCGCTATTTATTTAGCAATTCCTACATGAATACCGTTTTGCGAGTCCTTAATAGCGATTCGCTATGAATCGCTATTAGGAGCTCGCAAAACGGACCGTTGATGAATAAGGCTGCAAGTCCAGTACAATACGGGTTTAGGGAGGGGCGGGGCACTGTAGAGCAGGTGCTAAATTTTTCCATTTTCCATGGAAAATATACTCAGGCTAAGGGAGGCAAATTATACGCAGCATTTGTTGTCTTAAGCAATGCTTTTGATTATGGCAGATTTTATCAGACACGAAGGTGGATGCGGTTCTTATATTATTTTTAAGACAACTCTGTGCAGGTGCTACAGCCAAGGTGAGATTTGGATCAAAAGGTGAATGCACCAAGCCTTTTCACGTGAGGAGAGGAGTCAGACAAGGCTGTGTACTTGCACCTTTTCTTTTTACCTTATACACCAACGATTTGGAAAAAGAATTGGTGGCCAAAGTACGAGACTCACCCCAGGTTAATCATAACGAGATTGTATCGCTCCTGTATGCCGACAACGCCGTCTTAATGGCGAGAACACAAATTGACACACTTAAACAAAAAGAGAGTAAGGGAATCTTATTCACACAAGGGTGTGAATGGAGAGTACTCCTGGTCCCCTGGACTAGTATTAGTAAACAAAAAAGGAGTACCACCTCAAGGGATTACTCGAAAGGTGATCTGAATGAGGACAGATGATGAAGTTGGACAAAGGGAGACGGAAGTCTTCCTTAGGTTATAATAAACCCCTCACTCACCACCTAGTGGTGACATGCTTCATCATCGGGGGCCACCCCGAAGGCCGAGTGCCAACAGGGTGTGCTGCAACACCTGGAATACAGTGGAGCGGGTTCTTGTGAGTGGTGCAGAATTTTTTTAAAAAAATGTCCTGGTATATCTATGACAAATGGATTTTATTTTAAGATTACTGGACATTAAATAAAAACGTGTTGCGATACAATTACAGTGAGTTATGACTGTGTGTATCAGTATGTGCAAGGTCTACATGTTTCAACCCATACATAGCAATTAGCCGGGTTTTCTTCAGGACCGAGAGGAAAATGGGGGATCAGAGTACACTAACACCCTGCTAGCCCTAGATTCCTGAGCCTTAACTACAAAAATCTGTAGTAGGCTGATGCTTCAAGACCCTAAAATAGGGTATGAAGAAAAGACCTGTGGAGAGAAAAGGATAATTAGAACGAGATCGCTACAAGCCTGTAACGTCGTGCAGTGCTCATCACGTGTGTCTCGTGATTTCCTCACACAGTACTCATTCAGACCTTATCGCGTTGTAATGTGATCTAATTGGGGGGAATTAATTACCCCATGTCAGGAATGCTCCGGGGAGATAGCACACTAAGTCAAAGAAGTGCAGTGTATGGTGAGTTTTGGCTCATACACCGGAGTCTTTTTTGACACAACACACCTATCAATATTGTGATGTGCTGAGAAGTACATTATGCACACACTCATCGATTTTAAAGTGTGTGAATCGGCCCTTTTCAAAGGTACACTCAAGTCGGAAAAGCGGCGTGAATTATCAAAAATCAAACAACCTTTCTGGTGTGGTTTTATACACTAAACACAACAAATACGAACAGACACACATAAAAAGACGTACTCCTCCCGGGGGGTCTTAAGGCATCACGGGATGGAGGGAGGGTGGCCTCCGGTTTAGAAACATATTCTAGCAAGGAAAGTAAGGCGAGATTTAGGACGCTGCAGTCACGCGTCTGGAAAAGAACTCCATCATGTAGATGCGAGTAAAGGCAAACGAGTGATGAAAGGGAGCCTCGTTGCCAAGAAATAGAGGTATTACTTACAGTTATCCAGGAGGAAAAAAGCCCGTCATCTATACACCTCTCCGTATGCCTGCAATGGAGGGTGCCGGCAGGCTCGTATACATTGACCCTTCCTGGAGGCGGAGTCGCGTCTGTGCACAGCACGTGACCGACTACGGGAGGCGCGGGGGGACAGTGTGCGCCTCGGTTGCTAGGCAACTACGCAGTGAGCCGGGGTTCGGTTCCTGCTAAATGAAGTAAAATCCTTGACAAGTTTTTAAATTATATTAAATGCCAGAAGTTAAAAGGATATTCAAGGTGTGATAAGTACCGGCAGCTGCACAACATAGTGCCAGCTGCAGGAGGTGCGAAGGGGCATGGTGCTGCCTGGAGCACGGGAATGGCTGAGCTGGGGACCGAGGTGCGATCCTTACTCATGGGATTGTGTGAAGGTGCCAGTACCAATTACAAATGGGAGGTAATGAATTCATAGGGACATTCACAATAGAGAGTTACTGCCAGAAACCACTGAAGTAGCGGACAGATAGGAAACAGTCAATATATGAATGCGATTGACTAGATTAAGGGTTATAGGCTATAAGACAGTTGCCCAGGGGATATTATCGTTCAGCCCCAGTATGTGGGTAGAAAGTCTATAAACCCATCTTTGTTCTTTTTCGTAAAGACGCTTCTGTAAATTAGGGCCTGGAGTGACTTGTTCGATGACCGTCCATGTCATGTCATTAGGAGTGTGATTGTTTGAGATGAAATGATCGGTCAATCTCGTTGCGCTTTTCTTGCAGCGAATGGTGCTGCGGTGCTCACATATACGTTGTTTAATTTTTCGTGTTGTCATTCCAATGTATCTTTTTTTACATGTGCATTCGATCAAATAAACAACGTTGCAGCTACTGCAGTTGGTGTGTGTCTCTTGCTTCCACACCTTCCCTGGTTCAATCTTGAGCTCCTTGGTATCCGATGTCAGGTGACACACACTACAGTTTCCACAGCGATAGTGACCTATGACGTCAGGCAGCCCCCATGCTTGAGTGATGGTTTGGTCTCCTGAAGGTTGTTTTATGATTGGTCTGGTGTTTACTAGACTGTCTTTTAGGCTACGTGATCTCTTGAAGGAGAACAATGGTTTCTCCCAATGGAGATTCCCAGTGTTTATTATCGACCAATGTTTATTTAAGCTCTTCGTCACTTGGTTGGAGATGGTGTTATATGTGGTTACACAGGTTAACGGTATGTCTTTATTCTTGGGCACATTTTTCTCCAAAAGTGCCGCTCTAGGCTGGTTCCAAGCCCTCTTCTGGCATTTCCTGATGGTTTTGGCTGGATAACCATGGATAGTCAGTTTGTTACTTAGGTCTGTAGCCTGTTCTTTATATTCGCTCAATTTGCTACAGTTGCGTTGCAATCCTAAAAACTGACCGTAACGGAGGTTTTCTCTAAGAGGGCGGGGGTGAAAACTCTCGTATCTCAGGAGGTTGTTCTTTGCCGTTGGTTTGTAGTGCGTCCGAGTTGATAAATGGTCAGTTTCTTTTGTGATAACGACATCCAAGAACACCAACTCTTTGTTGTCAAAGCAATGTGTGAACTCTAAATGTTGGTCACAGGTGTTAATCCAATTGATGAAGTCATTTAGTAGTGTGACAGGTCCCTGCCAAATTGCTAAAACGTCATCAATGTAACGTTTCCAGAACTTAAGATTCTCAAAGGGATTGTGGTTGCTCAGAATGAATTTTTGTTCAAAGTTGAATACGTAGAGACCCGCTACGCTCGGCACGAAGACGCTGCCCATGGATGTACCGCCTGTTTGTAAACATAGATCACCTTCAAACTCAAAGAAATTGCGTTTGAATGCCAATCTGGCACATTCAAGGATGAAGGCTCTGGGTGTGTTGAAATTCCAGTCGGTGTTATTCAGGGTCTCTTCCAGGACTCTGATAGTGTCGTCCTGAGGTATGCTTGTATACAAGCTCTCTATGTCTAAGCTTAACAAGATGGTTTCATTGTTTATAGTAAGGTCCTGTAACATTCCGAGTAGACTTTTGGTATCCTGTAGGTAGGTCGAGGTACCCTGAACAATGGTTTTTAGGAAAAAATCACAAAACCTAGATAATGGTTCCAGCAGTGAACCAATACCCGAGACGATTGTGCGTCCTGGCGGTGGCAATTTCCCTTTGTGCATTTTTGGCAGGATATAAAAATAGGGTATCCTGCCTTCAGTCGTACATAGGTAATCTGCTTCTTATTTTGAGATACCTCCTAAACTCTCAGCACTTTCCACAAGTTGAAATATTTCTGCCTTCAGGTCCTGTGAGGGGTCGGATGGCAACCTTTGGTAGTTCCTGTCATCATTGAGAAGACGTGTGCATTCTGTTCGATATGTATCCATGTCCATGATTACTACCCCACCAGCCTACCACCCTTATCAGCTGGTTTGATTATGATGTTGTCACATGATCGGAGATTTTTTAATGCCAAGTTCTCTGCATGGCTCAAGTTGTGGAATGTTGATTTAGTCTCCATTTTTTCAACATCATTATAAACCGCTTGTTTGAAGGTAAATAGTTCTACTGGGATGGTGTGGGAGGGTGGAATGAAACTTGATTTGTTCCTTAATCCACTTTCATTAGGGATTTCTGGTTCCACAGTAGTTCCTTGTTTTTCGAAAAAAGCTTTTAATTTAAGCTTTCTAAAGAAACCTGCCAATTCACAATGTAGTTGGAATTTATCCAGGCGAGCTGTGGGGACGAAACCTAGTCCTTTGTTGAGTACACTCTCTTCTAGGGTTGACAGAGGTCTGCTGGAAAGGTTGGTAACTAGGTTCTCGTGTTGCTTGTCCCTGCCTTGTTCCTGGTGTGATCGCTCACTGGGTCCGGTTGCTCCCAGTGTACTTGATTCGGTTGTCTTCTTCTTCCCTTTCCGCGCCCGCCCCTGGATAAAAAAGGAGGCCGGAATTGATTTTGTTGGTAGGACTGTGGTGGGAAGTTTGGTTGGAATGGTGGTTGCCAACCATACATAGGAAAGTGGGGAGGTGGTAGGTTAAAGTTGCCATGGAACATAGGTTGATTATACTGTGGCCATTGGTTTTGAGGTCTACGGCCGCCCCATGAATTCTGTTGGCCGCTCCCTGTACTTGAGCCACTACTGTGGCTGGAAGCATTGCTTGACGCATCAGAGTCTGGGCCTTGTTTTGCAGGGGTCACATATTCAGGGTCGGAGTAAGGGTATGTCTTTACGAAGGAGAACCGTTTCAGGTCTTTCTGGAATTTGGTGACCTTCTGTTGCGTTAGATTGTCCTTGTATTCATTTATTTCCTTGTTAACTTCATCTAGAACACAAATTGGTCTTCAGAAGGCACTAGACACGTATATAAATTTCATGGATAATAGGGGCCTTTAACTTAACGTTAAAAAAACTTTTGTTATGAGCTGTGGGAGGGGCAAGAATAGATCCTGTCCCCTGTTTGCCGGGAAAGAGAAAATTGCACCCACCAAAACATTCTCATATTTAGGCATCATTTTAGAAGAAACGGGATCCTGGGGACCAGCTATTAGAAGCAGGACATTGATGTTCAAAAGAGCAACGGCAGCACTAATGATATTTGCAAGAAAAATGGGGAAAAGACCACCAGAAATTCTGCAAAAAATTTGTCAGGCCAGGTGCATAAGCACTGCTATCTATGGAGCAGACGTTTTGGGAGTCTATGATACCTCATCCATTTAAAAGGTAGAAAATGCTTTTCTAAGATTTATTTTAGCCATTCCTCAATGTACCTCTGTTTTTAATTGTCATTCCGAACTGGGTATTCGCCATGTCAGTGACTTGATAAGCATGCAACCTTTATTACTATGGCATAGAGCCTGGACTTCACCTGACCTAGTTTTAAATAGAGATATAATCAAAGATTCCATGTGTTTGGATAAGGCCACCAAGATTCCATGGCTGTGTTATATTTGCAAGTTTAAAAATGACTTGGGGAGACCAGAGTTTTATTACAAGCCAGACTCCCTCAACAACATAACGAGGAAAGATTTAAAGCTACTTTGTTGGAACCATCTAGAAACATTAAGGCTAGGAGTGGAACTAAATAAAAAAAACGTATTACAACATCAACTCACCCTGGTCTCGGCTTCAATTCAACCCTATTTGGTCTGGTGTAAGGAGGGCTATGATAGGTATATCTTGACAAGATTTAGATTCAACTATTTCTTTCGTTTAACTACATTCCCTAAGTTAAACGATTGGCCCAGAATGCTATGCAAATGCCCGTGCGACAATCTATCATACCAATCTACTCTGCATATAATATGTTTTTGTAAATTTTATTCAGCAGAAAGGACTAGATGGATCAAACCATTTTTTTAAAAACAAGGTTCATGGCATCAATGTCGCCCGGCTCTATTGTTCCTACAATCTTTAAATGATGCATACTGTGTTGGAATAATGACAGGTTTTTAAAAAAGTATCTTGAGGGAAAGAAAAAGTTTAATTAGTTCTTAAAACTTTTATGAATCTATTTATTGTTCTCATCTGTAATTCATGGGATTGTTTGATTTGTCATATGAATTGTCGCTTTTATGATTTTATATTTTGTGAAATCGAATAAAGTTTTTCCACTACTACAATATTGTATATAATACTCAATGCGGAATTTATGCATTTTGGGTTGTATCTGACAGAATTGTTTTTTATTCGTGGATTATTTCATGTAATGGATTTACATACGATGCATGGTAATCAAATAAATAATTAATAACCCAATTTCATAAACATATGAATTATATTCCAAGCAGTTTGCCTCAGTCAATGTTCCTAGTTTCTTTTACAATTCTTCTCCAAACATCTGCAATTCATTAACCAATGCTGACAACTAATATGCCTGAAACATAAATTATGTTTCTCGTTATTTTATTACAATTATTGTTACAGGATGTTACATGAATACAAAGTTTTAAAGCGGAGTATGCTGTCAATTATGGACTGCTAGAAGATTACTTCCCATCAAGTACAGTAACATAATAGGAGAAGTAAACAATGAAAGGCAAAGTCTGTTTAGAACAACAGTCTATAAGAACATCATGTATCTTAAAAGAAAGATCAGAGAAAAAAGTGGGTGAAAACAAAAATTAAAAGAGCTTTTCAATTGTGAGACATACTTAGGTCTTGCCTAGGCAGCACTTGCGTTGTCTTTTCAAGACATGCTGTGTTCATTCAGGATAGGGCTTGAAGCCCCTCCCATATTTTCTAAGCCTCCCATCTTTCCTATTGGATCCTCTTGCTGTCCTTGGACTTTTCATTGGTGAAATAGCTTACTGGTCCCTCCTTTTCAAATGTTGTAACCTCCCATACGGTCTGTCCCTGTTACATGGACTCTTACGCTGCATGTTATTTTAACACTTCTTAGCACTATTTCTTTAGCTGTCCTCGAGAAGCACAGGCGCTCAGCTGTCCTCGAGCACCTCTTGCTGTGTGCCTTTATTTATTTATTAACACTGCCTATATGCTTGAAAATTATTTTTTGGCCTTCAAAGCAGACCCTCCCACCTCGACTTAGCTTGCTTGCGCGCCTTTATTTATTTATTGACAGTCCCGTGTGCTTCAGCTCACTCGTCTCCTCGGTTGCCTCCTCCTCCCCCTTAATTGTTATTTCGAAGAACGTGCCTTTTAACAACATACAAGCAGTACTCTCTCATCCCCTTGGCTGCCTACTCCTCTGTCTACTTTTTATTTGAAAGAACGCGCCTTTCAACAACACCCGAGAAGCACTCATGCTCAGCTGCCACTCGATCCTCTCCTCGGCTGCATCCTCCTCCCCCCTGCTTGTTGTTTGAAGGCTGCATGCCTTTTAACGACACACAGTCCACGCCAGATCAAAAAAACATAATTAAACAGGGAGTTCCATATCTCCCTGTGGGGTGCCGTCCCTCTTCCACCATTCTATTGCATGTCATCTTTCGTTGTAATATGGCCAGGTTTGAGTGTGTTAAAGTAACCAATATTGTTCCTGGGCACATTTCACGTGCTTTACTTAAGCTTGTATTTAACAGCCAGCCTCGCAACCCCACAGGGCTCCAGACACACTGCAATGCTGGGCTCATTATCGCTCCACCCCCTACCCCGTCCTCGCATGAAGATGGCAGCCGTCCGCTTTTGTTTGGTTCTTCAGATCAGTGTTGCATACCTCATTTTATCTTTACATGTATCAACATTGGATTCTTGCACTGCCAGCCCACAACAACTGGGACATATTCTTCCCCTACACACTGGTGGAGATTGGGAGGTTTGAACCTCACAATGGGCGCAGGGTCTCATTCCTCTTATCAGGTTATTTTGTTAGCTCCTTGACCAGTCAGATTTACCGCCTCCAGCACTGGGATGTGGTGGCAGGAAATGTGTGACACAGAGAGTAAATGTGAACCGTGCATTCTCTTTTTAGCAACCTAAATGCAAAGCTTCCTTCGCTGAATTACTGAATATAGAAGCACATTTTGTTGGGGGTACACAAATCCTCGCCTGGTGTTGTTTGCCAGAGACTATATTAGGTTTCTAAAGTTATCGTTCCTCTGTAGTTGTGAAAGCTGAGCTTGCACCATCATACTTTCACTTTAAACTGCCGAATTCTATGTATTACTTAACATTGTTGCAGCAGCAATGTTTAGTCCAAGTTTAGTTCACCAACCAGTACCACACTGCTGCACTCGTACAAGAGGTGGAGTGATGTCACATAACTCCCTGACTTCACAAAGTTTGACTTAGCTCAGTTGATTTGTTGGAGATCCGAGTTCTTCGTCCGATATTGTTTGCCAGAGACTAAAATATGTTTCTAAATTTATCAGTCCTCAGTAGTTGTGAAAGCGGAGCACGCACCATCATTCATCCACGTTAACAGCCCAGTTGGGTCAGAGGGTGGGCTCGGCACAGATCACCAAATGCTCTATATGTGTGAAAAAGACCGCTTTATTGAAGACGGGTGCACTTCACAAACATGTTCCTTGGCCTTTGCCGTACAAAACTAAACCTCTCTATACCTTTGTTCAGTTACCTTGCCTCCTGCCACCACCTCTAAGGTTTCCCCTTTTTCCTTTCCTTGCGACAATTTACCTCATGTCTCCTTTGGTGCCAATTGGGCCCCCAATGATCTCTTGTAAACTTGTCCGCTGCTGCCGACAGTCCGCTGAAACGGGTTGGCCCCCCCAGGAAGAAGTCGTCCAGGTAGTGTGTCATGGTCTCTTTTCCCGATTGCACGAAAAGCCCCTTGCAAAAAAGAAGCTGATAGGCTCAAAACATGCACAAGATGTAGCGCATCCCCTTGCAAGTGCTTTGTCCACCCTTATGTAAGACCTTCACCGTATGCAACTTCTTCTTCATTGGTAGGTGTGCCTCCCTCACCTCCAAGTCTAAATTAATACCTCAAAATGACACCTTACTCAGACCTTGTGTCTTCTCTGGTGCCTAGGAAACCCGATTGCTCCACAAGCTCTCGTAAACTGGTCAGCTGCTGCTGCCTGTCCGTTGACCCGGCTTGACCCACCAGGAAGAAGTAGTCAAGGTCACCACCTCTTTTCCCATCTGCTACGGAAGCCCATTGCCCAAAAGAAGTTACAACGCTCAACAACCATGCACCGTATACTGCACAGCGTATTGTTAGCACTGTTTCCACACTTGTTTACCCTTCACCATATGCCGCTTCTTCTACATCCGTAGGTGTGCCTCCATCACCTCCAAGTCCAAATCAATACTCAGAAATGACAACACTGCACTCAGACCTTGTGTCCTCACTTGTGCTAAGGGGACTCCCAACTGCCCTGTGAGCTCTTTAAACTTGTCAGCTGTTTCTGACAGTCCGCAGAACCAGGTTGGCCCACCAGGAGGACATCGTCAAGGTAGTGCGTCACCGTCACTTTTCTTGTCTGCCCCGAAAGACCGACCGAAAACAGAAGCTGAAATGCTCACATCTGCACAGGATATGTCACATCTCATTGGTAGCACTTTGCCTGCACTTATTTTCCCTCCACTGAATACTGTGCCACTGAAATTCCTAGGGGTGTATCGGTACTGGCCAATATGATCCTGATGTCCTTTCTTCCGCTATCAACCTTTATTGCCACCCCCCCTCGGCTGTGACTATTGTTGCCTCCATCGAGAGTGCCCTGGTTCCTTTTTGGGGCTTAACTCCTAGTGGCAAGATTAGCCCAAACTTTTATGCCCCTCTGTTCTGGGCCTTCCCTACGCCCCTCTTCACTTCTTTATGCCCTTCGTCCCGCACTACCGTCTTGCGTGTACTCATTGACTTTAAGTCATCCACCCCTTGTCGTACCGAGGGCCCTTGTGCTCAGGCGGATCCCTTCTTTAACCCCATGCCTAATGAGGCAGCATCTTCCCGTTATGCTGTTTGATGGTTGTACTAGCCTTTACCCTATAGTGCCCCGTTCCCTGTGCTCCTCTTCCCCAGCTGTCCTCTGTTTTATGCCCCCTGTTTTATGCTGAGTCCTTTGCACTCCCTTCTGCATGAACCCTTTATTAAAATCGCCAAAGGACCCTTGTACTCCCCCCTGGGATTCATCTGAGTAACCTCCACATACCCCTCTGGTGGGTGCTTCTGAAAACAAACAAAGGGGGTCGATATATCAACGGTAAACTGCTGGCCGTGTACTAAGTCTCTCCCTACCTGAATGCCCCCTTTACTTGCTGCTACCCGTCGATGTCTATCGTCTGGCCTCTTTCCGCATTCCTAGCTCGCAAACTCAAGACCCCTGATGGCCCCTTCCCTATGGTCCTGGCTACCTTAGGTCTTTGACACTTCTTTGACCTTCGCACCCTCTTTCATCCTAAGCTCCCTGTAGTGCAACCTCAACGTCTCTACGATCTCCCTTCTCTGAATACTTTCTTTCACCTCCCCCCTGGTTTAATGTCCTCAACGCTTCGTCACTCCCCATATATCTGCCGTAGCACTGTACCTCGTGTCTCTCTTTGTGTTTTTGTCTCGACCTTACCAGCCGCTGTTGCCCTCCCCTCGTCCTGTCGACGTTCTACCCCCTTCCTTTGTTCCCTCCCTGTCCCCATTTGCACTCCGGTACCTACCCCTCATAATTTTACCACAGCACCACAACCCTTGAAACACCAGAATTTGAACACATAGCCTTTGGAGTAAGAGTCAGAGACCTTAACCACTAGGCCTCTGTGACTCCTTCCGCCCCCGCTGACCTTTGTCGTGCGAAGACTTACAGTAACTGTTAGACCTGGGGGTCGCTAGTTGGCTGAGGTAAGTACCTTAGGCCAAATAGGAACCCTTCTCAGATAGCTCCCGCTCACCCCCTCGGTAGCTTGGCACGAGCAGCCAGGCTTATCTTCAAGGCTAGTGTGTAAAGTATGTGCAACCATGCTCTCAGTTACCCATTGATGACACCACAAATGGACTCCACACGAGTTTCAAAAAAACAAGTATAAGTTTTCATAAAAAGATATATGATGAGACCACACGATATAAATCCGACATATGCGTATTTGTGATATTCCTCCTGGCCGGTTGTTAGGCCAGCCAGCCCTTGTAAGTTCTGATGATATTAATGAGCAATTCTAAATGATCCACTGCAGTCCTAATACAATGCTATGCAGTTCGTAATGCAAGAATCAGGCACTTCGCAATGTAAAATAATGCAGTTTGTTATGAAACAATCAAACAGTTCGTAATGCCAAAATAATGCAATGCGTAACGCAACAATCAGGTTGTTCGTTATGCAATGTAACACAATGCATAATGCAACAATTAGGTGCTTTTTTATGCAAAAGTAGTGCAATGCGTAATGCAACAATCAGGCAATTCGTAATGTATAAATAATGCAATGCATAATGCAACAATCAGGTAGTTTGTAATGCAGAAATAATGCAATGTGTAATACACTAATCAGGTAGTTCATAATGCAGAAATAATGCAATGCATAATACACTCCAGCACCAATCACGGTGCCTTAGGTGGTCTCTCCGCAACTCGTACTGACTCGCAGTCAGCTTCCGTCAACAGATGCCCCCACACGGGTATGGTGTAAACCAAAGTGTAGCTCCACACTCCGGCCCCGGTACTCCAACTCCTTGGCAAGTACGGGCCACGATACCAGCCGAAGCAGAGGGTTGCGCTGCAGGAATGGGAGAGGTCAAAAGCGTGTCTCTCCAAGCCCTCACCCTGCCCCAGGCAGCGACGCACGTTACCTGGGGGGTGCGACCTCGCTCTCCTCTCCTCTTCCCACGACTCGGGCCGCCGATACAATCTTTGTGGATTACGGGCAGTGGAACTCGGGCCCTCCCTCGATGGGGTTGGTTCAAGGTCTCAATGGCGAGCGTGCCTGTGACACCATCTTCCTTTGATTAGTGGGGGTCTGGATTCTCCATCACTCAGCAGGAGATGGGACCATTGTTTTATGGCAGCAACACAGGCCTCTTCACCTCTAGAGGCTACTCCTCCCTCCTACACTACGGATGCAGGTCAGACTGCTGCTGTCTCACCTCCTCCCCTGGGTCAAGACATTCCCCAGATCCTATCACTTTCAAATCCAGTCAATCCACAACCAGGCAGAGTCACACAGAAATATTAGAGCACAAAAACCCAGCCACTTCTAAAAGAGTGGTTTCTAAACACACAATGCAAAAGCCACCTTCACAAAAAGATGTGTCATAGAATTGTGGATTACGGGCAGTGGAACTCGGGCCCTCCCTCGATGGGGTTGGTTCAAGGTCTCAATGGCGAGCGTGCCTGTGACACCATCTTCCTTTGATTAGTGGGGGTCTGGATTCTCCATCACTCAGCAGGAGATGGGACCATTGTTTTATGGCAGCAACACAGGCCTCTTCACCTCTAGAGGCTACTCCTCCCTCCTACACTACGGATGCAGGTCAGACTGCTGCTGTCTCACCTCCTCCCCTGGGTCAAGACATTCCCCAGATCCTATCACTTTCAAATCCAGTCAATCCACAACCAGGCAGAGTCACACAGAAATATTAGAGCACAAAAACCCAGCCACTTCTAAAAGAGTGGTTTCTAAACACACAATGCAAAAGCCACCTTCACAAAAAGATGTGTCATAGAATTGTGAGTTCAGGCATACTAAACTACCCCTCTCCATCTTAAGTCTTTGGGAAGAAAGGGTGGAAACATATTACACAGCTTCCCCCAGTCTGTCCTATGGGCAAGATGGCCTTTCAACAGTGAAGAACAAAATGGAGAGTATTTCACTGTCAGTACATGGTACACACCTTAGTACATGTCCTACCTTTCACATGCACTGCACCCTGCCCAGGGGTGTACCTTGGGCCTACCATAGGGGTGCCTGATGTGCATAGAAAGGGAAGGGTAAGGCCTGGCAAGTGGGTGCACTTGTCAGGACAACATGGCAGTTTAATAATCTGTGTGCAGGCACTGCAGTGGCAGGGCTGAGTTCTCTCTTTAAGGCAACTTGTGTGGGTGGCACAATTAGTGCTGTAGGCCCACTAGTAGCATTTGCATTACCAGCCCATGGATTGCTAGACCTGGTGTCTGGGGCACGTCTGCCTGTTGTACTTCCCTCTTCTTCCCAGGTGCCTCTGACCTGCTGGAGAAAGGCTCTTTTACAGATGGGACCACCGGCTTACAGGAATGACCCCTCGGTGGCAGGGAGCATGGCTTTGTCAGCTCTCAACCTTGGGGGGCTTCACATCTTGGGATTGGATTTGGATCTCCTATTTGGGGGACGTCTACAAGGGAGGTAACTTTGCAACATTTCAGGATCTGAAAATCCAATACTCTGTCTAACTCGCAGTTTTTTCGATATCTCCAGCTCCGTCACGCTCTGCGAGCTCATGCCCTCCCGGACGACCCACTTCCTGAATATTATGTGCTGTAAGCAAAGATATTCTTCGGTTCCCTGGGCAAAGGGGCTACCTTACGGCTTTACCACTCATTGGTGACTCACACTCAGGATGATCTGGAATGGGCCAAATGGAGGTGGGAGGCCTGAGTGAGTGAGTTGAACAATGATGACTGGTGAGACGCTTGAATGGCACCCCGGGAATTGGCAATTTCAGCGTGACAGCACATGATCCAAGTTAATTACCTCCATGCAACCTACCTTGCCCGCAGCACCTTCTTCCTGACGCTCCGCCACATGTGTTAGATACTCATCACCAACTGCAGATTTCTTCCATGTGGCGTGGGGTACACAGTCTAAATATCGATTCCTAATTGTCGACCTACACAAATATCGAGTTGGAAATATCGAAGGTACAGCATTTTGATGTCAAGAATATCGTTGGAGAGTAGGAGCTACGCCACGACCCATGATGGCCGCGTAAGCTCCCGGCTCCGTCGACCCCCACCGGCAGCTCGTTTATCCTGCTACTCATCCTTTACCTACGCCGGATTCCCGTGTGCATGCAGATCGCCTGATACCGTTGGTGCCATCCCGGTTTTTCTACCTACTTGGGTGGCGGAGTTCTGTCGTGTTCTAAGCTGGGCCTACTCCAGGGCTGCCGCCGGGACCTCGATTTTTTAGCCCATCCGGGTTGAAATCGATCAACAGCGGCTGTGGTGCCAGGGTTTCGTCCGGTCTCCCGAACTCGGACTTTTGTAACTTTGACTTGTACTCCAGTCACCAGCTGGCGCTGCAGATATGTCATCGTGACAGACGGCGATCATCCTGAGTTGCGGTCCGGGGACACCCGCCCGGAGACTCTGCTGGGGGAGACGGGGTCGAGAGGCTGTTCCCCGTGACCGGCGTGGTGTCGAGTTTGTTAACTGGGAGAGCGCCCACTGTGGTTATCGGCTTGGTGTGTGCCTAGAGCCTTGGAGGTGAGTCCGGGGCTTGTGTCCTGCTTCATCTCTTGGCCCGGGAGATGGAGGGGATGGATGGCGCACCGTTGTTGCGCTCCATAGTGGCCGCCATTGGGGCGCTCCATTCCCAATTCACCGCCACGTATGTCCGACTCGCTGTAAAGCTGGATAATATCTGTTTGAGACCGGACGACGCTGCTGCGACCCGTGAACAACATACTATGGTACCGGTGGATGATTTGACCCACCATTCTGGGGTTCCCGCACGACAGCCTGCTTTAACCCATTTGGATGCTTTTGGCCTCGTACATGCCGCACCCCAAACGGTGCTTAGCTTTCCCTGTACGATCCTTGCCCGGCGAAACATCGTCACGGGAGGTACTGGTCGCCAAGTACAGTTCTTAAGTGACCATTGGCAGGATCTGCCTTTCACTCTCATCTTTTCCGGTTGGATATGTGGATGTCGCCATTTTGTGCCCGGTCTTTGTTCTGATTTTGCTGATTCGAACTTCCACGGACGCTTCGACTACCTCAGGACTGTCGTGGTTCAGAGGACATGGGGCTCTCCACGGAATCGCACAGGCCAGGGCTGACTTCATCCTGTATTCTGACTCTGATCCATTATCGTCGCTTTGACCGCTCCGGAAAGTTTTGATTACGAGTACTTGCTGTCCCTTGGGCGACACGTATTTCCATGAAGAACCGAACTTACCAGGGCTGATTTTGACTTCTGGGGTTGCTATTTTCAGGGCCTTATGCCGGGATTTTACCATGCATTTCACGGGGTGTTGGGTGGTCTTTGTTGGTGACTTCCCCATTTGGATGCTCGATATTTGATTTTAATAGATTGATAATATGCTTTGGGGAGGTCGCTAATGGTGGAGGGTTAAGGTGGCTGGGAGTGTGTTTGTTATTCTCCTCCTCCATTTTCCCTTTTCCTTTTTCCTTTCTTTGAGGCAGTTTCTGGGCGATAGGCACGCTGTTAGTGGGGTGGGCTGTAGCCATTACAAGTGTGCAGGGTGGTGGGCGTGAGGGGGGTTTGTTATTTTAGTTTGTTTTGTTCTAGGGTCCCTTTCTCTCTTTCTTCTTTCTGTCTTTTGGGAGGGTTCTCTGCCTCTACAGTGGGGTTTGCTGTCTCTTTTTATCCCACTCTTTTCTCTGTCTGGCGTCTATCCTTGCTTACGCCTCTCTGTCACCAGGGGGTGAGTTACTGGGATGGTGCTCTGCTATATCGCTTACTGTTGTACCGACTGTTGCTCTGGGTTTGCCTCGGCGACCTTATTGTTCTGATAGCTGTATAGTTCATCACCCGATTCTGTTTGAACTGCGGGGTACGTCCCCCCCATCTCTTCTTGTTTTATTCTATGGTGTGACGCCATTGCTATAGCAGCCGCCACTGCTTCTACCTACCTTAAAAAACTGAAAACCTTGTATATCCTTCTGCTGTGGGGCGCCCTCAATCACATGTGGTATTTATCTTGCAGATCCTAATTGATCGTGTTAATGTGCATGTTTCCTGACTTCCTTCGTTACGTTTGCGGCAGGCCCCTGCGCATGTAATATTTTGCATACTTCAATAAAGGTTTTACAAAAAAGAATATCGTTGGACTGAATATCGACCCTTAGGTAAGTAATATCAATTTATTTATTTTGATGTAAGTAATATCGAAGTTAGTAATATCGATAGCATATATATCTATGTAACTAATTTCGATGTTACTAATATCGATATTTGTATTATTTTTATGTATTTAATTATGTATGTGTAATATGCTTTTGTTAAGTAATTTCTTTTTTTAAATTATATGTGTATTATTTTTATATATTAATAATGTTATTTTTAAGTAAATTTAATGTTTTAGTACCGGAGCGGGTTGTGGGTTTATAGGGGAATAGGGTGGGAAGTAATTTAAATATACTTAATTAATTAATAATTTTTAGGAATTATACATTAATTTTAATTAATTTGTGTTTTTATTTCTGTAGCGGGTTGGGGGTTTATAGGGGAATTGGGTGGTAAGTAATTTAATTGTAATGAATTAATGATTTATAATTTTTTTGTTATGGATAATTATTTTATTTATAAATAATTATTAATTGGCAATTAATTATGTAAATTGATCATTTACTTTTTAAATTGGTAATTAATGTTTTTAATTGTCATTTAATTTTTTTAATTGGTAATACATGTTTGTAATTGGGAAATAATTTTGTAATTGGTAATTAATTATTTAATTGGTAAACAATTTTGTTAATTGGCAATTAATATTTTTAATTGGTAATTATTTCTTATTAATTGGAAAATATTTGTAATTAATTGGTAATCAATGTTTTATAAAAAAGTAATTTTTGGTATAAAAAATAATTTTATTGTTTAATCATTTTTAATTGTGAATTACTTTTAAATAATATTTTTTGTAGTGAAAAATATTTTATTGTTTAATATTTATTATTTGGTGAGTAATATTTATTAATTAATATTTATTGGTATTTGTTGTTAATTTATTGTTAATTAATTATTCAAATGTAATTGCTTTTAATAATTATTAATTGTTTGTAAATGATGTAGATTTATTTTAAAATTTAATGATACATTATTTTAAATATAAAAATTATTTATAAGTATGTTATATTTAAATTCTACGCTATCCAACGCTTTCCCTACTGTTGCACCCTCTGGAGTTGGAATAGTAATTTTTACCCCTACGCTATCCAACGCTTTCCCTACTCTTGCACCCTTTGGAGTTGGAATAGTAATTTTTACCCCTACACTATCCAACGCTTTCCCTACTGTTGCACCCTCTGGAGTTGGAATAGTAGTTTTTACCCCTACGCTATCCAACGCTTTCCTTACTGTTACACACTCTGGAGTAGGAATAGTAATTTTTACCACTACGCTATCCAACTCTTTCCCTACTGTTGCACCCTCTGGAGTGGGAATAGTTATTTTTACCCCTACGCTATCCAACGCTTTCCCTACTGTTGCACTCTCTGGAGTGGGAATAGTAATTTTTACGCCTACGCTATCCAACGCTTTCCCTACTGTTGCACCCTCTGGAGTAAGAATAGTAATTTTTACCCCTACACTATCCAACGTTTTCCCTACTGTTTCACTCTCTGGAGTGGGAATAGTAATTATTACCTCTACGCTATCCAACGTTTTCCCTACTGTTTCACTCTATGGAGTTGGAATAGTATTTTTTACCCACCCGCCATCCAACGCTTTCCTTACTGTTGCACTCTCTGGAGTGGGAATAGTGATTTTTACACCTACGCCATCCAACGTTTTCCCTACTATTGCACCCTCTGGAGTGGGAATAGTAATTTTTACTCCTACGCTATCCAACGTTTTCCCTACTGTTTCACTCTCTGGAGTTGGAATAGTAATTTTTACCCCTACGCTATCCAACGCTTACCCTACTGTTGCACTCTCTGGAGTAGGAATAGTAATTTTTACCACTACGCTATCCAACGCTTTCCCTACTGTTGCACTCTCTGGAGTGGGAATAGTAATTTATACCTCTACGCTATCCAATGTTTTCCCTACTGTTTCACTCTATGGAGTTGGAATAGTAATTTTTACCCACCCGCTATCCAACGCTTTGCCTGCTGTTGCACTCTCTGGAGTGGGAATAGTAATTTTTACCCCTACGCTATCCAACGCTTTCCCTACTGTTGCACTGTCTGGAGAGGGAATAGTAATTTTTACCCCTACGCTATCCAACATTTTCCCTACTGTTTCACTCTCTGGAGTTGGAATAGTAATTTTTACACCTACGCTATCCAACACTTTCCCTACTGTTGCACTCTCTGGAGTGGGAATAGTAATTTTTACCACTACGCTATCCAACGTTATCCCTACTGTTTCACTCTCTGGAGTGGGAATAGTAATTTTTACCCTTACGCTATTTAACGCTTTCCCTACTGTTTAATTTTCTGGAGTGGGAATAGTAATTTTACATTCTACGTTATCTAATGTTTTCATTACTGTAGTTTTTTTTGGACTTTAAATAGTAGTTTTATTTATTTATGTATTTAGTATTTTTTGTATTATTTTAGATACTGTTGTATTTAATTAAGTTTAAAAATATTGAAAGTATATTTAATTTTTTTAATTTAGTAAATATATTTGTTTATTTTTATTTATGTTATTACTTTATGTGTGTAGATATTTTTGTAATTTAGAGTATACTTTAATAATGTATAAGTAATTAAAATAATTAATAAAATGTATTATTAGGTAAGTATATATGTTATGTTTATTTTTAATTAAAGTTATATTATTCAATATGTATTATTTATTAATTTTAAACATTATTAAATGTGTTTAAATATGTGTCTTTTATTTTTAAGTATTATTTACTTTATTTTACTTTTTTTTTAACAGAAAAACAAACGATATTTTAAATTACGATATTTTTAACATCGATATTTTGGTTTCGATATTTTTGTACTTACCACGTTGTAGATAGGGTGTCGATATACTTGCCTTCGATATTCCAGGGTCAATGTTCTGTAGGCCGATATTATGTCCGTCGATATCCTGTCATAGATTCGTGGCGTGGGATTGCCCAGTGCTGTGACCTGTCTGGCAGGGAGTGGCTGAGAACTGTCTGCTGTCCTGGGCTGGAACTTGGAGTTTACCCCGCATACGGTGTTGCTGGGGCTTGTGGAGGAATTCAGGGGACCAAGGATAGAGCAGACCTTTTTGGGGCTGGCTTGTTTGGTCGCCAACCATATTAATATTGCTTCTAGTATATTGATTGTATGGTATTATGTTTTTCAAAATACAGAAAAAAAAACATTATTAAGTTAAGTTGGTTTATTTTTCGTAAGGCAATACTGGATTACAAAGTATAATATACTTCTTGCGGAATTTCCCTAGGTACTGGTTATAGCATTTTGCTTATTATTGAAGTGAAGCTCACTATGCAGAATTTTCTAGTTTCACAGTGCACAGATTACACAACTGGGTGTACATTTGGACTTACTAATACACTACCAGTTTATCAAATTCCTGAGAATGTAGTTGATCAGGTCCATCTGATATATACACGTTTACCTTTTCTAGATGATGGGTTTCATATTTTTCCGGTACATAATTTCTTACTATTTTGCTTGATGTTCCCACTATTCGCTTATTGTTTTCAGTGTATAGTTAAACATAGAAGCACACACTTCTCTCATTAGTTCTGCAGGCTTGTAGTCATACTACATTGATTTACCTTCTTACTTTCAATGAAAGAGCAAACGTCCACCTGAGGTTTACCTTGCAGCTAATCATTAAATGTAACTCAAGGTTCTATTCTCAGAGTTTACTGTGATAAATCCTCTTCTCTAGTTCTTCCTGCCATGCTTCCTTCAAATTCGGAAGGCAAATATGTTTTACTTGCATAGCAGCCTTTTTACAGGGTGTGCATATGAAGGTAAGTGGATAAGCTAGGAAATTTACAAGAATGGTACATTGTGTAAAGGACCAAATACTACTATAGAAGGTAGTGTCCACAAGTGGTGGAGTAATTAACCACCCTTTTCCAGTGTCTTAATTACGACAGACAGTTCCAGAAACAAATAAATGTTTTAGAAAATAAATAAATTGTTCTGGCATAAAGATATTAGATGAAATCGGTTCCTTTGCTGGTATTAAGCTTTCCATTAATGCCTCCTATAACAGTTAATTTTGGATATCATAAAGGTAATAAATAGAGATGTCCTTTTCTTTATGGAATCAGTACCTGCCACCAACAGTGATAAACACAACCGAGCGACTAAACGCCCTTCGCCAAGAGATGCAAAAAGTCAACATACGCGCCTACATAATCCCAGCCACGGATGCACACCTGGTAAGAATAACATGATTCTCAGTATTGTGATTACTGTCTTTTCTAAGTGAATTCCTTTATCCTCTCATTCTAGATTTTCACATAGTGACTCTTAAGCACCATTCTAGAAAATGAATGCATTCATATCACAAGATTTAGGATTAGGACAAGAAGTTTCAAATTTGCTGCCAGTTGCAAACTGTACCTTTCTTTCTGCAAGTTCTAGGGCAGAACCATGCATGCGTTTACCACACATACCAGTCCCACACGTTCTTAACCACCCAAGTCTTAACCACGCATATACTTTTACCATGCCTTTATGTTATGTTTCTTTAAGGAATTGCTTATCTCGTGCTGCAGCACGAGGAATTCATTTTGCATTACTATGTATTGTTATTGTTCAATTGTTGATTCCATCCTTCGGTTTGGAAGGAATGGATTCAATCCTGGATTGAATCCATTTAAAGGAACCGCATTTTTTTAATTAGTTTTACAAGCAAAGAGCCTTCCTTCAGCCATCAGAATTTCTGCATTTTATTAGGGTACAATTTTATTTTATTTAAAAGTACAGTTTTACTCAGATATATTTATATATCATTTGTACCTGTTTGAATTTCTACTGTTATTTGTCCTATATATTTTATTTTGGCATCTCAACAGAATTTCACTATTCAACCTCCTCAACCATTTTGATCTTCAGGATCTGAGCCTTCTATAAAATGGTTTTTGGTCACTTCTTTTTAGATTTAAATGAAGGGAATCTTTTGGCAAACTATATGTGTCAAAAAAAGGCCCCTCAGTATTGGGATGGAGAGATCAAGGCAACCTTGGTATAATACTTAACCGCAATAGTGACGATCCTGTCATGCTCATATATGAGAACACAGATTTTTGCAAACAAATTTTAAATTCTTTTCCTAAGGTTTTCAACAAGGAATTTGGTAAGTTAAATGATGTTACACATAAAGTTAGGATATACCCATTATATTGAGAAAGGAATTAGATCTTGAACATGAGAAACTTGTCAAAGCTGATACAATTGAATCGATTGAATTATCACAATGGATTTCTCTGATTGTTGTTGCACGCCGCAGCAACGGTAAGTTGAGGTTATGTATTGATCTAAGACATTTGAATAGCAATATTGTTGTTGACGAGTTTCCATTGCCGAAAATTTCAGAAATGTTGAGCTTAATTAAAGGTGCTAATTGGTTTTCTACAATAGACCTATCTGCCGCATATCATCAGATTTCTCTCACTGATGAAAGCAAACCTTTGACAGCGTTCATTACTCCTTCAAGCAATTAACATTTGGTCTCGCATCTGCTGCGGCAATTTTTCAAAGGTTGATGCACCAACTTTTTAGTAAATTTGATACGGTACTTTGTTTCCAGGAATGATAGTCTAGTTTTTGGGAAGGAAAACAGGAACATGATATTATCCTCAAAGAAGTTTTGTGTATTCTGGAACAAAAGAGGTTAACTGTTGAACACCCTAAGTGTAAATTTGCAGTGAAATCTATCACATATTTAGGACATGTCATCAGTGGTGAAGGGATCTCCACCAAACCTGCTCTTGTTGATTCAGTGTTGAATGCTCCTCATCCAAAAAACAAAGATGAAGTACGATCTTTTGTTGGTTTGGTTGAGTTTTATTCCAAATTTGTGAGAAATTTTTCAAGCCAAAATTTTAAACATACGTCAATTACTTAATAACAAATCCAAGTTTATTTGGTCTGTGGAATGTAGTGAAGAGTTTGAAAATATTAAGAAGGCAATATCTAATGCCCAAGCCTTAAGTGTGTTTGAACCTGAATTCGAGAACTATATCACAGTAGATGCTAGCAACAGAGGGTTGGGTGGAGTATTTTTTCAAGTGAATCAGGAGGGAAAATAATTTATTATTCCTTATGCCTCCCGAGCCCTTTCATCTACTGAGGAGAAATTCCCAGTGATTGAGAAAAAAAAATTAGCTTGCATTTGGTTGCTTGAACATTTCAGGGCGTTTATATGGGGAAAACCATGCAATCTTAGAACGGTTCACAAACCTTTAGTTAGGTTGTTGACTACCGAAGGTTTATTCAATGCATCCCCTGGGATTGCTAGAATGTCCTTGAGATTACAGAATTACATCTACAAAATTGTTTATGTACCAGGGAAGAAGAACGTAGTAGCTGATTTTTTATCACGTTTGCCAATTAATCTGACTGACAGTTCTGATCATGAATGGGAGAACATTGAAGTTGCATTAGTGCATGACCAAGGATTACCCAAGATTGATAAAAGCGAATGGGAAAAGTCTTGTAAGAAGGATACTGTTTCTTTTATTACCAGCGGTTGGACATCTAAGTGCAGTTTACCTGATGATTTTAAGCATCTGTGGGAAGTTTACAAAGAACCTTCTACATCAAATGGTAATATCATGAGAAATGATAAAGTCATTCCTCTGGCTAATCTTAGAGAAAATATAGTTAAGATGTGTCATGAGGGGCATGGTGGAATAGTTAAGACCAAGCAAAGGATAAAACAATGGTACTGGTGGCCAGGAATGGACCTATTTATTGAGAGGTTTATTAGAAATTGTGTCTGGTGTGCCAACTCAGATAAAACCCTTGTTACTCTCAAACCTCCCATGGCTGAAACAATGATCCCGAAATCTCCTTGGCATACTATGGCCATTGACATAATGGGGCCTATTGGCTATCAGAATAAATATGTTTTCGCTGTAATTGATCTTTTTTCTAGGTGGCCTGTTCTGAAGATTGTTCAGAAGGTTAATTCTGAAGTGGTAATTACATTTTTGGATTGTGTTTTTGTTGGAGAAGGGCTTCCTGCTCTTTTAGTAAGTGACAATGGTGTCCAATTTACTTCAAAAATTGCCAAGGAATATTTTGACCAGGTGGAAATAGGACACTGTACTACTTCTCTACACAACCCAAGTGGGAATGGCATGATTAAATGTTTCAACAGAGTCTTAAAAAATTCTATACAATCTGCCATTTGTAATAACTGATTGGGAATTGCAATTGTTCAAAACTATTTGGATGTATAGAACTTCTCCACATGATGTTTTAGGTGTGTCACATTTTGAAGTCATGAAAGGGAGAGCTGTTTGTACAAAATGCAATGCAGAAGGGATGCTTAACATTCATAAACCTAGCATACCCATGGATGTTTTGAGAACTAGGATTGAAAAAAACACCTTAAAAACAAAGCGGTATATGACTTGAAACATAATGTTAAATTTTGTGACATTAGTGTGGGTTCCTGGGTTAAGGTCAAAGTCAATTTTCTGAACCTTTAAAAGTAACCAACATTTTTTGCAATGCTGTACAACTAAGTAATGGAAAAGTATGGAATCTGAAACGTATTGCGATACTTAAAAGTGACATTCATCTGTACAAGAAGAGTGAGAATTCTGGGTTATCAAGAAAATTATAACACCAGGAGCTCTGAATTTGTTGTTCATGCTAGTACTAGCAATGTTGGTCGTCCTGTTGAAGAGTCCTCTAGTGTTGACACTGGTGAATACCCCGCTGTTGAATCTTCCTTTGTGAATAATAATAATAATATCCACATTTGTAAAGCGCACAATCACCTGTTAGGGTCTCTAGGCGCTGGGGGCCGTCGGGAAGATTAAGCAAGCTATTGCCCAGAGTCACATGGTGCTGGGCTAATCTGCTGCCGGTTCCGGGGATCGAACCGTGATCCCCAGATTCCGGAGTCAGTCGCCCTGGCCGCGGCGCCACACCTCTTCCTCTTCCTCTGAATAGCAGCATGGTTGATACTAGTGTTAGTGTTGGGACATCTGGAACAGTGGTTGACGCTGACGTCACTTTAGATACTACTAAAACTCATAAAGATACCCATGCTGCAACAGAAACTCAAAAAAATACTTATGCTGCAACAGAGGTCACAGAGAGTATAAATAACGTTATTAGTGACCGTTCCGTGCGCAATCGCACTAAACCCAAATGGTTAAAAGATTTTGTTTGCGATGAACAGTCAAATTGAATTAGAATTCTTATTTTGTTATTTTATATTGTTGCTTTTATTATTTATTGTTTATATATTTTATTTATGTATTAAGGAGGAAGATGTGTTATGTTTCTTTTAGGGGTTGTTTATCTCGTGCTGCAGCACGAGGAATATATTTTGCATTACTATGTATTGTTATTGTTCAATTGTTGATTCCATCCTTCGGTTGTTCTCCCTGACAACCTGCATTCGTTTCTGCAGTGAGACAGGGAGAAGGACTGAGGGAAGGCTGCCCTGTCGATGTTCTTCATTCTGGAATAAATACTTAATGAATCAGATTCCGGTATTCATTACTTAACACTTTACAATGAAATATCTGTTTTTAAGGCATGTATGGCAAAGACATATGTGTGGTTAAGACTTATTAGGTAAGTCCCCAACGCCCGACCCCTGCCCCTTTGCCCTGAGACCTAAAACTATCCTCTCCCTCCTAAAAACCATTCCTCTCCTCCAAGCTCTAGGAACGTCCCTGCCCTGCAGCCCTAAAAACGAACCCACTGTCCTCTATGCCCTAAAAACTACGCCACCTGAGCCCTAAAAACCACCCTCCCTTAGCCCTTAAAAGTATCCTGATCCCTGCCCCCCCACTCTGAATCCTAAAACAGCCTTTCAAGCCCCCATCCTGAGACATGAAACGACCCCCTCTCCGCTCCAAAAAAAAAGAAACCCTCTCTCCCAAAATCCTAGAATCTTTCCTGCCCCGTCCTAAAAACTACCCTGCACTCCTGTAAGCCCTAAAAACTACTCTAACCCCCTGAGCCCTAAAAGCTTCACCAACCTGCCGCCCTGAAAAACAACCTCAACCCCCCAGCCCTGAAAACTACCCCAACCCTTAAAAACTACCCTCATCCCCCTAAAACCCAGCCCCAGCCCACTCATCTCACCACGTCCTCTCTTGTTCCTTCCTGCTTCCGCCCAGCAGCAGCTAGACCGCGCACTGCCTTAACCACGCATATACATGGTTAAAGCGTGGTAGCACTTGCATTGTTGGAACACGCATGGCTCTGCCCGCGATGTTCCGACGGTTCCCCTGTGTGAATTATACCACAGACTATATAGGTGTATACACGGCATGCTGGTCCTTTTTTGTGTAAATGGATACTAAGGAAGAAATTAAAAGCTTTGCTTTGTCCTTCCTCTAGCATAATGTATCAGGAAATGAAATCACTATATATAAAGGATCACTCCCCAAACATATGAGAGTGTAGAGGCAATCTGTGTTTTGTTACCATAAAAATGGGGGAGCGACCCGCTGTATTATCTGAAAAATGCTGCTTAAGTTTGGAGAAAGGTGGGCTAACATGGCACAGCATTCAACTTTGCCATATGCATTAATCATGACGTCACAAAGAACTAAAAGGAATAATTATATCATCCCCTCTCCCCTTAACAATTTCCACTCCTAAACTAATCCCCCTTTCCAATAAACATTTTACATTTGTACATTAAATGTTTCCATTATTGTGGTTAACCCATATGCCTTTCAACCTGGCTCAAATGTTTCTTACCGTGTACCAGGCCCGCCCTCACCTGGCTTCATTCTCTCCCTACGTATTCGACAGTTCTCGTACTCCAGTTACCCTAGACTCTTCCCCAGAGCCATCAAACCACCAACTAGAAAAACTCCTCCCCAGGGTGGTTTTTGTTTCCATCCTTTGCTGCTTTAACCTGCCTCATCAATCATCCCAATAATATCTCATCACCACCTCCAATTATATACTGTTCCCCCAATAAAGTGCACCTCAACCACACCGGAGGGTCATTCACAAAGTCCCTTATTACCTCAACTTCTTGTCTCCTACAAAACCCTGAAACCTCTATCCCCACCTATTGGTTGACCTGTTTATTGCTGCTGGCCTTCTCGCCACCCTTAAACCCTCTTTGGCAACATCAGTGTCCAAAAAAGGACCAACTCACCCTATCTGTCACTCACATCCCTTAAACCTCTCTGTATCATTTTTATCAATTCCCAATCTGTGTACTGAATCCAATCATTATCCCTCCACATTGATCAGATCAGTGTCTGTCCGCATCCGCTTTTCGATCAGTTCCCACCATCCCACCAAAGAAATGGATCCTCCACCACAACCCGTTCCCAAGGTTAGAAACTTGGGAGTGATGGTTGATGATAAACTCATATTCAACCACCATGTAAATAATGTGGTATCCTCTTCCTTTTACCTCCTAAAGAAAATCAAGAAGCTGATGCCCTATCTTCCGGCCTCTGCGGGCAAAACCCTTGTCAGCACCCTGATCTTCTCAAAGATCGATTATTGTAACGCCCTCCTTCTAAATGCCCAAGAGAAGGTTCTGAACAAACTCCAGTCGGTTCAGAACGCTGCAGCCAGGGTCCTACTTGGATCCCTAAATCTAAATCCACCACTAATGCCATTCGCCATCTCCACTGGCTTCGGGTCAGAAATAGGATCAAGTTCAAGGCCCTTTGCATTGCATATAAGGCCATTCACAACGTAGGGCCTCAGTTTCTCAGGAATGCCTTCGTCACTTACGCCCCCCCCAAGAACACTCCGTTCCCCCACGGCCCTTTGTCTCCCAGTTCCTCGCACTAAAACCTCCTCCTGGGGAGACAGACGCTTTCTTGTTGCCACTGCCAGACTCTGGAATACCCTCCCCTTCCCCATCAGAAGTAGCTCCACCCTCGTAATCTTTAGGAAACAACTAAAGACCTGGCTATTTAATCAGTGAGTCCTTCGTGTGCTCTAGTCTGGCTCACAGTCCTATGCGCCGAGACACCCCAGGGTATTTGTGCGCAATACAAATTTCCTAAACATAAAACATAAACATGTCATTATCAACTGCCCTCATCGCATGCCCCTTTGGCCATCCCAGTTGTTGCCCATAGCTTTACCTCTCCGCTTTTATACTTGCCCACTTCAATCATAAAGCATTTTTGCCTTCGCAAACGGGCCGATTTGTGAATGCAAAAAATGCTTTTCAGATGCAGTAAACCCTATTATGCAATTCAGTAACCTGTTACCAAATCGTAAAATGAGTTTGCGATCACTATTAGGAAGGGGCGTGTTTAAGGCGTCCCTTCCTAATACCGAATCGCATCGGTATGTGGGGATGTTTTGTGACCAAAATGCTGTCGCAAAACATTAGCATTTTAACACCTACTTTAAGGAGGAGGTGAGAGAGCGCAAATTTGAATAAAAAGTATGTATAGGGCATATTTACAAGCACATTGAATAACGTAGGAACGAAATGTATATCGTAATGTGAAATGACACTTATAGCATATAGATAACCAATATAATCTGAAGTAATATAGAAAAGGTAACTGTATTCACTTTAGAATATGTGTTAGATTTAGAAGGCCCGTATACGTAGTGGGCTGATGTAGAAAAGTGTAGAAATGTTTACGAAATGTAGAACGTGCAAGGTAGAATTCATATACGTGTGAATCTTTAAATGGAGAAGCAGCGATAAATGAAACGTAAGGAAATGTGTAGAACATATATAACACGAGATAGCGAATGAGAATATAAAGTTATACTCTACGTAGTTATGTTCTATGTAAATTGTATTCGAGTATAATCAAGACTTTTGCTAAATACGAATATATAAATGTGTGTTAAAGGTTGTACTGTGTAGAAGACTTTTTGTAGGAATGTTAGAAAGGTTTAGGTCATTTGTGATTCTAACCAGACTGACCAAGGGTTAGCAGGAGCACAGTCCGATGTATATAATTTAGCGGACTTACAGGAGTTGTAAATAGCTTGATGTGGACATGAGAGCCAAGAAGTCTAGCACTTGTTAGATTTAAGGTGACAACGCTGGACAAGGTTTATGACCTGAACGTGATGAGAAGCGTTAAGAATTCGAAACTTGTTTTGAGAAGTCCATTCACAGGACCTAGAAGGGTCAACATCACAGTCGTAGTTTAAAGTTCTGTTGACGATGTTGACTTGTGCTCTGAAATGTCAATTGTAAATTTGAATGAAGTCACCAATAAGAAGATGAAGATGACATCTAAAGGAGAAAGGTCAGCTTAACGGACGACGAAAGAGATGAAGCAATGGACGAAGCTAGAAGCTGACATCATCGGGGAAAGTCCGTGGTGGGCGTCAAGGGGCGTTCTACCCACACTGTGATTGTGTATATTAGGGACAGCACCCCGGGGAGGAGAGCAGAATCATTAGTGAGAATAGCACCATTAGCGATGAGCAATTGGGAGATTAGGAACAGCGAGACGAATTGCTCAGAGCAAGGGTGAAGGTAGATGCATTGAGCAGATGCGCTGAGATATCAGAGCGCAAGGGAGCAGTAGGCCGAGGACCCTTAGAGAGATCGAATGGGTAGGCAGAATAGGGTACTGCTTCTGAAACTTAAGGATTCCTTTAGAGGCTAAGAGAGTTTGAACTTCTTTGGGAGTCAAACTGCTGGCACCTTTTTAGGGAAGAAACTTGCGAAGTAGGGTTGACACATAGCATAGAATAGGGATAGATTAATTTGATGATTTCTTTATCTTATTACAGATGACGCGGAAGAAACCACTTCACACCGAAGCTTGAGTGGCTGATATTGTAACCGATTTGTATTTTGTATATTTGGAGATTTTATCCTGAGTGGATTGTATCGCATTCAAATTAATTCTATATAAAACCCTTAAAACTCTATCAGTTGTAAGTGGTTCTTCAGAGTGGCGTCAGTTAATGGGGTATATCTAACAAATGCGAGGGTGGTCCTTTCCTCAATGACAGATACGAGCGGTCCAAACAGATGAATGGGATTCTTTATTAAATTTATCACAATCATAAGTTGATATCGAAATCTCATTCCCCGCAGTTGGTAGCAGAGTAATGATGGTTATCTTCTTGAGGAAGACGACCTAGGCCAGGTTAGTTTACCCCAAGGTCCCTAGTCATTGTCGACCAGAAGAAGAATTGCAGCCGAAGACGGTGTTGATGGTGCGTCGAGAGAAAAGCAACAGAATCAGTCAAGAGTGAGTATAAGGGTCATGCGTTGTAAGATTGCGGTGTTTAACGTTGTTCCTGTGTTGTAATGTCAAGCGGAGTTGAATGATTGTAGTGTGATTGTGGGAAGGTTGTGAGCGCGCGCAACCGGATGAAATCTTATGTCCAGAGGACTTAAGTGGTTCGGGTGTATCGAACACCCAGAGTAATTTGTCTACCATTGAAAGGGGGTCATGAGGTACCATTGATTTCCCGACAGACCGATGATAGGGGGAGCGTACGAGTGAGCAAATGAGTAGCGGACGCTGGTCGTACGTTTACTGTGTGTAAGTAACCTATCAGTGGAGGCAAGTGTCCGACCGTAAAAAGAAAGACGCTGTGCCAGTTGGGGTAGCAATTACAGTTAGACTGTGGCCGTACAGTCAGAGAGAGAAGTGATCGCTTGGACGGAAGTAGTCATTTTTTCAAGGTATGAATGAAAACGCATGTGACATCGTGAACGAGTTGAGAAACGAGGGAAGCTGCTGAAGAGACAAGTGACGTCAGCGTAGAGCCGTGCTGAGGTTGGTCAATTAGCATAAGAACTGTGCTGAGATAGGCTGATTAGCGAGAGTCATACAGGGATTGGTGGTTGTTAGCAAGACGCAAATAAGTAAGAAATATCGTACGTGATCAAAATGAAGTGTTTTAAGGGTTTAGGAAAAATCTTTAAAAGAAAAAGGAAAAATTTATGTGTCGGAGAAGAAGCTCCACCAGAAGGCACACCAGCATATCATATGGCAGTAAATGTAGGCTTACACTCGATATTATGGATTTCCGAGTGGCACAGGATAACTGAAGGGCTAAAAGAACTGGCGTTTCCAAGATTTGGAACGTTTAAATTAGAAGTGTTGAACCAATTGAAGGCAACGATGCTTTCAATGAGACCTTTACCGAGGCCAACACAATTTGAAGCTCTTGGTGTGTGGTTTAGAACAGCACACGAAAGGGGCGTAAAGAGGCGACAAGAAAGAGTGAGAAGATCGGTAAAAGCAGTACAGGATGCTAAATGGGACGATGAAGCAAAGAAATGGAGGGTGCAGAAGATAGAAGCAGAGAAACTGTACCCGATGTTGGATGTTACGGGTGAACGGAAACCTATAGAACAGGAAGATGAGGAAAGCGAGATGGAGGAGGATCTGATAGAGAGGCTATTGATAGACAGACCACCTCCATATAGCGGGGAACTTGCGAGCCCCATATTACCGCAAACGGACGGAGCTAGGTGGGGGGAGTATAAGTCGATCCCAGTAACAGAATGGGACGTTAATAGGACTGAGGAAATACCCCAAACTAGTTCTGAACAGAGAGTAGTGGGAAGATTTGTGGTCCAGAAGGTGCCGGAGACGCAATGCGCTAGGACATATCAAATGCCGGATGCTTTGCAAGTCCCGGTCACCATAGGCCCTATTGTGTCTATCTACAACCCGGAAGGGGTCCAGCAGGAGGAACAGGCACGATGGGAAAATGAAAGAACAGAAGGGGAGAATAGGAAGGCCACAATGAATCCCCACAGGCAAATACGAGCACCAATAAGTCGGAGTACCCCATTAGATTCCGCAATAGGTCCCAGGGTAGAACAGGGAGGTCGAAGAGGACCAATGGATTTGAGGGGTCCTAAACCGAAAACCCATAAGGAATTAAGGGAATACCTGAGAGAATGGGACGCTGCCGGAGAGGCTCGGAATAAAAGTTTAGAAACGGGATCCGAGTGGAGAGAGCAGGGGAGCAGGATTCTCTCTCATTGTGGAGCGGGCGAAAGCAGCCCCGAGTGGGAGAGAGGAAGCCAAGAGAGCAGAAGAGATATTTATCCTACCGATAACAGCGATAGGCTAACGGGCGAAGACAGAAGTGCAGGGTATAGCGAAGTGCCTCACGTCACCTTCAGTGAAGGGGAACGTAGGACACAGGAGTACCAGAATACCTTTAGGTGCACACATCATGCCCCAGGTGAGAATGTAAGACATTGGAGTCACGGGAACATGGAGAGTCGCGAAGCGCCTCGACATGCATCCGGTGATAGTGGACGGAGTCAGGAGAACATAGGAAGTTGCGAAACGTCTCGCCATCCATCCGGTGATCGCGAAAGAGATCACGGGAACATGGAGGGTCGTGACGGAACCTATCGGCTATTAAGCGACACCAGACAACAAGCAAGTTATAATGGGCTAGAACCGAACGGTGGATCCTATCCCACATCTGGAGAAACCGAGCCGAAAAGTCGGAACATAGGGTTGGGGGACGGAGCATTATTCCACCATACCCCACGCGAAGATGGAAAGGCTTGGGATCTAGAGGGGTGGGAACGAAGAGAAGAAAGGAAGATCCCTCATAACTCACCTGTGCTCAGGCGTAGGGCGCATAGTGGAGGTGAGAGGGACATGAGAGAAGAACATAGAACTGAGATGCTAAAAGCAGAAATAAAAGCAAAACGGCTTGACGTGATGAGTTTGAAGACAGATCTGGATGAATTGATTGATGGTACAGTTTCATTAGAGAGATTAGCTTCGTATACACCAGATGAGATACTGTTCATATCCAAAGATATTACTCGGAGAGCGAGGTCAGCTCATGAGAACTTATCTAATTTAGCAAATAGGTACATGGTAGACCTGTCACGAACTAAGGCTTTACAGAGTAACCATAGGCTAACTTGCACGGATCAGGACTTGGATGACCGTAGAACGATCGCGCTGAAGGTACACATAAGGGAATTGATCGTAAGTATAAGAATATGGAGAGAACTAGATAGATGGGAGGAAAGATGGTCCAGAAAGGGCTCCGTTAGACGGAGTGTGCTTGAGAAGTCCCAGGACGCAGACTTGATGCGAATGGAAGCCTTCCCTTTGCGAGAAATCGCGAATGGAAGCTACGTTCATGTGCCCTGGAGTAGGGGGGATTTGGCGGCATTTACCAATTCTTTCCCAAAGCTTAGAGATAATCCCGTCGAGTGGTACAAGCAGGTAGAGAGATTCGTGAAGATCTCGAAGGTACTGTGGATCGATTTGAACACACTGTTCGATATCGTAGTACCCGGAGATTTGTGGACGGCGTGCAAGCTCAGTATTGGATGGCCTACTTGCGAGCCCCCGAGAGATACCCGGACGAATGGTCCATCAGGCAGAGTCATGGAAAATTACGAGAGAGTAATAACATGGCTAAAAGAGAAAGTGCCGGTGCAAGACATAGACTGGGTAAAGATAGATCGAACTACTCAGGAGCCGAAAGAGACAGTTCATGAGTTCTATGAGAGATTACTGAAAGCATTCAAGCAGTACAGCGGGTTAGATGTGATGGATCCCAAGGACATAGGACAGTTTGTTTCGAAGTTTGTCCTCGGATTAAGACCAGAAATATGTCTAATGATCCAGCAGCATCTGATCTGTTGGCAGAATAAGCCTTTGGATGAAATTCTGAGGTATGCAAGGTACTGTAGTGACGAGATAGACTCTAAGGCAAAGAAGCTTAAAGAAAAGTTAATGCTAGTGCAAATGCAAGCTGCTGGAAAGGATAAACCGTGGCAGCAGGGAACAGGAACGCAGGCAAAGAAACAGAATAATCAAAGCAGAGATGAGGGAGAAAGACCGAGACCGAGAGTGGACATCGCGACACTGAAAAAGACGACGAGATGCCATCAGTGTAACGAGGTGGGACACTGGCGACGCGAGTGTCCTTACAATGTTGAGTCAGGGGATCTTGAACGGGAGGAGGAAGAGGTTCAGAATAACGTGGTTAAGGGAGCCACAGTCCCGAAGGGCAAGTTTGTCAAAGGAGGGACTCAGACTCCTCGAGCCCCGTTTCCTCAACCACCTCGCATCTCAAACGGAGGGAAAACCTACAGACAGATGCCATTGTTTGTAGGAGGAGAGGAATGCTACTACGTTGATCCTCTTACAGGGCAGCGGGCGAATAGGGAGGAAGATTGTACGCTAGGAGCCGCTTTGGAAGTAGATCAGAGAGGACCATACGTAGAGGCTGAAATAGCGGGATGTCCTACAACCTTCTTGGTAGATACGGGAGCCACTCGATCCACATTAAGATCTGCGGTGGTCCCAGGTCTGCCAATATCAGGAGAAACAATTCAGGTGGTAGGAGTCGCGAATAAAAGGATGACAAATCCCTTGACCGAACCAGTGTCAGTAAGGATAGGGAATTACAGTGACGAACATCAGTTTGTAATTTGCGATTCTAGTCCTGTGTGCTTATTAGGGAGAGACTTGTTGTGCAAGCTGAATTGCACGATACATTGCACACCTGAAGGAGTAGAAGTGCAGACCAAGGATGAGGATGCTGATTTTAAAGTAGTAAACTCAAAAGAGTGTGTGGAATTATATCCTACCTTAACAGTGGAGGAACTTCCGCAGGACTTGAGGGAGAGAGTTTCAGCTGAGGTATGGGATTTTACTGGGGAAGAAATAGGACTGATTAAAGGAGTGGAACCGGTAAAAATCTTGGTAAGACCCCATGCTGAGTATCCAAGAACGCCACAGTATAAGCTAACGCCAGAGACAATTGCAGGGATCAAGCCTGTGATCGAATCCATGATTAAGCAGGGAATTCTGAAGGAGATCGTGGGAAGTCCATGTAATTCCCCGATCATGGGTTTGCAGAAGCCTAGTGGAAAATACAGAATAGTGCAGGATCTTCGAAAGATTAATAACATTGTTGTCTCATGTTGTCCAGTGGTACCGAATCCATCAGTGATATTATTTCAGATACCATTCCAAGCTGAATGGTTTACCGTGATAGATTTGTGTCAGGCTTTCTTTTCGATACCGTTAGATGAGGAGAGCCAGTATCTTTTCGCTTTCAAGCTGGAAGATCGAGTCTTAACATGGTGTCGTATCCCTCAGGGGTATACAGAGAGCCCATCGATCTTTAACCAGTTATTGAAACGAAATCTTGAGAGTCTGGTACTGCCCAAGAATTCAGTTCTGGTCCAGTACATAGACGACCTCCTAGTTGCGTCAGAAACTGAGGAAACTTGCAGAGAAGACACCATCACCTTGTTAAATCACTTGGCCGAGAATGGACACAAGGTGTCTCCAAGTAAATTGCAATATTGTAAGACTGAGGTGCAATACTTAGGCCATAGGATTGAAAAGGGAAAGCGGAAGGTGTCTCCAGACAGAATAGAGGCGATTATGAAAATGAACGCGCCTACGACACAAAGAGAAGTCAGGATGTTTCTAGGCATGGTCGGTTATTGTCGACAGTGGATAGCAAACTTTTCACTGAAGGCTAAACCATTATTGCAACTGACGCACAAAGGAGTGAGTGATCCGGTACCATGGGACAAAAATTGTTTGATGGCGTTTTTGCAGCTGAGGGAGGACTTATGTCGTGCCCCGGCTTTAGGAATGCCAGATTACACTAAACCTTTTTTGCTTTACTGCTGCGAGAGAGAGGGATGCGCGTTAGCGGTATTAGCACAGGTCCACGGAGATGCGCGCAGGCCAGTGGCGTACTTTTCGGCTACATTAGATCCAGTAGCCGCAGCGTTGCCCGGATGTCTCAAATCCGTAGCTGCAACGGGTGTCAGCATTGAACGATCTGAAAGCGTAGTTATGGGTCACCAGTTAGAAGTATATGTACCACATTCTGTAGAACTGTTAATGACCAGGACTAAGACTCAGCATCTGACGAATAGCAGGCTTACACGCTACGAGCAGGTTATATTGGCCGCCGAGAATGTAACCCTAAAGAGATGCTCTGTCTTGAATCCTGCAACCTTGATGCCACTTCCGAATGAAGTGAACGATGAAATTTGTACAGAGCATGACTGCCTCGATGTGACTGAGCTATGTACCAAACCGAGACCTGATATCGTAGATGAGCCATTGACAGACCCAGATGAAATTCTCTTCGTCGATGGTTCATGTGTAAGAAACGATGTCGGTCAGCTGAGAGCCGCTTATGCAGTATGCACGATTACCAGAGTTATAGAAGCCGCTTGCCTGGAAGGAGTACACTCCGCACAGGTAGCTGAAATTGTGGCTTTGACTCGTGCTTGCCTAGCAGGCGACAGACTTCGAGTCACTATATACACCGATAGCCAATATGGTTTCGGCGTAGTTCATGATTACGGGCAGTTATGGTCTCAAAGAGGTTATATGACCTCCTCGGGTTCTCCCATTAGGAATGGAGAATTCGTGAAACTACTGTTAGAGGCTTTGCAAAAACCTATGGCCATAGCAGTGGTCAAATGTGTAGCGCATACAAAAAATGTGGATTTTGTATCACTAGGAAACAAATATGCAGATGAAGTAGCGCGTTATTGCGCAGAGCAGGGATATTCTCACACTGATGCAAAAGTGGGGGGAATCCAGGAAAGAACTGAATTGACCATGTTGTTAGACACTGTAGATACATGGGATGAATTGAGAGTTGTACAGGAAAATGCACCTATTGATGAGAAAAAGAGCTGGGAAACAGCAGGGTGTGAAAAAAGTGAGATGAATTTCTGGGTTTCTGCCGACGGAAGAGCAGTATTACCAAATGAGCTTGTTAGTCCAATGGCAAGGAAATTGCATGGATCAGCACATATAGGGAGAGATGCTATGGTGAGAGTATTCAGACAAACGTGGTTCAATCCTAAGTTTAGAGTAGCGGCAGAAGCAGTGTGTCAGCGATGTATGATCTGTCAGCAACTAAATGTGGGAAAGAGAACACCAGTTACCTTGAGTCACATAGGAAGGTCTGGGGGGCCTTTCAATAGGATGCAGATTGACTTCATAGAAATGCCTCCATGCAACAGACTCAGATACGTGTTAGTGATCGTCTGCATATTTTCTAGATGGGTTGAGGCTTACCCTACACGTAGGTGCGATACACTTACAGTGGCAAAATTGTTACTTAGGGAGTTAATACCGAGGTTTGGGGTGCCATCCTCTTTGGAATCGGACAGAGGAACTCATTTCAATAGTGAAGTGGTGAAGATGCTGTGTTTGGCTTTAAATATCGATCAAAAGTTACACTGCAGCTATCGACCAGAAGCTTCAGGGATCGTAGAGCAAATTAACAGTACTATCAAGTCCAGACTGGCTAAAGTTTGTTCATCGACATCCCTGAGTTGGCCTGACGCACTTCCAGCAGTTCTTATGAGCATACGTAGCACACCTGATAGAAGAACAGGCCTCTCTCCACATGAAGTGCTAATGGGGAGAGCTATGAGATTGCCATCGGTTCCGACTGCAGCGCTAGTGAATATCACAGACGATTTGATCTTGGACTACTGTAAGGGACTATCTGATGCCGTAAATTCTGTGTCCCTCCAGGTCCAGGCTGCAGAGGTTCCATCAGTACAAGATTTGTGCCACGACCTGAGTCCAGGAGACTGGGTCCTGGTGAAGAAGCATGTCAGGAAGAATTGCTTAGACGTGCGTTGGAGAGGACCATTTCAAGTCATACTTGTCACGAATACCGCAGTGAAGTGTGGAGGTCTGCCAAACTGGATACATGCCTCACACACCCGAAGAGTGCCAACACCTCTAGAAGATATAGCTCCTCTCTCGGATGAGAATCCGGCGGGAAGCGGAGAAGCCATAGAGGGGGAAAGCCAAGCTGTGGAGGTGATCGAAGAAGCTGGAACTGTGTTGGAACAGGACGACGAAGGTCAGGACACTAGTGGGACCGAAGTCGCCTCAGGAGAAGAAAGTAATTGGGAGTCCGACACAGATATCGAGCAAACGGAGAGTGACCAAGAGACGGGTCCTGGAACAAGGAGCGGAAAGACGGAAAGTGACGAAGCCAGTTGGCCAGAGAGAAGAAAAGGGCCAAGTTCGGAAAGGGAAAAGAAAAGAACTCTTGTCCCGATCGCTGAAGAATCGGATCAGGAGGAAGAGACGACAGATTCAGGAACTGAGAGTCCACGAAGATCGAGAAGGGTACGTGTGCCCTGCAGAAGGTACGCCACCCCAGAGTGGACTTATCTAGCAGATGTATTGGGGACAGAAATCTGGGAGAGTGAAGAGCGTGAAAGTAATCGATCTCGATCCATTTGTGGCAGTGGAGATATGGATGTTGGCGCCTGGACTCGAGACTGAGGGGTTACTGACTTTCACACTTCCCATACCCCCATGTCTGAGTAAAATCCAAGATTTAGTGCTAAAAAGATTACAATTCCCAACAGTTGGTCAGCAAATGTCGGAAGACGAAGAAAAAGTTATTCGCTTTGAACTATTAATTATTGTTGTGAAAGCTGCAGGACCGAAAATAATTGTTGATGCTTAAGGACTTTTGTACGATTATTATAAAGAAGAAGATAACCTAGCACCGAGTGGAAAGAAGAATAAAATTAGGGATTACATTTAGGAGACGGAGAAGGGCTAGGGTTGTCTGCTGCAAAGAAGAGAAAAGATATTGTGGTGAAAAAGATACCTGTTGATAAAAAGTACTTTAAAAACTGTGAAAGCAAACAAGCAACCAAAGACTGGAAAAGAGAATTTTCGCTAGAGAACAAGGTACGCTGTTTGATGACATGGAGAACGGCAACCCAAACAGAAAGGCTAGATGTATAGTAGGTACACTTATAGCAATAGTGATATTCCTCATAATCATAGTAGTAACGATATCTTACATGACAGGACATGAGAATGATAAAAGAATGGCGAATGTAAAAGTTGTAACGACCTTGAAACCTGCTCTTGTGGGAAGGAAGGAGGAGAGCACTGTTACGCATGGAAAGGCGTTACTTGCAGAGGAAGCTCGTGAATTACACATAGACGAGTCACAAGGAAACTTTAGGTCAAATGCATATGCCAAATTATTGTATGAATATATCAATGCCATGGAGGCCAAAGATTGCTACGTTTGTATGCAATTGCCGGTTTCTGTAGACGAAGGCATTAGATATCACCATCTCCCATTGACTTATGGGATAACATGTAGTTTACTGCTCAGTATATTTTATGGTAGAGAAGGGTTTGAGTACTACTTTTCAAATTATGATTCGGTACTGCCTGAAGTTCCGAATTATAAGCAGATGAACAAGTGGGACTACTACAAAAAGGAGGATAGACTAGCTAAATTCTTTCTTCCTTGGGACACATTAGATACATCATATGCGCGTAGAAATAATCAAAAGTAAATGTTTGGGAAAAAGTAGGAAATGGAGTGGGAAAGGTTGGAAGTTGGTTTGCTAATCTAGGCAAAGGTATAGTTTGGTATATTTTGAAGCCTGTATTAATAATATTAATTTGCATAATTACATTATTAGGATTAGTAAAATTGTATAAATGGTACAGGTCGAACCAGTTACAAAGATCGATGAGAGACCAAGAAAGGAGACTAGCTGCTTTACAAGATCAACAGTATAAAAGCTTAAGAGCTCTCGAAACGATGAAAAGAGGGAATACCGTAACTAGTTCTGTTTAGAGATATTATTCAAATTGCATTTAGTGATGACTCCTAGAAGTCATCAAAGGGGGGACTGAGAGAGCGCAAATTTGAATAAAAAGTATGTATAGGGCATATTTACAAGCACATTGAATAACGTAGGAACGAAATGTATATCGTAATGTGAAATGACACTTATAGCATATAGATAACCAATATAATCTGAAGTAATATAGAAAAGGTAACTGTATTCACTTTAGAATATGTGTTAGATTTAGAAGGCCCGTATACGTAGTGGGCTGATGTAGAAAAGTGTAGAAATGTTTACGAAATGTAGAACGTGCAAGGTAGAATTCATATACGTGTGAATCTTTAAATGGAGAAGCAGCGATAAATGAAACGTAAGGAAATGTGTAGAACATATATAACACGAGATAGCGAATGAGAATATAAAGTTATACTCTACGTAGTTATGTTCTATGTAAATTGTATTCGAGTATAATCAAGACTTTTGCTAAATACGAATATATAAATGTGTGTTAAAGGTTGTACTGTGTAGAAGACTTTTTGTAGGAATGTTAGAAAGGTTTAGGTCATTTGTGATTCTAACCAGACTGACCAAGGGTTAGCAGGAGCACAGTCCGATGTATATAATTTAGCGGACTTACAGGAGTTGTAAATAGCTTGATGTGGACATGAGAGCCAAGAAGTCTAGCACTTGTTAGATTTAAGGTGACAACGCTGGACAAGGTTTATGACCTGAACGTGATGAGAAGCGTTAAGAATTCGAAACTTGTTTTGAGAAGTCCATTCACAGGACCTAGAAGGGTCAACATCACAGTCGTAGTTTAAAGTTCTGTTGACGATGTTGACTTGTGCTCTGAAATGTCAATTGTAAATTTGAATGAAGTCACCAATAAGAAGATGAAGATGACATCTAAAGGAGAAAGGTCAGCTTAACGGACGACGAAAGAGATGAAGCAATGGACGAAGCTAGAAGCTGACATCATCGGGGAAAGTCCGTGGTGGGCGTCAAGGGGCGTTCTACCCACACTGTGATTGTGTATATTAGGGACAGCACCCCGGGGAGGAGAGCAGAATCATTAGTGAGAATAGCACCATTAGCGATGAGCAATTGGGAGATTAGGAACAGCGAGACGAATTGCTCAGAGCAAGGGTGAAGGTAGATGCATTGAGCAGATGCGCTGAGATATCAGAGCGCAAGGGAGCAGTAGGCCGAGGACCCTTAGAGAGATCGAATGGGTAGGCAGAATAGGGTACTGCTTCTGAAACTTAAGGATTCCTTTAGAGGCTAAGAGAGTTTGAACTTCTTTGGGAGTCAAACTGCTGGCACCTTTTTAGGGAAGAAACTTGCGAAGTAGGGTTGACACATAGCATAGAATAGGGATAGATTAATTTGATGATTTCTTTATCTTATTACAGATGACGCGGAAGAAACCACTTCACACCGAAGCTTGAGTGGCTGATATTGTAACCGATTTGTATTTTGTATATTTGGAGATTTTATCCTGAGTGGATTGTATCGCATTCAAATTAATTCTATATAAAACCCTTAAAACTCTATCAGTTGTAAGTGGTTCTTCAGAGTGGCGTCAGTTAATGGGGTATATCTAACAAATGCGAGGGTGGTCCTTTCCTCAATGACAGATACGAGCGGTCCAAACAGATGAATGGGATTCTTTATTAAATTTATCACAATCATAAGTTGATATCGAAATCTCATTCCCCGCAGAGGTAACCCATTTGCAAATGGGAAGGGGTACCTAAGGGACCCTTCCTTTTTGTGAATGTTTGTCATAGCAGTTTTTAAGAGCAGGCAGTGGTCTCACTGATTCTCAGGAATTTGCAATTAGGAATCGCAATTTACAATTGTGATGCATGTAGCCCTAAATGTCATCTTTTTATCCTGCAACTCCTCCCCACACAGCCTGACTGCAGGCAACAATTGAGAAAATTCAGAAAATGCATTGGTTTGCCTCTTTTGTCTCCTTGCCTCCAACCATTCCAGTATAGTCCAAAACACCCAACCCCTGACACATAAGAAAATAAGGGCTATATGTATCAACCATTTTTGCATTCGCAAACGGGCCGAAGGGTTTTCACATGTATCAAACACAAATTGTCATTTGGTAACATGTTACCGAATCGCAAGTTGGGTTTGCGATTAGGTATTAGGAAGGGGCGTGTTTAGGGCATCCCTTCCTAATACCGAATCGCATCGGTATGCATGAATGTTTTGCGATCGAAATGCGGTTGCAAAACATTCGCATTTTACCACCTACATCAAGTAGGTGGTAACCCATTCGCAAATGGTAATGGGTCCCAAACGAACTGTTAGTAAAAGCATTTTTTAAGAGCAGGCAGTAGCCCCACGGAATACTGCCTGCTCTAAAAAAATTAAAGGAAAACTTTTCCATTTTATTTTTGTAAAGCATCCCGTTTCCATTTCCAAGTAATTGCTGAAGAAATCTCCACTTCACATTCTCCTACCAAATGGGAAAAGCCAATAACTCTCGTAGTCTCTTCAAAATATTTCTCTGTACTGCCATCTCTCCAGCCAAGCTTTGGTGCCCATTTGCCACTGTGACAGTGTGGGGCTGGGTGCTTTCCCGCAAATTTCTGGTAGTCATGCCAAAATTTGCAAGGGTATGGGTAACACACTCCTTCAACACCATAAAGACGGTCTGACCTATCGCATCCATGCTTGCTGGCCATGCACTAGGGCAAATTGGCCCCGGGCATGGGCTTTCGAGTTTATGTGAGTGATGGTGGGTGCACAGCCGCCGCGTCATCATATCTGCACCTTGCTCTTCCACATTTCCCCTGGCTAAAAGAGCCATTGCCTCCCTTCCGCTCAGGGCCCAATGTCTGTTGCCAAAGCTGAACGTCTTTCATGTCTGAAAAAGTGCACACTACTGATGCCAATGGTGAACCTGTTCCATTTGTTTGAGTTGAATACTTCACTCCAGCCTCTATTATTGCATGTTCTTGTCGCTGCAGCTAATGATGGCCATTTCTGCCAGTGTGAGGGTATCTTGCACTGCTGTGTCTGTTCTGTATGTGGGTGAAGCATGCGGTACTGTTGCAAGTGGGAGACCTGCTCTGTGAGTGTCTGATGGAAGCACTCTCTGCTGTTACAAGTGCTTTATCTGTTATTTCGCTGAAAGGAAAGCTTGCACTGCTGTGACTTGAAGTGCACATGTTCTCTATCTGGGAGGGGTGCTTGAAGTGCTGGTGTCCATCAATCATTCCGTGAGGAGGGTCAGCCTACGTATTATCTGACTAGTACTGGCATATCAATCTCACACCTGTTATCTACTGTGCTCAGAAATTGCAGAAATGTGATGTAAAGTGCACCTATAAAAGTTAATATTGTTATTGATTAATTTTAGTGATTTGTGTTTGGTGAAATGCAAAATAATCTCACGCCTATTTAAAACACGTTATGATGTCAAGCACAAAATATTTTCAAGAATTCTAAACTGACATTATCAAAGGTGCCATAGTGAACTAAAAGGCAACTCTGCAACAGTCTTGGCCCATTCATAAATCTGAAAGATGAATAGTTAACCAATATTCTGTACCATTATTGGGGTCAGTATCTGTCCCATTCGTTTGTGATGCTCTTGTGCTGGATTTGCTAGGAACCTTCATCATATTTCACTGTACCAGCATACCTTCACTCTAAATTGAGAGATACACTTATTTCCCATTCCCATAATTGATGACTGTGAACACTGAGACCCAGAATTCCGCTGGTTTTCAATAATGCTCCACCATTTTCTTGTTTTAAGGGTACTCGAGATGGCCGGAGAGCGTGGATGACAGGATTTACAGGCTCGTCAGGTGACGACTTTGCTACACTATTTTTCAATGTATTTCTTATGCCTTTCTAAATTACTTAACTCTTTTTGAGGTACTGCCCTCTTGTTTGTCAAGGAAAGAGTTTGGCGTTTGCACGGGTGGCTGGGGCATCAAGCGATCAAAATGCATCGGTGGATTGTGGAACACAGCAAACTGTCGAGGAAGTCGGCTGATGCGACATATACTTTCAGCAGTCTACAGTCTCGTAGTTCTCACACCGTAATTGAATTACAGATATAGGAGTGGCATCAATATTTAACAGCATTATTGAACTATTAGCAAGAAGTACACCGAATACATTTTCACACAGAATCTTACAACAGTTAAACACCAAACAACTTCAGGGGACATCTACCCCATCTCATAAAATCCCTATCCCCATTTCTCATTTCAAAGAACTCAGTGCAAGAGAGGAAAATAGCTATAATGTGCTGTGCAAATAACATGACGTGTACTTGTAAAGCGCACGTTCATCCGTAGGTATCTTGGCGCTGAATAACAGATGTTTATTGCTACCCAACTCAATGGTACTCATTTTATCGACCCAGGATGGATGAAAGGCTGAGATGACCGCCAGGATTTGAACCTGTGACCATGACACAGATGGCGATATGATAGATATCTGGAGGAAATGGTAGCCGGACAAAACAGAGGGCACCTGCATAACATCTCAACACAATGCCTAGTCGCGCTTAGATTTTTGTCTGGTGTCTCGGGACTTTTGCAGCCTGGACTACAGATGTAAAACATCTTCCCAGAACACTATCAGCTCATGCACCGGTACTACTCCGGATAAACCTGCCGGACGGCCCCAGACGCATGTTCAGTTGGCGGCTACCTGCACACGCCCTCACGGACGCAGAGTTCCACGAGGAAATAAAGGGAGACATACCTGACTATTTTGACACTAACACAGGATCAGTTAGACTCAAGCCACACTGTGGAAACCCTTAAGGCAGTGATACGAGGGAAATACATAGCCAGACAAGCAAGGGTTTTAAAGTCCATAAGCGGATCTCTGGGGAAGCTTGAGACTGACATCAGGGGGCTCGAGCTGCAGTACTTCGAATCAGAGGAACCCAGCCTGTTGGGCAACATTAGAGCTAAGATCCCCGAATATGAAGAGGAGGTGCAGAAAGAAGTCAAATTCTTAGGGAAATATACTCAGGCTAGGAAGTATGGGGAAGGTGATAGACCGAAAAGGACACTAGCCAACCTGCTTCACACACCTAGCAAGGACACTACATTACAGAAATACTTCTGAGGGAATCATGGACAATTCACTAACTTCCACGCTTCACTATACATCTCTTCTTCGGGCACAACCTCGGATGAGCTCCAGGAATATCTGGACTCTCTTGAACTGCTCTGGTTGGGAAGAGCTCACAGGGCTTTCTTAGAAGAACCCTTCACAAAAGGTGTCAAGCACCTGGCTTTGACAGTCTTATGTCTGCATTTTATAAATGCTATGCCAAAAAGCTGGTGCCCGAATTGCTAACGCTATACGAGGAGGTGCAAGAGATGGGTACCCTTCCCCCCCAAATGAGTGAAGCCATTATTCAAACCATACTTAAACCGGGCAAGCTCTCAAACGAACTGGACTCCTATAGACCACTTTCACTGAATAATACTGACACAAAAATATACGTAAAGCTTCTAGCAACCAGGGTGCAACCCCTGCTGCCCCTGATTGCGCGACCTGACCGATCCAGATTTATACCGGGGAGGTCCACTGCTCATAAATTCTGCACCGTCTTTGCCGTTCTGCAATACCTTGACCCCCACTGTCAGGCCCTGGCGTCCCTATTAGATGTGACCAAGGCTTTTGGCTCGATGGAATGGGCCTTTCTATTCACTATCCTGACTAGACTAGGGTTTAGCCCGTTATTTATAAATCAGATAAAACTGTTATACTCTCTCCTGACCACTAGACTCAGATTAAACAGCCTAATTTGGACACCTTTGGCAATTACCCGCGCCAGGTTGCCCCGTCTCCAATATTGTTTGCCATTGCCATGGAGCCATTTGTCGCGCATCTTAGGCAGCATCATGCCAATAGGGGACTGGGCTTCACCTCCAGAGGGCTTATAATATAGTTATATGCGGCCGACATAACTTTATATATCATTAACCCCGCAGATAATCTTAATCCGGTGTTACACGGGCTCCTCCGATTTGGTGGATTGTCTGGTATACAAATAAACTGGGCAACGTCAGCCCTGTTCCCACTAACAGATGACACTATGCCTTTCTCAATGGAGTTTCATCTCAGATGGGCTGACGGCTCTGTCCACCACCCGGGCATCTGGCTCTCTAGAGCCTTGCAAGAGCTGTGGGGAGCAAACTACGGTAAAACTGTTGCTTGGAGAACAAAGTGCAATCTTGGGCTCGATTGCCACTCTCCCTGGCTGGGCGGGTAGCGATAACTAAAATGGTAGTATTACCAACATTCCTATACCTATTTGTAAATCTACCTATTCTTCTCACACAAGCCTTCTTTAAAACCTTACGTTCCTTAATGGTGTCCCTGGTATGGGCAGGTAAACAAGCTTGAATTTCATGGGAATAACTGACTCTCCCGCTGATGACGCCGGGTGGACTCAGAGCCCCTGACCTTCAACTCTATTCCTGCTGCGCACAAGCCCAGTTTCTGCACTATTGGATCCACCCTGTGCCCTTCCAGCCTCATGTGGCGGTGGATATGGATAAAATTGCACCAACTCCACTCTCGGTAGCCGTATATCGACCATAAAAACGCCCCCAGGAAGAGGTCGACACTGTTGAGTCATTACGTTGGAGCTGGGAGGGCTTAAAAAACAGAGCCAAGCTGGAGAATCTCTATGCCCCATCCATGCAGCTGGCCTTTCACCCCATGTCCCTCTCTTAGGAGGCAAGGGTTTGGGTGGCTTTAGCAACAGAGTTAGGCCTCAATACATTCCCTGATCTATACCCTGCGGACAACTTCAGATCTCCTCAGGCCGAGGAGAGGGGAGCAAAACCAAAATTTGCACAACTATTCTTGTATCATTGCTTAAGACCAGTGTGCAAGCAGAGGCACATGTCCTTTCCAGAACCTCCACCTACATTACTCACTCTTGAACAAATGCTGATATGCTCTTCACAGCGTAAACTCATCACACGTCTATACAACACCATACAAAACATGCACCCGGTGATCACACCCAAAGCGTTAGCAGACAGGAATGGTGAGCTGAGTCCTCCGCTAACGGAGGAGCAATTGAAGTACTGTTGCGGTCAATTGCGCATGTTGTCTCTCAACTACAAGCTAATGTTGATTCACTTCAAATTTCTGCACCGCTTCTATCATACCCCTACACAGTTGCACCAGATGGGGATTAGCTGTGACATTAGTTGTTGGAGATGCAGAACTTCACCCACTACCTTCGTACACTTGGCCTGGTCTTGTCCACCCATAGTGAAAATTGGGTAGCCATTTTCAACACCATTGGGGATATTTTGGAAATATTAGTTGAGCCCGCACCCCTATTAGGCATACTGGGATATGTAAAAGATGCACCAGAGGGTTCCCACCATCTACTCGCCATGCAAAAACTGCTGGCAAAAGGTAGAGTAGCCATGCATTGGGGGACAGCTACAGCACCGTTAGTCAACAGCTGGCTATAGGCTATCACCTTCTTTCATACCCAACTATAGCTATTTGGGGAATTAATGCCTATCACCTCTAGGCCCAAGGACATTTGGGAGCCAATGCTGGCTTGGTTTAGAAATAGGGCAGCAGATTGCACCAACAGGCCTAGCCCCCCGTCAGCAGCGAAACAGGAGTGATTGTTCCAATCGGGCAGTCCCATGGGCACACGGGTGAGAGCCCCTCAGTTGATGAAGATACAGAGACTGAATGTGAAATGGGACTATGTTAATGTAATAAAACATCGTCTCTCTACTGCAGAGAAATGTATAGCTCTTCATGCAAACTTGACCTATAGACTGACCAGTTGTTAAAGTGTTCAGCTGTTATTTAACAATGTCAATTATTAGCGCTGTGACTGGTGTAGACCATTGATGTATATTGTAAGATTGCTATTTATGAAAATTCCAATTGAAAAACAAAAAAACATTACCCAGGGACAGCAGTTGAGGTGGATTGCACCAATATTGGAGACACCTATTAGGTTGTATCTTCGATAGCTTTGCTGTAGTTGCATTGACATGAAATGATCATTTTGACATGTCTATGCCAGGCCATGCCATTCAGTATACCGCATTTCCTCTCTACTTAATGGTGGTGGACAAAATCTGAAACCTTGCTCATTCCATGTTTAGCTTCACATCCTTGTAAAATAGAATAAAGTGTAATAACTTTCTAGTGCCTTGAAATACACACAAAAAAAAATCTCCTTGTGTTTGCTTTGTTCGCTCTAAGTTGGCAGGATATTGCCAGACTCGGGTCCCTTGCTCACTTTGCCACTGGACTCAAGCTAGCTTGGCTGATGAGGGGTGTTACCCTGAAACTGGTCCCAAGATGCTTGTTTCTGGTCCAGGGAGGACCTGGCTCGGCAGTTCATGGTGGACTGTTCCCATGAGGCACAGGGTCAAGACTGATTTGCATATGACTGAGTCTGAACTGGGATCTCGAACTCAGCTAAAGAACAATGATGGATTCAACCCAGATCAGTGACTGGGGGTGAGTGTCTGAAAAGAGTCAGCGCTCCAGCCATCATCTCCTTGCGTTTGCTTTGTTTGCCCTAAGTTGGCCGGGTAGTCCCAGATGGGTGTCCCTTGTTCACTTTGCCGCTGGATTCAAGCTATCCAGGCTGATGAGGGGTGATGCCCTGAACCCGGTCCGGAGGACCCAGCTTGGCAGTTCAGGCTGGACTGTTCCCATGAGGTCTTTAAAAAATATATAAACCTTGGTTGGTGTATTTTTTGCTTAATACTAATACTTAATAACAATGAGATCATTTATTAGATGGCAAGTGATATCCCAACCTGCCAGGACGATTGAGTTCCTAAGTACAGCAACCCATGGTCAATCTGCCTGCCATGTTTAAGAATCCCTGGGAGCTGGTGTGATCTTTTCTCCGTGTCAGCAGTGGTGCTTCCGCCAAAACTGCAATGTTGTGTGTAGACAGCCATGACATCGCAGACAGACAAAATGTTGGTTGTTTGGCATAAACAATATTCCAAACGATAGTTTTGCTCCCCCCCAAAAAACCAATGACCCTAGCACATGGAAAAATCATTGTTTTTTTTTATGTATTTCAGTTTTTTTATTCTTCAAAATGCCGTAGTTAAATTGTGGCTGTGAACTGGAAAGAAGTGCATTAGAAGGTCAAACCTAAATACCGTGGTCTAAAGCTGGCGACCCCGTGCAAATGGGGCTTCTGGCTAAAGGTTTCAACGTGAAGCGAGCTTAGGCTCCTGCACTAGAAACCATACACTCCCCCGCCTCGCACTGTGACAACCCATGTCTGCTACACCCCAAATCAGGTCTCACTTGTTTCTTGCCACACATTCTCGGGATACATTTACTTTCTTCGAACAACACTTTTGTTTATTTTTGCTCTGTTGACTTCTGCTCTGATATGCCATGCTTCCCCAAACTCTCGTACAGGATGAAAGCCTTCTGAGCTAGAAATCTCCTAAAGGTTAACTAGGGGAACCTTAGGGGGTACTTGAGTCATACCTTTTTATGACTAGTTAAAGCCAGGTGTTTAGGAGAGAGTGCATAACGCCTCTTCATACTCCTCTAAAAACCAGGCCAAAGGATTTCCTCATTATTGTTCACTGTAAGGTGGATCGTATTGCTATAATCTTTGCGAGAGTGTTAATAAAGCGTGATAAGTGGTGTGATCGTTTTACCTGTTGGTGCCACTTCTTCTCCAGCATAATAGGCTGTTGTTGGCCTTGGCTATCTACCATCATGCTCATCATAATAGAGTGAGGCCCAGTTACAAACTGAAAAACAGCAGTGCAAGTGCTAATGCTCCTCTTGTATGAAACCAGCATGCACAAGATTTAACGCCCCACTTGCATGAAACTAGCAGGCACCAGTGTTAATACCCGCTGGTATGAAACCAGCATGCACCATTTTTAATGCCCCACCGGTATGGAACCAGCATGCACCCTTGTTAATGCCCCACTTGTTTGAAACCAGCATGCACAAGAGTTAATGCCCCGCTTGCTTGAAACTACGATGCACCAGTGTTAATTCCTGCTGGTATGAAACCAGCATGCACCATTGTTAATGCCCCACCGGTATGGAACCAGCATGCACCCTTGTTAATGCCCCACTTGTATGAAACCAGCATGCACAAGAGTTAATGCCCTGTCTGCTTGAAACTAGCATGCACAAGTGTTAATGCCGCTTTTGTATGAAACCAGCATGCACAAGAGTTAATGCCCCACTTGCATGAAACCAGCATGCACTAGTGTTAACGTCCCGCCGGTATGAAACCAGCATGCACAAGAGTTAATACCCCACTTGCATGAAATCAGCATGCACCAGTGTTAATGCCCGCTGGTATGAAACCAGCATGCACACTTGTTATTGCCCCACTTGTATGAAACCAGCATGCACAAGTGTTAATGCCCCGCCTGTATGAAACCAGCAGGCACAAGTGTTAATGCCCCACTTGAATGACACCAGCATGCACAAGTGGTAATGCCCCACCTGTATGAAACCAGCATGCACAAGTGTTAATGCCCAGCCTGTATGAAACTAGCATGCACAAGTGTTAATGCCCCACTTGCATGACACCAGCATGCACAAGTGTTAATGCCCCACCTGTATGAAACCAGAATGTAAAATATTGAATGCTCCACTTGCATGAAACCAGCATGCACAAGTACTAATGCCCTACCTGTATGAAACCAGCATGCACAAGAGTTGATGTCCCACTTATATGTAACGAACATGCACAATGTATAATGCCCCATTTGCATGAAACCAGCATGCACAATAGTTAATGCCCCACTTGCATGAAACCAGCATGCACAAGTGTTAATGCCCCACCTGTATGAAACCAGCATGCACAAGTCAATGGCCCACTTGCATGAAACAAGCATGCACATGTGTTAATGTCCCGCCTGTATGAAATCAGCATGTACAAGAGTTATTGCCACACTTGCATGAAAGCTGCATGCACAAGTGTTAATGCCTGCATCTGTATGAAAACAGCATGCACAAGATTTAACGCCCCACTTGCATGAAACTAGCAGGCACCAGTGTTAATACCCGCTGGTATGAAACCAGCATGCACCATTGTTAATGCCCCACCGGTATGGAACCAGCATGCACCCTTGTTAATGCCCCACTTGTTTGAAACCAGCATGCACAAGAGTTAATGCCCCACTTGCTTGAAACTAGCATGCACCAGTGTTAATTCCCGCTGGTATGAAACCAGCATGCACCATTGTTAATGCCCCACCGGTATGGAACCAGCATGCACCCTTGTTAATGCCTCACTTGTATGAAACCAACATGCACAAGAGTTAATACCCTGCTTGCTTGAAACTGCGATGCACCAGTGTTCATTCCCGCTGGTATGAAACCAGCATGCACCATTGTTAAAGCCCCACCGGTATTGAACCAGCATGCACCCTTGTTAATGCCCCACTCGTATGAAACCAGCATGCACAAGAGTTAATGCTCTGTCTGCTTGAAACTAGCATGCACAAGTGTTAATGCCGCTCTTGTATGAAACCAGCATGCACAAGAGTTAATGCCCCACTTGCATGAAACCAGCATGCACTAGTGTTAATGCCCGCTGGTATGAAACCAGCATGGACACCTGTTAATGCCCCACTTGTATGAAACCAGCATGCACAAGTCTTAATGCCCCGCCTGTATGAAACCAGCAGGCACAAGTGTTAATGCCCAGCCTGTATGAAACCAGCATGCACAAGTGTTAATGCCCCACCTGTATGAAACCAGAATGCAAAATATTGAATGCTCCACTTGCATGAAACCAGCATGCACAAGTACTAATGCCCTACCTGTATGAAACCAGCATGCACAAGAGTTGATGTCCCACTTATATGTAACCAACATGCACAATTTATAATGCCCCATTTGCATGAAACCAGCATGCACAATAGTTAATGCCCCATTTGCATGAAACCAGCATGCAAAAGTGTTAATGCCCCACCTGTATGAAACCAGCATGCACAAGAGTTAATGCCCCACTTGCATGAAACCAGCATGCACAAGTGGTAATGCCCCACCTGTATGAAACCAGCATGCACAAGAGATAATGCCCCACTTGCATGAAACCAGCATGCACAAGTGTTAATGCCCCACCTGTATGAAACCAGCATGCCCAAGTCAATGGTCCACTTGCATGAAACAAGCATGCACAAGTGTTAATGTCCCGCCTGTATGAAAACAGCATGTACAAGAGTTAATGCCCCACTTGCATGAAAGCTGCATGCACAAGTGTTAATGCCTGCATCTGTATGAAAACAGCATGCACAAGATTTAACGCCCCACTTGCATGAAACTAGCAGGCACCAGTGTTAATACCAGCTGGTATGAAACCAGCATGCACCATTGTTAATGCCCCACCGGTATGGAACCAGCATGCACCCTTGTTGATGCCCCACTTGTTTGAAACCAGCATGCACAAGAGTTAATGCCCCACTTGCTGGAAACTAGCATGCACCAGTGTTAATTCCCGCTGGTATGAAACCAGCATGTACCATTGTTAATGCCCCACCGGTATGGAACCAGCATGCACCCTTGTTAATGCCCCACATGTATGAAACCAGCATGCACAAGTTTTAACGACCCGCCGGTATGAAACCAGCATGCACACTTGTTAATGCCCCACTTGTATGAAACCAGCATGCACAAGAGTTAATACCCCACTTGCATGAAATCAGCATGCACCAGTGTTAATGCCCGCTGGTATGAAACCAGCATGCACACTTGTTAATGCCCCACTTGTATGAAACCAGCATGCACAAGTGTTAATGCCCGGCCTGTATGAAACCAGCATGCACAAGTGTTAATGCCCAGCCTGTATGAAACCAGCATGCACAAGTGTTAATGCCCCACTTGCATGACACCAGCATGCACAAGTGTTAATGCCCCACCTGTATGAAACCAGAATGCAAAATATTGAATGCTCCACTTGCATGAAATCAGCATGCCCTACCTGTATGAAACCAGCATGCACAAGAGTGAATGGCCCACTTATATGAAACCAACATGCACAATTTATAATGCCCCATTTGCATGAAACCAGCATGCACAATAGTTAATGCCCCATTTGCATGAAACCAGCATGCAAAAGTGTTAATGCCCCACCTGTATGAAACCAGCATGCACAAGAGTTAATGCCCCACTTGCATGAAACCAGCATGCACAAGTGTTAATGCCCCACCTGTATGAAACCAGCATGCACAAGTCAATGGCCCACTTGCATGAAACAAGCATGCACAAGTGTTAATGTCCCGCCGGTATGAAAACAGCATGTACAAGAGTTAATGCCCCACTTGCATGAAAGCTGCATGCACAAGTGTTAATGCCTGCATCTGTATGAAAACATCATGCACAAGAGTTAATGCCCCACTTGCATGAAAGCAGCACGCACAAGTGTTAATGCACCACCTTTATGAAACCAGCATGCACAACAGTTAATGTCCCACTTATATGTAACCAACATGCACAATTTGTAATGCCCCACTTGCATGAAACCAGCATTCGCAAGTGTTTATGTCTCACTTATATGTAACTAACATGCACAATTGCTAGTGCCCACTTGCATGAAACCAGCATGCACAAGTGTTAATGCCACACCTGTATGAAACCAGCATGTGATGATGATGATGATGATATGGGGCATATCAAGCGCTCGAATGCCGAGGTGTCTTGGCGCTGGAGTGTGTACGCGAAGAGCTGAGACTAAGCTGGGACTACTCGGGTGTGAACAACCAAGTTTTCAGAGTTTTCCTAAAAAGTAATTGTTTGGATTGCAGTTTCAGAGCCACTAGAAATTTGTTCCACAGTTTTGCTGCACAACTGGACAAGGACCTTCCCCCCATCTAGCTCTTCGAAACTTAGCGGTACAGATCAGGCTGGCCGATTGGAGGTTTCGTGAGGGGGTGTAAAGCCTGAACATTTCCTGGCTGTCATCTGAGCCCCCTCCATAACGTGCCTTGTGCACCAAACAGAGAACTTCAAATTCTATTCGCTGCTGAATGGGGAGCCAGTGTAATGCCCTTATTCTCTGTGACATAGAATGGCCCTTGGGAAGGTTTAAGAGTAATCGTGCGGTGGCATTCTGTAACACTTGCACATTTGTTATCTGGGTTTTATCGATACCCAAGAACATCGCGTTACAGTAATCCAGTTTGGACAGAAAGCGGGCAGCCATTACCGTCTTCTGTAGGTTGGGAGGGATAAAAGGAAAGATCTTATGAAGGGTCTTTAACAGAAAGAAACTGGCAGACATTAGACTATTAACCTGCGCCGACAAATTAAGCTTGTCATCAAAGATGACATCAAGATTCCTGACTTTCCCGACGAGGCGGGGACATTCACCCGCCTCCGGCAGCCACCAGGAATTGTTCCACAATGACTTCCCATTGCCAAACTCTATCACTTTAGTTTTTTTCTGTATTGATCTCAAGAAACCTAGGCTCATCCAGTTCATGATATCCTTTAGACAGGCATAAAAGCTGGCAGCTGTGATCTCAGGTTTGTCCGACAGGGATATCACCAATTGTGAGTCATCAGCGTAGGACACAAATGTGAAACCATGTTTCCTGACGAGTCTCGCCAGTGGCGTCACATAGATGTTGAACAACGTCACGGGACAGAGCCTATCCCTGTGATTCACAGTGTTTAATGTGGCCCGACGGATCAAGCAGAACGAGGGTCGCCCTGCCCCCCCCCCCTATCCACCACTCTCCGAATCCCCTCTGAGGCCGCAATCAGAGCAGACTCAGTGGAGTGTCTTGGTCGAAAGCCATGCCGCGTAGGATCCAGTAGCCTGTTGGTGTCTAGATAGTTGGTCAGTGTCTTATTGACTGATTTTTCAAGGATCTTGGCTGCAAAGGGTAGGCCCGATATCGGGCGATAGTTTTTACACTCAGTGGGCTCTAACGTTGTCTTCTTCAGGATTGGCCTAATGCATGCTGTCTTCCAGGCCGCAGGGTAGATCCCAGATGCCAGGATTTGATTGATCAGGGGTGTAAGTGTCTCGCTGATCTTCTCGTCAGCCAGGTGCATAATAGCGGGGGGCAGGGGTCATTAGGTGACCCAGGTTTTATCGATTGAAGGAGATTAATTACTTTGTCTGCCAAGAGTGGTTTAAAACATGTTAACTTAGACTGCACTGAGTGTGTTCCCTGCTGTTAATTGATGGGGTTTGGGCAGCACTGACAGATGGTCCCAGTGAATGTACAGCACTAAGAAGATGGATTACTATGTTTGGAAACATAGGCTTGCAGACAGTTATCTTTCCTGCCTCATCCACTGCCTACTCTCTGGCCACCCCAGTGCACAGGCTGCTGTAGCCAGGATGTCCCTTGCTTGGATGGATAAGCAGTGTTCACTTCACAATGGAGCAGGGCAGGACTCCGTGAGCTCCCCTCACTGAATCAGACAAGCCTGAACAGGGTATCTTGTGGTTTGCAGAGATGTACCATTCAACAAAGATTGTGGGGAAGAGCATGGCCATTACTCCATCTTAATGAAAGGCAAAGGACTGTACAAATGACCCACTCCCTCAACTGTGGTAAAAGGGAGCTGAGCTGTCTGGCTGGAGGACGGTCTGAGTAGAATACCCAATCACCAGTGGTATTATTTAATATATGCCATAACCATAGACTCAAGAGACATTAAGAACATTATGGTATTTTCACTATTCTGACTGAGTTGGACTTTGAGAAAGATGCCCTTGAACTTCATTGGATACATGCAACTTTTAAAGTGTTGCAACATTTTTAAGAATCTTATTGAACTGACTCCACTTGATACTGTTTGTAAGTGTAAGCTTGCTTTGTGAGTCAAATATTGATGCTCACTGTTGACAGAATCCTAAAGTGTGACTGTCCTCCAATAGATTTGGCCTGGAATTGAACTACTGAGGAAAATTCTTCCTGTTGCTCTAATGTGATGAGAAGAATAACTAATCTATATGCGGAAATCCTGCTTTAAATGAGTTCAAGAATTCCTTTGCCCAGCTGCTCAGGTGCTGTTGTGAGAACTGCTTCTTGAGAGCTGTTGTGAGAACTGCTTCTTCAGTGAGGAGTTGCTAGAGATTGGAGTTTTGCTGATGCTGTGTAGTCTTAGTCTATTTAGGATATCGCCAATAGAGTTGACCTTATGGGTCTTTCTCTGAGAAAGATCAAATAGGAAGACTGCAGCCACTATGAGTAAAAGGGAAGGGTTAAAGTAGCTATGAAGTGAATTGCTCTTGCCAAATGCCTAACCTGAAGATTGGTACTAACTCCCTCAAGCTAAACGCCAATAAGACTGAGATTATTGTCCTCAACCAACACCTACTGTCCCTCCAAGCTTGGTGTCAAAATCCAATAGAACAAGCATTGGCATAGCCAATAGGTCTCGCCTTTGGGACCTGCTGCATAATTAAATACTTATAAGGTCACAAAGCGAGACCTATTGGCTATGCCAATACTTGTTCATGCGGCTCCCATGAGTGATTTGCTAATACTGAAAGAAATCTGTACAGGGAGCTCACGATTAACGCACTACGGATGGTTACTACATATGACCCTATGGTGGCAGCCTGTAGAAGCCCTAATGTCTATGGAAAGGTAAGACTAGAGTTTACAGGTACAATGATCTCGATGGACACCCCAATAATGGCGTCAGCAAGTGGTTATCGATAAAGTACCCACACCGGAGGGGCTGCACTGCCGTCCACTGGAGTGGTGGCCCCATTACCGGGGCATCCACTAAGAACATTGCACCTGTAAACCACAGTCATACCTTTTGATAAGATTATGGTGTCCACGTGCCGCGGGGCTGAACTGCGAAGCCTTTAATGGGATGGCCTAGAACTCGCATGATAAAAGCTTCGTGGTAGCATGGGAGCTATACATATGTTATTCATCTCAAGCCTTGAGGAAGCGCTCTTCTGCGAAACCCGTGTCAGCTGTAGGAGTAAATATATATTAATAAAATGGTACTATCTGGATTCAGGTATTTATCATCAAAGAAGAATGCGGTGGATTGTGCACTATTATTTGAGGTGGTTTGACGTATGCCCAAACCATATAGGATTTGCTAATAACAAATGCTTTGTTAACCTCGTATAATACTTGTGTCCTATTCATGTCCCTTGAATACAGTGAAACCCATACCAGCGATCTGCTGCCCTTGTCATTGGCTAGTGTCTGCAAAGCATCCTGGGATCAGCGGTCACCATTGCAGGCCTTCGGGGGTGGCCCTTGGCCTGAGCGAGCTGGAGGATGGCTAATTGGAGAGAGCTGCTGGGGGTGGGAGGATCTACCTCCCCCACAACGATGGAAATTCAACCCCCCACTTCCCACCTATTGTTGGTGGACGGCGGCCCCTGACAGTGCACCGCAAGGACCCTCTGACCCGAGATGAGGAAGGGGCAGGCTGACTACAGAGGTTCCAACGTGGAGTCTTTTAGACACAGGGAGCAAGACAGTTTCCTTGGTCCCAGCCCTCTCTGTACTGTGGCACATACCTCAATAAAATGCATTCTGTAGTGATTAGCCGCAGAAGCATTCCTGGTCAGGCTTGCTCCCAAAGGGTGATCAGGGGTTGTGGAAAGGCAGCCAGTGCTTGGAAATAAAATGTCTTGCTGCAGCACATACTGGGCTCGGAGATTTTAACTCAGAGATTGCAGGGCACCTGCAGAACACAGTACGAAATCTATGCGATTTAAACTGTTAGCTCATGAGCGACCTGCTGGAAATACCAGCTGACCAGTTACAGATGTATTTAAGTGGGCCTGGTGTTGGTCCATGCCACCAGAATCTGTTCGAACAAGAAAGTGAAATCAAAACTGACTTTCTCCAAACTATTTGAGTAGCTGTTGTCAAAACTTGAAAAAGTGAAAAACATCTGCACAGTTCCCACTCGTTCAACAGAAAAGACATGCCGTACCCCAGGTGAACACTAAGAACCAAATGTTTTTAATTTCATTATAGCCCACAGTGACATTATATCAGTAAAAGACGAGTTCCACGTTTGGAGACCCTGCATCCAGGACAAGAGAGAAACGGGTGTCAGACATGCTGCAAAAAATGGTCTTTGAAACCATAGATTTCACATCCAAATCAGTAATTTCCGCATGGCAATGCCCTCATTAAACACGTCAGGACATTGGCAGATATGGCCAAATTAAAAAAAGTTACATTCTTTAAGTTAGGCAATTAGTACACATATGTAGTGCATTGAAAGTGAAAACGAGTGCTGCTATTATCACAGCATTCGTCGTATCGATCTCATAAGTGTGAACGGCTGTGTCAGTCCTGCTGAGATTCCTAATTGACTTTTAGGTTTACACAACTTCTAACTGGCTAGAAACTAGCAGGTGAAGAAAGAACAGCAGGTCCGTCGTGGTTTGCAGGCGTGAACAGATAAAATGAAGCAATGCTTCCACGCCATGATGCGCACAATGCCACTCCGCAGTTTGAACAGGCAGGGTTTAGCTTGTAGCTCCTAGTAGAGGGAGGAAAGGACGGGTACAGAGTGCCTCGACCACTGCTAGCACTGACATAGCACAAACACAGCTTGTGGCCAAAGGAGGCTTGCTGTAACCAAACAACCGAACCCTAAAGACAAACCACCAAGGGAATCGTGTGACAACGCCTCAAAGACAGGGCAGGGTAAACAGAGAGGGGCAGCCTGGCCACTTCCTGATGGCCCCTCCAGTCCTTGCCACCTCCAACTATCCCTGCCTACCAGTGGGTGCCCTCTGGCCTTTACAGGGACGATACTTAAGGAGGACCTCTAAGGATTTAAAACAAAGCAGGGGCAGTCTCTCCCGGTGACCCTTGTGCAGAATCCGCCAAACGCTGGAATCCTCCCCACTAGGATTAAAAAACGCCGTAGTCGAGGAGGAGCCAAGGTGGCGACCGAGGCGGCTGCGTAAACGCTCGGCTCCGTGAACCTTCTCACCCCGCGCATACATCCTGGCACTTATCCTGGGCCGTAACGGCATATTTATGTAGGCGAAGGACAGTCTTCACTTACCGTTTGCTCCTGAGGCTTCTGCTTGCAGCGGACCCGTTGAAATGTCCCCGAATGTTTTGCGGCCTTCACGGAGCTGGGACCGGGGCCTCGAGTGCGAAGAGTGGCCGGCCGCGACTGTAACAACAGCGGCCTCTGGTGATGGTGAGGAGTCGGCCGGAGGGAACTGACGACCTGCTGGCCGATGGCGACAGTGCCGACCCAGCCCAACTTGCGGAGAACCATGTTGGGAGTGCGATACAGCTGGGTCGAGGGGTGTGCATGATACTTGGCCCCCACTCCGGTGTTGTATCCGGGCACACTAACGACTTTTCCCGGTGTCAGCGTGTGGCCCCCAGGGAGCGGCGGAGTTTTTAGCCTTTTGGTGACTCTCCGTTGAGAAACCTGCCTTGACTTTTGAGATTCCCGTTGTGAATCCTGTCCCTCCCCGGTGTGGGGCCCGGTCCCGAAGTGAGGTGGAGAAAGACGAGGCCGGATCAGCTAAGATGGCGGATAGCACCCTCTTACGCTCACCTCATCCGGGCAAAGAATCCGTTGTGTGGGAGAGTCCTGGGGTCTGGCACCACAAGAAAGAGCCCACTTCCAGAGATATATTGGCTGTGTTAACAACCCTGTATATGACACTGAGCCAGGACGCCTGGGATATGGGAAGAAGGATGGCCGCCATTGTTGTCCCGCCGCTCCACATGGGCACGATTCAATCTCGAGGAAGCGCTGATGTGCCCGCCTCTGCGTCAGTTACAAACGTCCCAGCTGCGCCTCCGTTCGTGGAGACGCCGACAGACCCGGTCCGTGATACCGCTTTGGATTGCCCTGTTGTATGTGTGAGTGACTCGTCGGGGCCCTTATCTGTACGGCGGCTGAAGACACGACATCGATCCATAGTTTGGGCTGCCCCGGCGGCGTTTCAACGATTACTGGATTGTGAGACTTTCTCTTCCTGGCTGGTGAGACTGTATTCGGGCTGGGGGATGTTTCCGGAATCGCTACTGACACAGACGGACTTCCGCCATGCGTATTCGGCTGGGTTTTGGGGGCTACGGTCCCATGGAGTAATGGCGCTGCCCGGTCCGCCCGGATCGATTGGATCCTCGGCACGGCTCTGTATGCCGCTTGATGACTGGCTGCATGTGGGTACTATTGTTAGAAAAGGCCAGGGGTGATACCGTTTGGGACATGGAGGAACGCATTGTTGGCTGACGGTGTTTAGGGGGACACTCAACTGGGATGTTATTGATTGAATTGATAATTCTTGCCTACTGTGGCAATTCTGACCTTGATTTTATGATGCTTATAGTGCGCGATGGGTGAGGGGGGGGCCGGGTGGTTTGATCGAGGGCCCTTCTCCACTTTTTTCCCTTCTTTTTCCCTTTTTCTATTATTCTATATTTCGGGTTCTCCTTTAGGGCGATAGGCACGCTGCTGGGGGGGGTAGGCCGTAGCCTTCTGCAGGGGTGCAGGGTGGGGGGTAGGGAGAAGGGGGTTGTTTATTTGTTCTTTTTTTGTCTCTATGGCCCTTTGTCTTTTCTTCTTTATGGTGTTGTCGTTTTTCATGTTTCCTACAGTCTGTCTTGTTTTAGGGGCTGGGGTGCAGTTTGACACGTCCTGTATGTGTTGTTTACATTTATCCTGACTCGTATGCCTTGCCCCCATGTCTTTAAGAGTGTTCGCACGCTTTGCAGATTTCTGTTTCATGTTGCTATTGTAGGACCATGTATGACCGTATGGCAATTATCCTGCTATTTTTTTCCTTTTTATTTTTCTTCACTGTAAAATGAACCCTATTGAATCCTGATTATCGCGCTGTATGCTTGAATACGAGTTATATCCTGGAAACGTATCTGACCCCGAATTACGGGTTGCTGTATTTTTCTGTATTGCTTTGCTGAATTTCCGAATTGACTAGCGGCCGGCCGGAAGGGTTGTAGGCCCATGCTTGTATTTCTGTGAAGTGATAATAAAGGTTCTAAAAAAAATAAATAAAAAAAAATTAAAAAAAACGCCGTAGTCTGCCTCGGATGGGAAAAGTGCCTTCCAGTTTATTTGAAAATTTGTGGTTGTATCTGTTGGGTAAAAGGATATAACGAACATTTGAAAAATCAATAGATTGTGTCATTTGGCTTAGCCAATGCAAATCTATTGGGTTTTTTGCCTATGCTGTTCTTCTTCAGCAATAAGTTATAATAAAATGCCCATGCTGGAGAAGACTGGCAAAACAAAATGAAATGATGTGCATGTATCATGGCGCATGCATTCATAGGTATGAGAACACTATGGCGGACCAGCATGATGATCTATATGCTTACCAACACATGCATGCACATACGGAATGAACAGTTGCATTTTTTTTAAATTCTGTGTTCCAGAATAGAGGACATTCATTGTGAAATGGTTAAAAAAAAAGTGTGTGCAAGTGCCTAATAAGGAGCGACATGTCAGTAAACTGCAGCCGTTAGGCTCTCCACATAAAAAAAGAAGTAAAAGCGTGCACGCCTCGCGTGGCAGCAGGGGAGGAGAGAGAGGAGGGGGCCGGCATGATTCCCTTGCGGAGCAAGCGCGATAATTGCTACCATATGGCGCTGCTCGCTCCCGCAGGGGAATCACCAAACGTGCACGCGTTGCTATTCAAAGCAATTCAACGCGAGCATGTTTTTAGGGCAAAAACAGAATCGATTACATGAGGTCCCCTCCTATGCAGTGCATGCGCGCTGCATAGGCGAGACCTCGAAAGCAGCTCCTCATCTGTGGCCTTGCAAGTGGCTATTGTAGTGGTAAATGCAAACTCCCTGTATTTGGGTTTCGCTGCTACTTCATTACACAAACTACCAATCTTTCAATATACAGAAGTGAGGATAACCTGTAAACTGCATTGAAATGAGAAAATCTCCCCTGCCTTAATGAAGCGTCACTGGCGCACCCATCAACAAGAGTGCTTTCTTTAAAAAGGCTTATATTATACAAATCCATTCACGACAAGGCTCCAGCATTTGCAGTAAGCCTAAATAAGATATATGTCCCTACTTCAGCTCTCAGATCCTTTCTCGCCAACTAGATGAGGATTATTTGGTTAAAGCGATAGAAATGTCCTGGCCCCCATCATTGGAACTGTCTCCCTTTTTCGGTCAAGCTGGAACCCAACTACCTGAGTTTCAGTTAAGCTTTTAAAGGCCTGGCTGTTTAAGCAAGCTTTTGATTCGCCTGAGCCCTCTCTCCTCTCCTTTCTGGTTGTCACAGCACCAAGAAACCCTTGGCTGCATGAGTTCTATAAGTTTTAATAATGTCACATAACCTTTTGCTTGATGAGACCAACATTTCCCTTTGCGTGTGGACTGGGGGGACATTGCAAACCTTCTCTATCACTGTGTGTCTGGCATTTGCAGGTCTACTTTAGCATTAAGATTGCATCATCCCCTGAGATTGCAGCATCTCACCCACCGTTGCTGCTCCGAGTTTACATGTGACTCAGTGCTGAGGACAGTGGCAGCTTGTATGTCAGTGTGGCTAGGACACTCAGCTAACAGCCATGACCTACATGAACATAGCTCTCTGAAACTGCTAGTGTGGGAGTATCTGACCGCCTGTACCTGAGTGCTGTGGCCACACTAGGAATATCAAATGGATGCATTTTGAACAGAACACCAACACTTTAATAAAACACTTACATAGAAACGTGTGCTCTGTTTTCCATGAAAAACAAGCACTGCATAAACTTAGAATGCATGTAGTGCTCCCCTGAGATCAAGTAGGTTCAGATTATCTGTAGCATCTTTGTTGAAAGTAGACTACTGCAAAGGTAAAGGGATAACGTTTTACTAATGAACATTGTTACATAAGTCTTAGACTTATATCAAAGTTGTATCACTGAATGGATATACCATTCATTGTGCACCATTTTAGTGTTACCAGTATCTGAGAAGCCGGGGCGTGGCTTGAAACCGATGGCAAGAGCAGCACAGCTCGCGCGCTCCGGTCGGCCAGCCGCCATTAAGTGACATCCTGACTCCCAGAACGGGATAAAAAACCCTGCAGCAAACTCCTGCGATCACGCTGAGTGAGAGGTGCGTACGGAACAAATGAAAATCCCATCTCCGACAAAGAAAAGTGTCAGAAAAGAGAATTCCAATCGCAGCCCTGAGGCGAGTCATGATGGCGGCGCCCATGGAGAGGTAACGGCAATGAAAGTGAAAGCCCGCCGGTGATGTTGGACCAGTTGAAGAGTAGCTTCCGCTCTGGACCCTGAGCTGGGCCTGGGGACCTCCCAAAACAATAACAGAGGTGCGGAGAAATGGCGGAAACAGACCTGCTGGGGACCCCACATGGCTGACTCGGGAGCCGTGCCCAGATGAAGCCAGCAGCAGAGAGCTGGATAGAGGAGGCGAACCTGCGGGCCCCCAAGGAGACTGCACTTACTCCCCCAAGGTGAGCGAACCGCAGTAACTCTGTCAGTAATGGAAGGGGCGGCAGTGGGGCCAGAGAGAGAGACAGGAGGCTCCCCCCTCCAGCACAGCAGGCTGAGCGCTGCCCTGGCGTCTTCCAACGCCACTTGGTGAGGTGAAAAACAAGAAGGACCCGGTGGGAGCGGCTCCAGCAGGGACAGGGACTGCGCAGAGGAGACTTTGCACTGTCCCGCAGCTGAGAGAACTCTGAGGCCTCCTGAGAGAGTGTCCCCAAGGTGGCCTGGGTACGCGACTGAGTGATTAGTTGGGGAGATAGAAGAAGGGTGGCTAGAGCTGAAGGAGTGCCCTCCACGCAAGCTGTGAGATGCATCTCGGACCCCAGGGCAGGACAGGGAATATCGGCATCGGCAAAGAGGCCTAGCGCAACTGCTCTAACCATACACACCAGTGAGACCTGAGACCGGGCCTAGGAATTATTCACCTCAGAGCCTAGCGTAAGGTGTAGTGTAGAGACCCCTCAACAGGCACCAACTGGGAAATTACGCCAGAAGATCACAGGGCCCCCGAGGAGCACGCAAGAAGGCGGAGAGCAGAGGTGAGGCACATAAGGAGGACACACTAAACTGACAGTTGCCCAAGAGTCCCCGGTCGAGGGAGTGCCCGTTCAAGCGGCCAACAGAGACGCAAAGGACCTGAACCTAACAAGACAAGAGAGATCTGAAGAGCACTGGGGGAGGTTGACTCAGGCCTGAACTGCGAATACCGAACGCAGCAGAGGGGGCCATTGCTGAGGAGTGCAGAACCGAGGCAGAGGTGGAGGCCCCTGGCCTGAGTGCAATTGGGGGAACATAACTGACTGAATAACTTCCACAGGCAGAGACAAACCCACACGTGACAAGAGCTGAAAGCAATGATCTATGAGCGCCCACTGCACCAGAAGCACTGCACACCAAGAGGATACGATGGGGAAAGTATCTAAAAAGAAGGACAGAGAAGAGGCCCCAATAGAAAAGGCGATGGAGGAGAGAGGGAAGGCCCAATCACAAGCAGACCACCCTGGAGACCTCCCGTTGCAGGACATTTTGCAGGCCATTCTTGACTCTCTGGGCTTAGACCTGGGCATCCTCAGAGAATGCGACAAGCGGCTAGCGGAACGAGTGAAGACGAACGAAGGTCAGCTTTCCGAGACCCTACCGGAATTAGTGGTAATGAAGAACCAACTAGTAACACTCAAGACAAAGGTGCGCACACTAGAATTCCGAGCTGAGGACACTGAAAATAGATCACGCAGGAACAATCTGAATTATAGGCCTGCCAGAAAAAGTAGAAGGCCACAGCATGGTGGACTACCTCGAAAAATAGCTGCGTGAAGAGGTAGTGTCAGATGGCTTATCAGACTTATTTGCCTTAGAAAGACCACACTGAGTTGCGGCAAACTACCCATAACAGGAGCACCACCATGAGTGGTGATAGCGAATCTCCTCCATTACAGTGACAGAGACCACATCCTTACCCAGACGCGCCTCAAGGGGGATATAACAATGGAAAATTCCAAGGTGTGAATCTTCCTGGACATCTCCAGGGATGTGCAACAACAGAGAGGCTCCTACCAAGAGGTAAAACAAAGATTGTGACAACTGAACTACAAGTATGTTAGGCAATACCCGGTCAAGCTGCGAGTGACCACGGAGATTGGAACAGAATTCTTCCGAATCCTGCCGTGGCATCAGAATTGTTGGAGAAGCACAAAGGGATGGAAACGTTGCGTGACCCTGATAAGACAAGAAGAAGAGAGAACCGCTCTTGGGGTCGTCGGGCCTTGAGAGAGACCTAGGGCCCCATGCAGGAGGAGGCGCAACTGGAGCATCAGAATGCGATGCAGGTTGTGGCACTAATGAGCGGAAAAGGGAGACACTATGTACCCCCTGAGGGCAGCAAAGCAGCAGCAGACTCTGGCTCTGAGCAGGGGTCCAATGACTCTGAAGCGCAGAATGTGGTACTCCCGGATGTAATACTGCAGACAGCAGACATCATCGCCTAGACCAATAGAGATGGAACAAACCTTTAGAAGGGCCGGAGAGACACTAGGAGCCCCTGACCCCATAACAAGGTACTGGGGTTAATAAGGGGTGGGCACTGCGGGGGTTCCCTGGGACAACACAGTTGAACGGCGGCTGCAGAGAATGGGAGAGTGGCGGACGTGCGGCCTTCTCCCCCGCACTTGACTGATTGAACTGCAAGTGTTCACTTGTGGACTTATAACTCTAGTTTGGATGGGGGTGTTTTCCTACTTGTCCTGGGGAGTGGAAGTTGGGGGAACTGTTTATTGTTTTCATGGGGGAATACATCGAGTTGAAGCACATAGAGATTCGAATCTGAATGAGTGGGAGGAGCAGGCTGATGGCAACGCACCAGGCCGGAGGAGGGCTGAGAATAGTGACCTCATCTAATAGCTGATCTACAGAAATACAAATTCATGATGTGGAACATTAGAAGTATGCACACAATGAAGAAACTGCATAAAGTCCTCTCCTACATCAGAAGGCGGGGAGCCCAGATTGCCTTACTGCAAGAGACATAGCTAACGCAGAAAGAGGGATCTGTGTTGCAGAGACATTGGAGGGGCCAACTCTACTACACTACATACACGACATATGCACAGGTTATTAATATGGATTCAAGCAGGCTCCCATTTCAATTAATGGACTCACGGGTAGACCCGGAGCGTCGAAACGTAGCAATACGGGGGCGAATAGAGGTTAGAGAGCTAAGCATAGTTAGTATTTACACCACCAATGCAGAACAATCAGCTTTCTTCACAGGACTGAACCAGTGCCTAAAGCTATACTTGACTTCAACAGTGTAGACGATATACTCATAGCTAGATCTCACCCCCCACTGCAATGCTCCCAAGCAGCACATGCCTCACACGCATTCAATACATAGCGTCAGAGCTGGGGGTTGATAGACGCCTGGAGAACCTTACATCCCCGAGATAGTTACTACTCCTACTTTTCCACGGTCCATGAAGTACACACGCACCTAGATTCTTTCTTATGTACAGCAGACTTGCAGTGCCACGTTATCTCAGCAGAATATCTCTTGTGCACGATATCGGATCATAACCCTGTGGTCCTATCCCTGAGATGGGTGCACCCTGTACCATCCATCCCCACATGGAGGCTCTACCCAGACACTCTAGCGGACCAGGTCTTTCGGGTAGAGATCAGTGGTAAAATTATACAATACTTTGCAACTAATACAGAGATGGCCTCCTCGTCGAACGCAGTGTAGGAAGCCTTCAAGGCAGTTTAGTATATACAGTGGTTCTGTCGGGTATGCGAGCTGATTACTTCAAAAATGCATATCCATTCATTTCAAAATCATTTCTTAGTTAAACATAGATTATCTTAAGTTACTTTGTACAGTCATTAAAGAACAGCATTTTTTCAAAAAACAAAACAAAAAGCAAATCCCATACCAAGGAAAACAGAGGAACAATATACTTTTTAATCTCTGAATTAATTTCATTCATGAATACTTTGTTAATAATACAGATAAATCAATCAAGACAATCCATCATTACTTAGTAACAAACGGCGCATATAAATAAGGTGCGTGCAATGTGACATATAGTGCACTCGTTAAAAAGTGAATTATATACATCAGGTGAGTGAAGGGAAAGGGAAGGGGGATATTCTGATGTTTCCTATACACACTTTACAGGTCATCTTTCTATTTAATTGTAAATCATTCAGTACGCCCTTTCACTTGGCCTTAGTAACTGAATGTTCTATACTGGTCTGCTGATGGAGATATCGTCGACGTTTTGACCCTAGGACGCCTTAATTATGGGTCTATAGCGGGTCTTCTTCAGGACTAAGGAGGATGGGGTGGTGAGTTAGCGCCTGTTGGTCAAAGGGAATAAGCTGTCAGGTTGGGATTTGCGTGAGTGAATTGAAATGAAATTAAAATCACAGTGAGCACTCTGGTTAATACCGCACTCACCTAGGGGCCCTTCTTGAATAGGAACACAGTGGGTGTTCGGAGTAGTCACCCCTCAATTTGAGCAATCCGGCTTCTAAAAGGTTCGATTCTGTTGAGTTCAATTAAGGAAGCATGATCAACATTAGTGCTTCAAACACAATAGCTCATTGAGTCAACCGTTCCTGAGATTACCAATGAATCCGACTGTTTATCACTAAGGCAAGACTCACCCTGCTGTTTAAAATTGGCGAATCCCCGTGTATTCTTCACCGCTGGGCGCGTATTTACACAGCATGCCGCCCAACTGTATCTGGGACACTCCTTATTTATAGAATCAGCCGCACCGATTAGGCGATCTGGAAAGGATAGTGAATGCGGGCTATCAGTACACCATTCAAGATAGATATTGACAACACACACCGATATCAGCAGTCAAGCGAGAGTCAGAATGCTGATGCAATGCGTGAGATGCGGCGGGGGATCTTACCTAGTATTCGAGTAACCGTCTTAGTTCGTTAGGTTGCAGTATGCACTGGATACCATTCTCTCTTGTGCGCCGCACAAAAGCTTCAAAGGTTCACGGAAGTGTTTGCCGGTTCCGGCCGGTATAACTTCCCTCGAGGACGTATTGACGCGGAGCTCTCGTTGCTAAGCAACTGAGGGTCTCTGTGCACGCAAAGGAACGTCCTCGTCAAGGTGGATGCCTCGTGTTCCTGGTTGCCTAGCTACACTCAGGATTGCTGCCGATTCAGTTTCTACACCATACAGGAGATTGTTAACTACCCTCAAAAATTGTATCTTAGCACTCAATGCCCTCAATGACTAGATCTAGGGCAAAGTGATAATCAATTGTAATAAGAGCAAAAATTCGATAGCTCAAACGAGATTTAACATGATTTGAAATTGACATAAATCACAACTCAGCACTTGTAAGACGACACCATGCATTTAGAATATACCTTATGTCATGCTATCACACTTCTACAGTCACATGCTCACATCATATAGAACATAATTTACATGGTAGTATTTAACATACTGTTAGGGTGAAAAGTTGGACAGTTAGATTCATAATATCCCTGTAAATTCCTGTCTATCGAGTGCTAAACTAGTGTTGTATAGCGTCAGACCGTGCCTACTCTCTGTATCACGCTGCACCAGTACTAGGTAAGGACCCCAATAAACTAAGGGTAGGGATGGGAAGATGATTACAGTTGCCCCATTTGTCTAGCAGTCTCCTCCCTTTCGTTTAATCCTTATTGTACTGTGTTCAGAGAGTGTATCCATCTACACTCCTTGTAATTGAGTGATCTCGAGATGGAACCACCTCTTGTGCTGGGTATAATTTTCTCTAAGACCCTCCACTTGATATCTTCTGGTGCATGATTATGAGTCTTAAAATGTTCAACCAGTGGTGCACCCACAGTGTTGCACCGGATTCTACTCATATGTTGTAGAATCCGGGCTTTCACCTTTTCCTTTGTTTGTCCAATGTAGATTAACGTACAGGAGCACGTGATGGCATTGATAACCTGTGCGCTATTGCAATTCGTAAAGTGTGTAAGTTCATAAGTTCTGGTGTTGTAGGTAAACCTAGGTCCCTCCTGACAATACTCGCAGGCCTTACAGCTACCACATTTATGATGACCAGTCAGAGGTGGAAGGTTCAGCAAGTTTCTTAAATCAGGTTGTTTCGGGGGTTCTAGAAAGGCTTTCACCACTGTGTCTTTTATGTTTTTGCCCCTTTTGAAGGCAAACAAAGGTTCTTGTGTCATCTGTAATTCACCTGAAACCAAGTTTCAATACTTTTTTACGATCTTTTTTATATCGTTGCTTCTAGTGTTGTACGTGTTAACGCATACAATGCCACTGTGTTCTTTGGACTTTTCCTTTGCCTCCAATAGTTCGTCCCTCGGTTGGTACCACGCTCGCTTTTTGGCACGCTTCAATAGGCCAGAAGGGTAACCACGGCTCTTCAGTCTCTTGGTCAGGTCATCAGTTTCCCGAAAAAAGTCTTTCCTCTGGGAACAATTCCTCCTTATTCTAAGGTACTGCCCACAGGGCAAATTATCCCTCAGGTTTCTCGAATGGTGGAAGCTGTACATGAGCAGGGTATTCCTCTCCATTGGTTTTCGATATAAATCGCTATAGAGTAACCCATCTTCAGCCTTGAAAGTCAAGTCCAAGAATTCAATGGATTCCCTACTCTGGGCCATTGTTTGCTCGTATTGTATTTTACATATTTCCGTTCGCCTAGTAAGTGCATAGTGTCTTCCAGGACTATCTTCTCAAAAGCCAATATTCTTTCACTCATCATAAATGAGGCTGGTGTGAATGTGGAAGGTGGTCTGAACGGGGTTGCTGCCAATTTGGGCGCATATGTATTTTTAGCAAAGAAGTACTTCAATCTGATTTTCCTGAGGCAGTCTTGAGAGGCCAATGTATAACACGCACCACAGGGGTCAGGCGCATCCTTCTGGGGGAGGTAGAGGAGGCGGAGCCAACCCATAGAGGACTAAAGCATAGATGGCCAGGGCATCCAGAGCTCCAACAGGCAGTATTGGGGGCTAAGAAGAAGTAACAAGGCAGACAGAGAGGCTTAGATGCTTCGACTTTAAGAAGTATCTAGAGCGCACCCACACAGAAAGAGAAAATCAGGATCTCTCCTGGCTTGGCTGACAAATCCGGTGAGTAGGAGACCACCAATGGTGGAAATAGAGAATGAGGAAGGGATTAGACAATACACACAGGCAAAGATCAATGAGGTAGACAACAGATATATAGAGTATGAGGCAATTATGACTGCACTTATCACAACAGTAAGGTCAAAAATAAAATCTATAGTGCACAGGACCTGCGGCTCAATACCCCTAAGCCTCCTAGAATTAGAAAACCCCACAATAGCAAAACAACAATTTGGTCCAGCACTCCATATTGTAACATCTCAAATAACATTACATGATTAAGAACATCAATTCAGCAGGTGTGTTTTCACTTTTCTTTGATTAATGAGGTCTTCGCCCGCTATTTTACGAGATTGTATAAATGATCAATGGAATGCAATAATGCGGCAGTCCGGGAATACTTTACTGGATTGCAGATGAGGAGGCTGAGCCCGAGGAGACTGAGGTGATAGGAGAGGACATCGTGCAGCAGGAGGTGCAGGCTGCCATCAAGTTGCATGGCACGGAACAAGACCCCAGGCACAGATGGCCTCCCAGTCGAATTTTACGCAGCGTACTTGAAGGATCTGGTGCCCCCACTGAACACACTATACCAGGACGCCCGAGGGGCAGGAACACTGTCAGAGAGTACTAGGGAGGCCCTCATCGTCCTGCTGCTTAAGCCTGGGAAGGAGGGACATGACTACACAGCCCACAGACCTTCATCCATGTTGAACATGGATTATAAAATCCTAAGTAAGATCTTAGCGATGTGTCTCTTACACCATATGATGGAACTAGTCCAGGCAGACCAAGCAGGGTTTATCCCGGGGCGGAACAGAGCCATAAATATTCAACGACTTCTGTCTGTTATGGACTCCGAAGAGTACGACAGGCAAGAGGCGGTGGTGTTTGTAGTGGACATCGAAATGGCCTTTGACAGCCTGGAGTGGCTTTACCTCTATGAAGTCCTGTTTAAGATGGAACTGGGAGGAAGTTTTCTTGCATGGATACGGCTACTATATGCAACCCCCACAGCCCAAGTGCGCACTAGGAAAACTATCTCACCCCTCATAGGGTGGAAAGGGGCACGAGGCAGGGGTGCCCCCTCTCCCCACTGCTGTTCGCTCTCGCCATGGAACCCTTATCGTGCAGGGAGAGGAGCAGGCAGGACTATACTGGTCTGCAGACCGGGAAAGTGAGGTACTCTAGCCTTATACACAGACGACCTCCTGCTATTTCTCAGTAACAAAGCTGAAGAGTTGAGAGGGGCACAAGGCATGCTGGCACATTTTGTCGATATAGCTAGCCTCAAGGTCAACTGGCAGAAGTCTAGATTATACCGTATGGCACCTTATACCCTTGCCACCTGATTTGAGGAATCTGAAGTGGGAACCTGACTGCCTGCCGTATCTGGGAGTCAAAATATATCACTGCTCAGCCGAGGTGTTAGATGGTAATGTGTGTAGAGCGATACTCTAAGTAGGGTCCTCAAAGGAATTCTGGGGGCCGCTGCCGCTGTCAATAGCTGGACAGGTAGCAATCGTGAAAATGGTGGCACTCCTGCAGTTATTGTATTATTATGGGGTTCTCCCAGTGTGGATACCATGAGGCAATATTTAAAGACCTCTACTCAATGATAATATCCTTTATTTGGGGAGCAGCATCATTACAGCACTCCTCTGCGGAGGGAGGCGTAGCAGTCCCTGACTTTGAGGGATATTACATACCCGCCTAGCTGTACTGGCTGATTCAATGGCTAGCAGCTGAACAAAACCCAGACAGGGAACAATACCTGGCTGTGCCAAATGCCACAACCCTTGCAAATATTTTGCTGCGGGTGCAGAGGAACCCGGAGGGAGATACAGCAGAAACCAAGGTAGTGGTGTGCTGCTGGGCCAGGTACCTGAGACGAGTAGGTGCAGGGATCCCTACTCCCCGGACTTGCCCATAACAATGCTTCGCTCTCTACCACAAGGAGAGCACTGTGCAGGGCTAGAGGGCTAGAGGACTGGGAAGAGGCAGGCCTGAAAGTAATAGGGGACCTATACCACGACTCTATACTGCTCCCTCCCGAAGAACTGCGAGCGGCGTATGATTTGCCAGGAGGCAGGTTCCTGAAACATGGAGTCCTTACTAGGAGGATCAGGAAACATTGGGGTGTGGGTGTCTCGGAGCCCCAGGCACTGGCAGGATGTAGATATGTTACATTATCGACAGGGAGTATCAAAATGGTCTTCTGCCTCTACAAGGTGATCAGGGAGGATATGCAAAAGCTGCTGGAGGGCTTGCAACTACAGTGGGACGAAAACCTGGGGAAACAGATCCCAGAGAAAGACTGGGTCAGGATACTAGAACGAACCCTGAAAGCATCTAGAAATATGCAATTTAAATAATACATTTTTACATTCTTCACAGAGCATACCTCACCCGTTTCACATTAAGAGTTACTTTGGGACAAATAACGCAGCATGCCCGAGAAGGGGAGAGAGGGAAGCACATATAATGCACATGTTTTAGAGCTGCCCCACATTACAAATGTTTTGGGAGGAGCTAAGACACACAATAGGGGACCTCATCGACAAAGAGCTTCCACAAACCCCAGACCACTACCTGTTAGGATGGTTCCCACACACAGCCAAAAACAAGACGACTGTGAAGTTTCAAGACCTCCCCTATGTTCTAGCTAAAAGAGAGATAGCTAGGAATTGGAAACCGCCGGGGGGACCGCCGATAGGCGCTTGGAAAAAGGACCTGGAAAAATGGGTGGGAGCAGAGGGTAGACTCTTACTCAGGGAAGCCAATGGAGGTATAGGTAAAATAGACAGGGGGACAGGCACGGCCCGTGCAGGGCGTTATACCGGGGCGGTGACGTCAGGCGGGGGAGGGTCAGGGTGGGGGGTTGTAAAATGCGGGATATGGACCTGTACAGGTAAGTACTGAAAAAAAAAACGATTTTTTTTTGCCCGCGCTGCATCACATTTGGCAATGCAGCGCAGGTAACGAAATTCGTTGTATATATTTTTTCCGGTACCTACCTGTAATGGTCCATATCCCGCATTTTACAACCCCCCACCCTGACCCTTCCCCGCCTGACGTCACCGCCCCGGTATAACGCCCTGCACGGGCCGTGCCTGTCAGGGCAAGGCAATGGGAGCGCCTTGTAGGCAAAATAGGCAGATAGACAGGGCTCCCCGCAGCCGGCAGCATCGTACCTGTAGAGGGGAGGGGGCAAACAATAGGGCCCGAGATAACAGGCACTCAAATGCATTGAAATAAAAAGCTTGACGTATAAAGACCTAGCAACACCCAGCGACATCACTACACCAACTCAAGTGCAACTAAAGGGGGGCAGTTTTGTTACAAGGGATGTTGACTAAAGCGCACCAGAGAACAAATGTGTTTCATGTATGCACAATGTGTGATGTGAATATCTTTCATGCATGCTGAAGATGTCTTGAAAACCCAATAAAATCTGGTTATAAAAAAAAACAGTATCTGAGAAGCAGCCATACACCATTCTTCAAGAATAAGCTGCTTGTCATTGCTACCTTTCAGTGTCAAAGCCTATTAATTAGATTGTTGTCATTCAGTGAATTCACAGTAATATCTGGTTCCGGAGACAAGAAACAATACTTGTTACAAGCATTGCCCAGTTGTCCCTGATTTTTTTTTGTTATGGATCCCTCATGTAAATCCTGTTGTGGCAGTTAGAAGAGTGGTGTGACTTACAGCACGTTGAATAATTTATTTTCAAATGTTGCATTTCAGGAACTGCTGTTGTGACTTTGACAAAGGCAGCACTGTGGACAGACAGTCGGTATTGGATGCAGGCAGAGCGGCAGATGGACTGCAATTGGGAGCTACAAAAAATATGTTAGTATACATTTAAAATACTACTTATACCACAACATATCTTGCAATATCGCTCCTTCTGAAACGGTAACATGTCTCCTTCGAGTATTATTGTAGAGTTTATTACTGATGACATCATGTAACCTTCTGCTCCTCAAATGACTCTATAAATGCCTATATCATAAAAAAAAAGTAATGGGCTCACTATTATATACAGCATAGACCGTCTGCATGGACATGTGTGCATGTGCAAAATAGAAATCAAGTAGTGGTAGAAACAAATATGATTGAGAATTGGAATGTTATATGGACACACCATATCAGCCAGTAAAGTTTTAAGTTCAAACTGCTTCATTTGAGGATGGCAAATACTGAGTGTAACTAGTATGAACTACAGACATATATTTCAACTAAATAGTGGCTATAATCAAAGGACCCTTACTAAAAATATGTGAGAGAAACTAAAGCTTCTCCTTACAATACATTATTCACCTGTGGATTTCTGTGTCCAGGTTCATGTTAAATGGTTGCCACTGAGATTGAAAAGATACACATATTTATGTTTAGATGTTCATTGGAAATATTTAGACATATTTTTGAGGGATGTATCATATATGGATGACTCACTTACAGACGATTTAAGTTGTAGTATGATTGTAACTGTTGTTCTAATGGTGTGTGCCATTCTGCTGGTTTGAGGAATATGCGTATTGTTCTTTTACAACCTATACACAGTTATTTTTGTTGTTGTTGTGAGTTTTATATAGCACAAACTAGACCGAAGTTACCAGGTATCAGAGCGCTACACATAGCACCAGTTTCGTTACACAAGGACGCATTCATTTTTAGGCATGGGAGATTAAGCCAGAATCACAGGATGTTGAGCGTCATTGCCGAGACTCGAACCCGGTTCCCAAGCTTCGACGTCGACCGCTCTAGCCGTAGGGCTACATCCTCTTCCTGACCATAGGCCCAGTTGTACATGCCTTATCAGTGTCTGTCCTAATGCATACATATGGAGCCATTGACTTAAAGTTTAATGTCAGATCAGGTATTAACACTTGCATCTCATTAAAGCAAACAATTACCAAACACTGTCTTAAATGGTATTTAAAGCTTAATAAATTACTGATTATATCAGTATCTATGGAAACATTACATTTCATACGCACCTGAATAGCAGTAAAACAAAAGTATAATACCTCTTAAACTGGGTGATTTCACAGATATGTTTCAGGTCCTGCACATTGCAAAAGGTTACGACCATTAGCTCTGCAAAGGTAGTAGGAAATTGGCTCCAAGCTGTGTCTCGCTGAATACCTTCCAGTGTAAAAAAGCATATAGATAACTGTGATATCCATTGGATGATGTCACCAGTGATGTCACCAATTATGTCATTTACAATATTATGAGTGAAGTGAGGTCATAAGGAGTGTGTAGCAGGGGCACAAGTTCAACAAATTTAACTGGTGAATTTCAATGTATTTTTAGTTTTTAAATGTTAGTTTTTAGGTAATGTTAACGCCTAACTGTAACTTCAATTTAACCTTTTGGTTTTCTAGTTAATTTCTAAGTTTTTGTTTTAAAATAGGCTAAAATCATTACTTTAACCTTTTGTTGTTTTTTTCTGTACAAAACATGCGTATCTCCTTATCTCTCTCTCTAAATATGTATAAATGTGTGTGCGTGTGTGTTTCTATAGGTGTATATATATATATATATATATATATATATATATATATATATATATATATATATATATATATATATATATTCACTGAAAAAACCATAGGTTTCACACCAGTTATAGTTAGGTGGAAATTTTACTCGCATAAAACCATTGAAATTCCCACGTTATAGTTAGTTGGACTCACTATAACTTGCGCGTGCAATGCACTGCTGATGACGTCACATATTACATCACTCATGACATGGTCAGTGACATCACTCATGACATCACTGATGACATCTTAAATGACATCACTGATGACAACATCCTTGTGACAAAGTGGCAGACCTCCTATCAGCATAAAATAACCTTTGACACACACATTCAAAAATAGAAACTAACATTTTCTTAAAAAAGGAGAAAACAATACCAATTACAACAACGTATTAGGTAATTCCAACATCTACATACACATCCACTCATTCACCAACAGTTCTATATAGTCACTCATGCATGTACTTACTCATCATATGTACTCATACACCTATACATCCTGTTACACACTAATACTCATCCATATAGTTACTCACACACAAATTCACACATGCAAATAAACTATCAAAAAAACATTTACTGGATTATACTGCTATATACACACCACTACACATACTTCTACAGAAACGGAAACATATTTACTCTCTTAAACAATCAATTATAAAAACACATACTCACTAACCCACCCATACACACAATCATCCACCCATACAGTCTTGCACACATGCTGTCTTCAAAATACATACAAATAGTGAGTCACTCATTCATGCATCTGTGCTCTAAGTAATATCCCCCACCGAACCATACAGACACTGATACTGATACTCAAAAAACAACTAATAACCCATATACACACTCATGTAGCTACTCACCAATCCATGCAGCCACGTATACACAAAGTGAGACACAGATACAGATATTTAAATATTTAAACATTACTCGCTAATATATGTATTCACTAAGATACATTTAATAAGTCAGTTAACCAATCAATTTTACACAAAAAAACATCCATTTAGACATTTATTTACCCATTTATTCTTCCATCAACCTTTAGATATACATATATAAAAAATATTTATTTTTCAGAAAGATACACATTCACTGGATGATGTCATTTGAGATGTCATCAGTGATGTCATGAGTGATGTCACTGACCATGTCATGAGTGATGTAATATGTGACGTCATCAGCAGTGCATTGCACGCGCAAGTTATAGTGAGTCCAACTAACTATAACGTGGGAATTTCAATGGTTTTATGCGAGTAAAATTTCCACCTAACTATAACTGGTGTGAAACCTATGTTTTTTTTCAGTGAATTTAATAGGTTTTTTAAAATCTAATTCCTAACTATAACTGGTGTGAAACCTATGGTCTTTTCAGTGAATATATATATATTGTTTGATTCCGAGTTATCGGATGGCTGGAGCCCTCCTGTTGTCCGGGAAGAAAGAAACGCGAGGCTGAGGAAACCTTTCCTCACACTGGGTCTGGTGCACTGTCATACGGACCCTCGTGCAATTGACTCCTGGTGGCATGGTGTATGCGGTGTGGGGACCCAAGGAGGCCTTTATTGAAATTTTTTCAGGAAAGTGGCAGTGTTTTTAATCTCCCGAATGTCCGGATGCCTTACCTGATTTACACCGGTTTCCAGCTTAGCCCAGTACCATCCAGGGGCATTCTGGGAATTGTGGTCCGTTGCAACACGGTGGGCCATCTACACAAAGATACACCTACTCACTAGAGACTACGTTGCGAAGGTGGAACCAATCAGTGGTAAGGAGTACTAATTAAAGGGAGAAGGGACCTGGCTCCTGGTAATACTCATCGGGCACTGAAGAAGGCAGGATTTGCCGAAATGCATTTGCCGAGTTTGTTTTAATAAAGTTTCCTCCGACCTGATCCCCTGCAGTGGCTTCTCTCTTTTCACGAAAGGAGGTGTTCCTGTATTGCTACAATGCGGTTGCCTGAGCCACGTTTTAGAAGCCCCCGCATTTTCAAGAGGCTCCATCTTCACTGGCGTGGGCGGCTGCGGCTGCTCCTTGGTTTGATTCCGAGTTATCGGATGGCTGGAGCCCACCTGTTGTCCGGAAAGAAAGAAACGCGAGGCTGAGGAAACCTTTCCTCACACTGGGTCTGGTGCACTGTCATACGGACCCTCGTGCAATTGACTCCTGGTGGCATGGTGTATGCGGTGTGGGGACCCAAGGAGGCCTTTATTGAACATTTTTCAGGACAGTGGCAGTGTTTTTAATCTCCCGAATGTCCGGATGCCTTACCTGATTTACACCGGTTTCCAGCTTAGCCCAGTACCATCCAGGGGCATTCTGGGAATTGTGGTCCGTTGCAACACGGTGGGCCATCTACACAAAGACACACCTACTCACTAGAGACTACGGTGCGAAGGTGGAACCAATCAGTGGTAAGGAGGACTAATTAAAGGGAGAAGAGACCTGCCTCCTGGTAATACTCATCGGGCACTGAAGAAGGCAGGATTTGCCGAAATGCATTTGCCGAGTTTGTTTTAATAAAGTTTCCTCCAACCTGATCCCCGCAGTGGCTTCTCTCTTTTCACGAAAGGAGGTGTTCCTGTATTGCTACAACGCGGTTGCCAGTGCTGCGTTTCAGAAGCCCCCGCATTTTGAAGAGGCTCCATCTTCACTGGCGTGGGCGGCTGCGGCTGCGGCTGCTCCTTTGTTTGATTCCGAGTTATCGGATGGCTGGAGCCCACCTGTTGTCCGGGAAGAAAGAAACGCGAGGCTGAGGAAACCTTTCCTCACACTGGGTCTGGTGCACTGTCATACGGACCCTCGTGCAATTGACTCCTGGTGGCATGGTGTATGCAGTGTGGGGTCCCAAGGAGGCCTTTATTGAACATTGTTCAGGACAGTGGCAGTGTTTTTAATCTCCCGAATGTCCGGATGCCTTACCTGATTTACACCGGTTTCCAGCTTAGCCCAGTACAATCCAGGGGCATTCTGGGAATTGTGGACCGTTGCAACACGGTGGGCCATCTACACAAAGACACACCTCCTCACTAGAGGCTACGGTGCAAAGGTGGAACCAATCAGTGGTAAGGAGGACTAATTAAAGGGAGAAGGGACCTGCCTCCTGGTAATACTCATCGGGCACTGAAGAAGGCAGGATTTGCCGAAATGCATTTCCCGAGTTTGTTTTAATAAAGTTTCCTCCGACCTGATACCCCGCAGTGGCTTCTCTCTTTTCACGAAAGGAGGTGTTCCTGTATTGCTACAACGCGGTTGCCTGTGCCGCGTTTCAGAAGCCCCCGCATTTTCAAGAGGCTCCATCTTCACTGGCATGGGCGGCTGCGGCTGCGGCTGCTCCTTTGTTTGATTCCGAGTTATCGGATGGCTGGAGCCCACCTGTTGTCCGGGAAGAAAGAAACGCGAGGCTGAGGAAACCTTTCCTCACACTGGGTCTGGTGCACTGTCATACGGACCCTCGTGCAATTGACTCCTGGTGGCATGGTGTATGCGGTGTGGGGACCCAAGGAGGCCTTTATTGAACATTTTTCCGGACAGTGACAGTGTTTTTAATCTCCCGAATGTCGGATGCCTTACCTGATTTACACCGGTTTCCAGCTTAGCCCAGTACCATCCAGGGGCATTCTGGGAATTGTGGTCCGTTGCAACAAGGTGGGCCATCTACACAAAGACACACCTACTCACTAGAGACTACGGTGCAAAGGTGGAACCAATCAGTGGTAAGGAGGACTAATTAAAGGGAGAAGGGACCTGCCTCCTGGTAATACTCATCGGGCACTGAAGAAGGCAGGATTTGCCGAAATGCATTTGCCGAGTTTGTTTTAATAAAGTTTCCTCCGACCTGATCCCCCGCAGTGGCTTCTCTCTTTTCTATGGCAAAATGAAACCCCTCATTTTGTTCCTTTTCAAATTAAATGTATTAAGTGTTACCACTTTATTCCAATCAAGATGACGTCAGGTGTGCCATACTTTTGTCATAAGTAAGACTGTTAGCGCTCTAGTTGTTCTTTAGAACACTCTAGGACATTCTGTCATTGGGCTATAGTTGGGCTACATCTGGCTGATATTTGGGCTACATTTGTTTTTTTTTGTCTCTGGTGGCCATCTTTGGGCTACATTGGGCTACATTGGGCTACATTTGGGCTCTAACATATATATAGCCCAATGTAGCCCAATATATATTTTTTCAAAGTTAATTTTCGTAAAAACCACTGGAGCATATATCTTGAGACATAGCAAAGGCACATCGGGGTACCAGTCCCTACAATTTTGCCAAGTTTGGTGGAAATCCATTCAGCCGTTCGGGCTAAAAGTGAGTCCAACCGCCCTATGGAAATTAACATGGGGAAAACACGTTTTGGGACCCCCCTTTTATCTCGGCCCCCGCTTGACGGATCCCCCCGAAACTTTCAGGGAAGGAGCGAGCGCAGCGAGGCAAAGTTAAGGAAAATTACAGGCAGATCCCTCATTCGGCGCCAAAGTTATTCCCAATAGAATGTTGCAGATTTCCTATGGAAAACGATCCTAACTATAACTACCTACTGGCGACTGCCAGTAGGTAATATATATATATATATAGATATGTACATATCTATATATATATATACACACACACATATATAGTTTACTCGCGATGGCCAGTAGGTACTTATAGTTAGGACCTCGTTTCCATAGGAAAAGCGTTTTTTGACTTGCCTATAACTTTGGCTCCATTCGACTAATCTTCATTCTCCCAAAAAAAGCGCTCTGGTGAATCTAGTTCTGCATGGAAAGTTTTGGGGTGATTCATCAACTGGGGGCCGAGAAAAAGAGGGGTAAAAAAAGTGTTTTTCCCATGTTAATTCCCATGGAAATTTTAAACGGGTCTACAGCCTGAACCGCTCGACGAAATTACACCAACTTTCGCAGAAAGCTAGGTCTTGGTCCAGAAAGTGTGCTTTTTTTATTTGGTGCAAATTTGTTCTGTCATATTTTGCGATAATAAAGGTAAACCACATTTGTATATCTAAGAACGCAGTTCCGCTGAGGATCTGACAGTCCCTGTGCTGAAATCTTATTGGCTGCCCAGAATTTTTTTTTAAAGTAAAGGGGGCATGGTAGAAATACCCACACCCCCTAGCTCTGGCCCTGGGGTCCCATAGTGACGCGCCCGGGCAAAAAGCACTTTTTAAATAACATATTTGCAGTAAAATTGCGACGGAGTCCAGAATCTGTGGCAATTTGTTTTTAAAACAAGCACGGTTTCCAACACTTGTTTACATTGTAGCTCCTGGGTGGGCCAGGTTCCAGGGGCATGCAGGCATTAAAGAACGAATGAGTTGGGCACACAGGGCCTTCCTCCTAGGCTGTTTTTAGCCCCGGGGACCACCTCTTCCCCAGGGCTTTATTTAAATATTTGAGGGATCCTGCGGAGGAGACATAAAGGAGGAGCCTGACAGTGGGCAGGGAGCAGAGGAGGGGGAGAGGGGGCCGGGGGAGAGGGAGAGGTAGGGGAGGGGCATGGGAGATGCACAGGAGCAGCAGGACAAGTGACACCCAGAGCAGGCAAGCAAAGCTTAGCCGGAACAGGCGATACAGCAGCAACCCCTCAGATGGGCATAGTGTCTCCTCAGGGCTAGTTTCACCATACCAGAATAAAAACGAACCATGGGAAGAACAGGATTTTCACTGAACATGTATGAAAATCCTCTTTCCAGAAAGAAAAATAATTTTCTAGAGTCTCCTTATCCACCAGGGTTCCCCTAGGTGGCGTCCTCTCAATCCGCTGCGTATTGAGGCGTGCTGCGACTTTGCGGAACTACGTAGAAGCACTAAGTGGTTGAAAATGTGTAGTGCAGTTAAAGTGGAGTGGAAAAACAAAAAATTTAAAAATACCCAATTAGAGGGCTAATATTTTATTCCTGCCCCTAGTTGGTATGACTAAAATCAGGGGTTAATAATAGGGAAAGTCTAACTATAATGAGTATAGAGTCCCTAGTATTGGGTTGACATGTTTCGAGCTGTCCCCTCAAAGCTCTTCTTAAGGACCATGCAAGGACCAGCCCCGTGCGTGCCACTCCTAAGCAAACCTAGAATTAGGAATTAGTGAGGTGCTCACCTACTGTGTATAAACCTAACACGTAAAACACCAAATACGTGCTAATGACTTGTCATCACTACATCCTGCGATAGTACCACGATACTACCGTGGGCACAAATATAAGTATATTAAAAACACTTAAAACAAATGAAATAGCTGCCTACTTACCACGGTTACCCCACAGAATCATCTATGCACCAGAATATATAATCTGACTGACGGTTTTTGTGCTACGTGAAATACAAAAGTCTATGTAAAAATGCATAAGATTTTACACCTGTTTTGGGACACACCCCGTTTCTTTGCCCCCCTTTGATGAAACACCAGAAAACTTTCAGGACAGGGGCAGCAGGTCTTCACGTTTATAAGATATTTGTCAAATGGTGCAAAGTTATTAAGGAACAAAAATCCCTATCTCTGGTTACCATAACAATAACTACGATATGTATATATATGTATATATGCAACACACCCAATCCAGGAACCCTCGAACTCCAACATCCACCGGAGCACTTCAAGGCGAGGAAAGAGGAGCTGACCCAGAAAATGCAGTGAGCAAATTACATTTTATTCGTGGAAGCTCGCCCTGCCAGCATAACGTTTCGGCCTTCACAGAGGCCTTGGTCACATGACGCCAATGTGGGAGGGGAGACTATTTAAAGTGCAAGTGCAAAACGACAAAAGGGTTCCAATTGGTCAGATAAAGGTGCTGTGATATAGCCATAAAAAAGAGGACAAAATAACTGCATAATGCATATTACCCCATTCAATGCTGCATTTTAACAAAACCATGTGGCATGTTAAAAACGTGTAAACAAAGCACTTAAATATACTGAATAAAAACATTAATTGTTAAAAAATTGTAGATACAATAAAATGTTGCTAATAAAAATACAATCAGTAATAGCAAATAATACACATAAATAAATAAAAGCTCGTAATTGTATTAAATACAAAAAAAACGTCTTCATAGATGTGCAAAATATGCTAGGCAACCAAAAGTGCAAGTGCAGCAGCAAATATCTTACCACGGGTACCCCACAGAATCATCTATGCACCAGAATATATAATCTGACTGACGGTTTTTGTGCTACGTGAAATACAAAAGTCTATGTAAAAATGCATACAATTTTACACCTGTTTTGGGACACCCCCCGTTTCTTTGCCCCCCTTTGATGAAACACCGGAAAACTTTCAGGACAGAGGCAGCAGGTCTTCAAGTTTATCAGATATTTGTCAAATGGTGCAAAGTTATTAAGGGACAAAAATCCCTATCTCTGGTTACCATAACAATAACTACGATATGTATATATATGTATATATATATTCACTGAAAAAACCATAGGTTATAGACCATATATAGTTAGGAATTAGCATTTACAAAACCTTATTTTACTCACACAAAACCATTGAAATTCGCATATATAGTTAGTTGCACTAACTATATATCGCGCACCGGCAATCCACTGCTGATCATGTCACATATTACATCATTCATGACATGGTCAGTGACATCACTGATGACATCACTGATAACATCTCAAATGACATCATTGATGACATCACTGATGACATCTCAAATGACATCACTGATGACATCTCAAATGACATCACTGATGACACCACTGATGACATCACTGATGACATCTCAAATGACATCACTGATGACATCACTGATGACATCTCATTTGACATTACTGATCACATCACTGATGACATCATTCATGTGATAATACGATGAACCTCTACAGACTCTAATATACCCTTAGATACACTCAGTGTAAACAGACACTCACAGACTGTCACTCATCCATGGAGTTACTCACACACCTAGTCAGTCATGCAAAGAATCAATCACACCTCCATTTCCTCAACTATACAGTTATACACACCTTACTTATTCAAACATATACTAACACATATTTACTCTCTTATACAATCCCTGATACAAGTTCACAATGATCCATACAGCCACTCACACATTCACTGGCTCTTATGCACAGTTATTTATATATGTCAACTCTCACATGTACTGTGTTTTAGATATGTACTTACTTTGACATGTAGCACTGAGATATCCATTCACTCACCAATACACTCATGCACACAGTCAACCACCCATACAGCTGTTTCCACATGCACTTTTGAACCCATACATCTAGTGAATTAACTGCTCACACATCTATGCACAGAGTCATACACCTCCCAGCCACCCACACACACACTCAGTCTCCCATACAAATACTTGGGCAACCAATCAATAACCCATATAGTTACTCATATAGCTACTGATCAACACATGCAGCAGTTTACAGAACAACAGACATAATGATGCACAAATTAAGACAGTTTAGTCACTAACCCATGCACTCAGTGAGACACATTTAATCACTCACTCATACAGTCAGTCATGCACCTACTAAATCCTTCATCCAGACACTTATACATCCACTCATTCTTCAATATGTAAGACATATTTTAACTTTACAGAAACATACAGTCACTGGATGTTGTCATCAGTGATGTTATCAGTGATGTCATTTGAGATGTCATCAGTGATGTCATCAGTGATGTCACTGACCATGTCATGAATGATGTAATATGTGACATGATCAGCAGTGGATTGCGGGTGCGCGATATATAGTTAGTGCAACTAACTATATATGCGAATTTCAATGGTTTTGTGTGAGTAAAATAAGGTTTTGTAAATGCTAATTCCTAACTATATATGGTCTATAACCTATGGTTTTTTCAGTGAATTTTCAAGGTTTTGTAAATGCTAATTCCTAACATTATATGGTCTATAACCTATGGTTTTTTCAGTGAATTTAAATGGTTTTTTAATAGCAAATATCAAAAGCTGTAAAATGTATTCTTCTTTTAAAGGAAAATATATTTTATATGTATTTAATAGAATTTTTTTATGTATATACATTTTTTGAGGGAACGAATTTATCAACTATCATGCTGAAGAAGAGTGTGGGGAAAAAAACATATATGAGCCTCCTCAGCCACCCTCAGAAAACCTAGGGGGTCAGGATATGTCTCCCGTGCCCCCTTATACCCATTCCCAACATTGTTTATCCTCCATCTTGTGACTAAATTTGTCCGAAACACAAGATGGCGGACTCCCGTTACGCTACCGGTGAGCTACCCGGTTCGCGTACCGGGTAGCGCTTCCACCGCGAAAAATCAAAAAAATTATTTTATTTTTTTGCCCCGCGGGGCCCTTAAATAGCCCCCACATCAATCCTAGGGGGTCAGGAGGGGTCTACCTTGCCCCCTTTCATTCATTTCCCCCTTCGTTTATTTCCACCTCTTGTCTCTCGATCCTACCGAGAGACAAGATGGCGGCCGCTCCGGACTGTTTAGAATGTTGACAGTCACCGGAGAGCCAATCCGCTTCTCCTCGCGAAGTTCCGTTACGCGTCTGGTACGCGAACCGGGGCGCTAACCGGGACGCTGTCACAGATATATATATTTTTTTGAACGTTAATTTCTCAAAATCCACTGGAGCACATATCTTGACACCTAGCAAAGGCACATCGGGCAAACAGTCTCTACAATTTTGCCAAGTTTCATAGAAATCCATTCAGCCGTTCGAGCTAAAAGTGAGTCCAGCCGCCCTATGGAAAACTCAATGTTAAAAACACGTTTTAGGACCCCCCTTTTTTCTCGGCCCCCGCTTGACGAAACCCCCCCAAACTTTCAGGGGACGCTCAGAAACAAAATGTGTCATTTTCCTGAAAATTTCAGCCAATTCCGTCCATCAACGCCAAAGTTATTCAACATATTTTCAGAGATTTCAGGGATCCCTATTCAAAAAAATTCTAACTATATATATATATAACATTTCTATGGCAAAATGAAACCCCTCATTTTGTTCCTTTTCAAATTAAATGTTTTAAGTGTTAACACTTTATTCCAATCAAGATGACTTCAGGTGTGCCATACTTTTGTCATAAGTAAGACTGTTAGCGCTCTAGTTGTTCTTTAGAACACTCTGGGACATTCTGTCACTGGGCTATAGTTGGGCTACATCTGGCTGATATTTGGGCTACATTTGTTTTTTTTTTGTCTCTGGTGGCCATCTTTGGGCTACATTGGGCTACATTGGGCTACATTTGGGCTCTAACATATATATAGCCCAATGTAGCCCAATATATATTTTTCAAAGTAAATTTTCGTAAAAACCACTGGAGCATATATCTTGAGACATAGCAAAGGCACATCGGGCTACCAGTCCCTACAATTTTGCCAAGTTTTGTGGAAATCCATTCAGCCGTTCGAGCTAAAAGTGAGTCCAACCGCCCTATGGAAAACTCAATGTTAAAAACATGTTTTGGGACCCCCCTTTTTTCTCGGCCCCCGCTTGACGAAACCCCCCCAAACTTTCAGGGGACGCTCAGAAACAAGATGTGCCATTTTCCTGAAAATTTCAGCCAATTCCGTCCATCAACGCCAAAGTTATTCAACATAGAATTTTCAGAAATCCCTATTCAAAAAAATCCTAACTATATATACCTACTGGCGACCGCCAGTAGGTAATATATATATATATATATATCTGATGTAGAGCTCCGGCTCAACAACACTGGGGGTTGTTGCAGGTCATATGATAGAACCTATTGCATTTCCATAACACTGTTTTTGGATATATATCTATATTTTTTTCTTTAGATTCGTCTTTTAATTTATATTAACTACAATCCTAAATTGAGGGATTATTTGAGTCTTCCACGGCTAATGCAGAGTGCACCACCTTAGTTTAATGATCTTTGTTTGCTAATTATAACATCTCTGTTTGGATAATTAATTTGCTATCGTTGTGCAGAATATTTTAACTGTACAGTCTGAAGGGAGCAGTTCATTTATTTTGGGGCAAAAGCCATCATTTGATCTATCCTTAACCAGGAATCCCCTTTATTCCATCCAATTCAGGTGTACTGCAATTTCTACCAAAGATTTCTAATCTTAGTTATTTGAGCAATTGCACTGGAAAGTTTCTCTAAGAAAGTGATTTGAAGATCCATCTTTGTTGTTTGCCATGTCTTAAACATAGTTGTGATTTGCTAAGGATCACAGCATGAGGAATATAAACCCTGAAATGATTTTTGGATTCTTGCACCTTTAAATGGTTTAAAGTGCAGAAATGTCTATTGCTCGCAAGAACCTGTGTTTTGCTTGGTGCTGACTTGCTCTATCACCCTTATCTGGGGTAAGATTAGCCAACCTTGTGTATATACATTTTCATACGTTCATTAAAACTGGCCACTCAGGGTTGTTTAACTTTTTTTGATGGGTTCACAATCTCTGACATATGGCCCAGAAGCTCTGTTGGTTATAATTAATTCAAACTCTTGAAATGTTATGTTAAACTTGATAGCCTGAAGTCATCATTGCTACTACTACCAAAATCTTGGATCATTAATTGCTTTATGTGACTTAGTATGTTTCATATTAAAATGTTATCTCACTCTGCTAAAAAGTAGTGAATTAATGCAAAAAGAACAATTGATGGACAGAATGTTGAAACAATGTCAAACATTCACCCCCAGTGCGGAGATCTGGGACTAAATCCATTGTTTTCTGCACACCATGCCATTCCAGTTTAGTTCCAGCCCTGGGGAGTAGGGTCAAGACTGATTTTCATATGGCTGGGTCCAAACTAGAGTGGTATGGTGAGCAAAAGAATGATGGATTCAACCCAGATCTGTGGCTGGGGGTGAGCTTTTGAAAAGTTTCGGCACTATGTCCATCATCTTGTGTTGCTATGTTTGCCTTGAGTGGCTAGGGTATGCCCAGACATGGGTCCCTTGCTGAATGTGCCCCTGGAATCAAGCTAGCCTGGCTTATGAGGGATGTCACCCCAAAACTGGTCCGAGGGTGCTTGTTTCCGGTCCAGGGAGGACGGGGCCTGGCAGTTCGGACTGGATTTTTTCCCATTTGGAGCATGGTCAAGACTGATTTGCATATTGCTGTATCTAAACTGGGGTGACATGGTGAGCAAAAGAATAATTGTTTTAACCCAAATATGTGACTGGGGGTGAGCGTTTGAAAAGTTTCAGTACTCCGTCCATCGTCTTGTTGTGTGGCTATGTTTGCCCTAAGTGGCTAGGGTATGCCCAGACATGGGTTCTTTGCTCACTTGTGCCACTGAATTCAAGCTAGCCTGGCTGATGAGGGGTGATATCCTGAAACCGGTCCTAGGATGCTTGCTTCTGGTCCAGAAAGGACCTGGCCAGGAAGTTCGGGCTGGACTGATCCCATGAGCAGCAGGGTCAAGACTGGGTTGTACGGCTTTACAATGCGTGCTTTTACACCGCGTGCCGTTACAACGCGTTTTTTTCAACGCAAGTTGTGACCACGACTTGCGTTGGAGGGGTGCGGACTTAGGAATTTTTTAATTTACTATTCTAACACCAGCCTACGTACAGTAGGGAAGGTGTTGGATAGTAAATTAAAAAATTCCTTGTCCTGCAGCACCCACTAGCGCAAGTCGTGGTAACGACTTGCATTGAAAAAACCGTGTTGTAACGGCATGCGGTGTAAAGGCTGTTCCCCTCAAGACTGATTTGCATATGGCTGGGTTCCAACTGGGATAGTATGGTGAGTTCAGGCTGGACTTTTCCCATGTGCAGCAGGGCCAAGACTGATTTGCCTATGGCTGGGTCCAAATTGGGATAGTATAGTGAGTTCAGGCTGGACTGTTCCCATGGAGAGCAGGGTCAAGAATGATTTGCATATGGCTGGGTCCGAATTTGGGTGGAAGGGCAAGAAAAAGAATGATGGATTTAACCCAGATCTGTGACTGGGTGTGAGTGTTTGGAAGGTTTCACCACTCCGCCCATCATCTTGTGTGTTGCTATGTGTGCCATAAGTGGCTAGGGTATGCCCAGACATGAGTCCTTTGCCTGCTGTGCCACTGGATTCACGCTAGCCTGGCTGATGAGGAGTGATATCCAGAAAGTGTTCCCAGGATGCTTGTTTCCGGTCCAGGAAAGACCTGGCCAGGCAGTCCGGGTTGGACTGTTCCCATGTTCAGCAGCGTCAAGACTGATTTGCATATGGCTGGGTTCAAACTATGGTGAGCAAAAGAATTATGGATTTAACCCAGATCTGTGACTGAGGGTGAGTGTTTGAAACGTTTTAGCACTCCGTCCATCATCTTGTTGTGTTGCTAAAAAGTAGTGAATGCTCATAGCAGATTATACCAATGTAATAATAATCAATCAAGTTAGTAAGTGTGTACCTGGGCTACTGTGGTGCCACTCTTCCTGTTTCCCATGCTTCTTAACAGTGTCGGTGCGCCCACAACATAAGTGTACTAGAAACTGTTACTTACTATTCCTTCTCAATCTCCCAATTGGCATCCTCTACTTTTCAGAGCATGGAGACGCATCTACAAGCAGGTAACCAATCCATTGATTAGAATGTGCGTGAACCACCCCAAAGCCTCTCTTCTTCCAACTCACGCTTCATGACAATGTGTTGTGTACAGATTTGCACTATAATTAGTATACAAGTAGAATGCAGCCAAGCCTGATAATTGTCTTCATTCAAATGACATGGGTTCTGCATTGAGTCCTTGTTGCTTGTTTTGTGAAAGTGAAGCAATATGCTGGCTGGTAAGTGGGGAAAAAAGCTTTAAGAGGACGCCTCTGACCAATGATTAAACAACTTTACTTTCTAATGTTCGTATCAGAAGTGATTAACGCACATCACTTCATGAAATCCCGTCTTGTGAAAGAAAATCCATGACTTGGTTCTGTCTGAAAGTCAACATTAGCATGCCACGAAAATGTTTGCGTAAAAAGAAATGGTGGCGCTCATTCACACCCCAAATACACACAGCTGAATCTCTTTATTACTCTAAAAGTGAAAACGTCCACAAAGTCCTTATTCTTTTTTCTAAAAAATCTCATTCTCGACGCACAAGGCGTATTCGTTAGTAAACAGATTCACAATTTGCTCAACCACTGAAGAATCTTTTCACAAGCATCAAATCCGTATAGGATCCCCTCCAACCCCCAGTCCTCCCTACCTTCATGTATACAACCACAGGTATATCATTACCAGAATGCTATCTAATCCCAGTGATCCTCTTTCTGCGTATAACTCCCAGCATGCTCCTAGACTGGATCAATTTACTATATCTCACCTGACACACACCCCAAAAACACATTACTTTCTTCTAAAAATGTCATCCAAATTAAATAACCACTTCCCCACCAATTATTCGAAAGGTCTCTTGCAACCAAATTCTATTGTTATCCATATGGTCGATACCCAGATTTCTGCAGAGATTTCATTATCCTTTCTTAGAATCTGCCAACCCATACAATTTCAAAGGAAACCTCAACTTGAACCCTCTGACTTGAGACCCTTCACTAAAACATGCCCCCACAGAAATGTTTAAAATGACATAAAATGGTCTTATTCTCTTTCAGTCAGATTTCAGATCAATATGTAGGGGAAAGAGGGACAACTCTTAGGATGCTACATGATGAACTGCATCTCTTGGACGACAGTGATGTAGGATTGATGGTGCGCCTCAAACTCTTAACAGCCTTTGACATGGTTGAACACGGGAATTATTTGGGATCTCATTTGCTCTCCAGTGTATCTGTAGTAAGGTCTTAAACTGGTTCACCAGCTTCACACTAAGAAGGGTATAATTTGTCTAATATGAAACCACCCGACTCCTTCATCTGAATCTTTGATATGGTTTCCTACAGGCTCATCACTGTAACCCAGCTATTCTGTCTGTAGGTTAAACCACACGTGATTTTTATGGCAACACAGGGTATGTTCTTTCACTCGTGTGCAGATGATGCCTACTTCTTTTAGTATTAAATGTTTTTATTGACCATTGTCTTCCCCTATTTCTAATGATTAAAACAAACATCTTCCCTTTTCTTAATTGACTGGAGGATGTCACCTTCTTAAACTCAATTTGATTAAGATCCGGTTCTGAACCCTCGCCCCGTTTGGGCAATAATCACTTCTACTATTGCATCTCTGCAGCCCAGGCTCATTCCCTTAATAGCCCTGCTTCGGCTAAAACCTTTTACTTCAACCTAGACATCTGTTCTCTCAAGTTAGGAACACACCCTGAAAGTGTCAAACTTTGTCTTTCTGAGTTCACCTTCTCTGTAAAATAAATCCACCCATTGCCCCTGGAATCGCTTAACACCTGCATCTCTTCGCATCAACTCTAGTCACTCCGATTACTGAAAAAGAGAAACTGATAACAGCCAGAGGGACGGAAAGCACAAGAAGCAAGAACATATTCCATGTGCAGCCTCACAAAGTTAAAAAAACAAGCAATGGACATGTCCAAGCCTTCCAAGACTATGTTCTTCAGACCTGGAGGAACACCATCTTTTCTGGCACTGTACCTGCTGCCACAATAATTCTCTTCCAACTCTAACCACAGCATAACTTTTCAGGAGGTCATACAACTTTTTCTCTCCAGATCATGACCTCTCTCTTTCTTCATGTTATGCCAAGTAATACCTGGCCCAGATGAAATTTCTGCTACACTGGCGTCATTACTATCGTAATTTCGTCAATTTCACATTATGCTTCTTACCTGAAAGTCCTCAAATTGATGTATTATGCCAAATTGCGTAAGTGCATGCCATTTGTGAAAATAAAAATGCTCATGTGCTCAGCAACTACAAAACAGCTGTTGTTTGCGGCACTTGTGTTTTTTGCAGTGTTTTGAGCAAGAAATTCACATGTTGCACTAAAATATAGCACTGTTTTTGCATTTTACATAATTGGGCCTAATTTCGTGTAATGTTACTGAAATTTTGCATAAATTAGCAAAAAAAAAGTGAATTTCGCACACAGCTACTTGTGATATATCAATAAATAGAGACACCGACTTCGAGTCCTGGGAATTTCAAATGTCTGTTTTTGGGGTGGGTAGTAATTCATGCTAGAAACAGGTGAGCATCCAATCCCCTCCCTGTTGTTGCTCTAGGATTTAGTGCCAATGCCTACTATTGGGATTGCACAATGATCGGAGTTGTAAGCAAGGCCTTATACCACATTTCAACCACTATTGAATTGTTGTTTTTTTTAAAGGAAAGAGCTCTGAAACATTTAAGTAGAACGTGTTTTCTACCTTGTGTTCAGTGACCCAATCACAAAGCATACAGATTTTGCGGGAAAAAAATTGGATTTCCTGCATCGTTCGCATATAAAGAAGACCCAGAAAAAGGAACTTTCACAAGGCTTCTCTTCCTAGAAGATTATCACCTTTAATCAGTGCCTTAAGACGTCTTCAGTGTGAAATGACAATATCCTCCTGAAATAAATGTTGAGAACTGGTTCATTTTTTTACCTGACACCGTTTGTCGTCACTGTATTTGTCCAAATTTGTATAATTCCGTTTGATTGTGTTTTTGATCCCTTTGGAATAACACTAACCTCTTCTCTATTACAGTCACCGTCAGTTCCACCGTGGGATGGCTCGTCAATGAGACTGCACCAGGAGAGGCCACCGGCTTCGACCCCTTCCTCTTCTCCATCGGTATGTTTGTGTGAATCATTCTGGCAGCAGAATACTGGCCAGTCTTCAGTACTATATAGAGTTGACCTCTGCCTTTCCATTGTAGTAGTCCAGTGTCGGACAGGCCTATAGGGCGATTGCCTGGCCGTACCTCATGCACTGCCTTGACAGGTCTGTGTGTGGTTTGGTTTTTAAGCTGTTCCTGTGCCTGTTTCATGGTCTGTTTAGGCCATGTTGTTTTCCTTTAAATTAAAAAAAAATTGCCTGCAGCAAGTTCAAATGCATGCAATCTTCCATATTTAGCAAAACACTCATAGACTGTGTCTTTATAAGTTCAAAACTGCCCCAATGTGTAAACAAGGTCCTCTTTTTAAGCTATTAAATTCACTAATGGAGGCTACGTTTTAGGTTGAGCTTTCGAGACCTCTTGTATATACTTTAGTATATACTTTAGTCTATACTTATATGTGTATGTTCTTTGTGGGCTCTTGAGATCAGCCCTAGGACTTGTCTGCTTCCGCTTAGGGACTTTTTTTCTGTTCAACTGCCTCTATTTAACTGTCTTGATAGAAGACGACCAGCAGAGGTCAGTAAAATACCAGAATTGCTTTCTGCTGAGGGACTTTCTTTTTTAGATTTTTCTGGCAACTGCCTCTATTTAACTTTCTTGATAGAAAACGACCAGTATAGGTCAGTAAAATACCAGAATCACTTTAGCATTCATTAGATTCCAGTCCATAGAAATTGTCTTCCACAAGCACCCGTAGACAAAAATGTATTTTTAAAATCTTGTATTTTCAGTGATATGACCACCGAAGGCCCTGCTTTTATATGAAAAACAGAGCTTTGGAGTATACCATTTCCCACTGAAAGGCAATATTTCTCTCTAGGTGTTCCCATACCTGGTGTGTCACGCAGTCTGGTGCTTACTTTCCCTCCATGTTAAAGAACAGTAGATGTTTAAGCACCCAGGCTAATGTGCTACATAGCTAAATGCATATAAGGTCCCAAAGGCAAGACCGATTGCATTGCACATGCTTGTTATTTTTTTGGGTGCCCAGGCCTATTTCCTGTCCCAGTTCGACCCTGGTAGTTACTATTGGCTTTGCCATTGCCAGCTGCTTTTGAAATACACCCTCATTGGCACAGCCAGTTGTGGAGACCAATCACAGTAAAAATTATAAAGATATTGTCATTCTATACTTTCAAGATGTCCATCACGTTGCATGAGACTGTGGGTGTCGCATCATCGTGTCACGTTATGCAAAGCAGCTGTATAGAAAACATCGTTCAATATTCTAACAACTATACTAAAAATGGCTTCCACATTTGCGTCACCACTTTGCAATGCACAACAAGGTGTCCCTCTTGAAAGTATAGAAATCCTTGTTTACTATACCTTCAACATGGCCAGTCACCGCTGTTGGCTTAGACAATGCGAGAGCATTTTAAAAGCCTCTGGTATTCACAAAGCCAATATTGTCACCCACAAGGCTCTGGCACAGCAAGACTGATTGGCTTTATCAAACATTATTCATTAATATATAAGAAACCCTTAGATCAAATCAGTAAATATGAAAATGTCCTATTAGAGGAGTTCATCAACCAGATGTGAAAATGTTATAACAAGTTTTTCCCCCTTGTAGACTGTTCTTCCCAGCTCTTTGCTCATCACATGCAGTGAACAGGGGGCAAAGGTTCTACCGCTTGGAAATTTATTGTAGACTCAGTGAAAGATTAACAACGAATTGCCAAGAGGAAATGATGACCTGGTTAATGAACCTTAATGTGTAAACATGGTCCTCTTTTTAAGCTATTAAATTCACTAATGGAGGGTACGTTTTAGGTCGAGCATTCGAGACCTCTTGTATATACTTTAGTATATATTTATATGTGTATGTACTTTGTGGGCTCTTGAGATCAGCCCTAGGACTTGTCTGCTTCCGCTTAGGGACTTTTTTCTGTTCAACTGCCTCTATTTAACTGTCTTGATAGAAAACGACCAGCAGAGGTCAGTAAAATACCAGAATTGCTTTCTGCTGAGGGACTTTCTTTTTTAGATTTTTCTGGCAACTGCCTCTATTTAACTTTCTTGATAGAAAGCTACCAGTATAGGTCAGTAAAATACCAGAATCACTTTAGCATTCATTAGATTCCAGTCCATAGAAATTGTCTTCCACAAGCACCCGTAGACAAAAATGTATTTTTCAAATCTTGTATTTTCAGTGATATGACCACCGAAGACCCTGCTTTTATATGAAAAACAGAGCTTTGGAGTATACCATTTCCCACTGAAAGGCAATATTTCTCTCTAGGTGTTCCCATACCTGGCGTGTCACGCAGTCTGGTGCTTACTTTCCCTCCATGTTAAAGAACAGTAAATGTTTAAGCACCCAGGCTAATGTGCTACATAGCTAAATGCATATAAGGTCCCAAAGGCAAGACCGATTGCATTGCAAATGCTTGTTATTGTTTTGGGTGCCCAGGCCTATTTTCTGTCCCAGTTCGACCCTGGGAGTTACTATTGGCTTTGTCATTGCCAGCTGCTTTTGAAATACACCCTCATTGGCATAGCCAGTAGTGGAGACCAATCACAGTAAAAATTATAAAGATATTGTAATTCTATACTTTCAAGATGTCCATCACGTTGCATGAGACTGTGGGTGTCGCATCATCGTGTCACGTTATGCAAAGCAGCTGTATAGAAAACATCGTTCAATATTCTAACAACTATACTAGTAATGGCTTCCACATTTGCGTCACCACTTTGCAATGCACAACATGGTGACCCTCTTGAAAGTAAAGAAATCCTTGTTTACTATACCTTTAACATGGCCAGTCACCGCTGTTGGCTTAGACAATGCAGGAGCATTTTAAAAGCCTCTGGTATTCACAAAGCCAATACTGTCACCCACAAGGCTCTGGCACAGCAAGACTGATTGGCGTTGTCGAACATTATTCATTAATATATAAGAAACCCTTAGATCAAATCAGTAAATATGAAAATTTCCTATTAGAGGAGTTCATCAACCAGCTGTGAAAATGTTATAACAAGTTTTTCCCCCTTGTAAACTGTTCCTCCCAGCTCTTTGCTCATCACATGCAGTGAACAGGGGGCAAAGGTTCTACCGCTTGGAAATTTATTGTAGACTCAGTGAAAGATTAACAACGAATTGCCAAGAGGAAATGATGACCTAGTTAATGAACCCCAATGTGTAAACATGGTCCTCTTTTTAATCTATTAAATTCACTAATGGAGGGTACGTTTTAGGTCGAGCATTCGAGACCTCTTGTATATACTTTAGTATATACTTATATGTGTATGTACTTTGTGGGCTCTTGAGATCAGCCCTAGGACTTGTCTGCTTCCGCTTAGGGACTTTTTTCTGTTCAACTGCCTCTATTTAACTGTCTTGATAGAAGACGACCAGCAGAGATCAGTAAAATACCAGAATTGCTTTCTGCTGAGGGACTTTCTTTTTTAGATTTTTCTGGCAACTGCCTCTATTTAACTTTCTTGATAGAAAGCGACCAGTATAGGTCAGTAAAATACCAGAATAACTTTAGCATTCATTAGATTCCAGTCCATAGAAATTGTCTTCCACAAGCACCCGTAGACAAAAATTTATTTTTAAAATCTTGTATTTTCAGTGATATGACCACCGAAGGCCCTGCTTTTATATGAAAAACAGAGCTTTGGAGTATACCATTTCCCACTGAAAGGCAATATTTCTCTCTAGGTGTTCCCATACCTGGCGTGTCACGCAGTCTGGTGCTTACTTTCCCTCAATGTTAAAGAACAGTAGATGTTTAAGCACCCAGGCTAATGTGCTACATAGCTAAATGCATATAAGGTCCCTAAGGCAAGACCGATTGCATTGCAAATGCTTGTTATTTTTTGGGGTGCCCAGGCCTATTTTCTGTCCCAGTTCGACCCTGGGAGTTACTATTGGCTTTGTCATTGCCAGCTGCTTTTGAAATACATTCTCATTGGCACAGCCAGTAGTGGAGACCAATCACAGTAAAAATTATAAAGATATTGTCATTCTATACTTTCAAGATGTCCATCACGTTGCATGAGACTGTGGGTGTCGCATCATCGTGTCACGTTATGCAAAGCAGCTGTATAGAAAACATCGTTCAATATTCTAACAATAATACTAAAAATGGCTTCCACATTTGTGTCACCACTTTGCAATGCACAACATGGTGGCCCTCTTGAAAGTATAGAAATCCTTGTTTACTATACCTTCAACATGGCCAGTCACCGCTGTTGGCTTAGACAATGCAGGAGCATTTTAAAAGCCTCTGATATTCACAAAGCCAATACTGTCACCCACAAGGCTCTGGCAAAGCAAGACTGATTGGCTTTGTCGAACATTATTCATTAATATATAATAAACCCTTAGATCAAATCAGTAAATATGAAACTTTCCTATTAGAGGAGTTGATCAACCAGATGTGAAAATGTTATAACACATTTTTTCCCCCTTGTAAACTGTGCTTCCCAGCTCTTTGCTCATCACATACAGCGAACAGGGGGCAAAGGTCCTACCGCTTAGAAATTTATCGTAGACTCAGTGAAAGATTAACAACGAATTGCCAAGAGGAAATGATGACCTGGTTAATGAACACAGGCTTTTAGTTCTTTATCTCCTGGTTGGCAGTCTTCGTTATTGCCTAGATCATCTATGGACAAGGCATTGCCCAACACAAAAATGCGTTGTTAGAAATGTTTATATAAGCTTTAAAACCCAAAGCTAATTAGAAGCAGAATGAAGACACATGGCAGTGACAGGCGCTGACGGGCAGATCTATGATCAACATACACTTTATGATGCTGAGCTGTGGCTGGTAGTGCACACACGACAATGATATTTATTGTACTCTCATCACAAAGCAGACAGAATGGTGCCGTGCTGCCCACATGGAATTCTGAAGATGTTTTCATTCACTTTATGGCTCAATATATTTCTTACAGGTGTATCTACTTGTAAACATATTTATATGTTCAATTTGTCTAACAATATTGAAACTGACGGTGTACATGTATGTTATTACATTACATGGGAGATTGTAATCTCCCTGTTAAGGCCTGTCACTCGCTTTCTGATCATACACAAAGGCTGAAGTCACAACTCACTTGTAATAAGAAAATTGTGCCACGAGTCGCTTGTAACAATTTATTGCAAGCAACTATTTTTCTCGCAACGCCCCTTTGTAGTGAAGTATTTATGAATGGTAGCAGCAAAAGACGTGCCCTTTGGCACATGGTGATTTTATGATAGCCCTACTGAACTTTAAGAGGTGCACAAAGCACCTGACATGTGACTGACTCTGCCCCAGTCGTACAGCACTGTCAGATAAGTACCGAACATGCACTTTAGATGTGACACACCACCAGAGCCCTACTAGCGTACGAAATGTGTAAATGACATGTGAAGCTTCGCCTCAGCCCTTTGGTCTTTCACAGGGGTCATCAATACCAATGAAACCCTATCTTATGGACGCAGATCATGTCAGTGTGCCACGCAACAGATCAGTCTTGTATCAGTATTTGCCTTGGCAATACCCTCTCATCTATCGTATTTTCATGGGTATCTACTGCAATGCGTCCAACACCTAAACTATTTTTTTGAAAAAACTTTATTTCATATAAAACACAGGGAAGAAAGTTTAATATATTGGTTAACATCTCTTTCACAGGGGTAACTGACATGATAACCTTTCGGGGTCTTATCTGACCAATGACTGACTATGTCATGCCCTGGAGTCTGTAAGAGGTGCACCCATCACGTGACTGACTGCCTTGTCTATCTGTTACATGTGTGTAACGCGTGACTGACTCTTCTGCATTTTTACTGGCGTTTCAGATGTGTGTGTTCTCTGACTGGCTCTGCTTCAGTTCTCCTAGTCTGGCCTTCCAATGAGATTACGACAGCATTTCAAGCCTGTCAGATGTATGGCTGGTATGTAACCATCTCTGCGACAGTCTTACTGTCAGCGGTGTGCCCATTGAGGAGTGGCTTTAGCCAATCCTGCTTGCCCGTCTGGCATGTGTTTAACTCTGACGTAGCCTACTGCCTATTCACAATCACAGGTCTTTTAGGAATTCCCTCGTTTCCCCAGAGGCCAGCCTTCCACCCGTCACTATTTGCCTCAAAAGTCCTCTCTAATTTTGCAATATATTTCAGAGGTTCACATTAAGTACATAAAAGATCATATGTGATGAAAACCAAGACTGCATTTCTCACACTTCAAAAGGGAGCTGAGTGCTCTCTGAATGTATTTAAAATAAAAGAAAAGTGCAGGTTTTAGCTGCACATGTTGTCATGTTGTCTGGTCACAGACAACACAGGGTCTGGTTTACTAAGAAAGTATGCTCGCTGATTTACACTTACATGTAGTATAGATGTACTACTTTCTAGAATGCAGAGACCTTCCCAAGGAATCACGTGAAAGCTGCTCCAGGTGCAGGATTCCTTGCCTATTTCTCTATAGATCATGTGGCATTTCAAACATGATACCCTTACTGCTGTGCGGCATTCTGCATGGTTGAGAACTGGGTCTAGGAGCTCTTGTGCAAATGCACATTTTTGCTTTTTTTTCTCCATGGGGAAATCTTTTTCTGCTGTGGAGAAAACCAACTCCCTATAACCCCCTATAAATCTCTGTGTGATTCCCATTCCTATCATGGAAATACATTTACAGCAGTTCTCGGCTAGAGTAAAAATCATACTTTTCTAGGGCGGAAAGGAGTTTGTGAATTTACATGTTGTTGGGCATTCACAAACTTCCAAGGCTAACCACGCTTTAGATCATCAATTCTTCCACCCGCTGTGTGAGATTTATGGATGCTAGGGACTCCAAAATGTGGAAGAGCTCTCAGCACGCTTAGATGGGCTTACACCTGCTAGGAATAATTTTGTGAATTACTGGAAGATGCAACAAAAGTTACATTTAGTAAGAAACTTACGTTTATGACCAGATGTACCTCTGTGAATAGGGCCCACTGTGCCCTTCTGTAAGCCTAAACTCACATAGAAGATAGACTCCTGGAAATGTTTCCTGAAGTCGCGCTTGTAGCACAAAAATGAAGAAAAGAGGATGTGCCTTCATATAAGGGCTCAGTTCACTTGCTGCAGCTATGAAATGAAAGCATGGTTTATGGTGACTTGGAAATGGCAAAGCTCCATACACCATGCCCATCAGTTATAATTAACATGGTGAATGACAAAATAAACAAATGGCAGAACTCAGAATGTCAACAAAAACACCAGGATGCCCCTCACTGAATACATAGCATTGCATGAACTGTTTTGGCGAATCTTGACATGGATATTTTTTCCAAAGCTGAAACAGAGGGGATTACCTAATAACGTCCGCCTAACCAAGGCAAACAAATGGCTATAGCTGTTATCCAAATTCAGCTTTTTATTGTGAAAAATAGTCCTTGGGTGGGTCAGAAAAAGTATGACATATATTCACTCAAGTCGCATCATCTGTCTGTAATTAATGTATGACTTTTTGGAAGTTCACTAAGGAATTCTGAACTATGCCTGAAAAGCTGCAGCAGTGACGTCCCAGAAGTACACCTGGAATTATTTAGAAACGTTTTAATTTAGGCCATGTTTAAGCTGTTTTTCATTTGCATTAATGTACGCAGTGTATGTTAGACCTAGCATCCTTGGTGTGCTTCTGCTCTAAACATTTGCCTTCAACTCTCCTGTGTTGCTGAATTTTATTTTGCTGGATTTATGATTCTGTGCACTTTACCACTGCTAACCAGTGCAAAGGTGCTCTCTCCTTAAAAGATGGTAAAATTGGCTTACACCCAATTTGTTTATTTAATTTACCTGCACACCCCTATGAAAGTGGTACTACATGTACTCAGGGCCTGTAAATTAAATGCTACAAGTGGGCATGCAGCACTCATTGTGCCACCCACTCAAGCAACACTTTAACATGTCTCAGGCCTGGCATCCAGCCTTTAGATGCAGTATTAAACTGCCATGTTGGCCTGGCAAAATAAACCCTTTGCTAGGCACAAACCTTCTTTTCAACACACATTAAGTCACCTGTAGGGTAGCCCTTGACAAGCCCAGAGGGCAGGGTGCAGTGTATGTAAAAAGTAGGACATGTGTGTTTATGTTTTACATGTCCTGTTAGTGAAAAACTCCTGAATTAATTTTTCTTTACTGCAAGGCCTGCCTCTCCCATTGGATAACATTGAAGTTACCGTACTACATTTATTAAGCTGTAATTTCCAATTGAGAGCAGGTGGAGAGATCGAGTTTGGTGCCTGAAGAATTGAAATTAACACGCCCTCTTTATAAGTCAGATTTTTAGTCACAATTCTGAAAATGGCAATTTTAGAAAGTTGGCATTTTCTTGTCCTAACCATTTGGTGCCTACAGCCTAATACGGGGTCACATGAATAGGTGTAGCTGGCAGTTGGTCTTTGTGTGTTGCTCCCAGATAGTGAGGCAAAGGGAAAATAGGTGTTGGCAGTATGGGCCACTCTGAGTTAACGAATGAGAGAAACTGACACCTACCACCCGTACACATCACAAAAGCTCTGCCTGAGCACTCTCACAACAAAGGCATTGACTTTGGTCTTTTGTGACCCAAGACAAGCTGGGACCAGGACAGGGAGAAAGGGCATCTCAGGGGGTGGAAAACTCTAGAAGCTTCCTTCACTTAAAAGCGGGCACCAAGTAGAATACTGGACCTCAGACCCCAAATCTTCAGTACACATCTGAACCTGTGGAGTTTGCCAACAAGAAGGACTGCTGTGCTGTTGAATAAATTAATGAATGAATTGTTATTTTATAATGCACATATGCCCAGAGGCATCTTGGCATTAGCAAACTGACTCAGTCAGATTATGATCCTGCTGGTACTAATTTAAGAGCCACGTTTTGAGCGATTTCCTGAAATTCGTCCAGTTGGTCTGAGATTTTTTTATGCAAAAGCAAACTGTTCCATAATTTTCTGGTGGATGAGAAGAAACATTTGCCACCACAAAGTGCCGTTTTAGATATCACTATATTCTTTGAAAATGTGGAGCGTAGCATTCTATTAGGGACAAACCATTGGATTCTAGTCTTCTGTCTAGTCTTTACGGGCCAGAGTCATGAAGCACGTTATGAGCAATGCAAAGGGCCTTAAAAACAATCAGTCTTTTTTTACTGTCAGCTGGTGAAGATCGACTATTGCCTGGGAGGCTGACTGAAATGTAGGAATATTAAGAAAATGGCGGGCAGCTGCATTTTGTAGGATCTGGAGTTTTAGTAATCATTGTTGAATGTAGACATATAGAGCGTTTTAATAGTTGATTCTGGAAAGCACTAGGGCAACGATTACAGTTTTCTGAGGCTCAAAAGAGATGTAAAAAACTGATTTCCTCAGAGTTCTTAGAAGATAGAAACAGGTCACAGTGACGTGATTTATTTGGTCCAAGTCAACCTATCATCAAAAATTACTCCATGATTCTTGACTTTTCTAGCAGGAGATGGGAGACTTCCTAAATCCTGAGGCCACTAGATGGGTGACCAAAAGCAGGTGTCATTCCTGAACAGAAGAGCCTCAATTTTACCTGAGTTAAGTTTGAGCCAGTTGTTTGTCTTCCATCTACCAGCCTCCAACATGCAATTGTGAAAATGTTTTGCTCCCTCGGGAAGGTAACTTGAAATTGAGACCACAATCTGGGTGTCATCAGTATAAGAACTAATGAGAACCCAAAGGAACACATTAGCTTTGCCAAAGGTGTGACATACACATTGAATAGTGTAGGGCTTGGTGATGACCCTTGTGGAACTCCACAGGAGAGGAAGAAAGGCTTGGACACATAATCACAGAAATTACCAATTGTTCTCTGATTCAGAGAAAGGAACTCAGTAGGGCCAACTCAGAGTCCCTCCAGCCCTTGACAAGAGTACGTATTGGTATGGTAATGTACTAAACCATAATGAACTAAATATCAGCTGACCCAAAAAATGAGGGCTTATTTACAAACTCCTTGCGCCACTGGTACGTGTCTTTTTCCCACATTGAAAGTGACGCACCGGCGGCACAAGGGGCTTGTAAATAAGCCTCCATAGTGTCCTAAATGTTGCACCACGAAGGAATTAATGTAAAATCCATACCCAATAGGACAATGTTTTTGTAACATAGGACACTATATTTATGTCAGATGATATATTTGACTCTGATATTCACATAACTGTAAATATCTGACCAAGTCTATGGCGACAGGGTGGGAGAAACTTTATAAGGAGCCATACACTTGATAGTTTGTAGGTGTGTAAAACCTCCCAGGCCAATCCTACCCTGGAACGCCCAGTCCCTACTCACAGTAGGTTTACTCACATAAACAATATGCATCAGTAAGTCTCTTTATGATTGTAAATCAAAGTTTTGAGAATACCGCAAGTGGTTGTTTATGCTCACAAGCAAGCCATCCCAAGACCAACGTTAAACCTATTTGTGCAACTGACTTTGAGAATCGATTTCCCAAGTTTCATTTTTCATATTAGGCCACTGTATTGACACACACGTTCTACCTTTCCAGATTACCTTTTTAAAAGAACGGATTTCGGTTTTCTATTACTAATTTCTATACCTACTAATGCTCACAGTAAGTGGGTTTTACTACTGTATCTAGAAAATGTACATATTTTGAATTTGCATGTTTCATCTTCCATACTTGTATTATATGAATTGCAATGCCAATAAATGCATATAAAGAAGATGTAGAAAGCCACCTTAGAGTACTGTTACATGTAAAAGCACTCAGCATCTGGACTTGCACCTCTAGGGTCCTTCGAAGTTTTGGTGACGTGAAAGATCCTGATTATGTGCAGTTCAAGCTACAGTTTACCATGTTTGCAAAGTTGCATTCGACTCACATTGAGATTGACAGTCTCACCAGACATCTCACAAAAGGAACACCATTGTCATTGGTGGACATGGTGAATCTAGAAAGACAATGCACTGGTTGCAAAGTAATCAAACAAAGGTGCGTTATTTAGTGCATAATTCTGTTCTGATTCACATGTTGCCTAATTACAGATAACTGGGAGAGTTACTCTTCAGAGATGGCAGAGTCTGGCAGGACATTGGTCTCCATAGCAACTAATCTGGTGGATTTGATATGGAAAGAGCAGAAGCCTCCACCAAGCGCTGAAATTTACCGACTTCATGATGCCTTCATAGGTAGAATCATCTGTATTTTTATTTAATTATGCATTCATTTGTGTGTTTTGTTTAGCACTGCAAGTGATTTGGTGGCCACCTACGAACACTCGTGGAATAAGTGAACATTGTGATGATGTAAGTTTAGATCCGCAGCAAATTAGCGAGAGTGGATACTGGTGGATGTTTGATCAGATGAAGCTTATGTTATCAGAAGCCCAAAGGAGTGAGCGGAGCACACTCTTACACCAGTACTACTTGTCGATACACAATGAGAAGTGTTGCATCGCTGCGCTAAAACAGTGATGCAGTACTTTTCAGTGCGCCCTCCTTGCGACACCATGGATGCGCTGTATTTACTGTACGGCGCTCCAAGTCACAAGGATTTACAGATACGTCATCCTGACGTATTTGCAGGCACAACAATTGCACATAGCTGGAGTGTGTCTGAAAATGGACACAACTCCAGCAATATGTCACTTCAAATGGGGCAAGCCTCATGTGAAATGCACTGCGTCACCCCTTACTCCTGCTTCAAGAAGGCATAAGGATTTGACAGGCTGATGTTGTAGTGAAATCTCATAGATCTCACTGCATCACTTCTACAAGCCTTTACTGCGCCGGAATACCCACCCTGCATACATTATACCTGTTGTAGGTATAATGTAGTGCAGGGGTTTTCAAAGCAACGCATCTGCCTAGATTTGTCACTTAGTAAATATGGCGCAGTGAGGCACATTTTTACACCACCGCATCGTCACAAAAAGTGATGCAATGGCGGCGTAAGAGCTTCATAAATAAGGCCTCCCAGTTTGGTTCAATACTTCTTGTTCACAAGCCAACCATAAGTTAAGAAAAGCTTTACAGTCAGTCCCCAGAAACTAAAAGGAGAATAATGAATTAAGAGATCAATATTCGTTAAAACTAACTCAGAGAAAGAAATCGTTGCAGGAACAGACTTGGGCTAGGCTGGATCAGGCAGCAGTAGCTAAATACATCATTTTAGTTTGGAAAATAATACATTCTGTCAATAACTTATTGGAGAAACAGTGATCTCTTCATCTGATTGGTTTATGCTTTTTGGGAGTATCTTTAAGCCAACAAGTGATATTGGAGCTGTCCTACAGTATGATCCTGTGATGGCATGATGGAACATTTACACTTGGTCAACCTGGACAAAGTCAAACTGGCTATTAAAAAAATCTGCAAGTGGAAAGGACCCGGGGCCCAATGGGGTCCCTGTAGGCGCTTTTCAGTCCAACATCACATTATGGGCCCCATACTGACTCCGGTATACAATGCTGTAGCAAAGGGAATAATCCCGTTCACCTGGCCGGAGAGTATAATCCTGCCCATTTTCAAAAAAGGGCAATAGGAAAAAAGCCAAATGCTAGACAAATATTCCTTCTCGAGTCTTCTGAAAAAATTATGGGCAGAATTATTTTAGATAGATTAGAGGCTTGTGCACAGGAAAATTGTGTACTGACTGACACACAATATGGTTTTAGAAGTGACTGAACAATGTATTAATCTTAACCTTTGGATTAGCAAATATACACATTTTAAGCAGGATGATATCCATTTATGCGTTGCTGACGTGAGCAGTGCTTTTGATTTAGTAACCCATGGAATGCTACAGAAAACATTGAGTTGGGCATTCTGGTTAATATTATTTCACACTTATGCGGATTTACGTGCAGGTGACAACACAAATAAGATATGGATTGAGAGGAGAATGTACTCCAAGCTTCAGGGTTACAAGACGTATAATACAGGGTTTTGTACTTTCGCCCCTTTTTTCTGCATTATGTATCAATCGGACAGACTTCCCTATGGTGGGTTCTCGCCCTACACCTGTCCTCCTCTATGCTGATGATGCGGTCTTGTTCTCAATAACTGCATATGGTTTGCAACTTCTGATCAAAGGATTCGCAGCATACATGGAGAAAAAAGATCTAAAGCTTAACCTGTCCAAAACTTTTAACATGGTGGGGGAAAGGGAAAACCTAGAAAGAGGACGTCCTATGTGAGGGACTGGTATAAATCAATTAAATAAATGTCTACATTATACAGAAGCAAATGTATACCCTCTGCTATATATGGTGCAGCTGTGTGGGGTATGGCCAAGAGCTCACCCCTACAATCTCAGGAAAATCAGGTTTTATGTAGGATCTTGGCTGTACCTCGCACGGTTTCATCTTTTATCACTCAGAGGGTTGGATATGCCATTTATTGAAGATTTGATTAGTCTGAATTCTATCGATTGCTGGTACAATATTTGGAAAGACAGGTTAAAAATCTTCAAAAGAAGTCACACTTGCCTGTCTTAATCTCGAATATTGTCAGAAGATGCCATGGCTAGCATACATAAGCAGGCTGCTAATTGAATCATTTGAGGATATAACTGTTTCAAATCCAGTTAGTATCCTGCAATTTAGCAAGGATTAGCTATAAATATTGTTTAATACCAGGAGGAATGCAAGAGAGTTAAGAGAAATCCATAAACCCTCCATATCTAGATATCGATGAGGTCAGGAACGCCAGGGTTTACCCAGGTATCTAACTATGGTAACAAATATCCAGCAGAGATTTTACCTAGCACAAATGCATCTGGGTATCTTGCATCAGCTTGTAGCATGCCCCAAGAGAGACGCATTGACAAAAAATCTACCAAAATTCCCTTGTGATGGCCGGGCACCACAATCAACCTTTCATCTTATGTTAATATGTGGGTTATACAAAGAAACTGGGAAAAGTTTGCTATGCCCCTTATTTTTAACCCGGAAATTCTTTTTTTTACCAAGAGGCGTTTAAATGTCCAGGTAACTTGGAGAGCGCAATAATTTATCATACTGTACCTACACTGAGTATGTAATAGATAGAAGGAACATTTTAACAGTTCTAGATAATATAAGATATGAAAGTCAAGTCCAATTAACATTCTATTTTGATATGGCTGAACATATATATTTTTAAACAAATGTTTTTAAGTAATTGACGTTCATTTTGATTTATTCATTTTTTTCTCCCTCTAATATTAAGCGTGTATCAGTTATAGAAGAATAACTAATAGACTAAATTGATCTAAGGCATGAAATTAAGCCACTATTATATTACATGGTATGAGACTTGTATTTTTGTTAGCTGTTTTCAACAGGATGTTGCCTATACCGGTTACATATGTACAGATGAGCAGAATTGCACACTTTTTTATGTAACTTATATGTAACGGACTTGTTTAAACAGTGATGTTTAAAAATGACTTTACAATGAACTTTTATAAATCTGGAATTTATTTTATACATCTTTTATGAATTATCTAATATCTGAATAAAGATCTTTGATTGATTGATTGATTGATTGATTGACATTGTTAGCCCCCAATTTTTGCTTGACGCCTGATGTGATTTTGAACTGTCTGTGCACTGGGTGCCTGCTAACTAGGTTCCCAGTGCCAGATCTCTTTCCCAAAACTGTTCCATGATTTGCACAACTTCAGCTACCCCTGTAAGTCCCTAGTAAATGGTACCCCTGGTACCTAGGGCATGCCTACTAAAGAGGGTCCACTGAGGCTACAGAACAAATTGTGCCACCCCAGAGGCTCCTCACCAAGACTATATAAACTGCCATTGCGGACTGCGTGCATTGGTGCAGAGAAAACCAAAGAGTCGAAATGGCACACAGCCCTGTGTGTCATGTCCTCATACACTACATGAGGCATGGGTAAATCACTCCTACTTCAGGTCCTACAGCCCTGAGGCAGGGTGCATCATATCCCATGTGGGGACATATCTGCATGAGCAGACCTGACCCTACAATTTCTGAGCCAATCTGTGATATTGTAAGTGCACGGGGAAGCCATAAAGAGTACATAGGCTGGATACTTGTCACTACGAGTTTCCGATCTCCATGATGGCTTAACTGTGCCCTAAGATGTTTTGTACCAAACATCTTGTCTTAATAAATCCTCACTGATGCCAGTGTGGTATTTATTAATAAATGCACACAAGAGACTCTTTAGAGGGTACCCTGAAAACATACCAAGCACAGGTGTCGTGTCTGACTAGACATAGCCAGCCTGCCATGTTTCTGACCTCACAGGGTGAAAGCCCAAACTCTCAGAGGCCCGAAATAAAGCCTGCTCTGGGTGCAGAGGCTTCACACCTCCTCAAGAATGACCATCCAGAGCAGCAAGCTTCAAAGGCGGCGCTTCCTTTGAAGTGAAGCCCAGGCTTCCCTAGATAGTGGGGGATGCCAACCTCCATGTTCTGCTCCACATTTGGTGGAAGGACAACTGCAAAAATTAGTCAGATGAGGAGAAGTGTCCCCATTCAGACATCTTGAGATTGTGGGAAAACAACCTATCAGGGCTATGGTAGTGCCCTTTCCCACTGGAAGTGGTCACTTAGAGGTTGTAGACACCCTAAAGGTAGGTAGCTCAATGGCGCCTACCTGTCTCCCCCTTTAACACCCCTAAATTTAGTATTTAGGTGGCATCCTTGGACCTTGAACCTTAGGTTGATGGACAGCAAAGAAGAAATAGACCAAGAAGAGCTGCTACCTGAGAACAGATGCCCTGCTGCAGCGAAATTGGCACCAAACCCTGCCTGCTGCCTGAAGGACGGAAGGACTTGACAATCACAGTGTGCTGTCTCGCCTTGTTACTGTGAGGACCCCAAGAACCCCGGAGCACCTCCAGTCTTCGACAAATTGCCAAAGAACCTCCTTTGGAGCAGAGGCTCTGCTCCCCTGTGACAGCAGGCACTGCATCGCAGACTCCAGACTTACCAACTTGCTGTCCCCCGACGACTAGGTCGCAGCACCCAGACCAAAAGTGGTACACCAGCTCTGAAGGGTCAGATCTGTCCCCCCACCTAGGCTGAGGACACCATGACCTACCGGAGCTGTGCTGCACCAATACCTGGGGTACTGGACCTCTTACTACCTGCACTGAGATGAAGAGTCCCCTTCAGACTCCAACTGCCCAGGAAGCAAGCACCTGTCAAGGGACATTGAGACCCCTGAGACCCACATCATGAGTGACCCAGCTGTCTCAAAATTGCCTCTCTAAGTTGCCTGCCCCAAGAATATCTTGGCACACGCTGCCTTGGCTGAATTCTCTGCTCTGCATCCGGCTGCACCGGCCTACTAACAACTGCAGCACCCTGCTCCCCAACAAATCCTGGATGCTCCAGACAATCCGCTGGTAGAACATTCGACCTGGCTATGCTAAGTACCAAAATTCAAGTGGTGAACCTTGAACGTTGACTGTACGAATTTATATGCATTTGTGTAACTTTCCCCAATGACAATAGGGCGTAACTGTGCACATATTTGAACTCCTAAAAGGCATAACTTTAAAAGTACTTACTGTAGAACGCAGTTCTTGGTCTAAAAAAATTATAAAAATCGATTTTATTTTTGCAAATTGGTCTCGGATTTATTCTTGAATGTGTATCCGTTATTGCCTCTGTGAGTACAACAAATGCTTAGCACTACATTCTGATAAGCCTAACTGCTCACCCTGACTACCACAAATAGAGCGTTAGTGTTATCTACTTTTCCCTCTGTAATTCAATAAGGGTCTCACTGGACTCTCTGCACAGTGAACTTCGTTTTAGTGCACTACATAGAGAGCCAGCTTCCTACAAACAAGCAGAAGCACAACAAACTGGAGCTATAGTCTGCACACATTTTGTTTTCTTCTAGAATCTCAAGGGCAACATTGCAACCTTTTTAAGTTCACAGTTCTGTGTGCCAAATTATCTATCCAGTCACGATCAATTGCAGATTTCCACATATTTTTCCTCCAGTTTTGCCACTGGTTTTGCCCCATCCAGGCTTTTCCCCACTCCCAAACAACACTTTTCCATGATGATACAACCCAGTCCATCCATTGCACAAATCTGTAGAAATGTACACTGAGCTCAGTTACACCTGAGGTAGCAATTTAGCCCTGTGAAATGTGTGACAGTACCGTCTCCCCTGACGGTTTTTGTAGATCCTGTAGATCCAGCACACATTTATCTCTTCTTGCAGCTTCCCTTTCTGGCTAAATTGCTGGAGTCACTCTTCCATTTCAGGAAATGTAATTAAAACATTAACACTCTGGTCCCCTTTGCAAGCAGAATTCCATTTTTCATGTAATTTATGAGTAAGTTGTGACTATGGGAGGATGGAACAATTTTGATGCTGCTACAGTTGTCAGTGGTATATCAGAGAAGTGAAGCCTGTTTCTAAAATACATGAACAGTTCTGGTGCTTGGGTGTTAGCTCTATAATGACCTCTTTACATCAAGAGAAAGCTTGCCACCTTCGATGGGGTAAAATGATGATCCCCACTGAACTTCAATATGTTAATGTTAATCGATATTTATAGAGCGCAAACTGTCGCTCCGGAGGGAGCATCCTGGCGCTAAGGAAAGGGGGAGTCAACAGAGGTGAGAACTAGATGGCGGCCAATACATATGCATCTGACAGGTTCAAAAGCCAAGTTTTAAGTTGTTTTCGAAAAGGGGCTTCTCGATCTAGTAGTCTTAGTTCTTTTGGCATGGCATTCCATGCCCTAGAGGCCAGGACGCTAAGAGTTTTTCCGCCTTTGGTTTTGTAATGAAATGTGGGAATATTGATAAGATTACAGCCTACTGATCCTAAAACTCTGGTCAGATTGTAACGGGTATATCTTTTCGAAAGATACTTAGGGCCAATGTTGTTTAAGGCTCTAAAGGTGGTCAGTAGGATTTTAAAAGAGAATTCTTTTATGGAGAGGAAGCCAACGCAATACCCTGAGGGCCGCGGACGCTGAAGATTTTCTGGGCAGTTTTAGTACCAATTGTGCAGCTGCATTAAATACCAATATCCCTATTGGTATTTAATGGGTACCATCAGCCTTTAACACCTTCTTTGATATCCAAAGCCTCCTCAACTCACAGGAGGGTCTAAGTGCAACAGAGTTCCTGGCTTAGATATGCTCTGACTTTTAAAACTCAAACTCAAATAAATCTGAGACACCCTTCATGGGCCCTGTCTTCCCTCTAGAGCACCAATCCCATAGCCAGAAGTATATTTTTAGGGGTACCTGGCTATCAGCCATTACCAAAAATTAAACCTATGCTCTATAGGTTAATTTTTTTCCAAATACTGGTTGTACTTCGGAATATCGGTCCACTGAATATTGTAGCACAAGAATATTGAGGACAGAATATCAAAATGTATTTGCATATAGGGAAGTATAGCATAACTATGCACAGGTACACATATGCTGACTAAGGTGTAAAAGATCTATACTTGCTTGTCTATATTTTGTATTCAATATGTTCTCCACGATATTCTATGCCATCAATATTTTGGTTTCAATATTTACAGTGCACACAGTGTGACTCTATGTGAAGGAATATGTGGATTTTTCTAACATACATATTAAGCACACTCAGTCAACTTTCCACAATCCAACTTAGAATCCTACCAATTAGATGGGATTTAAATTAAAGGGTTGTAAAGATTTAAAGTTTTCTAAACTGTTCAAGATTTGTGAAATGCACAGTTTATGAATATTGTATTTTACTAAAAAATATGCTGCCATCATCTCTGGAACCCTGCCTCCCACACCTGTCCAGCCTCAACACTTGACATTATTTTGATGGAGGATGACCTGCCTGGGACATTCTGTATCAGCAAATGTTCATACCTGGAAGCCCAAAAGGATACAACTTACCTGACGTAGTTTGGAAACTTCATCTATACGTAAAGTGTGGAGTTTCCCAATTCCACCCAACGTCATAAGTGAGGTTTTAATTTAACTTGCAACTAACTTAAAATAACTTACTGAGAGCTTGGAGCATATACATTAGGAATATTTTGGTATATAAGTGGCAAACAGTGGGTTTTGAACATTTTAGGGCTGCAATAATGGTAAAAACTAGATAGAACTTAGATGTCATTTTACAGGGGAAGTTAGGAAGGTCTCGCAGTGAATTCCACTAACAAAATATGGATACTTCAATTACATTTAATCACAAGCACTAGTCAAAACTTCATGGACTTGAAACAGGCTCCAACACTGGCATGCACCACTCATAGCTACAGGCAGGTTGTGCAAAAGGTGTTGTATAAAAGGAGACTTTCACTAGACATCAACCAGCATGACAGATAGGAATGGTAAAGGAAAGGTTATTGTGTGAGCCCAGTGATGCAGCAGAAGTATTATAATATTATTCATTTTATCTCTCACTGCTGCTATTTACTCATTTATCCCTCTAATTATACTGGACCCTCTACAGAGGGGTGCCTCCTCCGCTATGGCGAAGGAGCATTGCCCCTCTGCTGGAACCAGCATACACATGTAAAATAACATGATAATAAAGCAGTTAATAAAACTGCTTTATTATCATTATTCTTTACTCTAGAGGTGCCGTCGAGTCTTGAGAGCGGTGCTTCCGGGAGCAGGAGGAGTGGTGGTCTCAGGGCACTATCAGTGTGCATGTAGGTTTGGCCAGCCGTCCACAGCCGGCCAAACCAAAATGCGCACAGGGATATCTCCAAGTTATTGCTTGGAGATATCTGCATGGCTCAGAAACACTGGCTCCCAGTCACTGCTGGAGTGTGAAACAAGCCCGCTCCACCCAATCATTATGCGTCTCTCATGCTGGGTAATACCAGCATGATAGTAGTGTCTAGATTTGTGCAGGGCACTTTGGGAGCCTGAGTAAGAATCATCACATCGGCAGCTGGTGCTGAAGTGACAGCAAGGTGGTAGACCTCAGGATTAAGGTACTTTTTTTTTATACCCCTCACCTCACCGATATACCCAGCTAGCGGCCGCCACTGCCTCTCCAGTTAGATGGATCAAAGCATTACCCTCACCACAGAGGATCTTTCGCCACCGATAGGAGGGGTGGAAATTAGGGTGTCCAAAACACAATGTCAACCACCCACTGAGGACCATTAATTAGTGACTAACTTACAAGTTCAAGATCATGTTAAACTACACCACTCTCAGGACCATGCTATAGAAATGAAGTATTGCAATGGGAAATCCCAACCTCCTAAAGAAATTAAGTCTAACTAAAATGATGGACACTAGGAGCTCTGCTACAGCAACACAGAATAAAAGAAGCAGAACTTGACCCTCTGAAACGGTTCACTGATTCACTGATTCTCCCTACAATACATTTTTTTAATTGAATGAAAAGCAGCACTGTTCAATGGAAGAACATCGGGACACAATAATAGTCTCAGACAGTTTAGATAGTTTGGTTATTTCATTAATGATTCAAAATCAATACAGATAAGTAATCTCTTAAGCATTTTAGTTAGGAATATTACGGCATTTATTACAAGACTACAGATTTAGTCAGAGATGCAAGCCCAAAGAGGATGGTTTAAAACAGCCATCAGATACAAGGTTACAGATTCTTACCACTATTAAAGGCAGGTTCATTTCGCTAACAGCATCCAAAAGTTCCAAAGAAAAAGTAGAAAAACAGATCAAATTAAAGTCCACTAAGGGCGAGTCCATAAGCATGGGCAAAAAGGGGAAATAAGGCCAAATCAAGTAGTCTAGCAAATAAGGGTTCCAGCTCTACTGCTTAAGGCAGCAGTATTAGCAAAAGGCAGTTCAAAATAAGAGATCAAGAATGGTTTATAAAGTCATAGGATAAACGTTCAGTCCTCTCGCATAGGAAAAATATATGATTTGTAGCTCATGTAAAGGAACGAAAAAGCATGGTGTAGAGTACATCTTCCAAAGAAAGAAAAAGAATAGCACTGCCTCACATAGAAAGAAAAAAGTATGGCATCTCCTCTAAAGTATGGTAATACCCCTTGTTAGAACTGGGGGTCTCTAGTTGGCAGTGGTGTCCACCTTTGACAAAATAGGGACCCTTGCTTCTAAGTCAGGGAAAGGGGATTACACTACTGGATAACCCCTGCTCACCCCCTTGGTAGCTTGGCACGAGCAGACAGGCTTATCTCAGAGGCAGTGTGTTAAGCATTTGTGAATATACACAGTAATACAGTGAAAACACTACAGCTGGACACCACACAGGTTTTATAAAAAATAAGTATTCTTTATATAGACTTAACACATGACCACAAATGACAAAAATTCACAATACTGTACTTAAAATTGGCTTAAAGATGGTAGAAGGTACTTAGTTCAAGTTGGTGATAAAGGCGACACAGTTCTCACAAAAGAACCTGGATGCGTAACGCAAAACAAACAAAAAGGCTTGCAGAGTAGGAGATGTGTTGATTCCGTGCTTCGGGGGAGATGATGCGTTGCACCTCAATGCTTGCGCAGAGTAGGGGATGCGTCTTGATCCTTACCAGAGCGGAGGTGATGCGTAGATTCTCATCCTGAAGCCTGGTTGCGATGCGCACAATGGCGCCTCGATGCGATGCGACAATCTGGTGCAATGCGATAAGATGGCGCCCTTGATGCGACGACGTGAAGACGATGTGTGCATGCCCAGAGGCCTTGCGGCGAACTCTGTAGCTTTGGAGCCACGACAGGCCCTGCGACACGCTTCTCCGGCGATGCGACGGTGACCTTGCGGCAGCGACACGCTTCTCCGGTGATGCGTCGGGTAACAGCTTTGGCACAGGCACGCTTCTCTGGTGATGCGGCGGCAACCTATGCAGTGGCGACACGCTTCTCTGGCGATGTGACGGCAACAGCTGCGACTGTGACACGATTCTCTTGATACGTCTCGCTTCCAGCTCCCAGCGACACGCAGGCTTCTGTAGACAGAATTCCCAGCAAGGAAACTCTGACCGGAGCTGGAGTTCAAGTCTTTTGTCCTTGAGACTTCAGCAGGAGGCAAGCACAAGTTCAAGCCCTTGGAGTAATATTCTGCAAGATGATGAAAGTTCTTTGAAAGTTCCTTTTCCTTTCCTTGGCAATAAAGAAACCACTGCAGGCCAAACCAGCAAACAGCACACTAGTAGAGGGGCAGTACAAATCTCCTGCAGCTTCCTTGGTTCTCCTTGGCAAAAGGTTTGTCTTGTTCCCAGAAGTGATCTAAGGTCTTGGGGTCTGGGTCCCCATATTTATACTACTTTTCTCTTTGTTCTCTGAAGGCAGAGAGGCCTCTGCCTCGTCCAAACCAGTTCTGGTCAGTCCTGGAGCCCTTTGTTGACAAGACTCCTTCTTTCCTTTCACAGTGTAGGCCAGGGACATCAGACACACCACAGGAGGTGGAGCCAGCATTGTGGAGGGAAAGCACAGCCCTATTCAGGTCCCAGGTGCAACTCCTCCCTCCCATCTGCATGGAGATCTCTCTATTCAGCACTGTGTGAGTCACACCTGTCTCCTGGAATCCCCCATCCCCTGTCACTTAAACTCCAGACAAGAAATACACAACCTAGCAAAGGCAGGCTTAGATAGTTAGGCAAGAAAATACCTACTTTCTAAAAGTGGTATTTTCAAACACAGAGGGGCAGATTCCGATTTCAGGCCGGAAGGGCTCCGAACCATGTTCGGAGCCCTTCCGGCCGAATCGGTCACTGCCGGCCGGATTCCTTACTGACCGAGCCATTCTGATGGGCTCGGTCGGAAAGGAATCTGACTCGGATTTCCGGATTGCGGACAACAGGCTCAGAAAGCCTGTCCGCATTCCGGACATCCCTCAGTACTCCCCCGGTCGCCTCTTTACAACCGAGGGAGTACGATGGCAGCTTTTCACAGCCTTTTCTAACTGGTCTGTCCGGCATGAAAAGGCAGTCAGAAGCTGTCTCTGGGGGCCCCCAGCAGGGCCCCCTTGGGTGTGAGGCCGCCAGATGGTGACCTGGGGGCACCTATGGTGCCCCTCCGTTGATCCCTGCACCCGGTGCAAGGGACCTTGGGGTGCCGGCCACAGAGTGCAGGGATAATCTGCACCCCAGCATTCTACAATGCAGGCATGCATTCCACTCAGAATGCATGCCTGCATTGTAAGGTATACGAATGCGACCGAACCCTGTTCTGTCGCATCGTACTAGCAGGGCTGTAACCGACGACAGCAGGTCGGTCGGTTACAGCTCCTGGCCGATGTCGGACGGACTCAGGTCCGTCCGACATCGGAATATGCCACAGAATGTTAAAACCAACTTTACTAAAAGATGTATTTTATCATTCTGAGTTCAGGCATACTAAATTCGAATTTCTACCATGTTCCCTGAGTCTGTTAGGATTATAAGATGTAATAATCAAACTGCCCATTCTGGCCTATGGAGAACAGGTAGCCTTGCAATAGTGAAAAGCGAAAATGGCTGTAATTCACTATTAGGACATGCCACACACACCAGGGCATGCCCTTCCTTATACAACAATCCACCCTGTCATTGGGCCTACCTTAGGGGTGTCTGGTATGAGGAAAAGGGAAGGTTTAGGGACTGGCAAGTGGGTGCACTTGCCAAGTTGATATGGCAGTCAGAGACTGCACACATGCCCTGCAATGGCAGGCCTGAGACACACTTTACAAGCTGCTTCTGTGGGTGGCACAACCAGTGCTGCAAGCCCACTAGCAGCATTTGATTTACAAGCCCTGGGCACACATGGTGCACTGTACTAGGGTCTGATAAGTAAATAAAATAATCCAATCATAGAGTCACTAATCAGTACATCAATTTAACATAGGGAGCACTTGCAGTGTGGCACTGAATAGCAGTGGCACAGTGCCCAAAACATCTAACCAGCAGTGTTTTTAAATATTTAGCATCATCATCAGGATGGGTCTATTCGAGTCCTGTGACTTGGCTGAGGTCACTAGATCCATCTCCAGTTAGAGAAGCTATAGATGGGCTCTACCACATTTTGCCAAATACCATAGGCATGTCTATATTCTGCATCCTCCCCCCGAGAAACATTAGAATCTGCAACTGAAAATTAGACTGCAATGTCAATGATGTCCCAAGCTTTTTAATTTGTCAGCTACAGGCTCACGTTATCAGAAGAAGTTATATTGGCCTTGTCAAGATGTCTACTTCCTATCTTCAGTGTGTTCAGAAGTCGGCAACCACAATATTGCAATAACTTATGAAATCTGACAACTGCATATAGGCTCTCTTGCCAATCCCTGGCTATCAATTCTCACTATTACCCTACCAGGTCTTAAATGTTCTACCACCAGCATTTACATATAGGTGGCCTGGTACAGGAAGGCTTGCACTGGGGCATGCTTTTTCTGTTTAAGCTTCCCAACAGTGTAACAATATGGCAAATGGATCATGTTCATTTCAGAAAACCATAAATACCAGACTTGTCACTTGAAACCTACACCTGTCCCTCCTAACATCTCCAGAGTGCCAAGAAGCCCCAAAGGGAATCTTACTCCCCAATAAATATATGTAACATAACACTATATACTATTAGTCTTGGTAAGGCACTGGCCAAATACGGCAACGACTGCCCTTATACTCAGTTTGAAGTTCAATAAAAGAAGAACAGTTCATCTGCTTTCAAGAAGCTTATTACATATTGTTCTTGGAACTATACTGCTGTTATCCCCACTCTTTACTCTTACCTTAGCGCTAGCTGCAACATTCTTCAATTTGAGTAGGTCCCACCTGCTCTTTCTTCAATTTTCAGTTCTATAAACCTATATTCAAATCCGTTTTTAAAAGCTTTTAGCCATATGCTTCATTCACCCTTCCTTATCACCAGCTCATTATTAAATCTCCATCAATAAACATCACTTCAATATTTATTCTATTTCCTACTTCATGCTAACTCTAGCTTTTTTTCACACCAGTTGTCATCTCTTGAACTTTACACCTGTCCAGTCCTTTCAGTCTCACCTTTTAATCTCTGCTACATTTCCCACCTCACACCTCTCTCTCTATTGCCCTCTGTCTTTACTTGTTTGGTGCTCTAAGCCCCAGTGTTCACTCTGCCTCAGTTTTCTCTTCCATACTCTTCAGCCTTCCCTGCTTCTATCTGGATCCCTCTTCCATTGTCCACAGTTCTCACCTTTCTCTTCACACCACCTTTGTTTTCTTGGCTTCAACCTTCACTCTTCACTTAGTCACTTTTTATTTTCACCACCACACTCTTCACCCTTCAAAACTTTTGTTTTTCGCTATTCCTGCTGCCTTTATTTTTTCAACCACACTATTTACACTCATTTAGTTTTCAATGCCTAACTCCTTTAGTATGTATATTCCTATATATTTTTAATCTCTAGTTATTTGTATAATCATGCATTTGTTTTCCTTCCTCCCCTTTTGTCTGAACCTTATGTCCCTCCCGCTTTTTCAGATCTTTTCTTCAGTCTACATATTTAGACGTATATACATTAGATTTTTCAGAAAGCATCATCACCACCCAAGAATTGGTGTTATCCTCAAATGCCTACAATCAAACATAAGTTTAACATGAAAATACAAAGCAGGTCTAGTGGTATACGGATCAGAAGCATGGATTATTCCATGTGATGATAGCTGTCCTCTCTGCTAGCTAAGGCTGAGGAATAAGTCACAAATAACTCCCAAAATTATTTTGGGGGATTTCATTGCACAGTTTGGCTAAACATTTTATCATACAGAGGATACTGGTATTTACAACAGTATCACCAATACAGGACTAATGAAAAAGTCTAGTTTCAAACCTCCGCCCCACATATGATTCCAACTGAAGTGTCCTCCTTTGAAAAGGCTGTTTTGAAAGCTTTTGACGAACTGAAAAGACAAGCAAAAAAAAAACATTCTTAAACCTGTCCAACAAAGAGATGAATATTGTAAGGCAACTCGGTTCAGGCAACCAGCTCGTGATCAAACCACCAGATAAAGGGGGTGCCATCATCATCCTTGACAAAGAGGTCTAGCAAGAAGAATGTTTAAGACAACTAAATAATCCCCGATACTATAAACCTCTGAAACAAGATCCTACACCCAGGCTTCAAAGCAAGATCAAGATCCTGGTGGAGAGGGGAAAAGATTCAGAATTGATCACTGCAAATGAAACATAATTTTTGATCACCCAACATCCCAATGGTCCATATTTTTATATACTGCCTAAGATTAATAAACCTTAACATCCACACCTGGCAAAACTATTGGATCTGGTTTGGGATCCTTGTTTGAAACACTTTCACAATTTGTGGATTGTTATTTAGGCCCCATGGTCTCAAATATGCACTCATATTTCCAAGATACCAAACATGTCCTCACATTCTTGACTGATGTATCTTTTGATATAGAAAAACACCACTTAGTTACCTTTGATGTGGAGTCTTTATATACTAATATCCCATAAGAGGGAACTCCACAGTAGAATCTTTAGTGCGTGACAAAACAAGAGATGACATGACACCAACTTCCTTCGTAATGGACGGTGAAACCTTAGCCATAAAGCAGAGCTTTTTCTATTTCAGAATCATCTATACTGGCAGGCCGCAGGTACTTCAATGGGCAGTACTTTTGCTCCAAGCATGACAACTTTATACATGCATAGCTTTAAAAATACACACATGTATCCCATTGATAACCCATTTCTTGCCAATCTTACACTATGAAGAAGGTATATTGATGACATTCTCGTCGTTTGGGGAGGTGACTCTGAAACAATTCTTCAGTTTACACACTGGTTGAATACCAGGAATGATCACATACATTTCACCTGTGAATACAGTAAAACTCAGCTTCCATTCATAGATCTACTGTTATAGCCAAAGAGTAGGTCTATACAGTCAGAACTATACAAGAAAGCTATGGCATGACATTCTTTGTTATTATATTATAGCTTTGACCCAAGTGCACTATGCAAGAATCTCCCTGTTGGTACATGTTTGAGAATATGCAGTTACTAACAAGGCAGGGAAGGTCCAAGAATTCCAAGGCTAAACAACGCCTAATAAGCTGGTTTCATAGATAGATGGAGACACACTCAAAGCTCTGGACCTCTTGAGCTTCGTAAGGATAAGTGAATTTGAGAAAAAGAAAGTGTGTACTCTGTGAGAGTCAGTATTGTGCTTTTTTGGGATGAATACCCGTTCTTTCAGATTTTCATATAGAAGACACGACTACTTCAGATTGCAGTGTGACATCTTTAATGTTATGTCTCTCAACATAACATTAAAGATGTCACACTGCAATCTGAAGTAGTCGTGTCTTCTATTGAGAATATGCAGTAACTGCTCTGAATTAGAATTATTTTTTAAACATGCCAGCAAACTAAGTAAAAACCTCATACCAATAGGAATTATTCTTCACATTTTGTTTGGAAACCAGCCAAGAGAGCAAGAAATACCACAGGGGTGCACTCCTTGACAATCAGTGAGACCTACTTCTAATAGACTGGTGTGTGTGTGACTAATTCCATCAAAAAGGCAGTCATAACAAATTGGCATATTCTCAATATTGGAGAGACAGATTTGGACAAACCAATGCTTGTCTTTAAACATAGCAAACTTTTTAAAGATTTGGTGGGTCATAGTAGACCTCAAATACCAATCAGAGACAATCAGAGGACTCTCTGAACCCTTCCAAAAATCAGAGGTCACTTCTCCTGAAGGTTCTTGTTATGTATGTCACTTCATCCAACAAGAAACTGAGATTAATTTGTTATGCAGACAGAATATCGAGTTGGAAATGTCGTCTTACACAGATATGAAGATGGAAATATTGTGACACAGAAATATCGACAGCAAGAATATCGTGGTCAAGAATATCTACTTTAAGGTAAGAAATATAGTTTATAAAAATATTGAAGTCATTAATATCGTTTCCAAAATATATTGTTTAAAATATCGATTTTTAATTAGTGTTACGTATTTTAGTATGTATTTTAAATGAATGTGATCTATTTATTTGTATAAGTATTGTTTTGGTTTTTTAATATAGGTGTTAAATGTTTTAGTAGCTATCAATTTTATTTTGATTACATTTTGCGTTTTTTAGTACTGTGGCGGGTTGTGGGTTGATAGGGTAATATGGTAGGAAGCAATTGAATTATAATAAATTAATGATTATTTTATATTTATTTAATTTAGATTTTATAGGGCTAATTGTGGTAAGTAATGTATTAATAATTATTAATTGGTTGTTAAATAATATTATTAATTAATTGGTAATTAATTCTGTAAAAAAAATAGGAGTGGATTGTGGGGTTTATAGGGGTAAAGGGTGAGACGTAATTTATTTTTGAATAATTAGTAATTATTTGTTAATTAATGCTAATTAATGAATAACAATTTAAATATGGCATTTGTGTTAATAAATTTAGATGTGAGTTGTGGGGTTTATAGTGGTAAACGGTGGGAAGTAATGTGTTTTTAATTAATTATTAAGTAGTTGTTAATTGATAATATTTTATTTGATTAAAATTAATTATGGAAAGTGCTTGGGTTCTGGGGTTTGCAGGGGTAAAGTGTGGAAAGTAATTTATGTTTAATTAATTAATAATTAGTTGATCATTAATATTAATTCACCAATTGATAATTATTAGGGTAATTTTTATTTTTTGTGTGAGAGAGTTTTGGTTTTATAGGGGTAATGTTTGGGAAATAAATTAATTTTTATCTGTTTTAATTTGTTTTTTAATTAATAATATTTCTTTAATTAATAGTTAATTATGTTAATTATGGAGGTATATATATTTTTTTATTTAGATGTGTGCTCTGAATTGTGCAATGTTATAGGGTAGGAAATGTAATAATTAATGATTTTGTTTATAAATAATTTCTAATTAAAAATAGTTATACGTTTGCAAATGATTTTTAAATGTATTTAATATAACATTTCTAGGTATTTGTCATATCTGTTTAACATTATGATATGTTTCTATTTTTTTTAAATATTTATATATTTATATATATATATATATATATATATATATCGAGGGCTAAACTCTACGATGGTATGTTTGCGGCTGTAGCCCAGCCGCGGAAGAAAGCCTGCCGCTTGCTGCGGACCCGTGATGGCGCCCAATGGCGATATCACTATACGGGAGATTGGTGTCCAGGAACAGCTGACCACAGACAATAGGACACCCAGCGCAACATTTTCATCAGCCCACAAGGGTTTTAATCACTCAGTTATTTACTGCTTCAATGATGAACTCACTCGAGACAATTGGTTCATGCACTACAAGATCCAGAAGGCCATTTTGTTTGACCACGTCCTTGGAGGCAGGTGCTTTAAATTACAGTGCATGCTGCATCATCATTGCTAGCAGATGCCATTGAGAAAGGGATAGGATTCCCGAAACCGGTTTGGCTGAAAAGAACAGATGGTGACTGTTTTCTCTGTGTCTCCTGTTGCAGTTGATTCCTAAATGAAATGGATGCAAATGTTACCGATCTTGTGGCTTCTTCCTTCGAGGGCTAAACTATACGATGGTATGTTTGCGGCTGTAGCCCAGCCGCGGAAGAAAGCCTGCTGCTTGCTGCGGACCCGTGATGGCGCCCAATGGCGATATCACTATACGGGAGATTGGTGTCCAGGAACAGCTGACCACAGACAATAGGACACCCAGCGCCACATTTTCATCAGCCCACAAGAGTTTTAATCACTCAGTTATTTACTGCTTCAATGATGAACTCACTCGAGACAATTGGTTCATGCACTACAAGATCCAGAAGGCCATTTTATTTGACCACGCCCTTGGAGGCAGGCGCTTTAAATTACAGTGCATGCTGCATCATCATTGCTAGCAGATGCCATTGAGAAAGGGATAGGATTTCCGAAACCTGTTTGGCTGTAAAGAACAGATGGTGACTGTTTTCTCTGTGTCTCCTGTTGCAGTTGATTCCTAAATGTAGTGGATGCAAATTTTACCGATCTTGTGGCTTCTTCCTTCGAGGGCTAAACTCTACGATGGTATGTTTGCGGCTGTAGCCCAGCCGCGGAAGAAAGCCTCCCGCTTGCTGCGGACCCGTGATGGCGCCTAATGGCGATATCACTATACGGGAGATTGGTGTCCAGGAACAGCTCACCACAGACAATAGGACACCCAGCGCAACATTTTCATCAGCCCACAAGGGTTTTAATCACTCAGTTATTTACTGCTTCAATGATGAACTCACTCGAGACAATTGGTTCATGCACTAAAAGATCCAGAAGGCCATTTTATTTGACCACGCCCTTAGAGGCAGGCGCTTTAAATTACAGTGCATGCTGCATCATCATTGCTAGCAGATGCCATTGAGAAAGGGATAGGATTTCCGAAACCTGTTTGGCTGTAAAGAACAGATGGTGACTGTTTTCTCTGTGTCTCCTGTTGCAGTTGATTCCTAAATGTAATGGATGCAAATTTTACCGATCTTGTGGCTTCTTCCTTCGAGGGCTAAACTCTACGATGGTATGTTTGCGGCTGTAGCCCAGCCGCGGAAGAAAGCCTGCCGCTTGCTGCGGACCCGTGATGGCGCCTAATGGCGATATCACTATACGGGAGATTGGTGTCCAGGAACAGCTCACCACAGACAATAGGACACCCAGCGCAACATTTTCATCAGCCCACAAGGGTTTTAATCACTCAGTTATTTACTGCTTCAATGATGAACTCACTCGAGACAATTGGTTCATGCACTACAAGATCCAGAAGGCCATTTTATGTGACCACACACTTGGAGGCAGGCGCTTTAAATTACAGTGCATGCTGCATCATCATTGCTAGCAGATGCCATTGAGAAAGGGATAGGATTTCCGAAACCGGTTTGGCTGAAAAGAACAAATGGTGACTGTTTTCTCTGTGTCTCCTGTTGCAGTTGATTCCTAAATGAAATGGATGCAAATTTTACGGATCTTGTGGCTTCTTCCTTCGAGGCTAAACTCTATGATGGTATGTTTGCGGCTGTAGCCCAGCCGCGGAAGAAAGCCTGCCGCTTGCTGCGGACCCATGATGGCGCCCAATGGCGATATCACTATACGGGAGATTGGTGTCCAGGAACAGCTGACCACAGACAATAGGACACCCAGCGCAACATTTTCATCAGCCCACAAGGGTTTTAATCACTCAGTTATTTACTGCTTCAATGATGAACTCACTCGAGACAATTGGTTCATGCACTACAAGATCCAGAAGGCCATTTTATTTGACTACGCCCTTGTAGGCAGGCGCTTTAAATTACAGTGCATGCTGCATCATCATTGCTAGCAGATGCCATTGAGAAAGGGATAGGATTCCCGAAACCAGTTTGGCTGAAAAGAACAGATGGTGACTGTTTTCTCTGTGTCTCCAGTTGCAGTTGATTCCTAAATGAAATGGATGCAAATGTTACCGATCTTGTGGCTTCTTCCTTCGAGGGCTAAACTCTACGATGGTATGTTTGCGGCTGTAGCCCAGCTGCGGAAGAAAGCCTGCCGCTTGCTGCGGACCCGTGATGGCGCCCAATGGCGATATCACTATACAGGAGATTGGTGTCCAGGAACAGCTCACCACAGACAATAGGACACCCAGCGCAACATTTTCATCAGCCCACAAGGGTTTTAATCACTCAGTTATTTACTGCTTCAATGATGAACTCACTCGAGACAATTGGTTCATGCACTACAAGATCCAGAAGGCCATTTTATTTGACCACGCCCTTGGAGGCAGGCGCTTTAAATTACAGTGCATGCTGCATCATCATTGCTAGCAGATGCCATTGAGAAAGGGATAGGATTTCCGAAACCTGTTTGGCTGTAAAGAACAGATGGTGACTGTTTTCTCTGTGTCTCCTGTTGCAGTTGATTCCTAAATGTAATGGATGCAAATTTTACCGATCTTGTGGCTTATTCCTTCGAGGGCTAAACTCTACGATGGTATGTTTGCGGCTGTAGCCCAGCCGCGGAAGAAAACCTGCCGCTTGCTGCGGACCCGTGATGGCGCCTAATGGCGATATCACTATACGGGAGATTGGTGTCCAGGAACAGCTCACCACAGACAATAGGACACCCAGCGCAACATTTTCATCAGCCCACAAGGGTTTTAATCACTCAGTTATTTACTGCTTCAATGATGAACTCACTCGAGACAATTGGTTCATGCACTACAAGATCCAGAAGGCCATTTTATTTGACCACACACTTGGAGGCAGGCGCTTTAAATTACAGTGCATGCTGCATCATCATTGCTAGCAGATGCCATTGAGAAAGGGATAGGATTTCCGAAACCGGTTTGGCTGAAAAGAACAAATGGTGACTGTTTTCTCTGTGTCTCCTGTTGCAGTTGATTCCTAAATGAAATGGATGCAAATTTTACGGATCTTGTGGCTTCTTCCTTCGAGGCTAAACTCTATGATGGTATGTTTGCGGCTGTAGCCCAGCCGCGGAAGAAAGCCTGCCGCTTGCTGCGGACCCATGATGGCGCCCAATGGCGATATCACTATACGGGAGATTGGTGTCCAGGAACAGCTGACCACAGACAATAGGACACCCAGCGCAACATTTTCATCAGCCCACAAGGGTTTTAATCACTCAGTTATTTACTGCTTCAATGATGAACTCACTCGAGACAATTGGTTCATGCACTACAAGATCCAGAAGGCCATTTTATTTGACCACGCCCTTGTAGGCAGGCGCTTTAAATTACAGTGCATGCTGCATCATCATTGCTAGCAGATGCCATTGAGAAAGGGATAGGATTCCCGAAACCAGTTTGGCTGAAAAGAACAGATGGTGACTGTTTTCTCTGTGTCTCCAGTTGCAGTTGATTCCTAAATGAAATGGATGCAAATGTTACCGAACTTGTGGCTTCTTCCTTCGAGGGCTAAACTCTACGATGGTATGTTTGCGGATGTAGCCCAGCTGCGGAAGAAAGCCTGCCGCTTGCTGCGGACCCGTGATGGCGCCCAATGGCGATATCACTATACAGGAGATTGGTGTCCAGGAACAGCTCACCACAGACAATAGGACACCCAGCACAACATTTTCATCAGCCCACAAGGGTTTTAATCACTCAGTTATTTACTGCTTCAATGATGAACTCACTCGAGACAATTGGTTCATGCACTACAAGATCCAGAAGGCCATTTTATTTGACCACGCCCTTGGAGGCAGGCGCTTTAAATTACAGTGCATGCTGCATCATCATTGCTAGCAGATGCCATTGAGAAAGGGATAGGATTTCCGAAACCTGTTTGGCTGTAAAGAACAGATGGTGACTGTTTTCTCTGTGTCTCCTGTTGCAGTTGATTCCTAAATGTAATGGATGCAAATTTTACCGATCTTGTGGCTTCTTCCTTCGAGGGCTAAACTCTACGATGGTATGTTTGCGGCTGTAGCCCAGCCGCGGAAGAAAGCCTGCCGCTTGCTGCGGACCCGTGATGGCGCCTAATGGCGATATAACTATACGGGAGATTGGTGTCCAGGAACAGCTCACCACAGACAATAGGACACCCAGCGCAACATTTTCATCAGCCCACAAGGGTTTTAATCACTCAGTTATTTACTGCTTCAATGATGAACTCACTCGAGACAATTGGTTCATGCACTACAAGATCCAGAAGGCCATTTTATTTGACCACACACTTGGAGGCAGGCGCTTTAAATTACAGTCCATGCTGCATCATCATTGCTAGCAGATGCCATTGAGAAAGGGATAGGATTTCCGAAACCGGTTTGGCTGAAAAGAACAAATGGTGACTGTTTTCTCTGTGTCTCCTGTTGCAGTTAATTCCTAAATGAAATGGATGCAAATTTTACGGATCTTGTGGCTTCTTCCTTCGAGGCTAAACTCTATGATGGTATGTTTGCGGCTGTAGCCCAGCCGCGGAAGAAAGCCTGCCGCTTGCTGCAGACCCATTATGGCGCCCAATGGCGATATCACTATACGGGAGATTGGTGTCCAGGAACAGCTGACCACAGACAATAGGACACCCAGCGCAACATTTTCATCAGCCCACAAGGGTTTTAATCACTCGGTTATTTACTGCTTCAATGATGAACTCACTCGAGACAATTGGTTCATGCACTACAAGATCCAGAAGGCCATTTTATTTGACCACGCCCTTGTAGGCAGGCGCTTTAAATTACAGTGCATGCTGCATCATCATTGCTAGCAGATGCCATTGAGAAAGGGATAGGATTCCCGAAACCAGTTTGGCTGAAAAGAACAGATGGTGACTGTTTTCTCTGTGTCTCCAGTTGCAGTTGATTCCTAAATGAAATGGATGCAAATGTTACCGATCTTGTGGCTTCTTCCTTCGAGGGCTAAACTCTACGATGGTATGTTTGCGGCTGTAGCCCAGCTGCGGAAGAAAGCCTGCCGCTTGCTGCGGACCCGTGATGGCGCCCAATGGCGATATCACTATACAGGAGATTGGTGTCCAGGAACAGCTCACCACAGACAATAGGACACCCAGCGCAACATTTTCATCAGCCCACAAGGGTTTTAATCACTCAGTTATTTACTGCTTCAATGATGAACTCACTCGAGACAATTGGTTCATGCACTACAAGATCCAGAAGGCCATTTTATTTGACCACGCCCTTAGAGGCAGGCGCTTTAAATTACAGTGCATGCTGCATCATCATTGCTAGCAGATGCCATTGAGAAAGGGATAGGATTTCCGAAACCTGTTTGGCTGTAAAGAACAGATGGTGACTGTTTTCTCTGTGTCTCCTGTTGCAGTTGATTCCTAAATGTAATGGATGCAAATTTTACCGATCTTGTGGCTTCTTCCTTCGAGGGCTAAACTCTACGATGGTATGTTTGCGGCTGTAGCCCAGCCGCGGAAGAAAGCCTGCCGCTTGCTGCGGACCCGTGATGGCGCCTAATGGCGATATCACTATACGGGAGATTGGTGTCCAGGAACAGCTCACCACAGACAATAGGACACCCAGCGCAACATTTTCATCAGCCCACAAGGGTTTTAATCACTCAGTTATTTACTGCTTCAATGATGAACTCACTCGAGACAATTGGTTCATGCACTACAAGATCCAGAAGGCCATTTTATTTGACCACACACTTGGAGGCAGGCGCTTTAAATTACAGTGCATGCTGCATCATCATTGCTAGCAGATGCCATTGAGAAAGGGATAGGATTTCCGAAACCGGTTTGGCTGAAAAGAACAAATGGTGACTGTTTTCTCTGTGTCTCCTGTTGCAGTTGATTCCTAAATGAAATGGATGCAAATTTTACGGATCTTGTGGCTTCTTCCTTCGAGGCTAAACTCTATGATGGTATGTTTGCGGCTGTAGCCCAGCCGCGGAAGAAAGCCTGCCGCTTGCTGCGGACCCATGATGGCGCCCAATGGCGATATCACTATACGGGAGATTGGTGTCCAGGAACAGCTGACCACAGACAATAGGACACCCAGCGCAACATTTTCATCAGCCCACAAGGGTTTTAATCAGTCAGTTATTTACTGCTTCAATGATGAACTCACTCGAGACAATTGGTTCATGCACTACAAGATCCAGAAGGCCATTTTATTTGACCACGCCCTTGTAGGCAGGCGCTTTAAATTACAGTGCATGCTGCATCATCATTGCTAGCAGATGCCATTGAGAAAGGGATAGGATTCCCGAAACCAGTTTGGCTGAAAAGAACAGATGGTGACTGTTTTCTCTGTGTCTCCAGTTGCAGTTGATTCCTAAATGAAATGGATGCAAATGTTACCGATCTTGTGGCTTCTTCCTTCGAGGGCTAAACTCTACGATGGTATGTTTGCGGCTGTAGCCCAGCTGCGGAAGAAAGCCTGCCGCTTGCTGCGGACCCGTGATGGCGCCCAATGGCGATATCACAATACAGGAGATTGGTGTCCAGGAACAGCTCACCACAGACAATAGGACACCCAGCGCAACATTTTCATCAGCCCACAAAGGTTTTAATCACTCAGTTATTTACTGCTTCAATGATGAACTCACTCGAGACAATTGGTTCATGCACTACAAGATCCAGAAGGCCATTTTATTTGACCACGCCCTTGGAGGCAGGCGCTTTAAATTACAGTGCATGCTGCATCATCATTGCTAGCAGATGCCATTGAGAAAGGGATAGGATTTCCGAAACCTGTTTGGCTGTAAAGAACAGATGGTGACTGTTTTCTCTGTGTCTCCTGTTGCAGTTGATTCCTAAATGTAATGGATGCAAATTTTACCGATCTTGTGGCTTATTCCTTCGAGGGCTAAACTCTACGATGGTATGTTTGCGGCTGTAGCCCAGCCGCGGAAGAAAACCTGCCGCTTGCTGCGGACCCGTGATGGCGCCTAATGGCGATATCACTATACGGGAGATTGGTGTCCAGGAACAGCTCACCACAGACAATAGGACACCCAGCGCAACATTTTCATCAGCCCACAAGGGTTTTAATCACTCAGTTATTTACTGCTTCAATGATGAACTCACTCGAGACAATTGGTTCATGCACTACAAGATCCAGAAGGCCATTTTATTTGACCACACACTTGGAGGCAGGCGCTTTAAATTACAGTGCATGCTGCATCATCATTGCTAGCAGATGCCATTGAGAAAGGGATAGGATTTCCGAAACCGGTTTGGCTGAAAAGAACAAATGGTGACTGTTTTCTCTGTGTCTCCTGTTGCAGTTGATTCCTAAATGAAATGGATGCAAATTTTACGGATCTTGTGGCTTCTTCCTTCGAGGCTAAACTCTATGATGGTATGTTTGCGGCTGTAGCCCAGCCGCGGAAGAAAGCCTGCCGCTTGCTGCGGACCCATGATGGCGCCCAATGGCGATATCACTATACGGGAGATTGGTGTCCAGGAACAGCTGACCACAGACAATAGGACACCCAGCGCAACATTTTCATCAGCCCACAAGGGTTTTAATCACTCAGTTATTTACTGCTTCAATGATGAACTCACTCGAGACAATTGGTTCATGCACTACAAGATCCAGAAGGCCATTTTATTTGACCACGCCCTTGTAGGCAGGCGCTTTAAATTACAGTGCATGCTGCATCATCATTGCTAGCAGATGCCATTGAGAAAGGGATAGGATTCCCGAAACCAGTTTGGCTGAAAAGAACAGATGGTGACTGTTTTCTCTGTGTCTCCAGTTGCAGTTGATTCCTAAATGAAATGGATGCAAATGTTACCGATCTTGTGGCTTCTTCCTTCGAGGGCTAAACTCTACGATGGTATGTTTGCGGCTGTAGCCCAGCTGCGGAAGAAAGCCTGCCGCTTGCTGCGGACCCGTGATGGCGCCCAATGGCGATATCGCTATACAGGAGATTGGTGTCCAGGAACAGCTCACCACAGACAATAGGACACCCAGCGCAACATTTTCATCAGCCCACAAGGGTTTTAATCACTCAGTTATTTACTGCTTCAATGATGAACTCACTCGAGACAATTGGTTCATGCACTACAAGATCCAGAAGGCCATTTTATTTGACCACGCCCTTGGAGGCAGGCGCTTTAAATTACAGTGCATGCTGCATCATCATTGCTAGCAGATGCCATTGAGAAAGGGATAGAATTTCCGAAACCTGTTTGGCTGTAAAGAACAGATGGTGACTGTTTTCTCTGTGTCTCCTGTTGCAGTTGATTCCTAAATGTAATGGATGCAAATTTTACCGATCTTGTGGCTTCTTCCTTCGAGGGCTAAACTCTACGATGGTATGTTTGCGGCTGTAGCCCAGCCGCGGAAGAAAGCCTGCCGCTTGCTGCGGACCCGTGATGGCGCCTAGTGGCGATATCACTATACGGGAGATTGGTGTCCAGGAACAGCTCACCACAGACAATAGGACACCCAGCGCTACATTTTCATCAGCCCACAAGGGTTTTAATCACTCAGTTATTTACTGCTTCAATGATGAACTCACTCGAGACAATTGGTTCATGCACTACAAGATCCAGAAGGCCATTTTATTTGACCACACACTTGGAGGCAGGCGCTTTAAATTACAGTGCATGCTGCATCATCATTGCTAGCAGATGCCATTGAGAAAGGGATAGGATTTCCGAAACCGGTTTGGCTGAAAAGAACAAATGGTGACTGTTTTCTCTGTGTCTCCTGTTGCAGTTGATTCCTAAATGAAATGGATGCAAATTTTACGGATCTTGTGGCTTCTTCCTTCGAGGCTAAACTCTATGATGGTATGTTTGCGGCTGTAGCCCAGCCGCGGAAGAAAGCCTGCCGCTTGCTGCAGACCCATTATGGCGCCCAATGGCGATATCACTATACGGGAGATTGGTGTCCAGGAACAGCTGACCACAGACAATAGGACACCCAGCGCAACATTTTCATCAGCCCACAAGGGTTTTAATCACTCGGTTATTTACTGCTTCAATGATGAACTCACTCGAGACAATTGGTTCATGCACTACAAGATCCAGAAGGCCATTTTATTTGACCACGCCCTTGTAGGCAGGCGCTTTAAATTACAGTGCATGCTGCATCATCATTGCTAGCAGATGCCATTGAGAAAGGGATAGGATTCCCGAAACCAGTTTGGCTGAAAAGAACAGATGGTGACTGTTTTCTCTGTGTCTCCAGTTGCAGTTGATTCCTAAATGAAATGGATGCAAATGTTACCGATCTTGTGGCTTCTTCCTTCGAGGGCTAAACTCTACGATGGTATGTTTGCGGCTGTAGCCCAGCTGCGGAAGAAAGCCTGCCGCTTGCTGCGGACCCGTGATGGCGCCCAATGGCGATATCACTATACAGGAGATTGGTGTCCAGGAACAGCTGACCACAGACAATAGGACACCCAGTGCAACATTTTCATCAGCCCACAAGGGTTTTAATCACTCAGTTATGTACTGCTACAATGATGAACTCACTTCAGACAATTGGTTCATGCACTGCAAGATCCAGAAGGCCATTTTATTTGACCACGTCCTTGGAGGCAGGCGCTTAAATTTTACGGATCTTGTGGCTTCTTCCTTCGAGGGCTAAACTCTACGATGGTATATATATATATATATATATATATATATATATATATATATAAACATTTATATTTTGTGGTGGTGATATTTTGTTTTTTTAATTTTGCACTGACTGGAGTGAGAATATTAATTTTTACCCTTCCACTATCCGACACTTTCCCTATGGTTGCACTAACTGGAATGGGAATAGTATTTTTTACCTGTCCACTATCCAACACTTTCCCTACTGTTGCAATCACTGGAGTGGGAATAGTAATTTTTACCCGTCCGCTATCCAACACTTTCCCTACTGTTGCACTCACTGGAGTGGAAATAATCATTTTCACCCCTCCTCTATCCAACACTTTCCCTGCTGTCGCACTCACTGGAGTGGGAATAGTCATTTTTACCCCTCCACTATTCAACACTTTCCCTACTGCTGCACTCACTGAAGTGGGAATAGTCATTTTTAGGCCTCCGCTATTCAACCCTCTCCCTACTGTTGTGCTCACTGGAGTGGGAATATTAATTTTTACCCCTCCGCTATCCAACACTTTCCCTACTGTTGCACTCACTGGAGTGGGAATAGTCATTTTTACCCCTCCGCTATCCAACAATGTCCTTACTGTTGCACTTACTGTAGTGAAACATTTAAGTTTAAAGACTTTTAAATAGATTAATACTTTACTTTATAATATAGTGTTTTTTTATTAGATTTTATGTTAGTGGTGTATGTATATATATATGATCAAGTCAGTTTTGCTGACGAAACGCGTAACGATTAAAACTACTCTGGTTTATACCTCCGAGTGCGTGCCCTTCTTCAAGAAGACTTTGGGGTCCATTAGGATCCGCCCGTCATCCTAGCGTGGATTGGGACCACCCGCCCTAAGTGCGGGGGTCCCGTGGGGGGCATTAGGATGTGCCCGCCACAGTGGTGGGCACACAGCCGCTTTGTTTATGCAAATTTTGGGGGGGTACCACAGGTACCCCCCGTGTGCAGCCCCCACCCCTCCTTCACTCTGGGGGCCCGCAGGGGGCCTCCAGCGTGAAGACCGCATGCCTTTCCGTGGCAGCATTGCCGCCACGGAAAGGCATTGTAAAATACCCATGCTAATATGGCTGGCGGTGTCTGATAGACACTGCCACCATATTATTCCTTTTCCGCCCTGGCTGCAAGGCGACCGGGGCGAAAAAGAGGCGGTCGGTCTTTCCGTCCGCCGAGGTCCCCCCCGCCACACTAATACGGATTGCCCCCGCCAGCCTGGCGGGGGCAATCCGCCCGACATCCTAATCGGCCCCTTATATATATATATATATATTACCTACTGGCGGTCGCCAGTAGGTATATATAGTTAGGATTTTTTCTCTATGGGATTTTTGAAAATTCTATGTCTAATAACTTTGGCGTTTGTGGACCGAATTGGCTGAACTTTTCAGGAAAATGGCACATTTTGTTTCTGAGCAGCCCCTGAAAATTTTGGGGGGTTCATCAAGGGGGGGCCGAGAAAAAAGGGGGGTCCCAAAACGCGTTTTTCCCATGTTAATTTCCATAGGGCGGTTGGCCTCACTTTTAGCCCGAACGGCTGAATGGATTTGCACGAAACTTGGCAAAATTGTAGGGACTGGTAGCCCGATGTGCCTTTTGTAGGTCTCAATATATGTGCTACAGTGGATTTTGAGAAATTAACGTTTAAAAAAAGATATATATCTGTAACAGCGGACCGGGCAGCGCTCCAGTACGCGTACTTTTCGCGCAACGGAGCTTTGTGAAGCGAAGCTGATTGGTTCTCCGGCGTCTGTAAACATTCCAAACAGTCCGTAGCGGCCGCCATCTTGTCTCTCGGTAGGATCGAGAGACAAGAGGAGGCCAAAGCGAAGGGGCAAATGACCATAAGGGGGCATAGTAGATTGTCGCTGACCCCCTAGGTTTGATGTGGAGGTTTTAAAAGGGCCCCGCGGGGCAAAAAAAAATAAAATAATAATAATCGAACGGCTGAATGGATTTGCACGAAACTTGGCAAAATTGTAGGGACTGGTAGCCCGATGTGCCTTTGCTAGGTCTCAATATATGTGCTCCAGTGGATTTTGAGAAATTAACGTTCAAAAAAAGATATATATCTGTAACAGCGCTCCGCTTCGCGTACTTTTCGCGTTACGGAGGTTTGCGAAGCTGATTGGTTCTTCGGCGTCTGTAAACATTCCAAACAGTCCGTAGCGGCCGCCATCTTGTCTCTCGGTAGTATCGAGAGACAAGAGGAGGCCAAAGCGAAGGGGCAAATGACCATAAGGGGGCATAGTAGATCGTCCCTGACCCCCTAGGTTTGATGTGGAGGCTTTGAAAGGGTCTCGCAGGGCAAAAAAAATATATACCGTTTTTTTAGTTTTTTTGCGTGGAGTGCGCCCGGTTCGCGAACCGGGAAGCGTTCTGGGGAGCGTACTTTCTTGAAAATTAGTGAAAAAAGTTAGAGTAAAATAATAATTGTGAGTGATCAGATGTAGGGTAGCTCTGAGAAGAGCTTTTGGGTTTATGGTACATTTAGGTACTTATAAGTAGGTACCAATGCACATTTTTAAATTCAGAATGAAAACTCTGTTCCCTTCATCTGAGAAGTGAACTCCATATCCTCTGTAGATATCTTGCATGTAGTAACGCAAGTTATTGTTGTACAGGGAGCCCATTCCATGGTCTCTCATGTAAGCTGAAACAGATTTGTTTACATGCTTCCTCGATTTCTCAATTTGTGGACAAAATTGGTTCGACCACCTCCATTTTTGTCTTTGGCATATATTTGAATATACCAAGGCAGTCTGAGGAAAAAGTGCCATCAATTGCTCAAAGGTGTCCTTTAAAAGCATTTCCAGACCTACCCCAGTCAAAGTGCCCAAATCATTACCTCCACAGTGCACAATTAACAGGTCAGGTTTTGGCAAATGCATAAAGGTTTTCACCAATGGTATCAATTGGTGACATTTTAATCCTCTGTGGCCAAACCACTTAATTTCCACATCTTGTAAATTGAGGTTAGGTAAATTCCTGTTTTCAGCGTACCTTTGAGCCCAATAGATATAACTATGTCCAACAATCCAGACAGAAAACATGGCGAGAGAAGGTTCTCCTGCAGTCAAATGAAGTGTGGCAATGAAATGGCAGTTGAAAAAATGAGAGTGTAAAATGAAAAAAACTGAGGAGTTTCTGTGTTAATGAAGCAGTAAGAGTGATTGGTGGATTTTGATTGCTGAAAACAGAAAGTTAGTGTGCATGGATGAGTTCGTTGAAAGATGTATTTTGAGTGGCGAAGAAAAAATCATTAAATGAAAGAATGCTCTGGATATGCAGGTGCACTGAGAGTTCAGAGTTCAATTGCAACATTGTTGTGTGAACTTGGAAACACCAGAGGTCTTGCAAGAGGTGGTTGCTATGCAGAAAAAGCAGACAGGGGGCAGAGGGGGGAAGGGTTTTGCTTTGAAAAAAAGTGAGGGAAGAGTTTTGATTGGGTGACATGAGAGATATGTGTGAGGAATTACAGCATTTCTGTGCTTTTGATAGCTGCAGACTCTGGAGTGCATACCTTTTGCTCTGCTGAAGACAAATTGGTGTGTTTCTGAGACTGTTTTGAAACTCAAAGTATTTGCTAAGGTGAGAAAAGATTTCTTTAATTTAGATAGAAAATAGTGTGCTTTAAGGAGAAAATTATGAAGAAAGTTGTGTTTTTCAAATGTTGCTTTGTCTCAAGTGGTTTACAAATAGATTTTGTTTCTTTGAGAAATTGTAATTGGAGAAAATGTGAAGTATTAGTACTGACAGGGCTTTTATGTGCATAGGAGCTGTGGAGTGTTTTCAAATTATGACTTGTAAATCGTTTTTGAGAAAAAGCAATGGTTTTAATATTGATGAGAAGGACATAATGGTGTCTGCTTCTTTATAAGGTAATTGAGAGTCTCTGATGTTATTTTTCCCATTTCAATGTAAGAAGTTTGTCTGTGGAGCAAATTGCTTGTAAATATGCTCCCACCTGTGCAAGGAAAAATTTAGATTTTGAATGTTTGCGTTACATAGGCATGTTAAAGGTGACTGAAACATGGTGCAAAGGCAATCAAAAAACGCTTTTATGTGTCTTAAGGACATTTTAAGTCATTTCCCCATGTGCAGTGTTTTCAAATTATGAGTTGAAAATCGTTTTTGAGGTAAAGGAATGTTTTCAAAATTTATGTGCGCCATATGCCCCCAAATTTCTTTTTCAGGGGTGCAGCAGGGTGTTCTTGAGACACCCCTGCACCCTCGGGAAAAATTCTGCCAATTCCGTCCACAAACGCCAAAGTTATTAGACATAGAATTTTCAAAAATCCCATAGAGAAAAAATCCTAACTATATATACCTACTGGCGACCGCCAGTAGGTAATATATATATATATATATATATATATATATATATATATATATATATATATTCACTGAAAAAACCATAGGTTATAGACCATATATAGTTAGGAATTAGCATTTACAAAACCTTGAAAATTCACTGAAAAAACCATAGGTTATAGACCATATATAGTTAGGAATTAGCATTTAGAAAACCTTATTTTACTCACACAAAACCATTGAAATTCCATATATAGTTAGTTGCACTAACTATATATCGCGCACCCGCAATCCACTGCTGATGATGTCACATATTACATCATTCATGACATGGTCAGTGACATCACTGATGACATCACTGATGACATCTCAAATGACATCACTGATGACATCTCAAATGACATCACTGATGACATCATGACACACCAATACCAGTTACTACATACGCACTCACTGATTCCTACGTCTACACACACATTCACTCATTCACCCATACAATCACTCATACATACAGTCACTCATTATTACAACACTATCATATGCACTCATACACCTATGGAGACAGTCACACACTGCCACTCATCCATGGAGTTACTCACACACCAAGTCAGTCCTGTAAAGAATCAATCACACTTCCATTTCTTCATCTATACAGTTAAACACAGAACACCATACTTCAGTGACATCACTGATGACATCACTAATGACATCTGAAATGACATCACTGATGACATCTCAAATGACATCACTGATGACATCATGACACACCAATACCAGTTACTACATACGCACTCACTGATTCGTACGTCTACACACACATTCACTCATTCACCCATACAATTTCTCATATATACAGTCAGTTATTATTAGAACACTATCATATGCACTCATACACCTAGTCAGTCCTGTGAAGAATCAATCACACTTCGATTTCCTCATCTATAGTTAAACACAGAACACCATACTTTTCACACATATACTAACACATACTTACTCTCTTATACAATCACTGATACAAGTACACATTGATATGCACAGCATCACACACCTCCCAGCCAGCCACACACACACTCAGTCTTCCATCCATCCAGTCATTCTTCAATATGTAAAACGTATTTAAACTTTACAAAAACACACAGACACTAGATGATGTCATCAGTGATGTCATCAGTGATGTCACTGACCATGTCATGAATGATGTAATATGTGACATCATCAGCAGTGGATTGCGGGTGCGCGATATATAGTTAGTGCAACTAACTATATATGGAATTTCAATGGTTTTGTGTGAGTAAAATAAGGTTTTCTAAATGCTAATTCCTAACTATATATGGTCTATAACCTATGGTTTTTTCAGTGAATATATATATATATATATATATATATATATATTCTTTCATACCATGCTTCACGATAAAAGACGGCGCTGACTCCGTGAATCTTAATCCAAACTTTTATTCTAGATCAGTTTCTGCTTAGACGCGTTTCGGCGTTCCCGCCTTGTTCACTACATCTGCCGTTCTGTTAAGGGCATACATATATACAGAAACATGGGTGTGTCATTGTCTTCGTGTTTACAGGTTAGAACCAGATGTTGCCATGGTTACATTTTGGCATTTGGTTCATAGACATAAACAAGTGCATGACTTGCACTTTAGACCTGTAACGTTTAGTCTTTTCACAGTTTTTTTTATATAATTACAAGGCATGTTTAGAAAACATTTAGCACTTATTTTCTCACCAAACAAACGTGTTTTTGTATTTATGACTTTCTCGCCATGCAGCATGTTAAAATTATCACAGCCGCATTAAAGTCATATTTAAACAATTATAGTCTAACAGTGAAAAAGGTGTTTACACAATGTTCTACATAGCCCCATCAGTCCCTGCCATTATAGTTCCAATCTACAGGTCCTACTATAGTTGGCCGTAAGGTTTGCCTGTATGTTACTTCCCTGCTCGGGATTGTTTAGGGAAGCCGTTGTCATGTGCAGAGGGATCCTGACAGTTTCCCCTTAGGGGTTGCGTGCGTGGGACATACATTCAATCGTGTCATATGCCCTTGGGTAAGTATATGTTATGTGTGGCGCCGCAGTTGTTGACAGGATACGAGACACGCAAAGTGCAGTCTCTCTCACTCTGTGGGACATCAGTCACATGTTAATGTGCACGATCTCTCCTGTGTGTGCGTTGCTCCTTACGCTAATATAATATAATTGCGGGTGCCCGAATCTAGTGTTGGCCCCACCAGAGTATCACGGCCAGGCACGATTAGCTGCCCCTGAGTGAGTGGCATATTGTAGATAACTGCCCAGGCATATTTTAGAGCACGTGTCACACGGAAGTGTTCCGTATCGCTCAGATTTGGTAACTAAAATGACTCAGTAGTTCTAGAATGCCATTATATTAGTGGGATTTTGGCCGTGGGTTTTTGGGAGACCCTTGTGAACAAGCTTGTGCATGTACCTGTACTCCAAGTGGAGTAAGTGGTTCAGGGAACTGGGTGTAGTCTTGTGTATTGTGGTGGTGAATGTGATTAAATTAATTATGAGGTGATGTGCTCCTATGACGTATTGTCATGTGCTTTGCGTGCTCCTTGTGCCCCATGTGTATAACCCGTGAGTTGTCTAGTACGTGAACTGCAGATGTTAACGAATGGTACACGGGGGAAGGAGACAGACAGATGATCTTAGAGGTGAACACTTAAGGCTTCGTCCGCATTCAGGCCGAATGGGATCTTGGAATTCAAAAGTATGATGTACCTTGACTCCAAGCGGCGTAACGCCAAAGGGCGGTTACCTCCTCTTATGTTTTTTCGGAATGCTGTCAATGACAAAGTATTGGATATTGTCTGCATTCCCTTTGTGTGACTCATGAATGTGCCTAGCTACTGGGTACGCTGGGTCATTATTAGCAATCGCTCGCAAGTGCTGTAAAATACGCACATGGGCTGGATGGATTGTGGATCCTACATATCTCTTACCACATGTACAAACCAAAACATATACCGCAAAGTCTGTTTTGCATGAGAACGAGTCCCTCAGCATGTATGGTTTGTTTCTAAACGGAACATGAACCTTGGTGGTGTTCACGCCGTGTGTACACGCCTTACATTTGTTGCACTTTTTGAAACCTTTTTGGGAATCTAGCCAATTTTTTGTCTTTTTGAGTGCTGGTGCGTTGCAGACAATTTCATTTCTCATAGACTTTGCCTTTCTAAATGTCATCAAAGGATTTTTTCCCACTGTCTCGCCTATGCTTGCATCACAACGGACTAGAGGCCAGTGTCTCCTCAGGATTTTTCGGAGATTAGTGTGGTAGCTGTTATACCCAGTTATTAACCTCGGGGGATTTTTCCTTTTGGAGTCAGGTTCCTTGGCCACGGTTTTTGGGAAGATTAGATCTTTCCTGTGCTTAGAACTACACTTGGCTTCTGCCCTCTGACATGTGCTCTCTGTGTATCCCCTCTTTTTGAGTCTCTTAAACAGATCTTGTTTGGCACTAGTTAGTCCTTCAGTTGTGCTACAGTTTCGGGTCATTCTGAGGCACTCAGCAAAGGGAATTGACTGTTTCAATGGTGTTGGGTGGAAACTGTGTGCGTGTAGTAGGGCATTCCCTGCAGTCGGTTTTCGGTATGTGCGTGTCTGTATCTTATTGTTTTGTACATAAAGTTCTAGATCTAGGAATTGGATGGTTTCGGCACTGGTGTTACATGTAAATTTCAAATTAAGCATATTGTCATTCAAGTCCAATGCAAATCTTTCTGCATCCTCGGCACTACCCTGCCATAAAATAAAAATATCATCAATGTATCTCTTATACATCACTACATTGTTTTGCATGGTCTCTGAGTGTTGGACTTTTAGTACCCACTCCTCCCACCAGCCCATATGCATGTTCGCATAGCTGGGGGAGAAGCAAGTTCCCATGGCCGATCCTTGAAGCTGTTTGTAGTGCAATCTGTCAAAGATAAAAGTGTTATTTGTCAGGCACCACTCAGCCATTTCTAACAGCATCTTCGTGTGATTATACAGTTCAATGGGTCTTCTTCCCAGGTAGTGTTCCATGGCTTTAAGTCCATCTCTGTGCCTGATGCTGGTGTACAGCGATTGTACATCTAATGTCATGAAGTGGTAGTCATGTTGCCATTCTACATCGAAAATCTTTGACAGAAAATCACCTGTGTCTTTTATGTAGGCAGGTAGTTTTTTGACTTCAGGCTGTAAAAAAGAGTCAATGAAGATGCTTGTTTTTTCAAATAGGCTGCCAATAGCTGAAATTATTGGCCTTCCCGGTGGTGTTTTGTCATTTTTATGGACCTTTGGTATAAGATACAATTGGGGTGTAACTGGGTAATCATTTTTTAGATAGTTGAATTCATCCTTGCTAATGAGGCCCATTACTTTCCATCTGTACAACTCGTTGTGGTATTTTTCTTGTATGCCCACGTTATGAGTTGGGCTTATCCTCATGTAGCACTCTCTATCTTGGAGTTGAGTGAGGGCTTCTTTGTTATACATGTCAAGAGGCCACAGGACAATGTTTCCTCCTTTGTCTGACCACCTGACCACGATGTCGGATCTTGATTTGATCTTTGTCATTAGATTGTTGTATTTTCTTCTATGATCCTCATTTTCCTTCCAATATTCTTTAGTGCTTTGTATAGACAGATCTGTCAAACCTTTGATAACGTTGTCTGCAAATAAATCTAGATTGTCTTTGGGCATTATCGGCATAAACACTGATTTAGGTTTGAAATTTGTTTTGACTGTTGCGTAGATGTTGAGGTCCGACGCGATGGCTGCTCCACTTGGTGTTACCCCATCGCCTTCCGTTTGTTGCTCCAGGTCAATCAAGTTTTGCAGAGCCTCCATGTTAGCCACTGATAAATTCTGGCTAGGGTCCCCAACTTGCATTGTTGTTGTTGGGCGTTTGTTCGCATTTGCAAAATACTTCTGCAGTTTTAATTTCCTGACATACTGAAATAAATCAATGCGGGTTTGGGCATAATCAAAGTTTGTATTACTACAGTATGTCAGTCCCAGGGATAAGATTTCAAGTTCTTGTGCATTCACCTCCATGTTAGTTAAGTTTATGACTGTATTATCTATTTCATTTTGTACTTCCATTATCGGCGTCTGTAGCGTCTGTTTTGTGGCTTGTTCTGTTGTTGATTTTGGCCTCGTTTTTCTCCACCGTCTGTTTTTTCTCCTCCGGCTTTTGGTTGCTGGTTTTGGTTTTTGTTGTTGGATTTGCCTCTGCCTGCCCCCCCCATCTTGTTTCGAAGGAAGCGTGGTCTCAATGTCCTGAGGCGCTGCATCCTTAAAAAAGCCAGTTCTTGTGCGGGAGTTGGTGCTGGGCCTGTTGCACCAGTGCTGTGATTACTTTCAGCATCTGTTTCGTACTCTGAGCTGATTTCGTTCTCACTTTGTTCCACTGTCGTGTTTGCCCCACTTGGTTGTGTGTTAGGGGTTTGCCTTCTTATTTGGACATACTTCTTTGCGAAGGTGTAAATCTTTCCGTTCATATAGTCGTTGCGGTCCCGCTGAAATTTTATCGCTTTACGTTCCTTAATGTCTGTTTCATGTTTAAGAACACTTTCTTTTATTTCGTTCAAACTCTTAGTAATTTCGTCTTGGTTTGATTTGAGTTCAAGTTGCTGCAGTATTCCTTCAATGCGAGATATAATTTTTTGTCTGTCACTTCCTGCAAATTGTATCAGGATTTTCAACATATTTTCAGAGGATTTGGCACTGTTATCTGCCCACATTTGTAACATTTCCGGGTCTGGATCCTCATACGTGGGGGCCACCAAGATTCTGAGCCCCCTGGGAATTCTTCCAACTTCCAGGTACCTCGTGAGAGATTTCACTTCCCACCACTTCCCTGTTTCTTTTTTGCGAAGTTTTTCCAATTCGTTCAGTAGTTTCCTTGTTTCATCCTGCCCTGTTGATTGTGTTTGGGCGCTTGGAGGATTCTTGCCGCTTTTGCCTGTATCAGTATCTGTGAATACATCTAGTGCTGCCTCCTCTCTCTCCCTTTCCCATTCGGCAGACATACTGATGACGATTTCTCAATAATTTCGGTTTGCACAGATTCACTGCCCGCTTGTCACTTTGCTCTAACACCGGGTCTCCCTCTCCCACGAACCAAACACTCTTTGCCCGCTTCCCGTTACTTCCAGCTGTTAGCCGTCTTACCTGGAAATCTCCGACTACTCTCCAGCCGTCGTGGATCTCCAGGCAGTCGGCGTCACGCTGTTTTGGCAGGACACTCGGGTCTTTCTTCTTGCAGGTTCTGGGGGGCACTGTGTGTCTTTTCGTAAAGAAATACCAGCAGGCGTCCTTCTTTTCACAGTGCAGCCAAATCGAGGAGGGTCAGCGTTGGGTTTCAAGGACTTCCACCCTACGTATTCTTTCATACCATGCTTCACGATAAAAGACGGCGCTGACTCCGGGAATCTTAATCCAAACTTTTATTCTAGATCAGTTTCTGCTTAGACGCGTTTCGGCGTTCCCGCCTTGTTCACTACATCTGCCGTTCTGTTAAGGGCATACATATATACAGAAACATGGGTGTGTCATTGTCTTCGTGTTTACAGGTTAGAACCAGATGTTGCCATGGTTACATTTTGGCATTTGGTTCATAGACATAAACAAGTGCATGACTTGCACTTTAGACCTGTAACGTTTAGTCTTTTCACACTTTTTTTTATATAATTACAAGGCATGTTAAGAAACATTTTGCACTTATTTTCTCACCAAACAAACGTGTTTTTGTATTTATGACTTTCTCGCCATGCAGCATGTTAAAATTATCACAGCCGCATTAAAGTCATATTTAAACAATTATAGTCTAACAGTGAAAAAGGTGTTTACACAATGTTCTACATAGCCCCATCAGTCCCTGCCATTATAGTTCCAATCTACAGGTCCTACTATAGTTGGCCGTAAGGTTTGCCTGTATGTTACTTCCCTGCTCGGGATTGTTTAGGGAAGCCGTTGTCATGTGCAGAGGGATCCTGACAGTTTCCCCTTAGGGGTTGCGTGCGTGGGACATACATTCAATCGTGTCATATGCCCTTGGGTAAGTATATGTTATGTGTGGCGCCGCAGTTGTTGACAGGATACGAGACACGCAAAGTGCAGTCTCTCTCACTCTGTGGGACATCAGTCACATGTTAATGTGCACGATCTCTCCTGCGTGTGCGTTGCTCCTTACGCTAATATAATATAATTGCGGGTGCCCGAATCTAGTGTTGGCCCCACCAGAGTATCACGGCCAGGCACGATTAGCTGCCCCTGAGTGAGTGGCATATTGTAGATAACTGCCCAGGCATATTTTAGAGCACGTGTCACACGGAAGTGTTCCGTATCGCTCAGATTTGGTAACTAAAATGACTCAGTAGTTCTAGAATGCCATTATATTAGTGGGATTTTGGCCGTGGGTTTTTGGGAGACCCTTGTGAACAAGCTTGTGCATGTACCTGTACTCCAAGTGGAGTAAGTGGTTCAGGGAACTGGGTGTAGTCTTGTGTATTGTGGTGGTGAATGTGATTAAATTAATTATGAGGTGATGTGCTCCTATGACGTATTGTCATGTGCTTTGCGTGCTCCTTGTGCCCCATGTGTATAACCCGTGAGTTGTCTAGTACGTGAACTGCAGATGTTAACGAATGGTACACGGGGGAAGGAGACAGACAGATGATCTTAGAGGTGAACACTTAAGGCTTCGTCCGCATTCAGGCCGAATGGGATCTTGGAATTCAAAAGTATGATGTACCTTGACTCCAAGCGGCGTAACGCCAAAGGGCGGTTACCTCCTCTTATGTTTTTTCGGAATGCTGTCAATGACAAAGTATTGGATATTGTCTGCATTCCCTTTGTGTGACTCATGAATGTGCCTAGCTACTGGGTACGCTGGGTCATTATTAGCAATCGCTCGCAAGTGCTGTAAAATACGCACATGGGCTGGATGGATTGTGGATCCTACATATCTCTTACCACATGTACAAACCAAAACATATACCGCAAAGTCTGTTTTGCATGAGAACGAGTCCCTCAGCATGTATGGTTTGTTTCTAAACGGAACATGAACCTTGGTGGTGTTCACGCCGTGTGTACACGCCTTACATTTGTTGCACTTTTTGAAACCTTTTTGGGAATCTAGCCAATTTTTTGTCTTTTTGAGTGCTGGTGCGTTGCAGACAATTTCATTTCTCATAGACTTTGCCTTTCTAAATGTCATCAAAGGATTTTTTCCCACTGTCTCGCCTATGCTTGCATCACAACGGACTAGAGGCCAGTGTCTCCTCAGGATTTTTCGGAGATTAGTGTGGTAGCTGTTATACCCAGTTATTAACCTCGGGGGATTTTTCCTTTTGGAGTCAGGTTCCTTGGCCACGGTTTTTGGGAAGATTAGATCTTTCCTGTGCTTAGAACTACACTTGGCTTCTGCCCTCTGACATGTGCTCTCTGTGTATCCCCTCTTTTTGAGTCTCTTAAACAGATCTTGTTTGGCACTAGTTAGTCCTTCAGTTGTGCTACAGTTTCGGGTCATTCTGAGGCACTCAGCAAAGGGAATTGACTGTTTCAATGGTGTTGGGTGGAAACTGTGTGCGTGTAGTAGGGCATTCCCTGCAGTCGGTTTTCGGTATGTGCGTGTCTGTATCTTATTGTTTTGTACATAAAGTTCTAGATCTAGGAATTGGATGGTTTCGGCACTGGTGTTACATGTAAATTTCAAATTAAGCATATTGTCATTCAAGTCCAATGCAAATCTTTCTGCATCCTCGGCACTACCCTGCCATAAAATAAAAATATCATCAATGTATCTCTTATACATCACTACATTGTTTTGCATGGTCTCTGAGTGTTGGACTTTTAGTACCCACTCCTCCCACCAGCCCATATGCATGTTCGCATAGCTGGGGGAGAAGCAAGTTCCCATGGCCGATCCTTGAAGCTGTTTGTAGTGCAATCTGTCAAAGATAAAAGTGTTATTTGTCAGGCACCACTCAGCCATTTCTAACAGCATCTTCGTGTGATTATACAGTTCAATGGGTCTTCTTCCCAGGTAGTGTTCCATGGCTTTAAGTCCATCTCTGTGCCTGATGCTGGTGTACAGCGATTGTACATCTAATGTCATGAAGTGGTAGTCATGTTGCCATTCTACATCGAAAATCTTTGACAGAAAATCACCTGTGTCTTTTATGTAGGCAGGTAGTTTTTTGACTTCAGGCTGTAAAAAAGAGTCAATGAAGATGCTTGTTTTTTCAAATAGGCTGCCAATAGCTGAAATTATTGGCCTTCCCGGTGGTGTTTTGTCATTTTTATGGACCTTTGGTATAAGATACAATTGGGGTGTAACTGGGTAATCATTTTTTAGATAGTTGAATTCATCCTTGCTAATGAGGCCCATTACTTTCCATCTGTACAACTCGTTGTGGTATTTTTCTTGTATGCCCACGTTATGAGTTGGGCTTATCCTCATGTAGCACTCTCTATCTTGGAGTTGAGTGAGGGCTTCTTTGTTATACATGTCAAGAGGCCACAGGACAATGTTTCCTCCTTTGTCTGACCACCTGACCACGATGTTGGATCTTGATTTGATCTTTGTCATTAGATTGTTGTATTTTCTTCTATGATCCTCATTTTCCTTCCAATATTCTTTAGTGCTTTGTATAGACAGATCTGTCAAACCTTTGATAACGTTGTCTGCAAATAAATCTAGATTGTCTTTGGGCATTATCGGCATAAACACTGATTTAGGTTTGAAATTTGTTTTGACTGTTGCGTAGATGTTGAGGTCCGACGCGATGGCTGCTCCACTTGGTGTTACCCCATCGCCTTCCGTTTGTTGCTCCAGGTCAATCAAGTTTTGCAGAGCCTCCATGTTAGCCACTGATAAATTCTGGCTAGGGTCCCCAACTTGCATTGTTGTTGTTGGGCGTTTGTTCGCATTTGCAAAATACTTCTGCAGTTTTAATTTCCTGACATACTGAAATAAATCAATGCGGGTTTGGGCATAATCAAAGTTTGTATTACTACAGTATGTCAGTCCCAGGGATAAGATTTCAAGTTCTTGTGCATTCACCTCCATGTTAGTTAAGTTTATGACTGTATTATCTATTTCATTTTGTACTTCCATTATCGGCGTCTGTAGCGTCTGTTTTGTGGCTTGTTCTGTTGTTGATTTTGGCCTCGTTTTTCTCCACCGTCTGTTTTTTCTCCTCCGGCTTTTGGTTGCTGGTTTTGGTTTTTGTTGTTGGATTTGCCTCTGCCTGCCCCCCCCATCTTGTTTCGAAGGAAGCGTGGTCTCAATGTCCTGAGGCGCTGCATCCTTAAAAAAGCCAGTTCTTGTGCGGGAGTTGGTGCTGGGCCTGTTGCACCAGTGCTGTGATTACTTTCAGCATCTGTTTCGTACTCTGAGCTGATTTCGTTCTCACTTTGTTCCACTGTCGTGTTTGCCCCACTTGGTTGTGTGTTAGGGGTTTGCCTTCTTATTTGGACATACTTCTTTGCGAAGGTGTAAATCTTTCCGTTCATATAGTCGTTGCGGTCCCGCTGAAATTTTATCGCTTTACGTTCCTTAATGTCTGTTTCATGTTTAAGAACACTTTCTTTTATTTCGTTCAAACTCTTAGTAATTTCGTCTTGGTTTGATTTGAGTTCAAGTTGCTGCAGTATTCCTTCAATGCGAGATATCATTTTTTGTCTGTCACTTCCTGCAAATTGTATCAGGATTTTCAACATATTTTCAGAGGATTTGGCACTGTTATCTGCCCACATTTGTAACATTTCCGGGTCTGGATCCTCATACGTGGGGGCCACCAAGATTCTGAGCCCCCTGGGAATTCTTCCAACTTCCAGGTACCTCGTGAGAGATTTCACTTCCCACCACTTCCCTGTTTCTTTTTTGCGAAGTTTTTCCAATTCGTTCAGTAGTTTCCTTGTTTCATCCTGCCCTGTTGATTGTGTTTGGGCGCTTGGAGGATTCTTGCCGCTTTTGCCTGTATCAGTATCTGTGAATACATCTAGTGCTGCCTCCTCTCTCTCCCTTTCCCATTCGGCAGACATACTGATGACGATTTCTCAATAATTTCGGTTTGCACAGATTCACTGCCCGCTTGTCACTTTGCTCTAACACCGGGTCTCCCTCTCCCACGAACCAAACACTCTTTGCCCGCTTCCCGTTACTTCCAGCTGTTAGCCGTCTTACCTGGAAATCTCCGACTACTCTCCAGCCGTCGTGGATCTCCAGGCAGTCGGCGTCACGCTGTTTTGGCAGGACACTCGGGTCTTTCTTCTTGCAGGTTCTGGGGGGCACTGTGTGTCTTTTCGTAAAGAAATACCAGCAGGCGTCCTTCTTTTCACAGTGCAGCCAAATCGAGGAGGGTCAGCGTTGGGTTTCAAGGACTTCCACCCTACGTATTCTTTCATACCATGCTTCACGATAAAAGACGGCGCTGACTCCGGGAATCTTAATCCAAACTTTTATTCTAGATCAGTTTCTGCTTAGACGCGTTTCGGCGTTCCCGCCTTGTTCACTACATCTGCCGTTCTGTTAAGGGCATACATATATACAGAAACATGGGTGTGTCATTGTCTTCGTGTTTACAGGTTAGAACCAGATGTTGCCATGGTTACATTTTGGCATTTGGTTCATAGACATAAACAAGTGCATGACTTGCACTTTAGACCTGTAACGTTTAGTCTTTTCACACTTTTTTTTATATAATTACAAGGCATGTTAAGAAACATTTTGCACTTATTTTCTCACCAAACAAACGTGTTTTTGTATTTATGACTTTCTCGCCATGCAGCATGTTAAAATTATCACAGCCGCATTAAAGTCATATTTAAACAATTATAGTCTAACAGTGAAAAAGGTGTTTACACAATGTTCTACATAGCCCCATCAGTCCCTGCCATTGTAGTTCCAATCTACAGGTCCTACTATAGTTGGCCGTAAGGTTTGCCTGTATGTTACTTCCCTGCTCGGGATTGTTTAGGGAAGCCGTTGTCATGTGCAGAGGGATCCTGACAGTTTCCCCTTAGGGGTTGCGTGCGTGGGACATACATTCAATTGTGTCATATGCCCTTGGGTAAGTATATGTTATGTGTGGCTTGTAGATTTGCATATATACAATTATAAAATAAATTAATATGAATAGTTATCAATTGTTTTAAAGTAAATATATATGTACATATATATATATATATTATACTTTATATACGTATGTTTACATTTTTTCCATTACATTTATTTTTATATATTTTTTCTAATGTAAATTAATGCAATTTTATTTTAAGTTAATTTTAGTTTTTTATATATTTAATACTATTTTTTTATACATATATACCTGTGGTTTAGGTTGATCAGCTCTCGAGTGTTGGGACCTACATTTTCTAACTATTCAACTTTGGCGACCATTGAAATCTTTCCACAAAGGTCACTACATTGGCTTTAGTTGAACCTCCTAAGAAATGTCCCTGTGGAAGGGACACTGATGCCCCGAAATACATCAGGCATGAAATTAAACATGATCACAACATTGTATATTATGTACTGAACAGGTGTTTCTTTAATGTTAAATCATGTTACCAAATGAATCAGCAAATTGAGTCACTGTGTGTTAAATTCATATGTGGTATTTATTGTCACAATATATCAGAAATCCCAATGAATACTGACTGAATAGAAATAAGTATACTAATGGAGAAAAAAGTAAAAAGTGTTATGGCATAAGTCAAAAAGTTTGTTTCAAAAATTTTGTTTGTGAACATTGCGCATCACATCCAAGTATGTGTACTTGCTATAAACCTGTCAGGCCCTATCTCTAGCCACACTTGCTTCCATTTGTTGCATACTTATTAGAGACCTGGATGTACAGTATTCACGAGTGCAGTACGTCACCTACAGAATCATTAAATGTCACAGCCCCTGGGTACTTAGATGCAGTTTGCTGAGATTTTTTCCTGAGACTGCTTGTGTTGTCATTGTCAAGTTTATTAGCTTAGTTCCATTGCATAACAGTAAAACCATAAAAACTAAACAGAGTCAGTTGCTTAAGTATACAATTACAACTAAAAGCCAGTTGCTCTGGTGTCCGTTCAAAGATTTTGTTTAAAACTGTACAATTTGTCTTACCATTAAGGTTCATTTGTTGGTGAGGGTGCAACATGAGTTAAATATAGAGGGATGCCCGTTGTTGACCAATATATCACCAGTAAACATATTGCCAATTGGTATCCAATCAACTCTTCTTACTTATCTCTGTCACCTTAGCAGGGAGTGATTTGCCCAAAGTCGTTAATCTCTATTAAAGTGCATGTGCTTTAATCCTAAAATCTGGAGCAAGTAAGTGTGAGTGTTTGCATAGGTATAGATTTATTTCCATCAGTTATATAAAACTATTACAAAAAGATAAAACTTTATAAAAACTGCGACAGTTCATGCAGGTATGTAAGTGATTTTTTTGTTTGTTTTTACCTGACGTTGTTCACATGTGTCCTTCCCTTACCAAGTGGATCTCTGTTATTTGGGGGAAATGGGTTATGCAGTATGTAATCTGTTTTAAGACGCAGAGAAGTAGGGTGAAGTGCTGGTACTGTGTTGTAGTCTTGGAGATAGGCGATGAGTGAGGTGCGATTAAAGTTTCCTATTACTAGTGTTCTTAGCTCAGTGATGGTTGTACATCTGGTAAAGTTGCTCTTGGCTCTTGGCTCCTACAGCGAGCTTGCCTTTAGCAATGCGAGACACGACCATTACTACATGATGTTACTTTCTTCTTTTTCGGTGACCTGAGAAGTTCAGTGCTGTGGGGGAGATTGTTTGTCTCCCAATTCCTTTGTATAGTAGTCCGATATCAGTTTCTGGACGTTATAGGGACATTGAGAGGGTTCACGGCGAGGGTGAAGTGCGTACCTGAGTGTTTTTATAAATCTCCCACAGTAACAAGGATGGAGACCTCCGTTTGTGAAAAGCATATAGCCGCGGCCTCTAAGCAAGTGCATGCTCTTTGTTTCAGAAGTAATTGCCTGAGTGAAGTTCTCCTTTCACGGACCATGGCAGGACAGCAACACAGAAGGTGCAGCCATGATTCGTGTTTGTAATTACATAATCTGTAGACGCCTCCATTTTCTTGGTAGGCCTAGCTCAATTGAAATCCGGGATCAGTAGGACCAACATTCGCATGTACATGTTCTCTCTCTGAGTTCTAAGATTGAGGGTAGCTGAAACATAAGGCTGGGATTTAGCTACCAGATAAGAGGAATTTAAGGGGGCCAAGAAAAGTGTTGATTTTGAGGAAGCTTGGTCTTGCTGGAATGAGGCCAATTGAACTTGTCTGTTAATAGTCTTGTGTAGGGGATGGCAGTCAGTGCAATAGCTAATTGATTTATATCTGCAGTTGCTAAAGCTCTTAAGTTGGTTGTTCCACGGAGAACCCGGCTTTCCGAAAATATCTCTAAGGCAGCCCTTAAGAGAGTTTTCCAGTGATTTTAATATGCAAATGTAAAGTTTGAGAAAGACAGCCTCTATGATAAGGGCTTGTTTCCCGAGCCCAAGATCCAGTCTTGCTCTGAGAAGGTATTTCGGTAGTTGGAAGATTTTCTTATAGCCCACTCACTGGGCCTGCTCTGGCATTTCGGAGCAGGCTAATTACACTGTATTTATGTAGGCCAGTCAGTGCGCATTGGAGCTCCACTTTGTTGTAGCCATCTGCGTATTGAAGGATGTGGAAGGATCTGTGGCCTAGGCGAGGGGTGGCAGGCAACTGGTGATCAGGGATTTACCCAGGTCTGCTGTGTATAAGTTAAAAAATAATGGCGCTAACACGCAGATTTGTTTCCCCCAGTAGTAGGTATTTTAGCTGAGAGTGTGTTAGGCCTGTTTTTACTTGAACCCAGGTTTCAGAGTGCAGATAAATTATGGCCGTTAAAAGAGGAGATGGGATGCCCCAGCTTGCTAGTTTCTTCCACAGGGTCTGTCTGTCAACTTTATCAAATGTCACAGTAAAATCAATAAAACAGCAAAAGAGTGGGAGTTGGTTGTGCTGTGTTGCTTGGTGGCTAAGGGCGGAGAGTGCAATAATGATATTGTTGGTGGCTGCTCCTCCAAGGAAGCCTGTTTGAGAAAAGGGGATCAGCTTGTTCTCTGAAACCCAGCTTTCCAAATGTTTCACTAAAATTCAGGTGTATGCTTTGGCTGGTAAGTCTAGCAAAGTTATTAGGCAATAGTTGCTTGGCTTTAAGGGATCACCTTTTTTGAATATCGGGCATAGGGTCGAACCATGACATGTGGAAGACCATTTGGGCCTGGAGCTCCATCACCTTTTATGGCCTTGATCAATTTTACTATTTGGGAAGAGGAGGTTAATTCTTGTTGTTCTTCCGTTTGCTGCAGGCCAAGCACCGATTTGTTTGTATTGTTATATGCAGGAAAACAGGCCCATAGCATGTTTCTCCCATTCTGATTTTGAAACTGCGTTTTCCCTTGATGTCCAAGGTGATATTAGATTGTTCATATGATTCCAGAAATGTGCGAGAGATCTGTCCTTGAGCATCTTGAATATTTTTAGCCACTCCTTCTCTTGTTGTGTTGACTTAAGATCCCAGATAGATGTTTTATGTGCTTTCCGCAAGTCTTTTACTTCCTTTACGTTTCTGCTTGTTGGGCTGATTTTACATGGACGGATGATCCTCTTTAGGTTCTTCCGTGATGGATTAATGCCCAGTTTCAACGGCTGTTTTTGTTGGCAGCGTTGCAGTAGCTTTGTAGGCATCGAACACCCGTGCGCCCATGACGGAATCTAACAGATCTTTGGTCATGGTGTCCCATTGTGTTAGAAGTTGCACTGCAGGTCGGTTCTTGTACCTGCTCTTTCCGTTGCCGAGCCATTTGACAGCAAAACACACAAGATGCTGGACGGAATGCTGCACAATGGCAAAACATTCACCCCCAGGCACAGATCTGGGTTTAATCCATCGTTATTTTGCTCACCAAGCCACCCCAGTTCAGACATGGCCATAGGCAAATCAGTCTTGAACCTGTGCCTCATGGGAACAGTCCAGTCCGAACTGCCAAAACTTCCACCACTGAACTCAGAACCCACAGAGATCAGCTACGGAGTGCCCTTAGGGATTCTCCCTAAGCCCCACCCTCTACATGGCCCACCATCGTCAGAAAGTGGGGGAAGTCTGACTCTCAGCCAGTGAGGAAGGAACGGATGCATTCTCGGGCATTGTCACGGATGCCGGCGTTGTCGAGTCTTGCGCAGAGGGTGTGGTGGGAGATGGTGTCAAAGGCGGCTGAGAGGTCCAGGAGGATGAGGGCAGCAGTTTTGCCTCAGTCAAGGAGGGTGCGGATGTCGTCTGTAGCGGTGAGTGGAGACCTTTTGGTGCTGTGGTTGCATCTGAAGTCCGATTGGGAGAGATCCAGGATGTAGTTTGTTTTGATGAACTCGGAGAGTGGGGCGTTGATGGCTTTCTTGATAACTTTGGCTTGAAAGGGGAACAGAGAGATGGACTATAGTTCTTAAGGTCCGTCCAGTCAGCAGAGGGTTTCTTCAGCAGGGGGTTGACTTTTACATGCTTCCAGTCTTTAGGGATGGGGGTGGACTTGATGAAACAGTTGATGGTGCGGCATGAAACTAGAGGGTTAAAAATGGGAGGAGTGGTTTGGGTTATTGTTAGTTTAAGGTACCTGTTATGTGTCTACGAATATGGATAGGCTGAGTAGGAAAGGGGCTGCTGTACTTATGGAGACAACTCTTTAAATCATTTTAGCACTTCAAAAAATATATTATGCTTCGAATTACTAAAAACCCACCTATAAATGAGAGATTATCTGACAGGTTTGTCTTACTCTTAACTCAGTGAAGACCGTGTGAGAGGTATGTGCCACTTCTCCATTTTGTCCAAATAAGCTGTATCTACCTTTCGGGGCATATGCGATCTACGTAGTAAGCCGGGACAAACTATAGGAACTAGAGGAATAAATATCATCCCAACTCTTTCCATGGAGAAGATGTTTGTTAATATGCAGAAACTCACATGTTTGTTGTGTGCAAAAACTATCCAAGGCATCCCTAGTCCCGAAACGGTAAGCAACCTTTACAATGCAACTTTTACATCGCAGAGCCTTTACAACGCAACCATTACAACGCAACCATTACAATGCAAACTATTACAACGCATTGCTCTGGGGGGGCGCTATAGGGATAGGGAATAGGTTAATTTACTATCCAATAACCTTCCCTAGTGTCCACGGGGACTGGAGTTGGAATAGTAAATTAAACTATTCACTATCCAGCACCCCAAAGCACTATGCGTTGTAATGGACTGCGTTGTAATACTTGCGTTGTAAAGGCATGCGATGTAAAAGCATGCGTTGTAATGTCATACATCCCCCGAAACAGATGAAACGCCATTCTCAAAAACCCACAGATGGCCTACTTCCCAACAATGAGAAGAGATTCACTCATGCATGTAACTACCACACAGGGGTGATATAATGGACAACAAAATTCTCATAATTTCTGCGCAGCTGCAAACCCTACTTTCTCGGCTATGGCTTTGTTGTGATTTAGTGATTACATTTACTTTGGCAATCTTTTGAAATTTTCGTAAAATAGACTGCACCTAGATGTTACTAAAAAGATACCATTTATGGTGTGTAGTACTAGTATGCTGATAACACCGACTCCCTCATCCCATAGCCAGGTATGCACCCTTAAGCAGCTAGTCTGCACGTGGTGCTACAAAAGCACCATCAGACATACATAACAAAAAGAGGCATTTTATTGACCACGAATTATGTAATGCAGTTCCTATATTCACTTATGTCTTTATATTATTTCAGGAAGAACTTGGCAAGAAAAAGTCTCCGAAATAAGAAATCAGATGAAACGCCATTCCCAGAAACCCACAGCTGTGCTCCTGTCGGCCCTGGATGGGACTGCATGTAAGAGAAACGAGTTTATATAAATAAGCCCCAAAATGCCCAAATTTCACGGTTTAGAAACAAAAACCCAAATTCAGAATTGTTTGTTCATCGCTATACCACATAATATATGAATGTAATTACAGTACATTTTAGGAGTTTACTATTTGCTCTATTTCGTTTTGGCAAGGTTAAGCACTCTTTTGCAGCATCAGAGATCAAAATGTCTAATTGACAAAGGTTTTTTGCACAAATAGCAATTAGGTGCATAAAAACATTAATTTCCGAGGGTAAATTGCACGCCCTGATTAGCAGCACAGGGACTAGTGGAACTTTGCTCTGGGCGTTGCATTTCCAAATACAAAGACTATATCTGCTTGGTGTAATTATGAATTATAACAAAGTGGGCTTTCCAGTGGGACAAGGGGAACAAGTGGCGTCGCAAAATGCGATAAACACCGGAAAAGGCGGATGTTTTGGGGTATTTATGAACACAATGAAAGTTGTTTTCGCATGTGCAAGTTAATACAGCTTAAAATGTTACATAGAGTATACTAAAGTATAACACACCTACATACCATCGGGAAAATACCTGATAACTCCTGTTTGCAACAATAGACAATCAGGGACTTTCCTTCATACCCTTTGGGACTGGCTGATAGTAAAGGAGTTTTGGGAGAAGGAACACCACAGGTTAGAGGCGGTCACTGGAGTGGGGAGTGAGATGATCTCATCGTTGATCTTACTGGGGGTCTGGAACAACTCAGATACCACTCCGTACCAACGAAAACTGATCCATCTGGGGTACCTGCTGGCCAAAAGGGAGATAACATGTAGATGGGGATCCACCAGGACCCCGAAGATAAAAGGCTGGGAAATGAGAATGGTTTTTATTTATATACCGGAAAAAGCAATATATAAAGGAAGAAGGTGCCCTAGAAATTTGAGAAAGTATGGATAGGATGGACATGCCACAAATATATATTTGATTGGAGGGTGGGATGGGAAGAGGGGGGAAACATGATGTATATATTGTATAAGATTTGGAAAAATCAATAAAATGCCTTACAAAAAAAACAAAAAACCTACAACTTGAAAGGTGGAAAACATTAACATTAATTTAATTTAACATTATCTCTTATGGATTTTTAGATGGGGTTCCTATCTCCATTACTTTGTATGGGAGGTTTTGCAGTACCAGTGGTTTGCTATGTGTAGTGCTAGATGTCCTACAAAATTGTAAGTTACTACAAAAGTGCAGTTTGCGAATACCAAAAAGTTCTAAACATTCTCAAAAGTGTATACTTACTCAAAAGTGTAAGTTACCTTGATGAATTTGTCCCTCAGCATATAAATGAAAGATGGATGGCATATCAATGCAGAATAAAAGTTCTTCCAAAGCTTGCTGGCATAACAGAAGGGATAAAGTAGTCACTTCAGTAAAATAAAAATCTGAACTGCAAATCCCTTAAAAAATATTGTTTTTAATGATCAAATATATCTGTTAGTTATTGAAAGGACTTCATGACTTTATCTTGGAATACATCCTGAACTTACATTAATTGTTGTCATGAAAAATTCACGGTAATTCATAGCTGTTATTTGTTAGTGTTTGTGAGTGAAAATGGGGAACATGTAAATTTTACACCATATCCTCCCTATTTTAGAGAGTACCTTAAACTAGGTTTAAAAAAAATATATTTTGACTTCGCAAACTTCACTGTTGGGCATATCTTGATATTGTTCAGAAAGCAAGTTACCCACTTGCATTTCTTTGGTAGAAATCAAGATAGCTTGCTGGCTAAAATATTTGATGTGTACCGCTACCGCAGATCCTTACACAGTTGCAGAAACCATCTTTGTATACACCTGCCAGGTGGCTGCTGAGAAAGAGTAATCCATTAAAGCCTCTACACAAAGGTCTATAACCACTCGTGGATTCAAAAAAGAATATGTCTTAAGGAGGCATTGTCCATATCATTACTGTTTTGGTGGAGGGTGCCCACTCTAGAAATATTTTCTCAGTAGGCTAAAAAACAGCTAATTTAATCAAATCAAGAACTCTTTTAGATCCATCTGTTCCGCTGAAATCTTTAATCTTTCTTAAAAAGTACTGAACAACAGCACATTGAGGAGGAACTACAGATTTTGCATAAGTGAGTGATGGCACAAGGCAACTGGTAACATATTCCTTGAACCAGAAATTTAAGTAATGACAAACTCATACTTTGTACAGAAGTTTGCCCATCGCTTAAGCAAACATCTGTTCTAGCGTACTGAAAGCTCTTTCAGCTTGATCATCCAAGTAGAAACCATTTTTCATATTCTTCCTTAGGACACGAGTAATTTCCCCAATTATCACTGCAAAATTCGTAATGAATTGACTACAAAGTTAGTAAATCAAATGTAATTTTGATTATCTTCACTACTAGTAGAATGCCAATCCAAAACAGCTGATACTTTCTTCAGACCTATGGGAAGGCCAAAAGAATTTGCTCTGAATCCAAGATATCCCTGTTCTTCCTTCTCAAACTCACACTTCTCAAGTTGACAGCCTTGACAGTACCAAACCCACATGTTCAAGATGTTCAGCAAGATTATTTGAGAACAATGAAATATCATCCAAATAGAGCAAGACAAACTAATTCAAGGTATTAGATATAACAGAGTCTATGAAGGGCTGTTAGAAGCCAGGAGCACTGAACACCCTAAAAAGGATTACACTATAAAAATTCTCAGAAGGATGCGAAAAGCCATTTTTTTACATGCCTTCTTATTTGACATTCAGCTTATGATAAGTCTATCATAAGTTTAGTTTAGTAAAGACTCATACTTCATGGACTGACTCAACAAATACAGGTACAGGCACCAGACCATTTCCCTTACAGGCCACACTACAATTCAAGACTCTTCCAAACAAGCATTCCCTATGGTGCTCTGTGCTCCCATAAGTTAATATATTTAAGAGCCTCCTCAAGTATGTAAATCACTAAATGAATACAACAGCATCACAATATAATGTAAAATATCTCACCTTCGCTTCGTACCTTACACAAGTCCTTAAAGGACAATGGTTTAAAGAAATAAATGTCACATTGTTGATGTATATCTCTGTTATGTTATCACTATTTTATTTAGCTGCTAGATCTGTTTACAGTCCACAGCAATACATGGGTATGGTTTGCTCTATGTGTAAGTGTGTAAATGCACAAATGTATAAATAAATAAGCTCTATTTTCTGGCAAAACTATAAAGACTAAGGAGGGTAATCTTATTTTTCACAGGGCTTTTTAACCTCCGAGGGAAGGACATACCATACAATCCATACTTTTATGCTTATACCCTGCTGGGCATCGATTTTATCAGGTATGCTCTATATTGAAACTGTGAATTCTGCTGCAATAAACATATAAAGCCATTCTTTTGGTAACCTAAGCACAATTCCTTTTAGGGATTGCAGATACAAGCAATGTGTGTTTATGTTGTGCTTAGCAGGGGATTGTGCTGCCCAGAAATGTACTGTTACTAGGGCATTGTGGAAACTGACCTATATATGCTGATGGCTATTGTGTTCAACAGCAATACACATCTGGGACTTTGAAGAAAATAAAAATGTGGGTATAAAATGATATTTTGGAACTGTCAATCTATTCACATTAAAGTGAAATAAAATAAACTAATGGTAGATAATTGTCAGTTTTGGAAAATCGGTAAACAAATAGCACGGAGCAAACAGAAACATTACAGAAATTTGTTAATTTTGTAAGAAAGGGAATTGCACTGTAGTGAATCCTACACATCACAGTACCTTTGCCATCTGGATCACAGTCTGTGAGGTGGAAAAAATATGCAAATATACAAACAATGCTATGACCTAAAAAATCATACAATAGTAGAGGTGTCAGCAAAGGTCCTTGAGGCCAGTGGGACCTCAGCGGTACCTATCAGGTACCTAGGAAAAAGTTCCACTAAGAACTACGAAAACTTCGGTACAGAGCACACTCAGATACATGGACTACATTGTGTACTAAAGAAGCTATGGAGGGAGCAAAGGGCTTAGGAGGTGACTGTGGTATAAATACTGTCACAACAATGACATATCATTAAGAGCCATTTAAATTGTGTAAAGTACAAATGATGTACATAGAAACCATGCCATATGTATAGTATGTATCCAACCAAGGGTGCAATGACAAGAGTGAAATACATTCTGCTACATAAATTCCCAATTAGCTCAATTTCGGAATTCTACTAATTTAAATTTGAATTACCATTACCAAACACTTGCATTCTTCATATATATGTAGCCAATTGCTTGGAGTGTTATGCACAATACTCACCTATGCCTAGCAAGGGTATTATATAGTAATGTCATATTCATATTTAGTGCCTTTTGCCCGTGCTTATATTAACACCATGATTTTAAGGAAGTGCCTCTTTTGCATGATCACCCCTAATGTTTTGGACTGATGATAATGTTTTTTTAACTCTGAGAGTGCACTGAGCTCTGTTAAACAGGCAGAACTCAGTGCCAGTGCTTTAACCCTTGAAACATGTACTTCAGATCAGCTGTAAGTTTGCGTGTCCCTCGTGGACTGCAGCACTTCTTGCGTTACCATAAGAGTTACAAAGCAAAACTCCCAGACTGCCATTGCTGGCTAGAAGAGCATTTTTCGAACGCTAACTCAACTTTGCCATTCAAACTATTGGCCAAGTCCAGACCCTTTTTAAAAATATATAAGTCACCCCTAAGGCAGGCCTATTCAGGCCTAAGCATAGCGCTGTATATTAAAAAGTAGAACATGTATTTTTATATAGCCTAACAACAAAAAAACCAAATTGTCATTTTCGCTCTAGAAAGACTAGTAGCCCCACTGTTGAGGACAGGGTTACACGCCGACACCTCAGCTGTGGTCACTTCTGAATGGCAATACTAAAGTTGATGCTTCACGGTATGAAAAGAAACCCGACTTGATGCTCAAGTCAAATTTCTACACCCTACCACCCCTCAAATCCACACATCCGTGAACTTTAAAAACTCCTCACTATCCTGTGAACCTTAAACACACCTCAACATCCCTGAATTCTAGCTTTCTGGATCACTAAAAAACCCTTGCTACTTCCTAAAATCCACCAATCCCTGAGCCATGCAAACCCTGTTCTAAACATGAACTCTGCCTATCCCTAAACTGCAAAAATATCTTTCCACACCTAAACTCCATACATCCCAACCCTTAAAAACCTTCATCACCCCTAAATATTACTCACCGAGAACCCAAAAAACCCTCACTAAGCAGAAGCTAAACTACCCAATTTTTATATAATTTTGAATTTTTCCTTAAAATTATCTTTACTGTAAAATGTTACCTTCATTTTTTTGTATGTCCTGAAAACTGTTTCCATGATTTGATTTCCTCCTATGTGGTTTCTCAGTTTTCGTTTTCACATTAATTCACATACATTAGGGTAGCCCTTAAGATAGCTACACCTGTAAGGTGGGCAGAATATTGCATTCTGGAATCACTGGATGCCACACTATGGAGAAAGTCATGATCAGGCAAGAGGGTAAATCCTGAGCATGAAAGTGGCACCCCTGGCACCCATACCCTAGATCATTATAGCACTGGAGAGAGGACCACGATGGACTGCCTTGCTGTTTCCTGGATCCAGCAAAGAGAAACTGCACCAAAGAGTAGACTGCACCTGCTGATCCCTGGCCCAACAAAGAGAGGACTGTGCTTGTGGTGCCCTGCTCGAGGAAAGATTTCCCTGAGCCCCAGACAAAAAGGGTAACTCCAAGAGTCAGTTGGCAGCTTTCCTGTTCCAGCCACACGGCCACAAATGCTCAATAAGCCTGTCTTGGTCCTGACACTCAAAAGTTGCACCCAAGTCTGCTGGATCTGAAAGAGTCATTTAAGTCTAGTTTGGTCACTAAAACCGGACATTAACCTCTGTTAAAGAGAACTGCTAGTTTAGCTGTAACTGGAGACAAGCAGACCAGTAGCAACTGGTTTGTGGGGATGTACGACGTTACAACGCGTACTTTTACAACGCGTGCCGTTACTACGCAACTTTTACAACGCAAGTCGTTACAACGACTTGCGTTGGGGAGCGCTGGATAGTAAATATTTTAATTTACTATTCCAACTCCAGTCCCCGTGGATAGTAGGGAAGGAGTTGGATAGTAAATTAAACTATTTACTATCCTGGAGCGCCCCCCAGCGCAAGTCGTTGTAACGACTTGCATTGTAAAAGTTGCGTGGTAACAGTACCGCGTTGTAAAACCTTTGTTGTAAAGGTTGTTCCCCGGTTTTTGGCTGACTTCAACAGGACTTTATGGAACATCGACCACTGTGGCAAAAGTCAGACCGCTATATTTGTGGGCTGAGGGGTGGCTCCAGGAAGACCCCCGTTATCAGATCAGCCTCCTCAGCATCATTGAGCATCCTGTATCTCTTCCATCAGGACCACTCCAGTGATGTTTACTGCAGTTCACCTACCGAGCCTTTGAACTGGACTGGAGACTGCTATGACTGCAAAATAATTGTTCAGCTAAGCTTTATTGGCCTTTGTGACTTCCTGCTAGAGTTGGTCGCCCAGACCAGGCCAGATAGTAGAACTCAACTTTACAAAAGTTTTCAAAGGCTTTTTAAGTAACCTCAACAGTGGTAGTTACCAATGATTGTTTGTGATTTGAATGTGAAGCAGTGATGTATTATTTGATTAATTATATAAATCTCCAGGAAACTCAGGTGGATTTTGTTTGTTTTTTTTGCATAAAAATTCATAAAAATAAGAGCTATTTTTATAAATTGGTGTTGGTTTTTTTTGTATCATCTTTCTTTCTTGTTCAACTGTTTTGGTACTTTTAAATAGTTTACACTTGTTCCTTTGACAAAGCCCGACTGTTCGAAGCCACAGCTCAGGGTTGAGTTAAGGTTTTGCATACTAGTCTGAATGGATCCAGAACGGGTATGTGATTTTATTACCCATTGAGGTAGCACAACAACACTATATAATAATATAATAAACTGCTTCCCTCACAGTAGCTCTCAGTGATCAGCACACAACTAGAGGCTAATCCTCTAATGCTGACAAAACACATCTGCTACTCGTCTTGTCTATCACTGAATACTGTGCTGGCTAATATATGAGCCATCTCTCGTACTGAAGAGCTCTTTTGCTTACTGTTGGCCAATCAGAGGACTCTGTTCTAGTCCACTATTGCAGATCCCAACTAGCTGCACAATATTACTTCTTCTTTACATCTGACAATGACAGTTCGGCTTGGAATGATAGTACTAATCCCATGTTAGACGATTTCCCTAAGATCTCTCGCTCTAATCATGCTTTCTCAGGACCTAAAACTTTAAACAGAATTTCATGCTGGCATAGCTAGCTAAGTAGACTATGATCATGAGAAAAACCGTACAGGGACATTCAGAGCTGCCCAAAGCTACTTGCCTACCCCAGGCACATCTTCATCCACCCCACTGCTAAGCGCTGAATCCCATAACAGGATAACTGCACCTCGCTGGTCATCATGTATGGCGTAGAGACACTTCCCAAATAGGATAAAAAAATGTAAAAAAAAGAACATTCTTCTACCACACTCTACATAGCATAGCTTGCAATCGAGTTAGTGCGCCACATAAGGTAGTAAGCACTATATAAATACCGCAATACAATATAACGCACTGTAAACAGCAATACCTCATGTCTCTCCGAGTCCTTGTCGCATTGAGCTCGCATCGTAGGATGAGACCATGAATGAACTGTTCCTGTCATTGGAAAATATCACTCCACTAACAATGGCTGGTCCAGGGCAGGAATGCCACGAAAGTTCGAAAACAAAGTTGTGGGCATTAACAAATGTTTTATTAGCCAGTGCATCTTCGGAAAAGGTAATGGATTTTCTTCTATCAAGGGATAGAGTAAATCTGTTTCTAAGATGGAAATGTGACGAGGATAAAAGATTTCAAAAGTTTCTCCAGAGAGAAAAAATATTTCCCTGTAGAGTAAAAATGAGTGAAATGAAACTCATATGAGGCACTTCCCTGTGTGTAAGTGTACGCTGTACATATTTATTCATGTGGAAATGCCGCCACTTGTGAATAAATAGAAGTACACAGGGACGAACTCCTGAGAACCTGTGACTGTTTCCGCTTCCCAGGTTTACTCTTTGAAACCTTGGTAAATTCATTAAAAGCAAGAAATTTGCAGCAAAAGCTGGAGGTATCACATGCACGTACATTTACGATTGCTTTTGTGACTGAAGTCCGGAGAGTTACTTTCTTTCTGCTAATGTATTGTATTTGTGAGGTGTACCCAGGTGAGACGTGTGAGGAGCACAGAGATTACACAATTCCATTCAAATCTTCGTGAGAAAAATCTAATTGTATTTTAATCTAATCTAAATCGTGTCTGAAAGGAACAGTTTAAGGGCAGGAATAAATGAATGTTTAGCATTGTAAGGTAATGGGAGACGGGCAGTAGAGAAACTTAAACGTAAAAATAAAACTTCTCTCCCCTTAATCACATTTGGCCAATTGAAAGGTAACAGGAAAATGCTATTCAGCTCTCCCTTTATTTAGCAAGGATTTAAACACAGGCAAAGCAGTTCAAGTGAAAGTGTTGCTAAATTATTTTAACTAGATTAAAGACAGGAGGTTTTCATAAAAGATGCATTTTACAGTTTTACGTTTTTACCAGATTCAGATAGTACCTTCAGATTAGGGAGAGATGGGTGCCTGTTTGTTAAAATCATAGCCCCGCCATTTAAGAAAACGGCAAATGGGGGATAGTTCGTTAGCATACTGTGGTCGAAATGTTATTTATCTTTTTTCTTTCGTCATAGGCTGTTCGTCAATGAAAGTCGCATCACACCCCAAATTCATGAATATCTTCAGACAAACTGCACAGGACCCCTGTGTGTTCAGCTGCAAGATTATGGTCATGTTCGGGAAAGCGTGAGGGACTACACCAAAGGAAATGTTAAAGTCTGGATTGGCAAAGAATATACATCATATGGACTTTATGAAGTTATCCCAAAGGTAAATATCACCTATTATCAGTACTGCAGGAGTCGATTTTTTGTGACATCCAAACTATGGATGTGGAGGCCATCAGTTGGAAAGATGGCTGTATAATTGTATACCGCCTCTCACAATTAGAGCTGGGTGTACATTTTATGACACAATTATTGCTAAAATAAATGTTTTTAGGAAGACAAAGGCAGAAAGTTTGATGAACAACGTTTTAAAATGAAGATCTGATCTGTGATTAAGTGAAAACCATCACCAATGAGCAATATCATTACTCTGCAAGTCCTTCACTCCAAGCTTTAAAACTCCTAAATCCAGTCCCCTGGATGGACACCAACCAATCACATCACTTCTATTCATTGCACACTATTCTGACCGAATATTCTCTCTTGAGGAATATTTTTAAAGGAACCGTGTTTTTGTAATAATTTGTTCATGCTTGGCATATACTTTGTTTCATCTAAAGAATTGATGCATGCATTTCAAATCAAATCAAATCAAACAGTACTTATAAAGCGTGGCTTATCACCCATGAGGGTATCCAGGCCCTGGGCTGCAGGGTTTAGTCGAAGAACCAGGTATTGAGTTTCTTTCTGAAGTCTGTCAGTGAGGGAGATATTCGGAGGTGGAGGGGAAGGATGTTCCAGTACTTGGCGGTGAGGTGGGAAAAGAAGTGTCCTCCGCTGTGGCTATGGCGGATGCACGTTGTGTGTGCGATTCTTCAAAGCATGTGGAGGGTGTGGAAGCAGGCCGCAGAGACGGTGTTGATTTGTTGTTTCATAGTGAGTTTGCTGTCTAAGATAATGTTTAGGTTGCCGACGTGGTCTTTCGGTATAGGTGTGGGACTGAGCAGTTCACGCCACTAGGTGTTGTTCCAGATGGAGGTGTGGTTGCCAAATATCAGCTCTTCGGTTTGTCCGTGTGGAGCTTCAGGCAGTTGTCCTTCATCCAGGCTGTGACCTTTTTTATGGAGCTTTGGAAGTTGGTCTTCGATGTGGTGAGGTCTGCTGTGAGTGAGAGGACTAGCTGGGTTTCGTTGGCATAGTATATGTTAATGTCGTGGGTTCTGACTATGTCAGCTAGCAGCATCATGTAGATGTTGAAGAGGGTCGGTCAGAGAGATGAGCCTTGAGGGACGCCGCAGATGGTTCTCTTGGATTGCGAGGTGAAGGGGAGAGACGGATTGTCTGTGTGCGTCAAGTGAGGAATGATGACATCCATCTGAGTGTGTTTTTTTCATTCTGATCCGGTGCAGTTTTCGATGAGTGTGCGGTGGGAAATCGAGTAAAAGGCTGTGGAGAGGTTGAGAAGGGTCAAGGTGGCCAAATTGACTCTGTCAACTAGGGTGCGGATGTCATCTGCAGCAGTAATAAGTGCGGTCTCAGTGCTGTGGTTGACCTTAAAAGCAGATTAGGAGGAGTCTAGCAGGTTGATTTTCCCCAGATGCTTGGTGACCTGAAGATTGATTGCCTTCCTCAGGACTTTTGCTGAAAACGGGAGCTGCAAGATTGTGTGGTAGTTCTAGAGATTGCTGGGGTCTGAGGAGGGTTTCTTGAGGAGATGTCTGACCTCCGCATGTTTCCAAACATCAGAAAAGATGGCTGTGGTGATGGATTTATTGAGGAGGGTGGTGAGTTGGTGGCTTATCTTGTTGCTTCCGAGGATGAAGAAGCAGTGGGGGCATGGGTCAGGGGCTGCTCCTGAGTGGATGAAGTTCATTATGGCTGAAGTGTCGGGTGAACTGAGTTGTTTCCATGTGGTGAGTTGGTGGTCGGGACAGTCTCCGTGGGAGTGCAGAGGTTGAGGAGGTCAGCGGGTTGGGGGTCGAAGTTCTTGTATATGGTGGATATTTTATTTTGGAAGTGATCTGCAAGAGCGTTGCAGAGTTCCTGTGAGGGTGGGATTGAGTTTTCTCTGGCTGCAGGGCAGGAGAACTCTCTGATGATGGTGAAGATTTCCTTGGTCTGGTTGCCGCTGGCCTTGAAGTGGTCTGCAAGGCCCTTCTTTCTTGCATCTTTGAGTTGATGGTGGTAATTGTTGAGGGCTATTTTGAAGGTGACGCATTCTGTTACGTCTCTGCTGGTGCGCCATTTTCTTTTTAGTTGTTTGTAGCTGCGTTTCACTGCGAGGAGTTCTGGAGTGTACCAGCTGGTTTGTTTGGTGGATCTACAAGTTTTGGCTGGGTTGATGAGTGTGACTCGGTTGATGGCATTGGTGATTCAGGTGTTGAAGTTTTAACATCATAGTACCTATTGAGACTGAGACTGATCCTAAAAAAGCTTGCGAACATCGCTATCGGTATCGGAAATGGAAAAATTTCTCCCAAGACACTTTTATCAAAACACTCGAAACAGGAGGACCTCCAGGAGGTCTAGACTGTGAAACAGCATATAATCGACTACAGAACCGTATCTTAACTGCCCTAGAAAGCACTGCCCCTATTCGAAACATGAAAAAATCTAAGAATGTGAGGAAATCCACCCCGTGGTTTACTCCTGAACTCCAGATAGCTAAATCCGCCTGTAAAAAACTAGAACGGGAATGGCGTACCAACTTCTGCCCGACTATTAAAACTCAATATAAAAAAGGGCAATACGTCCCACACTGACTCTGTGGAAACGTGCAACAAAATTGCCAAATATTTTGCTGGGAAGATAACTGAAATCTATGCCAACTTTTCTGGAAATGTGACATCTGGTCATGATTTTACGGAAATTGAAGGAACTAGTCTCATAGAGTCATGTCTACAGTGTTTTTCGGTTCCCTCTCCTACAATACTCACGAACATCTGCAAAAGTATCAAATCAGGCTCCCCCCGTGATCCAGCTCCTCCTAAGGTACTAGGGGCAAGTTTAACAGTATTGGAACCATACTTTAGACATGTGCTTCAAGTCTCCTTTGCATCGGCCTGTCTTCCTGAAGAGTGGAAGAAGGCTATTGTACTCCCTATTAAAAAGAAACCCAATGTGAGCCAGGACACCCTGGAAAACTTGCGACCCATCTCTCTGCTGCCTTACCTAGCGAAAGTGGTGGAAAAAATAGCTAATAAACAACTTATGGCTCATCTGGAATCTAATAATGTTCTTCATAGCTCTCAATCTGGCTTTCGGACGGGCTACTCCACAGAGACAGCTCTTTTGAGAGCGACCGAAACTCTACGGGCAGGAGCAGATGAGGGTCACACCATGGCTCTTATTATGCTGGACCTCAGTGCCGCGTTTGACACTGTAGCACACTCCATCTTGCTACAGTGTCTAAACAAAGCCGGGGTCACCAAGGCGGCACTGGGTTGGCTGAGGGCGTTCCTCATAGACCTCTGCTTTCAGGTTCAGAGAGGTACTTACCTCTCAGATAGCATAGCCTTAGAACAGGGGGTGCCTCAGGGCTCTGCCCTGAGCCCCACCCTGTTCAATCTTTACATGGCTCCGTTGACAGATGTGGTTCAATCGTACGGCATAGAATTAGTCTCCTACGCCGACGATACCCAACTGCTTATTTCCCTGTCCCAAGCGCCCACCATAGCAGCTGCCAACTTCAAAACCTGTATGCAGGATCTTGCAGGTTGGATGAACCAACACTGCCTGAAGCTAAATGGCTCTAAAACAGAGGTTTTAGTGATAGGAGGAAAGGATGCTAGCTGGACTAAAGAATGGTGGCCACCCTGCCTTGGTCCTGTACCCACTCCTTGTAAGGAAGCAAAGAACTTGGGTATTTGGGTTGATCCAAAACTTTCTTTTGATGGTCATGTTCATAAAGTAGTAGGGAAATGCTTCGGGGTTCTGAAGACCCTTAACCGTACTCTGGACCTTCTTCCACTAGAGGCCAGGCGAACCATGACCCAAGCCCTAGTGACCTCCCGAATAGACTATGGCAATGTGCTACTTTTAGGAACAACGGAAAAGAACATCAGGAGATTGCAAGTGCTCCAAAACACGGCAGCACGACTGGTCCTCAGATTACCCAAAAGAGCAGTCTCTAAACCTACCCTGGCGGCTCTACACTGGCTTCCAATAAAAAAGAGGATCTTATTCAAAGCGCTCTTAATGTGCTATAGGATCACCTCGCACAAAGCCCCTCCTTACCTGACAGATCTAGCCATCACCTATGAGCCTAATAGATCTCTTCGCTCTAGGGGAACAGGCTTACTTAAAATCCCCCGGATAAAAAAAGCAAGAATAGGAGGCCGCTCCTTTCGTGTGTTGGCAGCCAACAAATGGAACTCTCTTCCAATGAATATCAGGCTAGCGGACACTGAAACTAAATTTAGGAAGCTCCTGAAGACCTACCTGTATACTCTCTAGTTTCCAGCCTCTCACTAGCATCTGCCTCTCTCTCCACAGCGCGGGGACACGCCGGGATGGCGTCACCATGCGCTTTATAAACCCCTTTATTATTATTATTATTATTATTATTCTTGTGTGCCCAAGAATGTGCTTGTTGATGGTTTACAGTAAACCACAACTCTTGTCAAGTGTACATTTGCACTATATAATTGAGCAAGTTTCTAAAGGGGCGAGAGACCAAATGAGTGCCACTCTGTGAAGGAGAGACATGAGTGGCAGGCAGCATCAGCGCTTCTGCACTGATGAAGCAGGAGAACAGGGCCTATGCACTTGCTCCAATGGACCCCATAGTGGGGGCTTGTGTGAAAATGTGATAATAAGGCAATAGGGCAAGACTGGTTTACTACCTGGACTGACTAAAGAAATGTTTGTTTTCATTCATAAAAACATACATTTTAGCTGTAACTATGTTTTGAGTAGAAATTATAGTACTGAGAATTTACTGGGTAAATATCACCACATGCTGCATGGGTATCCTGTCTTAAGCCTTCAGTGCCACTCGAGCTAGGCTACACCCAACTGTAGAACCTCAATCAGGCCAAACTTGGTACTAGGTTGCTTGTGTTCTGGTTCATGGAGGACCTGTAAGTTAGGAGAGAATCCCTTGGCGGAATTATTGTTACTAGGTGCATACATTGTTGAAACAACAAATTATCGCTATTTACTGTGGAACACTTAGCCAAAAAATATCCTTTGAGACTAGAGGTTATTTGTACAAATATTCTAGCTTTATTAAAAACAATTCCTATTATTAAAATTACTCAATAAAAACTAGTTGCACATGCAAGAGCAGTAAATTCATCAATACATTCAAACTGTATTCCCATAATACAATACGAAGGTTAAAAAATGAAACTAAATTTTGATCACAATGTAACTGACAAACATTCAACAGAGAGACAGGAGAAAGACAATACGATTTGTCATTAAAAGACACATCCAGTTGTAATTCAGATACAAATCCCAGGGTTGACTCTATAGTCCTTATCTCTGAGATGAGCTGTTTCCAAAGATTGTGTTATTCAAAGCGTTGACGCGTTTCGATGGTTCTAATGATTATCCATCTTTATCAAGACAAGTGATAGGTCTCTTTTGGTTGGCACAGTTGTATCTATTGTGATACAACTGTATAAAGATCTCTATTGATAGAAAAAGTGTGATAACTGATTGGATGTACATTTGAGCAATACATCTCCATTCATGTAGACACGTACACCTTTGATTTGCTTAAAATTATTTTATTTATTTGCAGGAAAAACTCTTCACTGACACATTTTCCCCAGTGATGATCACTAAAGCAGTAAAGAACAGTGAAGAGCAGGAGCTCATGAGGCAAGCCCATGTGAGTTTTGCACGCTAATTCTAAATGTTTAGCCGTGGATTGCTTTGTTTTATTGTGTGTATATATTAATGTTTGTATATAAGTATGTATTTTTAAATATATATTGTACTGAGTGTTTTCATTCAAAATGAATTATGGAAGCCTACTCGGAGTTAACACAACTTTAAACGCTTTTGGAATGTCTGCTGGATTTAAATGTTACATCAGCACCTTGTTGAAGTCGGGCACAGCGGGTGAACAGTTTTTGAAAACAGGCTGAACATTTTTGTGTCAATCTTATTGATTTTCAACATGAAGCTTATCTAGAGGCAATATCTTTTTTCATAGCATGGCATAGAAATATTTGTACTCACTAACTCGCCCGCCCACTAATTCATGCACTAATAATCAGAGGAATTATAGGCCTACTGTTATGTTGGAATCTTACCTGTGTAAGTTTCAGTGCACGCTCTGTTTGTGTTCTTTATTCCTTTCCCGAAGGTTAGGCGGACGCCACTCAATTGTTGGCAGTTGTTCTGCGCTGTCGAGGTGGTCGGATGCCAGGTTGCTTCCTTCCATTAAACTTGACTAAAAAAGGTTCCAGTTGTTGGATTGACTTCTTTCCTGCACCATGAAGCAACACAACATTTTTGGCGACGGATTCCATGAAGCAACACAACACCTACCCTGGCTAAGGACAGCAGTCTGTACAATTTGCATAACATGATTAGCTGGCTGGAGAATATGTCTGAAAGATTCAATCCCCTTGCTTTTCTCCCAACGCTTTTGATTTCTCAGCACTTTATTGCCCCATTTCACCCGGTCCATTAATACATCGTTTACTATTGGGTACACTTGGTGTCCCCATGCATATCATACTCTGGCAGATTTATACCCGCTTTTCTTTTCACCAGTCTCATATCTGTAGTCTTAGGAGTACTAGTAGTATGATATTGCGTTTTGAGTCATTCAGCTATATTGAGCCATCTTGAGAATCTGCTGTACACATTATGATGCACACCCCAAAATGAACCATTTTCCAAACACTATAAGCACTATGGAATGGTATCCTCCTGATAACGAGAGGAATGGAATTTATTGACCCCTGCGCCAAGTGCCGACTTTAGTGCTGGTGGTGCCCATTGTAGCAATTTTTGGGATGTCCCCCTCCCCATGACCCACTTCACCACGGATTGCCTCTCTACCACTCTCCACAGTCCCTCTCTTTCATGCATTTCTTTTGTTTGCATCACTTATACCAGTGTAGAGTGTCAGAGCACTTTACATCACATACACATTATACAGAGACAATTAGTCATACATGTGTAAATCAGTCCACTGGCGTAACAAAACTTGAGGGGCCCCCTTTGGATTCAATCAGGGGCTCTCCGGCCAGAGTATTGTGCTGAGGGAGCCCTCTGGAGCTTCCCCGCCACACCTCGGGGGCTGCAGGGGCCTGTGTTACCCCACTGAATCAGTCTATAAGAAACGTTACATAAGACAATGAGGGTTACAAGGTGTGGGAATCACATCATCCATTCTAATAGGCAGTATATTATAAGAGTGTTTGGTCTGGAGAAGCACAAACTCAGTATTTAAAACGTACCACAGTGGTTGGGTTTGGCTTCACTAATAATGTATGTCTCCCCCTCACCCCCCTCACCCCCACAAAATAAATATGTTTTAGCAACTTTAGAATAATTAAAGACAGGAGGGAAAACACAACGTTCAACCTCACACCATGCAGTTTGAATTCATCACTTCGATGACATTTCATAGGTCACTTTGCTACATTAGGATTGTAACTTATGAACTGCAAGTAACAAGGATCACTGTAACAAAAGTAGTTTATCAGTGAGCTAGCCACATAAAATATAGTTCCATCATCTGCATATTACATGGTCTTTGTAGGAGGCATATTACCCCTCTGCACAACTTATGATGAGTCAAAACTGTCACTAGACAAAATTCCGATCTCTCTCCAGCAGGAAAATTAATCACCAGTGTTATCTTGACATTTTTATTGTTTCAGGAATACTGTTTGACATACAAGGAACTCTGAAGCAGGTGCTTTTAAACCCTTACCCACTCACCCACCCTCCGACCCCCGAGTTCAGCGTCAGGTGAGGCTGTACTGGTCACACCATCCTAAAGCCGGCCCTGCCTGCACCATCCCCTCTTTGTGCAGGGGTCGGAATTCTGAGTTGTGAGAATTTATTGTCCTTAGTAATTACTGGTGCAATAAAGGCAACATTCTTTGTTACCTTTCAGCTCACCAAACCCATAGGAATTAAAAAGGGGGAAAGGGTATGGTATTTAGCTTGGTGCAGCAAGCAACAAAACATACAGATTCTATCCCAAAATCTCAGAACATGCAAATGATCGAACATGATACATTCAGAACTCGAGGGAGTCCAATTTTATTGGGCGGGATAAATAGCAATTTTCTCTGGAGCACTCATAGTCAAGACATAGTGTTTGGGGGGGGGAAAGGAAGTGTGGTGTCCGTTTTCTAAAAATGAGTGTAAAGGAACATCCGAGTCATATCTGGCAATGTTTAACTGATGTAAGTAGTGATTCTACTGTCAAAGTAAGATGAAACCTCCACACCCAGTAAATGCTCCACCCTCCTCTGCACAATTTATCAGCTATAGATTTGATGCTTAGAGCCAGTTAAGGCTCTGATTCTGATTAGGTCGGAAAACTGCAAGATAATGATCACACCTGATAATAAAAATTCCTGTGCAAACATCTGTTTCCACAGGGATTGGGACTAACCCCCACACTCGCAATCAGGGCCTTATACATATTTACTTCAGTTTATGGCTATCAATCCTACACCAAATTAGGTGGTTATAAAATGAAAAAGTTCAAAAGAGATTTGGTTGCTGAATTCATTATTTTAAATATTGCCCTAGCTCTTCAACAGTACTATGATAAAACTCCAAAAGGATATCTAAGGGTAAGCCTCTCTGAAGTTATTTGACCTTATTTAGCTGATCCAGCTAAAAAGTAAAAACCGTATTCCATCGCTGGCCCTGGGTACATGAAGTATCATATATTTAGGACTTATAGGTAAATTAAATGTGCTAACTAGATGTATCCCAATTTCCGCATATTTTAAAGGAGAGCACAACACTTTTACTGGTTAGCAATAGTAAATTGTGTAGAGTCCTGATCCAACAAAAACTGTTCAGGCAAATATGTGGGGGAGTACCACGCAAAAGATGGTAATTTCCAACACTATGGTTCTTCACTGTACATGTGCTTTCAAGAAGCCTTCTCATCATCACAGATGCATGACCTCGAATCCACTCTGCAATTCTCAAACAAATATGCACAACCAGAGAACTCTAATCACCATGCATGTGCGTGAAAAGATTTCACTAAGGAGCTTGCATCCTTGAATGCACTGCAATTCCCAAATGTGCACGTATAGTCTCAAATTACAGTTCCCGAATAAGCAGGGGTGTTCATGACTCCAGCATGGGCATGACTAGTGAGCCCTTTGAGCATAACTAATTTAGGCTCTGGCCCCTGCATCCCTTGCACCTCAGCAGAGGGCCAGGCCGAAGGCTAAACCCATTCTCTGAGGGACTGCTAAGCACAGCAAAGTAGTCTCAGGCCCCTGCCTCATTTCCCTCCAGAGTAGAGACGCTGAGTGTGATCCCCAAATTTAGTCCAGTGGACTGTGAGCAACAATATCCTTGAGTGACTTCAAGGAGGTCATCAATGATTTCAATGGTGATATATTTGATATCACCCTTGCTGCCATCGATAATGTTGGTTGGGAGCCATCTGTGACACCACGTGTAAGGCTGTGGTTGATGCTTTTGACATTGTGGTTGATGCTTTTGACAGAGGTATACATGCGTTGCTCACATAACTGATGACATTTCATTTTTTAGGTTTTGCATCAATTTCTATGTTTTTTCTTTCTCTAAGTAAATATATTGGCAATGCATTAAAAAAAAACGAAAAGTGCTTATAATCCTAACACTTAAACACACCAAACTAAACTTGCATGAAGTCGATTGCAAACTAGCGGTTATATAATGTATTAAATATTGCTATAACTAAATCTCAGAAAATTGCTTATATGAATAAGCAATGAACCCCGGTAAGAAATTGGATTACAGGTTGAGGGGGGTGAAACTCTGCTCAAACAAGAACCACAATCCTCATAAGAGTGAAGTCACAAGCAAACCCTAAATTAACCTGTGCTCAATCCTCGGGTAGCTTGGCACAGACCAGTCAGGCTTAACTCAGAGGCAATGTGTAAAGTATTTGAGCAACACTTCAAACATTAACAAAATTAAAACACTGCACAAAAAGGATCCCACACCAAAGTAGACAAATGGAGTAGATAGAAAAAATGATCAAAACGACAAAAATCCAATCAATAGAACCAGAAATATGTAGGTTTAAAGATTTAGGTGAAAATTGGGCCAAAAAGCACAAAGCACCAACTATAGATTTCTGGTAGTGCTAGACCAGGACAAAGTCACAAGTTCAGGCCGATCGTGATGAAGCAATGGCCGGCTAAGGGGTCCCAGTTAAGCCCACTGAACATGAGTAACTTAAATCCTGGTTGCAGAGCATTGCAAGACCCCGTGCTGAGAATGCATCGTGCAGCTGAGGTGATGCATTGGTTCCAATGAGCAGCAAAGCTGCGATTTAAGGTTCTGCATCATTGTTGAGGATCCCATTGACTAGGGCTTCTGATGCAATACGAAGTCCAGCATCAAGGATGTGTCGCAAAGTTGAGGCGATATTTCTGTTCCGAGGAGTAGCAAAGCTGCGATGTAAGGTTCTGCTTCATTGTTGAGGATCTCATCGACTAAGGCTTGCGATGCGAAGTCCAGCATCAAGGATGCGTCGCACAGTTGAGGCGATGCGTCAGTTCCGAGTAGCTGCAAGGCTGCAATGCAAGAGCCTGTGTCGTCGTCGAGGCTACCACCAACGAGAGATTGCTAATGCGAGGGCCTGCTTTGAGGAGGCATCTAGCAGCGGCGGTTCCGATGTGTGCTGGGAAGTTGATGCATAGTCCTTGTGCTGGGAGAATCCTCACAGCAGTGGTGATACGTCCGTTCTGCTCTGGGTTGCGCTGTGCAGCAGAGGAGATGCTTAGGGTCTGCTAGATCAACAGATGGGCTTGGAAAACACCTTCAGGCCCACTTCCAAGAGTCCAAGACTGCAGTGTCCAGTTGCTGGGTTCATGGTTGTTGGAGCCTTTTGTCCCTGAGGCTCTGGTCAGGAAGCCAGCCAACTAGCTCTTGGAGTCCCTCTTGCGTCCTGGGTTCAACAGATGCAGGTCGACTCCTTCTCACCCAGGCAAGAGGGCAGCTGGCAGCAGATCGGCACAGGAGGGCAGCAGTCCTTCAGCGCAGCAGAGTGTCAGCTCTTTCAGTAGCACAGCAATCCTTCTTCCTGGCAGAGTCCGTAGGTCTTGAAGTTTACTGAAGAGCTGGTGTCTGAGGTCCAATATTTATACCAGGTGCCTCCGTGGAAGTGGATAAAGCTTCAAGAGGTTTTCATGTGAAGGTCACAGGTTCCCTGCCTCTCCTGGCCTGGCAGCCCTTTGTGTGGAGGCAGGACACAGGGTATTCAGACATGAACTGCTTACCAGTTCTCATTTGGAAGATAAAGCTTATTAAATGAAATACAGCAACTCCTATGTTATCCTATGTGAGAGGTAGGCCATGCAGTAGTGAAAAATGAATTTAAGAGTTTTTCACTACCAGGACATGTAAAACTTAAAAATACATGCTCATCTTTTCAAATAAACTGCACCCTGCCCTCTGTACTTTCCAGGGCCTACCCTAGGGGGAACAAATATGTATTAAAAAGGTAGGTTTGGGCCTGGCAAAAGTTTATTTTGCCAGATAAAAATGACAACTTAAAACTGTACACATAGGCTACAATGGCAGACCTGAAAAGTTTAGAGGGCTACTCAAGTGGGTGACACAATCAGTGCTGCAGGCTCACTAGTAACATTTCAATTACAGGCCCTGGGCACAAGTTGTGACACTTTACTAGTGAGTTACTAGTAAATCAATATGTCAATTGGGTGTAAGCTAATTCTACCCTGTTTTAGGAAGTGAGCACAAGCATTTACTACTGGATAGCAGCGGTAAATTGTGCAGAGTCTTAAGGCCAGCAAACATTAGATCAGCAGAAATAGGAGGGGTGAAGGCAAAAAGTTTGGAGGAAACCACCCTAAGGCTGACATTTCTAACAACCACTAACTGTTAAATATAACTCCTTCTATAGGCCACAAAGTATATATTCATAGGGTCTGATTCGAAAACCTTTTTTAGATGTTGATCGTCTATCAATGGTGGTTTACTCATCGGTTGTAACTAGATTTCTTTTTTTGGGGGGCTTTTTGGACATCCCAAAGAGGAGTCCTGAAAATTCAAGCATGCCATAGATTGCCATGCAGATTCTTCACCCTGCATGCAAATTCCTGAAATGGAAAGCACATTAAATTTTAAGCATTAGCATTTAAAGCTCTCTTTTTTATTTAAAGAGAAAATAATTGTTCCTGTGAAGAAACCTCTTTTGCCTTCATCTGCATGCAATCTGAGGGTCTTCTTTTCCCTATTACAGGCTGAAAATGTACTTAACCCTGTAGAAATCTACTCAATCTATAGATGTAAATCCATCAAGAGTGGCATTCTGAGATTTATTGAACTGTTTTGGTAATCTACCCCATTGTGTCTGTTTAATGTATTTATTTTTCTTTTCTTAATTGATTATTCTGAATATTGTAAAAAACCTAAACATGGAACCCCAACTCTAGCTGTCCTGAGAAATTATGTCATAGTTGACGAATCACCTTATCACCTGCCTCAGCCTTGACATCTTTATCTGTAAAATAAAGTGGAAGTGCAGGGTAGAATGTCACTTTGCAGTGGTGTATGTTGTTCAAGAAATGGATTCATTTTACATTCCTTCGTATAGATAGGTACTGGAGTACAGAAAACCTGATATCCATCCAGGGGATAAGAATTAGCTATCTTTGTTGAACAATATACTAAAAGTCAGATTTTTTTTTAAAGGAGGAGTGTGTCATATAGAGGACAACAGGGAGATGGGATTCTGTTACAAAGTACACTGGATCCAATTTAAGTAAGAATTCTTTAATGGCATTGAGGAGCTGCAGGCAGCATGACCACAGCTCTAGTCTTAAACAGTAACTGAACAATCTTGAAGGAATACATTCTTAATGCCATCAGGTAGATCTTACTGACATAGAGCAATTCCATGAACAAGATTACGTCATATAAATTCTAATAAAGAATGAAAAACCAACACTTCCCCCTTTCTTCTTGAGAGGAAAAAGCACCCACAAAAATGAAGGAAAATGAAAAGAGGAAAGAAAAAAATAATTTAAAATAATTTAAAAAAAATCTAAATAGCATTTATTTATTACTGACAATGTAATCCTTCAACCAAAACTGAACCATCCTTTTCCTCAACGAATGACAAGAAACATTCTCATCAAGTGTAGCTGTAGAGGAGGATGGCTCTTGAGATAGCTGTAAATTGTTAGGCATGTCACCACTGGTAGGAGTAGTAGAAACAACATCAAAAGTTTCATTAGTGTTGCTGCTACTGCAAGGAGTAGCTGAATCAAGGTTGACACGACTGTCCTCTGAAACAACCTCACCAGCAACATCACCATTGAGGTAATCAGAAATCCAATCATAATCAACAATCTATTCAGAAGGAAAAGAGTGGCTCCTAGCAATTCTGTTTAAATTCCAAACTTTTCCATCACTTACTCTCACAGCATTTAGTAACAGTTCAATCACTTGAATTGGTTCAGAAAAGGGGCTTTGACTCTTAGGAACCCAACCTGGTTTCTTGATATGTACCCAGTCTCCGATACCTATAACAGGTGTTTTGGTACCATGTGTTGCATCATAGTACGCTTTGCTTTTATTGTGCATAAACTCCATGCAAGCACACACTCCACTTTTGTGCCAGGGCTGAGCTTCAGAGGAAACTAACCAGGCAGGAGTGAATTTAGAACGAGGATTACAACCTCTCATGAGTACAAAAGGAGAGAATCCCATGGCATCATTGCACGTGACACGGTAAGCCCAAATGGTCTTACCGACTTGAGTAGACCAGTCAAGGTTACTGTTGAACACTAACTGAATGGTGCTTTTTTGGACCCTTTTCAATCTTTCCACCATTCCATTACCACTCGGGTTGTAGAGAGAAGTGGTTTTGTGGGTGATACCACGTTTCTTAAAGTAAGTTTTAGCTTTAACAGACAAAAATTGTACATTATTATCACTGAAAATGCATGAAGGATTACCTTCAGCGACAAAGGTTTCATCTAGAAACCGTAAAACCGAATCAAAAGCTGGCCAAACATATGTACAGTTCTTTTCAAGAAGCTTGCCATTGTTAAATGTTTTTTCTGCAAAGTTGGGCACATACTTAGAACAAAATTCAGCCATACCTAAAAAGGAATGAACATCATCCTTACTGGTAGGTGCAGGAGCTCCTGAAATGGCCGAAACAAGGGTAGGTTTTGGTCATACTCTTCAATGATATGACCCAAATATCATTGACAGACAGACAGTCTTTGTGCAAATTTGCACTTGGAATGTTCTACAGTAAGTCCCTTATCTTCTAGAATGCTTAAAACTCTTTTTAACCTTGAAGCATGCTCCTCCTCACTGGCACCAAAAACAAGAATACAGTTTTGAAAAAAAGTGACGCCACGTTCTTTGTTGAAAAGTTGGACCATTAAGCGCTGATAAACAGCGGCAGCCGAAGCTAACCCGAATGGCATGCGCTTATATTGAAAACACCCAAAGGGGGTGACAAAAGAAGTAAATTTCATGGTTCAGGGGACAGAGAGATCTGGTGGTATACAGACGACAAATCTATCATGGAGAACCATTTCGCATTATTAAGACATGTAACCATTTCATTTATTTTGGGTAACAGAAATTTGTCTACCACAATATTATTATTCAAATGCCTCAAATCCACACAGAACCTAATGTTACCGTTGCTCCGTCTGGCCACTACAATTAGAGAACCCAATCAGAAGTTTCAATAGGCTCAATGATGGTAGCAGAAACCAGTTTATCCAACTCTTTTGAGACCTCATTCCTCATTAATATAGGGATATTAGGGCATTGATGTACTTTGGGAGAAGCATCTTGCTTGAAAATAATTTTATGCTCAAACCCCTGGAGATTCCCTAAAACTTTGCTAAAAACTCTGGGAAACTGGGATAATATTTGAGCACCTACAGTACTTCCTTTATCAACCACAATAACCTGTTCATTACTGTTGGGGTCAAAGATAATATGTAATTGTTTTTGGTCAAACCATCCTAAAACAAGCGAACCAGTTTTAGCAATGTACAATTTGCCTCTGCATTCTCTCCCCTTAAACCTGAAAGTGACCCAACGAAATTCAAGAAGGTCGATGGACTCGCCTCCATATCCTTCAGGTCGTATATCAGGCTATAACAACTGGCCTTTCACAAAAGATGATTGCCAAAGTTCGTTAATAATGGTATAAGGGGAGCCTGAGTCGGCATAAATTCTAATTTCTACACTGCCTATTTCCATCAAACATACAGGTTTCTTTTTACAAGATTCATCGCAAATATTGAGCACTAAGTTGTCACGTACATTCATTACCATTCCACCAACCTCCCCAATGGTCTCCTCAGTTTCATCATTTGCAGTGTAATCATTTTCTGTTTCATTCGTATTAGATACAAATCTTACATTGGTTCGTCTTCTATTACAAACCTTGGCAAAATGGCCTTTGATACCACAATTTGTACCCTTATACTTGATAGCAAGGCAAGTTTTACTATAGGCCAAATGCTCCAAACTAACGCATCTGTAACATTTAGGCTGACATTTTGGTTTAGGTTTGTCTTTAACCGAAGGAAAAACTTTCTTTCTTTCATTTGGAACACTCACTTTACCCACCACTTCACTAGCATTGTGGGCCTGTTAAAGGACATTGTCACATCTACCAGAAATCTCTGCCTTTTGAACAATGGTGAGGACATCATCCAAAGGCGCATCGACATTTACCCAAAGTCTGTCCTGTTTAACAGTGTTGCTAGTATGCAGAACTACCTGATCTCTTATCAAGTCATCTTGTATAACAGCAAACTTACAATCAAGTGCCAACATTTTAAGATCAGAAACATACTGATCAACAGTCTCATTCTTAATCTGTTTCTTTGAAAAAAATGTATATCTGGTTATGCCAATACAAACTTTTGGTGTAAAGTACGGGTCCAAGTGGAGGAGGGCTAAAGCGTATGCATTTAAATCACCTGGAAAGCAAGGTTTAGTCATATCATTATATACTTTTAAACCAATAGGGCCTAAAGAATGTCACAATAGTCTTTTCCTTTGAGCAGCAGACATTTTGCCATCCTCATCCAAGGCTTCAAAGTAATTTTGGAAGTAAGCCTTTAATTCCAATCACTTTAAAGCAGGCTCCGCACCGGAAATCAAAAAGGGTTGGAGAGGGTTAATATTGTAGCTTTGGTGGCTCATAGCGTGTGTCCGCACTTCACCTTGAAGGACTAGTTCACGTTATTTCACCACACTGAGTAATGCAAATAAAACAAGTAGAAACTCTTACCCAGAATGAGCAAAAGTGTAATTAATGGATGAATTAATTACACCCTGGAAATGCTGTTAGACCTTCAAGTAAGCAGGAAGTAATTCCGGAAGAAAAGCTGTTCTGAACTCCGATCTCCGATGAAGTTGACAGAAACCAAAAATGGCCGCTGCATGGGGTCACGTAGCGTGACCTGCGTAGAAAGTGACGACAAGGAAGCTTCCGAGTAAGGGAAACGTCACAGGAGCAAAGCAGAATGACCTCAGAGTACTGGAGACATCAGAGGTTCTGTAGTATGAAGGCAACGCGCAGGGATCTGGAGCCAGATGGAAGCATGAGCAGGAGTGCACGAGCAGCGGCAGTTGAAGCAGCAAAGTTCAATATTGACGTTAAAGTCACATTTAAGTCAAAATATGCCAAATAAAGGGGCCTATTAGGATGGCGGACGCACCTGCGTCCGTCCGCAGGGGCAGCGGCAGTCGCTCCGGTGCAATTAGGATGTGACCGCCACTCTGGCGGTCACATCCCGTATCTTTAACCTTGCGGCGGGTGCTGCTTGAAGCAGCACCCGCTGCAAGGTTAAAAATGCATGTTTTACATTTACATGCACAAAGCGACAGGCACCGCGCTGTGCCTGCCGCTTTGTGCATGTAAATGCTGGGGGGTACCATAGGTACCCCCCATGTGCACCCCCCACCCCCGACACCCTGGGGGTCTGCAACGGGCCCCCAAACACCAAAGACCACATGTTTTTCCACGGCGGAAAAGCCGCCGCGGAAAAACATGTTTTCTGCCCCATCCTAATATGGCTGGGGGTGTCTGATAGACACCGCCACCATATTAGAGCTTTTCCGCCACGGTCGGAAGGCGACCGCGGCGGAAAAGCGGCAGACGGTCTTCCCGTTCGCCGATGACCCCCCCAGCCATCCTAATCTGGCGAGGGGTCTTTGTAGGCACCGCAGCGGTGAATCCGCATCCTCCGGGCCGGCGATGGCTTCCACCGGCCCGGAGGATGGGGATTCACCGCAATCCTAATCGGCCCCAAAGTTGTAAATATGCTGCGCAGCCACTTACTCTCTCAATAGCACTGACCTTCAATGTCAGAATCCAGAAATTAAACGTTGAAAGAGATTGATGTAGAAATGAAAGAGATTCATGTTCAAATCCCAAAATGTAGAAATCCGGAATCTGACAATGGATCCAATTTACTTAAGAATCCTTTAGTGACATTGAGGAGCTGCAGGCAGCATAGTCTTAAACTGTAACTGAACAATCTTGAAGGAATACATTCTTAATGACATCAGGTAATTCTTAATGGCCTAGAGCAATTCCATGACCCAAGATTACATCATATAAATTCTAATAAAGAATGAGAACACAATAGATTCTCCAAGAATCACTTCTGCTCAAAACTTGGTTAACTGCCTCATTTAGAAGTGGGGAACTGCCTTCCTTCTGGTGGCACAGCCGTAGCTAACTCTGCCATTGGAAATCCTTTCTGAACGAAAGCCTGAAATAGTACTGCCAAATCCATGAAATCGGAAGGCCTGTCCCATTCTGTTGTATCTTAGTAATTGGTTGCCATCTCCACTGGATTCTAGATTGTGGATTCCAGTGGCAGAGAGCAGGTGGTTGCTGAAGTGAGAGGAGCAACAGGGATTGTTGCTTTGTACTTAATAAATCTGGCAACCTACACTTCCTATGTCCTGGCGTCTTAAAACATTAATTCTCAGGCTTCTGATACCACATAGTGGTCTCAGGCCGGAAAATAACAATGTGCTCTAGTTCATCAAGGTCATTGCTTTTTCAGTTTTCCAAATCAACTCGCATCCATTTATGGGGTAAATTATTTAAAACTGAAAGAAAAATGCTGGGTGCTCAGTGATTCTGCAATGTTGCTGTGTACTGGCGAGTGGACCGTATTCAGCATTAATATGTGGCAAACGTACTCCTGCCATGTTGGTGGTAGCATATTCAATTAAAAATCACCAGCTCTGCAGCAAGAACATGAACAGTGGTGGCTGTGCTGTGAATGGGATGGTGGAGGGTGCCTGAGCCACCCTAGTGGCTTGGTGGTCGTCTCCCTTAGGTTCCAAGTAACATTTATTTGGTTTGATGGTGCAATTTTGTATTAGTATGTTTCCTAACTGTTGCAACAACATTTTAGATTCCCTTGTTTGAAATGTAAGATCAAAATAGGCATACAGTCATTGTTCTAAAGCGATTTCCAGCAGTTACCATGTTTCTTGCTTGGAAGTGCATAAAGATAACGGGGTTGCACTACAATCACACAATCCTGTCACGTCATAAACTCCGTGACATACTGAAGGAAAGTTCAACAAAAAAATATAAAAAGACGAAAGAAAACATTTAACATTTTTTGCAAATACTAAGTTATATTGCCCTTTTTCATTTATATTATGTGTGTATATAGTCAGCCTTAAACACAGTTGGTACATGGAGTGTCTGTAACTTAAGTAACATCTGCAGTGTCTTCAAATGATGATTAAATATGTGCTATGCCCCTTCCTTGACCAGACTGCGAGCTGTATCATTGTGTTCTCTAAAATGGTACATGTCACTTAACTGGCAGAGGAACCCAAACACCATTTCTCACTTTCTAGCTCATTTGTCATCAAATGGAATAACTAATAACTTTTTATATATGGTTTGCTTCTCTAAATATTTACTGTTTAAAATTATATGTTTGTACTTTGATATATGAACAATTTGTTGGACCATGTACCATTTTGTACAGATTAGGGATGCCGTAGCAGTAATTCAGTATTTGGTGTGGTTGGAGAAGAAGGTGCCAGAAGGAAAAGTGGACGAACGATCAGGAGCACGCTATGTAGAGGAACTACGAATGTTAGTAAGATATCAACCTTTTATTGACACAAATTTGTATCCTCTTCATCCTACCCCAATTGACTAAAAACAATAAATATCTGTTCCAATGTATAGTTTGTATCTAAAACACAAAACCCCAAAACTCTGAACATAATTAGTCTTGCTGCTAAAACCTAGTGCACTCCAATAGCAAACGGAACATTTTACGTATGTGATATATCTTCAAATACCTCAAATGAAGTTCAAATCTGTTGAAACGTTGTCTTCTGTATATTACCTGTTCCTCTTGCTCTGACCATAGGCGTTATGATGACGTATGTTGAAATGAGCAAGTCTGGGAATCAAAGGTGTAGCTTCCAGGGGGGGCAGAGTGTGGGGGGGGGGGTGACATTCCCTAAATGAAAGCATTCCCGGCTTGGAAGTTGGGTCCGGGGGCCCAGAGTCAGGTCTGTTGTATCTCCATCCTGATTTCATTTTTTTGATTGTACATTTAAATGTCTATAGGGGCAGGTTTACAAAAAAGTAGTAAATTGCCATAAATGAAAGTACTCATTGAATTGCAATCATACCCTAGGCCTGGGTGAATTTTAATTATACTGGCATAATTCGCATAATTTAAAGAGTTTTGGGTTACACTTGTTATGTGAAATTCAAGTAATGTTGCCATTACGCCACTTTGAGTAATTAAGCCCCATTCAATGTAAAAATGTACATAGAGTTCAGGGTATGAATCAGCTACAGCCCGTGGACGGAGTTACGGTGGGGCAGGAAGGCAGGGTGGGGTGCTAAAAACCGGAATATGGATAATTGCAGGTAAGTAAACAATTTAATGAATACAACTAATTTCGTAGCGCGAACTGCATCGCATTTTGCAATGCAGTGCGCGCTACGAAATTCGTTTTTATTAATTAAATTGTTTACTTACCGGCAATTATCCATATTCCGTTTTTTAGCACCCCCCACCCTGCCCCTCCCCCCGTCCCGCCTTCCTGCCCCACCTTAACTCCCTCCACGGGCCGTCGCTCGTATGAATTTACCACCAACATGCTGGAACAATAGAACACAGGTGGCTGTTGTTCACAGTGCTTTTGTTTGTGCTCTTTTTTTAGTGTAAAATGAGCAGTTGTCTCAAGGTATTTTATGCTAAAATCCCGAATTTGCATTCCAAGTAATTATGTGTAATGTGACGTAATTACAGACAAGCAAATTATGCAAATTTGTCATAGACACATCCTCATCAAACACCGAAAATGTGAAGAAAGGAATACTATTTGCTGCCATCGGCAGTTGCTCAGTGTAGCGTTACAACCCATATTTTTCAACTTACTATTTCATTCTAAACAGAGGCCCATCTGATGCTGATCAGTACTGACCCTAACCAAACCTTCATGGGAACAGTTCATCGCGAACCTCACTGGGTCGCCGTACGAACTACTGCTTTTTTAAGTTGGGAAATTTAGGATACCCTCCCCCCAACTCCTACCCACCGAATCTCACTAAAGTACGACCCTGAGGGAATGGGACATTAGGAGAACTTGTGGCTCTAGTCACCTGTTAACTTGAGGATTAGCAGTCTAGCCGGTTGCTCTCGACTCGTTTTGAGCTAAGGCTGATGATTTTATGTCAAGGCCAGAGGCAAAAATTATAGAATCTCCATTATTACCACCACACACAGCAGTCCCTTTAAAGAAATCGTTCCAGAGATCATAAACACACACAGCCTTCATTCTTTTTGCTGCAGCTCACTACAAGCAAGTATTATGTGTCTGTGTTGCCTTATGACTTGAGGTTTTGAATGATTGATAAACATTAGTGACTGGATGTTGTTTTCAAGGTGAGATTGGAGCTTTGTACAATTAATAGAGTTCAAGTTCAAGTTCAAGTTCAAGTTTATTATGTTTTCGGCTCTCAAAAGAGGGCCACATATAACAATCACATAACTATACACCAATAGATACAGAAAAATCACAATAAAAGCCGTTGAAGGATCACAACATGAACACTGGCCGAACAATCATCAAATAACATCTACAGGTTTCATTAATAAATATCTAAAAAACCCTTAAAAAAGTTAAAAATTTTGAAGCAAAACATTTCATTGGGTGGACAATAAAGGGCATGAAAGAAAAAATTTACATTAAGAATTCCTAATTGTAGACAAATAGATTTTAACCATTTAGAGCGCAATGGACGTAATGTAGGACAAATAAACAGAACATGATTTCGGTCCTGCACTGCCTTATTACAAAAGTTATATACAGGAGATGTTCCATACCACTTTGCTAAAAGTGAATTTAAAGGAAGCAAATCATGTCTTAAAAGGTACCATAGCCTTCGGACACGATGAGGGATATTCCAGGAAACATACTGTTGGGCCTGCTTTACTGAATACGTGCTTAGGAGTAAATCGCCACCCTTCTTTTCGTGTAAAGCAGTCATATCCAATTTAAAGCAGAGTTCCCAAGATGCATGTTTCAGCTGAGACTTTAGTTGAGAAGGAGAGAGTAAGAACAAAGTACTTTCGTCCAACTCTAACATTGTTACAGCTTTTCTAAAATTTTTTACTATTAATGAGAACTCGTTTAGATTGCCCAGCAGTTCCTTTTTAATATGTGCCCGTAAGGAACCCGATTCACCTCTGGCCAAACAGGCCACCCATCTTACCAGGGCAATCAACCCCTGTACCCAACAGCTCCGAAGGCCAAATTCCAGCCTGCATGCGGTCACGGAGCAAGCTGTATTAAAGGAAGAAATTCTTCTTAGAACCTTTCCCTCCATTAACTGCAAAAAACCCCAATGCCTTAACTCCACCAGTTCTATTCCGTAAAGCAGAGTTGCAGGGATTTTTGCTCTATACACTTCCAAAAATCGGGCAAAGTGTCTTTTCCCTGTAGCAGAATACAGGGAACATAACCCCATACCATGAGCCAATGCCTTACGCGAATTATGTTCAATATGGGGTTTTTCGCTTAGGTTTGCCGAGATTATTTTACCTAGAAAGGTGTAAGTTTTAACCACCTCTAGTCTCTGGCCTCCTATAGCCCATCCGAAGTTTACAGACCTACATTTTTTTCTTCCAGTAATGCACATGATTTTGCTTTTGGAGGCATTAATCTTCATAAAATGTGCTTCTGCAAATAAATGTAAAGCTTGCAGGCGATTAGACAAGCCCTTAGGAGTTAAGTCTAAAATGAGGATATCATCCGCATACATTAAAACAGAGATGGATGAACCTCCAACTACCGGGGCTAAACCAACACCTACAGCAATGGAAGCAGGTAGGTCCGCAATATATAATGAAAACAACATGGGGGCCAATAGACACCCCTGTTTTAATCCGTTCAAGGATGGGATAGTCTGTGAAAGACCCCTTTCTCCGCCTTGTAACACCTTACACCAGGTATTCGAGTGAAGGGATCTTACAAATTCCAGTAGATGGGGCGGCATACCCAATACAGCAAGCTTTCTCCACAGCGTCGGACGGTCCACCTTGTCAAACGCTGCGGAGAAGTCTATGAATGCCGCGTATACTCCACCTCCTCGCACTCGTACATACTTGTCCATAATCACTTGAAGACCAGTTAATTTATCAAGTGTACCATGCTCTTTACGGAACCCAGTCTGTTCCAAAGGTAAAATACTATTTGCCTCCACCCAATCCGTAATTAATATTAGAAGACACTTAGCAAAAACTTTTCCGATAGAATCCAGAAGAGCTATCAAACGGTAGTTCATGGGTTTGTCCCGCTCTCCCTTCTTAAATAAGGGTATTAATATACTTCCCCTCCAGGATGTAGGAACTGATCTAAGTGAAAAGCAGGCTTTAAACAAAGGGAAAAGAATCCTGCTCCAAGTAAAAACATCCTGCTTCAGTACTGAAATGGGCAACTCGTCCGGACCCATTGCTCCGGAAGAGCGCATACTCTTAATCGCCGAAGCAATGGATTTCTCAGATGGAGGATCCATAGTAAACCCACTGTCCAATACAAGGTCACTGTCCTCACCCTCTACGCCATTTGATGCATACAAATTCAATATAAATGAGATCCAAACATATTCAGGAATAGAAATGGGAATAGGGGAAGTTCTTGCACCACATCCCTTACCAATTATGGACCAGAATTCTCTAGATTTACCATAGACAGAAGCCTCCCTTAAACTAATCCAGAGTGAGTCTTCTTTTTCTTTTTTAAATTTTGCTCTCACTCTGGTCCTCCTTCTTTTTAGTAAGGATGACTTATTAGCAGTTTCCGTGGATCTAAAAAGAAATTGTTGCCTCACTAATTTATTTATTTCTTTATTTAATGGCAATAATAAACTAGGAACAAAAGTCACTTTCCTAGAATATCTAGGCTTCTTTGCAGTCGCAGTAAGCTTCTTCATAAAGTTTTCAAAATGAAAGAATTCCATACCCTGCCATTCTTTTAGTTCAAGTAAGGTTTGTGCAAGAATGTTTTGCAAACCCTTCATAGTAGTCGGGTTCCAGAAACATCTACCGGACTTACAAAGAAGAGAAACTCCTCTAGTACTTAAAGACCAGGAATCCGTGACCGGAGGTTGTAATGAAAGAGTTATACTGGTCACGTTATGATCGCTCATAGGAGTTTGAGAGACCATTATATCCTGAATAAAGGAGAAAGAGTCATAGTCCGTAATTACATAGTCAAGGATGGATTCACCCTTAGGGGACCTATGAGTAAATTTAGCAGGGGTATCAGATGGCATCCTCTCATTTACAATTAACCCCTCTAGATAGCTAAGTTCTTCTAACATTATCTTTCCTCTTTTGCTAGTTTTTATTTTAATTGGGAAGATAGATTGGGGTATATTATATGCCTCTTCTTTAAACTTATTTCTGAACAAGTCTACGCTTGAGTTAGAAACTTTGCTATTCAGATCGCCCACGAGTAGAATATAAGGGGGCTGGTCAAGCTCTAATAGTTGTTTAACATAAGAAAACATTTGCTTCAATACAGTATTAAAACCATCTTCAGGCGGAATGTATGCATTAATAATTACCAGGGAATACTGGCTACCTACACTGGCTAGTTTATTAATAGTTATTGCTTGAAAAAGGTTACTTGTGTCAACATAATGGGAAAATTGTCATTGTAATGAATTAGACAGGAGGCAGGCAATTCCCCCTTTTGCGTGACCTTTTTTCGCTGGCGTGGCTGCTGCCTCAAGCACAAAGTTATCTTTCCCACCATACAAAATACTTTTACACCAGGTTTCTTGAATGCATATCACATCCGCATTCAGAGTAAATAAAAAGTCAAGTTTCTCCGGTCTATTATGCAACCCTGCTGCATTCCAGGATATAACTTTTAATTGACTGCTAAAGATGTTGAAACAGTCTTGGATTATCCGTAATATTATTAGACAAGACTGCTGGAAGCCAATTCCACCGATGATTATCCTCAGTTATATAAGCAATCAGGTTCAAGGGGGTGGGTAGAACCTGGGAAACCATACGTTTACCTCTTGAGACCCAGATTTTTAAATCTTTATTGGATGTGGACATATTTTCCTGCCTAAAGCCAAACTTTGTGGCCCCCTCTCTAGGGAAAATATCCTTTCCCGTATGAGAAAAGGGTAACACATCAATCCCTCTACATTGGAACGATTCCGCCTGTTGTAGTACAAGATTAGCTATTATTTTAGAATAGAATTTTACCCGTACACGTAGACCATTTTCATACCCTACTAAAGAAACCAAGTCAATGTCACTCGACTGAATAAGTTTTAAACATTCAATATCCTTAAAACAATTAAGCAACCATGACCTGTTTAGGTATAAGTCAGAGTCAAATAAGGGCAAAAAGTCCAAAGTCAGGGTATCCACATAAGAATTAGGAGCTTTAAACTGTACAGAAGGAGAATTTGTAGCAACATCAACCGGCAACCGAAAAATAGGCGCTGATGGGTTAAGTGCCCCTGGTACAACAGGAGTAGTTCTTGTCACCTCTTCAATTGGAGCGATGGGCAATAATGCATAATCCTCTTGATAAGGGGCTCCCCCAGCATTGGCACAAATATTAAGTGGACATTTGACTACAGAACCAATAGTACAAACAGCAGCCTTATTAGAAAAAGTGTCCAATAAAGATTTATCTTCAATATCTACAACATCATGTTCTTCTGTATTTATATGTTTTTGAAAAATGATTTGCCTCTGTTTTTTCTTCTTGTACTTACGAACAGGTTTCCTATTTTTCCCTTTATTCTTTCTACTTTTTTCTTTATCTTTTCCATTTACATCAAGATTCACTTCAGGCTCCTTTTTATCAAGGGTGAAAATTGGGAATAACTCATTTCCAACGTTTAAGTCCACATCCAACAAACTTTCTTCCTTTAGGATAGGTTCTGATACCTTCATACAATTTGAAACAGATGGAATAGGCATCCCTGAGGACTCATGTTTGTCAACCACTACTGGCATACCTGCAGGAGCATTTTTTTCCAATAAATTATTGCTATGCAAAGCATTCTGCAAGACAATCTCCGGGGCAGGAGTAGTACCATTTTCTGTGCTTTTTGCCAATAATACTTTCAATATCTGTGTAACTGAGTCCAAGGTGCAGTCAGAGCTCCCAACAAATTTGCCCAATAAAGACAATATGGAAGCCAGTAAATGTTCTAGTGCTATCAAGGAATCAGAGATAGGTCTATCATCTTTTGGAAACCCAGACGCGGTGATGGGGCAAATACCGGATAGATTAAGTAGTGAGCTCCTAGAATCATTCTGCATTGAAGGAATGTCATTAGATGTTATAGAAGGAGTACTACTATATAGCAATAATCCTGACGGCGTGGCTCCAATTGCTGTCTTACTGGGATCCAGATGTTTCAGATTTCCATCCTCCATATAGCGACCACATAATTCAAGGTCAATACTGGACAAAAAAGACTCTCCTTTTATAGCCACGTCAGGACATTCTGCACCACTAGGAATGTTAGGCAGAGGTGCTTTCGTATCTGTTATCCTATTATCAGGCTGCTCTCCCCCTAAAGTGCATACTGGGAGATTAGCAGCAATAATTATTGGCTGGGGGAACAAGTTGTTTATAGAGGCTGACTCAGAGTTGGAATCTTTTTCCACATCAGGCGGTGCACCCACCAAAGGCACCATCTCAGAACCAGCAACTACCGGGACTGCCAAAGACTTATCAACGGGTTTTTCCCATAATTTCAGTAACTGCATCTGTCCCTTCAATAACACACTGTTGTCATATTTATTCCTCAGGGGGTTAGATCTGGTTTTTATACATGACCTCCCCCCTAGAACTCTTCCAGAGCGTAATTTCTTTGCAGTCATCATAAACGGAGAAGTAACCAAGCAGCAGGATATTGCTCCGAAGATATATATATAAATAACAATAACTAGTCCTTATAATGAATCCTTGGAGAAGCTGACAATAGTTGCTCGGCCAGTATTCAGAGATATCTCCTTCAAAGCGACACACCTCGGATCACTAAATTAACTAACATACAATGAAAGTAACAGGGCCCAGCCCAGCCTACCTCGGCCACTGAGGGCCCGCCCTTTGCCCGGGCTTAGCCCCGGGCGCTCCCGCGCGCTCCCGCGACACGGGTAGTGCCGGTGGTTTTGAAGGCGCCTCCGGGCGCTCCTGCGTCACTTCCTGCCCCCGAGTGCTGGGGCACCTGGGAGATGTAGTCTCCCTCCGCTCGGCGGCCGCGTTTGGAACTGCGGCGGCGGGAGGGAGACAAGTCAAGCTAGCGGCGAGTCCTTCGCTGGAATAGTGAAGGCAAGGTGAGTGTCCAAAGTTCCCTCGCAAAGAAATTACAACCGCTCCACCGGTGGTGCCGGTGGTTTTGAAGGCGCCTCCGGGCGCTCCTGCGTCACTTCCTGTCCCCGAGTGCTGGGGCACCTGGGAGATGTAGTCTCCCTCCGCTCGGCGGCCGCGTTTGGAACTGCGGCGGCGGGAGGGAGACAAGTCAAGCTAGCGGCGAGTCCTTCGCTGGAATAGTGAAGGCAAGGTGAGTGTCCAAAGTTCCCTCGCAAAGAAATTAATAGAGTATTTTTAATTTAGAAAGTTATGGGTTTTGAACTCAAGGAGTTTAACAATCGCAGGTCAGTTTTTATGTCTAGCTTTTTGCCAAACCTTTTGGTTTTAGTAAATTAATACCTATACTACACTTACTAAAAGGGGCTTTCAGCTACCTCTCTCCATCCGTTGGCCAGTTGTTGTGTCATTGCATTCTTCTTCCCACAACTACGCAAAACAGAATGGTCAATGAGTCAACCTGCTGAAGCCACTGGTTGAAAATCCCTCTGAGGAACGGTATTTTGCTCTTACAAAAGATGTACCTCTGCACACAAGGTAGTTGTCTCAGTGCCAGGGGTTTTATTTTTACCGTATAATTTCTTTAGTGTTGCCTGATTGATAGCAGGACGCCTTTGAGGTGAACACAGGCACATTTCAGCTTTATCACTTCCTGTCTCCTGCCAATGGGGCTGCAAATTTCGTTTTCAGATGCCTTTTTTCATCCGACTGCAGCGAATTTCACGTGCTACCATATCGTATCCCTAAACTCAGTTTCAGAGCGGTTCTTTAATAAACATTGCCCTGGAGTAAAACCAACTTTATTGTTTTGAATTTGCAGCTCACGTTTAATGCTTTTATTTAAAGATAGGTGAGGTGCAACTTTGGTTTTAATATCCAATTTGTTATCCTGTAAACCCTGTATACATCTTCTTTCTTTTTTCTTTTCTTCTTTCCTTTTTTCTTTTCTTCTTTCCTTCTTTCTTAACAGTTTTCTTCCTTCTTTTTCCCTCTATTTTTCCCCTCATTGCTTTTCCTTTCCTTCTTTCCTTTTGTCCTTCTTTTCTAAAGGCCTTCCTTCATTCCTCCCTTACTTCCTTCCACATTTCAATATTTCCTTTGTTCTTTCGTTCTTTCTTTCCATCTTTCTTTCTTTTGTGTATTCCTTTTTTCTTTCTTACCTTCTTTCTTCTTTTTTTCTTCTTTGTTCTTTTGTTCTTTCATTCTTTCCATTCGTATTTCCTTCTTTCCATCATTCTTTCCTTTTTTCTTCTTCTTTTTTAGTATTTTCCTTTCTTCATCCTTTTTGCCTTTTTTCTTTCATTCTTTCTCTCCTTCATTCGTTAATTCTTTCCTTCTGTCTTCCTCATTTGCCTTCTTTTGTTTTTCTTTCTTTCCTTTCATTCCTTCTTTCTTTCCCTTTACCTTCTTTCATTCTTTCTTTTTTACCTTTTTTCATCCATTTTTCCTTCATCTTTCTTCTTCACTGTATTATCTTCCTTCTTTTACTCATTCTTTCTTTCCTTCTTTGTCTCTTGTCTTCTTTACTCTTTCTTTCTCGCTTTCTCTACTCTTTCTTTCTTTCTCTCTTTTTTACCATCCTTCTCTTTTTTTGTTTTTAATAATGACAACTATAAGTTAAGAGCATGTTGCCTTTTCACAAGGAGCACATTCCCACAAAAAGTAGTTTCCATCAGTGCCCGGGATCACTATGGTAATGTGTACTTTTTTTAGACCACATTCTTTTCCGTTGGCCAGTGTTTTTTTGGGTGCTTGATGAGGGCCTAGTAGACTCCCAAACAATAACAAATCTGCACAATTAGTGACAAAACAAGAATTGTCAAAAGGCTGCTGGCCAACCTATTGGCTTTGCCAATGTTTGTTGTAATTGTCTCTTGGTCTGGACATCATCTTTAAATTCAGAATGTTTCAATTTAACAAGATTACAGTGATATTACTTTGTTATCTAGTGAAACTGTTTTGGGTTGGCCCACATAGCAGGCATGGTTTTGAGTTGAGCCACATGGCCGGCAATGTTTAAATTCTGAAGCCCTTATTGTTGTGTCGGCTCCAGTGGCTGTTCTTGCACAAGCTGGATGTGTTGATCTTTAAGCACAAGCAAGTATACAAGCTGGAAGGAAGACATTTTTGATTTGATGTAGATGATTTATGTGGAACGATGGAAGTAGAAATTGCTGTATAGTGGTAGATATTTAGTATCGAAGATACTGCTGACTGCATTGTGGAGCCAAAACAGTACAGTGTATTGTGTATTGTGGCAGGTGAACATATGTGAATGGAACCTGACGACAATTACGTGTGCTGACAGATCAGTATTAGAAGTTGTTTGCAATGTTGAACTGATTTCATAGACTGTCATCATCCACAAAGATAAACCATGAGAAAAAGATTAGAATATTTTAAATGTTCAACTTTGTTTCTATACTATTGAAAGGGTGAGTCTGAGTGACAGTGTAGCACTAAACTGCGGTTATAATAATGTTGAGTACCAGTGAGAAGGTTGTACTCGACTGTCTGGCATTTCTGGGTTTAGAAGATGTCCCTGTGCTGAGGGGGGCCAGGAGATATAAGAACAGCAGGAACATATGAGGATACACATTGTGCGTGGAAATGTGTCTGATTATTTACCGTATATTCTTATTAGGACTGTTGTGAGGTTACGTGTGCCCCCAGTGAAAAGAGTTACTTTACTGTGTACCCTAAAGTGATAAAGTTACCCTTAGTGGTGAGCAGGTACTCTATTCCCTTATCATAAAGAGGTGTCAATCGTTGCCACATGACTTGTTTGAATAGGATAATAGTAGGGATAGCGGTGGTATTTTAACCTATGCCCTTGTCTATGCTTTTCTTCAACCAGCAATGGTTGACCCACAGGATATGGGGAAGGCAAAGTGGACTCAGAAGCTCGGCTACAAAGAATTCCGCCAAAAGCACTCTCTTGGTCTTTTCATAAGACTAGATTTATTCAGTTAATATAATTGAGGCTTCCGATTTTCAATTTTTACTGCTTTTTATAGATAACTACAGACAGAAAACAAGGTGTTTCCTGTCTGTATTTATTTTTAAAAGCGGAAAAATACTGAAAATGGTGCTTCTTGTGAGAAACTCCCCATGCTGTCTTTCATGAATTCTAGGCAACAGCTGAGCAGGCAGACAGCATGGAGGGTTAAAATACAGGATGAGATTTCCTTAAATACAAGCATATGTTAACATATATTTGTAGTATGATGCTAATATGTACCTGTGAGTGTAGTCTTTTGTTATACGTGGCTGCTTAATTTTATAAAACATTACAGCCATCCGTGTTTGAGTGCACGTCAGTGAATTATATAAACGTGGAAATATACCATTTTACATCTACATTTATTCTTGAAACACAAAATAAATATGGCTAAATGCCAATAAGATGGCCAACATAAATATTGATAAATACAGATGGAAAAGTTAAAAAAAATTAATACCATAAAACCAGCAGCCCTAAATTTAATTAACATTACTGTAGTAATGCAAGTCAAATTCAAAGAGCATAATCAAAAAGCCAAATCATTAGATTCAGCAAAAGAGCGTTCTGCACAACAAGGCGAAAGTGTGCTCAGCGAGCTAGTAAAAATTGCCCAAGGCATGTGTGCCTGTAAAATGAGTTAAGTGAGCTACTTGCCAATAAATATTATTCTTCCTATACTGTATTTAACAGTACAAAACATTTAATTCCAAAACCAAGTACTGCAGTGTTCTGTGAACTAAGTTGTGTGAATTGAGTGTGGGAAATGCTCAGTCAAAAGTGCAATACGAGTGACATGCTCTGCAGATTCTGTTTCCAGCTGGTGTAGTGTTCCAATGTGCCCTGTAGACCTGTATTGGTAAAGTTAGAAGCCTGGTCTTCAGAACATTTGCCCAGACCGGCTTTCAGGTATGGTTGGCATAGAGTGACAAGGCCCTCTGCGCCGCAGATGGCTCTGATCCTTTCGATGTCCTGGTTCCTTGAAATGATCTTTCCCAGCTTTTTTAGCGGGTTCTTTATGCAGGTCGTTGGCAGTTGAATGACCGTTGTGAGATCAGCTGTCAGGCACAGTGTACTATTAGCTGACACAAGGTACCTTGCCCATCGACTAGTATTGTCCGTGAAGGCTATTTGGAGTGCTTTCCTCAAGGTACCTGGGCTTGCCTTAATCACATGATGATACAGTTTCACTATATCTTTTTTACTTTCTATGTCCATTGTTGTTGACAAGAATGTACACTGTTTGTGTCACAATTGCATCTGCAGAGAAACAGACAAAAAGATAGACAATAAATCAGTGCAAGCTCGATCTGAATGTATTGTTGAAGGTGTTTTGACCCTTGTTCAATAATAGAATCAAGGCCATGAAAGAGGTGAAAATAGGACTAGAAACGTGTCCACTATCTTGGTGAACAATGATCACATGTTTGTAATTATAGCAGAAAGTGCACATTTAAATTGTAAGTTCTATCCATATTTTCAATAACCAGATATTTACAGAAAAAATATATATGTTACTATTATGCATATTGTCTCAGTTAATTGCAGTGGCATGTACAGAAGCTGCTGTGCATTGGTTGCCTCTAGAAGTGCAAACATAAAGAAATGACTCATGTGCCAGGGGCCATGAAAGAGGTGCAAATAGGACTAGTAATTTGGTTAACACCTTGATGGTACATACATAAATAGGTAAGGGCTATGGCAGGATAAACACATTTGTAAGTATAGGAGAATAAACACAGGGTTGAAATTGTAAATCCCATAGATATATTCAATAACCAGAGATTTTCAAAAAAGCACAAGTTATTAATATGCATATTGTCTCAGTTAACAGCAGAGACTTAAGCAGAGGACACATAATGATATTATATTAAAGAAGCTCATTCTCCCACTCCGTTGAGGCCTGAGTTCAAGCAGTCACTCGCAGAAATCATTTAAATTCTTCTTTATTTAGTAGCAGTGGAATGCTGCCACCTCTGCTGGGTGGAGTTTTCATTGAGATGGCTTGCCATTGGAGATCCTTTATGGTATGATGAGTCCATGAGAAATGCTCTACCAGGGTTGCTGACATAACCATGCACCATGGATGGCTCCTGTGTTGACTAATCCTAATGCGTATCGTCTGAGGTATCTGGCCAATATACACAAGACCACACCGACAAGTTATGGCATATATCACATATATCACATGGTGTTGCAATTTGAGAACTGTTTTAATGTGCGGATCACATTGTCATGTCTCAAAGGTAAAGCAACAAATGCTGCACTAAATTGTCCAATAATTGGCAGGATTCCCCATAGGTCATTGGTGTTTCCCTCAGGATTATGGTGCGATAATGCTGCTCAAACTAGATGGACTTTTAGGTTTTTTCCTTTGCGGAATGCAAAGATTGGCTTTTCAAGTGCAAGATCATCAGCATTTAGCATATTCCAGTTCCTAAAAATAAATTGTTTTGCCTTGCTTAAAATGAATGAGAATGTGGTTATACAAATTACTTTGTCATCTTTGTCTTTCTTTTTTGGTGTTAATAAAGCCTCTTTTGTTAAAGATCTTTTTACCAGCTTCTGTCTATCAGTTTCTGAGAAAGTGTTTCTGCTTCCATGAAGAAATATTTTTTATATTTAGACATATGCTTCTGATTCTGAGGAATTGAGAACATTTTGCTTATGGATGATCATTGGAATATGCAAAATGTATTTACTCTGTCAGTTTGTGGTATAAAGTGGTGCACTATTCACCTTGCCTGCTCTAATTAAAAGGGCAAGAAATGATATCATGGACTTGCTGCTTTGAGATGTGAAATGCAGTCATTTGTAGTTTGTGTGTTGGCATTCAATAAATGTGGACAGCTGGCTTTTGTCTCCTTGCCATATCAAGAAAATGACAGCAATATAATGTTTCTACTAAAGTATGTGGAAAGGACTGGAGCCGATAAGAATAGTCTCTGATCCTATGTTGTTCATAAAAATAATAGCAAGTTGGGAGCGAAAATCCCTCCCATTGATTTCCCTTTCGTCTGTTGGCAATAGAGACTGTCAAAAAGAAAAGAAAATTGTTAGCTCCAACTGGAGTAACTCTATGATGAACAATGTGGGTACTTGGTGATGCCTACGTTTTGTATTTAATGTTTTCTCTATAACTGTTATACTCTAAATCTGGAGGATCAATATTCAGGGTTACCAAGATGGATTATTGTATTTTGCCCATGTTTGATTTACTATTTTAATTTGCATTCCATGTTTGTCGGTTTTTTGTTTATGTATGTTTCTATATGTGTTATAGTGTTTTGAATACTCAGGCCTAAATTTCATCTGTCCTGATGATGATCCTTTTATTCGAATGAGGATCGAACTGCCATCAACAATGAATTCAGATCCAGCTTGCATTGACTTGTTGTATGTCTTATGGGCTGTATCTCTTCAAATACAATGGTGACACAAGCAGTGTACTTTCTTGTCACAGGTATTACACCTTGGCCTGAGCACTTCCCTCATTGTATTCATGTCACTTTGTTCAGAGTACACTGCAGTACTTGGTTTTGGAATTTTATTTATGGATGGAGTATTATATATTAAAAACATTGTTTTAATTTGCATATGTTGTTTAGCATTTTGTGTTACCTTTTCTACCTATGGACCACTGTTGTTTCATAAAATGTATTAATGGGTGTTCAAAGCTTTATTTCGCTATGCACAAAGATATAATAAAAGCACATACAAAGATTAAAAGAAAAACCACAGTTCATAAATCTTACATTTTACAGGGTTAGTTACAGTAAAAACATTCATGTTACAATAAATAAATTAAGAGGCATATTAAACATTAGCAGCTTTGTGGAATTAAAACATTTGATTAAAAACTAAGTCATCTCATAGATTTTGCTCTAATTACCCATACCCAGCTCAGAAATTTGGCAACCCCACAGACTAAGCATGTGCTAGTGTCAGTCTTAAGTATTCTCAAAGCTACGGAATGATTCCTGGTTCCGAGCAAAAGACATGCAGGTTTTAGCCATTTCTGTCTCGGTTTCGCATAGGCTGGGCATGCAAAAAAAACATGAGCGATGCTTTCAGTGACGCCCTCACAAGTTGGGCAGTCAGGTGGGGTTTGGTACGGGGGCTTCCACTTACAGGTGTAATCGTGTAAAGGTAGGTTTCCCAGCCTGAACTGGATAAACAGCGATCTATCCCTTGGTTTTTTGATGAAATCCAAGTAAGGCTCCAAGCGAGGCTTGGGTTTATGCTGTTTAAACTCTTCGGTCAGCCTTCCTTGGTTTGAGTCCCTTAGATCTTGCTCGTCCACCCAATTCCAGTAGACTCGCTTAAGTTCAGGCTTGGATAAGGGAACTCTATGCTCCCAATTGGTTGGCAAACCAGTGTCGTTCAAAAGCTTCTTAATGTTACGGATCCAGCTGACTTTGTGGGAGCCATTGAGATTCATAACCTCTATCAAACCATCAAGGTACTTAGAGAGCTCAGGGGTCCGCCATAGCCTAGCCCAATATAAAAGAGGTCGTAGCCTGGCTAGGTCACGGATAGAGCGGCGACCCAGATCGCTCAGTAATGGTTTGATGGGGGTGCCCATTGGAAGGGATACCAGCTCTCTAAGGAACTTATTCTCAGAAGTGGTGAGGCCGCTAATGCATTCGAAGCCCCACAGCTCTGCACCATAGAGGGCGCTGCCCACAGCCTTGTATTAATACATAACATGTTGTTAGCAATAGAACAGGGACCGAGATGTTACATGAAAATAAAAGCATTTTCTCTGGATTTGCATCTGGACGCTTGTATCTTTAAAATACACATACACTATAAATTGCTGTGTGAACATTCATTATTCATGTAATGTTTCCACCAGAAGTAAAATAACAAATTCAAAATATATTACTTTAATTGATTTCTTTGCACAATATTTTCTTGCATGCATTTAATGCTGTAAGGAAGCCACACATAATATAGCAATGAGAACATTTGGACTGTTTTCAAAACACACTGCAGACTTTGTCCCTGTAATGTTACATCTTATTAGCTATGGAAAGATACAGCAGACCAGCAAGCCAGGCACATGAAAACTAATTCACAATACTTTCTATTTTACAAAGAAAGAAATGCATACACATTTGTTTGTTAACTAGCTTTTTCACTCTCCTGGATAGGGATGGGACTTTGCTCTGTTTGGGAAAGGGTGTGTTTGTTTTGAGAATATTGCATTGTTTTCTCCCGAAGTAGTCGATATCTGATATCTCTATGTTAGCATGTATTCTGTGAGTCAGTCATTGAGTGTTTGTTGTTTCTAGAATAATTTCATATGTTGCAGCTTGTCCCCTTGTATTTTCCCTGTTTCTTCTGTTCAGTTCATTAACATAATGAGGTATGTTGGCATGTTATGTATTTCATTATGTGTCGAAATACCAGTTTGCGTGGCCTGGAAACATTGCAAGCAGAACAGGAAGGAAAGGCTGCTACCAGCAAGGCATCCTTTTGGCATGTAAGCTTCAACTGAAAAATAAAATTTTTACATCATGCAGTGTCCTGTCTTATTCCTTCACAATGAGATTTTTCTTAGTTGCTACAGTATACAATCCAAGAGTCTAAGGGCCAGATGTAGCTCGCCAATTACCGGTCGGTAACGGCCGATTTCGGCCGTTACCGACCGGTAATTGGGAATTGACATGTAGGGGGCCATTGATCTACAGAATCGGTAATTTTACCGATTCGGTAAATATACAGAGTCGGTAAAATACCGAATCGGTAAAATTACCGATTCTGTAAATCAATATGTACGTGGCACTGTAATCAGTGCCACAGGCCCTTACCGAATCGGTATTTACCATGGAATACTATTCCATGTTAAATAACGAATTCCTGTGTACATGCACATCTGTGCATGTACACCTGTGCCATGTGACACACAGACATGCCCTAAGGGCATGTCTGTGTGTCACATGGCACACAACCCAGAAACAGGGGTGCAACAGGGTGTCAAAGTGACACCCTGTCCCCCTTGTGAATTCGGTATTTTTACCGATTCGGTAATTACCGAATCAGTATCTGCCATTGAATCCTATGGGCTTCAAGGCCCATAGGAATCAATGACAAATACCGATTCTGTAATTACAGAATCGGTAAATACCGAATCATACCGATTCGGTATTTGTTACCGAATTTCTACCTACATTTGAATTACCGATTCATGAATACCGAATCGGTAAAATTCGGTATTTATGAATCGGTAATTCACATTTACCTACATCTGGGCCTAAGTATGGTGGTAATCTCCCTGTTTTTGCTTTCCCCCACAACCCGATGGCAAAACTCAAACCACTGAGTACTCTTTATTCAACATTCAACTAAATAGCTTAATGTGGAGAAATGGCTAGTAGAGTTTTCTTGTGCTATGACATTCTGAGACATCATTCAAAATAGAATGAGTTTTTCTTTTGGAAATCTATAAAGTGAATAATCACTTATTTTTGCATGATAACCCCCTTCTGAGGGCTGTAGTTGTTTTTTAAAGGCTCTGAACCAGAGGTATAATAGGCCCGAAATGCAGGTGAGGGCCTATAACAAAAGTGAAGACCTTTAAAAAACAGTATAGCCCAAGGCAGAAGGGTTATAAAGCTATTAGAACAGCCTAGCGCTGAGTGGAGACTGTTCTAATTGAAAAAAGGGATAGACAAACAGAGGAATGTTGGAGCAGGTATCTATGGGGGCCTTAAATGGCCCTGAATCAGCCCATTATCTTCAATAGAGCCCTCAATATTCCAGTGTCCTGATGTAAATTGCAGACAATTGGAGTTACATATATCATATCAGTAGACTGGCATATATGTTTGAATTGGTGGTTTGGCCCATGGAAAAATTTAGTTTTTTATAGAGTGCTTGTATTTCAGTTCTTAAGGCTGATGTGGGGATGGCTTACACCCTTTATTTATTAAAAGGTAGTATGGCTGATTTGTATGCTTTTCTAGGGCACAACATGTGTAAATGTATATCTGTTTCTTTACAATTTGCAGTTCACCCCTGTCAGACCCTGTTCGGATGCCACTGGGCATCAGACATGATGGATGAGGTTGTCTGCTGCTAGTGTTCTGGAAGCTGGGTCAATCACAACCATTTCTATACTTAGTGTTGGTGAGAAGACACAGGCTTCTAACGGAGTAGTGTGATGGCACAAGCACAGAAATCAACAATCAACCAACAGTCACAAGAACTCGAATGTTCAGCCCCGTGTTTGTCTTTTTAGGAAAGAAAACACTTTTTAGTCTCACAGCAGTACTCCGTTCTAAACAGGTTATTCCAGTATATAGGAAAGTGTTTCTGGTGACAGTTATCCCTTGTGGTGCTACACCACTAATCTCCCTCCATGCTATCACCTCTCCATGTGACCCTGAAGAGTTTGTCTCCACATCAATTATGGTACAAGGATGCATAAGGTTCAGGTGGAGATTCTGTATTCCAGAAATCAAAGGTGTAATCAGTTTACATATTTGTGATAATTCTTACCTTTAATGGTGTAGTGGGTAAGAGTTCAGTCTTTGTCTCTTAGGCTCAACTAACATGGGCTGGGCAGCTCGATTTCACCACAGCGGAGCCTTGTACTTAGCAGATGTAATCCCTTGGAGGTTACTGAGGTAAGGCTGCGGCAACCTTCAATTGGAGTGATGACTGATGCTGAAGCAAGTATAGTCCTGACTAAGCAGTTACATCATGGACAGGGCGGATGTGATCTCCAAGGCAGGTGAAAGCCTGACCGGGTCAAGGTGCAGGAAGCACATAGACATATCATGGTTGCTGCTGGGACTTATTGAGGCACCAAGAGACCTTCTGCAGCACAGGTCACCCCTGGCTTTCTTTTCAATTTCCTGGATGTACCTCCATCCAGGAGGATGCTGGGCTTCTCCTTGTGGCCAGACAAACTATTTCATTCTCTCAGCAGGAAAGCAGACCTTTTCACACTAGACACACCCTCAGCTTAACAACTAGAAAGTGCAGACATCACGAGATGCTCTTTCTCCCCTGCGAGACTGGCTGTCAGGCAGACACCAACCCTGGTCACATAGCAGTCCTTTGAGTGGAATTCTCCCTTGTCTGGTCATGAAGAACTTGGAACTGGAACAAAAAAGAGTGGTTTGTGTCTCCCCTGTATACATATTTTCAATATAGGGCATGTGACTCTACGGTCTCAAATTTCAGAACAGAGATTGGGTGGTTATCTTTCAACTGTCCTTCTTAGGCTGTTATCCAGGGTCAGCTTGTGTGTAAAGCGGTTTCTCTCAGCAAAGAACACTGGATCTCCAGACTATTACAACCACAACATGTGCATAATAAGGTTTGTGGTTTCTAACCTAGCTGTCATCAGCCTCCCAGAAGCTGTGATCATGGATAGAAAAGGGCAGACCTGACATAGAAACATTTCACCTTGCACAAGGCAAACTACAGTCGCACCTCTCACACCTACCATCAACTAATTGACATTGCTCGGGATGAACAAACCAGCAGGTCCTTGATAACAAAGTCTTTGTGATATGTTTAAAGGTAGCCCTGTCTCAATTTTCCTCACTTCAGTGTCTTGATCTCTCCTTTCCAACCCTAGGAATGCATGCAATACACTTCTACTGTCTGGGGATTCTTTCCCCTTCTCCATCCTGTGCCGAGCTAAAGCAGGGGCATCCAAATGGATCCCACTGGCTTCAGTACTCCGATTAATGTACACATATAGTCCTTCTACTAAACCTCTGTTACATGCACACTACAAATACACTTGACATACACACAGGATGTCAGTAAAAGGTTCTATAGGAAATTTACATAACACCAGACTTTTAAACAAGAACAGATTGTTGGCAATACTCGTATTAACAAAAGTGAAAAGTTCTGGTCATTCTATCAATCTCAAAATATGGTATCCTACCTATGCCAGGAGTGGGCAGTAGTCCACTGTTCACTATGAGAGCATGCTTGTCCACCCTTCCAGGTTTCGGGACAGGTCCTAGACCTAGCATAATATGGACAGACCTAGGCATCTGTGCACATGCATAGATTAGGGTAACATAAGGCCAAAAGTAGAAATAAGGATAGCAGGCTGGCATGCAGTCAGACACTCAAGGCAGGGTAACAATCCTGGATTCAATGCAGGGTACATTCCTGTCCCGACACCCTAATTTGATATAAAAAAAAAACTGATAAAGGAATGTTAGGGAGATCTGAATGTCTGTAGCAATTACATGTAGATCCCAGCAATCTCAGACCAAATGGAATTTCTGTAACAGATGGGTGGGCTCACACACAGCAAACACAACAAGATGATGGATGGAGTGTTGACATTGGTCAACCACTCACCCCCAGTCAAGAGATCTGGTTTGAATCCATTGTTCCTTTGCTCACTATGCACCCTAGTTTGGACCCACCCATATGCAAATCAGTCTTGACTATACCACTGGCTGATGAGGGGTGAAACTCCAAAACCAGTCCCAGGATGCTTGTTTCCAGTCAATGGAAGACCAAGGTCTGGCAGTTCAGGCTGGACTGTTCCCATGCGGAGAAGGGTCAAGACTGTTTTGCATATGGCTGGGTCCAAACTGGGGTGGCATAGAAAGCAAAAGAACAATGGATTCAACCCAAATCTCTTGAATGGGGGTGAGTGGTTTAAACATTTCAGTACTACGTCCATAATCTTATTGTTTTTGCTAGGCTCAAACACAGACAAACCTATGTTGGTTTTCAGAAAAAGAGGAGAAAAGAAAATAGCATGCAGGCATATATGTAACATTAACAGAAACCTATGTTTGGGATGTGACAGTATACTGCATACATGGGAACAAGGACATATTATGCTTAGAACATGAAACGTTACATAACTCAGAGTATTAGTTAAACAAATATATAAATATATACTTGTGACTCAAATAACAAACAGCATTTATACAGTCTCAAAAAATCCTGCATCATGTCTATTTGCGACTCTAATTCCCCTGACTATTCCTTTACTTAACAAGACTTAGTTTATTTTTAAAACAATCAATAAGAAAAATCCACTGTTTCATATTACTTGGTGGTTCAATTTAAAAATAATGTTGAGCTACTACAAGCTTTGTTACGGCAGTGTGATTAAATACAAACACATTGGAATCTTTCGGAATGTTCTCATCAATAGCTGCAAGATTAGCAGCACAGTACAAGTAACAAATCTGTATGCTTCAGATAACTTTGAGAAAAATCCCTCACATTCGTACCTATTGAGGAGCTAGTTAGCAACATATTGGACAAAATAGTCCACAAATATAATATATTGAGTTAGGTTCTTTTTTCTGCTTGCAGAAACTAGAAAATGTTTGATAAAAATGATAATGAGTGGAATATTGTTGTTGCACAATCTTGACAGCATCGATATCGTTTCCAAGTTGTGAAAAGTAAGAGAAATACGATTTTTTTAACGTTCATTACTCCATCTATCACTTAGATTATCTAGGTCATGAAGAAAAGGTATCACACGTCCAGAGAAGTGAAAAGAAGGAGTACGTTTACTTCTTCAGAAAAATCTCCATCTCCAGATCCTTTTGCATCTTTTTCAGATGATGGTTTCTCACAACTCCCACAGCATCTTTAAAATCAATGGAGTTAAACATTCTACATAGCCTCAGAGCATATATGATGATACCACTCTGTGCGTGTTGCCATATGCTTCATTATAATAATAATATAGCAAATTGCAATTTAAGAAAAATTACATAGTATGCATTATACAAAAACACCACTATGATACCAATATCCTGTTACATGTATTGTTGAATATTAGGTTACTGGTTACAGGCAATGTGTAAATTATGTATGCAGAGCTTCAAACATTAATAAAATGACAACACAACACAAGAACAATCCCACACTAATTTAGAAAAATAGATTGAAATGTAATAAATTATTTGAGACCAAAACGACACAATTCCTATCAGTATAACCGAAGATATGCAATTTCAAATTTTAAGTTAAAAATGGTGCCTAGAAGCACAAATCACCAACCGTGTCTTTCTGGTCACGCAGGACCGGGATAAAGGGCCTGATTACGATGATGGTGACTCCGCCACCGACGGCTCGTCGGTGGCGGACCCATCAACATCGGCCTCTGTGGTACACCTGCTGCATCGTAATGAGGAATCTGGTGGAGGGACTGTCCGCCACACTTCCGATGGGCTCATGAAGCGCGTCGGTGCATCGGAGGGTCAGTAATCCCTACAGTGAGGGTAGTGCCTGCTCAGGCACAGCCGTAGAGATTACAATGTCCCTTTCCACCTGCCCTTTCATGGCGAGTGACCTGCCATGAAAAGGCAGGTGGAAAGTGACTTTGGGGGCCTCTAGCATGGTCCCTTTTTGCCCCGGCCCTCCACTATAGGGCCCAGGGAGCACCTATGGTGCCCCCTGAACATCCCTGCACCATGTGGCAGGCAACACATGGTGCCTGCCACATAATGCAGGGATGCTTTTAATGTTTTTTTTCTATTGGGGCGTGTGCTGCAGCTCTTAGCATACGCCACAATAGAAAATATACACATTGTGACCGCCGTGAAGGCGGTCACATTATAATCCAGGCATCGGGACCGCCGACTTCAAATCGGGTGGTCCTGCTTCTACCACGGTGCCAGTTGGACAAGAGTCCAACCGGCATTATAATCAGGCCTATAGTTATAGCTCATAGTTCAGGGTGATTGCGAAGGAGCACCCACCAGATACAGGGACCCGGCTAGGCTCCCTGAAAAAAGTAATTTAAATCCTGGTTGAGGAGCTTCGTGAGGATGCATCATGCAGCTGGAGGGTTCCAAAGAGCTGCTCTGTGAGGTCTTGCGTCGTCAATTAGGATGTCCTGTGTCAAAGATGCATCATGCGACGAAGGTGTGAGTCCTGCATCATCGTCAAGGATACTATCGACCAGGGGCTTATGAAGCAAAGGCCTGCTTTGGGGATGCATCGTACAGGAGTGGGTCCAAAGCTGAGCTGGCAGGACACCTTCAACCCATTTCCAAGTGTCAGGACAGGTGTGGCACCACTGACCACTTTGGGGACAAGACTCACGGCAGAGTGAGTCCAGGTGCTGGATGCAAGGGGATTGGAGCATTTTCTCTCACTTAGGCTCTGATCAGGAGGCCAGCCAATTAGCCCTTGAGTCACTCTGATGATTCAAGATGCAGATCCAGTCCTTTCACTCAGGTAGCAGGTCAGTAGGCAGCAGGGCAACAGAGTAGTAGTCCTTCTTGTAGAGCAGCACAGCAGTCCTTCTAACTCTTCCGCAGGTTCAGAGGTGTATTGAAGAGTTGGGACTGAGGGTCCAATATTTACATCTGGTGCCCACTTTGAAGTAGGTGAAGGTACTGGAAGGTTCCACTCCCAGAGGTGCTTGGAATTCTGTGCCTCCCTGCTCTGGCCTCAGATTGTCTGGGATCACAATAGGCTACTGCCAAACCCTTTACAAGTCTGCTCAGGCAGAGCTTTTGTGGTATGCAAGTGTGGTAGGTGACAGCTCCTTCCCTTCATCAAGTCAGAAATGGCCCATCCAGACAACACATATGGCCCTTTGTTTCACTGTCTGGGAGCAAGACACAAAGACCAACTGCCAGCTAAACCTAGTCACGTCACCCAGTAAACAGACTTTAGGCACCACATGCTTGGGATAACAAAATTCCAACTTTCTAAAAGTGACATTTTTAGAATTGTGACATAAAATCCAACTTCTCCATTAAAGAGGACTTTAAGTTATAATTCCTAAAGCACTAAACTCGACATTCTTACCTGCTCCCAATTGAAAGTTATTACTTCTTAAATGTAACAGGTTAACCATATGTTATCCTATGGGAGAGGGATGCCCAACAGCAGTGAAAAATTATTTTAGGGTTCTTCACTACCCAAGGAGTGACATGTATGTAATAAAAAGGGAGGTTTGAGCCTGGCAAGAGGTTCATCTTGTCAGGTCGAGAGGGCAACTTAAAATTGCACACACATGCTGCCATGACAGGCCTGAGGCATCTTTAAAGGGCACAATTGGTGCTATTGTATTCATAGGTGGTTGATGTAGGTGTTTCATATGGCATTATGGTCAGACTGCATTAGTGTTTCTGCTGCCATGGTCACCTAGTGGAATGTTTAGTGGCCTGTGAGAAATGCCAGCTTTAAATGGTGTTAGGTGCACCTTAAAGATTTGCATGGGCAGGGAAATGCCAAACTTCAAATTGTCCCTCTTGTACCTAAATATACCATAATCTTAACGTTTTGAGCTTGGCTAGACTTATACAGGCCCCTTCCATGATGGTGATTTGTTTTCTCCAGATTTCGTAGCCTGAAGCTCTTAAACCTAGATGGGCCTAACCTATTCCCTGTGATGTCATTTTCTATATCATATATAAAGAAGCACTGTCATGAGATAGATGCATTGCAATGGATTTTTTTGCTCATTTTCCATAACATCCACCATCCTCTAGCGGCTATTTCTGTCACCGATTTGTTTCTATTTTGCATCTAAATTTCTTTAGGACACCTGACTAAACCTTCCAAAGTATGTTGCAAATTACACTATTTTTATGGAAAAGTCTTCAGACCATATTGCAGGAAATCAGATTGAACCATTAATACATTTTGATTCTCGTTTGTCATTCTTCAGGAGACAGATACACTGTGATGGCCCAAGTTTTGACACCATTTCTGCAAGTGGACTGAATGCAGCTCTTCCACATTACAGGTAAGTAACTGGGCTGCTCCAGTTTATGTAAAGGAATCTTTATATGTACGAGAACCTTTAAATCTATAATGTCTTCGGTTGCTGGTATTCAGTAAGTTGAAAACTACTTGCCTTTGAGTAGGCTCCCATCTCAATTGACAATATGCAAACGTTGGACAGAGCATATTCAAGCTGGTGTCTTTTTTAGGGCACCAATTAATAACCTTTTAGAGTATGTTTGAGCAAGAGTGGTCTGGGGTGAGATGATTTAACTGTTTCATTTCACTTGTTGGGGCCCTAGCGAGCCAACTTTTGGCAAGCAGTGCCAAAAGCTCATCATTACTCTAAGCGACTTTTCATAGGACCCAGACCAATTATAATGAAAATGATATAGACATAGGTGCCTCGGGTGTGCTAACAGAGATGTAAATGTTAGGTCTACAGTTAGAAATGATGCCCTGAATTTTCATGACTTCTTTGATTAGTAAGGTTAAGGCTTCTTCATCATCACACCAGGTTGTCTTCATAATATAAATCCTTATGAAAAAGAACAAGTGAGTAAATTAGAAGTAGGGCTAGCTTTTCTTTATTTTATTGAAATGATGACTTCAGAGTTCTAGAATTATAATATCATGAAGGTAAGCATACATAGGTAAATTAGATGTATTATTGTTTAATCCACTAATTTGTACATGGAAGGAAAATATATATTCAAGGTCCGTAGTGTGGAGTTAAGAATAGCAAATCCATTCTTACCGATATACAATTACCATAACAATATTACAGAAGATTATACTTTGGTTACAATATACTAGCAGGACGATATTTGTTGATATTGTGACATACAAGCATATGTATAGTTATCTGTCATTCACCTGGCTACTGTAAGGATTTTCATGGCAAACTTCAGGGTTTATTTTTTATTTATTTATTTTAACATATTTATAGAGCGCACAGCTACTCAGATTAGTGTCCCGGCGCTGGCGGACAGAGCGGATAGGAAGAGGCACAAGTGTGGAGTAGAGTCCGAATTACTGCTGGAACAACCATGTCTTCAGTAGTTACCTGAAGTGCAGAATATCAGGCGCTTGCCTGACTTTTAAAGGAAGTTCATTCCAGAGGTGAGCGACCTGGACTTGGAAGGAGCGCCCTCCCAAGCGGGCACGGTTGAATTTAGGCACACTCAGCCTATGTTGGTGAGATGATCTGAGTGCTCTACCAGGTATGTAATAGCTCACTCTTTTCCTAAGATAGGTGGCCCCAAAACCATGCAGGGCCTTGAAGGCGATGGAGAGGGCTTTAAACTTAATTCTGTGTCGGATGGGAAGCCAGTGCAGCTTCTTTAGGCGGGGAGAGATATGGACTATGGGGCCCAGCATAAGGATGGCTCTTGCGGCCGTGTTCTGCATGACCTGGAGTTTCCCGAGGAGGAATTCTGGGAGACCCAGATAGAGGGCATTAGCGTAGTCCAGCCTGGAGGTGATAAGGGCCTGGACCACGGTCCTTCTATGGGAGAGGGACAACAGGGGAAGAAATCTCCGGAGCATTTTCAGGGTTCCGTAACAGGTGCCCACCTCAGATCGAACTTGAGTCTTCATGTTCAATGAGTTGTCCAGTTTGACCCCTAAGTTTTTGGCTACTCCCACCGAGGACTGCGGGGGGGACATATCAGGTGGCCACCACTGTCTCTAGACATCCTGGTCCGACACTCCGAAAAGAATAACTTCGGATTTAGCGGAGTTGCACTGAAGCTGGTTGTGACTAAACCAGGAAAAGACCTGTCCTAAACAGTTCCTTATTTTGTCGCCATCCAGAGCCTCTATCTTCTTACAGGTAAACAGAAGCTGGGTGTCGTCAGCGTAGGATATTGTCATGGCTCCAGCCGCATCGGCCAGCAGGGCGAGAGGGGCCATGTAGAGATTAAATAATAATGGGCTCAGGATAGAGCCCTGAGGAACACCCACCTCCGTGGGAGGCATGAGGGAGGAGAAAGGTGGGTTCCAGACTTCCTGCCTTCGGTCTTGTAAGAATGAAGAGAACCACTTCAACACCGTCTGTGAAGAGGTTTCTGTGAATAGATTCAGTAGATAGGTAATGGTGTTATTGTAATGGGGGATTTTCATGTGGATGTGAATTCCCTTTTAGGAAATGTCCTTTTCATGTTACAAAGTTTCAGTTCTAACCAGTGTTTACAGGGTCCTGCCAATAAACCTGTGCAATTTTAGAGTTAGTATTGAATTTCGGTGCATCTTTGCCAGATGTTTATCCTGTTGGAATTACTGCTTGATCCTTTTCAAGATATCCATTCTGATAAAACAAGCACAATCTTATAGAGTTGCCAAGCCCACATATATTTTTTTTATTCTATTAATTCAAGATTCGCACTTATACAGATACTACAATGGATGTCATTTACAGTGGCCAGGCTAATTGCCTTATGTTTCGTTCACCACTCATGTGGCCATGGTACAGTTGGATCAAAAGTAATAATCAATAGTTTCCATTGCAGAGAATAATGTTCAATCGCAGGATGCATTTTATAGTCAGAAAAAGAGAAAGAGTGCGATTACAACAAACCAGGAGGGAACGAGGAAGGTTACAGGGAAAGAGAGTTGGGGGGGGGGGTGACCGTTCAGGCTCGCTCGCCTAGTCAGAGGGGTTGATACCGGCCGCACCTGTGTGCATGGCTAGGGTATCTAGTGTTACTCCTGATCACCCAGGATCTGAGGGTTCAAGGCCCCTTGTCCTCTGCGTGTGATCGCATATATAGTTGCAGCAGGCCCCATATATCTTTAGGCTGGGGTTGCGTGGGCATTAGGTCCCAGTAAATAGACAACTGTTCTTGACTAAACACCGTGGCTCTGAGCTCCTCTTTTTGTGGTACCTGTTTCCTACCCCATTTCATTGCAATGCGTCACTTAGCAAGTAGTAGAAGCAAGGCAGTAAGCTTTCTGCCATCAGTTGGTAAGTCCCTAACATGTCCAAGCAGCACCGTCAGTGGGGATCTCTCCATGGGTATGCCCGTCATTTCCTCTATATGGTTAAAAATGGTCGCCCAGTAGCGTTGAATTTGGGGGCACTTCCATGCAAGATGAAGGAAAGTTGCACTGGGCAAGCTACATTGCTGGCACCGTGCCTAAGTGATCAGGCCGGCATTTTGAAGCTAAGCTGGTGTGCTTTATAGTATGTGGAGGAATTTAAAGTATATAAGATGCAGTCTCTAGGTCAGGGAGAGTGCTCGCGCTTGCATGCAGCAGAATGTCCATTGTTCCTGTGTGATTTAGATGCCAATCACCGTTTCCCACTCTTGATGGGCGCACGGTGGACGCACTGGAGCTGTGTGTTGCATATCTGTGTATAGGTGCCTGATTAGCTTATGTGGGGAGGGATTCTACAGAAAGCGTGCCAAGGTTTGGAATGAGGGAGGCGCAGCTGGAAAGGAGAGGAGGCAGGCACGCAAAGCATCGTGCAGCTGGTATTATGTAATCTTTTCTAAAGTGGTTAGCCCTTCCCCCTCTCTTACTTGGTGAGGTGGGATAAAGGTACCCTCCGGGAACACATCCCCCATTTTAGTGAGCTGCATGGATCGCAATCTAGCACAAGGGCCAGCCTCCACCAAAAGCGGGACTGTTGGATTCTTGAGCAAGGGGACCAATGGGGCGTTCATTGCTTCCTGTTGCGTTCTCCGGCACAGCCCATGCCAACCCCACACCGTGCACCCCACCAGGTCAATCTCGGTCCGAGGTTGGGTTGTGTCTAGTATAAAGCCAATGAAAGGGGAAGAGGGGCCACCTGATCGTGCTCGGGTGCAGTGTGCGCCATACATTGTGTAAGGTATACCCAGGGGTAGGCAAACTGCTCTTGGGCGTGCCAATAGTATAGGTCAAAATCCGGTGCACCTAGTCCGCCAGGCTCAAATGGGAGGGTGAGAATCTCCCAGGTTATTCTGGCCTGTCAGCCTGCCCGTGCAAGAGTAATCATGTTTGAGCGTAGCCGCTTCCTAAAGCTGTGGGTGAGGGGGAGTGGGATATTCGTGAAAAGGTATAATTAATATTACACAATTTCTCTACATTCCTGTTCACCTGAATACCTAAATGTCTGACGGGTGTGGATGGTACCATTTAACAAAATTGAGGGTATTGCTCTGACATTCTAAACTGTACTAGAATTTCTTCAATTTCTGTTTTATTAATTTGTATAGCATAAACGTTTAGAAAACATTTCAACGACGTAAAATGTCCTGGCCAGGTCCACATTCCCAGGGACTTGATGGGCTCACTTATAGTGTGTTTCTGCGAAAACATATTCAGCTAAACTTGATCAGCTCATTTCTTAGAATAGACTAAGGAGAGGCTCAAGAACAAAGCATATAAGTGGCGCAGATAGATGACGGCACTCTTCAGTGCCCTAATGAATGAAAATGGTCTTAGCTGCTTTAACATCTAATGACAATGCTGTGGTGGCCCCCTGACACAGATTGGCGAGTAGTCTCATGAGCTGGGTTGGGAAATTCATGTGTTGTGGTACTTTCTTTAGAAACTCCCAGTTCACAAGTCAAACTCTCTCCATCAAGGAATCGCAAAGTAAGGGGCTCTTTTTTTAAATTATTTATAGCATAGTCCCGGAAAATGTATTTTGGCAGCAAGCACTCCCCCCTTATAAAACACGTTTGATTTACTTTACCAATTTATGTATAATACTAGCTAATATTATATCTAAAATGTTCATCAACATATGACAGAGTTAGAGGACGATTATGATCCAAAGATCAGATGATCATCCCCAGGTTTGTGAAACGTCAGGTGTAGACCACTGGTAAATATTCTGACATATATGACTTTTATCTGCAGTGAGCATTTATTTTGTATATTTTATATAACCCCTACAGCACATGATGACGTAATAGCCAGACTGCTTTCCTCCACCACCGCAGGTTGTATGAGCACTGCTTGTACTCCTGTTGTAAATTTACGTTTCCACTTCTTAAAAAAAAATGTTATCTTAGATCCTGAGGGATTAAGTTGTTCAGTGTGTAGATCCCGAAAAATAAATGTAAAAACTCTAATGTACGATTTTTTCTGCTCCTCTACCTGTCATTGGATCGCTTAAATGTTTAATGCTATTATTATGTATACTGGTTTTGAGTCCAGGCCAGAAATCTACTCACCTCATGACTTTCTTTGGCGGAGGTTTGATAAACTGTCTCTTCTCTCATACTCCTGACCCAGCATATATTTGTAGCCTATGTTGTTCTAAAAAAATGTATCAGTATTCCACAAGCATTACAGTTTCCTACTTCTGTAATGGTGATATATCAAAGCAGCCCCTCTTTGACAATTAATAAAGATTGAAACAGTAACTTTCACTGGTAATTTCAAGCCAAAATACATATGTATTACCAGTTTGGTAATGAGAGTTTATTTATTTATTTATTTATTTATTTAAACAGTTTTATATAGCGCTGGCTAGACCTGTAGGTATCAGAGCACTTTACATAAGGTCAACAATGTTACAACAATGATAACAATTACATGTTACATCAAATATGTGAGACACATTAACAGGAGGGACAAATAGGGAGGGAAAGGGGAGAGGGGGAATAAGAAGGAAGAGGATGATGGGGAAGACGGAAGAGAGATAAAGGGAAAGTCAGCCCAAAGACCGAGTGGGTAGGTGAAGGCCAGGTAGATAATTCAAAGCCAGTCTCCCCTATAGCTCTCTAGGAAGCTCCAAAGGGCATCGGTCAGAAGGATTGAAAGAAAGGTGACAAGGAGAAAGCAGAACGGCAGAAATACGATGGGGGGGGCAAGACAGGGAGAAGGGGAGAAACTGTGCCCAAGGTCCGGCTGGGCAGGTGACTGTCAGGGAATGAACCGAGGCCAATCTCCTCATTAGATGAACAGAGCAGCTCCACCTGGCGTAAGACAAAATGCTCGGACTCCGTTGTCAGGGTAGAGATTATGTGTACTCAGGGCGAGCAAGTAGAGAGGGAAGTAGTAGAAGGGGAGTGAGAACGGAGTGGACAAGGGGGAGGATGGAATAAGAGATAAAGGGAAAGTCGGCCCAAAGAACGTATGGGTAGGTGACGGTCAGGGAGGTGATAGAAAAGCCAGTCTCCCCTATAGCTATCTAGGAAGCTCCAAAGGGCATCGGTCAGAAAGATGGAAAGAAAGGTGACGAGGAAAAAGCAGAATGGCATAAATACGATGACGGGGGTGGGCGAGACAGGGAGAAGGGGAGAAACTGTGCCCAAGGTCCTGCTGGGCAGGTGACGGTCAGGGTATGAACCAAGGGTAATCTCCTCATTAGCTGAGCAGAGCAGCTCCACTGGGCGTCGTACAAAATGCTTGAACTCCGCTGTCCGGGTAGGGGTCAAGTGTACTCAGGGGAATGTCAGAATAGAGACTGTGGGGGGGGGGGCCATGGTCCGAAAGAATTCCAGACGTCTTCATGAGGTCAGGCACAGTCCTGGCAGTGTTTTGTAAGTAAAAGTAAAAGATCAGAAAGGGGTGGGAAAGTCATCACTGTCAGCCATTGGGGTCGGGCATCCTGGGCTCCTTTTCCACACTGTGAGTGTGCCAAGAATGACAGAGTTTAACAAGAAAGGAAGGGCCAGACTCCCAATAGTTCTTAAAAAGGACACAAGATCTCACCATTGCCCTCCACGGGTGGGGGAAGTGGGTCTGCCGAGGTTTCCACGCATATATTCACGTTGTAGCCTGATTTTCAAAACAACAGGCAGGTTTCAGGAAAATGAGTGGCATCTCACTGTTGAATTCAAGGTAATATGTCACGACGAGCTGCCATTTTAGGATCAGGCATCCATGGTTGCGTGACCGTGTCTCGACGTTGCAAGGTTAAGCATGACTGGGGTGGATATCAGAGGAGCCAGTGTGTGGGGGAGCATTCAGTGGGAATAAAGGAGTCCGGAGTCTTAAGAAGCCTCACCTCCAATTTATTGTGGTATGCATGATGGAGGAATCAGGTCGCAAAGGGCCGTCATCATGGGGACAGGCATCAGGAAATTCTTTACTGCATCAAATTAGTTGCTGAGTCAGGCACATACGGGTTGGTCGTAAATTGAACCGGAGTGAAAAGAAGCATTGAAACACACAGCGGGGATCATAAGAAGAGGCCGAAATCAACAGAAAGTCTCTTCTCGCCGTCATTGTGAGCCGCACTGAGGAGGAGCCCAGTCACAAGGAGCCACCATCATGGGATCAGGCTTCGTGGCGGAGTCTGTAGAGTTTGGTGAGGGTGCTAGGCCCTCATTCTGTGCGTAGGTAAATGAGACACGGACACAGTAGTATGGGGATAGGTAATGGGCCCTGAGCACGTGCGCTCAGCCCCTTTATTGGCCAGGGTCATCTGACCTGTGACGCCTGGTGGTGGGTGGGTGTTAGGTGTATTGTTACAGTAGGAACTCAGACACTAGACCGCGTCTTCCGTCAGTACAGAGTCTAAAGTGTCTGAAATGTTAGAGCACTCGTGGGGCCAGTGCGAAGGAGTCCGGTAGTTCGAAGTTGCTCCAGGACGCCAGTTGAAGAGTCCGCCAGTCGCTCCCCTCTGGGGCATCTGTACTGGCCATGGGGGCAGCGAGTTGCGTATCGACGTTTCCTGAGATAAGGCCAACTTCAACTCCGAGGGTTGTTTCCTATCAAATTTTCGTACATGTCTCTCCCCTGAGGCGGAAAGCCGGGGGTCTAACTTGCTAATCCCTGATTTTTAAAAGTGTGCTTTTCATTTTACTGTGGCTCATTTGATGTTTACTTTGGCATTTTTTTAAACACCTATTCACTTTGCTGCTAGCCCTGATCACGCCACATCTCGAACCCTGCTCCCCGCGCAGCCGATTAGGTGCTGACACGGTGGGAGAAAGGGTTGAGCCGCCATATTGGGTGGAGGAAAGGGTTGCGGTCCAGCTGCTGGCCGCCTCCCACCCCCCTCTCACATCGATAATAGGACTATGACATCCCGTCCGCGCAGCGGGCGGGCGCAGCGGGCGCGCCAAAGGCAAGCCCGTCTGGGCCCGTCCGCGCCAAGACCGGGCCTAGGGCCACGACCCCTGGTCCCGAGAGTACAGGGGTCTATACCACGTATTCGATAACAGAACTTATCCAGCTTCGGCCACCCTTCTGTAGCAACAGTATATGACAAGATCCAGCGAATATTTTAAGGACTACTATCACAAGCTGTCCAGACTGTAAGTCTTCACTACCTTTCATTAACAAAACTGCTATCCCCAGGAATGGTAATAATAATAAACCTATAAAAATAACTATAGCACTTATCAATGCCCGCTCTCTGGCTAGGCATAGACAGGATATAGCAGAGCTGATCACTGACCGAAACATAGACATACTATTTGTTACAGAGACCTGGATGGACAGTGCGTCCGATCCCGATTTAGTGGTTGCTGTACCTCAAGGATATACGGTCGATCGACAGGATAGACAGGGAAAGAAGGGAGGTGGTCTGGCAATAATCTCCCGTAATACTTTCACGGTAAGGACGGCTTCAGTCCCTTCACCAACATGCGAAGCGATGGAATTTGCAATCATGCTGTCCCCCTCACATAATTTTAAAGGAGCACTACTATATAGACCCCCAGGAGCACGCGCTGAATTTCTTTCAAATCTAAACACCATGCTCGAATCTTTAGTGACAGAGGACTCTTTTTCGGTCTTAGGTGACTTTAATTTCCATTTAGAAAAGTTAGATAATAGTGAAACTCAAGCCCTATTGACCGACATGGAAACTTTTGGGCTCTCTCAATTGATCACCTTACCCACGCATGAGGCTGGTCATACACTGGATGGAATTTTTTCCAACTGTAAGGGGATTCATACACAAGACATCCTCCCGCTCCTAGGGTCCGGTCATCATGCCATTTTTTGCACAATATCAATTAATTACGCCCCTATAAATAAGGCGGTTGCACTCAGTCAGGGGCCTCTTAAGGTCTTGAAGGATATAAATAACGTAAAACTTACAACGCTTCTTGACAAGACTCGCCCAGTCATTTCCACAGACCCAAATATAGCTATGAATCAATACACGGCATGGATGAGCAATGCTATGAATGCATTGGTACCAAATAAAACAATCTCAAGAAATAGGACGGCGCCATCCGCACCTTGGTTCATGGAAGATCTTAGAAAACAAAAGCAAATTTGCAGGAACCACGAAAGACACTGGCGCAAAGCCTATGCTACGGAAAATAAATTTCGTTATAAGGAGGAACTTGCAATTATAAAAAGATGACCACTGAGGCGAAAAGGAAGTTCTATAGTGAACAAATCGAAAATGCAAAGAACTCCAACAACTGTACGAGGTAGTGAAGAAATTGGTAGGGAAAGCACCTGATGCTGCCCCCCCCTTCACAAGCCCTTTGCAAAAGTCAACAATATCTATTTAGAGTTCTCATCTAAGGATAATTCCATCGCCTATCCAACTAATACTATACCTCCCAAATGCTCCTTAACTCAATTTAAAGAAATTAATGAGTTACAAATAACTGATATTATTAAACTCATAAAAACAGGATCAGCTTTGGACCCATGTCCACCCAAAGTTCTCTTTCCTATAATTGACTCAATCACGGAGGTAATTATGCAAATATGCAATGCCATGTTTAAATCAGGGATCTACCCCGATATGTTAAAAAACACCCTTCTAAACCGCTTTTTAAAAAAACGCATCTGGATAAAGATGAACTGAAGAACTTCAGACCTATAGCCAGTCTCCCTTTCTTGGCTAAGGTCGCAGAGAGAGCAATGAATTGTCAGTTGTCTGAATACCTTGAGGAACATCATTTGGTAGACGATACGCAGTTCGGCTTCCGTAAGCTTCAAGGCACGGAAACCGCTCTCATCAAAGCCGCCGAACATATTAGACTCATTAGAGATCAGTGAGGGACGGCAGTGCTTGTATTACTTGATTTATCTGCGGCCTTTGACACGGTCGATCATTCTATTCTGATCGACCGTGTCGCTAACATCGGCATTCAACTCAGAGCTAAGAACTTGCTGGCCTCCTTCCTGGCGGGAAGAACACAGACTGTCACATTAGAACCATTTCAGTCGGCCGAACTGTCTCTACCCTGCGGGGTTCCTCAGGGCTCATCCCTTAGTCCGACACTTTTTAACATCTATGTGTCGGACCTAGCTAGAGTTATTAAATCATATGGGATGAGCCTTACCTCCTACGCCGACGACACACAGTTGGTGCTCGCCATTAACAATGATGGAGAAGAGGTGGCTGAACGCTTTCAAGAAGGCATGCTGGCCATCAAAGACTGGATGGCCAGTAATTGCCTTAAACTTAACTCTGAGAAGACGGAGGTTGTCATCTTTGGAAAACTCTTCCCGGTATGGTCATCCTCTTGGTGGCCTTCTGGGATCTCTGCCTATCCCTGTCCCAAGGGTCAGGAATTTGAGAATCATTTTCGATGACAACCTTAACTTTGTCCCCCATGCCAACCAAGTAACCTCAACAGCATTCCACAAGTTAAGACTGATAAAAAAATCAATCATCCCGTTCCTACCAGATAGTCCTGGGAAAACACTGGTAAGCACGCTGGTACTTCCTTCATTCGATTACTGTAACAATAGACCCTGTGCCTCATGGGAACAGTCCAGTCCGAACTACCAAGCCATGTCTTTCCCAGACCGGAATCAAGCATCCAAGGACCGGTTTCTGGCTATCAGCCTTCATCAGCCTGGATAGCTTGACTCCAGTGGTGTGGAGAGCCTGAGACTCACGTCTGAGCATCCCCAGCCCACTCGGGGTGAAAATTGCAAAAAACACAGTTGATGGACAGAATGTAGAACAATGTCATACATTCACCCTGATTTGCTGATAGCTGATTTGCATATAGCCAGTGTCTAACCCAGGGTGGTGTGGAGTGCAAAAAAACGATGGATTTAGGCCCAGATCCTTGTACTGGGGTGAATGTATGACATTGTTCTACATTCTGTCCATCAACTGTGTTTTTTGCAAATTTCACCCCGAGTGGGCTGGGGATGCTCAGACGTGAGCCCCAGGCTCTCCACACCACTGGAGTCAAGCTATCCAGGCTGATGAAGGCTGATAGCCAGAAACCGGTCCTTGGATGCTTGATTCCGGTCTGGGAAAGACATGGCTTGGTAGTTCGGACTGGACTGTTCCCATGAGGCACAGGGTCAGAGCTGATTTGCATATAGCCAGTGTCTAACCCAGGGTGGTGTGGCGTGCAAAAAAACGATGGATTTAGGCCCAGATCCTTGTACTGGGGTGAATGTATGACATTGTTCTACATTCTGTCCATCAACTGTGTTTTTTGCAAATTTCACCCCGAGTGGGCTGGGTATGCTCAGACGTGAGTCCCAGGCTCTCCACACCACTGGAGTCAAGCTATCCAGGCTGATAAAGGCTGATAGCCAGAAACCGGTCCTTGGATGCTTGATTCCGGTCTGGGAAAGACATGGCTTGGTAGTTCGGACTGGACTGTTCCCATGAGGCACAGGGTCAGAGCTGATTTGCATATAGCCAGTGTCTAACCCAGGGTGGTGTGGAGTGCAAACAAACGATGGATTTAGGCCCAGATCCTTGTACTGGGGTGAATGTATGACATTGTTCTACATTCTGTCCATCAACTGTGTTTTTTGCAAATTTCCCCCCCGAGTGGGCTGGGTATGCTCAGACGTGAGTCCCAGGCTCTCCACACCACTGGAGTCAAGCTATCCAGGCTGATGAAGGCTGATAGCCAGAAACCGGTCCTTGGATGCTTGATTCCGGTCTGGGAAAGACATGGCTTGGTAGTTCGGACTGGACTGTTCCCATGAGGCACAGGGTCAGAGCTGATTTGCATATAGCCAGTGTCTAACCCAGGGTGGTGTGGAGTGCAAAAAAACGATGGATTTAGGCCCAGATCCTTGTACTGGGGTGAATGTATGACATTGTTCTACATTCTGTCCATCAACTGTGTTTTTTGCAAATTTCACCCCGAGTGGGCTGGGTATGCTCAGACGTGAGTCCCAGGCTCTCCACACCACTGGAGTCAAGCTATCCAGGCTGATGAAGGCTGATAGCCAGAAACCGGTCCTTGGATGCTTGATTCCGGTCTGGGAAAGACATGGCTTGGTAGTTCGGACTGGACTGTTCCCATGAGGCACAGGGTCAGAGCTGATTTGCATATAGCCAGTGTCTAACCCAGGGTGGTGTGGAGTGCAAAAAAACGATGGATTTAGGCCCAGATCCTTGTACTGGGGTGAATGTATGGCATTGTTCTACATTCTGTCCATCAACTGTGTTTTTTGCAAATTATTTTAGCATCCAGCTCTTCTGTCAGGAAGATCAGCGGAGTCAGATAGATATTAAAAAGCAGAGGACTCAAAGTAGAGCCCTGAGGGACTCCTGTTGATAACTTCCTGGCAGAGGATGAAAAGGAGGGCATCCAGATCTGCTGGGTGCGCTCATCCAAGAAAGATTTTAACCAGGCCCACACTGCACCAGAGATACCAATGGAGGAGAGCCGTGCAAGAAGGAGCTGGTGAGGCACCGTATCGAAGGCGGCAGAGAGGTCCAACAAAATCAGGGCCGCTCTGCCACCCCCATCCAAGCACTCCCTAACCGCCTCTGCCATCTCCACCAGCAAGTGTCTCTGTGCTGTAGGATGTTCTAAATCCAGATTGGGCTGGGTGAAGAGCCCCAGATGTTTCCACAAAGGTCTCAAGCTGGTGGAAGACCACCTTTTCGCACACTTTGGCCAGCGCCGGCAATAGAGAGATAGGGCGAAAGTTGGTAGGTACCGAGGGGTCTCCAGTCGGTTTTTTGAGAAGAGGAAGAAGTTTGGCCTGCTTCCATTGTGCTGGTACAGTAGCAGACTGAAGAGACCGATTAATGATAACAGCAGCTTCTGAATAAACAATCTCTGCTACCCCTGCTGAGGCTCTAGCTGGGCATGGGTCCTAGGGGGAACCAGACTTAACAGATTTAAGAATAGCAAGAATGTCAGAATCCTCTGCCTGCAAAAACTGAGAAAACGAGGTGCTAATGAGTTTGCAGGGCGGGGGAGCTATGGATGACGAGATCCTCTGCTCCACCAAAGGTGATCCCAAACTATCTTGAATGGATTGTATTTTATTAATAAAAAAAGCAGAAAGCTTCTCACACCATTGGGGGCAAACTGGGAAAGTCTTTTGTTCCGCACAAGGGGACAGAAAACTTCTGACAATAGTGAAGATCTCCTTACTATTGTTGTTGGATTCGTGATTCTTTCAGCATAATAAACGCTTTTGGCTTTCCTAACAGCTGCATAATAATCTCTCTGAGCCGCGCGAAGAGCAGATTTAGCCGCAGGGCAATACGCCACTGGCGTTCCAATTTTTACAGCTGAGATTTGACTCTTTAAGAGACGGCGAAAACAAAGGGCTAGAAGGGGAGGACCGATGATGCCTGTTAGCCGGAGGTTTAGAAGAGAATTCAGATCCCTGACTAACCCAGGTATTAAAGCAGTCCACCGCGCCCTTAGGATCATCTGCGGGAGCCACGTGAGTGCATATCAGGGCCTCAGATAGTGCAGGGATATTGATCTTCCAGGTAGGCGTGCCATGAGTCAAGACCAGAGTAGGAGAGGGTTTCCCCGTGTCACACGAAAACCTTATCAAAGAATGGTCGGACCATGTAAAAGGGAGCGGATCCATGACATACATGTCAAACTTAGAACACAACAGGTCAATCAGGTGGCCCCCGTGTGTGTTGGCTTCTTGACCCACTGGGTCAGCTGAGTCAGAGCAAATAGGTCAAGCAAAACTGCGGGGTCCAGAGCCTCCGGTGTGTCTAAATGAATATTAAATTCACCCAGAAGAATACATTTTGGGAAACGAAGATCACGAGGGGCAACAACATCCCCCAGAGTCTTCAGGAAAGCTCCAGAAGGGCGGTACGCCAGTGTGCCCCCCAACGTGAAGTGGGGTGACAGAATGAAGGTAAAATCCAGGGCTTCCCCCTCCACCAAATCCTTAGAAGTTTCACACGTGAAGGCCCAAGCTTCCCTGAAAACCATAGCCGTGCCCTCCTCTCCCAGTTGTGCGATCAGCACGCACTAAATGATACCGCCAAGGGACAGCAAGCTCGACCACCGGTGTGCATGACTCACTTAACCAAGTTTCCGTAATGAATAAAACGTCTAACTTGTTATCCAGAATTAACTCATAAATGTTAAAAGCATGTTTAACCATCGAACGTGCATTAATTAGAGCCGCAGAAATTCCAAGCTCCCTGGCCGCCTGCGGACCCTTGCCGGGCAGTTTAGTGTCAAAACAGAAGTTGCAGATGGAACATATGCTAGAGAGATTATGTATAACGGCCCACTATTTATTTACCACACAGGGTCGCAAATCGAGAGCCAGCAGTTCACCACAGCTATAAACTAGCCTGCTCCCCAAGGCGGCTGACTCCAAACCGGCAGCATGACCGGCACTGGGCACTCCCGGGGTGCGGACGGGCGCAGACGGGCTTGCCTTTGGCTCGCCGGCGGCGTGACTGCGGGAGCATGGGTAATTTATACGTCTTCCCTCCCCCAGCTAGAGCGCAAACTTGCGTCCCCCCGGGATCCGGGACTCCCAAGATGGCGCCCTGCCCTCCACTCAATCGGCATTGAGAGCCGCGGTGGACCGGGGCAGGGACAGCACACCTCCCTGGCTGAGAGACCGTGTAAGTGCGAGCCAAATTCAAGGGGAAACAGAAAAGAAATGTAGCAGCAAGCAAGAACGATGTTTAAAATAGCAAAGTCTTAAAAGCATAAAAATAGTGAGCACTCAAATGTAGAGCTCCAGGTCACATTAAGCATCCGTAGACAAATTAATTAATCTCACAAACAGCCTCAGTTCAAACTGTTCGAGCAGGGACTGCCACTACCTGCTCAAGCCGCCGCGAACCCTGCACTGCCTGCCAATTTATACGTCTTCCCTCCCCCAGCTAGAGCGCTAACTTGCGTCCCACCGGGATCCGGGACTCCCAAGATGGTGCCCTGCCCACCACTCAATCAGCATTGGGAGCCGCGGTGGACCGGGGCAGGGACAGCACACCTCCCTGGCTGAGAGACCGGGTAAGTGCGAGCCAAATTCAAGGGGATACAGAAAAGAAATGTAGCAGCAAGCAAGAACGATGTTTAAAATAGCAAAGTCTTCACAACACAGCGGTACTATGCAATAGTCACACGATAACGCATCAAATGACTGCGTTAAAACCAAAGCGACGCCGCAAAAATGCGAAACACAAATGAAAAATAAGTTGCGATGAGGCCAAACTCGATACAAAACGCAGCAAAAACCAGCCACAGGCCTTCATAACCCACGCGTCAGGTGTGAAAATGCACCGTAAAAGCAGAGTTAAAAAACGGTGAGATGACAACGTACGAGCACAACCCCACAGCTGTGACGCAGAACAAATTATCCTTGTCCCACATCAGATAGGCATTTCCACAAAAACAGCCACAATGTATATTGACGTGCATTCAGTATGTAACCTGCGCCAATGCGGAAACATACATGGAACACACTTTGAAACCGCATCTCCTCTTCACATTGTAGAGGGACAATCAACACCCCCTGCACACCGACGTCCCAAGTCCATGATCAAACAATAATGAAAGCATGAACTAATGTAGGGGCAGTGACTCCCCCTTACGTACATGTCGCCATGTCATGGGACTTAAGTCACAGGGGGCACCCCTGCATCATGGCGGCTTATAACAGAGCCCAAAAGAAGCCCTGTTGTCACTTGTAGGTCACAAATGACAGCCAAAATGGAATGAATTGGGACACATGTGAAACGCCGCATAGTGGGATACCATAACAACGGTGACAGACAGTACTGGCAGTTCGAATACGTGACACACCCACCATTCATTAACAAATTCCAAAATTCTCAGCACCACATGTCGGACCCACACTTGCCTGAGTGAAGTGCCTGTACAGATGAGTGACATGCACGCAGGGAATGTGTTTTGAAATGCATTTATTTTCACATGCTGTGCATGTGGGCAGTCATCGTACTGTCGCATTAATGCTAAGGACCGTTACAATGTGATGTCAACCAGAGAAGAAATTGTCAAAGATGCAGTCCCTATGGGCTATTCCTGCTGCGGCTGCAGTGGGGTGTGGTCCACCTGCCTCATCGTCATCATCATCGTCCGGTGCATCTGGCACTCGTATCCATGGGGATTTGCTGCATACACATATGTTGTGCAACACACAACATGCAACGATCATCTTGAGCACGAAGTCTGGGCTGTACAGGAGCCTTCCACCTGTGACGTGCAGGCACCTGAAATGTAACTTCAACACGCCAAAAGTGCACTCCACGATGCCCCTGGTGCGTTTGGGGGCCAAATTATACTGCCTATGGGCCTGTGTGTTTGGGGCTCGGAGGAGTGTCATCATCCAAGCGCATATCCTTGGTTACATGTGACAGTGCAGAGAGACATGAGTCAAGACTACATACTGCGTGATGTGTTGGCAGGCTCACTGGTTCATTGGTGTGTGATATGTGTGACTTAGTGATTCCTGTATGACATGAACTGTTTGTTGCAAATGAGCGGCATCAATGTGTCTTAAGTCGCCTCATTGATGCACCTCCCTCCCCCCCTGGGATAGTCACTAGTGTGAGCAGTGCAGTTGCATCACTTGCTCCCCTACGGCACACCATTGTTATGCCTGTCTGGGCATGTCCACAAGCCTCACTACGACACAGTGATGTTGTGTGCAGAAGGTGGCCGCCAAGTGTGTGAAGGCCCATTGTAAGGACAGGGCTGATACAGATGTAGAGCACCTGCCTGGCTGAGCTCGCCATGCAGTTGAGGGTAGATCTTTGGTTCATGCTCCGCTAATAGCGACACACACAACAGTTGGCATGTGTGATCCCTGAATCCAAGTTGACATGCCCCCCCATGTACCCCTTCAGCCGAGCACGCACACCGGGGGCATGCCACATGGCATGCCACATAGCAAAGTTGTCGATTGTGTGACGGGTGGTGCATACACTACAACAGAGACACACACACCAGCCATATCCTTGGCAAGGCCTACACCTAACCACACCCAGATCCACGTGTGGAGGAGCCACACCCCTACTCTGTACTGTTGTATGCCTGTCCACCCCGCTTACGCTCACAGGGAGGTACAACGCGATTACATGTACCAGGTCTACACCACTGCCTGTGGTGACATGGTTGCACCTATTGTACACTGCACAATGTAATGTGGAATGGCCCCGGTCCCTCATGCATACATAATTACCACACGGACACTGAGTTAGTTTATGGAACTGGCTACGGACACATGCGCCCCCGGCCCCTTTTATTGCCAGGGTTACATGTCCAGTGATGCCTGTGTTGGATGGGTGTTGGGTAGTGTAAGCCACCCCACAGGGGTTGGTTGGTGCTGTCAACAACCACAACAGTGAGCAGACAATCAGCAGTACAAGGTACGAACAGCAAGGGTCCATGACTTGAGCAGCACAGAGTTAGTATCCCCAGAGGCACTGCAGCCGGCACAGTCAGACTGCCACGGGACGGGGACTTGCAGTGCACTGAGGTAGGGCCACGCGAGCTGAGCGGTTCCTCGTCGATGTCCAAGGAGAATGTCGCAGAGGGTTGGGGGGACAGTGGAAGGGGTCCTTCCAGGGCATGATGCAGAGGGCAGAAGCAAGCAGAAACAGGCAACTGGCGGAGTTAAATGCTACAGACTCCTCTTTTCCACCATGTCAGTATCAGCTACATGATGATGAAGACAACACCCAGCCCATAGACTCAGACGCCACCAAAGTTCAACCAGAGAGTGCTCATGAATTTCGGGGCACATGGTTAGTGGCATCATATCTGAAAGGGGATGCAGTCTGCCATGAAGCCTGTACAATGACATGAACTCTGCCATGAGGAGAGCAAGACCCAGTTCAAATTGTGTGATCTACTCCACCGCAGTGTGTGCCGGAGGCAGCGGTCAGCAGTGGCCCACAGCCACCTGTGGTAGGCATGCGCTGCACAGAGTCAGTGGCACCAGTGCAGTTGTCGGTAGTGTCCGATCACCTCCGTAAAGTGAGCGTTTTCTCGTCCGGACTGAAGCGCGTCTTATTCTTACTCCTCTCCTTGTGTACTGTGACATGAACACTGCCATGAAGAAATCAAGACTCAGTTCCAAAAGTGTTGCCTAGTTGGCCGCGGTATCGGCCAGAGGCAGCGGTCAGCATGGGGTAACCGCTGTCCAGCCATCTCCTCCTGGATCTCTAACACACAACATTGGAATGGCATGTGGATTAGATTTGTGGCTGATGGAGGTAGTAGCACCAGAGTTGAGCGGGTGTGCAGCCTGCGACGATACCGTGTCCTGCCTGATACGGACTGCATTGGATTAGTGTGAGGCCTGCAGGACCACTGTGTAGGCCGAAGGCCGCAGTCAGCAAGGGCCCACAGACACGTTTGGTTGGAGTCCTATGCACACACTTGGTGGCACCACATCAAAGGGAGTATAGTGACATAAACTCAGCCTTAAATAATGTTCTCTGCCATGGTATAATCAAGACTCAGGTCCAAATGTTTGACCTACTTGTCCGCTGTGTATGCTGGTGGAGTACGTCAACGAGAAAGGGGTACTGCAGTCCTGTGTCGCGGAGGCTGTGATTGTCGTAGCAGGTTGCCAGGGTTGCGGACCTCAGGCTTGGAGGTATCATCAGCACGTGGTGGGCACTCTTTGACAAACGCCGGTGTCGGCAGGTGAGCAGTGATGCCTGGATGCTCAGGGGCGGGCAAGAAGGCATCAGGGACCAGCGGCCTGGAGTGCAGCAGGCGCACAGGATCTCAGGCACCACCGCTCACTGCGTCGGCCTCGTGGCGGGGTGAGAGGCACCACCCTGGCATGGATGTTGGCCATTCCGAAAGAGAACCACACCCAGGGCTACGTGCTTTTTATTCACACCCCTACGCTAGCCTGGCGTACGCCGGGCCAGCCCACTCCGCACACGCTTACAGGGGGAACGTAACAAGCTACATTTCCGTGATCTCCCCCACTGGCTTGGGTGACATTGTTGCGTTCATTATCCTCAACACTACCATCACCAGCAGTGCATACTACAGTCTGTCCAGCACATCCATGCCACACTTGGCATTGTGTGCAGTCTCATTCATCGGTCACATCGCCTCCTTCGCACATGCCTGGTTCCCTCCTCTCCTCACATTCTGCTAATGTGTCGCTGAGGTGCCATGCCATTGATGGCTCATGTACATGGCTAGCCCAGGTTCCCACAGTGAGTTGTCCTGTTGTGTCTGGTGGTTGGGAATGTTGTCTGGCATGTTGTATGTGGCTTTGTAACGTGTGCATTCCCAGAGTTGTGAATTGCATGATTATGTATTTGAGGTGTGTGGTGTGTTTATTTGATACTCACCAACAAGCAGTGCATTTCCATAGGTGCCATCCTGGAAGCGCTGGTTGATGATGGACTGTCGGAAGATGTATGAATCATGCACGCTGCCTGGGTAGTTGGCAACAACATTGGTGAAGAGTCCCTGGTGGCCCACTATTGCCTGCACATTGATGGAATGCGTGTGCTTTCTGTTGCGGTAATTGTGTGCTGTGTCAGCAGGGGGCACAAGTAGGACATGTGTGCAGTCAATTGCCACCAACATGTGCAGGAAGCCAGCTATGGTGTAGAAGCCTTGCTTGGTCTCCAGCTGTTCCTGAGCAGTGTGGGGGAAGCAAAGGTACTGGAAGCTGATGATGGCCTCCGGTACAGGATTGAGGAACTTTGATAGAGCTGGCTGTGAGACTCCTCCGACTCTGGCTGTTGTTGGTTGGAAGGTACTAGAGGCCAACAGATGCAGCACAGCCAGCAGCATTGTCTGTGGAGGGATGTTGGTTACCGCTGTGTTGGTACCGTCAGCCTGTGGGCTATGATGTTCAGGATGCGGAGGATGGTTGGCCTTTTGAGCCTGTAGTGGGCAATAATATACTCTGGTGTTAAGTCTGTGAGGCTGGAGCGTTTTCTGAAGGTTCACGGTCTGTGTCTGCGCTGCCTCTGTGGTGGTCCAAGGGAGGGGGGGTGGCGGGCCTCGAGGCGGGTGGGCGGTGGGTGTTGTGGGCCCGTTGGGGCTCCGAGCTGCATGATCAGTAGCTCCATGGCATCCGTTGTCGTTCAGGTGTGGCTCTGGGCTGGGTTCCCTTTTCTGGTGCAGGTTGTCGTCCGACTTTACACCAGGTCAGGGCAGGTGTTAATTTCCTGCTGCTAACGCGCCTTATCTCCTGTTTTTTGTTCTTATCGCCGCTCTGGCCGGTCATTGAGAATGTTGTGGAGTGGTGTTGTCGCGGCTGCATCTCATTAGCGATAGTTGCCGGGGTCATCTGTGGCAAAGTTTTTTGCGGCTGCTATCACAAGTAAACTGGTGATATGGGCTGTTAGCAGCAGCATGTGAATGGGGCGATACATTTATCGCAACTTTGGATGCGATAAAGTGCCGTTAACTCGGCGGTAGCTCCTTGAGAATATGGCCCTAAAATGTCTGTTTTACCATAGCTGACTTGGCTGAGACATGATTAGAAGGCTTTCTGTCAGTGCAGAGACAAAAAAAATACAGCACCCCCAGGCAGAAAAATGGGGGGAAACAGCAGAACATGGATTTCCAGGTAGGCATCAATTGTTCTGGTACGCCCTCTTACACATTTGCTTCCCAGTTTGACATCTTGAATCCCCGGGGCCAGGCCACAAGAATTTTGCTTTACAGAGCTCAATCTTAAAGACCTTAAGCGTTTTTTGAACTCCTGTGAAATAATATGAAGACCGTTTGCAAGGTCCAAATAAACACCTATGGTGTCTGTGAAGGTGTGAAAATACTGTTTCCTATAATAGACGTAAGTTCCTCCATTTTGTGTCTTTTAGTCACCATTTTGGTAAATAAGATGAATACTTTTTTCACAAGTTTGTCAAAGTAAATGTATATAAACTCTCCTCTATTTGAATATTCGATTCTCAGGTTATACATGATTTACAGCAACTCTTTCAGTAGCTCAAAATGTAATATACACTAATGTACATTTGCATGTATAATTAGTGTTAACTGTGAACCTAGTTGGGCAGTAACAACATTTTTACATTGGTAGTCTACCTCTCCGCTCCATCCCTGTGAACACAGGTATTCTCCTCTTATTGTCCCATCCTTTCTGGTCCTCTTACACCTGTACACATTCGATATACTAGACCACTTCACTAAGAGGCCTTTGGGAACAGCAAGTAGTTAACTGCAGAAAACTGTACATATTTGATGGTACTACCATCCCTGTTTGAACCAGTTTTATGTGTGCAGTGTTCCACTTTTTCCACTGAGAAGTCTGAAATGTGTGAGGTAAAAAGTTTTTGAAGCAGAAAAAGTAAACTTATGTTTCATCGAGGGGCTCTCCTTTGAAAACGTGTTACTTTATATTTCAGACCATCAGATGAAGTCAACCGGAAGCTTTCTGTAAATGAAATTTACTTGATTGATTCTGGAGGGCAGTACATGTAAGTCATTATTCAAATTACTTTCTAGTAATTTTGAGTAGTAGGTTAAATATAAATGGCATATATCGACTAAATACTGATCCCCATGGCAGGATCACGACAGCAACTATCAACATTAATTGGGTAAACTGAACTCTACGTCTATATGATGCTTACTTCATTTAATGACAGTATTTAATCAAACCAAATAGTTGTATCGATGTTATACATTATATTGCAATATACATTCAGCTTCGAACAAATAGATGTAGGAATTGTATCTGTGCATATGAACAAATGCACATATTAATTGTACTTATTTTGTATATAGTGGTTTATTATGGGGTGCTGCGACACTGCTCAACATATCACAAGACATCTCCTAGATGATTATGGGCCATATGTATCAACACATTTCCCCATAGACACAGAATGGGTAAAACCCTTTGATACATCTGGCCCTATGAAGTAAATCCAATAAAAAGGCAATTCATCAGTCAACTCCATGTAATCACTCTTTGGCCTTATTTTACATTCATCAACCTGTGGAAGGAGATTGCTAATTATTTCTGTCTCTAACATGGTACATACAAGCATCAGTTGTCTATGTTATCAGATGGTTCAACTAATAATAAAGACAGCATAACGTGTGTATGCCTTCGAACAAGTGGCTCCCGTAGATGCGTTAATGATCACACCTGTTAGAATCCAACATCGAGGTGTTCCGAATTTCACTTGTATGATACTTCTCGCTTATTCAGACTTTTTTGGGGGAGTAATAACATGAGGATGTTGGTGCTTTCCTAAAGTTTTACCAATTCATGTTAGAGGTTCAACTTGCATTTTTCATGGTGGTGATCTGCCCTTCCGGATTTCAAGGTCATCTTGTACATGTAATGTATTACCATATTTCTACAGGAAGTCGCTGCCTTGGCCACTTGTAAGCCATCTAATTGTTGCATTTCTTCCATAGGGACGGAACAACTGACATTACAAGGACTCTACACTGGGGAACACCCTCGGTGTTCGAGAAGGTAAATGTTTTGGCTAACAACACCTGGTGTACAGGAGCTATTATGTTTGTTTGTTGTTACAACTTAGATACCACATACATACAATATTTGATATTGATGAACAGACACTCGTTAATAATACATGAACTAGACACAGTTCACTGTACACTGTTGGACGTCACTACTGGTATAGTAGCATTTCAACTTAGGCTTCAGTACAGTAGAATAGTGTTCATTGTAGGTAAAAATAAATTGGCTTGGTCCACACACTAAATATATTTTCGTACAGTAAATTGAATAAGTCACATTTAGAAATAGACATGTTTAGTAATTGGATTAAAACTGCACATGAATATGTGATTTCTGTGGTGCATTACGAAAGGGAACACGAAGGGAGCAATTAAGAGAGGAAGAAACAAAGGAAGGATCGAGGAAAAGATAGAAGAACAGATTGGAAGGAATGAAGCAACGAGAGAAAAGAGAAAGAAGAAAGGAAGGTAGAATCTGTAGTGTCTTCCCCAGCTTGGGTAACCGCCAGTGGCTATGCCACACACGGAGCTTGGTATTGCATGTCATTATTCCTCAGCATGTAACTGAGATCTGAACATTCTAAATCAGCCTTCATTGCATTCTGCTGTATCAGCTACGTCATAGCTCTATAGAGTCCATCAGGAGCAGAAAGGATTGTGTCATTGCTAACTCGCAAGACACTACATCTCCCCAGAGTTAAATGAAATACAAATTTTACCCCACCAAAAAATATATATATATATATATCAAAATATAAATATATATGGCTTGGTGGGAGCTTTTCCTCTCCCACCAATCCTCTGCAAATGCTCTGCTTCCGGAAAGCAAGAGCATTAAATATGCACTCCATTGCTAGAAGCGGAGCAGAATTGCTTTCACAGAGGTGGAGCTGCATGTTTAGCACCTCCTACTCTGTGAAAAAAATGCTGGCTCCTGCAGGAGGAAGTGAGCCAGCAAGGACCGCGAGGGTCTTGAGGCTCAACCCACAGTCCCCAACAAAAATAACTGGGTGTTACCAGAGCACCCTGAATATAAACCGGGCACAGGGGGATGGGTTCCCAGGGGCCAAAAGAAGCCCCCTCCCAAATTAAAAAATTAAATGTAAAAAAAAATAAAAGACCATGCCATGGCTCATGGAAGGGGTTTCACATGACCATGGTCAGTGATCTCACTAATGACATCTCAAATGGCGTCACTGATCAAATCATCCACAGAACCACTAACACATCATACAACCTCTAATATGCTCACCTACACACCCATAAAACTACTCACATACACATTCACAGACTCATACAAGTACTCACACACTCACTCACTCTTCCATAGAGCCTTTCACTCATCCACTCCCTCACTCATATAGCCACTCACACAACCATTCACTCACCCATACAGCCACTCATACAACTAGTCACTCACCCATATAACCAGACACATAGCTGCAAACTCACCCATACAGCTGCTCACAAACCCACTTATTCACCTATGCAGTTACTCATATACCCACTCACTCCCCCATATAGCCTCTCAACAGAGCTACTCACTCACGCATACAAGCCCTCCCACATTCACTCACATACCACTTATATATCCACTCACCCATCAATACAAGAACTCTCAAATCTGCTTACTCACCCATATAATCATTCACACAGACACTCACTCTCCAGTACAACCATTCACATTCCAAAACACTTAACAAAACACTCACTGAAACAGCCACTCACTCACCCATAAAACCATTTGCACACCCACTCACTCCCCTATACGGTCCCTCATAGAGCCACTCACTCACCCATAAAGCCACTGACACTCCCACTCACTCAGCAACAGTCACTCACACACCCACTCACTCAGCTCCACAGCTACTCACAGACCTACTTATGCACACATACAGCCACTCACACACCATTCACACATACAAATAGTATCACTCATTAGTAGTACAACTAGTATACTATTCTAACTTTTGCAGTCGGTTAGTATATATGTTTAGCAGCCATAAACATATAAAAAAGCTTACACTGACTTGATGATGCCATCAGTGATGTCATTTGAGATGTCATGAGTGATGTAATTGACAATGTCATGAGTAATGTAATATGTGAGGTCATAAGCAGTATATTGCAGGGGCGTAGGTTATAGTTAGCTCAGGTAACCTTAACTGTTGAATTTCACTGGTTTTGTACGAGTGAAATCTGAGCCTAACTATAACATCTCTGTAACCTTTGTTTTTTTCTGTGAATACACACACACTAAAATCTCTTCAATCAATCTGTTGGGTGTTTTATTTGTTTACCCCTATCTTGTAAAGCAGGGAACTCTCACCATAAATGTTGAGGATCTGTGTTGATGGTGGAAAAGCAACAGCAGTCACTGGTGCGTCAGACACAGTCTCTCCTTCAACATGAGGATATGATAAACAAAGAGTTAAACACCAAAAGTGAGAAGAGTCTCTAGTAATAGACTTCCCAGGGTGCTGGGCAATTAGCATGTATCCCAAATGGAGCATCAGATTTTCTTTTGCGTTTCTGTCGTGAAAGCACTCGATCTCCTATACTAAAGATGATGTTCTTTGCATGTCGTTTTTTATCGGCATAAACTTTTATCTTTTGTTTCTGAATTAAGTCTTTTTCGAGAGTTGCATTCTCATTTTTCTCTCTCTAATTAGTCCACTGAGGTATCTTGGTTGTCTTCTACTCCCAAATACCAATGTCGCAGTACTTTCATCTGTCGCCGAGTGTGGTGTTGAATGATAAGCTCTTAAGGTAGAATTTAAAGCAGTCTTTAAATTGAGCATTTCAAGCATAGCACGCTGCACTGCTTTCTTTAGCACACTCATGAAGCACTCGACTAGTCTATTAGCCTGGGGCTCTTCTGATGCTTTATATTCAGATACTCCACAACATCTTTAAACTTATGACTGTTAAATGGCAGACCATTGTCAGATTTCATCATAGTTGGAACACCCTTTGTCGCAAAGATGCCATCTAGTCTCTCAATGACACAGTCTTGAGTGGTAGAAGACTTTTCCTCAATTAAGGGGAAGTGTGAGTATTAGTCCATAATCACCATCAGGTGATGTCCATTGTCATGTGGACCAAAAAAGTCATTGGCTACTCTCTCCCAGGCATGCTTAGGTAATTATATCTTTTAATTTTATCATGTTACTATCATGGCAGTGTTAATCTGGGCTAACGAAATAGGAGCTGGTGTGTTTGGTTTTACAATACAATAATATAGGCTTCAGCCTTTATGAATGTGGTACTGTGACCTTGGATAGGCACTTTGGAAAAGTAGTCAGCAAGGATCTGGTCCTTCCCTGGATGATGCCCAATTTTATATTTGTACTTTGTAAAAGTAGTTTCCATCGTTCAATGCGAGGAGGCTTTCTGGTCTTTGGCTTGACAAACATAGTTAGTAAAGCTTGATGATCAGTTCAGCGTAAAAGGCTTTCGGTACAGGAATACATTAAAATATTCACAAGTCCATACCATGGCTAAACTTTCTTTTTAAGGTTGTGAATAAGCATATTTTGTCTTGGACAAACTCCTACTCGCATATGCCACAATACGCCTTTGAGCATTTGGGTTTCCACTGTGTTATGCAAGGATGGTGCCTAACCCGAATTCTGTGTGAAGCTTCAGATTGAAATATGCCATTTCAGTAGCATTCTCAATGGTTTATATGATTTTCTTACAGCTTATCTCACATTCTGGTGACCAATGAAATTAAATATTCTTTTTTGTCAACTCTCTGAATGGAGCACTCACAGTGGCAAAATCTTGTCTATATCTGGAACAGTAACTGGCCATGCCAAGACATGAACGCACCGTAGAAACTTCTTGTGGGGGATAAGCATTTGACAAAGCTTGTACTTTAGCAAGATATGGTGTCATACCACAATCAGAAAAGATATGGGCAAAGAATTTTAACTTTGTTATGTGGAAATCACATTGATCTGCATTCAAAGACAAACCTGCATTTGGAAGTAAACAACATACTTGTGTGAGAGCTTTATCGTGCTCTTTTTGTGTAGCTCCGTAAATCAATATGTCATCTCTATAATTGAATGCATTCATGACAGGCTGCATGATATATCAAATGACGTCTTGAAAATGTTCTGCAGCCAATGACACACCAAAACGTAGGGCCTGATTTTGATATTGGCATGCAGGTTTCTCTGTCACAATGGTGAAGGATATCCCATCCGCCGAAAAATAAATCCTGTTATATCCTATCGGATTAATATTTCAGTGGATGGGATATTCCACGCAGTTGTGATGGAGTAACCCGTCTTCCAAGAGCTACATCAGGCCCTTAGGCCCAGATGTAGGTAATAGCAAATTACCGAATGGTAAATACCGAATTTTACCGATTCGGTAATTGCTATGTAGGTAAAAAAAATCGGTAAAAATACAGAATCGGTAAGATTCGGTAATTACCGATTCGGTAATTACCGAATCAGTATTTGCCATTGATTCCTATGGGCCTTGAAGCCCATAGAATTCATTAGCAAATACCGATTCAGTAATTACCGAATCGGTACAATTACTGATTTTACAAGGGGGACAGGGTGTCACTTTGACACCCTGCTGCACCCCTGTTTCTGGCTTGTGTTCCATGTGACACACATACATGCCCTTAGGGCATGTCTGTGTGCCACATGGCACAGGTGTACATGCACAGATGTGCATGTACACTGGAATTCGTTATTTACCATGTAATAGTATTGCATGGTAAATAACGAATCGGTAATGGCCTGTGGCACTGTTTTCAGTGCCACCTACATCTGTATTTACCGATTCGGTAAATTTACCGATTCGGTATTTTACAGAATCGGTAAATTTACCGAATCTGTAAATATACTGATTCTGTAAATGAAGCCTACCTACATGCCAAATCCCAAATACCAGTCGGTAACGGCCGAAATCGGGCCCTTAGTCTTTTGTATAAAAACATACCAACATGTGTAGAAAAGTTTGCAATGTTTCTGCAACTTTCTTTGAGTTAAAACATATGATAACCTTAATTTAAATCAAGGCGATAGAAGACCTTTGCACCATTTAATTGCTTTATCATGTCAGTAATGTGGACCTGGATGTCGCTCTCTTTCAATTGCCTTGTTTTCTTGATGCATGCCAATGCATATGTGTACAGCTCCTTCAGTGTCCTTTTTGGGAACTACCACTCCCATGGTCTGGGACCAGTAGACAGCTCAATGATATCATGGTTAAGTAATGATTCAAGTTCTTTGTCAACAGAATCTTGTAAATGAAAAGCAATTCATCTGTGTCTTTGAGCAACAGGACAAACATCCTCATTAATATGCAGCTTTGCTTTCATAGTCTTAAACTTTCCTAATCCATGAAACAATGAAGGTAATTGACTTACTATTTCAGGGTGAGCATTCATGTTGTAGTCTACGTAAATCAGTCCCATATCAGCAGCTGCACTGAAATTGAGTAGACAGGCACTTGACGCTGCCCCTTGCAGCACATGGATGGGTGCTCGCACCTTCATTTTCTTGTGTTTCATCATCGCTACAAATGTCCCTTGACTTTTTAAGGGTGGCGATGACCCATGTATACATTTCGGTTTTTGATGGCGTGAGTTGCAGTAATGGAAACAATTCATTATATTTTTCCTCTGGCATAATGTTTATCAAAGTACCACTGTCGATGATGAAATGAATCGAACAACTATTTATTTTCAGGGTAATCTTTGGACAGTGTTTGAATGACTTTGGTGCTTTAGCATGTTGACCTTTCTTTGACTGACATGCGCCCAGTCCAACATACACACTCAATTCTGAGGTAAAAAGCGACATGGGACAACCATCTTCTTCACTTTAACTTGATATTGATCTAGAAGGACTACTTGACGATGATTTAGATGACAATCAACTTTGTTCAGTGTTGATTTGTCTTTGTTGATGTCGCCTCTTGGCCTGGTGGGTGCACGCTGAACGTTGTTTCTGTAACGTTCAAGAAGACATTCTCTCTTTGCGCCATGAGGTACTTGACTTTGCATTTAATTTGCAAACCACCACATAATGGTTCTACCTCTCACAGTCATTACATATCTGTCTAATGGTGGAACATTTACCTTTGTGAGGAACGAAAATCCACATATTGAACACAACTTCTTATTACATCTTGACATCACCAGCAACGTCCAAGTAAAATGTACCATTAGTGGGGAAGTGAAGGTAGTCCTAGCAAGACCTGCCTGAGCCCCGAAATATTGGGGACCTGGTCAGAGAAAAGATAGTGGACAAGAAAGAATTTGGGCCATCTTACAGAGCGCCTGTACCTGTCCTGGCTGTGGACGGTACTAGAACTGTACTTCTTCCGTCCCTTGCTGGCCTCTGAGACAAAAGGTGTGTCTCCATTGATCTGATCAAACCACACTATGTGACTGATTCTCAACAGTAGGCTACGTGGGCTCCTGGGTAGCTGCCACGCTCCTCTCACTACCGTGCAGGAAGTTCAAATAGAAGCTTTAATAATGAATGAGGACTCCACTCTCCAAAGAAGAGCAGTAAACAACAATGAAATGTTGCTTCTCCCTGTTGAAACAACTGTAACTGTACAATCAACAAGTCCAGAAATCTCAATTCGAAAAATTAACAACGTCTATGTAAACATGCCACAGATCGAGTCATCTACCAGTTCTACAAAACCTGCTGAGTCGCCAAGAATAAACCAGATGGCGTCTGGCTACTTCGTGCACTGTGGCAATTTCTCATCGGATCCAAGTGAACCTGAACTGCCAAAACCATCTCTCCCTTTCAAGCTATGAGTGTATGCTCCATATCATTGGCTGAAAAAGACTCACTTTGTTGATCTCTGGCTACATCCCTGGATTACAACTGGATTACTTTTCCTGGTTCTTTGGATTGGTTTAGTGACTGTCTTTTTCCTACTTCTGAAGGAGCAATATCTCTCAGAATGCTCTGCAGTACATTTTGTGAACATGGTTTTTAAACCACATGCAAAACTCTCTTTAAGGTGGTGAAGGAACTATCTGACCATGGGAAGTTGATGACCTCCCCCCCTCTCTCTCTCCAACAGGCAGTGTGAGGAACTCTCCCTCGTCTTTATCGACAAAGTTGTTAACATACATTCTCAGTTGTCAAAGAAATGCTTACAGGGAGTGCAATTGGGTGAGGCTGTTCTTCCTACAACCAGACAGAATATCAGGTTTACTCATGCAGCTGATTCCCTACATAAAACCAGCCCTCCACCTAAATTGGATACCTGGCTCCCTCTTGACACCGCATCATGTAACCCCCTTGACCCGCTCCCTCCTCACTTGCTGTGCCAGCTGGATCCCTCCATACTAATCATGTTAAAGGATCTTCTTAACTCCTCTCTGGAGGAAAGGATAGTCCCCTAGAGATGGAAACATGGAATGCTACTTCCCATCTTAAAGAAAGCAAACCTGGACCCTTCTAACCCCTCCGATTTTCACTGCATCACTCTGCTTCCCATTCTCTCAAAAAATTTAGAGAAACACTTCAATGGCCAACTTTCTTCCTTTGTGGAAACTCTGAATTTTCTTCATTTCTCCCAGTCCAGGTTTAGAGCTGCTTTCTCGACTGAATCTAGCCTTCTGGGGTAATGGAAAATGCTAAGGCATCGCATGGATGAGGGGGAACCTGTGGCACTCATCCTATTAGATCTTAGCTCTGCCTTTGACACAGTGTCTCACCATATCCTTCTGGGTGAACTGCAGACATCGGGTCTTGATGGAACGGCCCTGGAATGGTTTCGCTCCTTTCTTAAGGACCGAACCTCCCAGGTTTCTTCTTCCTCGGCCAGGTGACACTCCCACGTCTTTCCATGTGGAGTCCCCCAGGGCTCAGTGGTGAGCCCTCTGCTATTTAACATATATATTTGCCCTCTAGCGGAGGTGGTCGAAAATGCTTGTTTGTCACTTTTTTATTACGCTGAAGATACCCATTTCATTTTCTCCTTTTCATCGATACAGGGACGCAGGCCCTCTGATGTTAGTATGCACTTGAGCAAGATCTCTCTCTGGATGCAGAATAATTTGCTCAAGCTCAAAGGGGACAAAACTGAAGTTATGAATCTAGGCAAAAGGTCTGATCTCTGGGGACCGCAGCACTAGGTAGCTAAACTTTGAGCTCCTCCCCTTCTAGTAGTGTTAAGAATCTGAGATTCATTGTGGATGAGTCACAACCATGAAACAACATGTGGCCAAGGTGACGTCCACCTGTTTTCCAGTTCTTAAGTGGTTAAGATCCTGTGGCTGATTCCTTTCTCAACACAGAGGACAGTGATCCAGGCCCTTGTTGTTTTGTGGAAAAGTAAATTTTGCCATGTTCTGTGTCCCTACGTGTCATCCATCATATGTTATGTGTGCATGATTAAATATGCATATGCATTCCCCATGTTCGATTAATGACGCAATTATAGTTGTGTCCACCTCTAATATGCCAGTTTCCAGTTCTCGTGAATACTACGAATATCAGGCCTATGTAAAGCTACGTTGCCACGTTTCTCAGTGTGCACGTTATTCCATTGTAAAGTCCCCGTTTCTAGGCCTCAAAAAGGCCTGGACACCAGATTCAGCTCCTGTCTCCTGAAGCCTCGCTGAGGAGCGATACAGCCCCCACCTGTATCCTCGACCCTTCACTTACTTCCTGCCTCGCAGTGCCCGGTCCAGCCTGGCTCAGTCTCTGAGTCTGCCAAGAATATGTTATGATTCTAGTTATCAGTTCAGTCCTCCTTCTCTGCATTCCTAAGCTACTGAACTGCATCAATAGTTTCCGTCATTGTCTAGCCTTCATGTCTCCACGTTAGAGAAATACTGCATTTAATGGTCATTTAATATTCTTCATCACGCACTACATGTAGAATAATGCATGGTCCAGTCTTAGAATCAAGTCAGCCTTTCCTCTCCTGACTTCTAGTTTATATCAACATGTTCTCTAAACATCAGATACTAGATACTGTTTAGGTACATGTCGCCCTGACTCTCCAGACTTCAGTCTCTGCTCCTAGCACAGAGTTCATAGCCCCCAGCTTCTCCTAGTGATACGTCATTGCTAGTTTGCGCGCACCATCAGGTTAGAGGTCCCGGCTCCTTAGGTAGCCCCCTCCATGGTTTCCGCCCCATTCATGACACATTCTGTTACGTTTGCATCACATGTCTATGTATACGCCCAGTTACACCTACTTTCGCCCTTATCTTTCGCGACTGCTACGCATCACGCCTTCTGCTCCACCCACTGCTACGCCTACTGCAATGTAATGCTATGTGTTTGCGTTATGTATATATGCTCATGTATTGTTATTAAAAGTCAGCGCGCTCATCCCAGATCCAGCCCCAGCAGCTGCTGGGCCCTGTCATCCTATTCCTATGCAGGTTGTCCTGTTCCTGTCCTTATGCTGTATTAAACCTGCAAAAACTCCTACTACCTCGAATCTTGACTCTTATTTATTGAGCTATCTGTTATGATATATGTCTAGTCAAAAAGAGAGGTATTATTTATTTATTTACCACAGTTTCTAGACTAGATTATGGCAACGTGCTGTATTAGGAAGGCGACAAATTTACTATCCATAGACTGCAACTTGTGAAGAATGCAGCCGCCAGACTTATCTATTGCCTACCCAAGTTCACCATGGTCCCCAGCCTTCTTCAGGATCTACACTGGCTGACTGTGTCAAACAGTATCAAATTCAAAGCACTTTGCTATATGTTCAGGCTCAAATCTGGGTCTTTCCCTAAAAATCTCCTGGACTTAGTACACCATCCCATCCATCCCTTGAGATCTCCTCTGCAGATTTGGTTTGTTGTACCCAAAAACGTGGCTTGCTTGATTGAAAGGCTGATCTTTTTCCTACTTAGGGCCCCTACTGTAGAATTCAATGCCAGCTTCCTTGAGAGATTTGGCAACTCTTCTCCTTTTCCGTAATGGTCAAAAAACCTGGTTTTTCTAACTAGTTATGCTGCTCACTTCTACTTTTCACTTACTCCCGCCCTGCACCAGGTAACCCCTCAGGGTAGCCATGTGCATTATAAGTTTCATAAGTGAATAAATAAAATAAATGCATCATCACCCTGGAGAACATTACAGCAGTTCCAGTTCCTGAAGGAATTGTATGGGACAGGGTAATGTATGATGTGTAATATCCTACTGAATTATTGCAAATTCCTTATTTGTTTAAAATTTCCTTAAATGATATCATAACCTCTAGTCCTTTTCCTGATGATTGGGACATTGAAACTGTGAATATTTTGGTTGCAGATCTAGAGCAATCAGCTGCATTTTCTAATGATGAATTGAATGAAGATACAAGTAATTATGGAGACATGTTCTGTTACCAACATTATGGTCAGCATGTTTTACACACAGCAAGTATCCCACGCACTGTTTGTAATTACACACCATGTGAACACAGCCGAAAGGCAGTTCTGAGACATTTGCACAGAAGTTTGCTTATTGTTCAGGTTTTGAAACATCAGACCCAGCCTTATATTACTATAGGCTTGCACCTACATCGCAAAGAAATAAATGCTACCAAACACCAAGCTGATATACTCTGCTTCCTTTATTTTCCAGCTGTCCATAGAGGGTTTCAACTTTCGGAAAAACATTATAGACACAAAATTTGTCTGGGAGACAAAATATTGGCAGGTTCAGGTAACAGAGGCTTCATTTAGAGCATGCCTCATACCACATAAAATTATGTTCCTGAACAAAACAGTGCAACAAACTTCATGTCTTGGTATAGCAAAAATTAAGGATTTGAACACACTACGTATTCATGCATTCTCACACTTCAAAAATTGGCAGCGCCTAACACACTTCAGTGAGGATGCACTAGATGCAATGATGCGTAATGGTTCTTTTAATTCATCAGATCCCAATCGGAAGAGATGGTTAGTCTGGCTGATAGACACAAATAGTTGTCAATCTAGATTCCAGGGTAACGCCAAAGGCTTTAAGATCAATAGACTGATCATTTATATATACAGACAGAAGATTTGTGGGTAGTGACATCATATAGTGTTGGGAAGTTATGCCTAGATTGGCTAAAAACCTCAACACTTTTCCAGGTGAAGCAACAGTTGTTTCTGATGACAATGAGCAGCGGAAGATTTCTCAACAGGAAGCTGCTGAGATATTGCACAAGATCATCAGGGTTATTTTAGCAAAGGTTTTGACTGTGGTTGACAATGGTGTGACCACATTATCATCCAGAATGTATTCATTGGCAACATAGTGTCTTCCGCAATTGACATAATATAGCAAGACATGTCTATTTTACAACATGGATAGTCACAATTACAGTGAATCATAATAGTGAACTGGATGTTACAAATGTAATTTTCTGGCCACATGCCATGACGTTACATCAACAGTACAAGTCTTTTTCTGGCATACGATCTAACGGAAAGACAGATAGTAATGGCATGCTTTCAGATGCTTTTTAAGAGTAGTTTTTAACTTTTTTTAAATGGTGTGCCGGCTTTTTAGATATCGACCCTTTGTATGAGTACTGGGTGTTATGTTCCCGGGTTAGGCCCATGTTGCGAAACAGCTTATTTCTTACATTGTCCTCACAATGACATTTCAGCTGTGACCTTTTGCGCATATTTACGTGCACAACAGTGTTGGATTTGTTTCCCTGAAACAAAACTTGTTTACACATCTAGCTTCGTACAACATTATCACAATGCCCTGAACATTGTGTACAAGGTCTCTTTTCGCACTATGTACAAATGTCATCTCTGTCTTCATTCACGGGCGACAGGGCTATCTACATATCCATAACATCACTAATCCATATGCACATCACAAGGCTGCTTTCTATTATAAAAGATGAGCATGCTGATTGATTAGTAGAGGAGTCACTTCAGCTTACCCCGACGTTCTCTGCATGCTGAGACTTCACCACGCAGCGGTTTGACATCTAGTGAGGGGTGTACAGTTTGTGACCAAGACGGGGTCCTACATTCTCCGCCATCAGGTAACGGAGTAAGATCGTCCCTTGGGGGGATTCTTGGCTCTACACCTACACACACTATAGGTACACTTAGAGTAGGATTTGCATAGCAGGAGTAAGCTTGATTACTGCCTCGTTTTATGTGCCTGCATATATATACTGTTTAACACCATGGTAGAACTGTTTCTACTATTTACGCTTTTGGAGCTTGTATTCATATTTATCTGCTTCTGTCTATTAATCATTGCAGCATATGTATTTTATGCAAGAATAACAATGGTTCAAAACGTATTGAAAACATCCCACTGTGTATTCCCCGTATACTTCTCTGAGAGTAAGTAAACACGAGTAACTGAGCGAAAGGTTCTGTGTTGTTGCCACGATTCCTGAGGGGCCAGGGTTGGCATATTTATTGGTTGCCAGAAACCATTTGCTCCCTGGTAAGTTAAGGGGGATTATGGTGGCACTGTGTGATAGCTGATCTATAGGTCAACATATCCTGCTTGGGTGTCCGGAATCAGTCTTGGCACCAAGCCCCTAGTTTATGTTGTCCAAACAAATGCGCAGATCAAACGGATTAATACGAACTACTCAACAAGGTGGGGAGGAAAGACCTTTTAACTGCAAGTCTGAAAAACTCAGGATTTCAAAACTATTTTTAATTTATATTATAAACCGGCCAAATTGTTCAGCTGGGGCAAAAGGGTGGATGATAAATGTCCCAGATATGGGGAGGAGCCCGCTGATCGGGTAACTATTTTTTATAAGTTTGCCAAGCTACAGGCGCATTGAAGATTTGTGGAATAAGATCGGTATACAACGGTAACCACGCATTTTTTACAACGCGGTACCGTTACAACGCTACTTTTACCACGCAAGTCGTTACCACGACTTGCGCTGGGGGGCGCTCCAGGATAGTAAATAGATTAATTTACTATCCAACTCCTTTCCCTAGAGTCCACGGGGACTGGAGTTGGAATAGTAAATTAAAAAATTTACTATCCAGCGCCCCTCCACGCAAGTCGTTGTAACGACTTGCGTGGTAAAAGTAGCGTTGTAACGGTACGCGTTGTAAAAGTACGCGTGGTACCGTCATATATCCAATAAGATCATTAGAACAAAACTGCGTATCGGTTCATCATTGATGTTATTTGGGATTGATGCAGCTCTGCAAGGGGATGTGGGACAGGTCTATTTTCTGCATAGTCTCAACAGCGGTTGCACACCTTCTGATTGCCTTGGAAAGATTGTGAACCTCCCATGTTACAGCAGTGGTTCTCTCAGTTGTTGAGCATGCACAACTTAGAGAGGAATTTGAATAATTGTAAGAAGTTTGAAGGGGGGACGCAGATTTGGTCACCTATAACAGCGTGGATTGAGGATAGCTTTGCATGGAGTGATTGGCTTGCCACAGAATCATTCTGAACTTTTTAGACATAAAATGAAATGCAGGGAGACAGCCTGATTAAGTGAAACGTAGCATTTGTATATATATGTATGAATTATGTTTTGGGTAACTCTGAAGAAGCATTTGTGGCTAATATGACAAGCTTGATTTCTCTTGATTAATTGACTTGAATGGATTATTTACTGTAATTCTGTTATGCTCCTTTCTGACATACAAAAGAGGAAAAAAAACATACCTGATGGCCCGTCAGCAAGCACACAATTGCATGGTGACTATCCAGTCATAGTTTTTCATATGCTGTATCAGAAACTATTATAAGATGCCTGTCATGCCTATATATTCATGCATGGAGGCCCTTATGTACTGGTTATTCATAAAGCATAATAAAACAATTACACGATAGACACTGTACCGTGTGCTTTGTTTCCTAGTAAATTCATTTACTTGTCCTCTTTTTTGTTTTCTATAACCTCTGTTCTTATTTTTACAATCTTTCTTTAATTGACACAAAAAGGATAAATGTGTAATATCATTAGTAAATAACATTAGTAATAATTTTGCTAGTGTTGATATTATTTTAATATTTACAGTGTCAATAGCAATGTTGTATTTTGCGAGTGAACCATCAAAACCTTTAGATTACAATTGCATTTAATGTTAGTCTTTACACTGGTATCAATAAAAATAAATGCGTAATACAGTGCTCATGAGCCCTCTACTGCTAATTGAGTATGTTTGTAGTATAAAAAACTGAATAAATCCCTTATTGTGTGACTTGGTTTTAAATATGTATAAAATATATTTCTGAAAGTAAATAAGTTACCATTGTTTGATATTTTAACCTAATTTAAATTGAATTATAGTTATTAATAACGATTCTAAGAATATTTTATTACGGGTAACTGCCACAACCCTTCCTTTTTAAATGTATTTTTACAAATTTATTAATTCAGTGTGTTAATTAAAAAAAGTACCTCTTTTAATGTTGTTAATTCAATTGTAATGATATTGTGTGGTTAAATGAACTCGGACATATTACCTGGATTTTCCTCTACCCCATTAATCAACGCCTCACATTTAAATATTCTACATCAATAGCATTGGCACTGCATATCCACAGTACATAGTGCCTGCTCATCACCAAATCAACACTGGACCTGATTCACAAAGGTAAACTTACATCTTTGTGCAAGTTTTGCTATTCACAAAGGGATTTACGAGATCGGTCTTTTTATGTGCAGAGACTCAACACATAAAGGTACTGCTCGTAAATTCCTTTCTGGATAGCAAACAATACTAAACTTACACATAGTAAAAATGTACCTGTGTGAATAAGGCCCATAGTGCCTAAAACTAAATTAAACCTTTCACCCACTTACTCAATGGATATTCAACAAATGTACTATTCTATGTCTATAATTTAAAACATGTAATATGTTTTATTTTATTTTGTTTCTCTAAGGAAGCCTACACTCGAGTGCTGATCGGGAATATTGCCCTGACTACCCTTGTCTTTCCATCAGGAGCCTCTGGTAAGGCTGAGATATGCTCAGATAATTTATGAGTGAATGAGTGAGCCAGTAAGTGATTGAGTCAGTGTGTGGTAGTCTTTATTTTTGTTGACAATCTTAACATTTCACACCAACATTTAAAACGCTGATAGTTTGCTTTCCCGATTTTTACTATTGGGTGCAAGTTCCTACGTGCGTTGGCACTAACTGACCACCCTTGAAATTTCACACTTTCCGCTGTAGCAGTCCCTCTCTCATGAATGGCATGTGGCAACAGGCCAAAACAGCAGCAATTTGAGTTGCTCCTGAAGATGGTTTGAGTTACACTCCTCCACAATCAATGCTCAAGGGTTTCAGGAAGCTCACTCTCCAGCGGTATAGTTAAATGCCTCCAAAATGAGTACATTCAGAACTGGTGTTTCTATGGAAGTCTTTAACCTTGCTCAAGGACTATTTTTGTTTTAAAATCTGAAATTTAGGAACCGTCATTTGAGGTGCGTCATTTCCAATAGACGATGTCCTGTTTATTCCGTTGGTTTTATTTCAGCATAGTTGATAAACCTTTTGAATTTGAAATTCGACCCCTGTCACTGATCCAGCATTGTAACTTTTTGTATTCCTATTGCTTTTTTTGGCCTTGTATAGATGAGGTTTGTGTTTCTCAGAGTGTGTCTAATGGGAAGCCCTGATGCTGCCCAACAAACCATCCAGCCATACTTCCAGAAGAGATAAATGGCTTTAGGGTCAGGTACATAATAAGAATGGTGAAAATATAGAGAAGGATATGTCATAGACAGAAAAATTATAGTTCAGTTTAGAACATAACCTTAGATTGTGAAGCAAATTCTCTCTGAATATACTAGTAGGGTTGGTACAGCACAGCACCACGGGTAGTGTAGCTGACTGAAGATCACCATTCAATCACATGCAAACAGGTTTATATATTTTGTGGCTAAGACCTGCTGAGGGGCACTTGTGAGTCCTTGTTTTAGACTTCACAATTATCTTGAACAGGAAGTGGGCAGTTCAAACCTTGAGCAGATCCAAATGATGGGTATGATGGCGTTCCAACTAACTAGGGCACGAAAGGGCAAAAACTCACCTCATGCATGTATGGGTTGAAGTATCTTGAATGAGGGGCAATGAGCATGATTGTCTTCATTACATCACAGACCAGCTCCTTTCCTCATGTGAACACATTTTCCTCTGAAACTTCAACTGCCATTTGGGAAATAACAAAGATACCCTCAAATCCCACTTAAAATGTTCCTGTCTGACAACCGCCTTTTTCTGCTCACAACAAGGAATCCACCATGGGCTAGGTGGTCACAAAAATCTCATAGGATCTACAACCTCCTCAGATTGAACTGGTCAGGCCATTTTCCTATTTCCTACAAAATACTCATGTCAGCACATCTGCTACACACTAAGGGGCTGATTTCAATGCAGTCAGAAACGGTTCAGACCGTCTGTTGGAGCCGGATTTCTGAATGGTCTCCGACGTGGTCGGAAAGCTCGACAGCCATTCGGAAATCCTCCATCAATCCCTTGGGCGGCTCTTTCTGGCCAAGGGATTACAATGGAAGATTCACACAGCCTTTCTGTGCTGGTCTTTCTGACACAGAAAGGCTATGAAATCCTGCTTTCCAAATGATGTTGGGCAGACTCCGGTCCGTCCAACATCATAATCAGCCCCTAAATATGAAACAGGCACTAATAGTAACCTCATGATTCCTTCAGCACAAAAAAACAATAGGGTTGACACCTTTTAGGTATTCGAATGTGAAAAAGAGATCTCCACCATCCTGAGTAAACTACTTCCTACCACTTCCAAACCTGAAAACATCTGACTTGAATCAAGTCATTCAAAAGTGATGTTAACAAGATGTGAAAAAACACCCCTGCTTTGAAAAGGAAATAGATAGAATACCCAACAATTGTCCACCATTTTAGATCCACAACAGCCAGAAAATCCTTTAAAAATACTTTCTACTCCAAATCCACCTCCTTGAGAACCTAACCACTCCAAACAATGATTCAAGAATACAGTACAGAAATAATCGATTGTGTCTGTCTCAACTCCCCTCCCACAATTTAATACAACAATCCTCACTCCTTCTTAAACAGAATCATGACAATCAAGTAGGACATAGCCAAATACACACCTTGTTCTGCTACACATAATAGAGATCCCGCCTACAAAAGTCCACCAGCTACCTACAGCACCTTCACCTCGAATACCATTTAAATGTTGGAATGGCTGTAGTAAACACTTAAACTTCCAATTTCTCCTAAGGCCCCATTTCACCTTTTCTATCCAAGGAAGGCTCAACTGCCTTCACCTTTTGGTGACTGCAAATCACAAACCTCTAATTGAACCTAAGCTTGTTCTCTGATTCCATAAAGGGTGGACCATGTATGCCCTCTCCTCAACAATCTCAGTACTTGACAACTACAAGTCCATTGCTGGCCTCCTCTTACTTACTGAGATTTTAGAAATGTGTTTGGCCAACCAACTTAACGACTACACTCGCAGTAGCCATATCGTAAGAGATTTCAAATCAGACTTCCATTCAGGTTATAGCACTGAAAAATGTGTCCTAAAATAGAAACCCCCTCTTTCACCCCATTACAGCCCTGCACTGAGTCCTTTAGGCTCCATTCTTGCCCCTTTACTTTTCTACCATTATGTAGAGCCACTAGGCAACGTCTTGATAGTGGAGACTATCTCTTTTCCGTAACATTCACACTATACCTAATGTTACCTTAAAATAAAATGTTTTAACAGTCTCAAGGTTTTCATCTCTTTTCTTTAAGGCAATCTTAGACATTGAGAACATCCCAGCACCGTGGCAGCCAGCTCAGGGAAAGATGTGCCACAAAAGCAGATGGCAATGTCCACATAAGAGTAAATCTACTGAAAGCAGTACGTACACTTCTAGGACACACATAGTAAACAACATAGTGCCTTAAGAAATGGGTGCCTACATACTTGCTGGCACCCATTCAGAATAAGAAGTTGGATGATGAGGTGTAAAAGATGAGATGAAACCCTTTATCCACTGGATGTTCAAGGAGACATCTAGCTGTGCTTAAATTACTGGAATAGGGTCAAGGCAGATTGATTATTCCACCTTGTACACCTTTCTTCATTCATTGAAGCTTAAGAACTAAGGCTAGACCAAGAATAAGAGCCAACGTAAGCCAACTGCAAACCCCACCCAGAGTCCTCTTACAGAGTACTCTACTAATCTGCTCACTGCCTTAATCAGATGCACACAAACGCCACATTAAGATTAGCAGCAAAGACATCATTCGGAGGCAGTGCACTCATCAAAACCATTCCTGGAACTATGTTCTAGCTCATAGTAGATCTGAGTATTGGTGGTTGGTGCTTTTAACTATATTAAGAGTTAAGCCAGGAGAACATCTTTAGATAGCCATTTTAGTGACAAGCACGCAAAAAGGGTAGAGCCCACTTCATATTCAGAGCAACACAACAAACATGCTATATATTTTTTATAGACTATTTGGAAAGAATGGCCCACCACTCCTAATCAAGTCACCAGCCCAATCTTCTATCTCTTTGAAAGCATGAAATCTTTGCCATGTGGTTGACAACTAAAGACATGTTAAATCAGATCACAATTGCATAGCTAATAAAAATCAAAAACACTAATCAAATGTTCAAAAGAGGCTGAATAAGAATACATGAGAAGACTGGTTGGGATGAGCTAAACACTTTAACTCTAACTGCCATTTCCCAATTAGGTTACAATGAGCCTTTTAGTCACCTAATTGTTAATGTGTATTATTTGAGGCCATGTGGAGCTTTGTGGGCACACCCATACAGGGAGGGCGAGTTCAAATCCAGTAGGCGTTAGGTATTCACATTTTAAACTTAAGGTTCACAAACAAATATGCAAATATTTTCTTTCCCCCTAGATTTAGGATGATGAGATACACTCCCAATAATGACCATCACCAGTATCCCAACACAAACACTAAGTTAGCACCAGTATATATATTGTGCAAGAATTTGTTATGTCTACAGTCATTAGCAGTATGCATCAGTAAATACGTGCATACTGAAACGTATGGTTGCTGCCAGTAACTAGGTATCCATACCTTGGGGTATGGATACCTACTGTTACTAGCTGAGCCGTACAGAAAGCATTTTTGGATTGCTTATTATTTTGGATTTGTGGCCTGAATTCGCCCAAAATATTTCAAAACTAAATATTTCTAACCATGTTTGCTCTTCTAAAACTTGGTACAGATTGGTAGGGGAATCTCAAAAGTAGTATTTTTACATAATACCCGACAGGGGCTTCTGGGAAAGTGGACATGTTAAAACTGATGTCAAATGAATATGCTCAGTTGGTAATGGTTATAGAACATAACAGAAGTCCATGCTGCCACTGGTGGCACAGATACTGGGTACATGCGTTGGCTGCTTAAGACCACATCCTCCGTGTCTGCTGAGGTATGGCTACTGGCCAAGCTCAGCAGGCAGTGAGGACAAGAGTGCTGAACACAAGGTGTGGCTTAAAGTTACACCTTCTGTCAGTAATCTGCAGGACGCAAAAAAGACTATCCAACCAGAGTCCACATGGCACCTCTGCGGGTCATTCTCAGTGGGTTTTATGGGGGCAGGAACTGAAAGCGTGTATGGTCAAAACTCACATCCTGTTTCCATTGCCCACTGGGCGGAAGCCATGCCAGAAGGGTGTCTGGGCAGGAAACAGGACACCAGATACAGCCAAACGTCATGCACTACACCACATTCTTGCTGAGCTAAACCAAAGACAAGCTAGCTGGCCTCTAGCTGCAGAGAACTAAGTATAGGGTACAGCAATTTTGGCCAATGCATATAAGGTGACTTTTCACTGCATTATGTAAGTGAATACCACATCTAATTCTATTGAATTCTGACCTGGCAGAATCGGCAAAATCATGTTTACTACTTAGATTTAGCGCAGACATAATTGTAAGGATCAGTGAAGCGCTGTATAAAAACCCTATTGAAGGAAAGGAGTTCTTGAAACTACTGTTATTCATTTGCACATACCCAAGTAAATTCCTTGAGCTGGAACCAGAATACAGAAAGGAGGGAAAATACGCAAACACTCCATTGAAAAAAAAAATAATCTCTCATTTTCTAACCAATGTTCACCTTAAACATACCCTGAAAGGCCAGCCACTCTCAAGCCTTATTCACTATCATGGAATGAAACTTTTCTGGAGCTTCCACTGTTTTACATAATTAGAATATCTCATACCATGGATAAAAAAGTCAAGCAGAACAACAGCTTTTCTTCCAAACATAGTTCCTGTTCCAAACGACTAAATAAAATCAGGAATATGCTTAACGGTATAATATATGTCCATTCAATGTTTTCCCTGAACAAACCTATTTCGCCCTAACAGGACTGTAAGGTAGAACATATTGAAAGGATGTGTACATCACAAGCTTCTCTCTACACACAACTCAAACGCCAGCTCCTGCAAGGTTTGTTTTCCAATACACTACAAATGCTATTCAATACAGAATACGGAGTTTTCCAACAAGCTGGTTTATTTAAGTTGTGGATTTGTTTCAAAGGCCACACTTCAGTCATGGTTCCTCTACTTCCTCAAATGCCATTTCACATTTTTTGAGTTGAGTGTTAACCCATTTTCTGCAATGCCAGCAAATCCTGTTACTAAGGCATTGGCATTGCTGTCTTATTCCAACAAAATATTATCCAAAGTCTCTGCAAGAGTTTATGACTTATGACTTTTTTTTTTTTTTTTTTAAAACCTTTATTGTACAAAGAGTGCTCACAAATACGGGCCTACAACCCAACGGGCTGGCCACCACATAGCGAAAGCATAAGTAGCAATATAAAAGTGTACACAGGATATGACGGCAAGAAAACAGGAGATACACCATAAGCCATAGAGCAATCAGCAGGAACAGGAAATTAGAAGGGTAATTTTCTTTTTTTTATAGGGCGGGGAGTACAGGATCATGACGGGCAGTGAATCCAACAACAAGGGAGGGGCCGTGGTGAGCCGCGGTCCGGCGATCATAAAAATACAGGATAAAACCAACATGAAGTAAACATAGCAACAAGTACAAGCCCAATCGGAGGACCACAAGGAGAGGCAATGGCGTTCGCCGTCCAGCGCCCACCCACCACAGCAACCACCCGACTTGACAAACCTAAGTACAAAAAAAGGACCCCACCGTAAAAAAAAACAATACGATACGCACCCCAACATAAGGAAAGAAACCCCTCACAAAGAGGGAGGGGAAGGAAGAAAAAGGAAAGAGAAGGGACTCCTACCCAATCACGCGCCCCCCGGCGACAGGCAGGAAAACAGAATCCGGTACACAGCATACATTAAAGGTTGATGATAGAACACATAGCGAACCACAATCACAGTACGACCGGAAGGTAAATGCATCAAAAATACACCAGGGGGACACATGACGAGACAGAGTCCCGAAACAGTGAATACTAAAGAGCCATAGAACAAAAAAGGGGAGAAAAAAGGGGAGGAAAAAGACCCCCCAAAATGACAGACCCCCCCACCCACCCCACAAGCCCACCCTGCACCCCTGCAGAAGGCTATGGCCTACCCCCCGGCAGCGTGCCTGTCGCCCTAATTAGAACCCGAAATATAGAAGAGCAAAGACAGGACGGAAACAAAGGACAAAAACGGGGGAGGGGAAAGGAAAAGGGAAGGAATCACACACGGGAGAGGGCCAAGGGACAGTATTATCTGCACCCACCCACCCGCCTGAGAAAAAGGGCAGAGCCCACGGGAAGTCAAAATTATCAGGATACACTCCAGGAGCACCTTAAAGTCACACATAATCATACCGTAACATGCCGATCATCCAACCAATACAAGACTACCGCACATAGAGGCAAATATATATCAACCCTGTCCTTGTTTGTCCAAAGTCATAGCCGTCCGATCCAACAAGAACCAGACCGCGAAGAACCGAAGGCATAGAACAGGGAGATCTGACGGCAGTCCGGATAAGGCACGTGGAGTAAAACACGGAAGATCCAGGAAAGTCATGGTACATCGCACACATCGCAGGCACAGTTCCAGGGACAGTTCAAGCGAGGCCGACCCAGCTGGGTTGGCGCAGGAGCAGCCGAGGCGAGAAGGGGCAGGAAGAGTCATCGAGTCCAGGCCAGACGGAATCCGGCCCCCAGACCAGCGGCAAAGGAGACCGCACAGGACGATGAAGGGTAACGGAACCCCGTACACCCACAGACGCGGCTGTCGCCGGGGCCATACTTCCCAGGATATTTCCAGCCGCACCCAGCAACGGTGAGGCCACCCCCGAGATTGGGGGCCCAAACGGCCCGAAGAGAGGATCCGCCTCCAGAGCGAAAACGGGTGCAGTCACAGAAGCTCGCCAGGAGTGCAGGGCATCCAGGATATCCAGAAGTGTAGGAGAACCTTTATCACATCCGGCACCCGGGCCATGCGGCGGGCCTCCAGCGCTCGTCCAGGCCCGGCTGAGACACTCAGGGTCGGCCGCCATCTTGGAAGCCCGGCGAGGCCGCGGCGGCCGGCAACCTCCGTCGGGGCAGCAGCGAGACAAATGAAGACCAGCCGACCGGCGGCAGGGCATCCCGGGGCAGGAAGGAGGGCCACCAGAAGAAGGGTAATCGCCGGCTCCCCAGTGCCGCCGGTCCCGGTCTCCGAGTCCGGGCGGAAGAAATCAAAATGGCCGGACCGGAGAACAAAGGGGGAGCAAGCCTGATATACGAGTAGCCCAGCCAATGGACGGCAGCGCCTCCACCCAAGGCCTCCGGCCCACCGGAGTCGGCCAGCAAGCACAGCCGGCCTACACGCACAACGGCCTCCACGACCACGTCCACTGCGCCATCAAGGGCTGATCATCGTGCTCCGTCCCGTCCGGGCGCCGCCGAGAGGTCCAGGCCAGCCCGCCCCGGAGGCTCCGAAGCGAGCGGGAGCGCCGCACAGGATCCACGGCACCCAGGACCACCGGAGCAAAGGGTGAGTGCCTGCAAGGCGTCTTCGCACTACAGCACAGCAAAGAGGGCTTCCCGGGGCAGGATAACGACAGGATAGACGATTAAAACAGGCAGGCGAACGGAGCCGAGCTAAAACGCGGCCATCTCGGACGCGAGCTAGGCTCCTCCCCGACTTATGACTTTTGATATATTTAATAGCGCCTTTGTTATTTTTATTGAGTTACATAAATTCCATTATAACAGCAGTCTTGATACATTTAAACACAAATATTAACAAATAAGTCAAGATTATACAGCAGAATATGTTAAGAAATTGTTTAAAATATTCCTGGGCTTTTGTTTAGTTGAGTTCCTTTTAAACATATCAAAATGCACCCGTTGTATCTCTTGTGCACGGTCTATATTGGGGAAATTCTTTAATACTGTTTCCTTTAACAAGGATATCACAAACCCCTTGATGTCTGTGCCTTCAAGCGCTTCCGGAACGTTGAAAAGTCTCAAGTTCTTTTTCCTTGAGTGGTTCTCCAGGCGTTCGAGATTTTCTTTTAATTATTTATTCTGGGCAGCTAGCTTTGCCATATCCGTTGAAGATGTATGAAGGGCCTCCTTGATTTTCAGGATCTCCAGCTCCAAAGTGTCAGTTCTTCAATAAACTTCCTCGAGCTTCTGAGCTAGTACCACACATGATGCTTGGATCACAGCCTGGTTTGTCTCTGAAACAGTAAACCTGCTTGCCATCTCATCTCTAAGAGCAGTAGGATATCTGCCAGAGATCTAGACACGGCCCCTGGTTCGACGCCCTCAGGAAGACAGTCTTGTTGGCCAACCAGGTCATCTTGGGACGCTAACACTGTGAACCTATTTTAAATTCCTACTGCGGGATGGATGGTACATAGAACATTCCTGGAGCTCTGTGCCAAATCATTCTGGGGGTCAAGTAACCAGGGCATCTGCATGTTGCTTTGCGGGGTGGTTTTCATGTTGGGGAACTTACGCCGGTGAAATCCAGGAAATCTTTTTGTTGCATCTTGCTAGGACTGTAAGAACCTCCCTGTGAGGCTTCTGATGTGCCTCCCTTTTTGGGGTCCCGAATAGAGGAAGAAGACATGACCTTATAGAATGATTTGTAGTGTAGTTCCTATATTCCCAATAGGCTCTGCGCATTGGAATAATATATCCTGCAACTTAGACGTAGGACTTACGTCGATTAGGTCTCTGCCGAATATATTAGACTTAATTGTGAGTGCCAGTTAGCTCAGAGGTCACTAGAAACTTTCTCGAATAAACAAGTAGGGATTAGTTTCTGACAACCATATAACACGACAACTTTGTTTCCCCAGAATGAAACGTATCTCTAGAGTCGCGGAAACAATAGACGGCTGTTTCACTCAGTCAGATGTGCATGCTTCGTTTCACCAGAGTTGCTCAGAAATAGAGAGACGGGCGTTTTCAATAAAAGTATTTATTGAACAGTCTTATTTCTTAAGCATAAGAAATGCACTGCTACAACTGAAATGCTAGTTAAGAAGTACAATGCATATAATACGAATAGTATTATAAAATAATAGTGTAAGAGCATGATATGGTTTCTAAGCCATAAACATAGAATACATAAAATGCATAAAATACATAGAATGATAAAATAGTGGCTAAAAGTACTCAATTGGTTCTTCTAACATACGCCTACCCCGGTGTACCTAACCTAAGCCTAGTACGAGGGAGAAAGTAAGTGAGGAGTAGTTTAAGTTTTAGTATTTCTCTGCCAAGAGTCTATTCAAGAATTCTCTAGGGATCTAATCAGCTCCGTACCTTGGTTTTAGAATGCTAGAGGTCTTGTATCTCTCTCTCGGGACTCGATCTCCCAGCAACCCGCAAGGGTAGCCTGGAAACACTGGAGCTAGATTTCTTGGCAGGAGAAAAGACAGCGTCTTTTCAGTGCGTCAGTTTGGAGGGTCGGCTTCCTTCAGCACTTGCAGCAGCAGGGCGTCGGGCAAGTAGTTGGTCGATCTGCTTCGGAACCACCGTGTGTTTGACTGGGCAAATGTAGGCATATTTATACCCCTGAAGGTGCTGAGTCTGACGTAAGATTGGACATAATATCGTCACTAGTGCCTTAGTTCCTTGAAAACTCCCGGATTTCTTGGATAAATCAGTATTCAAGCAAGGGGAGGTTCCTGACTGCTGAAGGCTGGTTTTACCACGAAATCAATGTGGACTCTCGGAGTTTAGTGGAAGTAGCCATGCCATATTAGGGCTGCGCAGGCTAAAACCAAATAAGGCAATGATTCTTTATGCCTATATAAGGACTGGATGGTTTATACCTATATATGGGCATGAATCGGGAAAAATTGCACTACAGTCCTAGATTCCCACATAACACCCACTCCACGAATGTTAAGTTCAATAATACATAAGCACTGAACATATTTCAAAGCAAAGTGTTTACAGTCCCACCCAAAATACAAAAATGCATTTTTGAATAGGTTTGTTTGAATGAAAGAAGCATACATCATGTAAAAAATCATAGACATCAAGAAATCAAATATAAACTATGAGCATATATCTTCACATTATATAAAACGAAAGTACAGTCATTAATCGATACCTGAGATCAGTCCCATAGCATACATTTTTAACTATCTTGGAAATCGAGGTTGAAGCCAAATATTGTTTTATAGGATGTTCAAACACGAAATCTTGTTCTCTAAGAATAGTTCTACTTCAAGCAGATTACCCTGTGCCAAAGTTCTATTGTGGAAAAAAGTTCAATTTTAGTGGAATGTTTTGAAAAAAATGAAGGCCGAATTTGCAGAGCTCAGGGAACACTGTGTGAAATAATCAAAAGTTATTCTCAGGAGTGTCAGTAGAGTCAGGAGAAAACATCAGATTGTCAAGGCTCGCAAAGAAACCGTCTACCGTAGTAGGAACCACTTCAGTTAGCAGATCAAAAGTGCAGAAGTGGGGATCATCGCTGTCAGCGTTTGATGCGTTAGCAATGTCCGTAGTAGATGGTACCTGTATGCCTGTAGTTCCTCGTATCTCACCTTCAGTTAGACTTGCCGGTGAGACCTCAATGAATGCAGTCATCAGAATTGGCAGCCGTTGGGGGCAACACGATGCATGAGCCATTACAGGACCTAGCAAAGCATTGACATCCGATGGCAGTACTGATGGAAGTGTAAGACAAATGTCCAACACGCATTCCTGTCCACAAAGCAGGCATCGAAGAACAGGTAAGATGCAATCTTGCCAGATTGGTCTGAACGAAAGAAACCAGGTTGTGTTCAGATCTCTTAAACGAGCCAAGCCAAGAATCTGTGAAATCCTTTCACGATATCTCATTGCAAGGAGGCAATGTTCCATGGTAGTTTCGGTGTTGCTGGTGACCGGACTTGCCATATCGGAGCAGAAGGAATAAAAATAGAATTCCTGCTACTAGTCCCAAGATGAGAGGCAGGCCGCCAAACACAGAGTGCACGAAGTTAGGAAAAATGCAGAGGACTGCTTCAAATGGTGCTAACAGTCCTGAAAAAATCATCTTAAATACATGTGCGATGCCGTTGGACATGTTTAAGATTTGGCTTAACATTTCTGCGAACTGCACTGGGCAGTTTGTTGATAATAATGCATGTATCTCTGCAGAAGACCTTGCTGCTTGCAGATCATACGTTTCTCTAGACGAGATCAGTGGCACAGTTTTTTGTAAAAGAATAGCTTTCATTCTGCTTAAAGTATCAATTCGAATAGAAGAGATATTCAGTGAAGGCCATATAGCTGTCTCCCTTTCTGTCTCTGTTTTTGGATATAATACTTGCATACAACAAGTGGCGGTGGACGACACAGTTATGAAATAACTTTTTCCTGGCAACATGCCACAACAGCTCTGATCATTCAACATAACATAACTGCCATTTGATAGCTGCCTGAAAACCGGTATAACCGGTATTATCGTCGGAGAGGGTGAAGCGTGCAGGTGGCATGAAAGGTTATTTGTAGAACCATCACAGGCTCCATGTAAATTAACTTCATCGCACAGAAGTGTACCACTTAGTGATTTTTTGCAATTATTGCCACTAAGGAAAACTTCATGTCCCCTATTCTGACACTTGTGTGTATATGGTAAAACCCAGGTCGACTTAATGTATTCTTTACCCAACTTTTCATACAGGCCCGCTGGTATATGCTCTAGACAATACTGAAACTGGAATGTCGTGACTGGAATTGAAATAGAGCCATGAATTATCCACTCAATCACAGGTTTCTCGGAAACTGTCAATTGTAATCTATCTAGTTTTTCAATGCTCAGCACCATATAGTCTGCTCCTTTTTGTGCCAAAGAGATTTGTTTATCTGTAAGGTTAAATACAGCAAACAATGACGTTGTATTGATTAGATGCCATGGCACATAGCCAGAACGCAGATTTTGCAACGTCCAGCCTAAGAGAATGATAGAACGCAATTGAGACTGATCATGTTGTAACTTTAGTAAGTCTTGTTCTATGATGTCTATAGCAGATGACATGATGCTGTCCATGGAATATATTCTGGAGGACAGAGTCGTTAACCCATTGTCCACTACAGAGAGTGCTTTCTCCAAATTAATATGATCAATTTCTCGTATTTTTTCTGCAGTTTCTATTTGTGTCACTTTCCAAGCTTCGTTGTAAGCTGCATATATACCGGCGTATATGAAAAGTTTTTGCTTTGGCTTGCGAGGTCCCATTAAGAAATCTTGCACATCTTTGCTTTCTTTAAGTAAAGATAAGTGTTGTTTTATTTCTGGGAGTGTAGATTTCTGAAGCCATTCAAGGCAAAGCTTCCTTACACTGTAAGTAGTTACCATCCCTGGATGTTGTCTCTGGGAATATCTTGGATCTGGCCTATTCCATCTGAATCCTTGTGATTTGTTCAGGAATCTTTCATGACAGTTATTAGTGTCTGTTTGCCAGAATAACTATTTTTTCCAGTTAGGATCACTTCTGTTCTGTTTTAATATATATGTTACGTCTACCTCCTCATCCGAAGCGTTATTACTGTCCGGTGCAGGTTTAGGTAAAGACGGTTTATTCAAATCTTTTATCTTAGCTAAGCCAAGACAAGTAGTCTGTTGAACAGTGTCATTTAAAAACAAAATTTGTTCTGGTATAGTGCAGGCTCTGAATAGTGCTTCTAAACCTTGTACCTGCCATTCTTTAGTGCCCCAGACAGTTTTTGTCTCGATGTTGTCTTCCCAGTAGTCAAACCCTAAAGTAGACAGTTGAGTATTTGAATTTGAATTTAAAAACATTTGTTGAGCGCACTTTTACCCAGCGGTTTCATGGCGCTTTACAGATTACAAACAGCGGCAGTGGCAGGGGGAAATTAGGCGGGGAAAGCTCGGGAGAAAAGAAAAGTTTTAAGGCTTTTCCGGAACTGTATATAGGAAGGTGAAGTGCGGAGTCCCACGGGGAGGGAGTTCCAGAAAGCTGGGGTGAGAACAGAGAATTTGGTTCCACCAGCCTTCTTCTTTTTGAATCGTGGAGTGGTCAGGAGTGTCATGTGGGTGGAGCGAAGTTCTCTACCCGGCATGTAAGGCTTGATAGCAGAACATAAAAGCATTGCAGAATAAATTTGTTTAGTATTGGTTAACATTGTTTTCATTCCTGTGTTGTTTATATTTTTAAAATAAAACATTTCTGGATTTGTAACATTGAACCCTGTAAAGTCTGGAAATTTCTCAAAGAATTTCCTCGAACTGCCTTTTGGCGGTGTTGGACAATGTTCCCATTGATTGTAATAAAACATATTTCTAGGGCTTGCAGTGTTATGCAAATAATGATGACCATAATAATTAAAATAATACATTTGTTCATAATCTGATGACCCTTCTAAGTAGTCATGTTCTGTAAATTTAGCTGATATTTCTACATTTTTCATCATGTTGTTAATAGTCTCAAAGTCCCAATCATCATAAAATTAACTGGGTGCGACAAAGTCACTCAAAGAAAGCTTAAATTGAGGTGGAAGCTTCAGAAGCTCAATCGGCCCATAGATGTCATAATCAGTTATGTCCCATGCTATACCACCAGGTATAGGAATGGCTGTGATGTTTACTGCTGACAGTCCTCTTTTTTCACAATGAGATGATTTGTAAGGTTTCAGGACCAAGTTGATTTTCTTATTTGCTGTGTCCATAGTACTGTATTTTCCACCAATCATCCTTCACAAGCTCAATACTAGTTCGAGCCAGAGCAGGAGGAAAAGTACACCCAATCCAATCCAAAATTCCACCCATGGTGAAACCAGATATGTTTTTCCTAGTAGATGGAGGAGTTCTGTTACTATTTCCTTGAGAGTTTTGTTTGCTGGCTCATTTTCAGGTTCACTGGGATCCTCAGAAAAGTTATCGAAGTTGATAAAGTAGCCAGAAGCAGTTCTGTCAATTGTTGGGATCACATCAGGATTACTTGAAATCACTGGAGCTGTCTCTTTCCTTGTCATATTTGTATACTCAGACGGTACATCATTGTAGACAGGTGTTTCTTGACGAACTGTTATTTGGGTCTCAAGAGGCACAAGTTCCATTGCTTTGTTACATAGTCCTTCTTTTCTTACTGCAGGTTTATCAAAAGTGATAAGTCTTTCAGTTTGAACCTCTTGCATTGTAGCAAGATTTGGTCGCCTGCTACTTCTCGGGAGTCCACTGGGTCTACTACTTATTATTGGCCACATGATTGTGGTTTGACCAGGTCGATAGACACAACTCTGTTCTCCCTTTTACCAGCAAGGGGCGGTAGTACTACTGATCTTGTTCCTTGAATGGGCAAGACAGCTACTGTTTTTCTGTAAGAAGGCCCACATTCCTTCTTCACCGCGATCTTCTCCCTGACCAGATCCCCAATCTTTGGAATCCAGACAGGACTTGCTGGGACAGGTGGTTTCTCTTCAGTGGGCATTTGCTTCTGTTTAGTATTACTCAGACTTCTTCTTGTTTCATTTAAATCCTGTAAAACAGCCAAACGATCTTTGACATCAAAGGGTTTTTGTTTCACCACTGAAGTCTGACTATCGAGGTCTTCGATTATCATTCTAGTACCAAACATTAATTCATACGGAGTGACTCCACCCAGAGAATTTCTTGGCAGATTGTTAAGACTACGTTGGACACTTGTTAGATGTTTGACCCACCCATCACCTGAACCTAATACCTTAGCTGATATGGATTGCTTTATGTCACGTTTTTTTCTTTCCACTACCGCATTTCCCTCAGGATGGAAGGGACTAGAGTACCGCAATGCAATGCCCAAGCTAGCTATGGCCTCCTTGTAAGCTCGAGAGCTAAACGCAGGACCCTGGTCAGAATGTAGCGTGCCAATTGCGTATGTGCCGATAAAGACTCGCAAATCCTTTATAACACTTCTGGCGTCAGCCGAGCGCTGTGGCCAAATCCAAATAAATCTTGTCTTAGTAGTTGTGGGACTGCATTCGTCCATTATGACGTTTGCAGGTAGACAGTCTAATGCTGTCTAGTAATGGTATCTGAACTGGGCTGGCTACTCTGTAGTCAGGCATCTGGTGGCTTTCGCTGCTGCGAATTCTGTTGCAGTTAGGGCAATAAGTTGCGAAATTGTACACATCAACCCCCAGTCCCGGCCACCAGTACATCTTTTCTATTTCTATTAGAGATTTAAGGATCCCTTGATGTCTCAGACCCTCTCCCATATGTGCTTCGTGTACCAAAGCAGCTCTCCGTTTCCTGTTTGGAACTACTCTGTCCCCCACTCCAGGGATTTGAGCAAAAGGAACGGAGTTTGCATCAATTATGTATGTATTTGTGAGTGGATAGTTTAGAGGTAATGTTGCATAGCTGCCGTCTATTGAGGCTTTTACTGACAGTAACGTTTCACCATCTATTACTCTTTTCGAACGATTGATTGTAGCTACAGAAGCCGTTTTCACAGCTGCCTTTGCGACTTTATCAGCCAATGAATTCCCTGCAACGTGAACGCCATCACGTTGATGACTCAGTGTATGAATCACGTGAGTCTTTTGTAGTTCTTTCTGCAATAGAACTAGTTGTTCAAAAAGCGTTGTATGCTTAATTGTGCCACCTTTTGAATTTTTGAAACTATTTTCAAGCCAGTTCTGCAAGTTTTTGTTGTAAGATTCAACATAGAAATACGAATCGCACACTATTAGTGTGGGGAATTCGTGATCGGTATTTTCAAGCGCCATCTTGAAAGCCTGTAGTTCAGCTCGCTGAGCTGTATAGTCTCCGAGTGATTGAGTTTTAGTGACCATAGGTCTGAATTTACCTTCGCGCCAATGACCTTTAACGATCGCGCACACAGCACTATGAGCTTGTTTACCCCCAATTGCGGGCTGTGCTGATCCGTCTGTATATATCATATAGCCGTAATGTTCTAGAGACAGAATTTTGGTCGGCATAGGACATTCGTTTATATTACGGTCAAAGACATATTCAACGTCTGTCGCAGCAAGAGAATTAACCCATTGTATCCATCTTGGATGTAAAGCCTTAGCATTAGGAATCCTTGCCTTTGTTACTGCCTCTAAGGCAGGTACAGGTGTAACGATCAATATGTATTTACCCTGCGCCAGAGTTCTCTCTTTTGCTACTGCAGTTTGAACCGCTGTCAGAATTTTTTCTGTTGAAGTGAACTTCATTTCTGCTTGTGTGTACAAGTGTGATTTGATTGCAATTGGTACCTTTTCTCCTTCATTAAAGGTCAGGTATGTGAATCCGCATTTCCCTGGGATGACACGGATCACGAGATTGCGCACATTATTGCTTGTATCTAATTTTGTTTTAGTCAACATGTCTGTTTGTACTGAACGTAAAATTTCAGTATGTGTTTGAGTCCAATTAGTTGGTTTGAAATCAGGTTTGATTACTTCGTAGAGAGGTTTAACCCTTTCTGCGTAGTTTAGAACGTAAGTTCTTCCAAAATTCAGGAAACCTAGAATTGACTGTAAGTTTTTCAGCATCTTTGGAGGTTGCAGCAGCGCACATTTCTCAAGAAAGTTTGCTGCCAGGCTTTTGCCTTCACTTGACAACTCGTATCCTAAGAATAGGACGTTGAGGTGGGCAATTCGTGATTTCTTAAAATTGAATTTATACCCCTCAGAAGCGAACCCAAGTATTATGGTGTTCACTCTTTTCAAGTGCACGTCCAAATCATCGGCTGTAAGATAAATGTCATCGACATAAGATAATGCCTTATCATCATACATTTGTAGTATTTCTGCTACTCTGGCTGAAAATAACCCTGGACTATTCTTGAATCCCTGGGGGAGACGGCAAAATTGTCCCTGTGTCCCCAAGATTGAGAAAGCGGTCAAATGCCTGCTTTCTGGTGCAATGTTTCGACAGAAAAACCCATTTGAAATGTCTAATGTGGTTTTATATTTTTTGCGCACAATGTTATTCATCAGTGCTGCACTATGTGAATTTTGTACTGCAAACGTTTTGCAACAAGAATTCAGGTGTCTGTAATCCAAAACTAGACAATATGTATTGTCTGGTTTGGAGACAGGAAACAAAGGATTGTTCATAGATGAGGTGCATGTTTCAATCACCCCTTGATATTCAAGTTGATCTAAGATCTCCCTGACTTGTTTTTTAGCCTCTTGCTTTACTGGATACTGCCTCTGAACAGTAGGTTGATTTTTTAACTGGATTTTGTGGTGAGGAAAATCCTCATCCCATCCTATGTGATTTTTATATAATGCTGGAGCTTGGGCCACAGCCCATTTCCAGGCATATGTATATTTTTTATGAATTGGAATGTGATTTGAGAAGGCTGGCATAATTATCTCTTCGCCGTGTGGGCACTCCCTAACAACTGCAGGTGGCCAGTCCTTTTCAGCTAGAAATATGTAATAACCCTCGGAAAGCTTGTCCCAGAAGAGAGCTTTTATTTTTCTAGTTATGTCCCCCTCCATCCGGAGTGTTACTTCATATAACTTGTGGGGTACACTAACTCTGGTGTCGGCAGTTTCAACCTGAATGTTTTCATTCAAGTCCACTGTCTCCAGATGATCCTTCAGGATCTTGGGAACTATGGTTACTTCTGCTGCGCTGTCTAGCATTGTCAGAGCCCATTCAACGTTCTTGAGTTGTGTCCTTAGAATCCTCGGCATGTCTGATCTTTATGCTTGCTACCTTCTTTTTGGAAAAGTACGCTTTTTTACTTTGGTGAACGGGTTCTTTGTCTTTGGACTTGACGCGTTCTTCTTTGTGTTCTGACAGTCCTCTTCTTTCCGATTTCTGCGAGGAAGTCTGAAAGGTATGAGAGGAACGTGTATCGTTATCTTGATATCTATCAGGTTTTCTTAAAGTATCCCTATTTCTAAGGTTGTACCTCTTTTCAGAGGGCTCCCTTTGGGGAGACCTACCTCCTCGTTGAGGAGATCTTCCTCTGGACTGAGAGTGTTTTTCTTTAGGAGGTGTCTGTTTAATGTTTTCCCACTTCTTTTTAGGAGTAATGAGATTATTTTTTATAAAAGTTTTTTCAGGATTCTCTGTTAGTTGTGGTTTTAATGGTTTCCCACCCAAACTATCTCTACCTAGTTCTTCATAGGAGTTTTCAATAATTCTGGCAAGCTCATAAGGTTGCTCAGCAATGTCTGTTTCTTTTAATTTCTGGCGGATTGCCACTGATGCTGCTTCACCTTAATGTTGGCTAATAGTATAGCCGAGACCTGTTTAAAATCTTTCAGTTATTTCATACCTAGATTTAAAGCCGGTTCTGGACTGTATTCATTTTGAATCTGTCTTAGAACATCTGGTATTACCGCCATGGATGGAACACCATGTGTCTTAGTGTAGATTAAAGCAAATACTGTGCCCCAAGTGTCACAGTCCTCTATGTGTGGGGCAATCCCCATAGGTAAACAGATTGTCAGAATCCTGTGCTTCTCATGAGGTGTACTATCAGGAAATACTGCCTCTATTTGAGTATTTTTTTGTGCTAACCAGAACGGAATTTGTTCTCGTTTTGCCGGTAGTTTTCCAATGACTGACGGTATAGTCTGTGGTGTGATTTTATTTGTGTTCCCCTGGTGAGGGGTGTGCTGTGGAATTCTTACAGCTGGTTGAACTGTTAATGTCCGCATGACATATTGAACCAATTGTCTATGTATTTTAATTAATTGTTTTAGCTGAGCGAATAATTCTACATCTGACATCCTTTCAATGTCTGGATGAGGTGTATAGCTGGCGAGTACCGGCCATGTAGCTCCTGGTCTACCTAGTGGACCTAGCCTGGTAATGTGATTTTCATGTTTTAGGGTGCCTTTAAACCAGAGCTGATGCTCTTGGTAAGTTAATGGAATTTCAATGTCCTCGAAAGGAACGTATTCCTCTGGAGGTTCCGCTACTTTGTAGTAGTGAAACTCTCGTGTTCCTGCATTTGCTGCTGGAAACTGAATCCATGAATAGAATACCTCTGTCTGCCGATATTCATGTGCCTCTATGACAAAGATTACTCTGCCACCTCTTGCTCATATTCCATTATTTATCAGTTTGTAAGTTATACATTTCCTTACATTTAGCGGGGGCAATATAGCATCCGTGTCATTTTCTATGATAGCAGCGTCATCTAAGATCGCTTGAGCTGCTGCTGCAGCTAATTCTTCGTCAGCAACCATTATTTTTACTTATTGAAGAGTTTGCAGGACAAGTTTCAAGGAGACAAAGATTAGGTGCACAATATTTTGGAACACTGTATCCTTCAACGTTGTATAAACCGAAAACTAATACATAGGATTTTTCGTCCTACTCAGTTTTAGCGGATATTATCCTTTCACCCACTCCAGACATCTATTGGAGTTTTTACGGGAAAAAGGGGTCTGTGTGAAAAGCACGACTGAGTTACTCTAGTATCTAGCATTAAATTATCGCCTTACCAAACGTTGGGCGCCATGTAGTGTAGTTCCTATATTCCCAATAGGCTCTGCGCATTGGAATAATATATCCTGCAGCTTAGACGTAGGACTTAAGTCGACTAGGTCTCTGCCGAATATATTAGACTTAATTGTGAGTGCCAGCTAGCTCAGAGGTCACTAGAAACTTTCTCGAATAAACAAAAAGGGATTCATTTCTGACAACCATATAACATGACAACTTTGTTTCCCCAGAATGAAACGTATCTCTAGAGTCGCGGAAACAATAGACGGCTATTTCACTCAGTCAGATGTGCATGCTTCTTTTCACCAGAGTTGCTCAGAAATAGAGAGACGGGCGTTTTCAATAAAAGTATTTATTGAACAGTCTTATTTCTTAAGCATAAGAAATGCACTGCTACAACTGAAATGCTAGTTAGGAAGTACAATGCATATAATAAGAATATTATTATAAAATAGTACTGTAAGAGCATGTTATGGTTTGTTATGGTTTCTAAGCCATAAACATAGAATACATAAAATGCATAAAATACATACAATGATAAAATAGTGGCTAAAAGTACTCAACTGGTGCTTCTAACATACGCCTACCCCGGTGTACCTAACCTAAGCCTAGTACGAGGGAGGAAGTAAGTGAGGAGTAGTTTAAGTTTTAGTATTTCTCTGCCAAGAGTCTGTTCAAGAATTCTCTAGGGATCTAATCAGCTCTGTACCTTGGTTTTAGAATGATAGAGGTCTTGTATCTCTCTCTTGGGACTCGATCTCCCAGCAACCCTCAAGGGTAGCCTGGAAACACTGGAGCTGGATTTCTCGGCAGGAGAAAAGACAGCGTCTTTTCAGTGCATCAGTTTGGAGGGTCGGCTTCCTTCAGCACTTGCAGCAGCAGGGCGTCGGGCAAGTAGTTAGTCGATCTGCTCCGGAACCACCGTGTGTTTGACTGGGCAAATGTAGGAATATTTATACCCCTGAAGGTGCCGAGTCTGACGTAAGATTGGACATAATATCGTCACTAGTGCCTTAGTTCCTTGAAAAGTCCCGGATTTCTAGGATAAATCAGTATTCAAGCAGGGGGAGGTTCCTGACTGCTGAAGGCTGGTTTTACCACAAAATCAATGTGGATTCTCGGAGTTTAGTGGAGGTAGCCATGCCATATTAGGGCTGCGCAGGCTATAACGAAATAAGGCAATGATTCTTTATGCCTATATAAGGAATGGATGGTTTATACCTATATATGGGCATGAATCGGGAAAAATTACACCAGGGTCCTAGATTCCCACATAACAGATTTTAATGAAAGAGTTATTTTCACTTTTACAGTCGATGTCTTCTCCCCCCTACCCCTACCCCTTGGTACTGACCCTGGCCTCTAGGTTAACCCCCTTAGACCTAGACTGTTTGGCTGTCACGCTGGTATCAGTAACTGGAGGGGAGACTCTGGTGGGCAGAATAGGCTGACTGATAACTGTATTTGAGGAAGAATGAGCTGCCTTAGCACGCAGGGTATATCTGCTAACTTTAGGTGGCAAACTACCTACATTCTGGACTTCGCATGTCTCCATGCAATAAGAGATCACCTTTTCCTTATCTGGCGACCGGGTAATCATAAGAGTCTTCCCTCGATAAAACAAAGGCAGACAGCTAGAATAACAGTCCTGCAGAATCCCAAAAGTCCCCTTACCTCCTCTCCAGATATCTGCAGCGATCTTATCAACCAAACCAAGGCCCAAACACCCTACCTGGACCTGGACATCAAGCCCTTCCTCCCCTTCACCTCCACTGCTGCCACCGGTCCTAACACTTGTGTAGTCGCTAGTACTGACTCTGCCTCCAGTAACCCGGACCTGGAAGCAGGTAGTACCACTGCGCTGCTACTCGCGTGATGCGCCCTCCCACAACAGGGTTCGGAGCGCCAATGAGCCGCCCCTGAAGTCCGGGCCATGCGGTTTCTGCAGCACCACGCCAAGCTGCAGGAGACAAGGAGACAGGTTGTGCTCATACTCGCGGCGAAGAGGGGTTATGCACTGCACCTCAAGGTAGGAATAGAGGAGGGGGGGTTTCTTACTCAAAAACCACACATTGGAGGCCCCCTTCCAGATGAGACCAATTCCAAGCCCGAGAGAGCTGCAGCTGCGACTGTTTAGCTAGCGGTCGCCATGTTTCCCCATACAGACTCTTGAGGAGAAAATCCTTCAGTTAGAGTCGGAGAGGGTGCGGCTAAGCCAAGGGAGCACTGGAAGATTGGTACAAGTCCAGAGGGACTTGGAGGGTCTTTCTGCAGGAATACAGGGGAAGATTAGATCAAAAGTGCAGGGCTCAATGGATGACCACAAATATGCAGAATTTTGAGTATGGTGAGAAGGCAGGTGCCCTATTAGCATGGAAAGCAAGAATGGATCGTACCAAGAAAAACATCAATGAACTGATAATGAATGAAAATGGAGAGAAGTCAAGTAGCCTAGAGGATATGCAAGCCTGCCTCCTCTCCTTATGTTCAGAGCTATATAGAGAGGAGACGGTGCCTAACAATGAATGCCTTCCGTCTTGGTTAAGAGAGAAATCGCTGCCGACACTAACAAATGAAAGTTGTGAGAGCTTAGACGCTCCAATAACTGAGAGAAAAATCAAAGACCAAATAAACAAATGTAAAAATAATAAAGCAGGTTTATAAACTTCTTTTGGATGGATTGGCCCCGATATTGGGTATTTTATTTACCTCTGTGTTTAGCTCCAGGACAGGCACTCAGGTCCTGGAAAGAAGCAACCATGGAACTTATCCTGAAACCAGGGAAGGATCCCCTAAAAGCGGACTCATACCGGCCGATCTCCCTGCTGAACGCCCACTACAAGATCTTCATGGGTATTCTGGCAGGGAGATTGGTCAAGTTGGCACCATCCTTGATAAATGCAGACGAAAAGGGGTTCCTCCCCGGGAGATATATCCAGGAGCAGATGCACCAGCTAATTGGCAACATCGAATTGGCCGTGGCGAGATTGGACCCCTAGGCCATAGTGGCTCTCGACGCGACCAAGGCGTTCAACAGAGTCTGCTGGGTTTACCTTTGGGAGGTTCTTAGGTCTATGGGTTTTGGTCCCATTTTTATCTGGACCCTGATCAATTGCTACCAGGGAGCCTCTGCAAAGATCCTTCTAAATGGTATGTTGATCTCTAGTTTTAACGTCCAAAGAGAAACAAGACAGGGCTGTCCTATCTCTCCCCTGCTATTTGATATCTCTATAGAGCCATTGGCACAAGCAATAAGATCGGACGACTTAATCTCCCCCTTTAAATGTCAGCAATATAGTTGTAAGTTGGCTCTCTACACCGATGATCTGTTGTTATACACTAACGGCCCTGGGGTGGTTATACCAAGGGTTGAAGTACTGTTGGAGGAAATTCGGTTCTCTATCGGGATATCTAGCCAACACCTCCAAAACAGAGGTAATGTGCTGGAATATTGATAACTGGGAAGGCACTGAGGGTAAAGAATTTAAATATCTGGGCTTCACTATCATTGAGGATTTGGATAAAATCCCCCAGATCAATCTAAATAAGACCATTAAAGAGATAGACTGCCTATTTGCCAGATGGAAGAATCTGCCCCTAACAATTTTCGGTAGGGTCAACCTGGTAAAAATCGTTATTCTGCCTAAGATGACCTATCTCTTTAACGCGATCCCTCTTGCTTTCCCCAGTAAAGATATCATTAAAATCCAGAATAAGATCAGAAGTTTTATCTGAGGAAACAAGGGAGCCAGATTGTCGTGGCAAAGGCTGAGATGAAGGCTTATTAAGGGGGGGCTGGCTCTCCCAGATATTGGTTGGTACTCTATGGCCTTCCAGTTTAAAAACATCCGGATGCTACTAGTAAAACCGGAAGGGTCATCTTGAGGGAGGATATTGGTTGAAATGGTTAAGATGGAGGATGGAGGCAGAGGAGAAGGCTTCTTGTATAAGTTTGGGTACAACATTTTTTTTAACGGGTGCGTCTGAAAGTTCTTTGGGCTGCTCTAGCCATTTGGTATAAGGTTAGTTGTAGATGGGGGATAGGGTATTATTCAGATTTTGCCCTGATCTGGGACTCCCCGGGGACCCCGCTTTTCCTGAAGGATAGCCTTGCAATTCCAACGAAAAGGGCAGGTATTACCATTTGGTCAAAGCTTTTATCTTCAGAAGGTCCCCACCCCTGAGAGGTATTAAGAGCAAAGGTTGGAAGTAGTTTTTCCAGATTTAAATACTTGCAACTGACCTCCTGGTTTTTAGCGGAAAAGGGGGACATAAGAGGTGATTGGGAGATGGAGCAGTCTTTGCAAACAGTGCATCTCAAAAGAAAAGAAGTTTCTATTTGGTATAGGCAGTTCTTGGAAGCTGAAGACCTGGATTATCCTCCGCAGCAAGCAGTTTGGAATCAGTTCCCCATTGAGCCCAATACTGAAGATCTTTATGAACCCCCTCTTTGAAGCTTCTTGTCAAACCAGCCAGTTTAAAGAAGAACCATTTGTGTCATTAAGAGACTCTACTACACACCCGCAAAAATTGCTAAGTTTGCACCACTATCCTCCCCCAAATGCCCAAGATGCAATCTTCTGAATGCCAATGATATCCACATTTTTTACGAATGTCCTGATCTTAGGGCCTGTTGGAAGGGAGTGGGGGAGGCTATATGTGGCATTTTTAAAGTCAAAATTGAGGTCAATGCTTCCCTGGTATTATTTGGGGATGCCGGTGTGTCAGGGAAGATTCTTCAGAAGATACATAGAGGCTTGTTGTTATACCTGGTATTGTTAGCTCGGAGAGAGATCTGTATGAAGTGGAAAGAACCACGGCCCCCAAGGTGTGAGGACTGGCTTAAAGCCGCGTTCGATATGGCCCGCCTAGACCAAGGAGGAGTAAGTGAGAGTGGTGTGAACATCTGGCAAGCACTAGTGTCCTGGGGTTTGGATTTGAGACTGGTATAATATCCTCTGGTTCCTCCTAGTCCTGTGATTACACCAAGCTACCAACAAAGAGGCCGGTCTGGTTTGACCTAAGCGAATGCAGCAGCCATAGGGTGCACAGTTTGGTAAGATGGCTTTACTACAAGAATTGCAGACGCTTATTGGTGAGATGAGGACAACAATTTTTTTTTTGTATTGCATTATATAGCAGATTTATTTCCTAATCGATTAAGAAAAGAAAAAAAGAATTTACGATCAAGCCCATCAAGAACAATTACAGTTTTACTCATGGATGAAAAAAACTGGCCCAAATGTACTTCAGGTGTCAGCGCCCTTACCCCCTTTGGTCTTAAGTATGTCTGCTTCTAGCTCATAAATTTGTCTGAACATGGACCACCATTCTAAAGAGAGATATCAGATCAATCCAGGCTCTGGCAATGCATAGCCTTTGTTACCAGCACCTCGCAGTGAGCGTCTCCAGGTTCCACTTATCATCATGCATGTGGTCAATATGGTTTCTGTCCCTGCCATTGGGTGAGCAACAAGTTAGTTTATGAATATCACGGTGGAGGAAAAGAGCCATCCTCTGAACAGATCATTTGTGGTACAAAATTCCGTGTCTTTTTCCATTGACATTCATTGTTCCACAACCTTTCTTTCTGATGGCTCTGTCATTATTCGTGTTGTCATTTCCAACTTTAGCCTTCAAGTAGTCCATCAGAATCTTCATGGCTTCAAGCTCAGCTTGCATCTATTAGTAGAATATGTCCTTGACTGTTTCTTCTGTGTCATTTGGTGGAGCAGAGCACATGATAATGGTGGTGTTGATGTGTCTGCCTTTTAACCTGGGTGTCATGAATCTACTGATAGATGGGTTTCACTCAATTAGGCATTTCTCTGTATTCGCTCAGTGCAAGATGTCAAAGTGAGGAGGGGAATGGAAGTCAGCAGTGATCACCATCTAGGCAATCTACTAACTGCGCTTGCGAAGCTCAGAAAAACTGAATGCAAAACATCAGGACGACATCACTTCAATGTGGCAAAATTACAGGACCCCAAGACCAAGTAGGCATTTATCTTACAAATTCAAAACAGGTACCAACTCCTGCAGACACTGAAGATCAGTCTAAGTCAGCTTCAGTCACAGTCAATAACAAATGCAAACAGGTCTCTTCAATACAGGTGAAGAGCTGGGAAACATACCTGTGTACAAAGACAAGGAAGAGGAAAGAATGAATAAGACAAGGCACATGCCAAGCTATTGAAGACCCAAGGGCAGCAAAAACAGAAACTCATGGAGGCCAAATCTGAGAGGCTGCAGAAGTGCAAGCAACAGTATATATAAACAAAGAGAGCAGTCAAAAGAATTACTAGAACCAGCAATCTGACGTACATGTATAAGTATGCTAGCCAAGCAGAGAAGGCAGCCAGTAGAGGAGAACGAGGGATGGTCTTCTCGATCACAAAGATAGTCAGTGGTAAATCTTGTGTATCACACAACACCCTTATTATGCAAGCAAGGAAGACTACTCATAACAGAGAAAGACCAGGAAATACTTTGGGTCAAGCACTTCAAAGTATCAACAAAGCGGACATCCAAGAAGCAGAGACAGGCTTGCATGTGAGCACTACCTCACCACAGAAAGAAGAAATCATCACTTCCATCCAGTCTCTCAAAAACTGTAAATCTCCTGATCAAGATAACCTGAATTCAGAAATATTCAAGCCAAACCCTGAAATGTCAGGCAAGATTCCCCAATCACTGTTTACATTGAGTTTTGAGGGAAAGAAAATGCCAGATGACTGTAACAAAGGCATCACCATCAAGATTCCAAAGTAGGGAGCATTGAACTGTAACAACAGGTGTGGAATCACTTTTCTGTCAATTCTCTGTACAATCCTGTTGAAAATCATTATACAGCCGTGGACAAGCAATTAAGGAAAGAATAAGTTGGGTTCCACAAGGGTATAGGGTGTGTTGATCAGATCCTTACTCTACTCAACATCATATAGCAGTGCACGGAGTGGCAGAGACAACCATACATCAACTTCATGAATTTTGTGAAAGCCTTTGATGGTATCCACTGTGACAGCCTCAGGGTTATATGGAGAGCCAATCTACGGTAGATAGTTCTCCTCATCAGCATCTTGTATGATAATTTTACCTGAAAGGTGGGAGATTGTGACTATAGCTTTGAAGTGAAAACTGGTGTGAGACAGGGATTCATGATGTCAGCTTTGCTTTTCAACCTAAACTTCTACTGGGTGATGTGGCACTCTACTGAAGGCCAAGTCAGAGGGATCGATGGACCTTATTCTCTATATACCATAACGTGCATTTGTAAAGCATACGTTCACCCCAAGGGTATTTTGCTGCTGAATAACTGATATTTAAAACAAAGAACTGAAACAAAGGATGGTCCAACACCGCTCTAGGTTGAAGAATAAAATCGCCACAGCACTTATGGTTAACAAATTCATACAGATGGGTCACTCTGAAAAAGATTTTAAATGGACCGTTCTCAGTGTTGTGTTATCAAAAAGAACCAAAGCGACGGGATCCAGAGACTTTGCTAACAAGAAAATAGGCCTACTTAATTATGACATTTAATTCAGCAATGAGTGGTCTTAATGAAATGACAGAAATCAGCAGACTTTAAGGCCCGGACCAACCACCTGCACATTTATCATCAAAATATCGACTATTGATTGAATCGGCAATTTACTGGACTACAATACCCAACATGCAACATTCTGAAGTAGGCAAAAGATGCACTCCACCTGTCAAGTCACCATCGATAATGGACTCACGAGGCTTTTTTTTAAATGGCACTCTGTCGAGCAGCCTTGTAGCTGAAGCTGGAAGCTCCAACCACTTTCCAAACATCAAGAATTGTCGAAAGCAAGTCAGTCAAGGTTTCCGACTGGAAACAAACACATACGGTGATTCATCACACCGGTAGAGTGGATGATTCTTTTCTTTTCTTTTAACAAATGTGCATAGAATGGGAATCCAACAACACGTCCTTTACAAATTGTTATTTTCGCTTCATAGGCGTGGATGCAAACACTGCGGAGTTCACAAAGGAGCAACGACAAAGATTCACCAGGCAAGTGAATCAAATCCATTTTGCCTCGTCTTATAAGTTCGACTCAATTTAATTTATTCGTTAACTAAAACATCACTAAAAAAAATCACATTGAAGAAAACCCTACCACAGCACCCCTTCTCGCAGGAATTGGCTAGGTGTTTTCACCGATTTGAGACACTTTTACTAAACGAGCCTTACGATCCAGCATATGAACAAGTCAAGGCACGCTGGGCTAATGACCATTGTGGAGATAATTAAGAGAAAAAAATCACACTTGATAATTTTCTAATACTAATACACACCCTATATTATTTTTAACAGAAACGACCATTTCCCGGTCCTGAGGATAACCCCCAAGTTGACAGGGGTTTGAAATGCGTTGGCCTAGGTTCCTGCGGAAAGAATACTCGCAACCAATTTAAAAGTTCATGAGAGCGATTCAGAACACAATAACTCTCTCTGGTACCAACACACAGAGTTAGCGGCCTCAGACATGTTACACTGGCAGGATAGAGCATACAGAGCATAAGAATGGAATATTTCAAATGTTGGACTGGTCAAAAGTCAGCTCATTTACATAGTGTTGAATATGTTGTGTTGTCATTATATTATTTTTGTGATGTTGAAAAATGTATGTGTTTAATGTATATGTGAACCTTTTTTTTCTTAAAGAACTGCGTGTCACGCTTCACCGAAACATGTGAAAATGTATCACTTACTTTTGAAAATATAAAAAAAGAAAAGTGAAAAAACTCACAAGGACTAATGAATAAAAAACATTGATACCTTTATTTCAAGTGAAATTAAAATTGTGGCAACTAGACACTTTGGTATTTTTAAAAATTTAAGGTGGTTTAGTCTAGTTTGCATACAGGACCAAAGCCTTCCATGGCTAAAAAACTTTTAGAATGTTGGCATTTTTATGTACTAGCCATTTGGTGCCTGCTGCCTGTCCCAGGGTCACATGACTAGGTGTAACTCGCAGTTGGTCTTTGTGTATTACTCCCAGATGTTGAGACAAAGGGTAGATAGGTGTTTGCAGGATGGGCCAGCCTGACTTAATGAAGGGGCGGACTGTCACCTACAACACTTGCACACCACAATGGCCCTGCCTGAACACACTCACAAAGGGTTTGTCAGTCACTAGTCAGGGCAGGGAGGAGGGGGGTGACTGATACCTCTGGGCGGGTGGAAACCTCCAGAACCTTCTCCTACTTCAAAGTGGGCACCAGGTATAAGTAATGGATGCTCAAACCCAACTCTTCAATACACATCTGGATCTGCAGAAGACCCAGAAGGATTGCTGTGCTGCTTTGCTGCAAGAAAGATTGCCATTCTGCTGCCCTGCAGCCCTTTGGCCTGAATGACAAAGACTGGGTCTACTCCTTGAACCCAGGACCACTAGAGTGACTCTAATGGCTCATTGGCTGGCCTCCTGATCAGAGCCAAAGGGACAGAACAGGCTCCAACAACCTAGAATCCAGCACCTAGACTCAGCCAGGTGTGAGTCCTGCCCTCCCAAGTGGTGCCACCCCAGTCCTAGAAATAGACATTTGGAAGTGGGTCTGAAGGTGCCCAGCCTGCTGTCCCAGCAGAACCGACGCAGCCCGATGCATCGTCTTGTAAAACTCTATATCGGAACCACTGCGCGGCGCATTTCTGAAGCAGGACTTCCCATTGAAGCCGTGCAACTTCTTCAGAACCAGACAGTGCGCAATGCATCTTCGACGCAGGACTTTGCATCACAACCCTCTTATTAACTGCATCCTCGACTACAACTCAGGACTTCACATCACAGCATTGCAACTTTGTAGAACCGCCACTGCGCGACCCATCTCCATGCTCAGACCTCGCATCGCCTCTGCTGCAGGACGCATCCTAGATGCAAGATTCAGCATAGCTCCGCAACTAGGACTTAAAGTACTCTGTTCAGTGAGCTCAAGTGGGACCCTTTAGTCAGCCTATGATCCAACGCACTCAGCCTGAACTTGGGACTTTGTCCCGGTGTAGCGCAACCAGATAACCACAGTTTGCACCTTTTGCTTTAAACGCTATTTTCAGTTAAATCTTTAAAATTGCATATCTTCGGTTTGACTGATTGGATTTTTGTCATTTTGACAACTTAAATCGTTTATTAAAAATTACTCTATTGTTGTGTGGGATTTTTCTTATGTTGTGTTTCACTCTATTACTGTGTGGATTGCTGCATAAACAATTTGCACATTTCCTCTAAGTTAAACCTGATTGTTCTGTGCCAATTTACCAGGGAGCTGATCACAGACTTATTTGGGGTTGCTTGTGACTTTACCTTGACACAGATTGTGGTTGCTGCTTGGGTAGCGTTTCACCCCAGTAACCCAATTTCATATAGACACCATCATTATGAGAAGCCGATGGAGATGGATAGGGCACAACATCAGAAGAGAAGACTTCACCACAAGAATAGCTCTCCTGTGGACACCAGAAAACAAAAGGAACAGAGGCAGGACAAAGAACACCTGGAGGCGAACTGTGGAAACAGAAATGAAGACCCTGAACCACAGCTCGTGAACTGTAGTGAAGGTCCTCTGTTGCTGCCTTACATGCCATTCGGCTTAACAGGCAGGAAGTTGTTACCAGCAACTGTCCAATATGCACATACTTGTTCATGGAGTACTGCCAAGAGTTTTTTTACAGTGGCAAAGGACTGGGTCAGCTTAACTTTGAGCAAATCCATCTCTTGTTATGAATATGATATGATTTTGTTTATAAGAAAAGTATTATAATGCCAAAACATGATACGCCATTAGATTGTTTCGATTATAAAGTTAATCTGTCAAAAATGTTTATAATATGTATTTACTATTTATCCATTTAGGGTTAATGGTTGTCATGATCACGTCCTAAGTACAGCCTTCAGCTTTATTACTATTTTTCACTTTTTGTAAATAGATTGAAGGACATTTTCTTCTGTTTATATCCCTAATTTTCGCAAAGATTGTTTTGCAGGAATCTTCCCTGTATCCTCATGCAAATACATTTTCTCAGTTTTAATAGGGTCAACTGGAGAGCCTGCCTTCTTTTCCATATATTTTATTCGCTCACTAAACTCTTGTTTTTATTTTGTAATTTAGATGTGACTGAATACATTCATATAGTTCTGGTGAACTCTACATAATCAAGTAGGATTATATAGCCTTATGGTCTCATTTATTTCTGTTAATGTCTTCATGTACAAATCATTCAGGCCATGAGGCAATCTGGGCTGATTGTTCTTTTTATGAATGAAAAAATATTTATAAAGCATGAAGCTAGCCTGAGGCATCCCAGCGCAAACAGGAGCAGCAGAAGACCGGTTAGTAGGCAGGGTTTGGGAAAAAAGAAAGTTTTAAGGAGTTTCTGGCAGGACAGAAGATTGGATTCACGATGTAAGTGAGGAGGGAGGGCGTTCCAAAGCTTGGCGACATTGTATGATAATAGGCGTCTGCAGCTTCTTACTTTTTTATTTTTGGAACTGAAGCGAGAAGGAGGTTGGCCGAGAGGCGACTTCTGTTAGGGCAATAGGGGAAACAATATATTGAATAATTGGAGGTCCTTTCCCCAGAAGGATTTGTGGGTGATACATAGAGCCTTAAATTTAATTCACTCCGATACAGGTAGCCAATGTCGAGCCTTCAGTGCCGGTTTAGCGGGTTGCGGGTACGGGATTTGGAGGAGCAGACAGCTGCATAATTTTGAACAATCTGTAACTTTGAGGTAGTTGCTCGAGGAGCTCATAGATAGTGGGCATTCCTTAAGTCAAGGAGGGAGAGAATAAGAGCCTTGACCATTAATCTTCTAGCCAGAAAGGGAAGAAGAAGGAGGATTTTACAAAGCATCCTAAGAATGCCATAACAGGTGGCCAATAGTTTCGCCACCTGATGCTCAACATTCAGGGAGCGATGAAGCCACATGCCCAGACTTTTGATCTGGTTTTTGGGGCAGGAGCAGAGCCACGACAGTTTGGCCACAATAATCCTTAGTTGAAGATGGTAGCATTGCCTAGGAGCATAAACTCCGTCTTTCCTCCCTTCAGTTTCAGTCAGAGGAGCTCCATCCACTTAGCCACCTTGCCCAAACAGAGGCCCAGGCCAGAAGATGAGTTCTCCGGGTGGTTTAAGACCACAACTAGTTGTGTGTCATCAGCGTATGTAACTATCTTTATACCAAATGGACAAACTATCTCAGCCAGCGGGCTCATATATACGTTAAACAGTGTAAGGCTCAGGGATGATCCCTGAGGAACACCGCAGTTGAGAGACATATGCTTAGAGATGTTATCTCCTTTGAAGACCTGAAAAGACCTGTCTTCTATGAAAGACTGCAACCTGGTGATGGCACCCCTGACACTCCAAGACTCTTAAGTCCAAGAGTCAGCATGTTATAGTTAACGGTGTCAAATGCGGTGCTCAGGTCCAGGAAGATGATGCCCGCTTTGCTTCCTTGGTCCAGAATTTTCGTGGACTCTTCAACCACCGCTTAGAGAGCAGTTTCTATCCCCTGCTGGGGACGGAAATCGATCTGTGAGGATTGCAGAAGGTTGTGGAATTTTAAAAATCCTGACAGGAATGAATTAACATGTCTTTCAATGATCTCGCTAATCGCCAGGTGGAGTTCCCCAGGAGGTCAGGGTCGAGATTGGGCTTTTTGAGAAGTGCTTTCACCATGGCACATTCCAGGGCGGAGGGACTACTCCAGTAGAGATGGAGGCGTAAATCAATTCCAGTATCAGTGGAAGAATTGTTCCTGCGGCTTGGTTCTTTTTATCCAGCAAAAGAGAAAGCACAGAGAGGCAACACGGAAGTAAAACAGCATAAATGCTAAAAAAGGACAAGATCTTTCCAGACTCTTTAATGACGTTAATCACGATTTTTGCTTGATTCAAAACAGCGAAGCGCCGATGCAGCCAACGCGTTTCACTCTGAATAGGGCTTCCTCAGGGCAATAAATAACCGTACTGTGATTGAATGTGTGGTTTCTTAACTGCGCAGATAGTGACGTCAAACCTCAAATTGATGAAGTTTAAAATACACTTAAAGTGTATCACTCGTCCAGTCCAAAGCGATGCTAAGATGTTTACTGTGGTAGGTTGAACAATAGTAGGTTTGTATTCCAGATAGTAGGGAATGTTCAAACACGTTGAGTGGAACGCGATCTTTCACGCTCTCACCCTCGAAAAAATAGTGTTCTTTTTATCCAGCACTTTAACAATCATTTTGTGCTAACAAATATATTTGTATATGTGCCCTGATACACATTAAGTGCTCCAGTTAATTGCAGCCTGAATCAACATTTCTCCAGTATATTCCATAAACATTTCCAGTTCATCCTTTGAAATGCTATTGCAATGATAGCTATAATTATTGTTGACAGGAAAACCTGAAGAATTTGAACAAAATATATAATAGCATCTAATGAATTTGTGAGATTTGAAAGGAGTCTCCCTTATACATTATTTTTGCTCCGATTTTTAAGATGACACCATATTTTTGTTTGATGTCTTTAAATGAATTTCATATAATATAAAGAAACACTTAAATTGTGTTCTCTTCCAAGTACTGCCCTTATGTTACTCGTAAACTGTATATTAAATGTATAACATGTATTGTTCTTGTAGACATTTGTTTAATCAAGCCCTCTTGACTTTACATGCCTCTATCAATTTCTTTTTATTTTCATCTGAATGTACCTACATTTCTTCCCTTAAATATTACTCTAAATTGGTTTGTTAGTGCTTGCTATTGCTCCATTTATGAATCTGATTATTTTAAGAAATTCAAGAAATTCTTATGTGAATAATTTTATAGTGAACTCCTTATCATTGGCTTATTTCCCCTAAAAGTGCATTCTATGTCCTCCAGTGCACAAAAAGCTCTGCGTATTCCTAACTTAAAAAAAACTACTACTTTTGTGACCTGTTCAGAAAATTGTAATATTAATGATGTAATAAGAAAGCTGCTATTGCAACTGAAACCCCATCTAGGGTGTTCAGGTTCCTTTGTTGTCCAGCTTTCTTTCTATAAATGAATGTGCAGAAGAGTTGCTTGCAAAGTGTTAAATGCTGCTTACTTCTTCCACAAGAGTGTTATCCAGTATAATGTAATCGGTTTGTGAGAACTAGCAATACTTTACAGAGCAAAATGTATCTTCAATCATCCCTATACTTATTCCTCCAGACAGCCATTGTCATCCATTAAATGTACTGCTGTTTGTCCCTTTCAGTAAAGTGATGTTTACTTTCAAATCCTATTTGATGCAGAAAATATAGAAGATTGGAGTCTCCAGTATTTTTGTGAAGGGTGGATCATTTAGCAATATCCAAATGAAAAACAAGTCATCCCCAACATCCCACCTTCTATGCATACCCCTTCATATTTTTAAAGATAAAAAAAACTATTTTTCTGGGTTACAATTACTGAAACTGTTGCATTAATATCTGACCCAAAACCTTAAACCAACTCATCACACCTGCTTTGCTGTAATATTGATTTGATTTGATTAGTGCATTTGTACAGCACACAAATGCCCAGGGGCGTCTTAGCGCTAGGACGGATGGGTAGGGCGGTTGCTTGATTAGTGTACTAAGCGTTTTAATTGGAAAAGAGCCCGGTTTTCAGCACCTTTCTGAAAGAAAGAAGCAACGTTCTGCTCTTTATGGCGATCAGGAGAAGGTTCCAAATCTTGACTGTCCCTAGCAGGAAGCAGGAATGTTTGTTTCTTATAGGAGGACCAATATTTGATTATTTCTCCTTCTGCTCCTCCTTCTCTCTTTCTTACTTACTTTCATATTTTTCTACTCCGCTGTTCTAACACCTTCTTCATAGTTCAAGACAAAGTGTATGTGCTTGCATTGATGTTTTTCCAACCAAATGTTTGCCCTTTGGGTCCTGGAACTTCTGCGTGAAAATACTTAGGGCATGATTTATACTTTGGCAGATGGGATACACCGTCACTAACGTGATGCACATCCTGTCCACTATATTACAAATTACATAGGATATAATGTCTCGTCATACAGCGGACAAGATACCTGTCGTGTTTGTGATGGAATATTCCATTCGCAAAAGTATGAATAGGTCCCTAAGTCTTGAACTCCCTAGAAGATGTGAGAACAACTAAAAAGAAAAAATGAGAACAAGGAAGATCTTTATATTACCTACTGGCGGTCACCAGTAGGTAGTTATAGTTAGGGCCTATTTTCCATAGGAAATTTGCAACCTTCTATTTGGAATAACTTTGGCACCGATTGACAAATCTTCGCGAAATTTTCAAAACTGGTGGGGCCCTCCGGTCCGCTCCTATCCTGAAAGTCTTGGGGTGATTTGTGCACTGGGTGCTGAGAAAAAAAGAGGGGTCCCAAAACGTGTTTTCCCCATGCAATTTTCCATAGGTACCGTTCATCGCTGGTACAGCCCGAACGGCTGAACGGATTACACCAAATTTGGCAAAGTTGTAGTCCTTGGTTCAGACTCATGCCTTTTGCTTATATGGTGTAAATCTGTTCAGTAGTTCCTGAGAAGATTACAACTGAAAGTTCATATATATCTATGGCCTCGGTGGATGCGCAGGTTATAAGCGCACCGTCCCGATCACGCTCAGAATGCTGATTGGCTGTCAAGTGGTTGTCAACATTCGAAACCAGCCATTTTTGCCTCGGTAGAAGCGAGGTTCTAGAAATCAGTGGAACAAGTGTTTAAAACGAATAAAGGGGGTAGGTAAGAAATATTTTGACCCTCTAGACCTGTTTAGGCGGTCCCACAAGAAACCCTAGGGCTCAAAAAAGATTTATTTTTTTTGTTGAAAAAACTGAGAAATGTGCGCTGGGTGCATGGATCCTCCGTACATAAAATAGAAATGAAGCGCGGGCTCCTGTGCTTGTTTAAAAATTAGCTACCTGGGAAGGACCAATCCCGGGGGCTACAATATTACAATTGGTAGTGTTCCAGAGGGGCTCTAGTATGCTGCTCAGCCAGGATGTGTATAGTTTAGAATGTTGAATACTACAGGGGCCCTGTAGCCCGGGGACCGCCATTCCTCGGTGCTACAAAATAACTGTGTGAGGGAGCTCAAAGGTCCGTCTAAGCCCCAGGGACTACCACCCTCCGGGGCTTTTTATATTATGGGAGGGAGGCCACGTGGTCTCCATTCTGGAGCAGTGGAAAACCTTGGGGAACACCACCCCACAGGAGCGGGACACTGCTGTTTGCTATGTCAGGGCGGGAGTCGAGGTTCTCGCTGTGTCATAGCAAACTTGAGGGCATATTAACAAGTGCCATTTCGCCGCAATTTAAAAAAAAAAGCCAAAAATGCAGTGAAAATTATATCGCCCTATTTATTAGCTGACGCAAAGATGCTTTAATGCATGTTAGCAGCTGGTTTGCTAAGGGGTCACCTCGTATCTCCAATGAGTTGCAAAGTAGGTATTCTCAGTGGGAAGGTAGGTGTTTCTATGAGAATATAAAAAGGAAGAGGGAGGTATGACAACAGCGTTGTATTTACAAGGTGGCCCTGGATTTGAGGACCGATAGGAAAACTCTTGCTAATTGTGGTTTAAGTCGGATCCTAACATGTGTTCTGACGTAGACTTAAGCATGTTTAATATGCAAGGTGGATTGATATGTTAAGTGCACAGTCTTATATTAACAAGGTTTTCACTTGCAAACATGAATTTTTGCTGTATTTCTCGCGATATTGGGGGCATATTTACAAGGACAGCGTTAGAATTATCGTCGCTTTAGCGTTAGGAAAGTGTTGTTAAATTTGTTGTGGTTTCCTGGAAGCATAAGCGGAGTGGGCTGGACTAACGTATGCCAATGCTGCGCGAGGCTGTGAAACATCATTCCGGAGCTATGGGCATAGGTCCGTCGTGAGCTATATGAGAAATCAACTGATTCAGGTGCCCGTGTTGTAGTGCTGACATCACCCGGGTCTTAAACACAAATGTGTCTTTATATCTGTAAAGTACCACAGCATGGCCAACATGGAAGGTACAGGTATCACTGACCCTGTATTCATCCATAGTTGCACACATATAAGATTGTGGACATGACGTATTTCTGCGAATATGAATGTTTGTTGTACATTCAGTGGAGTGTTGTAGCTGTAGTAATACTGGGCTAAGAAAGCTTTAGGATGTAGTTTTTGGCACATGGAGGGCAGCTAATATATATACGTATGTGGTCATTCAGGTACACTGTCGAACTTGGTGCTGGAAATCAGTGTTCGAGCCTCTGAGTCGCATCCACATCCTGTTATTGAAGAGAAATGACGTAATCTACGCCTGCCTGAAAATGTACTGTAAATACTGTGCTCATGTAAAGTGCTGATATAGTTTTAGGTTGAGTTTGCGCTATGTAAATATGCACACACTCCCTTTTTTCTCCACAAATACGATTTTCTATTCAAATCTTTTTTAAAGTTGTGTCCTAAATTCTTATTAATGTACGAGGGCATGATTAACTTTCAGATATAGTAGAATAGAAGTGCTACTACAAACACTCCCTCACTACTTAATTTTTCTTTTTTGTTTTTTGTACAGTTCTTTTCAATTACTCTTTATGAAAACATTGACATTAATATTTTTCTACATGTTTACTGCTTGCAACGATAAACCTCCAGTTCTTCATGAGTGAAAATAGGTCACAATACTACACAATATATATACTGATAAAACCATTTTCACTCTAGAAGAAAAAAGAATTACTTGATAATTTTTTTTTGATTTGTACATATTTCAAAACTTCTTTTTTCTGCGTCTTTGTAGTATTTTCAATTCGCGACGATAATACATGAACTGTTCTTACGTCATTTCATTTCTAAAGTACAATTATACTTTTACACACTACATTTAGAAATTATAATAATATGCTTGCATTAGAAACATATATAAAGCATAAACTTATACTATTAATTTACCTCTCTTTAAAACTCTTTCCTCCTTCCGTCGACATACATCCAACTCCTCCGGAGGGAGCATAATGTTTTATATATTACAATATTTATATATATTAACTTTATGTTCCCTCTGAGGAAATGGACGATAAACTGAAGATGAATCCGACGATCGCAAACTTTATCTTGCTCGTAGTTTGGTCACCCTTAATTAAATCATAGGAACGAAAGTAATCATCCTACGGGCGTGGTTTATATACGTTTGGTTATTGAAGTCACTATGGAACCAATTTAGTGCTCCTCCCATTTTTTTGTCACGTTTTTCAGTTGACACGTGCTCACATTTCCACTGTTTAACTTGCGCACGTCTTTTTGTAAAAGTGAAACTTGTTAAACAGTTTTAGTTTCGTTTTATATCCTCATACATATTCGCTCTTTCTTTTTCTTTTAATTCTTTCTCTCTTTTATTATACGAGTAGTAAAATAAATATCTTTGTATTTATTTTTTAAAACAAGTATATTTATTGGTTACTGTGTACAGTTTCTGTCCACAATTTTAATACACTTCCCCGTCCAAAACCCCTATTATCCTTATTTTTTTTTAAAGGTGCTATTAATTTTTTTTTTATTTATTCTAGTTGATTGCCACATCTCTGAACATCTGGAGGTACCTGGTGGGCTAGTTGGCCCCCAGGAACCTACAGGATTGAAGAGGAATTAATTCTCTAACTTAAAATGTGCCACAGGGCGTGTTTGCAGACATGTCACCTCAGGCCACGTCCCCTTCTTTCACCACTGTATCCCGTTGTGGGTTTTAAGTTGGGGAATTAAATCTCTTCCAATACTGAGGGCCCCTGAGGGCCAAATAGCCCAATAGGTATCTCCAGTATGCCCCAGGGAGCTGCGTTGCAGATAGGTGTTCAGAGGCCACGTCGATTTCTACACCTCTCTGCAACACAGCTCTGTGGCGCTTATTTGAGGTACCTGGTGGGCTACTTTGACCCTAGGGACCCTCTAAAATCAGCCGAACTATGAATTCCGATGTACTCCCCTGTTATCAGGAGATACCTCAGTGCTGCATCTTTGAGCTCAGTACTGATCCTGAAATGTAATTCTAACCGTACTTACCAGTAACTTGAATTTCCTTCCATAGGCTAACATGGACTGGTTTCACTTGGAAATTCTTCTAAGTGTGGAGTTTTCGAACTTTAAAATATTCACCTAAAATCATTAGAACAACGAATTCCAATTTACTCACCTGTTATCAGGAGAGAACCCAGTGATGCATCTTTTGTTTGCTATTAGTTGGCAGGGTATGCTCAGACGTAAGTCCCTTGCTCACTTTACCACTGGATTCAAGCAAGCCTGGCTGAAGATAGCTGAAATGCCAGAAACCGGTCCTAGGAAGCTTGTTTCTGGTCCAGGGAAGGCATGGCTTGGCAGTTCGGCTGGACTGTTCTCATGAGGCACAGGGTCAGACTGATTTGCATATGGCCATGTCTGAACTGGGTTGGCAGAGTGGGCTAAAGAACGGTGATGGATTAAACCCAAATCTGTTGACTGGGTGTGAGTGTTTGATTGGTTCAGATGCTCCGTCCATCACCACCCCATTTTGTACCACTTTGTTCGCCATAAGTTGGCAGGGTATGCTCAGACGTGTGTCCCTTGCTCACTTTGCCACTGGATTTAAGCAAGCCTGGCTGAAGACGGCTGAAATGCCAGAAACCGGTCTTAGGAAGCTTGTTTCCGGTCCAGGGAAGGCATCGCTTGGCAGTTCGGGCTGGACTGTTCCCATGAGGCACAGGGTCAGACTGATTTGCATATGGCCATGTCTAAACTGGGTTGGTAAAGTGGGCTAAAGAACGGTGATGTATTAAACCCAGATCTGTTGACTGGGTGTGAGTGTTTGATTGGTTCAGATGCTCCGTCCATCACCACCCCCTTTTGTACCGCATCTTTTAGCCCAGCACTGACCGTGAAAAGTAATTCTAAGCATACTTACCAGTAACTTGTATTTCTTTCCATAGGAATCCATTGTCTGGTTTTCACAAGAAAAGTTTCTAAGCGTCAATTTTCACAAACTACAAATATTCCTTAAAAAGTGCCTGTTTAACCTAAACGCATTCTTTAACTGTTTACAGGAGATGCACCAGTGCTAGATCCAGGATCCACCACTGAGTAAGAAAAAGTAACGATAACACTACTTACTTGCTAAGTGAATTTCCTCCCATAGGATAACATTGGTGATTCTATGTGAAAAAGTTTCTAAGTGTCAACTTTTAAAATACAATAATATTCCTTAAAAATCACTACTGTAACCAGAACGATTTTACTCAACAACTGCAAAAACTGTAACTACTGTACTTAAAAGTCTATTGCCTATTTGCAAACTATTTAAACTAAAGTAATTCGTTCTGAGAAAGTATATTATGTAATGTATAATGTAATTTTAATGTAATTTAAAAAATCAAATATCTAAAAATAAATAGTTTAAAAAAGTGTAGTAAATCAGTATAAAAAAATAAATATAACAATTAATACATTTAAAAATTGTCATTTACAAAACCTTTGAAATTCACTGGAAAAAACATAGGTTTCCGATATATTATATTTAGCAATTAGCATTTAAAAAACCTTAGAAATTCACGAAAAAAACATAGGTTTTAGGGATGTTCTAGTTAGCTGGACATTTGACTCGTACAAAACCATTGAAATTCCTTCCTTATAGTTAGTTCTGCTAACTATAACTTGCGCACCCGCAATCCACTGCTGATGATGTCACATATTACATCATTCATAAACATGGTCAGTGACATCACTGATGACATCACTGCTGACATCTCAAATGACATCACTGATGACATCATCCAATTTACAATTAGATAGACCTCATCATACACTAGTATATCCTTTCATCACTCACTGTAAAATAGAGAGTACCATATTTGAATCCATTGACACAGCAATACAAGTATCTAAAAACCTACTCAGTGATTCCTATATCAACACACACATCTAATCCGTTACTTATAGATTCACTCGTACATGCTAACAAAGATCAATAGAACATTATCAAATATACTTATACACCTATATCAACAGAACACACTAGCACATATCCTATTCACTTATGCAGTCATCCTACTCACTTTTGCAAACAATGTATCATATTTACATTTACTGAGCTACACACTTATACAAATAGCACTTTATTTATTCACTAGCAGCCCGTCCCGACGTTGTCCAGGTATGAAATAGAATGTGTGCATGAAAGCCTGTTATTTACAGTGAGTACACAAATGTAAATCATCACGTATGCAGCATTAGGTAAGTATCACAAAAGCTAAGATGAGTCAGATGCCTTCTTTAACAATGACCTTGCACGTCGTCTTTTACCTGTTCAGTTGAGTTGTGCATATAGGGTAATGGTACTTGTCCATTGCTGTGTAACATGGGCGTCCGCTTGTGCAGCCAGTGTGAGGAACCGGCCTTGTGATATGTGCCTCAGCAACGGTAACGTTTGCTGCCTGTGGGTGCTGTGGAGTCCGTTGGTGTGACAGTCCCCGACAGCGTCCTGTTCGTTGTTGTTTGCCTGGTGTTAAGTCCTTTATGCTGAGAGTTCAGTGCGTGACAGCGTGCACGCGATGCTGCGCGTGTGTAAAAGAGCAGTCTGTTGAATTTTTGTATCCCTGCTGGTATGCTGACTCGCCTCAGCCCCCGCCTGAGCACCAGAGCAATATGTTAAGGTGGGTGGCGGCTCCAGCCGCGAGCGTGTTTGTACGCTGTAGTTGAGGCCACTGAAAAATGCGAAGTGTGTGAGCTGGGAACGTGTTTGGCCGCTGTCTTGCCAGTTAGACGACCCACATGGCGTCAACGGCGAATGCACCGCAAATTGCCAAAAGCACCGCCCAGTGGTATTGTAACGGTAGTCGCCCCCAGAACACTTGGCGCAAGCGGTGGAATACAGCTTGGTTTGAGGCGCCCCCATCGCTGTATGCACACGCCCCCAGCACAACGCACACGCCCACAACGGAGTACTGTGAACGCTTATTATACATTGCCCCCAGCTCAACGCACACACCCATAACGGAGTACTGTGAACGCTTTGTTTTTCGGAATGCCGCGCCCATCGCTGTGTATGCATACCGCGCACATTGCTGTATGCACACGCCCCCAGCACAATGCCCCAAGCAGAACGCCCACGCCCACAAGGGACTACTTTGCCCCTAAGGTTCTTTTACCGTTCTAATGTATATGGTGGGCAGCTGTATACCTCTGTTCATCTGCTGAAAATGTCCTTTCCAATGCTGTATTGGGTGTTGTGATTGGCACGGTGGTTCCTGAGATTACCTGCCTCAAAGGTTTGGGCTCTCTCTTTATAATATTAGTATGGATATAGATAGTAACTCATACTTAGTGTGTTATGAAATCACTATTACAAGTATACAGTTATCTATACAGTCACTCATGCAATCAATGAGTCTTATGTATACTTATTTATATACAACTGTCACATACACTGCCTTTTATTTTTCTAGTTTGTTGGACATGTACCATTGAGAGATACATTTGCTCATCACCACACCCATAAAGATATTCACTCACCCCAACAACTGTTTCCACATGCAGTCTTAACCTCATATACCCACTGAATCAACTATTCACATATCTTTGGGCAGTCACACACACCCCACCGAACCACACACACACATTCACTCTTCCATGCAAATACTCAGTTAACTAATCAATAACTAATATAGGCTGTCACATAGCTAGTAACCAACTGGTGCAGCAGTTTACACAACAACTGACAAAGTTATACAGATATTCACACAGTTTAGTCACTATCCAATATATTTAAACTGTCAATCACACTGCTACTAAATCCTCCATTCAGAAATGTATATTTATGTATCACTCATTCTTCTATGCAGATTGCTACAAACATAAGACATATTTAAATAATGAACCAAACCACTTACACTGGATAATGTCATCAGTGATGTCATTTGAGATGTCATCAGTGGTGTCATCAGTGATGTCACTGACCATGTTGTGAATGATGTAATATCAGCAGCAGTGGATTGCGGGTGCATGAGTTATAGTTAGCAGAACTAATTATAACGAAGGAATTTCAATGGTTTTGTACGAGTCAAATGTCCAGCTAGCTATAACACCCCTAAATCCTATGTTTTTTTCAGTGAATATATATATATATATATATATGTATATATATATATATATATTTATATATATATATATATATATATATATATATATAACAACAGGTTCTTTCAACGAAAGAGAATAAGCCGCACTCCTGTTGGTGAGTTGAAAAGCTTTAATTTCATTTGCAGGATACAGCAGTTCTTGTCCTGATGCATTTCGGTCTGTACGCAGACCTTTTTCAAAGGAGGCTGATTAGCATCACAGGGTGGAGAGGCATCCGTTTCCAGCAGCTCGTCTGTGTATGTTTTACTCCCTCGGTGGGCGTTACTGATGATTAGATGGAATGTTTGCCCCCTGGTGGACGCCGCATTCGGTTCGATCCGTGAAGCTTGCTGGTCTTCGTAGTCTGCCACTCTTCCCTCATTACTGCCCCTTGGGGGGGGCGATGCGTGTGGAGCAATGTTCTTGCCTGCTTTCACCTGTGCCCCATACTGCCTATTTTCGAGGTGATGAGGGCCAATACCAGGGTCCAGTCCCTGGCGGCTTCCCCTGCCCTTGAGCTCTAGCAACGAAACAAGGTTTGGTCCAAAAGGCGGGCAGACGTGGGAGCTCTTTAGTTGGCGGTGCGTGCTTGGCGGCTGGACCACGCCGTTATTTATAACAACAGGTTCTTTCAATGAAAGAGAATAAGCCGCACTCCTGTTGGTGAGTTGAAAAGCTTTAATTTCATTTGCAGGATACAGCCGTTCTTGTCCTGATGCATTTCGGTCTGTACGCAGACCTTTTTCAAAGGAGGCTGATTAGCATCACAGGGTGGAGAGGCATCCGTTTCCAGCAGCTCGTCTGTGTATGTTTTACTCCCTCGGTGGGCGTTACTGAAGATTAGATGGAATGTTTGCCCCCTGGTGGACGCCGCATTCGGTTCGATCCGTGAAGCTTGCTGGTCTTCGTAGTCTGCCACTCTTCCCTCATTACTGCCCCGTGGGGGGGCGATGCGTGTGGAGCAATGTTCTTGCCTGCTTTCACCTGTGCCCCATACTGCCTATTTTCGAGGTGATGAGGGCCAATACCAGGGTCCAGTCCCTGGCGGCTTCCCCTGCCCTTGAGCTCTAGCAACGAAGCAAGGTTTGGTCCAAAAGGCGGGCAGACGTGGGAGCTCTTTAGTTGGCGGTGCGTGCTTGGCGGCTGGACCACGCCGTTATTTATAACAACAGGTTCTTTCAACGAAAGAGAATAAGCCGCACTCCTGTTGGTGAGTTGAAAAGCTTTAATTTCATTTGCAGGATACAGCCGTTCTTGTCCTGATGCATTTCGGTCTGTACGCAGACCTTTTTCAAAGGAGGCTGATTAGCATCACAGGGTGGAGAGGCAACCATTTCCAGCAGCTCGTCTGTGTATGTTTTACTCCCTCGGTGGGCGTTACTGATGATTAGATGGAATGTTTGCCCCCTGGTGGACGCCGCATTCGGTTCGATCCGTGAAGCTTGCTGGTCTTCGTAGTCTGCCACTCTTCCCTCATTACTGCCCCGTGGGGGGGCGATGCGTGTGGAGCAATGTTCTTGCCTGCTTTCACCTGTGCCCCATACTGCCTATTTTCGAGGTGATGAGGGCCAATACCAGGGTCCAGTCCCTGGCGGCTTCCCCTGCCCTTGAGCTCTAGCAACGAAACAAGGTTTGGTCCAAAAGGCGGGCAGACGTGGGAGCTCTTTAGTTGGCGGTGCGTGCTTGGCGGCTGGACCACGCCGATATTTATAACAACAGGTGTATATATGATATATTTTACTACAGCTCGCAGATGCTTTTACTTCATACTGATAAATATACATGTATGGTGGCAAGATGTTTTTTTTTTTTACCTTTGCTTGTGTTCTTCGTGCCTCCTTTTCGGGATATATTTGGAACTTTAGATCCAATCCTTTCTACTTTTGGATGTTGGGGTAACTTTTATGAGACCATCATCTAGCTTTCTACAATTTCCCCCTTTCTGCATTTCATCTCCTGTTGGTGCCTCACTATTGTTAGATTCAGAAAAGATGTTTTTTAAACAATTTTTATTCCTTTATTTCCTTATATATCAGTTTTCTTCCTTCCATCGGTATCGCTCCTTCCCAAAAGCCTAACAGATTGATATTTTGGTGTTATTAAGTCATATACTTGATACTTTGTGAAAAGTTCCCACATTCTAGCTTTAAACCTTGTTACAATACCCTAATATACCAGGCTTCTGATGGGTTCTAGAACACAAATGATTGTCTGCTTCTCCTTTAGAATTCTATGATCTCTTTGTTCATTTTGTTTGAGTCAGGACTAATGGGTTTAATGCTCATGCTTTAAAAGTCTCAAGGTATACTGATTGGTACTGAACACGAATTGTCATCCCCTCATCCCTTTTACCAGTCACAAATCAACGTTATCCTACTATGTAAAACCCTCTCTGAATGATCTCTTATAGAGAAATAGGAACTTTTGCTTTGGCTAGGACTGTTTTATTTTTCTACGCAACAGAGGCATGAATTTCCTAGGATCCTATCTAACCCTTCATCACCTCCACATAGTACAGTTGATAAGGATTTTTATGCTTGGATGGTAAGGCACCTTTTGAGAATGTTGTCTGGGCTGGACCACATGATTTCACTAATTCTTTATGGGTTTCTTAAAACTCCCCCAATGCCTGGGCTTAATCAAGACTTATTTTCAAAGTTACCTTTCTAAATTAAAAGAAATACTTCAGTGGTGGCTTATGCAATGCCTCAATCTATGCCTTTTTCTGGAGAAAATAATTTCTTTAGCCAGCACCATCCCAGAAAAGTGACATTATATATAAAACAAAATGTGGTGAGGTCTAAGTTGTAGTCAAGTACAGAACCTTGATTCAATGGTCAAAATGCTCAATACTTGTTTTTCATATTTACAATTTGAGGCACGAACACATAGACCAATTTACACAGAATTAAGTGTTTTATCATGTATGGAGTCCAAGACTAGAACCTAGATGATTGAGGTCAGCAGCTTAGTCACTTTGAATCCCACTTGCTTCCAAATTCTGTTGAATGTTTATTTGGCATGGTAAAACCAAATGTGATTACTAGTCCTGATATCCCTGCTGACACTTTATACCTATCAAAAACAACAAGGGCGCCCAATGAGTCAGCACAGGACCTTGGGAAACGTATTTTTTCTGACAAAAGTGGTCCCATGCACAGTTAAATACACGAAAACTAATAAATATAGACACAATAGAGCTATATTGAGTAACGTGATGTGTCCAGCCGGACAGAGATCACAATTTTTACTATAAAGTGAATTCAACAGGAAAATTCTTACATTCACAAAGAGTGAGACACAAGCCTGTGCCCTCACGCTAATGAATTGGCAAAATAAGACAGTAGAAAAGAAAGAGGAGAAATATTTAGGCAGAGAGTGAATGATTTCTGAATAATGAAGAATAACAGAAATTCAATTACATCATTATATGCATATCACATTCAGTATACTTTTACATATATGATGTTACAACAAGTCGACGGCGTTTCGATCCCTTAACCACAATATGTGGGATCATCATCAGGACAAAAAGTTATATGCCTAAGAAGTAAATAATGGCCTAAGGAAAGAAGGAAAAATTGGAATATATCAGCAGAGAACAATACACAGTAAAAATTATCGAGTGACATCAGGTGAAAAACGTGAGTGAAGAATCCTTAAGGGAACATCTAAAATCCGCATGCGTGAAATGGCGGTCACATAAAGGTACGATGAGTGTCTGGGGGGGTGATCAAACACAGGCATTTGTACGTCATACCAAGGATATACATGGACCGACTTGTGCATTGATTGACTGGTGAATTGAATAAAATAATTTGAAAACACATGCAGCACTTCCTTGGTGGCAAGAATACCCAGTATTAGTGACCAAAGGGTCGTGGGTTCCGTGCATAGCTACCCCGTGAGTATGAAGGACATAAGGGATGTACGAGCTACCTGTTTGAAACGGCTACGTGAGTCAATTGGTGTTCGAGGCTTGCTTAGGATATACGGAAGCCGTTAATCGGAATAATGCCCAGTATTTCGTCATGCGTGTCCACTGCTGGAGAACGAAGAAGATATTAATTCTGTACCAACTGTGGATCTAAGGAGACTGGGGTACAGGCCGTAGGACTTACCCGAGTAGGCACCAAGGGGGGATAAGAAGATATAACGGCCGCTCTGCAGCTCCAGTGCAGTACTGTTAGCCGAATCCATGTAGGGGATTCATTACAGAACCTAAGGGATGAATTCGGAAGGACGGATGAATAATTCATGAAATAACGGAGTAGTGTGACAGGGGAAAGCAATACGATCTCGGCTCACCTAAAATTAGTTCGCATTAGGGAAATGGTTCCACAGGATGCCCGCAATGGGGATATCTCATCCAACGCCAACGATAAGGCGCGTGACCACGAGCCTGAAACAAAGAGGCAGAGGCTGTCTGGTCAGGAAGTGACCACGACGGGGAGATGTAGCCAATATACCATAACAATCGTAGGACTTACCAAGGGTAGAGGCTTTGTGTCCGAGCCCGGCTCTGTCCCTAGTCGACAGGCAGCCAGGAAGTTAAGTTCAAGGGTTGGGACTGATAGGTGGAGCCGGTTGTGCGGGTCATAACAATAAATAACGGACTAACGGCAGCCATCTCGAGTGAGTGAGTTAAGGAACCAGGAAGTTAGGTTCACAGGTTGGAATCAATAGGTGAAAATTAATGGACTAAGAGCGGCCATACTGAGTGAGTTAAGAAACTCGGCAATAAAATGGAGGCAGTGGGTTGTAGCTTGGTTAGTCATGGAATTAAGGAGGGGGAGGGGGCGGCCATCTTAAGTAGGTGAATAAAAGCATGCAAGAAGGCTACATAGGCATGCAAATAAAGAACTGCTTGTATGCAGAGTGATTAAAAACATGGTGTCGACACAGATACAGATACTACAAGACTTGGAATTTGTAATAGACCCAATTACAATAAGCTTGTCCATTCCTCCTGCAAATTTAGACCTGTATTTAAACTGTCAGTTCTTAGTATCCATTTAAGTTCTTCTTTATTGAGCAGTCTGGATAGGTCACCTCCTCTTGGTGGTACAATGACCTGGCTGATTACAGTCCATTTGATTTGATCCTCTGAATGTCCTTTGTCTACAAAATGTTCAACGAGTGGGGCATTGGCAGTTTTGCACCTGATTCTGCTCCGATGTTGCGATATCCTCAATTTAATCTTTTGCTTCGTTTGGCCTACATAGATCATATTGCAGGGGCACAGAATAGCATAGATTAAATTGCAGCTGTTACAATTAGTGAAGGTATTAAGAACATTTTTGACATTATGAAAAACAAATTCTTTACTTTCAATGCAATAATCACATACTACACATGTTCCACATTTAGAATGCCCCCTCACTGGGGGAAGGGACCAATGATCATGTAAGGTGGTTTTGATCATTTTGGGTGAGGGCAATGCTGCTCTAACCAGTTGATCTTTCAAGTTTTTATTGCGTTTGAAGGCAAACAGAGGTATTTCCAGGGAGAGGTTCCCAGAGTTAATGATATGCCAGTTTTTTTTGATACTTTTCTTAATTTAGCTGGATGCAGAGGAAAAAGTAGTGACACAGACCAGTTTGTTAGAATCTTTTTTGGTCTTGAGTTCAAGTAATGTCTCACGAGGGCAGTACCATGCCCTCTTCATTGCATTCCTTACCAGGCGTCTGGGGTATCCTCTGAGTCTAAGTTTGGTAGCCAAGGTGTTTGCTTCACAAAAATAGTCAGATTTTTGGAAGCAGTTTCTGCGAAGTCTCAAGAACTGTGAATAAGGGAGACTGTCCCTGAGGGCTCGAGGGTGGCAGCTATCATAACTAAGAAGTGTATTTCTCTCAGTTGGCTTACGGAACAAAGAGGTGAATAAAAGGCCATCTTTGTGTTGGATACATAGATCCAAGAATGTAATACTACTTTTGCTATGATCTATGGTGAAAGTCAATCCATTGCAGTTGCTATTAAGCCAATGCACGAAGGTGGGAAGGATTTCCACCGGGCCCCCCCATATCATGAAGACATCGTCTATGTAGCGTCTCCACATCAGGAGACCCTGATGGAAAGGATTCGTGACTGGGAGGATGGTGGTGCATTCTAGCCAGTCCATGTAAAGAATAGCCAACGTAGGAGCAAAAATAGCCCCCATTGAGGTACCCTTGTTCTGAGAAACAGATTACTGAGAACGATAGCATCACCGATGCTAAGAAATTGCTGGAGAAAATTGAAAAAAACATTGCTGAATACCACCGAATTGAACAAAACAAAAAATCGGTTAAAGTCAAAAAGGACATTAAATCATACACAGCGGAAAGAACTTACCCCTATCTCCAGAAGGATTTTTATAGTAACCGTAACTTCAACCAAAATCCCCAGAATCCTAGACCTTGGGGTAGGTTCAATCAGAGGAATACAGTAGTGGGATTCACGGACTCCTCAGCCGATTCCTCTGATACCTCAGACGCAGGTGAAGGTTCCAGCACTACTTCTCGCAATCCTAACCCCCATTTTTTAGGACGAGGAACAGGCAGAGGGGAGCCCCCCAAGAGGGGCAGGGTGAAACAACAGGCTCGCTGGCACAATCCACCCGGGGAACGACAAACGAGACAGACGTTTTACAAATGGTGAACAACTCAGGAACTTCGGATATGTCTATCCCACTCTTCAATTTGTCTGACCATAATCTATCCTCTCAAGAGATCTCTTTACTTAGCAAGGGACTCTCATTTGTGCCTGCCTCTTATCCTAATTTTTTGGAAATACAATCTGAGCTACTAGCCTCCTTCGGAAAATTAGATTACGGGCCTTCTTTGACTTGAATCCATCCCAACCCAAGATTACAACTACACCCTTCAGACCTCCCTCTACCTTCTCACCTACGGCCAATATGATCCCAAAGGAGATCATTACCTTTGAAAAGGTTATTCTTAAAGAGACAATGCGCCTATCACAAACACATATGTTCATTCCCTATAACATCACTCTAGATGAGAAGAATGCAATCAAATCACTACGAGATAAAAGTGAATTGGTTATTAAAGCAGCAGACAAAGGGGGTGGGATTGTACTTCAAAATATTGATAGCTACAGAACAGAACTCTCACGCCAAGTCTCTAATACTGATTACTACAGCAGACTGCCTACCAACCCCACCAAAGAATTGCAAACCTTGATAAAACAGGTAACCACTGAAGCCCTAGAATCAGGTTTCATTTCCAAACATGAATTCAATTTCCTTTATACTAATCATCCTCGGATTCCGGTCATTTACACACCGCCGAAAATCCATAAACGTCTAATTGATCCACCTGGCCGCCCAATAGTATCCGGATGCGGCTCGGTATTGGAACCGCTTGGACATTATGTCAATTTTTTCTTAAAAGATTTTGTCCCTGTCACAACTTGTTACGTTAGGAATAGTATGAACATGATAAATTTGATTCCCTTTGACCCAGACTCAGAAACCTTGTGCACATTAGACGTCCAGTCACTTTACACTAACATCCCCCAAAGAGACTCCTTATTTGTGATGGAAGAAATATTGAACAGACGTCCACGTCCGCAACCTGTGCCAACCTTATTCATAATTCAGCTTCTAGAGATCTGTCTGACCCGTAACTACTTTATGTTTGGAGAAGAATTTTTTCAACAGAACAAGGGTACCTCAATGGGGGCTATTTTTGCTCCTACGTTGGCTATCCTTTACATGGACTGGCTAGAATGCACCACCATCCTCCCAGTCACGAATCCTTTCCATCAGGGTCTCCTCATGTGGAGACGCTACATAGACGATGTCTTCATGATATGGGGGGCCCGGTGGAAATCCTTCCCACCTTCGTGCATTGGCTTAATAGCAACTGCAATGGATTGACTTTCACCATAGATCATAGCAAAAGTAGTATTCCATTCTTGGATCTATGTATCCAACACAAAGATGGCCTATTATTCACCTCTTTGTTCCGTAAGCCAACTGAGAGAAATACACTTCTTAGTTATGATAGCTGCCACCCTCGATCCCTCAGGGACAGTCTCCCTTATTCACAGTTCTTGAGACTTCGCAGAAACTGCTTCCAAAAATCTGACTATTTTTGTGAAGCAAACACCTTGGCTACCAAACTTAGACTCAGAGGGTACCCCAGACGCCTGGTAAGGAATACAATGAAGAGGGCATGGTACTGCCCTCGTGAGACATTAATTGAACCCAAGACCAAAAAAGATTCTAACAAACTGGTCTGTGTCACTACTTTTTCCTCTGCATCCAGCCAAATTAAGAAAAGTATCAAACAAAACTGGCATATCATTAAATCTGGGAATCTCTCCCTGGAAATACCTCTGTTTGCCTTCAAACGCAATAAAAACTTGAAAGATCAACTGGTTAGAGCAGCATTGCCCTCACCCAAAATGATCAAAACCACCTTACATGATCATTGGTCCCTTCCCCCAGTGAGGGGGCATTCTAAATGTGGAACATGTGTAGTATGTGATTATTGCATTGAAAGTAAAGAATTTGTTTTTCATAATGTCAAAAATGTTCTTAATACCTTCACTAATTGTAACAGCTGCAATTTAATCTATGCTATTCTGTGCCCCTGCAATATGATCTATGTAGGCCAAACGAAGCAAAAGATTAAATTGAGGATATCGCAACATCGGAGCAGAATCAGGTGCAAAACTGCCAATGCCCCACTCATTGAACATTTTGTAGACAAAGGACATTCAGAGGATCAAATCAAATGGACTGTAATCAGCCAGGTCAATGTACCACCAAGAGGAGGTGACCTATCCAGACTGCTCAATAAAGAAGAACTTAAATGGATACTAAGAACTGACAGTTTAAATACAGGTCTAAATTTGCAGGAGGAATGGACAAGCTTATTGTAATTGGGTCTATTACAAATTCCAAGTCTTGTAGTATCTGTATCTGTGTCGACACCATGTTTTTAATCACTCAGCATACAAGCAGTTCTTTATTTGCATGCCTATGTAGCCTTCTTGCATGCTTTTATTCACCTACTTAAGATGGCCGCCCCCTCCCCCTCCTTAATTCCATGACTAACCAAGCTACAACCCACTGCCTCCATTTCATTGCCGAGTTTCTTAACTCACTCAGTATGGCCGCTCTTAGTCCATTAATTTTCACCTATTGATTCCAACCTGTGAACCTAACTTCCTGGTTCCTTAACTCACTCACTCGAGATGGCCGCCGTTAGTCCGTTATTTATTTTTATGACCCGCACAACCGGCTCCACCTATCAGTCCCAACCCTTGAACTTAACTTCCTGGCTGCCTGTCGACTAGGGACAGAGACGGGCTCGGACACGAAGCCTCTACCCTTGGAAAGTCCTACAATTGTTATGGTATATTGGCTACAACTCCCCGTCGTGGTCACTTCCTGACCAGACAGCCTCTGCCTCTTTGTTTCAGGCTCGTGGTCACGCGCCTTATCGTTGGCGTTGGATGAGATATCCCCATTGCGGGCATCCTGTGGAACCATTTCCCTAATGCGAACTAATTTTAGGTGAGCCGAGATCGTATTGCTTCCCCCTGTCACACCACTCCGTTATTTCATGAATTATTCACCCGTCCTTCCGAATTCATCCCTTAGGTTCTGTAATTAATCCCCTACACGGATTCGGTTAACAGTACTGCACTGGAGCTGCCGAGCGGCCGTTATATCTTCTTATCCCCCCTTGGTGCCTACTCGGGTAAGTCCTACGGCCTGTACCCCAGTCTCCTTAGATCCACAGTTGGTACAGAATTAAATATCTTCTTCGTTCTCCAGCAGTGGACACGCATGACGAAATACTGGGCATTATTCCGATTAACGGCTTCCGTATATCCTAAGCAAGTCTCGAACACCAATTGACTCACGTAGCCGTTTCAAACAGGTAGCCCGTACATCCCTTATGTCCTTCATACTCACGGGGTAGCTATGCACGGAACCCACGACCCTTTGTTCACTAATACTGGGTATTCTTGCCACCAAGGAAGTGTTGCATGTGTTTTCAAATTATTTTATTCAATTCACCAGTCAATCAATGCACAAGTCGGTCCATGTATATCCTTGGTATGACGTACAAATGCCTGTGTTTGATCACCCCCCCAGACACTCATCGTACCTTTATGTGACCGCCATTTCACGCATGCGGATTTTAGATGTTCCCTTAAGGATTCTTCACTCACGTTTTTCACCTGATGTCACTCGATAATTTTTACTGTGTATTGTTCTCTGCTGATATATTCCAATTTTTCCTTCTTTCCTTAGGCCATTATTTACTTCTTAGGCATATAACTTTTTGTCCTGATGATGATCCCACATATTGTGGTTAAGGGATCGAAACGCCGTCGACTTGTTGTAACATCACATATGTAAAAGTATACTGAATGTGATATGCATATAATGATGTAATTGAATTTCTGTTATTCTTCATTATTCAGAAATCATTCACTCTCTGCCTAAATATTTCTCCTCTTTCTTTTCTACTGTCTTATTTTGCCAATTCATTAGCGTGAGGGCACAGGCTTGTGTCTCACTCTTTGTGAATGTAAGAATTTTCCTGTTGAATTCACTTTATAGTAAAAATTGTGATCTCTGTCCGGCTGGACAAATCACGTTACTCAATATAGCTCTATTGTGTCTATATTTATTAGTTTTCGTGTATTTAACTGTGCATGGGACCACTGTTGTCAGAAAAAAGACACTTTATACCTGACATTTTTAAAACAAAAATAATCACATCAATGCAGACTGCAGTATAATACATAAACTGTGAATCCCGGCTAGAATCCTAGAACAGTTGACCAGGAAAGAATCACATGGATCATATTGTCTCACCATGGGCTGTGGTGCTATCCCTATCACTGCCAGTTCAGCTGTCACTTTCAAGCAAATACACTCATTACTTTGAAAGTCGTTTTCAATCCCTGCAGTTATGGGCAGTCAGCCACCTTAAAAGAAAAGCCATTCTAATAACGTACTGCTATAGTACTGAGAACCTTTTTTTCATGCAGTCTAATCCACTCACAATTCCTAGATTTAAGCAATTTGCGCTTTTATTTCTATTTTATTAGGAGTAAGACTATTGATAATTCCCTGTTGACTATTAAATAGTAATTCAATGTCCCCGCTCAGGTATAATATCCAATACTAAGCTTTTAAGCGAACTGTTGGACTTGGCCCTTTTTGGCTAAAGTTCCCTAAACTTTTTGCCTTCCCCCTAGACCTTTTTTCTGACATGGTGTTGCCAACTTAGATGCTGTGGGTACTTTGCCACTGCTGATACAAAGTGCAAGTGCTCCCTGTATAAAGTGTTATGCTAATTGGTTGTCCATGATTGGTATGTTTGCCTTACTAGTAAAGTCCCTTGTAAAGTGCACTATGTGTGCCAGGGCTGGTAATGCAAACGCTACTCGTGGGCCTGCAGCACTAAGTGTGCCACCCACACAAGTAGCCCTATAGAGAGAACCCATGCCTGCCACTGCAGGGCCTGCGCACAGTTTGCTAACTCCCATGTTGTCCTGACAAGTGCACCCACTAGCTAGGCCTTACCCTTCCATTTTTAAGCACATCAGACACCCCTATGGTAGGCCCAAGGTGCCCCCTGGGCAGGGTGCACTGTATGTGAAAGGTAGGACATGTACTGAGGTGTGTACCATGTCCTGACAGTGAAACACTCTTTATTTCGTTTTTCACTGTTGCAAGGCCTTCTTGCCCATAGGACAGAATGGTGAAGGCTGTGTAATATGTCCAGCCTGTCTTCCCATAGGCTTAAGGTGGAGAGGTGATGTTTAGTGTGCCTGAACTCACAATTTAATAGCACATCTTTTTGTGAAGGTGTTTTTTGCATTGTGTGTTTAGAAACCACACTTTTAGAAGTGGCTGGATTCTTTGCTCTAACAATTATGTGTGCCTCTGCCTGGTTATGGATTGACTGTATGGATTTGAATGTGATAGGCTCTGGAGAATGTCTTGACCCAGGGAAGAAGGTGAGACAGCAACAGGCTGACCTGCATCTGGAGTAGAAGCCCCTGGAGGTAAAGAAGCTTGGACTGCTGCCATAAAACAATGGCTCCATCTTCTGCTGAGTGATTGAGGATCGAGACCCCCGCTATCAAAGGAAGAAGGTGTCACTGGCAGGGAGACACCCAGAACTGGTTTGGACAGGGGTCAGTGCCCCCTGAACAGAAAGACTTCAAAGACATTTAGGGGTATAACTATGAGAGCTTAAACCCCTGAACGTTGGAATGATCAAGACTGAAAATGATTGAAACTTCTTCATGGTCAAGAGGAACCGCTGCCAAGGAAGAACAGCTGAAGAGACTGAAGAGAAGGACTGACCTTGCTGGCCTGCAGTTTGCTGATTAAACTAAGGAGAGGCTAAGGGGCTTTGCTGTGTCCCTCTGCTTGAAAGGACTTTGCTGTGTGCTGTGTCCTGAAGTAACTTGTCCCCAAGGCCCCAGGAGAGCCGGCTCCATGTTGTGGAAACTCAGGGACATAAAAGTTTCCAAGTTGGTTTCAGCGATGCTGTGTGTGTGTGTGTGCTTCGTGCAGCCTGAGACCTTCGTGAGGATTGCCCTGTGATCATGTGCACCCAGAGTTCAAGTGAGTTTCAGCCACGCTGTGTGCGTGTGCTTCGTGCAGCCTGCGAGTGTGTGCACCGGAGCTCAAGTGAGTCTCAGCGGCTGTGTGCGTGTGGCCTGTTGTAGCCTGAGACCTTCGTGAGAAATTGTCCCGTGACTGTGTGTCCCGGAGCAGTCTGGTTCTCTGCTTCGATCGACCGAGAGACCAGAAGTGCTGCGATCATCATTGCCTTCGGCCCGGACCGGCATCCCCAGAGGAGCTGTGAGAATTCACTGCAGCTGGCCCCGGCCTTTGCCAAGGAGAGACCTCGAACCATCAGCGTCGAGGGTCCGAGTTCCACTGCCCAAGATCAACAAAGTCGTATCGGAGGCCCAACCCGCAAGGAGAGGAGAGAAGAGTGAGATCGTACCCCCCAGGTAATGCTCAGCGAGCGTGCGTGTGTCACCGCAAGGGGCAGGGTGCGGGTTACGAGAGAAACAATCTCGACCTTTCCCATCTTTGCAGCGCAAGCCTCCGCTCAAGTCCATATCGCGGCCTATACGTGCCGAGGAGTGGCCGTAACGGGGCCCGGAGTGTGGAGCTGCACTTTGTTTTCCATCATAAATGAGTTGGGGGCATATTTTGGGGGCATATTGTGGCAGTAGCTGACCGCGAGTCAGTAAGAGTGGCATAAAGACCGTCTAGAGCGCCGTAATCGGTGCCGGAGTACATTATTTTTCCATTACGAACTGCCTAATTGTTGCAGTACGAATTGCATTAATTTTGCATTACAAACTGCCTGATGGTTGCATTACAAATTGCATTATTTTTGCATTACGAAATGCCTGATTGTTGCATTACGAATTGCATTATTTTGGCATTACGAACTACCTGTTTTTTGCATTATGAACTGCATTATTTTTACATAACGAAATGCCTGTTTCTTGCATTACAAACTGCATAACCTTGCATTAGGACTGTATTGAATCATCAAGAATTGCTCATTAATACTACAAGAACCTTCGGGTCTCGCTGGCCTAGTAAACGGCAAGGTGAAATATTACAAATACCCATATATTGGATTTTTATCGTGTGGTCTCATCGTATATCTCTTTTATAAAAATATAATTGTTTTTTATGAATGTCGTGTGGAGTCCATTTGTGGTTTTATCACTGGGTTACTGAGAGCACGGTTGCAAATACTTTACACATTTGCCTTGGAGATAAACCTGGCTGCTCATGCCAAGCTACCGAGGGGGTGAGCATTGGCTATCTGAGAAGGTGTCCTTCCTTTCCCTGACTTAGACGCAAGGGTCCCTATTTGGACTAAGGTACCTACATCAGCCAACTAGAGACCCCAGTTCTAACATTAACTTTTATTCTTATATTAACTTCAGCTGCCAAGTAGTTTAACAAATGCCATTGTACTTCAGTGAATTTGCTAAAATATTTGAATGTTGATGTTAGATTCTAGTGACAGAAGCTCAATTAATTATTCTACATGTTATATTTTCAGTGTCTCATAAGGTTTACTAAGGAATCATACTGAACATCAAGTTATGGTTTGCTGAGCTAACCTTAACTTGCTAATTTCAGTGGTGTCTTGGTTTTCTTTAATAACCAGTAATAAATGGATGCAGTCAACCAAGTAGAAGTACACTTGTGAGAAGCGTTGCCATTTCATATTAAACTTGATGTAATTACATTCAATGATTTTTCCTGTAGCTGAGTGCAAAGTTTTCTAGGTCTGTTCTAATCGTAACACAGCGAAAGTAAGCCAGAAATGCTAATCGAGAGGAAATGATGCCAAAGCTATAAGCATAGCAAAGTTCTCCTTTTCAGGAAAGTTAGATCTAGTTAAAATTGCATAGTCGGTGAAACTTGAGTTACATCTGTTTTAACCATCTGCTCAATTAAAACTTTTGTATTTACCGTTATCTTCCTCGAAAGAAATTGTAAATGATCCAGAAGAATAATTTGGTCCTAGTATGATATATATTCTCAAAGGTGATTTCCTTGACAGTTGATTTAGGATATACATATAGATGGAGCCACATTCTTTAGTGACGTAGGAAATAAAACTTGTCAAAACTGTATAAAGTAAGGGTCCCATTAACGTCTTTGAATTTGGCAATCTAAAAAGAAGAGAACCCCTTCACCTCTTATAATCAAAAAGCAATAATATTTGTAAATACTGGGATTGGTTTTCATTGCCATTTAATGGTGCAAAAAAGATATGCTGTGATTGTAGGAAAAGTTTCCCAGTGCCTTGAATTTACCAAATGACAAATCTGTGGTCAGGAGCATTGTACATTCAGTGAGTACAGTAATTTAATAAGTGATTATGTGTCATGATTAGGAAATGTGATGTGTCATCTTAGGCACGTCTTAAAGAACAGTTTGTTGATTTGATAGCAATATGTTTACCCTTAACATTTGTCACTTGCTATTCATCTTTTTTTATACTTGTGTCTGCTTCCAGGAATAAATTTAGAATCCTTTGCTCGACAGGCATTATGGAAAGCTGGCCTGAACTTTGGCCATGGAACGGGCCATGGCATTGGCAACTTCCTTGCAGTTCATGAGTGTATGTACATTTTCTATCTTCTGGATATATGGAACTATCTGTAGAATAATGTTTACTGTATCAATAAAATGAATACAAAGTACAAACCTATAACGTCCATTTTCTCATCTTGCCAGTAGGATGCACTAAAATGGGAACTATGGGCAAGACATACTAAATTTCTGGTAAAAATGCTGCTGCAATTTGCAACCAGAAACTTGTTTTACAAACCGACCTATGTACTGATAGCTGGGTTTGCAAAACAATGATTCATAGTGAGTCAGACTGCCCTGCATAATAAATATTTATTAGGCAGGTCGGAATTTTTCGACTCGCTAACATTGGTCACAGTCAAAGGATGGTAGCCTGCAAGTGTCTGCAGACTGCCATACCTGTGATTGCTTTTCAAAAATGATTTTTTTAGAGCAGCCCTATTTTTTTGAGAAAACTGGGGCTGTTTTAAAAAAAAAGCCATATAGTTTTTGAAACTGCCACTGAGAATTTCCATTGTTCCCTTTCTGCAGAGTCTATCACCTGACCCCTAAAACTTGTACTCTGATTCACAAAGGAGTAGGGCCTCAAAGAGGACGTCACACCCTTTTATAAATCAGTTACCACCGTCTATAATTTGTTGGTGCTGTGGAAAACTAAGGTATTTAACAAAAGAGAGTACCTGGTTTATGTATTTCACCGCTATTTATTTTGCGCGGAGAAGAAACAACAACCATAAGGTTCATATGTTCGGTGTGTGAAATTAAAAAAAAATTTCATAACACTTACTGAAAGTAAACATTCATTTTGTGTCTGAGATACAATACAACTCACATCCACCAGTAAACTGTGTTGGTCAGATGAATAGCTTGTTCAGAAAAACTTTATTTCGGTCAATATGACCTAAAAAAGTACAACTCCTAAAATCATGTATATCATACATACATAAGTGCTTTAAAATATCGTTTTGGAGCATTAAAAAGGCACAATACACCAGAGAATTCATTCCAACTGTCTTCGAGCCTAGTAGGTAAAAAAGTATCATTTTAGGGTGCTGGGGGTAGGCGAAGTATACAACTACATATCGAAAAGTGCATAATGGAATAAATAAATAGATAATTTGATTAAAAACAAGAGTGTTCCGTAAGAGGAACTAGAATCATTAAACAGTAGTAAACTTAATCATGGGCAGTGTAATTAGATTGTTAAAAATACATTAGGACCTTATTGCAAGACCTAAGCCTCGTTTGATGATTTCAGTAGAGCCCTTCTAGTACACCACATGGAAAACAAAAATCCGGCGACTGAGAACACAATCGGGATACTGAGATCAGATTTCAGTATCCGAAATACCTCAAGACAGTGCCTGCTACCACCATTCCTACAGATCTGGACCAAACAGCGCTTCCTTGCTTTATGATAGCCGGGACAGTTAAAAGAAACATGTAACACTGATTCATCTGGAAAATCACATGCAGGACACTGTACCCTTTGGTCCTTGCTCCACTTTGCTGTATAACATCGGAGTGGAAGGACCCCAAACCTAAATTGTAGAAAAAGCTTTCTTGCCTCCACTGGTGTGATAAGATCTAATATTGGCTCAAAGCGGGCAACATCTTTTACTTCTAAGAAGGCTAGAGATAGTGTGTCCGCCTTGGCCTTCATAATGGACCTTCATTTGTTTCCTTGTGATTTGGGGGCAGGCACGGTCTGGATCAGCCCAACAGTCACCCAAGCCCATGTTAATCAATAAAGAGAGAGTTTAACTGCGCCCTGGACTGACATAACGTCAAGTAGCTCCTCCCTATATGACAGCAGTTCGGGAGTAGACCATAGGCGACGCCTATACAATAAAGGTCTAAAACTCGATGTATCTGCGATCGCTATTAAACCTGTATCTAATCGCAACAGGATCAGTGGGGTACTCATTGGTAATCTAAACAGTTGTCTGAGGCATTGATTTTCTACCTTTAATAGGGAATCTAGTTTGGAATGTCCCCATAACTCGGCGCCATATAGTGCGCCTCCTCGGGCTTGGGCCTTATAGATTTCTAATGCTGGGCTGACTGCTCTCTTGCTCGATCTACTAAAGACCATCATTATGCCACCTGTCGATTGCGCCAATTTTAGAGTAGACTTGGTAATGTGAGCCCCCCAATCCATATTTTCAGTAATGGTGAGGCCTAAATAGATGAAGGATGAGACTCTTTCCAGGGGTTTCCCATTTAGTAGAGGGTTTGGGCGGGTGCTTTTGGGGCTGTTAAACGCCATAAATTTAGTTTTATGTAAGTTTATATCTAAGCCTCTTTCCTTACAGAACAACTCGAATTTATCCAAAACCCTCTGTATCCCCGTGGGAGATTTAGATACCAAAAGAGTGTCATCAGCAAACATCATTGCTGAAATACGGCGGGACGCTAACTTAGGGGCATCGAGATGTTTTTCTGTTGCCAAGGCATCGATCAGCCCGTTGATGTAAAGGCTAAATAACGTCGGGGCTAGGACGCATCCCAGACGTACACCACTCTTAACAGGTATTGGAGCTGTAAGTTTTCTATCCCTCCGAATCTTATTTGTGCATAATTATCTTCATGCAATCTCTTAAGAAGTTGGATCAAGTACACCGGGACCCCCATCTCGTTAAGAACTGACCATAGCTTTTCCTCGGGTCTACAAAAATTAAATATAGACTACCCCCCTGAAGGCAAACAGTCTTCCAATACAAGAGCTGTAGTCTTAGTACTTGGTCCAGGGTTGATAGCTTTTCCCTGAATCCTGCCTGGAGGGGAGGGACAGTACCCCTTGTTCTTCCATCCAGGATTGTAGCCTGGCCAGCAAGACGCGCGCAAATAATTTTTGGGCTATATCTATTAAGCTAATAAGTCTGTAATTAGTTGGTAAGAGTGGGGAACCTTTTTTAAAAATCTGAATTATCTCCGCGCCCAGCCAGCTGGGGGGTATCTTCAAGCCCTGCATTATGGCGTTAAAAAGGACACAAAAATACGGAATCCAGATGGCTGGTTCGCTCCTATATAGGTCCCCGTGGATCTTATCCAGACCTGGGGCTTTACCTGGTGCTATTTTTAACAAAGCGCCCTCAATCTCCTTTAAGGTTATGGATGTACTTAAACGACTACCTGGGTATACATCTTGTTCTCTACTACTTACAATGCCATCCCCTTCCATTTCCATAGAGCAGCAAGCAGTTAGAGCTACCTCAAACTCCTTTTCCTCAGCATAGAGGGCCTCAAAGTGCACCCGCAATACCTCTTCATCCAGGTTCGGTTCGACCGTGGATTTGGGGGTAGAAGAACCTGAATTTACAATCCCCAAAACATCCTCATGTCTCTGTCCCCCAAGGCCGTTTTCAAGGAATCCCAGTTTTCCCTTTCCCACCGCTGTTGAACTTTTTGGACCGTTATTTTGTATGTCTTTCTTGTAGTTATAATATAGGGGCAATTTTTAGCTTTGATAGATACTACAAGTGCCTTTTTGGCCTTGCGACATTGGCTGTTATACCACGGATGGGTTTGTGGCCTAACTGGTCTAGGGGACGTGTGAGGATAAAAGAAATCCAATGATACTTCCCTTAATTTACAATAATTCATCTCAACCGCTTCCAAATCTAGGTCTTCCCTAGGGCCGACGCCTCTTCAAACACAGGAATTAGGGCTTCATACAGGCTCCTCATCTTATCCTGTGATTGAAGGAAATTGGTCCACCGTACTTTCCTCCTATAGTTTGAGATGATCAACCTAGGGTCAGTAGGGATAGCTGTAGAAGTATTTTGAGGAATTAAAGCTTTTAATTATATTATTAGGGCATGATGATCATTATTCAGTCGTGTGATAATATTAAAATCAGTCACCCTGTCCCAGGAGTTTGAATCAATTAAAATGTAATCTAATAAAAACCCACGTTTCTTGCTAAAAAAAAGTGTAACAATTTGATGAGTCAGAGCGTGATCTCCCATTACACGCTCTTAATGAGTGTTTTAAAACGAGGCAATTCATCTGGATTACTAGGGGGGGGCAATTTTTTACTATTGGACATCTGGATTCTGGAATTGCCAGAGAAAGATCCCCTTCACCTATGTTTTCAAAAGACAGACCCTCACGAGGCTCAAACTGATAGTTGAAGTCACCTCCAACAATAACCGTTTGGTTTGGGTCTATAAGACATAAGAATGTAGATAAAGCCTCTACCGTGTTAGACTCTTTTCCCCTCTGGGTCGGCCTTGAATATAGATTGATTAGAGCAACAGGAGGATTTGAGGGGTACTGTAATTGGACACATAAAATGTTCAGAGAGCCTGTTTCAATTTGTACAGCCTTACAACCTAGGTGTACACCTATCCAGGTCGTAACCCCCCAGACGGTTTCCTTACACCACCTGATATAGCTGGGATACTAAAAGTGGCATAACCAGGGTTAGTTACCTCCTCACATGCCCACGTTTCCTGGAACATGCAAACCTCGTGTTGGCTGATAAAAGATACCCAGTCAGGGTCACCCAATATATTATTAATACCTGCCACATTCCAAGACAGGACCTGGGTTACCTGCCAGACTTGTGGGAAGGTTTTGGACGACACTAAGATGGGCAACTTCGTTGGAGATGTTATCAGACCAGTGTCAGCCTCCACAGATGACCCTATAATTGGGTGATATTCAGAATTTTCCCACTGGGCACAAACTCCTTTAGGGATGGTGCTACTAGTGCTAGTGGAGCCGCTCGTGCTCCTACTAGCTAGACCCTCCCTATTGCCGGGGTGTGCCCGTCTGCCCTTCATCCACCGCTCCAGGGATACGGGGGAATTATTCTCCTCATTGAGAAGGGGGACTCCGTTTAGTGAATAGATTGATAATACAATGTGACAATTTAACATAAACATTATACAATATTCAAAAAAATATTCCAAAAATTACACCAGCAAGACATTTTCATAACAAGAACTCCTTTAACCTAACATTAGGCAATTATCACGGAGATACTTTAACCACATGGGCAATTTTTCTTAACCCCTGCCGGGTGCATAAACCATTGTACACCCTAATTCTGGAGCAGAGGAATTAATTGATGCCCTATGTGGCAGATGTACTGGAAAGGCCTTTATCCAGTGATAATTGCCTAATGTTAGGTTAATGGAGTTCTTGTTATGAAAATGTCTTGCTGGTGTAATTTTTTGAATAATTTTTTGAATATTGTATATTGTTTATGTTAAATTGTCACATTATATAAAATTGTCACATTGTATTAGCAATCTATTCACCTGACCAACGCAGTTTACTGATAGATGTGAGTTGTATTGTATCTCAGACATGAAATGAATGTTTACTTTCAGTAAGTGTTATGAAAAAAAATTCATTTAACACGCTGAACATATTAACCTTATGGTCGTTGTTTCTTCTCCGCGCAAAATAAATAGCGGTAAAATACATAAACCAGGTACTCTCTTTTGTTAAATATCATTGTAAATTCGTCCATACCTGGTTTGCAAAGGACGAAATCCCCACTGGATTTTACACGTGAAAAACTAAGGTGTGTGGTTAGATGTTATAATTGGAAGTGTGAGATATGAGAATCTGTTTTCTATAATGCTCCTTGAGTAACAAAAAGTGTATTGCACTGAGTTTAGGCTGCAATCAGAAGCCAATTGAGACATTTAACTGTCAACTAAGTCAGGGCCAAAATTGGTCTCAAGCCTGATTTTATATAGTTTGCATTTTTTGCTCACTCCAGAGACAAGTCAAGAGCAGGCACTGATGCAGTCCAAGCTTAATAAGCAAAACAAGGAATTAATGTTCCGGGAGGATTGCAGACCGTGGGATGAGGCACTTATACTTAACTGAATAGGAGAAAGAACGATACAAGAGGATTAGAGTTCGTAGGTGGCCTCTACCCAAAGTTTGCAGGAGGAGTTTCTTTCCATCCAAAATGGCTGCCTATTTCGCATTAGGTGACCATGAGTGGATTCATTTCAGTCAATGAGATTGTGGACTCAAGTGTAAATTTGTATGTGTTAGGATTAGCAATATTGTCATTAGTTGCATTTCTCCATTCAAGAGTATTTGCACTGCACTGGTGCACTTTGTAGAAATCTATTGCCCATTCACCTTTATCTAATGTATCAAATTTACTCACATTGCAGTAAAATTTAAGTTACAGGAAGACTGTTGTCTTCATGTTTTGTGGGTGGTCATTTTTGTGATGCATATAGTTGAATGCAAGGGGGTTTTCGAATTCAACTAGTTTAAGATACTCCCAAACAATGTGTCACTCTGATCACTGTGCTTGATTGAGAGCTATTAAGGGATTTATGAATTGTAAAGAGAGAGACAAAAGGGGATTACATAAAGTATATTCAGAAACAAACTGTCATCCACCATTCATTTAGCATTGCATAATTTTATGCCCAGCCTGAAGCATTGAAATAGTCGGATCCATCAGGGTATTCTAAAGTACTAGACAAACCTAGTATACGACAAACCTATGCAACTGCCTCAAGTAGGGTTTTTTCCTGTATGTGTGGTACTAAGTATCATTAAATCACATCAAGGCTGTGGGGGTTAGAGATGCTATTAACAAGCATGTTTGAGGCTTAGATTGCATATTGATTTGTTGTGTGGTCTACTAGTACTTTTGGAAATTCTATGCAGTCATTCTGTAACTGTAGCGTTTGAATTAGTATTTCCATAACTTGAAAAATTGCAAAAATGCACATAAGTCGGTGAACTCATTACTCTAAAAGTCGTATGTTAACAGGATGCACTAAAATTTGGTAGCTCAGACTGGACCTCATTACGATGCCAGTCGGACTGATATCCACATCCTTGTAAGCGTCGGTCGGATGAACTCAGTCTCATCAGAAGCGGTCGGATGGACGGCTGATTTACGATGCATGTTGAATGCAGTCCGACTGACAGCTGGAAGAACGGGGACTCCGACAGCCTTTCTCCTGCTGCTGAAATGGTAGTTGGAGTAAAGCAGCAACCATAGAGCTGTACGAGGAGTTCAACATCCGTCCAGATTATGATGTGCATTTCCGACGCACCGACCGTGACAGTTCGGCCAGTTGTCTCGACTCATCAGAAACAAAGGATTTGGGGTGCACACTCACCCAAATCAGCTTCTCCCTGACAGTCTCTGGAGTGGATCACCCCTACACTGCAGCAGCTGAACACTGATGACTTTGACCCTGTGGGTACTGGAATGCTGGTAAGTCCGTAGGTGGTGTGTATCCCTATTGGCTGGACTATGCACAGATCGCCACACTCCAGCAATGGGGTACATGCAGCACAAGGTATATCCCCACATGGTCGCACCATTTCTTCATATGCTGTCTCCCTAATGGGATGCATCTGAGAGCAAAGTCAGGTTAGGTGCTGCACAGATGGTGTCCACAGATTAGGAGAAGGGTCCCCCATGAGTCAGTGTCTCAGAAGAATATAAACAGAGGGAACCAACTAAGAGATATATTTACAGGAATTGCCACTCAGCAGTTTTCACGCTATTTAGCAGCACTTTTTTGACTGCTGCAGATCGCCGAATCCTAACACTATGTTTGCTACGTATTTACAATACGTCACTACATGACATTAGGATCAGTTAGCAGCCACGAAACATTACGCTAACTCTAGTGGCAAAGCAATAAAACAATTCACGATAGCATGAAAAACATGATGGCCGGACACTTAGCGGTAAAAAAGTTCACGCTAGTCAGCCCAACGTCACCTTTCAGCATCAGGCGGCAAATAGAGCTTAAAAAAACACACCTCTAAGGAAAAAAGAATGGAGCAGTCCGGACCAAGTTCAGCACAGGTCAGCACTCCCCCTCCTCCCCCCCCCCCCCCCCCCAACAGCCCCAAAAGCCAGGAGGACCAGCCAGAGTCTCAGGGAAAGAGGAAATGCAGATTCAGGGCCTCATTTATGAAAAGTGGCACATCGCTGGGGAAAACACTGATGCGTCACTTTTCATTGCGCCATCCTTGTGACACCATGGATGCGCCCTATTTACAACAATACAGTGCAGCCCTGCGTTTCCCCCTGTGCTGGCGCTAATTTCAGCTGGCTAGATCCAATGCAGGAATCCTTGCCCCATAGTGCAACGGCTACTGCATTGTGGGAAATGATTGTTTATGTGCAGGAAGGTGTCCCTTCCTCATCTACAGGCCCCACGGCCACCGCCCACCCTTCACCGATGCCATCATAGACCTCATTGCACCCCAGGCTCTTGTATTCACCCATTACATCCTACTCAGAGACCTCGATTTCCACCTGGACAACCCCACTGCATCTCTACTGGAGTACCTCGACAACATCGGACTCAAGCAGGTAGTTGCTGCACCATCCCACACAGCCAGACACATGCTCAACCCATTTTCTCAGCCAGTGAGAATTTCACCTACAGGCACACCACGGAACTTCTCTGTACCATCCACCACTGTGTACATTTTGCCTTCACCACTCCCACTACACACAACTGTCCTCATCGCCCCCGCTGGAGCTGGAACAAGGCCACCAAAGAGCGTCTTATTGATTTCCTCAGCACAACCACTCCACCAATACCAACAGACGCAAACACCACAGCGTGCAATTTTCACTGATGGATCTCCTACTGCGCGTACAATCTGGCAACTGTCAAGAAGACACCAGGCAAGCCCAGCTGGTTCACTTGCACCGTCCCTGAGTCCAGACACACCTGCAGACGACTCGAGAAGAGATGGAGGAACAACATAACTCTGGAAGCGCATGTAACCTTCAAATCTGCTGTCAACACACACCACCTTCTCCTCAAAACCAAAAGGAAAATGGCCTTCCAAGACAGAAGCAATACCAATGCACATAACAGCAAAGAACTCATTGCCACCATCAAGGAGTTCACCAGGCCAAACAGTGAGACCACAGATGTCCCACCTTCCCAAGACCTCCTAAAAAACTGTGCACCTTGTTCCACCAGAAGATCAGGAAGATCTATGACTGCTTCAACACCCAAGACCCTGCCACTGCGCCCACCACCACCACACCCAGCCATGTCACACCCCGAACAGATTGTGCTTAACTGGACTCCGCTCAGCACAGACGGCACACTCAAAACTATGAAGAGAATCCACTCAGGAGATCCATAGGATTTCTGCCCTTAGCACATCTCCCGTTGAGTAGCTGTCTCCATCGCCCCCCAGGTTCACTGCACCTTCATCTGCTCCATCAAAACCGCCATATTCTTTGGAAAAGGTGGGCTAACTATCAGGGCTTATGGTTAGAGCCGCCAGCAGTAGCGGAGACTCATCAACTGGAGTAGTTGCTGGTACTGCCCAGGTGCGGAGTGGGGGGAAGGTTGTGGGGGATACATGCTTCCGGGGTGGGATTCTTGGTTGGTTATTTAGGCTGTGGGCACGATCAAGCTGCTGTAGTGTGACCTTGGGAGGTTGGGAGAGGGAGGGTGGGAATTAGGGGGGGCATCTAATTTTTTTTTTTATTATTCAGCGTGTCTATGTTATGCATCCTGAGCCTACGTCTAAAATTGTCAATTGCATACATGTTCTCATATGTCTGATTTGGCAGATGTCTCTGGATTACGGACCCCTGCGTTGTAATTGCTTATTGACGAATAAAATGTGTTTTTTATTTTAAAACGCCACATTCCCCAATGACTGGAAACCCAACAAGATCAACCACCTGCTGAAAAAAACATCTGCCGACTCGACAGACCTCAAGAACTTCAGACCCAAATCCCTCCTTTCCTTCCTAGCCCAGGTCATTGAGAAGGCCATCAGTGCCCAACTCTGAGTTCATCGAAGAGAACCACACCCTGAACACCTCCCAATCTGGCTTCTGAAGCACCCACAGCACAGAGACCACACTCCTCGCCTGCCACCAATGACATCCGCTCCCTCCTCAACCGGGGCGAAATTACAGCCCTCAACCTACTGGACCTCTCAGCCGCCTTCGATACTGTCTCCCACCGCACCCTAATCACTTGACTCCTCGAAGCAGGTATCTGCGAGAAGGCACAGGACTGGATCCACTACTTCCTGACGAGCCGAACACAGTGAGTAAGACTACCCCGTTCCTCTCAGAACCTACAGAGATCAGCTGCATAGTGCTCCAGGGTTCCTCACTGAGCCCAACCCTCTTCAATGTCTACGTGGCCCCCCTCACAGCCATCGTCCTGAGTGACAGACTCAATATAGTCTCCTACGCAGACAACACCCAGCTGATCATCTCCCTCACCAATGAACCCACAGCCTCCACAATCAACTTTCACTGGTAATGAAGGCTACCTGAATGAAAGATAGCTGCCTCAAGCTGAACTCAGACAAGACCGGAGTACTCATCCTGGGATCCACGCCCTCAGCCTGGGACAACTCCTGGTATCCCAGGGGCACTTGGAACCCCTCCCACCTCTATGGACCATGCATGCAACCTCTGCATCATACTGCAGTCGCTTTTAATTTTACCTCTGGGTCATATCTCGAAATACCCCCCCTTCCCCCCCCCCAACAGGCCCCACCGCCCTACCACTCCTAGCTGCAGCGGCTGCAGCTGTCATACTGGACTCCACACTCACAATGAAATGCCATATCAACCCAGTAACCTCATCCTGCTTCCACATGCTCCGCCTGCTTCAAAATATATTCAAATAGACCCCCACAGAATCCAGAAAGAAAGTCACCCACACACTCATCCCCAGCAGACTTGACTATGGCAACACACTCTATGCCAGCGTCACCCAGAAACAGCTCAGGAATCTATAGAACATCCAAAACGCCATAGACAGACTGGTCCTCAACATCCCCCGCTGCAGCCACATGACACAACACCTCCGGCAACTCCACTGGCTCCCAATCAACAAGATAATCGCCTTCAAGCTCCTCACACACACCTTCAAGTCTCTCCACAATGCAGGACCAGTATACCTGAGCCACTGCCTCGCTTTCCACACATTCGCAAAATAAACTCTGCCCCACTCGCCCTGGCCTCCGTCCCATGGATCCAAAAGGCCAGGACCGGAGGAAGATCCTTCTCCTACATCGCAGCCAAGCCCCTGAACACCCTGCCCATCCACCTCAGGCAATCCTCATCATTGACCCAATTCAGGAAGGACCTCAAGACCTGGCTCTTCGACTGAAACCTCCACACCCTGACAAATCAGCAGCTCCCCTACGCCTTGAGATCCTCACAGGTGAGTAGCTGTGCTATATAAACTCCTGATTGATTGATTTCTGCACTAAATTAATCAGCCATGCAATGCAGGCTCCCTTGCACCAGAGTGCAAGGCTGCCTGCATTGGCGCATGGCAGCCCATTGTGAGCCAGCACTGGGGAAAATGGCATGAATCCGCTGAATCGTACAGATACGATGCATTCCTGCCCTTTTCTGTTGACGCAGGGCAGCCCAGCAAGATTCCTTGCTGCACTGCCCCGCGCCAAAACCTCATAAAAGCGGCTACTAGTATACAAATGTGTCACCATAATTCTTAAGACCATGAAAATGCTAGTGGTAAGAAACTGCTGCTAATGTGACTTAACTGCAGTTTTTTATTTTTTACAACATACAAGCAAATCCTTGAAAATATCAGGAGTATTTTCGTGGGAACGCCTACCTTGCATCTCATTTTCAGTAAGTCACGGTAAACGAAGTCGCCTGTGAAAAAATTCACGTTAATGCTAAAAAAATCTGGTGATTAAAAAAAAAGCAGCCATAACATCAAAAAATTGACACTACGACAGCGTTAACTGTTTGTAAATACTGCCCCTGAGTTCAATGAGGCGTAGAACTGACAAGTCCCCCTGCAGTAGTGGATCATTGTCGATGTTCTTTCCCAAATGCAAACGGGCCCATTGACTACAAAACCGCACCACTCACACAAAGGATCAGCGCGAGCGGGAGCCAGTTTGCCTCTTTGCACAGCAAGCATCACCACTCGCAACCACGAGGATCCAGCCTTTCTGTTCCTGGCGCCAGGCAGCTCTTCATGCCCCGCAGATTGTAGCATCCTCCTCAACCTGGCAGCATGCAAATGAATACACCCCACACTGAGCTCTCAATTGTACGTCTTTGTTCCTCGGCATACAATCACACACTGTTGTCTGATTACCTCATAACCATTAATAACCACACCTTAACACCTCCCAGTAAGTTACGTACTTCCTCTGTTGATTCTACCCAGAACGGCAAGGGTATTAGCACCCATAGTCTCACAACAAGACACAGACCAGCAACACTCTCCTTGCTCCCAGTGAACTTCTTCCCCACAAATGGGAGTCTTGGCACAAATCTTGAGAAGGTAAAACTTCAGTAGGACTAATCTGGGACTGTATTCGACCTGTGCTCCATCGCGGTTGGCTTGAACTTTTGGATTTGACCAGATAGCTTGGTCGGATGCTTTATGTTTTTAAACACTACATTTCAGTTGTTTCTTTAAAAAATCATAATGTTGGTTCTACTTATTGGAGCTTTGTCATTTTGGTCTTGTTTTACTCATAACATTCAATTCTATTTTCCAACCTGAGGTGGAGTCTTTTTGTGGTGCTTTCACTGTGTTACGTTTTGAAGTGTTGCACAAATACTTTGCCCATTGCTTCTTACATTAAGCCTGACTGCTCTGTGCCAAGCTACTAGGGGGATAGCACAGATTAATTTTATGTGTGTTTCTAACTTATTTTATTTTTATTTAAGGAGTTTTATGTAGCGCTGGCCAGACCTGAGGGTATCGGAGCGCTTTACAGCAGATTATAATGCAGGAGTCCCAAAATAAGGCATAGGTATACATATTGGTTCGTAAAGTCCCGGTGAGTGGTGCGACAAATGAGGCATGGCAGTCCTGAGAACCTCACACCCTGTCTTAAGCGGAACGATTTACAGGGAGGGGGGGGAGTGTGGAGGGGCATAGGGGCACTTGGAGGAGGTAGATAATGGTGACAAATTGGCATGGTGCTGCAGGAAGTCAGCAAGTGCCCTACAGCGAGGGTTAACGGTTCGGGAAGGCACGGTGGAAGGAAGAGGTCTTTTAGGAGATTTTTAATTTTACAAAGGGCGGTAGAGTTCTAATGTATGCTGGGATGGAGCTCCAGATTTTGGGTGCGTTTCCAGCAAAGGATTGTGCAGCGTTTTTTTTGTTTGCGGGTTTACATAGGGATGAGGAGTAGGGAGTTGCAGCTCCTGAGGTTCCTTATCTGGCGGGCCTTTTTGAGTTTGGAAGCCCGTTATTCTGGTTTACCTGTGTGGAGGGCTTTATGCATGAGACAGGAAGTTCTGAAGCTGGCACGCATCTCTACTGCGAGCCATTTAAGTTCTTTGAGTGCAGGTGCAATGTGCTCAAATTTCCTGACTCCGGTGACCATTCTGGCTGCTGCATTTAGGGTAGTTTTGAGGGGGGCTAGGTGGGATTTCGCTGTACTGGTGAGGGTAGCATTTCCATAGTTGAGTCTAGATATCACCAGGGAATGGGTGGCTTGTTTGAGGTCTTTGGGTGGGTTTTGTTTTGTTGAGAAGCTTCAGATTGAGGAAGGCACTCTTCGCTGAATTCTTGATGTCTGTCCATGTCAAGTTTTGGGTTTAGGGTGATTCCTAATGATTTTATGGAGTTGGCCGGAGTGAGATTACCATTGAGAGCATCAATTGCTTTGAGCCATTCCATGGTTTGGGGATTTTCTTCTTTGTTGGAGATGAGAAGGATTTCGGCTTTGTCTTGGTTGAGTTTGAGGTGGCTTAAGGATAGCCAATGTTGGACTTCTTTGAGAGTGTTGTTTAGTCTCTGAATATCTTCAAAGGAGGAGATTTCCAGATAGATCTGGGTGTCATCTGCATAGAGGTGGAAGGTGATGTTGGCTTTTTTAAGTATGGAGGTGAGGGGTTCCATATAAATGTTGAACAGCTGAGGGAAGAGCACTGATCCTTGTGGGACACCTCTGTTGACAGGTTGTGAGTTGGATGTGAAGGTTTTAATTTTTATCTTTTGGGAGCGGTTTTGTAAGAAGGAGGAGAACCATTGTAGGACCACCTCGTCAGCACCTACTCTGTCTTGCAGAGCCTTGATGAGTAGATTGTGATCCACTGTGTCATAGGCTGCCGATAAGTCCAGGAGGATGAGTAGGCAGCATTTGTCGGTATCTAGAGATTTGTGCATGTCATCCACGATGTTTAGGATCACGGTCTCGGTGCTATAGCCTTTTCAGAATCCCTATTGGTGGGGATCTAGAAGGTTGAAGTTGTCTATGTGCTGGATTATTTATAAGAGAACGTATTTTTCAAGGATTTTAGCAAGGAGGGGGAGGTTGGAAACGGGTCTGAAGTTGTTCAAATCGTTGGTGTCAAGGCCAGATTTTTTCAGGAGAAGTGTGACTTGGCCAATTTCGAGGCAGTCTGGAATGACGCCGGTACTCAAGGAGCTGTTTATGATCTTGCACCAGAATGGAGCTATGGAGAGTTGCAATTTTTAGTCAGTTGGGTGGGTAACGGGCCAAGTGCGTGAGATGCGGGTTTGGAGGTGTAGATCAGTTTGAGAATCTCAGTTCCAGGTACGGGGTTGAAAGATTTCCAGGATTTCGTGGGGTGTTTGCGTGTGTTGGCTTTGGTTTCTGTGGGTGGGTTAGTGCCTGAGAGGTTTGGATTGATGTCAAGTAAGATCTCAATCTTGGAGATTTTGTCTTTAAAGAAGTTGGCGAAGTTGTCGCATAGGTCTTTGGAAGCCTGGCCATGGGCAGCTGAGTACTTGGATGTTGGTTGTCTGATGATGTTGAATAGTTCTTTGGGTCTATTTTTTGCGGTGTCCAGGGTGGTGCAGAAGAAGATAGTTTTTTTGTTGTTAATGTTTTTTTTGTATTTCCTTCAGGTTTCTTTGAATTGCTCGTGGAAGATTTTAGAGGGGTTTTTCCTCCATAGTCGTTCTGCGGCTCTTAGTTGTCTTCTTTCCGCGTTGATGTCAGAGTTGAACCATGATCTGGACAGAATGTTCCTGTTTTTTTTTAGTTTCAGGGGGGCTACTTGATCAAGGATGGAAGTCATAGTAGAGTTATAGTGAGTGGTGAGTTACATTGTAGCTCATCCGAGGAGGTAGACAGGAGTGAGCATACCCTTTTTTCAAAGTAGTCATTGGAGATCTGTCTAAGATTGCTCATCAATTTAGGGGGGTCTTGGATAGGGGGTTGATGTTTGATTGGTTGAGTGAAGTGGAATAGGATAAGGTGGTGGTCAGACCAGTTGACAGGTAGGATCTGATCAATTGTGATAGTGTCCTGTTGGGAGATGATGGCATCAAGGATCGCTCCTTTGTCGTGGATAGCTTCTGAACATTGCTGGGTAAGGTTGTTGCAGTGTATCAGCTCACTTAGTTTCTAGATGACCGTGTTGTTGTTTTCGTTCCAGTGTAGGTTCAGGACTCCCATAATTAGGTTATTGGCGTCTCGGAGTGAGCAATGAGCAATCATGTCGGACAGATGTTCGGTGAATGTGGTGGTGTTTCCTGGGGGATGGTATAAAAGATGGCACTGGAATTACTTTTTGTCTCTTATGTTGATGTTGGCGTAAAGGCATTCATAGGTGTTATAGTTAAAGGTGTCGATTTCAGTCACAGATATATTGATTTTATGGATGATTGCTATACCTCCGCCTTTTTGGTCATTTTGATCTTTGTTAATGATTACGAAGCCTGGTGGCAGGAGAGTGTCCATGATAGGTGTTGAGCAATCGTTTAGCTACGTCTCTGTGATGAAGGCTATGTCTATGTCTTGGGTGAGGATGGATTCTGCTAGTTCAGTTGCATGTTTAGTGTCTGATCTGCAGTTAATGAGCATGCAATTAACGGTGGGTGCCTCTTTATTGGGGTTCTTCTTAATGGGGGCCCTGGGGATGTTGGTAAGGGAGGCAGGAGGTATAGGGTGATTATGAGGGAAGTGGTCCCTTCTGAATCCGGTGATCACCTGGATTTTGAATAGGGAGGTGGCGGTGGAAGGGATGTCGTAAGAGGCGGCCAAATCTGCTGCTTCACTTGGCATAGCTATTCTAGTTCTGCTGGTACTGTCTAGGTACTGATTTTGATTTGAGGGGGGGCTTGGGGTCTCTCTGTGGAGGGGCGTCATGGGGCACCAAAGGTGAGTAGGGTTGTTGATGGTGGGGGGTGAAGTGGGGATTTGGGTGTGGTTTACGGAACGAGGCGAGGTTGGTAAGGATTTCGTTAAAGCCCTTGATAACAATTGCTAGCAGGTTTTCAAGCAGGGTGAGCCGTTGACCTGTCTCTTCATGGGAGGGGGTAGGGAGGTTCTGAATGGGGTACGCCCTAGAGGAGGGAGTCCTGGTGCTGATACCTTGACGTTTGGTAGATAGTGTGTTGTCCGTGTGATCATTGGGTGTGGCCGAGGGCGCAGCCGGAAGAGGGTTATGTTGTGGTTGCCGCGTTCTTATGAGTGTAGGTATAGGGAAGTAGCTGGGGGTCTTGGACTGAGTGTTGCGGTTGATCATAGACGATTGGGGAGGGTATAGGTAGGGGTGGTCGAGGAGACGATCGGAGGGGGGAGCCGCGTACTTGGTGGCAACTGAGAGGGTGGTGTCACGTGTGGGAGGCTAGTGTTGTTCTTGGGGGGGGGTGAGAGGTTTAGGTGCTTTTCTGGAGGGATTGACTGTCCAGGGAGAGGGGGTGTAGGGCAGGGAAGGCGTAGCATGAGAGAAGGTAGACCGAAGTGAGGGGAAGAGTGCATCAAAAGCCTCAAGGTTGTCATTGTTAGCTTGGATTAGGACTGTGCATTTGGGGTATATGGTCACAGAAGTATTCCCCCTCCGCCTCGAGCTGTTGGGGAAAGTGATCTTTAGTTTGCAGCTGAGGGGTGTAAACCTCTGATTCAACTTTTTTCTACCAAAGGCATGGAATGTGCCACACCAATAATTGCTAAGTGGCAATACAGACTTCAGTAATATGATTATCAGGCGGAGTACGTACATGGAGCTAAAAATGTGCTGGCGGATTGCATGTCTCGCATTCATAGTTCTAATCAGCTGGGCAATGATGAAGATATGGATGAAGTCGGAGTGGAAGCAGCATTGGTGTGTGTGATTTAACAACATTGTTATTTGAGAGTAAATGGGTCGCAGCATGTGAATTGGATGAGTAATTGAAGGCAGCAAGGGAGGGAATTCTTCTAGGTTGTTCACAATGGAGATCTGATGGGGTGAAAAGTGATGTGTATAAGCACGTGTATGAAGAATTGTCCACAGTTAATGGTCTCTTGTTTCGGTCAAATGTGCTAATGGTGTCGGAGAGAATGAGAAGAAAGGTAATGGCATTAGCTCATGAGGGATACATAGGCATGCGAGCAATGAAAAGAATGATACAGGAAAACTTTTGGTGGCCTGGGTTGGACAGGTGTGTGGAGCATTATGTAAGGGATTGCATTAATTGCGCTAGCAGTGATAAATCCCAGGTTACTGTTCCTAGTCCTGTGGAAACTATAGAGGTACCATCTAAGGCTTGGAGAAAATTGGCCATTGATATTATTTGTCCCATTGTTTTGACAGATGAAGTGTTGGAGTATGGAATTGTAGTGAAGGATTTTTTCAGCCTTTAGCCGGAGGCCAAATTTGTGAAATCTCCTAATACTTCTAAGATCATTGAGTTTCTGCATTCCCTTTTTGATAAGAAAGGTATAACTGAGGAGATTCTGTTGGACAATGGTTGTCACGCCTGACCGGCCTTAAGGCCAGGCAAGACTCCTCGCGCTGGGTGGACCCTCCATTCTGCCCTCGTGCCCCTGACTCCGTCCTTGCTGCCTCACTGCCGCTGCTGTTGTGGTAGGAGCACCTTGCATACTCTGTTCTTGCTCTGTGTTTCGTTTTTTACATATCGAAATTCGTTTAGAATTGTGATTGTATTTGTATTGTGCCCTTATGGGCCCCATTTTCGTTTCAGCAACTGTTCCTGCTGCCTGTTTTCCCCTCAAGCTCTTGCTGGTTCTCCGTCCCTGCCGCTGCGTCCCCTGCAGCCCTGCCCCCTCACGCTCTCATTGATACACCCCCTCCCTCCTTCCAGCTACTCCTCCCTCCCACCTCCCCTACCTAATGGCGGCTGCTGTGCGACCGCAGTGCTGGCGCGCTGGAGGCGCGCCAGATGCAAGACCGTCTGTGCCCGTCCGCGCCTGGAGCGCAACCAGCACCAGCCCCCCTGGCTCTCACCGCCCCGACCCCTATAGGCAACACTACTCCTCCTCTACACTCCATGCCCTCAACCCAGGTCAACACCTTGCCTGCACCCAAGCCAACCCCAAGCACACACACAGACCCTTCACATGTCATGCGTGCCATTTCTCCTGCACCCCCACAAACACCAACCACACCAACACGCTCCACACCAACTCTAACACACCACACACCTACCATAACACGCACCCCAGAAACTACACTAACACACTCCACAACAACACCACTGCACCCCACAGCAACACCAACACGTGCCACGACAACAACAGCCCCCACAACCACCATAACTGCATACTGCTAAACAGCCGCTCCGTACACGAGCACGCCATCGAGCTCTGGGACCTGATCACAACACACTCCCCCGAAATCACCTTCCTTACGGAAACCTGGATGTACCCATCATCCGAACCCGACATAGCCATAGCCACCCTAGAAGGCTACAAAATCTCTTGTAGGGATCGACTAAACAAACCAGGAGGAGGTATCGCCATCATACATAAAAGCACCATCAAGGTCACCACCAACACCCACGACACCCTGGATAATGCAGAACACCTACACTTCCTAATTCACGTAAACGGCAACACAACCCTCAGAGGAACCCTCATTTACAGACCACCTGGACCTCGCCCCCCCCTTCTGTGACGCCATCACTGACACCATCAGCCCTCACCTCCACAGACTACATCGTCCTTGGTGACATCAACTTCCACCTAGAAAACACCCACAACCACAACTCCACCACCCTACTAGACAACCTAGGACTCAAACAACTGGTCACCTCACCCACACACTCAGCAGGACACACGCTAGATGCAATCTTCACCGTCATCAACCACATAACATTCACACACACCACCGAACTCCACTGGACCGACCACCACTGCGTCCACTTCTCCTTCACAAAACCCCTCACCCACTACCGACAGCACACCACATCATACCGTAAGTGGGACAAGGTCCCCACAGAACACCTGCTCGCCAAACTCTCACAAACCCCCCCCACCAACGACCCCAACATCGCCGCTCACAACCTCACACAATGGATCACAACCTGCGCAGACTCCCTCGCCCCTCTGAAAAGCAACAACACCACCCGCAACATCAAGACTGCACCCTCGTTCACCACTGAACTCCAAGCCTCCATGCATGCATCCCGCACGACCGAGAAAGCTTGTCGACAAGAACCCTCCACATCAAACTTCTCCACACTCAAAACCACCATACGCAAACACCACCAACTAATCAGAACCACCAAAAGAGCATACTACAAAGAGAGCATAGCTAGTAACTCACATAACAGCAAGGAATTCTTTACTATCATCAAAGAGCTCACCAAACCCAAGCCCTGCAACACCGACCCCACCCACACACAAAACCTATGCAACTCCCTCTCCAAACACTTCCACCACAAAATCCTAGCCATACACAACAGCTTCACACCACCGGTACCCACTCTCACCCCCACCGACACGATCTACAACACAACACCCCCCACACTCCAACATACTGCACACCTGGGCCTCTAACAACGACGAAGAAACCGAAACAACCATGAACTTCATCCACTCGGGATCCCCCAGGGACCCCTGAACCCATCACGTTTTCAACAGGGCCAGTCCAATCATCGCTCCCCAGCTCCGCTCCATTATCAAAAGCTCCTTCGACACCGCCACCTGCCCGGACTCCTGGAAACACGCTGAAGTAAACGCACTCCTCAAAAAACCCAAAGCAGACCCAGATGACATCACAAACTACTGCCCCATTTCTCTACTCCCTTTCCCCGCCAAGGTCGCTGAGAAGCTAGTGAACGCCCGCCTGTCGCACTTCCTTGAGGAAAACAACGCACTCGACAACTCCCAGTCTGGATTCCGCAAGAACCACAGCACTGAAACCACCCTCACTGATGACATCAGAACCAGAGTTGACAAGGGCGAGACGGTCGCACTCATCATCCTGGACCTCTCAGCACCCTTCGATACTGTCTGCCACCAAATCCTCCGAACACCCCTCTTCTGGACTGGCTCACCTCTTTCCTTCGCCGAAAGAACCCAGAAAGTTTGCCTCCCCTGTTCCAGTCGCCAGCAACCGAGCTCATCTGCAGGGTCCCCCAAGGATCCTCCCTCAGCCCCACCCTCTTCAACATTTACATGGCCCCACTCGCTAACATCCTCCGCCCCCACGGAATCACCATCATATCCTACGCAGATGACACCCAGCTCGTCATCTCCCTCACCAGGAACCCCACCACCGCCAAGACAAACCTCCACGCCGGACTCCTCGCCACCGCCAACTGGATGACAGCAAGCCACCTCAAACTCAACTCCAACAAAACTGAAATCATCATCTTTGGGCCCAACAGGACAGTATGGGATGACTCCTGGTGGCCCACCGCCCTAGGAACACCCCAATCACCATCCACCCACGCAATCCATCTCGGCATTATCCTAGACTCCTCTCTCTCTCCATGACCCAGTAAATCAACTCTATAACTTCCTCATGTTTCAACACCCTCCGCATGCTGCGTAAGACCTTCAAATGGATCCCCGTAGAAACCAGGAAAACCGTCACCCACGCACTCATCAGCAGCATACTAGACTATGGAAACACCCTGTACGCTGGCACCACAATCAAGCTCCAACAGAAACTCCAGCGGATCCAGAACGCAGACGCCAGGCTCATCCTCAACCTCCCACGCCATGAACACATCTCCGCCCACCTCAGACTCCTTCACTGGCTACCCATCAGCAAAAGGATCTCCTTCAAAATCCTCATCCACACCCACAAATCCCTCCACAACACTGGACCAGTCTACCTCAACGAAAGAGTGAACTTCCACACACCCACTCGTCTCCTCCGTTCGGCTGACCTCACCCTCGCCACAGTCCCTTGCATCTATCGCACCTCCTCCGGAGTGACCCTTCCGGGTGAGTAGCGTGCTTAATAAATGTGTTGATTGATTGAGTTTACATCTTCACAATTTCTCTGAGTTTTTAGGTTTTCTGGGAATCGGGCATACCAGAACTTATTAATACCACCCCAGGTCTAACGGTCTAGTTAAAAGGTTCAATAGAGTCTGCAAGGACAATATTCAGTTATTTGGAGTGAATAGTTTAAATTGTAAGATGGAGTTAAGGAAGTTATTGTGGGCTGTTCACACCACTCCCAACTCAGAGACAGGTGTATCACCTTTCGTATTGTTGAAAGGCAGAGTTCCAGCATCCAAAATGATGAGACAGTAGATGGGAGAGTTTTCCATCTCCAAAGATAAGTTGGCCGACGTTGGTAGAAGGAGAAAACTAGCTCAGGACAAATATGTCAGGAACTACGAACGTATGCCAAGTGTGACTGTTGGGGATTTGGTGAGAATTAACACTCCCAGAGTCATGCCCAGAGGTATATCTAAATTCTCTGCACCAAAGAAAGTGGTGGTAGTAGGGAAGGGTGTTGTGAAATTGGAAGATGGCAAGTGGTGGATTAAAGACAAGCTTGCCATAGCTCATGATGTTGGCAGGGAAAGGTTTGGAAGTGGTAGTTGGATGTCTGTTCAGAGTAGTGATGAGAGGTGTTGCAGGGCTGCTGAAAGGGGAGTGCCTAGCAGAGTGCTCAACAGGAGAAGGAATCCTCCTAAACAATTGTAGGATTTTATTCTGGATTGATTCTATAATGTGTTTTCACCCTGGCTGTACTTAAGGTAGAAATATGTGTATTGTATTATGTTGCTACCTTATTCCTGTATTTAAATCTGTTTAAATGTTGGAATGTGGGATTTGAAGAAGGGCGGTATGAGGCCGGAGGGTTAGCCGGAGCTGTGTGTTGTCCGGCTGTCAGCTGTAGATTCAATAAAAGAAAGAACGTACTTTGTTGTGCGTCCTTTTACAGTCTTTGCACTTCAGGAGTGAAAACCACTCATCAACCTACTCCACCAGCCCCACGTATATAGGAAAAATAAAATGGTAATAACAATAGTTATTAGTATTTTATTTTCCCCTTTTTTCAGTGGGTTGACACTCCTCCACCTTAGCAGAAGTACTACCACTAAGGCTGGTCCTAATGTGGCAGGTGTAGCGTAATTGAGCTGCCTGGCTCTAGGAGTGTTAGCCCTTATTATTTGAGTTCTTATTTTCCATTGGCCTCTGCTGCGCCTTCTTCCAGTGTGAAATCTTCAAGGTCTTCTATGGCCTACCATATCTGGGGAAATGACAATGCGTTACAATTGCATAAAAAGATTATCGAATTGCTTCATTTATTTGTTATATTTCTTTACAGGGCCAGTGGGCTTTCGGGCAAACAATATTCCAATGACTAAAGGAATGTTCACCTCTATAGGTATGTTTTTACTTCAGCCCTTATGCTTAATGGTTTCACTGATTAAAGAGAGCAGCGATTGAGCTGTAGGTCTTATGAAACCTTCTAGTGTTCTGGAGAGATTTATGAATATTAAGAGTATCTGGGAATGACTGATAGAATGCTACACCTTCACTGAGTCATGTAGCTGTGTTATGCATACTGTCCAGGCCATAGCTAAGAAAATAAACAGTGTTTACCTTAAACTTTCCATTAACAAGTCAATGAACAACTGATGGCCCAGCTCAATGGAAAACAATAAAGACCTTTGACACACCTATATATACACGGGGTCAGAGGTAGATGTAGGAAGCCATGGAGAGAGGTTTAGATAGAGAAAGAGAATAGACAGAGGTCAAAGAGAGAGAACATTTGCTTGCCCACGAGGCCTCATTGAAGGAGGGGGCCCTGGGCAATTCCACACTTTGGACCTGCCTTAAAATGTTTCAGGTGTGGCGCTTGGATTTTTCACAGTCCATTTGAGTTGAGTGATGTAATATTGATGGCATTATCCTCCACTGAGGTTTCTGTCTGCTGTGCAACATAGATTGACATTGCTATTTTATATTTCTGTGGTTTAAATGGTTTTCTTCTCTTTTGTATAATTGTACTCATTAATTCGTTCTCTTTATAGCTACCTTTGTTGGGAGTGTAATTTTTACTGAGATGTGCTTTGTTGATTGTTGTTGCTCATTTACTACTTGTATTTCTCTCAGGAAACCTTGCTGCTTGAGCCAAGCTATTCCTCACATAAATAGTTTACCTTTTCTGACTGAAATTGTTTTGACTTTCTGGGAGTTTAGTCACACCTTCCTAGGAAGGGGGATCTGACCCACTCAATCTCCCCAGAGTTTATTGTGTTTGGACCTCTGGTATTTGGGCCTCTGCACGGAGTGAATCTCACTGGTTGATTCTCGCCCACCCTAAACTTTTGGTAAAATGAATCTGAATGAAAATTGTCAGTGCCTGCCTTTTAAAATAGATCTCACTGCTGTGCAGTATGGGAAAGAAGCTCTGTGCTGGTTACACAAGAACATGTGTGCACACGTGCAGATTGATTCAGGTGGACTACTGTGTGACTCAGCCTCGTATCTGTGCAGCGGTAGCCTGTACCAGAAGGGACTGTGAGTAAAATAGTTATGTCCCCTGCAGGCCTCAGGATTTAATTGGGCATTCCATAAAACATACCCCACTTTCTTTTTGCCAGACATGTACGTCTGTAGAGCATCTCTGTATTTGCACCTTGGGAGGAGAACTGTGCAGACTTTTTATATTAGATTGGCTCAGAAAATAAATGATCAGCATGAATTCTCCTAAATTTGAAAAAGTCTTGCGTGCATATAAAATATTAATCTAGTCATATGTGCATTTATTCACGTCTTTTGATTTTTGCAATTTTTCTCTCAGCCATCCCTAATGAATTCTAGGATTTGAACTACCAGGGCTGTGCAAAGTTAATTACTCTGTTAGCCCGCTGGTAGTTCAAGCTGCTCCTGGACAATGAACCCTTCCTGCAAGAAGAAGTGGGGAGAAATCTGTATAAGGTGATTAACTGTCAGGATTTCAGCCAAGAACTGAGTTAAGAAGGGGTCACAGAGTAATTTACTCAATGTAAGATCTACTAGGGGTTGCCATAAACGGCATTATTGCTGCATTACTCCCCTTCTAAATCATGGAATCACCCAACTTGGACAGGGAAGGAATGACTGGAGACAGTGGAAGACTGAGCAATGGCATATGGTAACTGCTAGGCAGCTAACCACCATGGGTATGGCAACTTTCTAGCTTGGGATTCCACTTCTGCGTTCTACTGGCACTCCCCTCCTGCTTGGTGTTTCTACACTATTTTGTGTCCCAGCACTTGTAATTTTATCCTCCCTCCCAGTTCCCCTTTTTAGGCCGTGCATTCGAGACCTCCTGTATATACTTTAGTATATACCTATATGTATATGTACTTTGTGGGCTCTGGAAATCAGCCATAGGACTTGTCTGCTTCCTCTTAGGTACTTTTTTACTGTTCAACTGCCTCTATTTAACTGTCTTGATAGAAAACGACAAGCAGAGGTCAGTAAAAGACCAGAGTTGCTTTCTGCTTGTTCAACTGCCTCTATTTAACTATCCTGTTAGTAAACGACCAGTAGAGGTCAGTAAAATACCAGAATAGCTTTTCTGCTGAGAGACTTTCTTTTTTTTCTTCTGGCAACTGCCTCTATTTAACTTTCTTGATAGAAAACGACCAGCTGAGGTCACTAAAATACCAAAATCACTTTAGTATTCTCTAGATTCCAGTCCATAGAAATTGTCTCCCACGAGCACCCGTAAACAATAATATTTTTTTCAAATCTTGCATTTTCAGTGATATGACCACAGAAGGCCCTGATTTTATATTAAAAACAGAGCTTTGGACTATGCCATTTCCAGCTGAAAGGCAATATTTCTCTCCATGTGTTCCCATACCTGGCGTGTCACACAGTTTGGTACTTACTTTCCCTCCATGTTAAAGAACAGTAGATGTTTCAGCACCCAGGCTAATGTGCTGCATAGCTAAATACATATAAGGTCCCAAAGGCGAGACTGATTGCATTGCAAATGCTTGTTCAGCTTAGACTCTAATCTTGTGCTTCCAGGATTTTGTCCTTTTAGTTAATATGTTGTGTAAAAAATTAGGATATTAGTTGAGGGGGCAACTGCCCACCTCAAGTAATAATCACAATCCATGTCAGGGTGAACCGCCAACTGAGTCTGGCAGCTGAAGAATATGGCCACTGGATCCCAGAGCTCCGCTGCACTGGGAGGCCCGGGAGAGAACAACGCTGGCATCCTGCAGTCTCTGGCTGCATTCTCTCTGAGGATGCACATGACCCAGCAGAGAAGCAGGGGGAGTGGTCCAGAATCGTACCCAGAAACCTGCAGATATGTACAGGGGTGGAGTCTAATAGTCTAGTAACGAGGGGCCCGACCTGTCCTGAAGCCGGCAGCCGGCAGCCATCAAACAGGCAAATTTCTCTGCGGGCAGGCAGTCCCCCAGCAGTAGTGCATGGGTTGCTCAAGAGCCTCAGTGTGCGGCCTAGCTGGATCCATGCAATGAGCAGAGATGTCAACAGAGCATGGCAGCGGCCTCGGCCATCGGCCATCGGGAGGGAATGGGGCACACACAGGCCATTGCGCCCTGCTTCCCTCAAGTTGGTGATTTTGTACTGGAACGCCCCCTGTACTGCTGGCCCTATATGTTCACCATCACGTAGCCCACTTAGCCCTGGAGGCTGTGGGATGCCAACATGACAACTTGGATGCATGAGACACCTCTGTGGGGGAGCACACCTATTTATGCCTTATCCAGCCCCCAAACTGTTAGGTGCAGAGCCTGAGGGTGATAGACCTGAACATTGAGCACTGGGAGCTGCCACCACCACTCCATCCCCTACAGCCTGCTGCCACGAGCGCTATGGGAATCCAGCGTATGACACAACAGCACGGAGTGCTTTGGAGCGCTTTAAGTAGGCCTTTGTCTTCGCTTACTGCCTCCACCCAGCCTGCTGAACCATGGGTTTCTCAGGTCCCACACCCTCACTCCTGGCTTGCCCCACTATCCTAAGGAGTCATGCGCACTGGCCAGGAACAGCCTCTACATCGACGCTAGCTACAACCACAAAGAAAGTCGCTTAGTGGTTCGGCAATTGAGACCAGGGCCACCAGAGACACCCTGTTCTCACCTATTGCCCAGCGGCAGCCCTAGCCATGGCTTGGGTTGTAGATTCCTGCGACCTATCCACCCCCACCTGAGGGCATCTCTGATGTCGGGGGCACAAAACATAAACATATCCTGCCAGCTATCTCCACTCCACCATCCACGTACAGCCCTGGCTCACGGAGGCCCCCTCTAAGGCTGGCTCGCCTTACGCAGTAAGGGCCATTCCTTCCCCTCCTATTGGGTGCCATGATCTACCCTTGTCCATCTTTTTCCCTGATACCAGCTTTCCATTCAACAGACCCACACCTGGATCAGAATATACACGCTGCCTGGCACAGGGTTCTACCCAGTCCACAATTGCATCCAGGAAGTCACCGAGACAGCAGCTTATCACAGTGCTGGTCTCCCCAGCCAAATCTTCACCTCACTATTGGGTCCCTCGTAGTCCACAATGTACTTGATCCTCAAGGAGATCATGGCAGTAGGGCATAGGCTCGAGCCTATGGACATGAAGATAACCGACCTAACAATCGAAACAAAATCAATCCATGCTGAGATCTCTGGCTTCCACCACAAGGTGGAGGCTTTGGACCACCATCTATCCTCCCTAGAATCCAGAGTCGAGCTCCTTCCAGACAGGGATTAGGAACGTAACGCCTTGCACAAAAAAGTTTTCGGACCTCAAGGGCATGCAGGGAAACGATTCGACCAAGGTAAAGTTAGACGAAATGTGTGCTCTTTGTGAATACCAAAAGTCGTAAAGAGAGATTTTTGTCTCACATTACCTTTGTGAATCGGACCCATCATTTGCTTCTTTGTGGTTCCGGAGAAGACAAAGGCGGTGATGTCAGAGGCTTTCTCCACAACTTCCGACCCGCCTTCCTTGGAATCACCTTCTCACCCCCATTGCAAATGCAAAGGGCACACAGAATACGGCTGAGATGACCCCTGGTCTCCCTGGGCATGAGGCCCATTATAGCCTGCTTTGTCTGGCAAGCACAGCAGATCCTAACAGTGGCAAGGGACCATGGGCCCTAGGACTTTGAAGGTCACAAGATTGAAATAGCAGCAGGCTTTTCCAAGGGAGACAAATGACCGGCAGAGGGCTTTCCTCTCCCTCCAGCCACAACTTCGCAAATGGGTCATCAGTTTTGGCCTCTTTGAGCCGGCACATATGTGGATTACCATGATGGCAAATCCAAAGACTTCTATGACCCAGAGGTGCAACAGGTATTTCTAGATAGACTGTGAGATGGGGCGATGGCTACTACTGCATGCCCCTAGACCTTTCGTCCGTGGTAGAGGATCCACCCACTGTGCGAATATGGACATGCAGCATCGAGGGCCCCAGCAACAGGACAAGACACCGTATGCAGAGTGGCAGGGCAAAGGCGCTGGAAGCAGTGGTGGAGCACACACAGGACAGGGGGCACCATAAATCCCACTCCCCACTGTAGCCAAGGTCCCCTGCAGACTGATGGACACTGTACCAGCTGCTGCGCATTGGACTTTCAGTACCATCCAGCCTGTAGGTATAGACTGCATGTTGGTTTTGCTGGTTAACTGCTTGAGGTTGTATTTTTACTTGTTTGATAATAGGGTTGGCACAACTGTAGTACTGGCTTCTCCCTCCCCCTGCCAGGCACCCACTGCTCCAGGGTTGTATGCACCACAGAGGTCCCTTCCTACCACCCCCACTGAGATGCCAGCTCGCCTGGCACTGAGACATAGTGCACCACATCCTCCACCGCCTTTTCATTAATTTCCCTGGCATTGGGGGGTGGTGTCGCTTGCAGATTCTCCTACCCGCTCCTCCTCCTCACCCAGTTACCACGTCCCCCCATTGTGATATGCTGCTGTCCCACCAACACCTTGTTGCTGCCCAGCCAGTGACCAGCCCCCAAGCCCCCAATCACCTGGCTCCACCCTGAGCTTGTGAAAGGAATGTGCTTGACCTCCCCCTCCGCTCCTCCCTCCTTTTCCCAACCCCCGGTAGACCCCCTCTTCCTCTGTTGGTCAGACCCCCGCTCCGACGATCACCAGCTGTCGCCCTCCCGGTGTATCCTTTACAATCCTCCCAGATTGCTCGCCTCCCTCATCTTCTTCCCCCTTCCTCTGTGCCCTAGGGCCTCACAGACACGGCGACTCCTCAGGATTAGACCAGCTGATTACAGTTTCTAGGGCACATTGCCTTGCGATTTTGCATGGGTAAAAGTGTTTGCTTACTTTTTGTGCTTATTAGTGCTTTTTCATTCATCTCCTTACCTCTCCCTGGTTTTCTTCTTCTTTCCCCTGCTTTTCAAAATTCATCCTTTTGACCTGTTCACCCCCATTTTGCGCTGATTGATACTGGTGGTAACTGGCTCTGCTGACAGGACCAGGCCAGTGCTATGTTTAAAACACAACACAGGTATAGGGTACACTATGTATTAAGGTAAACTTTCAATTGGCCTGACAGACCATATATGTCCCTAGTAGGTAACAGGGCAAGGGGGATTGAAACTACCTATACGAACCTAGTATATAATAGAGCATGGAAATTTAGAGGCCCGTCGCTTTGTTGCACTTGCATGCGTGCACTGCTGAGTGCCTGAAGTCATTTTAAAAGCAGCCCTCCTCTGCCTGCTTTTTAAAGTAAATTCACTGCAAACTCGACTTTGATGTTATGGACACTTTAGAAGTGATAATCTACATATTTGTTACATATTAGGTACTCCCTAGGTGTCCCAGGGGTGAGGGGTCATGTAACTATAAGCAAGGTCCTTATAAATGTTTTTTTATAAACCCTGGTGAGGGAAATCTGCCCATTTTATGTTTTCTCCATTGTTGACATTTAGCCATAGACTACCACTGCAATATTTTATGCATGCATAATTATTGCTAGAAAGGAAATAAATATCGATTAAACACTCAGAAGAATGGTATTGATAAATCCAACAGATTGCCCATGTTGAATTTATCATAACTTGTACAGAGAAGAAGTTATAAGATGTTTTTGTCTGTAAGCCAAACTCCAGCTTTCTTGCAGACTTCCCTGATTGGTCAGTGTTAACAGGATTAGCCAGGCTGCCTTGATTATGTGATAAGTGGCTATCCAGGAGCGAAGCTATCAACTGGAGTGAGTTCTACAGCTACACTGGAATGCCAAAGCAAGGGGTGAGTTCATAAAGTATGAGGCTTAAAAGGAGCACAAGACAGGCAGGGAATTCCAGGCCTTGTAGGGAGTTAGAAGGGCAATATTTTACGGGGTCCAGTGTATACGCCCTTGAACCATAACAACAAACATAAGAAATACACTGTTCCCCAGGGGGAGGTACTGAAACGGCGTAACCAAGCAGAAAAAAGGCAGCGTGCAGGGGGAAGAGAAAAAAGGGGGGAAATTCCCCTTTCGGAACTGAAACCCTCAGACACTCAGCAAGCTAGGTGTCATGCTTCATCATATGGGTTTTGCTCCTCATCAGACTGGCGCTGCAATGTCTGACGGGCACCCATAAAGGGGCTCTTTATCTGAGATCTTTTGTTCCTGCCAGTTGGTGCATGTGGGTATGAGGTTAGTGAATCCACGGCAATCTTTATTGGTGTGGTACACCACCTTCTTAAAAACAGTGAGGCAACAGCACATGCTGGTGCAAAGATCCAGTAGTGTCTATCTTACCTTAAGGTCGACATGGACATGTTTCATGCTTTGAGAGCAATTCGTCAGGACCTACAATATAAAATAAAAAAGTGCTACACAAACAGGCAGGGGAAATACTACCTTCCTCTAGAAGTTGGACTGCAGACCAGATGGTCCTGCTCAGTCTAAGTGGGACCCTACTAAGACCGACATGGGCGTCTCCGGTCTTCTCTGTAAAGCATGGCACCAGAGTGGTTGGTACCTGTCCGAAGTACGGAACACGTCAAATCACCTACCCATACGTCTGGGTCAGAGAGAAGCCCTCCCACCCCTGTGCCTCAGCCAGATATCAGGCTTAAGGAAGGAATTTGCAGATGTTAGTTTGTAGGAGAGCTACAGAAAATGGTTTAGTTAGCTCTTACTGCTCTGCTGAAATTTCAGCAATCATGGATTTTGGAAGAATAGTGCTCTCTGGAACAAGAGGATGCCACACTTTGGAGGAAGTAATTATGCGCCTGGGTTGCACCCTGCATCCTATTGGTCAGAGTGCCTCCATCCTGATAACCAGAAGCTGAGAATAAATATGTGAGAGGTGCATAGCCTCACAGTTCTACTGCCTGAAACTACAAGGAAAAGAAGTACTGACCTAATGGAGTCTGAATTTGCACCCAAAGGCCTGCACTCTAAATGCCTGTGCCTGCTGCACAATTTGACACTACATCCCTGGGGACTGTGCCTTGCTTCAAGAAGGATTAGGAAGTGGACTCCCTGTAGCTACAGGTTACCAGAGCCCACCTGCATCATCTCTACCAACAGACCCTATCCTGGAGTGAATCCTGTGGTTTTATAAAGGATTTGGCCAGGTGCATTGTGGAGATTATGATCCAGACCTTCCAGAGAACATCCAAGAGATATTCCAGCCCTTTAGATTTGTGTTTTGGACACGTTCAACCTACAAGGAGGGTTTCAGGATCCATCTCCTGAAGTTTGGCTAGCCCTACACACGAGCCCTCATCACCAGCCGACTGGACTGCGGCAATGCCCTCTATGTAGGAATTGCCACACACCTTCTACAGAGACTTCAGGCCACACAGAATGCTGAGCCACACTCATCGTCAGCCTTCCCCAACGAACCCACAATACACAGCACTTAAAGAAACTTGTTTGATTCCCAGTACAGAAGGGTTGCCAGTTCAAACTGCTGACCTACTCTCACAATATTCTATACAAACAAGGACCCGCCTACATTAACCACCATCTGAACTTCCACCAACCATTGAGAAGACTATGTTCCGCCTACATTTAACTTGCCCATACTCCTTGCATCTACCGAAGCAGAAGTGGACTATGCGCCTTCTCCCACATTGAAGCAATAAACCTGCAACAGCCTCCCCACATGTCTCCAGACAATCACCTCACTTCTGGTATTCCGAATGGCCTTCATGACCTGACTGTTCAAATAAGCCTCCGGGGCCTGCAAGCGCCTGGATACTCTTTTGGGTGATTAGCAGTGCTTTTTAAATCCTGATTGATTGATTGAATAATTGGAGAACTTTGTGGAAAAAGCTCCATAAGTTGACCAACCCGACTGAAAGAGTCAAGCAGGCCACCTTCAACCATGACCCGGCCAGGATTTCAGGTGCATCCCGCCGAAAAGCTCCTGAGCTCCTACTTTCAGGATTTGACTGGGAGCTTCCTGAAAATCAAGCCGGTGAACCCTCACTGAATCTGGACTGGTGAAGAGCAGCAAGGTTAATCAGAAGAAAAAGCTCCAGAAAAGGTGCGAAGGTAAAATTTAGCGTATCCGACCAAGGCTTCATCACAGTCAGCCTGAAACTTTGACTTTGTCCTGGTCAAGCGCGGCCAAATGTTCCAGAGTGGCACTATAGGTTTGTATGTAACAAGGACAAAGTCACAACAAGTGAAATTTAAATACACTATTGGATACACACATATACTTGCAAAAAGATGCCCTTGCACTCTGTCCTTAATATCATCTCTTGGAACATCAGCAGCCTTACTCATTAAGTTAAGAGCAGAAAGGGGATAGCTTATCTCAACTCCAAGCACATGGACATAGCCCTCCTCTAGGAGACACACCTCACTGCTGTTATTGCCCACCTTGGGCAGCAGATAGCTTGCCAGTCTCCCGGAAATGCAGAGTGGCTATTCTGATCCATAAGTCCCTGCCCCACTTTGGTTTTTAAAACCTTGGTCGACCCTGAGGGCCAATAAGCGTTTGCCAAACTGAAGATTGGTGGGAAGGTGCTATGCGTAGGCTCTATGTATGCAGCAATGGGCCTGAAGTAACCCTTCTTTCTCCAGCTCACCCGCGTTTTGACGGAAATAGACACGGCGAACATTTTGTTAGGGGCTGACTGGAACATGTCTTGGAATAGGATCTTAGACCGCATAGGTCCTATTGACACAATCCGTAACATTCATCGGGCTCTTCTGGGGGCCATTCGGGAAGACCATAGCCTCTAAGACGTGTGGCATATACACCCGGCATATAGAGAATACACTTGCTTGTCCACGTACCATGGTACACAATTGCGATTAGACTTCTTTCTTGTGGCCCACCTTTTTCTCCCCCTCATTTGTGAGGCCTCCATTCCAGAGGGCGCAATCTCAGACCATTCCCCGATCAGCCTGCAGGCTGATCTGGGTCTGGCACAGCTGATCCGAAAACCCTGGTGCCTCAACCTATCTCATTACAATCATTCAACATGCAAGGAACTACTCAAAACCCGCATATGTACCTACTGGGAGCACTACAAGGGCTATGTTGACTCAGCCCTGAGCCAATGGGCAGTGTTGAAGGCAATCATCCGGGGACCGGCAGATGCCACTAGGTGCAGCCTTAAGAGAGCACACACGGACTTCAACACCCTCTTTACTTTGAAAGCTGAATATGCGCTCTAGAAACTGAGGTACAGGCATTACAAACAAGGGGAGAAAACGGATATACTTTTGGCAGCTCAGCTAAGACAAAAGGAGGTGGGGATGGCTATACTTGCCATCACCACTGACTAGGGGAACCTGGTCACCAAACCCCAGGAAATCGCAGATGTGTTTGCTTCCTACTGTAGGGTCCTCAACTCCCCAGAAATAGCCCCAAGGGCAGCACAGGTAGTCACCTTCACTGACAACGTCGGTTTGGCCTGCTTCACAGAGGAATGCAGGGAACTGCTCCGGGTGCGATAACCAAGGAGGAGATCGTGCAGGCCATCTCAAACCTACCCTATCAGAAGGGACATGGGGAGGACAGCTTCCCGGCACAGTTCTACAGGTGGATCAAATCGAAGGTGGTGGATCTCCTCCATTAGGCCTTCGCTGAGTCTGACCATTACTATCCGTCAGGGCACTGATATTGGTTCTCCCCAAGCCGGAGAAGCACTCCCTCCTCTGCAGCAGCTCATGTCCAATCTTCCTGCTCAATGGGGATGTTAAAATACTGACCAGGATACTGGCAACCCGCCTCAAACAGGTTCTCCCCTCCCTTATCCATCACTTTCATATGGGGTTCATCCCGGGCCTGTCATCGCGCAACCACCAGCAAACGGTTCCATGTTTAAAGATCGATGTAAAAAATATAGTTTACAAAAAAATCGATGTAAAAAGATCGAATACAAAAATATTGACTCCCTATACTTAAACAGGTAAGTGAAAAATATAGACTTAAAAAATATATATATAACTTAAACAAAATATATTAAATGATATTAATATTTTTAACAAAATTAATTACATGTAATATATATTTTAACTAAATATAACAAATAAACTTAATTAAAAAAATATGAACACTCAAAAATGTGTTCATACACATATTTACTTAAATACATTTTATTAACTATTATTTTTATTTAATTTATAAACTTTTTAAATGATGTAAAAATAAAACATATATATATCAATAATTTAAAATAAAATAAAACATCCTATAATTAATTAACACATTAAACTATTAAAAACAAAATACATACATTTCACAACACAATAATTACAATAGCAGGGAAAATGTTGGATAGCGGAGGGGTAAAAATTACTATTCCCACTCCAGTGAGTGCTAAAATCAGGGAAAGTGTTGGATAGCGGAGGGGTAAAACTTACTATTCCCACTCCAGTGAGTGCAAAAGCAGGGACAGTGTTGGATAGCGGAGGGGTAAAAATTAGTATTTCCACTCCAATGAGTGCTACAGTTGAGAAAGTGTTGGATAGCGGAGGGGTAAAAATTACTATTCCCACTCCAGTGAGCGCAACAGTGGGAAAGTGCTGGATACTACACCATTGAAAAAAAAGCAACATTTTTATTAAATGTAATTTCCATTATTAACATAAATAATATTGAAATTTAAATATATTATTATTTAAAAAGATAATTAGCATTCATTAATAACACATTATTTAACACTATAATATCCACAACACACACCTACAATTAATTACACAATTACAATTAATATTTACTAAATAATTAATACAAATTAATTAACAAATAATAATTCATCAATACATCTATAAAAAATAACTTACTTCCCAGCCTTCCCACCATGTACACCTATAAACACCACAACACACACCTAAAATTAAACAATTACCATAAATAATTAATAAATGAATTTAAATTAATTAACAACTAATTATCAAATAATTATTAATAAATTTATGTACACATTTAACTCAATAACATCACAATTATACAATTATGAATAAATAGAAATTATTGAATACATGTCATATAATTACATTACTTTCCACCCTATTCCCCTATAAACCAACAACCCGCTACGGAACTAAAAATGTAAAATGGTATTAAAAAAAATGTATTAACTACTAAAATTTTAAAAGGTATACTAAAAATACAAACAATTCTCCTACTAAATACTAAAATAAATAACATTAATAATACATCGATATTTGTAACTATATTTTTGTAAACAATATTTAACATTTCAATATTTTTGCAATCGATATTACTTACCTAACAATCGATATTCTTGATCACAATATTTTTTCCATCGATATTTCTATCCCACGATATTTGTACCTCGATATTTCTGTACATCAATATTTATAAATCGATATTCTAGCTCTGTACGTCTGCGCCCGTCCGCGTCCGGCCGGGGACAGGGGCCACCCCCCCCTGATCCACTACACAGGATGCAATATAACTCTGCCACTCTTTTTACATTAAGGACTGCTGCCTCCACCGATATCATCCCCTTAACCTTCCCACCTATTGCCAACACTGTAAAACGAATCTAAAAACGATTCAGACTAAACAGCCACAGCAAAATTTTACCCTATTGCTTCTAAACTGTAGGTCAATGCCAAAGCATAGATTAGAAATCTCACTTCTTCTAGATGATTTATCCCCTGATGTCCTCTTTTTAACCGAAACCTGGTTAACCCCAGACTGCGACCCAGACATAATTCAAGCCTTGCCACCTAACTATCGAATTGAACGCCGGGACCGTCCATGTGGGAAAGGTGGAGGCATCGCCATTATTTACAAATCCACCTATCAATGTCATTGCACCAATGACCTAATCCCGGACTGTGAAAGTCTGTCCTTCTGCCTCAAGCTAACCTCTAACGACAGCTTAACAGGGGCTCTTATTTACCGCCCGCCAGGCCCGCTGAACAACTTTCCCTCCTCCCTACCCTCGTTCGCTGCAGAAATTGCCATATCCTCCTCGAACTTTACGCTGTTGGGCGACCTCAATATTCACTTTGATGTCAGCACCGACTGCACCGCCAGCGAGCTCGCTTCTAGCCTAGCAGCGATCCAATTACAACAAATAGTAAAAGCGCCTACTCACGACAAAGGTCACCTACTTGACCCAGTTTTTACTAATTGCCCCACTCTAACAGTTGGCTCCATCACCCCCCTACCTTGGACGGATCACCATCTAATCATCCTCAATTGGTCCATAGAGAAAGTCTCCCCACCCCCCCCTCCCACAACTCGGAAGATGAGAAATTGGTCGAAACTTCCGTTAGAGTTGTGGTCTGGCCTTCTCTCTAATTCCAAACCTATCCTCTCCAATAACTCGGAACAAAATAACATAACCTTCAACAAATGGATAGAGGACTCCATTGACACCATCCTTCCCGAAAGAAATACCAAATTAAAAAGAGCCAGAGAAACCGCTCCTTGGTACTCGGACAAACTTAGGGAATTAAAACGACAGTGCAGAAAAATGGAGGGAAAGTGGCGCCTGGGATACGCCTATACCGACAAAAAAAGATACAGAGAAAATATTAGATCCTATAAAACAGAAATATACGCCGCGCAATCGACCTATTATAAGGAGAAAATTATGGCAGCCAGGTCCAAACCTAAAGAAATTTATCAGGTAGTTAAAACCCTTTTCAAAATCCCCCCATTTACAAATACAACCCACAACTCCGTCTCCCATTGCAACGAATTAGCCGAGTTTTTCTTCCAAAAAATAAATAAAATATACTCTTCATTGTCAACCCCTAACTCAGAAGTTGTCTTACTACAACCCGCATGCGCCACTGAACACCCTGCGCAAGCTCACCTGAATGAATTCCCATTACTACACCCAGAATCACTCAAATCTCTTGCACTCCAGGTAAAATCTGGTTCCCCCCTCGACCCTGCACCCCCTAAGATGATGAACATGGTCATCCCGACCATCCTTCCTACTTTCCTTGACTTACTTAACAGCTCCATTTCTTCAGGGGTGGTTCCCCCCGCCTGGAAACAAGCAATGGTGAAAGCATTGTTAAAAAAACAAAATCTCCCCCCATCAGACCCTAATAACTACCGCCCAATTTCCTTACTACCCTGGGCAAGCAAAATCTTAGAGAAGCACGTTAACTTCCATCTTACTAACCACCTTGAGGAGAACCTTCTATTGGACGCCTCCCAAACAGGGTTTCGCCCTAGACACGGCACAGAAACAGCGCTGCTAGCCGTTACAGAAGAAGCTAGGAAGATCTTGGATCGAGGGGGGACAGTGGCAGTGGTCCTCCTCGATCTAAGCGCGGCATTCGATACGGTATGCCACAAAACCCTGCTATCCCGACTCTTCGATCTCGGCATCTCAGGAAACGCCCTAGACTGGCTGAGCTCTTTTCTCAGTAACAGAACCTTCCAGGTCTTTGATGGCGATTCTTACTCAAATAGCCGACCTCGTAACTGCGGTGTGCCCCAGGGCTCTTCACTGAGCCCCACGCTGTTTAACGTGTATATGAGGCCACTGGCGGGGGTCGTCCAAAAATACGGTATCAAAATCATATCGTATGCGGACGACACCAAGCTGGTAGTCTCCCTGACACAAAAAAGCAGCGTGTTCCCCCAGTCCGACCTGGCAGCCTGCATAGAGGATGTCAAAAGATGGATGACACAGTCATCCTTAAAACTTAACGGTGATAAGACCGAGATTATGATCCTCGGCCCTTCTCCTCCCACTACCTATGATCAGCTGTGGCCCGCAAGCTTGGGACCAATGCCAACTCCGAAAGATAATATAAAAAGCCTAGGAGTATGGCTAGACAATAAACTCACTTTAAACACTCAGGCAACAAAAACAGCTGCAACCTGCTTTGGTATCATCCGAATGTTGAAAAAAATCCTGCCAATACTTCCCTTTGAAGCCAAGCAGGTGGTTATCCAGGGCCTTGTACAATCTAGGCTTGACTTCAACAATGCTCTATACCTAGGAGCCCCAGAGTACGTGTTGAAAAAACTACAAAGAACTCAGAACTGTGCTGCCCGCACTCTCCTCCAGATTCCTCGCAGACAGTCAGTCAAGGCAGGGATCAGATCTCTCCATTGGCTCCCCGTGAGAGATAGAATAAAGTTCAAAGCGCTATGCATATCGCATCAAGCATTTTATAGAGCAAGCCCAGAAATTAATCATTCACTTCTCTCCCCCTACTGTCCTGGCAAAACCCTACGCTCTACAAATGCCTTTCTCGCTGTAGTCCCAAGAATTAAAAAAGCTAGAGCAGGAGGTAGGTCTTTCTCTCTGAACGCCGCTAAACTCTGGAACTCTCTCCCCTTTTCACTCAGATCCAACCCTACCCTTCTACACTTCCGCAAGGAATTGAAAACATTCTTATTCAGAAACTAACCCGCCCTGCTCCCTCTTACCAATCCCCTCCTTCCTCCTCCTTCTTCCTTCTTCCTCTCCTCAGAGTTTTCTTCCATTACCAGCGCTTGGACGCCCTTGGGCAGCAGACGCGCTCTATAAAACCCCTTCACTTCACTTCACTTCACTTCACACTAGCTCACGCAGTCTAGATGGTGGTGAACCTGACGGAAGAGGCCTTGGCACTGTCATTGGACACCGAGAAGGCCATTGACAGGATAGATTGGGTCCTGTTCGCCACGCTCCTGAAATTTGTCCTAGGCAAAGATTTTATCTCCAGAGTGCGCTGGTTCTATGACTTCTCTAGGCGCAGCTCAGCTGCAATACCTTCCTCTCCAACCCTGGGGTACACGCCAGGGATATCCGCTCTGCCCCCTGCTATTTCTGCTCACCATGGAGCCCTTGGCAGTGTCTCTGCACCAGTCAGACCAGATCATGGTCATACCCACACCTAGAGGACTCTCGATGCTGTACCTGAGTGAGGCCCTCGGCGTTATCAAGAATTACCACATGCACAGTCATTGCTGGGTATCCATTCCAGTAGAAAATTGCCCATCTTAAATATTTGGGCATCTTTTTCAATAGAGACTTAGAGCACATGGTGGCGGACAATCTGGACCCACTCATGGAGTGCATGCGGTTGGATTTTGCAAAGTGGTCCCAACAGAACTTATCTCTGTGGGGTTAGACCCAAGCAATGACAATAGTAACCCTTCTGCGGTTCACGTATGTGTTGGGCATGGTCCCTCAGCTGACACCCCTCGCTGCACTTCCTGCAGGCCATAAAATTATTTATCTGGGGACCAGCAATGCCTTGTCTGGTCATCAAGAAGCTTATTGCCCATAGATCCACAGGGGGCTTAATCCTCCCATCCATGGAGCATTACTGCATGGCCCTGCACATAGCACTATGGCATACATGCACACCCGGATCCAAGACCCCCCACTATGGGTCACAATTGAGAATAGGCTCGTAGAGGGCCCGCCAAGGCTTCTCTCCCTCTACTTGCCCGATCCTTCCAGTATCAGGACTCTGAACCCCATGCTACAGGCAATATACAACACCTGGATGCAAGCCCACAAGCTCCTCTTGGTAGAGTCACAACGGCATAATGAAGCATCTATCTGAAACAACAACAGTATCTGCATTGGGTGGACCATGCTTAATTGGGGCGCTGGAATGCAGCAGGCATCCAAACTCTTACACATCTACTCTCCCACGGTGAGCTCAAACCCTTCACAGCACTGCAGGAAGAATTTGGCCAACGATTTAATCAACAGTGGTGTTACATGCAGCTACATCATTGCCTGACAAGCAAACTTGGCCCACAGCCCTGGTCCGTCCCCCATTCCCCAGGGCTCACGTACCTTAGCACCTGGGGCCAGTTTGAGGGTGTCATGTCTGGATTCTACAGTCTCCTGATTTGACACCTCTGTTCCCAACCACAGGTGGCAAGCCTCAGGGCAACCTGCAGACTTGTCTACAGGTGGGGTATTAGGAGGACTGGGCGGAGCTTTTGGAGGGCCTGCGCTGGGGAATTTTGGAAGCCTGGATGAAGATAAGCCTTTTTATGGTTCTCCAGGGCTGGTACTGGACACCGATGCAGCTCCAGGCCGCAGGACTATTGCCCCACTCTTCCTGCTGGCAGTGCGATCACACGCCATGTGACATCATCCACATATTACTGGAAATCCCCACCATCCACCCCTTTTGGAGCACGGTAGGATCCTTACTACGGGAATCCATGGACATACCCACACCACTCTCTGGCCCACTGACCCTTGTCCATGACCTGGAGGATCTCACCCAGCTGACGCACTATGCTTGCAGATTACTCACCACCACCCTCAGAGCAGCCAAGATCAGCATCTTGCAGCATTGGCACTCCCCACAGTTGCCGACGCACAAGGAATGACTTGCGGCCATGTACAAAACTGCCTTCTATGACAAGATAATCTATAACCGAATGGAAATAGCCAACCTGTTTCTACTTATATTGTCCCCCTCCCTGCGGGAGGACTGACACTTCTCCTCTGTTACCATATCCTTTCCCCTCTCCCTCTCCACCCCATTCCCCGACCCTTGTCTATTGTCTCACCCTCACGATGCCGCCTGCGGGCAACACCGGTTCATGGCACCCTTCCATTCTCCGATTCCCACTCCCCTCTCTTCCCTGTCCTTACCTGTCCCCTCTTTCTCTTTTCTTTTCTTTTCTTTCCTTTCCTTTCCTCTCTTTCTCTCGACTCCTTTGGAGGCTGCTCTTCTCCCACTGGGAGCTGGGCCCAACCTTACCCATTTTGGCATTTACAAGATGGTGAAAGTCTTCAATCACACTGAACTTGGGCTCTGTGGGCTGGTGGGGTGTGTGGGGAGGGATGTATGTCGTTAGCACGCATGCCTTTACCACGCAACTTTTACAACGCAAGTCGTTACAACGACTTGCGTTTGGGGGGCGCTGGATAGTGAATAGTTTAATTTACTATTCCAACTCCAGTCCCCGTGGATAGTAGGGAAGGTGTTGGATAGTAAATTAAACTATTTCCTATCCTAGAGCGCCCCCCAGCGCAAGTCATTGTAACGACTTGCGTTGTAAAAGTTGCGTGGTAAAGGTAGTTCGTTGTAAAAGTTGCGTTGTAAACGCTGTTCACCGTGGGGAGTGTACTATGGTAATCTGTGTCCACCTACATCTAACACTAAAATCCAGTGTCAGTCAGCCACTGTATCCACAATAACTCACAGACAGAAGTTGTTGGAACTGGCCCTTCTTGCAGAGTCATCCTCAAACTTTTTGCTTCTTCCTCCCTTATTTTTCCTGACCCGTGGCTGTTGGCAATAGTACTCTGCGCACTTTACTACTGCTGATCAGTGCTAAAGTGCATATGCTCTCTGTATAAATTGTTATTCTGATTGGATATACATGTTTGGCATATTTGTATCACCATGAAGTCCCTAGTAAAGTGCACTGGGTGTGCCAGGGCTGGTGATGACAAATGCTACTAGTGGGCCTGCAGCACTGATTGTGCCACCCACAGGAGTAGCCCTAAAATAATGTCTCAGGCCTGACACTGCAGTGCCTGTGTGCAGTTTAGAACTGCCATGTCCTCCTGATCAGTGTCCCCACTGACCAGGCCTAACCCTTCCCTTTTTGTGCGCATCAGTCACCCCTATGGAAGGCCCAAGGTACCCCCCTGGGCAGGGTGCAGTGTATGTAGAAGGTAGAGCATGTACTAGTGCAGTTGACATGCTCTGGTAGTGAATGGCAGCCATTTTCGTTTTTCACTATTGTAAGGCTATCTTGCTCCATAGATTAACATGGGGGATGCTGGCTACAGTGGTTAACAGCATTTCTTCCCATAGGAACAAGATAGGACATAAGTATCTAGCATCCCTGAACTCAGAATTTAATAACGCATCTTTTAGGAAAGGTTGTTTTTAAATCCTGTGTTTGAGAACAGCACTTTTAGAAAGTTGCTGTTCTCTTGTCTGACCCTTCTGTGTGCCTGGGCCTGTTTGTGTATTGACTGTCTGGTTTGAGAGTGACAGGGGCTGGGTATGCCCCAGGAGGCTGGCTGAGTCAGCCCTAGGCTGAATGACTGCATTTGCAACTGGAGTGGTGGGAGGAGTTAGCACCTGGGCCTGAATAGGGCTGTGCCTGCCTTCCACAATGCTGGCTCCACCTCCTGCTGGGCGGCTGACGACCCTGCCCCTCACTCTGAAAGGAAAGAAGAAGCCAGCAAAACAAAGTACTCAGTAAACACCCAGAACTGGTTCAGACCGGGCTCAGGGCCCACATGCACAGAGACAGACTTTAGGGGTATAAGTACAGGACCCCTGACAACAGAAAATTGGATCATCCTGGAATCAAGAAGGAACCTCTGCCAAGGAGAAAGCTGAAACTGAAGAAGGAAGACTGTTCTGCTGTTGCTCTGCTGGACTGACCTGTTGCTTTGCTGCAGAGGGGAAGGACTTTGCTGTTGTGCTGTGTCCCCTGTCTTGAAGGAATCTCCAAGGGCCTGAGAAGAGCTGGCTCCCTGTTCTGAAGTCCCAGGAACAAAAGGACTTCACCCCCAACTTCCCTGAACTCTGCTGAGAGAGTTCTGTCCTTCCTAGAGTGCTTGATCCAGTTGTGGGGCCTCTGGAAGTTGTACCTGTGCTGGGAAGCTTGAAACTAATCTTGAAGACTATTGAAACTGAAAAGTGTCGCACCGCTTGCTTGCGGAGCGCATCCCCGACAGTGCGAGAAGTTTCCCGCCGCTACGAAGGTCGAGATCGTTGCAGCGCCTGACGCCGCTGCCAGAGCCGTTGCATCCTTCGTTTGCGGGACGCACCAGACCAGTGCGGGAAAATCGAACTGTAGTGTGTTTATCTAGGTACCTGAATCGATATTCCTATTCTTTGCCCTTGTCCGGTTATAAATCAATAATATCCCTACAACGGCATAGAAACCCTTTTCATAATTCAGTCATAGCGCATGCTGTCACATTAAGCAAGCCTACTCCTCCAGCCCCCTAGAAAGCACACCGAGTTCTTAAACAAATCCAAGCCTCCAGCAACCTGGGAAATCCCCGCTGCTTTGTTTTGATTTCGTCTGAGAACTCCTGTAAAGCACTGTAAGAACGACCAGTTCTTAGTGACATCTTTATTGACGTCTTATGTCCAGCCTTACGTCAAACCCGGCACCATTCAGGTATAAATATACCAACGTTGCCTTAAGCAAACACACGGTGGTGATGAATCTGGAGCAGCTACTACTTGCCCGAGAGCCCAGCTGATGCGAGAGCCCACGGACGCTGCCCCTCCCATTTGACGCGCTGAGAAAGACGCTGTCTTTTCTCTCGCCGAAAAATCCAGCCTCCGGAGTTTCCAGCTTACCCTTGCGGGTGACTGGGATACCGAGTCCTGAGAGAGAGATACCAGACCTCCTGCCTTCTAATACCCAGGTACTGAACTGACTAAACCCTTACAGAGAATTCTTGAGTCAGATTCTTGGCAAAACAAACTTAACTTAAACTGCTACTTACTTACTCCTTCCCACGTATTAGGCTTAGGTCAGGTACACCGGGGTAGGCGTAGTTAGAAGCACCAGTTGAGTACGATTAGTCAATGTATATATGTATGTATCTATTTTATCCATTTTAAAGTATCATATGGCTAAGAAACCATATCAATGCTTTTACAGTATTATTTCATAATCCTGCTTTTACTGTATGCACTTTACTTAACTATAAGTATTGCAATTGTAGCAATTCATTTCTCTTGTATGAGGAAAGAGACTGCTCAATAAATAACACCTTTTATTGAAAACGCCCGTCTCTCTTTTTCTCTGCAATCTGGTGAAACTAAGTACGCACTTATTGACTGAGTGAAATAGCTGTCTTTTGTTTTCACACGACTCTAGAGATATACTCTTATTCAGGGAAAGCAAAGTTGTCATGTTTTATGGTTGTCAGAAACTAAATCCCTTCTTGTCTATCCAGGGAGATTAAAACTCCTCCTCGCCTATTCGAGAAAGTTTCTAGTGAACTCTGAGCTAGCTGGCAAAAAACTTAAGTCTAATATAGTCAGTAGAGACCTAGTTAACCTCAGTCCTACGTCTACACTACTGAAGATATTATTCCAATGCGCAGAGCCTATTGGGACTATAGGAACTACACTACATGGCGCCCAACGTTTGGTAAGGAGATAAATCTAACGCAAGACGTTAGAGTAACTCAGTCGTGCTTTTTCACACAAACCCTTTTTCCCGTAAATACTCCAAAAGACGTCTGGAGTGGGTAAAAGGTTAAAAATCCGCCGGAACTTAGTAGGAAGAGATTTCTATGTATAGTTTTTGGTTTATTCAACGTTGAAGGATACAGTTTTCCAAAATATTGTGCACCTAATCTTTGTTTCCTTGAAACTTGATCTGCAACAAAAACCTTTCTGTCAGTAAAAATGTCAGAAACTGAAGAAGAAAGGGAGACAGCTAGAATAGCAGCTCGTCTCCTTGAGGATGACACAAGTCTCCTACAGACTGACTCGGATGCAATACTCATCCCGATCAACATAAGAAAAACTATAACTATTAAACTTATAGAAAATGGACTAACATCGAGAGGTGGTACAGTCATATTCGTAATTGAGGCACATGAATATCGGCAGACAGAGGTATTCTATTCATGGATAAACTTTCCAGCAGCAAACGCTGTCACACATGAGTTCCACTATTACAAAATAGAGGAACCACCGGATGAGTACACCCCTTTCGAGGAGGTGGAAATCACATTATAATACCAAGAGCACCTGCTCTGGTTTAAAGGCGCCCTAAAACATAATAATCACATCACCAGGCTCGGTCCACTAGGTAGACCAGGAGCAACGTGGCCGGTTCTAGCCAGCTACACACCACATCCGGACATTACTAAAATGTCAAGCGAATAACTCTTAGTTAAAATAAAAGAATTAACACAGGCATATAGAGACTTAGTTCAAGTGGCAACTGAGGATATAACTTTCCTTCAGAAATTGAAAGAAACAGATATAGCAGAACAACCATTTGAACTGGCCAGAATCATAGAAAAATCCTATGAAGAGATAGGAAGATATAGTTTGGGTGGGAAACCAGTAAAACCCCAACTAACTGAAAATCCTGAAAAAATATTTATTAAAAATGATTTAAACACTCCAAAAAAGAGCTGGGATGGAAATAAACAATCCACTCCCAAAGAAAAAAGATTCCAGTCCAGAGGAAAGTCTCCTCGGCAGAGAGAAAGATCTCCGGACCAAGGACACAAGTCTCCCCAGAGGGAGCCCTCTGAGAAAAGAGACAACCTTAGAAATAGGGATAATTTGAAGAAAACTGATAGATATCATGATATTGATACACGTCCCTCTCGATCTTTTCAGACTTCCTCGCAGAAATCGGAAAGAAGAGGACGGCCAGAACACAGGGAAGAGCACGTCAAGTCCAAAGACAAGGAACCTGCTCATCAAAGTAAAAAATTACAATTTAAAAAAAAAAAAGGTAGCCAGTGTTAAAATAATCAAACATGCCGAGGATCCTGAGGACACAGCTGAAAAACGGAGAGTGGGCTCAGACAATGCTAGACAGCGCAGCAGAAGTGAGCATAGCTCGCAAGATCCTGATGAATCATCTGGAGACAGTGGACACGAATGAATACATTCAGGTGGAAACTGCAGACACCAGAGTTAGCAAACCTCATAAAATATACGAAATAACATTACGTATAGAGGGAGATAAGACTAGGAAAATAAGGGGTCTATTTTGGGATAACCTCTCAAAAGGCTATGACATCCTTTTAGCTGAAAAAGACTGGCCACTGGGGTTTGTCAGGGAGTGCTCTCATGGCGAAAAAATGATTATGCCTGCCTTCTCAAATCACATTCCAATTCATAAAAAATATACACTTGCAAGAAAGTGGGCAGTAGCCCAAGCTCCTGCATTATATAAAAACCATGTTGGATGGGATGAGGACTCTCCTCCTCACAAAATCCAGTTAAAATGTCAACCAACTGCACAGAGGCAGTACCCAATTAAGCAAGAAGCTAAAAAACAGGTTAGGGAGATCTTAGATCAACTTGAATACCAGGGGGTGATTGAAACTTGCACCTCACAAATGAACAATCCTTTGTTTCCTGTCTCCAAGCCAGACGATTCATATCGTCTAGTTTTGGACTACAGACATCTAGACTCATGTTGCAAAACGTTTGCAGTACAAAACTCACATAGTGCAGCACTAATGAATAACATTGTGCGTAAAAAATACAAAACAACATTAGACATCTCTAATGGATTCTTTTGTCAAAATATAGCACCTGAAAGCAGGTATTTGACCGCTTTCTCAATAATGGGCTCGCAGAAAAAAATCTGTCGACTCCCACAGGGGTTCAAGAACAGCCCAGGATTATTCTCAGCAAGAGTAACAGAGTTACTACAAATGTATGATGATGAGGCATTATCTTATGTCGATGACATCTATCTAACAGATGATGACTTGGATACTCACTTGAAAAGAGTGAACACCATAATACTTGGGTTCGCAGCAGAGGGTTACAAATTCAACTTTAAAAAGTCACGAATTGCCCATCTAACTGTCCTGTTTTTAGGATATGAATTATCAAGTGAAGGCAAAAGCCTGGCAGACAATTTCTTAGAGAAATGTGCTGTAATCCAAGCACCAAGAACGCTGAAAAACTTACAATCAATTCTAGGTTTCCTGAATTTCGGAAGAATTTACATTCTAAATTAAGCAGAGAGGGTTAAACCTCTCTATGAACTAATAAAACCAGATTTTAAAACAATCAATTGGACTTAAAAACACACAGAAATGTTGAGATCATTGCAAACAGACATATTAGCTAAAACAAAATTGCAAACACGCGATAACACACGCAACCTTGTAATCCGGGTCATCCCAGGAAGATGCGGATTCACATACCTAACCTCTAATGAGGGGGAAACGGTACCAATAGCATACAAATCACATTTGTACACAGAAGCTGAAAAAACATTCAGTATTAAGGAAAACATTGTACATGCGGTTCAAAGAGCTGTAGCAAAAGAAAGAGACCAAGCCGAAGGCAGACGGATTACTGTTATAACAGCAGAATCAGCCTTTGAGGCATTAACAAGCCCATGTAATTAAACTACCGTGGCATTAAATCCAAAATGGATACAATGGGAAAATTCTCTTGCTACAGGCAAAGTGAAATACTATTTTGGCCCAAACATGAAAAGATTAAAAAATCTAGAATATGAAAGAGAATATCCTCTGCCAATAGACATTCTGCCCATACAACAGTACGCCTGTGTACTATATACAGACGGATATGCACAACCCTCAGTTTGGGGAAAACAAGCCTATAACGCCACATGCGAGATTGTTAAATATGTGTGGCGCGGAGGTAAATTGAGACCTCTGGTAACAATATCACACTCTGTAGAGAACAATTCAGAACAACAAACTGAAGTAATAGCGTTAAAAATGGCGCTAGATAATGCCGATCGCGAATTCCCTACACTAATAGTGTGCGATTCATATTACTGCGTCAAATCATACAATAACGACTTTCAGAAATGGGTTCAAAATGGTTACAAAGATGACACAGGTGCCACAATAAAGCAAAAATTGCTTTGGGAACAAGTAGTTCTTATACAGAAAGAACTACCAAAGACTCACGTGATACATTCATTGAGTCATGAACGTGATGGCGTTCACGTTTCAGGGAATTCATTGGCTGAGACAGCCACAGCGGAAGCAACTAAGCCGGCTTCCGTAGCTACAAAAAAGTGTTCAGGAAAATACGTAGACGGGGAAACGATGCTGGCGGTAAAAACGTCATCAAAAGGCGACTTTGCCGCGCTACCCGTCAACTATCCACTCAATTATACATACATAATCGATGCAAACTCCGTTCCTTTTGCTCAAATCCCTGGAGTGGGGGATAGGGTAATTCCAAACACGAACAGGAGAAACTTATTAATAGCAGACGCACATATGGGTGAGGGTCTAAGACACCTTAAGATTAAGGAATCTCTGAAAGAATTACAATCAATATACTGGTGGACGGGAATGAGCCTGCAAAACTACAAATTTGCATTTTACTGTCAAAACTGCAACCGAGATCGCAGAGGCGAACTGCCCGGAGTATTACCATTGCCCTTCTTTTAGATATCACAAGAATATCAATACGAAATACCCAGAAAAAATGCGTCCCATTAATATTATTTAAGACTAGTTTCACTTAAAATGTAGACCCCAGCTCTCGGCTGACGTCTGAATCGTTATAAAAGATTTACGAGTCTATAGCGGCATAAAAGCAATTGGCATGCTACACTCTGACCAGGGTCCTGCTTTTAGCTCTCGAGCTTATAAGGAGGCCATGACCAGCATGGGCATTGCATTGCGGTAATCTTATCACTTCCTTCCTGAGGGAAATGGGATGGTGGAAAGAAAAAACCGAGACATAAAGCAATCTATAACGGCAAAGGTATTAGGTTCGGGGGTTGGGTGGGTCAAACATCTAACAAGTGTCCAACGTAGTCTTAACAATCTGCCAAGAAATTCTCTAGAAGGTTTCAGTCCGTACGAACTATTGTTCGGGACTAGAATGCATATCCAGGATCTCGATAGTCAGACTTCAGTGGTAGAAAGAAAATGCTTTGATATCAAAGATCGTTTGGCTATTTTACAGGACTTAAATGAAACAAGAAAAGACCTGAGCAACATAAAGTTGAAACAACAGCCAACAGCCACTGAAGAGAAACCACCTGTCCCAGCAAGGCCTGTCTGGATTCCAAAGATTGGGGATCTGGTCAGGGAGAAAATCGCGGTGAAGAAGGAATTTGGGCCTTCTTACAGAAAAGCAGTACCTGTCTTAGCTGTCAACGGAACAAGATCAGTTGTACTACCGCCCCTTGCTGGTAAAAAGGAGAACCGAGTTGTATCCATCGACCTGGTCAAACCACAATCATGTGGCCAATAATAAGTAGTAGGCCAAGTGGACTCCCAAGAAATAGCAGAACACCAAAGTTTGCTACAAATCAAGAGGTTCAAACTGAGAGACTAATCACATTTGATAAACCTACAGTGAATCAACAAGGACTATGCAACAAAGCCATGGAACTTATGCCTCTTAAAACCCAAATTGCAACAATTCATCAAGAAACACCTGTCTACAACGATGTAGCCACAGACTATGCTAATGAGCAAAGAAAAATGCAGAAGCAATTCCAACAATTGACAGAACTGCATCAGGCTACTTCATCAATTTCGATGACTTTTCTGAGGATCCGAGCGAACCTGAGGAACAGCCAACAACAACAAAAACTTTTAAAGACAAAACTAAAGAACTCTTTCATCAACTACAAGAAACCTATTTGATTTCCCCATGGATTGAATTTTGGGTGGTGCTAGGTGTACTTTTCCTCCTGCTTTGGCTCATCATGGTGCTATGCTTGGGACACTTCATTGAGGGAAAATATATTACAATGGACACAGCAAGCCAGAATATCAACCTGGTCCTAAAGCCACACAAGTCTTCACACATCGAGAAAAGAGAACTGTCTTCAGTAAACTTCACAGCCAGTCCGATACCCGGTGGGGTAGCATGGGACAAAACAGATTACGAAATATATGGCCCGGTCGAGCTCTTGAAGTATCCTCATCAATTTAAGGTTTCATTAAGTGACTTTGTAAAACCAAGCACATTCTCTGATGATTGGGACTTTGAAAGTATTAATGATATGATGTCAGACTTAGTTATGTCAGCAAAATTTACAGAACATGATTATTTACAAGGTTCATCAAATTATGAACAGGTGTACTGCTACAATCACTATGCTAACCATTATTTGCATAAATCTGCTCAACCTAGAAATGTTTTAAATTATAATCAATGGGAACATTAGGCAACTCCACCAAAAGGTAGTTCAAAAACATTTTATGAGAAATTCCCATACTTCTCAGGGTTTAACACAAGTGAACCAGAAATGTTTTATTTCAAACTGTTAAATAAGACAGGAATGAAAACCATGCTGACAAATACAAAATTAATCTATTCAGAAACATTTTTTGAAAAAATGAATACATTTGGTTTTGATTTTTGGAAAAATAACATTGAAACAAAAACCATCTGGGGTACCAAAGATTGGCAAGTGCAAGGTATAGATTCATTATTCAGAGCCTGCATGATCCCAGAACAAATTATATTTTTGAATGACACAATTCAACAAACAACCTGTCTTGGCCTAGCCAAAATTAAAGACTTAAACAAACCGTCTATTCCGGCGGTACTCAAAGTACGGCCCGCGGGCCAGTTGCGGCCCGCCAGACCTCTCGTTGCGGCCCCCCAGGGAAAACAACAACAGTCATGCGCAGACAATTAGTGTCTTGCATGCTGACCTGTGCCCCCGCCCTCACCTGCTTGCATGCTGACCTGCGGCCCCCGCCCTCACCTGCCGCTGTGACGTCATAGGATTGCGTCGCGGCAGGTGAGGGTTTAAAAAGAATGGCACTTTCAATTTGCTCCCTTTGTCTACCTGCCCTTGTCCTCGCCCACCTACGTCGGACTTACCACAGCGCCGACAACAGCAGTGTGTGCCCAACTGAAGGGGATGAGATTCAGTGCCCCGTGAAAATAATTGACGCCTCGCCTCGCCTCAGAAACAAGTAAGTGTATGCAATTGGCATCAATGTTATTGCTGGTCCCCCGTTTTTTTAGTTCTATTTATGGACCTTATTAATAACCCAAAATGTAAAGATATCCTTCGTGGTTTGTTATAAATGTGAAGTTATTCTTCGGGATCTTCGAGGGGGCTAAAATGTTTTATACATGTTTTGCATATTTATTTATGTGCAACCGACTGTAGATGGCGCTGTTTTTTTAAAGTACGTTTGAAAATCGTGTGTTTCTAAACTTAACCGACCAGCATCAATAAACGGAGCTTAGCTGTGGTGCCATTCATGTGGCCGAGCAGGTCACTGGTTTAGAATCCAGTTTCAGTACACACTTGGGGCAAAGACGGAGCCATCCTTCTGTAAGGGAGGGCCCTTTATCATGATCTAGTGATGAGAAAATTCCTCCGTGAAGCTTTTGTTTTTGTGCGTGTTTTCACAGTTCTATGCTTGACTGTGACATGGTGAGTATGGTGACATGGGACATCGACACTGACTGTAATGCCTCAAAAGCATCTCCTGCCTTTTGCTTCTTTTTCGCACGCCTCCCTCAACCAAATCCTCCATGGCGCCCCTACCCCGAGCTTACTTGTGAGGACTGGAAGCTGCCTTTGCTGACAGGCTGCTCTGTAATGCCTACATCCCTTTTGTGCGCCTCCTTTGCTCCATTGCTTCTTGGCTAATCCCCATTGCTTTACTCCGCCTGCATCTCACCTTCTCCTCCACCCCCCAGAGTCTTTTATTTAAGATTATTTTTTATTTCTTCGGAGGGCCCAGCAGTTGCCATTTGCTGCCAGGCCACTCCATTATATACAATGAACTTTTGCCGGTTTAAGCGTCATCTGCCATCTTAGATGGATATTTAAAGACAAAAGAAAAGCAATAGGCACAGGGATGAATAGTGACAAACACACATGCATGCATATGTCATTATGCATGCACACACATACAGAATTGTAGGGTGAGTAGCAGCGGCCTTATCAACGTGCCTTTTTTCTTTGCCAATGCTATGATTTTGCCAATTGACAAAAAAGTATTTACAAAGCCAATATGTCAACAGTGCAAAATCTATTGGCTTTGCCAATACTTGTTCGCATATGTGGGCAATGATAGCACATTGAAAAAATGGGTTAAACTCCTGAGAAGTGTCTGGTTTCGTTTTCTTGGCACACTATAAAAGGAATCAAATATTTAACAAGAGCCCTTTTAGATCCCATGGCTGCTTTTCAGCAAATTTATGTGAAAATTGGGCTTTAAAATGCACCCTACAAGGGCCTGTGTTACACCCGTGCCCACAAGACAATCATCTGTGTCACAAAGCCGCACTCTGGCATCGCATGTTCTTCCATCCATCCTTCGGGATCTTGTTAGTGCTATATAAAACTTTATAAATAAATAAAAATAGAATATTGTATAATATCTTGCACTCAGAAATGAAAGTTAAACGAATAAAGGATTTTTAAAGCGCTCCTAATACCAAAGTTGTCTAGGCACTCGCCAAAAAGAAAGAAAAAATGAAAGACAACACTCATGAGGAATTGAGGGCAGCAGGGGATGTTTACTGATTAAAAAGCCAGCTTTTCAATGCCTTTCTAAAGGTCCGTGTTTCAATACTGTTGATGATAAATAGTGAAGCCATACACAAAACATGAGCAATCTAACACCAATTAAAATCATAATTACCAGGGTAACTGCAAACAATAAAGGTATAAATCAATTCAAAATTCATTTTTGTTTGCCTTGGGTTCTTTCCTTTCTAGATTTATGAATACACACATTCCACAGGTATTTGGAAAGCTAAATGCTAAGTAAATTTAGGCAATAGCTTCTGTCATTCAAATAAATGCTGCCTTTCATACATGTCCATACACTCGTTTCATTTTTCAACTCAACAGCAGCACAAAGTATTTGACGTAATTCCAAACAGGCTTGTTTAACTTCTTTCACAGTTTCATCATTTCAGAACTGAAGCATTTTCAATTTTATATATTGCACACAACAAAGGCATAGTTGTTGCTTATTTATCTTATGCAACTAACAACTATCGGGGTCTCCATTTTCGCCCTCCGGGTAAAAAAAAACCCATCTCAGTAGCAGCATCACTCAAAGATTCTGATGTAATTTCAAATAGAATGGGTTTAGTTCTTTCTCGCAGTCATCTTTTCAGAACTGAAGCATTTTCAATATAATACTTTTATATACAACAAAGCCATAGTTGTTGGTTATTTATCTTATGCAACTAACAACCATTGGCAAAGCCAATAGTCCTGACTTGTTGCAGGTATAATGTTACTGGTTGTATCTGATATATCTGACTATAATGACAAATTAAATACCAAAGAGGGGAAAGAGTTAAATTCAGCTTCTGCATAGTTTTTTTAACTGGAAGGGTTTCACCCAAGAACAAAACCTACAGTAGACTCAGAGACACCCTGTGCTATGGCGCAAATATGTCTCTCGCGCACAGTTGGTGATTTCAGCACTAGTGCTAGGGAAAGGGGAGAAGAGTGTCATATTTCTGTAAATATGGCACTCTTCTCCTCTCCTTTTCACACAGCGCTTTTGCTGCACTGCTCTGCATGAATAAGTGGTAAATCTGGCACATAGTTTCACTTCTGCAGAGGAATTTTGCAGGGAAGTAATGCCTCTTCCTTAGCGACTGCCAGAGGGCAGGACTCTCTGCCCCAACGACTGCCAGATCGCAGGGACCTCTCTACCATATGTGACCTGCCAGGACCTCTAGACTTCTGTTCACTATTGCAAGTGGCAGGATATTTTGCTTAGCTACTACTTCACCTGTCTGGGTAATATGGAAAGGCATTAGAGGTAGTGGATGCACTGTACAAATGTAAACTTAATTTATTAAGAAAGGGTGGTCTCATGTTATTTCTTTCTTCGTTTCACTAATGCTCTCAAGTAGGGGGATAGCTGTACATGAGAAATGTGATACCAAGATGTTTCATTTGTCAAGTGCCAATATCTAATTATAAACTTGAATGCACAAATGAATCTAAATATGTGCACATAGGGCACTGTCAAAATATGCTGTGAGAAGTAAACACTAAATGTGGACATTTACATTTTTTAACACAAATTTTATTTTCAAACATGTTTCCCCCCCAAATAGCAGCTCTCCAGTGTCACCTCGTTGCTTTGTGAAGAGCTCTGTATTTAAGACGGGGTCGTGCCATCGGTCGTGAGACGGGGTCGTGCCATCGGTCGTGAGACGGGGTCATGCCATCGGTCGTGAGACGGGGTCGTGCCATCGGTCGTGAAACGGGGTCGTGCCATCGGTCGTGAACACAAAACCTGTTTCCCTGCAGTGTTCATAGAAACCCAAAAGAAATGGCATACAGCCCGGTAACAAAGTCTTGCAAAAGACCCAGATCCATACAGAGTGAACACAGGGTGTTCCATACTTCGTGGGAAGAAGAATATCTTTTTGTGGAATGTCCAAAAGATAAAGCTACTTGTCTCCTTTGCAAAGAAAAGGTTAATGTGCTCAAAAGATATAACCTGGAGCGGCACTATAAAACACGACATTCTGACTTCACAGAAAACTTTCCAATGTCCTCAAAACCGCGTTCTGCGAAGGTGGCATCACTAAAGCAAGCCCTTCTTTCCCAACAAAAGCTCTTTCTGTGCCAGATGAAAGAATCTGAAGCTGTAACCGAGGCATCCTTCCAAATTTGCTACTTGCTAGCAAAACATAAAAAGCCATTTACAGACGCAGAGCTGGTTAAGAAGTGTTTTCTCTCAGCAGCAGACATTTTATTTGCGCACTATCCTAATAAATCCAACATCATGAAGGAAATAGGGGCACTACAACTGTCAGATTCCACATGCACACGTAGAATCGAGTCAATGGGTGACAATGTTCTCGCACAGGTCATCAATGCTGTCAAGATGTCCCCTTTCTTTAGCATTGCTGTTGATGAGTCCACAGATGTAGGTGATGTGGCTCAGTTAATGATTTGGGTGAGGTATTTGGATCAAGAAATCATTCCAAAGGAAGAGCTCCTCTGCCTATTGCCATTGCATGGTCACACAAGAGGAGAGGATGTGTTGGCCAGCATGTGTAATTTCTTTGAATCTCATCACCTGCCATTGAACAATCTTGTAAGTATTACTACAGATGGGGCACCCTCCATGATTGGACATGAGAAGGGGTTTGTATCTCTGTTAAGAAAAAAACTTAAATCATCCACTTTAATTGATTATCATTGCATAATACATCAGGAAGCATTGTGCGCGAAAATAAAACAAGGACAACTAAATGATGTTATGAAGCAAGTTGTGAGAATTGTTAATTTTATTCGAGCAAAAGCACTCAACCACAGACTTTTTAAATTATTGCTGAGGGATGCCGAATGTGAACATGCATACCTGTTGTTGCATACTGAAGTTAGGTGGTTGAGCAAAGGTAGAGTGCTAGAAAGATTTATTACTTTGCTTCCAGAAATTGAACAATTTGTAATTAGTCGAGGGCAGTCCTTCCCAGAATTATATGACTTGCAATGGCTCACCATGCTCCATTTTCTGTGTGACATCTTCTCACATTTAAACTCTCTCAATCTGGCACTTCAAGGTAGACAGAAACTGGTGTCCTCAATGATGAGTGCCATCTACTCCTTTGAAAGTAAACTCGAGCTGTTCCGAGAGCAGTTGAACGATGGTGATCTTACACACTTTCCAAAGTTGCAGGCTTTAACGCAGAGGGTTGAAAAAGCTCAGGAAATGTTGTTCAGTCTTAATCTGTGTGTGTATCTGGAAGAAATGTCTGGGGACATTAAGAGGCGATTCTCTCAGTTTAGAGTTCTCACCCCACTTTTCAGGCTTATAGAAAACCCATGGATGGTTAGTGCAAGGAATCTTGAAGCTGTTGAACTTCTTGGTTTGAAAAGGGCACAAGCTGAGATGGAACTAATTGACATGCAATACAGCTCTGTGCTTGAGTCCTCTTTCTTGGGGAGGGAACCAGAAGATTTCTGGAAAAGTGTGCCATCTGAAAAATTCCCTCTTCTTTTTACATTGGCACAAAGAATACTTACCATGTTTGGGTCCACATATGTATGCGAGTGTTCCTTTTCTACAATGGGTGTTTTGAAAAATAAACTGAGAAACAAACTGACTGATGCACATCTGGATCACCTCCTGAGACTTGCACTCTCTGAGAAGGTTCCAGAGTACAAGAAATTAATTGCAGACATGAAGTGTAAAATTAGTGCATAAACTCTGTGCCTTGCAAAATACTTTTCCCCTTTCCATTTGCCTTTGTACTTGCTATTCTACTTTCACTAAAGGCCTTCAAATAAAAATGTATTATCAAAATGTGCTCTTTGTAGTTGCATCTGATTTTTAAATACAGCATGGTCGCATTGTCTAATGTTTTGAAACAGGTTTTTTTTTTTACTCTAGCTCCGCCCCTCACTGATCCCGCCCCCACTAACCCCACCCCTAACAGTGCGGCCCTCGGCCACAAAGCACACTGTAAATTTGGCCCCCGACAGAAAGTTTGTGAGTACCCATGGTCTATTCCAAAGCCAACACCTGACAGTAATAGCACTACAGATGTTGAGATAGACGTATCCCATATTTTAAACCGAAACAGAACACATCCTGATTGGAAAAAATGGTTAATCTGGCCCACAGACACAAATAACTGTCAAGATAGATTCCTGAACAAAATACAGGGGTTCAAATTGACCAGGCCAGACCCTAGATACTCCCATAGACAACATCCAGGGATAGTAACAACATACAGTGTAGGAAAACTCTGCCTCGAATGGCTACAGACATCCACACTGGCAGAAATTAGGCAGCACTTAACTTTACTTAAAGAAGGTGCTGACTTGCGTGATTTCATTATGGGACCATGCAAACAGCGTCAAAAACGTTTCATAGCGGCCTCTATATATGCAGCTTATAACGAAGCTTGGAAAGAAACTCAAATTGAAACAGCAGAGAAAATACGGGAAATTGACCGTATTCATTTGGAAAAATCACTTTCTGTTGTGGGCAATGGGTTAATGACTCTGTCTTCCAGAATATATTCACTGGACAGTATTGTATCATCTGCAATAGATATAATAGAGCAGGACTTACTAATGTTACAACATGGTCAGTCCCAATTGCGTTCTATTGTACAGCTTGGCTGGACGTTACAAAATCTGCGTTCAGGCTACGTGTCTTGGCGTTTAATCAACACAACGTCATTGTTCTCTATCTTTAACCTTACTGATATACAAATCAGCTTGGCACAAAAAGGAGCAGAATATACAATTCTGAGCATTGAAAAACTTGAGAGATTACCATTGACAATGTCAGAACGACCTGTCATTGAATGGATAATACACGGAAAAATAACTATTCCGATAACAACTTTCGAATTTCGATACTGCCAAAAGTATATACAGGCAGGCCAGTATGAAAGGTTGGGTAAAGGATACATTAAGTCAACATGGAAATTACCTTACACACACACATGTTATAGTGAAAAAGGACAGAATGTATTTCTTAGTGGTAATAATTGTGAAAAATCACTAAGTGGTATACTTCTGTGTCAGGGTATAAATCTACATGGGGCCTGTGAGGGGACTTCAAATAACCTTTCATGTCACCAGCTTGGCACACCTGCAACTCGAATAGAGCCATTCTTTAGACGGCTTTCGAACGGGAGCTACATTCTAATAGTGGACCACAGATGTTGTGGCTTGGTGCCAGGAAAAGCTTATCTAGTAAGCGTTTCTTCCATGGTCACTTGTTGTATGCAAGTATTGTATCCGAACGACACTCCAGACAGGGAGGGAAAAATTTAGCCCAGTTTGAAAATCTCTTCTATTCGAATTGATACTTTAAGCAGAATGAAGTCTGTTCTTCTACAGACGCCTGTGCCCTTGACGTCATCAAAAGAAACGTATGATCTCCAAGTTGCAAGGACAACGGCAGAGATACATAACCTTTTATCAACAAATTGCCCCTTACACTTCGCCGAAATGCTAAACCAAATCTTAAACATTTCAGATACTAATGGTATCCAGAGTGTATTTAAGACAATTTTTTCGGGACTGTTGTCACCTTTTAAAGCAGTCCTGGGCATCTTTCCTAATTTTGTCCATTCGATCTTTGGCGGCCTTCCACTTCTGTTGGGACTCGTAGCAGGCATTTTATTTTTGATGCTCCTGCTTCGTTATGTCAAGCCATGTCACAGACAAGACTCCAGCAACAATGGAAGAAACGATCCTAGCTATACGCTATCGGGACCGCATAACTAAAGTCCTTGGATTAGCCCAGCTAAGAGATCTGAATATGACCTGGTTTCTTTCATTCAGACACATCTGGCAGAATTGTATCTTACCTGTGTTAAGATGTATGCTGTGCGGAGAAGAATGCGTGTTAGACATCTGTCTCACACTACAATCAGAAGTACCATTGGATACAGATACTTTGCTAAGTCCTGTAACGGCTCATGCATCGTGTTGTGCCCAGCGGTTACCTATCCTGATGACGGCATTCATGGAAACTTCACCACTGCGATTAAAGAGTAGTGAAGTGCAAGATGAGAGCAGCATCAACCAGGTACGACCTTCTGTGAGCAATGCTGATCAATACATCGATGATAGCAATCATTCTCACGACTGCACAGTTGCGGCATTTTCCAACTTGGTCAAACTTTCACCTGAAGCGGTAAACTGCTTTTTTGAAAGTCTGTCTGAAATGATGTTCTCCCCTGAACAAAAAGAATAACTTTTAAGCAAACGAGCACTCAGCGTTCCCTGAACTCTGAATTTGGCCTTCAGCTTTGAAAAACAAAAGCTTCTGGAAATATTTGGAACTGTTTTGACTTCTTCCCTTGAAAAACAAAATTATTTCTTTCCCTGATTCCAAAATATTTACCTTTTTTTTTGGCACTCATCCTCTGCTTAAAGTAGAACTATTCTTAGAGAACAGAGCTTCTATTTTTAGAACTCTAGAGACAATATATTACCTCAGCCTCTAGCATATTTACAAATAACTGTATTTATATGTGATGAAATGGTCTCGCACTTTTCTTTTCTGTATTAAGAGCCATTTCATGTCTAATTTTCGCAAAATCATTCTACTGATATATATGCATACTATTTTATGAATGATTACTCTGCTTGAAATACTGTACCTATACTCATTTTTCGTGTATTTCGCATATGCCATTTCAGATGCAAAACATTTATTTTGGGGTGGATCGGTATACACATGCACCGTTAGATATGTTTACTATTGCTTAGTTTAGTAATTATGGACATGAATTCGTGGAGTGGGTGTAGTGTGTTTATCTAGGTACCTGAATCGATATTCCTATTCTTTGCCCTTGTCCGGTTATAAATCAATAATATCCCTACAACGGCATAGAAACCCTTTTCATAATTCAGTCATAGCGCATGCTGTCACATTAAGCAAGCCTACTCCTCCAGCCCCCTAGAAAGCACACCGAGTTCTTAAACAAATCCAAGCCTCCAGCAACCTGGGAAATCCCCGCTGCTTTGTTTTGATTTCGTCCGAGAACTCCTGTAAAGCACTGTAAGAACGACCAGTTCTTAGTGACATCTTTATTGACGTCTTATGTCCAGCCTTACGTCAAACCCGGCACCTTTCAGGTATAAATATACCAACGTTGCCTTAAGCAAACACACGGTGGTGATGAATCTGGAGCAGCTACTACTTGCCTGAGAGCCCAGCTGATGCGAGAGCCCACGGACGCTGCCCCTTCCTTTTGACGCGCTGAGAAAGACGCTGTCTTTTCTCTTGCCGAGAAATCCAGCCTCCGGCGTTTCCAGCTCACCCTTGCGGGTGACTGGGATACCGAGTCCTGAGAGAGAGATACCAGACCTCCTGCCTTCTAATACCCAGGTACTGAACTGACTAAACTCTTACAGAGAATTCTTGAGTCAGATTCTTGGCAAAACAAACTTAACTTAAACTGCTACTTACTTACTCCTTCCCACGTATTAGGCTTAGGTCAGGTACACCGGGGTAGGCGTAGTTAGAAGCACCAGTTGAGTACGATTAGTCAATGTATATATGTATGTATCTATTTTATCCATTTTAAAGTGTCATATGGCTAAGAAACCATATCAATACTTTTACAGTATTATTTCATAATCCTGCTTTTACTGTATGCACTTTACTTAACTATAAGTATTGCAATTGTAGCAATTCATTTCTCTTGTATGAGGAAAGAGACTGCTCAATAAATAACACCTTTTATTGAAAACGCCCGTCTCTCTTTTTCTCTGCAATCTGGTGAAACTAAGTACGCACTTATTGACTCAGTGAAATAGCGGTCTTTTGTTTTCACACAACTCTAGAGATATACTCTTATTCAGGGAGAGCAAAGTTGTCATGTTTTATGGTTGTCAGAAACTAAATCCCTTCTTGTCTATCCAGGGAGATTAAAACTCCTCCTCGCCTATTCGAGAAAGTTTCTAGTGAACTCTGAGCTAGCTGGCAAAAAACTTAAGTCTAATATAGTCAGTAGAGACCTAGTTAACCTCAGTCCTACGTCTACACTACTGAAGATATTATTCCAATGCGCAGAGCCTATTGGGACTATAGGAACTAGACTACAGAACATCGCTGCGAGTGTCGTCGCAGAGCCTGTCGTCGCTGGGTGAGATCGCCGCACCGCTTGCTTGCGGACCGCATCACGTCGCTGCGAGCATCGTCACAGAGCCATCGCATCGAGGAGCTGCGAGAGAGAGGATCACCGCTGGACCGCGCATCGTCACCCCGGAGATCGTCGCAGCCTCTACGAGATCGTCGCATCGTTCCTTTGCGAGAACAAACTTCTTACGGAACCTACGCACCGGAATCCATACAATTGGCCTTCCTCCCCATACAGACCGGATTCGTCGCAACACGCCCGCTGCTGCAGCGGGGCTGTCGCATCGCCTCCCCAGGGTCTCAGGAGCAACGCATCGCTTGTTTTCCACCGCACCAGCTTCTGCTTTTGGAACTTTGTTGCAACTAACAGGTACTGTGAGTAAACGTGACGCAACTGTGAACTTTTCACGCATCTATAGAGAATTCTATCGCAACTTAGAGAATTCTATCGCAACCTAAAGAATTTTAATGCAACTTTAAGAACTCTTTTTGAAACCATATTCTTGAACTGTGTATGTTGGATTTTTGTCGTTTTGGTCTTGTGTAGTTTAGATTAAATACCTTTATTATTCTAAACTGTTGTGGAGTCAGTTTGTGGTGTTTTCACTGTGTTACTGTGAGTGTTGGTACAAATACTTTATGCATTGCCTCTGGTTAGCCTAGACTGCTCGTGCCAAGCTACCTAGAGGGTGAGCAGGGGTTATCTCAGAGGGTTATCTCCTTGCCCTGACTAGAAGCAAGGGTCCCTATTTGGACAGTGGTACCTACCTCTGCCAACTAAAGACCCCCAGTTCTAACATTGGTGGCAGCGGTGGGATTGAACTTGTATTTGTACTAGACCCACAGTAATTGGTGTACATCACTAGTGAGTGCAGACCACTTCGCCACTGCATACCACGGTTAAGTTTTTTATTTTTGGTTCTTTTTTTGATCATAACACTGAAAGAATCCAAGCATCATGTCTCAGAATGGTAAACCAGCAAGTGATACCGCAGAACTGGAGTTTGATATTGAAATGTTAAGTGATTACAAAGTAGGTCAACTCAGGCAGTTCTGCAGGAACTTTGGATGCCCCATGAAGTGCTGCTCCAAGAAGGAGGAGCTACAGGAGGCCTTAAGGGCCTGGTGGGAGACCAAAAAGGCTGGGGAAACGATGCAGAAGTGGATGAGGATGCAAAAAGGAATGGTTTCAGGCCACGGGATCTGCCTGTGTCCAGAGCAGCCTCAAGGGCTGGCAGCAACCATTCAGCTGAAAGTTTTTCCCCAGAGGAGTTGGAGGAAAACCAAAGGGCTAGAGATCATAAGTTAGAAATGTTGAGGCTTGAAATGGAGCTGAAGCAAATGGAAAGGGCGGCGGAGGAGAGCAAAAATGCCCGTGCCCTGGAGGAATTGAAATTGACCTTGGCCCATGAAGTAAGAATGAGGAAGCTTGAGTTGGAGCTCAAGAGGCGTGAGGCCATGAGGGTCTCAGCTGAAGAAGAAACATGGGTAGCTCAAGAGGTGAGCTTTGCTGAGTTGGAGGTGGAGTCCAGCTCAGATGGTGGCAGCAAGATTATAGTTTCCAGTGCTGAGAGAAAGGTACAAACACCCAGAGATGTGGCGCCTGACTTGAGGGAGGGGGTCGACATTCACCAGGGTGTTCAGGTTTATGATGTAGTTCCAGCGGAGTGCAGTGTCCCTGAAGTAGATTGGGGGATTGGCACAGGGGACCATATTCCTAGTGGTGGGAGGGACACTCTACTGACTCTAGATGAGAGGTACAGGAAGAGGGGTTCCCCCATGGTAGAAACCTTGGTGTGTGTGGGAGAAGACCAGCCAGAAGAGTGTGGGTTGTGTGGCAGAGACAGTCAGATACTGTCTTGCCAATCTCAGGAGAGTGGTGTGGGGTACTTGTGTGAGGCACTAGAGGGTGAGGCTAGGGGGTAGCTTGGTTAACAACTGTAGGGGGCTGTGTGATTCATTTGTTGGAGATTTTTGTGGTGTTTTTACTGTGTTACTGTGAGTGTTGGTACAAATACTTTACGCATTGCCTCTGGTTAGCCTAGACTGCTCGTGCCAAGCTACCTAGAGGGTGAGAAGGGGTTATCTCAGAGGGTTATCTCCTTGCCCTGACTAGAAGCAAGGGTCACTATTTGGACAGTGGTACCTACCTCTACAAACTAGAGACCCCCAGTTCTAACAGAAGTCTTGTAGGACAAAGGCAGGGTCCTTCAGCAACAATACAGTGGACCTGTAATTGATTTACGGGCTGATGATAGCGATGCACTTTTCTGCTTTTTTTGCATATTTCACTCAATATATTAGTTTTGACAGAAATTGCCCTTGAGAAACACTACATTTACTGAATGTGTTGGTAGAGTATTGCTTTTTTTTTTTACATGATCGCAGGTTTAATAGTGTTGATCTGTACTTACCTTAGCGGCTACTTTTACTCAGTAGAAGGGTGTACTACAGACAGTATTTTTTCTGGGTGTGCCTCCCACCACGTATTGATAGTGTCCTAATTTCTAGAGGAAGAGTCAAAGCTTTTGGTATAATGAAGACTCCTTGTAGGGTGTGTGATGGTTGATCTGTGTGAAGGATTTTGCAGTGCGGGCAATGGGAGGCAAGGTAATAAGGGGAAATGTTATGCAGATCTGCAATTACACAACAAAAGGATGAAGTAATAATGCTGATCCTCTTTTACTTAGAACCTGGGTATTATCATGATGGATATTTTGGCATCCGCATTGAAGATGTGGTTCTGGTTGTAGAGGCTCAAACAGAGGTAAGTATTAACACATATATGAGGTTTATTGAAATTCCATAATACACATTTTAAATGCATATTCCAATCACATATAGAAAACAGTAGAGAAAGTGTATTAATCATTTTGTGTAAGTTTAGGAAATTTAAAGCAAATGAAAAATTTGAAAAACAACAACGGATAAAACACAGTTCATACTATGTACATTCAATTCTTCTCAAAATCACCTAATTGTAGAAGTAGGTGTTGCAATGCTAGCAGTTATAGTATTAAATATGTTTGTGAATGAAGGAATAATGTACTTGCAGCAGTACCCGAAATATCGAAATATAGTCCTGGTAATTTGAATATTGTTATGTGTATTTGTAAAGAACACTATCATCTGCAAGGGTATCCTGGTGCTGAGCAGATGTGTGTGCCTAGCCCTGCCTACGGTAGGTTAGTAGTTAAATGAAAAGCTAGGTCTTCAGCTGATGAACTCAAGAACAGAGGCGAAGGCTCTGATGTGGAGTGGGAGGTCGTTCCACAATTCAGCAGAGGTGGAAGAGGACGCCTATCCTCCTGTGTATGCATGGATTGATACAAGTAGGAGTCCTGGGGAGGTGTTTGGGTGGTTGGTGGAAGGAGACTGTTCAGGTAGATGGGGCCTAAGCTGTGTAGTGCCCTGAATGTGTGTGTGTGAGGAGTTTGAAATGAGCATGTTTGTGTATCTGGAGTCAGTGTAGCTCCTTGAGGTGTCCCATCTCAGGGGCGGTGTGAAAAGCTAACTAAGAGATGTAGATTTCTTCCCCACCCCTCACTTTCCCAAGAACTGGGTCAAGGATGGTCAATTGCCTTATAGTGTGTGGTGGCCTTTAATTCAGATTAATTGACTTGGTCCAGTAGGGGGGCAGAGGACAAAGGAGTCAAGGGGGAAGAACAGGGAATGTAAAAGATGAAAAATTGAGAACATGGAGGCCTAATATTTCTAAGCATTAATCAAAGTTCATGTCAGTTCAGTTTCAGGCAACTCCCTTCAGAGTGGCTTCCGCCCTTTTTCATAGTGTTCAGCCCAACTGCCAGGAAAAGTTCCATCTAGACTCATATGCGGTCTCTCAGTTCTCTTCTTTATTTTGGATGTTATGTTTTGTTTCCTGATAGGCATCTGTAAAACCCTCTTGTGTGTGATTTGAAATTAATTACAAGGATCTAGAAGGAATTATCTTACCATTCTTGTTAAAGTTCCCCTGAACAATAGATCCTTGTTGTTTCTATTCCCAAGATTCCTTCAAATTAATGATGGTGTGACAAGCTTCTCTCCCTCTTCCTTTAGGTTTCACTACAGAGACTGTAGCTTAATGGGAGACCTATTGTTTCCAATACTTTAACAAATTCTTACAATGGGCGTGAAGCTGACCCTAGGTCATGATTCAAAGGCTTTGTTGTCTATAATACCTCCCTGCTCTTGATTTGATGGCTCTTCTCCCTGTGAGGAGCATTCTGGTTTCACCTGTATTTTGATCAGATGAGTTGCATTGACATCAGGGAACTATTTTCTCATTTGCATTTAATTCCCTCCCATTCCGTTGGCTCCTGTCTTCACGTTCAAAAAACCACCTGTGTGGTTATTCCTTAAGACTAAGCAATACAGTTATTTTATTTATATAAGTGAATAGTACTGCTCGTCGTTATTAATTGCCTTACACCAAGACAAACAGGAGATTCATGCAGAGCCTCATTGGTTACTTACAGCACTATAAACCAGCATTGGGATATTCATATAAAACGAAAGAAAACAATACAAAATCATTCCACTTGCTACAGTGATTATGCAAATTTTATTTGTTGAATCCACGCCCTCTCTGTAATGTACCTGCTCAGAATAAAAGCACAGACAAAATATTTTGTTGTTATTCCTTTTCACACACAAAAAAGGAAACATTCACAAGCATCTGGTCTGTTCCTAATTTCTGGTGTCCTGAGATTGAAGCAGTAGTGGTGGAAGATGAGGCAAGACTTGTGTTGGGCTTTAGGGGGCTCTGGTAGTGATATACAGTACCGCAGCCTGGTACAGCAAGGATGTTTTCCTAACTCAAGGCACCTTATAGTATATTGCTTTAAGTTGTGATTACATGGGAATCTATATTGCATAGTTACAATCTAGAATGGTAGAATGGTTAGTAATGTGTATTCTGTTCTGTGTCGTTATACTGAAAGAAGCTGTCCGTGCAGAGTGTACTGTTCTTCTGTGTAGGGAGTTGAAATAAAGGACTCAACTTAAACCAACTACTTTCTTGTGGATTCATTTGAAGATACTACACACCTCCATTAACGGCATAAGGCACTGCAGCCTGCAACACCAAACACTTGCTGTCTCACTCAAGAAACCTCTGGCACCAGCTTGCGGTCTGCTACAACAAAGAGGTGTGTCGGACCAAAGGGGTCTCTAGTAAAATGTTAAGGTACTGCAGCCTTCACCAGGAACGTGGCAATTGCAGCTTTCAAGGTGCTCATTATAAACACCTAAATCTGTTGATTTTGCCAATGCTTGTTCATAGAGGACAGACCAACAAAGGTATTTGAATGCTTCCGATATGTCTTGAATTTGCACCTGCGTTTGCCTCCTTTAGGGTTAGAGGTAACCTGAAGACATGTGGGCGCTCACTGCCACCACGAGCATGAGTGTAAGACCTGAGGAAACCAGAGAGAGTGCGAATGCTGGCGTTGTTGCCACTACTGCCACCTCTTCACCTGGCCTCCAGAGCTCAATGGGGCGAGAAGAAAAACAGGCGGGCACGGTAGCAGTTGAGTTCAGTGTGACTGCTGGCCTTTATGAGGGGTCCAGGGAGCTCAATGTGCTGCAGGGTGAGCCAAGCACAACATACAATTCTTGAGGTGTTTACTGTCTACAGCTCGGTGAACTCTACCTCGAATTTCCAAGTATGTTAGGGACAATGGAAACTTCTCTCTTATTATAGTACTTATACCATCTCATAGCCCCTCAGTCGAAAAGGTGTATATGTTTTAGTTAATTTTACTCACGTTTCTCGGCCCTCGGCATACTTGGCTCCAAACATTCAGACATTTGCATCTCAATCAATCAATCAATGCATCTAGATGGAATATGTTATTAACTTTTGTGAGAGTAAGTAATGTCATGGTGTATAACAAGCAATGCATGGCCACTTTCTATTATCTTCCTTTGCCTAATAGCTTTAGATACAGACTAAACATGACACTACAGAACACATGCAACGAAGCAATTTAAGAGCACCACCATCCTGCAAAAGAAACCAAGCATTTGCAATGCAATCGTTCTCGCCTTTGGGACTTTATATGTATTTAGGTATGCAGCACATTAGCCTGGGTGCTGAAACATCTACTGTTGTTTAACATGGAGGGAAAATAAGCTCCAAACTGCGTGACATGCCAGGTATGGGTTCACATGGAGAGAAATATTGCCTTTCAGCGGAAAATGGATAGTACAAAGCTCTGTTTTTAATATAAATTCAGGGCCTTCGGTGGTCATTTCACTGAAAATACAAGATTGAAAAAAATAGTATTGTCTATGGGTGCTCATGGAAGACAATTTCCATGGACTAGAATCTAGAGAATGCTAAAGTGATTCTGGTATTTTACTGACCTCTGCTGGTCGTTTTCTATCAAAAAAGTTAAATAGAGACAGTTGCCAGAAAAATAAAAATAGGAAAGTCTCAGCAGAAACCAATTCTGGTATTTTACTGACCTCTGCTGGTCGTTTTCTATTAAGTCAGTTAAATAGAGGCAGTTGAAAACAATAAAATTCCCTAAGCGGAAGCAGACAAGTCCTAGGGGCTGATCTCCAGAGCACACAAAGTACCTACACATATAAGTATATACTAAAGTATACGCAAGAGGTCTCGAATGCTCGACCTTAAAAAATACTGATAGGCAGGAGTAGCAGATTCTTTCCATTCTTTCTATGCATTTACTTTTGAAACTCACAAGAGTTCTGGTGCGTCCCAAGGGTGGGTTGAGTTGGTTGAAGTGAAAGCGCTCCAAAATAGCTTTCAGCTGATTATTTTGGTTTCATATTTGGGGAACTGAATCCTGCATCTGTGTTACATATACATGTATATGTGCCTCTGTGTGCTGTTTGTGTGAACATGGGAGCTCGTATATGTTGTAAGTGTTTGTACAATTCTATGTCCATGGTCTGCGAGTGCACAGTTGCATGCAAGTGCATGTATGCCTGCCAGTCTGTGTGCAGAAGTGACTGTTTATATGAGAGCATGAGCGGCTGAATTAATATTATTTTCAGTATTAATATCTGTCTATTGGTGGGTTGCTCTGTGTCTGAAATTGTGCATGTATGTGAGCTTTGAGTGTATGGCTGCCTGTATGTTTTGGGTTTAGGCGATCATGTTCTGCACACATACATGCCAGACTTATTGGGTTTATCCACCGGTTGTTATCTCCGTGCCACATTCGGAAGGGCTTGCATCAGCAGTGCTTGAAGAAATGATCAGCATTTGTCAAACGATTCTGTTAATGTAATGGTTCGCCACCAATTCAGTTCTAATCCATCCAATGAAAAAGGCCAAAAAGGATCCACACGTCTGAATTGTTTTATTTTTAAGATCTGGAAAACGTAATAAAGGTGTCTTTGTAACATCCTTTAAAATATCATTGAAAAACAGAACGAACATTGTTTTCCCCAAATATCATTAGATGGCTTACTCTTTGGTTTAGGATTTTGATGATGTGCAAATGTGCAGATGGAGAGGCTAAAATCCTAAAGAAATATGCGACTCTATTCAAATATTGCCCAGAAAAATGGTATACTGTCAGTGCAGTAGCTGCAGACCACCAAATTGGTAGGATGTACTATTTTTTGTTGCTAATACATTTTAAGAGCATGTGAATTGTCCTACAGAAGTAGTACTTAATCTACTCATAAATGTGTTTGTGAATCGGGCTCAAAATGTCCAGCTCCCTGCTATTTTTACTAAATTGTATGCTCCCTGGTATTTTTACTAAATTGTATATGAATATTCACTGGCTGTTCCCATTTTATTGTCAATTTCGATGTTCTGGGTCCAATTCACTCATGTAGTACTATCTTACATACTCATAAATGCCTTTCTGAATCGATCCCTATAATGTGCTTAATATTTTTTTATCTAAAATGCATGTATGTCATAGTTTCTGTTGCATGGCTCTTACCGTCACTATTCATGGAATTTCCTGTTTCTGTCATAGTAACTTTTTGTTACCACTGTTGTTAGAATTGGCCTTCTCTGTATGGTCACCCCCAAACTTTTTGCCTCACTTATTTTTTGTTGAATTTGTTTCTGTTGGTTTAAAAACTCTGCACACTTTACCCCTGCTAACCAGCGCTAAAGTGCTCTCTCCTTTAAACATAGTACATTGGCTTACAAGCAATTGGCACGTTTAACTTACTTGTCAATCCCTAGTAAAGTACTACTACATGTACCCAGGGCCTGTATATCACATGCTACGAGATGGCATGCAGCATCTATTCTGCCACCCACTAAGTAGCCTTCTTAGGTCTCGCCTACGCAGCGCCCAGGCGCTGCATAGGAGGGCCTTTAGCCGTCGCTCTGCTCATTTTTAAGCACACACTAGTGCTTGTGGCGGCATCCATCTTGCGGGAGCGAGCAGGAGCGCGCCACAAGCACAAGTGCAGTGCTTGAAAATTAGCAGACTGCTCTCCCAAGCGCGCACGCACGTGCCTCTCTCCTCGCCCACACGTCCCGCCACTCACTCGCTCCGCCCTCTCTGTCTCCTTTTTGCTTATGCTTCTTGTTAAACTTGTTCTTTCTGAGTATGCTTGGCCTTCATATAAACTTATCAAATGTGCTGATATAAAGGTTTAGTTGCCATGGGGTGTGTTTATATCCTTTGGGAAAGCATGCAGCGGTCCATGGGACATCTTCCGATACCCAAAGCCTGCACTCGCATTGATAATTTGCACTATGCAGATAGTTGCCCCCTCCTTGACTAGTTGGTAACATTCCAGTGGTTTGCGACCACAGGGACCGTCTGCAGAGCTCATCTGGACACACACACTCAAGCCTCTGTGCCCTGATCCTCTCTGCACCCCAATCCTCTCTGCACCTTAGCGACTTGAAAGGATTTCCAATGCGTCATTGTGATTGACAGGCGCTCACGAATTGCAGTCCACAGTCTGTGTACTCTACATTGATACTTTGCATTTGCCAAGTCTGCTTGTCATTCACAAATATAATGCAGCTGTTTTCTGAGTCTGGCTGATCATTTATTTGGGTCCTTTGCATGTAATATCGGTACTTTGACACATGGTGATGTCTTGCATGAATTTAGTGACAAGAAACAGCATGACTGGTAAACATGGGAGGTCAATCGCTTCAAATTAACCATTCACTGTATTTCTTTAAAAACACATACTGTAATACGCATTTTAGCAACCTTTCTCCCCCCCACACCCTCTTTAAGGCCACTCTCAATTCCAGTGCAGACACCAAGCTAGGCCAAAGGTAGCACTTCTGGTGCCACGCTGCTTTGTATTGACCCCAGTTCTCCCAGACCAAAGAATTGCGCTTGTCAGACAATTTTGCTTTGTTTCTTTCAGAAAGACCGCTCCTGTGACTGGTTCTTTTCCATTTGCAGACAGCCCTTTGTGAAATGAATGTTATTTAATTATTTCCCAAGGCTTAGCTACTAGAATAGTGGTAATTTATACTAGGTTAACGGCGCCACAGGGAGATGTGCACTTTTCTTGTCTACAAGTAATTGGATGCTGATTTTTTCTCACGGTGCTACAAGGAGAAGAGAACCACTTTCCCTCTTCTAGTTAGGCGAAGCCACAAGATGCTTGTTACTCCTTAGCACGCGTTTGGTATTCTACGTAATTGATAAATACAAGTGTTTCCACAATACAGTTCATACACCAGCAAATACATTTCTTAATCCTTTTGTTCAGGGTTTGTCGTTGTTTATTGAAGGAGACGTCACAGCCAACACGTGTTTCGTCGTATTGGGGAATGTAACCCCCGACTTTTTCAAGGCTGTTTAGAGAAAATGGTAATGTTGTAGCACATTACTTTAGATCATAACATTTGTTTAAGTTTTTTAAACAACATTAAATGATTTTTAAGATTTGGTGGTGGTGTGATATTCTATTTACAATCTTTGTAAGCATGCTCGTGCTGTGACATTTTTAGTTTACCACATTTAGTGCATGCTTATTGGTATTGATAAAGATTCGTTTACAGTATGTTGTTTCTTAACATCATAGAAAGTATGAGCCCATTAGAAGGTATGGAGAGACCGGTGAGGGTGTCGTTATCGTTATCTTGGGGGTGACATGCAAATTCCTTTAGTTGTGATTGTTTTTGTGAATTTTAACGTGGGTTCATGCTTATCTAGGAACCATGCAGTTTAGTACCTATTCTCCGATGCTGTTTTTCGTTCTGTGTGAGGGAATATGGAAGCAAGATGTAAGCTTGAAGTTGTCCTGCTTATTATTAAAAGCCACAATATTTTAGCGAAGGACGGGCTTTGCTATTATTGGAAGTGCTCCCCGTCTATTGTCCCAATGTGTATATTGAGGAATGACACTGACTTGGCACATTTCTTTTTTGTGCCCCCCACGTATATCTCCCCCGTGTCAGTCTGCCTCCCGATTATATCTGCTACTCCGACATGCGCGTAAGTTCTGCATCAGTGGGACTGACTCTTAAAATATTGTGGCTTTTAATAATAAGCACGATAAATCGGGAAGCACCACGTTATATATATTTTATATACGTTTTTTACTCGTATATACTAGTACAGCACTCTTTTATCGCTAAATACCCAATATAAGCGCATATGATGCCAGGTGGCTCATTTTGCTAAAAGTCAACATGATTGTTGTCAAAAACAGATATCTCCTGAGTGCACCCAACTAAAGTCTGATATATTAATTACAGCTTACAGAGAGTGAACCATTAGTTTGGTCATCACATCAACGAAGCTTGAATAATACCCACGATATCCACACCAGAACCCCTTTGAGGGTTGGAAGTATCACCTCAACTAACGTAAGTAAATTTACAAACTCTCTAAGAATCTAGCATATGTTGTACTAGATGTACCAATCAGGACAACTTCAAGCTTACATCTTGCTTCCATATTCCCTCACACAGAACGAAAAACAGCATCGGAGAATAGGTACTAAACTGCATGGTTCCTAGATAAGCATGAACCCACGTTAAAATTCACAAAAACAATCACAACTAAAGGAATTTGCATGTCACCCCCAAGATAACGATAACGACACCCTCACCGGTCTCTCCATACCTTCTAATGGGCTCATACTTTCTATGATGTTAAGAAACAACATACTGTAAACGAATCTTTATCAATACCAATAAGCATGCACTAAATGTGGTAAACTAAAAATGTCACAGCACGAGCATGCTTACAAAGATTGTAAATAGAATATCACACCACCACCAAATCTTAAAATCATTTAATGTTGTTTAAAAAACTTAAACAAATGTTATGATCTAAAGTAATGTGCTACAACATTACCATTTTCTCTAAACAGCCTTGAAAAAGTCGGGGGTTACATTCCCCAATACGACGAAACACGTGTTGGCTGTGACGTCTCCTTCAATAAACAACGACAAACCCTGAACAAAAGGATTAAGAAATGTATTTGCTGGTGTATGAACTGTATTGTGGAAACACTTGTATTTATCAATTACGTAGTATACCAAACGTGTGCTAAGGAGTAACAAGCATCTCCCAAGGCTTAGCATGAATACATTCTACGTTAAACTCATCGCTTCTCCCTCACATGAACAGGAAAGGCCTAATATCCTTGTTAAAATCTGATTAAAAATAAAATTACGTTTTTTGAAGTCTGATTATCACGTGAAATGGAATTTTTTAAACCTAATTACGGTCGGATTTGCGTTGTCTTTTTCCAACCCATTGAAAAGAAAGTTAAAACACGTTTATTAACGGTATCCATCATTCTTGGCGCGGGTTGCTGTGGTGACCGTGGAAATGGTGGACTAAACCCACAGGTCTCGAAACCTCTGCCCCAGTCCTCTTCGTTCACCTTTTCCTCACCCCTCTTTTGAGGCTTGTTCTTTTTTTTTCTTTTGCACTACACAACCAATTTTAATAATTGATGGCTTTTCCAGGAAATAACGCAGGGCAAGGAGCTGGGTTTATGTATTCATAGTTTTCATGCTTATTTAGTGTCTGTGTGTACTGGGGCGAGTGAGGTAGCGTAGAGTGGGCAGGAAGAAGCACTTGTGGAGTGGTGTGGCTCACTGGTTAGAGGCGGCAGACCCGTAAGCAGAGAACGGCCCGGGACCAGGGTTCGATTCCCGACGCGGCAGGGTCTTGGACCAGGGTCAGCGGGCTTGATAATTCTCGCCTCGGTGCCTCCTCCAGTCAGGGACCACACTCGGCAACTCTGGGCATTAGCTTGCCTCATCTTCACAACGGCCCCCCAGACCGCCGGGGATGCTTGGTCGCACCTTAGAGATACCCATTCGGGACCATCTCTCAGGGTGAGCCAGGACGGGTTCCCAAGCGGTCGAAGCGCGGAGATACTCCTCCGGGAGTTGATTCTAGCGCTATATAAACCCACAATTAAATTAAACTAAATTAAATTAAACTGGCTCTGGTAACAAGCATTTGCAATGCAATAGGTCTTGCATTTACGTGAGTAAGCTATTGGCATTGTAAATAACAATGCCTTTTATTTATGTTTTAAAAACGGAAACAAAAATAAAAGGCATTGTCATTTACAATGTCAATAGCTCAAACTCACGTAAATGCGAGCTCTATTGCATTGCAAATGCTTGTTAAACATGTCTCAGGCCTGCCATTGCAGCCTGTGTGTGCAACTGCCATTTCGACCTGGCAATAAACTCTTTGGAAGACCTAAGCCTTCCTTTTTTATACATCTTTCACCCCTAGAGCAGGCCCTAATCAGAGCTTAGAGCAGAATGTGTTTTATTAAAAGTACTTGCCCAACATTGTAGTTTTACATGTCCTGGTAGTGAAAAACTCCTAAATTAATTTTTCACTGTTCCAAGGGCTATCTCTCTCATAGGATAACTTTGGGTTAACTGATTGCATTTAATAAGTGATAACATTTGTGTAGGAGCAGGTAAAAAAGTCTTGTTTGGTGTCTGAGGAATTGTAATTTACCTCTTCAATTGTAAAGTAAGATTTTAAGTCACAATTCGGAAAATGCCTCATTTAGAATTTTACATTGAAAATAAGAAAGTTGTGTTGCACTGAAAGTGAAAATAGCACTCAGAAGTTAACACTAGTAAACTTGTTTTGTACGCTTTGTGTGCACCCTGCGACAGGACATCACCCTCCTCCACAATTAAAATGAAGGAAGTGATTAGAACATGATCCTAGTCGCAGTGTGCACTACTGATATCCCAAAGTGTGAATAAACAATATTAGATATCAAACTTACAACAACTATTCAAATGATGAAACAACGTGTTCACTATGTATGAATCCCACAATACAACAACTGAAATCCATACAATATAGTACGTGAGAACACAGTATTAAATCACATCATTTTTTTTTTAAACAAATTTTATTGACAGATTGCACACATTTCGCAGTGCTCTGCATACCAGAGATAACTGCAGGTCAAATATACACCATCAAGTGGTCGGCAATCTACTTTTCTTTTGGATTATATGGAAGCATCAAATATAACAATTCTAGCCCCCCCTAACCCTCCCTCACCCCAAACTCCCCCCTCCCAGGATCCCACCCACCCCAGTCGCACGATTCCATCACCTGTCTCATATACATTATACGCTGAACTGACAACATATATGCACTCTCCATCCTGGCCCCTTCATGCCACCTCAGGATAGTCCTCCCGTTCCCCGGGGGGCTCCAGCTACAGGCCCCAAAATTCAGCCCAGCGTTTCCAAATTCTACAGTGCTTACGTGGGCATCCTCGGGCCACAAAGATCGGTTGCTCCATTCCCATACAAAAATCTAGCCCTCTCTTCCAGGCAATCACTGAGGGGGCCCGTGGATCCTTCCATGCTTTGGCCACATCTCTCTTTGCCAGTGTAAGACCCAGCAACAATAAATGTCTCTTATAAATATTACCCCCCACCCCTTCCATCATATGTAGTAAACCCAGCTGCGGTGTACGGGGGAGTTCCCACCAAAGGACCTCGGACATACAATCCCACACCCCCTTCCAGAACCTATCCAGAGAGATACAACTCCATACCATGTGTAAAAATGTCCCCACTTCCTGGCCGCATCGGAGACAGTCTGGGGATGCAATCAAACCCGCCCGCCACAATCTCTCCCTGGTAAAGTACACCCTATGCAGGTACTTGAATTGGATGAGCCGCAGGCGCATCGCTATGGCAATGCTTCTGGGGGCTGCCAACGCCTCCCTCCAATCTTCCTCCTCCAATTCTCCTACATCCCTTTCTCAAGACTCCCATAATTTCTGCAGCAATGAGGAACAGTGTGTAATTAAAGACTGGTATATGCAAGATATTTTTTTTGTCTCCAGGTCTCCCATAAACACCTTCGCCTTCAGCGGGCTAAACTCAGGGAGAGAGTCGAGGCCCTCCAAACTCGGGGCAAGGGAATGTCGGAACTGAAGGTATCTAATAAATTGTGATCGAGGCATGCCATATTCCCGGCTCAGATCCTGAAAAGACCTAAGTGTCACTCCTGACAGCACGTTTCCTAGCGTCGAGATTCCGATGTTATCACATCCCCGGAAGCCCTGCAGTGTCGCCAGTCTAGGCAAACGTCCATTACGCCACAGAGGGGTTTCCTTAGTTAACGTGTTCCACCATCCCATGCGGCGCAGGGCCTGTCTCCAAATCTGGAATACCACCTGAGTGGCCGGTGGTAGCAGGTTCCTCAACTGCGCTGAGTATAAAATGGTGTGTAGAGTGTTGGACCCCATAGGCAGCGCTCCAGGGCGTATGCCGGGTCCCCCCTTTCTCCATACCACCACTCATTCAAGACCAGAAGATGGGAGGCTTGGTAATATGAAAGAATATCGGAAGTCGCCAATCCACCACAGTACGTTGATAAGAAGCAAGTGCACAGTGCCACTCGCACAGCACCTCCCGCCCAGAGGAATTGTCCTAGCACGGAGTCCACTTGTCGGAACCAGTGAGGTGAGACAGGGTAAGGGTGGTTCTGTAGTTGGTATAGCAGCCTAGGGAGGGCTACCATTTTAAAAATGGCCGACCTACCATAGATAGTCAGTGGCATGCAGGACCACATCTTAATGTCTGCCTGAACTCGGTCCCAAACCGGCACTAGGTTCCGCTCCCAGGAGACCTCGGGAACCTCAGACAAAAACACCCCCAGATACTTAATGTCCCCCACCGCTACCTGAAGTGTTGATGCCCAGTCTCCTACACCTGAGAGCTCCCCCAGCACCCATAGAGTCGACTTGTGAGGGTTCATATACAACCCTGAGGTTTCTCCAAAGATTTACATGATCCGCAATAAGCGAGGCCCCGACCTATTAAGGTTCGTGAGGAAAAACAGGACATCGTCTGCGTATAGTGCGATCCTATTAGATAGTCCTCGCTTCCATTCAAACCCTCACAGCTGCATATCAATGCGCACCCACGCCACCAGCGGCTCCATGGCCAGGGCAAATAGGTGCGGTGAGAGGGGGCAACCCTGCCGGGTGCCACACCCGATGGAAAATTTGGAGGATATGGCCCCCGCGACCTGAACCAAGGTCGTCAAATCTGTATACAATAGTCGCAGATATGACAGGAAGCAGGTCCTAAGTTAAGCCGAGGCAGGAGCGCAAATAAGTAAACCCAACTCAGTGAGTCGAAGGCTCTGTCCATGTCCGCTAAGAGAAGCGCCGTCTGCTCCCACCTGCCCCGAACCGCAGCTACTGCTACATGTGCTCGCCGAATAGTATGCAAATTTGCCGCCCTCTGGGGCATGAAGCCCGCCTGGTTCGGATGGACAAGCGCCACAATGTAAGGCAAGAGCTGATTAGCCAGCGCTTTGGCCAAGATCTTAGCCTCCACATTCAGGAGGGAGATTGTTCGGTAAGATGCGTGTTGTTCCGGAGGCCGGCCAGGCTTGTGGAATACCACCACTTCGGCATGCCTCCAATCAGGAGGGAGACAGACCCGCTCCCTGGCCTCTTCCAAAGCTGCCCTATAATATGCATCCAGCTGTAAGTGGTATTTCTTATAAAATTCATTAGGGCCTGGAGCCTTTCCTGTATTAAGTTCACCCAGGGCCAAACCCAGCTCTTCCTCTGTCAGCGGGAGTTCAAGGCGCTCTTGCACCTCATCTGATACCGCACATGGCTGTAAATCCGCGATACACTTGTCCACCATTTCTTTCGGGGCATATTGATCTGCATAGTATGTCGCAAAACTTTCCGCTAACTCTCTTGGGTTCGTGACTAGGGCCCCCGCATCATCTAGAATCCCTGGTAAGGTCTGTGCTTGGAACGTGCCCTGGCATAACCTGTGTAGCATTGTTCCTGATTTATCCCCCCACTGGTATATCCTACTGCGCGTCGCAAGCCATACCTGCCGTGTCTTGTCTATTAGCAGGGATGCATAGGACTGCTGCGCCAGAAGTAGTTGCCCCACTGCCCGGCCTTCGCCTTCGATGCTGCTTTGGTGCTCCAGCACCTCAATCTCAGACGCAGCTCGGACCAATTCCGCCCTGCGCCTCTATCAGGCATCCGCGCACCAGGCAATGTCCACTCCCCGCAGCGTAGGTTTCAGGGCCTCCCACACTGTCCCAGCACCTGCCACCGACCCTACATTTTCAACCAAGAAGTGAGCTATGGCCTTACCCATGTGTTTCTGGTAGTCTTCTAGCTGAAGATGCCATGTGGAGAGGTGCTATCGAAATGGCTGCCGCCCCCTGTCTAAACAAAGATCAATGGTGATGGGGGAATGATCCAAGAGCCCACGCGGTAGTATATCAGCCGACTCCACCCTACCAATCACCGCTCTGGGATCAAAAATTTAATCTAACCTAGAGAAGGATTTGTGGACCGCTGAAAGAAACATATACTCCCTCTTGTTACCGTGTAGGTGTCACAAAGTGTCTACCCAGTCCAAGCCCCTAACCATGTCACTCAATTTGGTGGGACAGCCCACCACTTGACCTCCCCCCGGCCGATACCGATCTCTGAGACCATCCATGGTGTTGTTCCAATCCCCTCCTACCACCGCTAAAGCATCGGGAATGTCAGCCCACACCGCAAGTAATTTCTCCACCATCGACCACTGCAGCGGGGGCGGGGCATACACACTCCCCAGCACCAGGGATTCTTCCCAAACCATACCTTTAACAAATATATATCAGCCCTGTGGATCAACCCATTGAGCTGAGTGGAAATAGGGAAGTCTGCGATGCACTAAGATGGCCACCCCCCTAGATCCCTTAGTATAGCCCGCGTGAAAGACCTGCTGGTAGCCATAGCGCTGTAGACATAGTGCCTAGTAGATGGGTTTCCTGTAACATCAAGATATCAGCTCCATCCCTTTTTGCTTGCCGTATCACTGCCCCATCTTAATCTTGTCCAACACTCCCCGTACATTCCAGCTAAGGACACGGAGAAATCCTCTGGGCCCTAGCGCCCTATCCACGGGAATCGCCATCAGGGAACTATCAGAGCAAACCCCCCCCTGCTGGGCCATGTGGGTGCACACACAACAACCATTGAGACCCCCTTACAACCGTGCGACTCATGCCAAACCAGAACTAACCCCCCAGGACACATAACTCCCCCCTCCTTAGTCCCCAACCCCCACCCCATACCTCAAGAACATTGAAGTACCAGTTGCGGCATACCTGTCTCTCGGCCCCCAACGCAGGACCTGAGGCCGTCTACACCAATGGATCCCCATCCAACAACCCAAGTACCCAACACCCCCACCCCCAACATCCCTAAGCTAGGGGGAAAGTCAGCCCACAATACATCTCCCTCCACCCCGCTGCAACACATATACACTTTTGCCATACAAATATCTACCCATCAGTTCCCACTCATTCACAGGCAAATAAGCCAATGACGCACAGCAATACAGATCAGTGCAAAGATGCGTGAAAGCCCGAGTCCCATCTGCCCGCCGGCTGTATAATCAGGGATCTACTGTTTGGTGTTCAGGAGCCTCCTTCCCCCCCACTGAGGCCCCGCCGGATGTAGAGCGCCGCCTGGATCTGGACCGCCAGTTCACCCTCCTCCACGACCCCCGAGAGGTCTGCGATTGCACCCCACTCAATGATGAATCTGAGTCCATGCCCGGCGGAGTATGCACCCTCACTTTCACCAGCTCATCTGTCCATTTGAACACTTCCTCAGGTGTGTCAAAGAAGTGGGTGCGGGACTGGAAGATCACCCGTAAGCGGGCCGGGTTGAGCAAGGCATAAGGAAGCTTAAGGTCTCGAAGATGTGCCTTGGCCGCCGTAAACGATTGCCGCTGTTGTTGCACCAAGCGCGTGTAGTCTGGAAAAATCAGGATATGCTGGTTTTCATAAAGTAGGGGTTCCTTCGGCCTGGCCTGCTGCAGGATAGTGTCACGATCATGATAGTTCAGTAGTTTGGCTATCAAAGGACTGGGACGAGCCCCAACCGGCGGCTTTTGCGTGAGAGCCCTGTGCACCCGCTCTATCACGAAGCATCTTGATAGGGAGTCAGGGGAGAGCCTACCCTCCAGCCACTGCGTTAAGAAGCCCTCCATATTACCCTTCTCGCAGCCTTCTGGGAGCCCAACGAAGCGTAGGTTGTTCCACCGGGCCCGCCCTTCAGCATCCCCAGCTCGAACCTCCAGGCCCTTCTGAATGCTCTCCATGCTGGCTACCTTGCACTTTAGGGCTGCGACGTCATCCTCCACTCCCGAGATTCGGGTTTCCGCCTCTGTGATGCGGGACACAGCGTTTCGCAGATCCTGGCGCAAAAGGGTGACATCCGACCCCACTGCGCCTATTTTCGCGTCCAACATATCCCGGGACTGGGTTGTGGCCGCCATCAACGCCGCGTTATCCGGTCCAGAGTCTTGGTGGCCACTCGCCGCCCCTGCACTTCCACCTGGCCCCGTGAACTTGTCGATAGGCCCATGTTTCGTGGCCCCTCCACTGCCTTTATCTCCCGTCATGGCTGCTAATTGTTGGGGTTCACCGACGGGAAGCCCAGTCGTCGTGTCCACACGCTATCCCGCTCAGGCACCACCGGGACTGCTAGCAAATGTTCGGACCACTCTCGGCCGCAAGTCGGGCACCTCTACACCAGGACCCACCGCCCCGTCTCATGTCCCACGTCCTCCTCACCGGATCGTAGGTTGGAAGGGTGGCCGTATCCACTACAGGCCGATTACTGCAAAATAAGGCGCTGGCCTCTGATCCACATGTCCACCAGCAATGCCGCGGGTCTGTCCCCTCCACAGGCGTCTCACTCTACTCCGCAGGTCCGAGGCCCAATATGGCGATGCACTCCTAGTCAGTCTGGGCACACCGCCAGTCCCACGGCCCACGGTGAAGACGAGTCCAGCAATAGGAGGTTCCACTCCGATCCAGTCTCACCTCCCTCACTCTCAGAATGCCGCCCGAGGGCCGAGTTGCCCCCGATCACTCTCCACTGGCACCACTGCTTAATGTCCATCCCAGGTCGGCTCCAAACTAGAGCCCCGTGCTCCACCATGCGACACCCGGCCTCGCTGCGTGGGAGCCCCTGTGTAGCAGAAGGAAGAGAGAGGGGCCCGCCCCTAGGACCCGCCACCGGGAGGAATCTCCGAGGGGGGTATCCGCCCCAGGCGCCGTCCGCAGGTACCTCCAGTCCTGGGCCTCGTTCCATCAGCGGCGGCCGCAACCAGTGTGCTGGTACCCGGGATGCTCGAAACTCGAGGTCCCCGGCTTCACCTCGCCTTCCTAGGCTGCATACCGCCGAGCTCCACACTACAGTCACCGGGCACCTTGGAGCTCTCAAAACGCAACCGGCTTCCAGCATCAGCGCCAACCCTCCGGGCAGCGGGATATACGGGAGGGAAAGGATAAATGAACGGATTAATGTCGGGCGGGACGGAGCTTCACTAGGCTGCGTCCGCCATGCTGGCCTGCATAGCCACGCCCCCCTAAATCGCATCATTTTAATCTCAAAAACGTGATTTTTTATTTGATTGTTCTTTGTGATGGCTAGTCTTGTCATTATCCAAAAACTAGCTTCAAGCCGAATCCCAATGCATTTCGGGCTCGATTGGTAGCCCTTCAATAGGGGTATCTATTGACAAATATATACAAACATTGGGCAACCAATTTTACTCATACAGCCTCATGTTACATTGGACATTCCTCAATTTGAATACCCATCAACCAAAGTAAGAGTCAAAAGGAAAGAGCCAAAAGAAAAAAAACAAAAGGAAAATATGAAAAACCAAAAGGAAAAAAAGAGCCCAAAGATAAATAGTGTTATCGGTCTTGAAATCAAAATACCATCAAGATATGATGTGCGGACCCGCAATTCAAACAAACCATAACCATACAGTGAAACATCGTGAGAAATTAACCGTATACATGCAATATCAATCCAGGAGTGAAAACTCTGATTCCCTAAAAATAAACTAAGTGAACGTCCAGACTAATTACTTTGACGGTGCAAGAAAACTTTGGAGGTATTTCTTAATACGATGTACATGAGCATCCACTATTTCATTACAAATTAGTCTGCACGTTCACTGCCTGCTGCTTTGCGCAGGTTACTACACGTCTTTATTTTTTGCAATAATTTCTATGGCTGTTTTCACATGAGAACTCATTGCTGTGTTCACTCTCTGCATGTTCCTGGGATTTTGACTGAAAATTATGTGCAAGGTCGAACAACAATGCTCCTGGTTATTTTGTTGTGGCCAGGCCTTTGCCCTTAGACAAAACATACTGATGCAGCTGCTGTTTGGATTAACAGATTTTGATTTTATTAGAATACACAAATAGGTAGCACACACATTGAGAGGGACCTTTCCGGAGAGAAGAGCGAGACAGCACCTATGATGTAGATCTACCATCTATAGGCTTAGGTATGGGGTCTGCTGACAAAGCCCAGAGATCTTCTAATGTATAATAATAGTGTGTCTTAGCAAGCGAGGTTAGGCTCTATTGTCTTTGCATGATGACATCTCCCTTCATGATATATGGACTAGCTGCGATGCTGACTGTATTTGTATCATGCATTGTCCTACTTGTTGTGGCACATATACTGCATGTAAGGGAACGTCAGTTAAAATAAATATTTTAAACTATTTTGTGTCTCTGTCAGTTCTTATTGTGGATAAGTACAAGACTGCAAACGAAAGGATTTGTCTTGTTACTGCGTTTCCTGAGAGATCTGGGAGTGTTGTTTTCTGGGGTGTCTAATCATTTGTTTCTCTGTGAGTGAGTAGGAGAGCAAGTGAGACACTATAGCTAGTCGGTCCTGGGCTTGTGGGTAATAAGTTGGTAGGTAGACTCAGTCCCTATACACCAAGGTCCCATTGTCCCCTGTGCATAGTTCTGTGTTTGTGCAGAATCCCTGCAACAAGAAACACTGGACCCATAGTTTTGTGTGGCAGCTGCTGAGCATAATCCTCACCTCCCCATCAAACACTCCTTCTCTGCACCCATTTTCCCCTGACACAAGTAGGAAATGAATGGGAGCAACTTTGGGCCGGTTATTTGCCTTGGAAGGGGGAAGCATGCAGAATTGAACCTAGTATTGCCAATTCCAGGGAAAATAGCTTGTAATCCATAGATCTAGGTTTGATGATACTGGCCGAAATCAGAGATTTTGGTCCTCCAGTATCGCAACATCCAAATCCTGGAAGCTTATGAAGAGGTCCTTTGTGGGGTCCTCAGCAGTGTAATGAATCTGTCCCTTTCAAATATTATCTTTTGAGGAGGGTGTGGCTATGACAGTGAATATAGCAGCTGCATTTCCCTGAAACTCCAACCTTGGAGACACAGGGTCTACCTGAACACCGCTCCGGTATAACACACAACTCGATGTAAAGAACAGAACATGCAAAAAAGCTTTGGAGAATCAGAGGACCTGAAATATTTGGTGAACTATCACTGGCAACTAGTAATATCAAGCAGCAACATTTGGACCCTCTCCATTGGCCAAGGATTAGAGAAGAGAGGAATAGGAAACTGAGTCTTGGGCTCAATGCCATACAGAGAAAGAAGGCGACTGTGGGAGGGAGTTCCACAGTGATGACTAGGGGCCAGATGTAGGTAACACATTTTTACCGACTCTTAAATACTGATTTTTACCGAATCGGTATTTAAGAAAAGAGAAACGAGATGTAGGTCAAAATCCGGTAAAAAATACCGAATCGGTAAAAATCGGTAACCCATGCACGGTATTCACCAACTCGGTATTTAGCGATACGGCAAATACCGAGTCGGTAAGTCACATGCAATCCTATGGGCCTGGATGCCCATAGGAATGCATTGAAACTACCGACTCGGTATTTACCGACCGGTAAATACCGAGTCGGTAAATACCGAGTCGGTAAATACCGAGTCGGGGATACAAATATCAGGCAGTTGAAGTATCACCCAATCAGGTGTCTCTATCCCGCCCCTCAGCCAACTAACAGAGCAATAGACCAATCCTGTGCATCGACCCCACCCCACAACCAGGAAGTGGCCACACCCATGCAGGTGCAGTGTAACTGATCACACAGGAGAGCAGACTCACAGAGACAGCCAGTTGTGAAGCAGATCCCTGCAGGTTAACCAAATGGAGCAACAAGACTCACAGAGGGATGGACCTGATAGGAAGATGAAGTTTAGCACTGGAGAACTGCAGGTGCTGGTGGAGGAGGTAGTGAAGCACTACCCAAGAATATTTGGAAAACATTCCCTGCAGGTACCAGAGGCTGTGAAGAGGAGCACCTGGCTGGGGATCCAGACTAAAATCAATGCCATTGGAGTCACCAACAGGGAAGTGGACGACCTAAAAAAAAGATGGTACGATCTAAGGATAGTCACAAAGAAAAAACTGGCTGCTAGAAGGAAGGAATCCAATTTAACAGGTGGTGGGAAGAACAAGGCACCTCCACTCACAGACCTTGAAGAGCTAGTGGAGTCCACACTGGAGCCTGATTGCGTCCTGGGGATTGGTGATGCAGACAGCTCAGCCCGAGCTGCAGCTAAGAAAGGTAAGGGACATGTCCATCATCCCACACCCCCTGCCTGTGTACCTCCCCCAATGTGTCTATGTAATAACGTAATCCAGTCCTGACTTCAGTACTCACCTGCTATGCATTATGGGAGTGGTAGTCATTAGAAAACCCATATGAACAGTCACCATTAAATTTCGTCAGGCATGCCACACAATACAAGCAGACACATGGGAGGAGCAGAAAATAGTGATGTGAAAGTGTAATTTAATGTTGATAAACAAGGTGAAAGCACCACTAAGATACTGTCCATGTCTGTCCACAGGAGAGACATCACGCAAGTCCCAGCAGTTGAGGGAGAAGACACATCCCCAAAAGGATAGCACTGCGGAAGAAGGCAGGGATGCTGGGCCCAGCAGTGCCAGACCCACAGCGCCATGCGCACAAGCAGCAGACATACCAGGGGCAGATGACACAATGCAACTGGAAGCATCTCCTGTGCTCATAGGCTCACCACTACCTGCGGAAATACAGTCACACACACCAGCTGACTCCGAGGTGTCTGAAATCCTCAGGCCAGTGAGGCATGAGGGACCCCCTCATAGGATCCTACAAACATCCTCGGATGAGGAAGGGGAAGATGATGAGGCAATGCAGTCTATGGCAGGGAATGCACCAGGGCACACATCCACTCCTGTCAGGCCATCAGAAGGAACAAGACGTCGCAGGGTCCGGGAGTCATGCGGCAGTGGCCGTGATGAGAGTGTGGTCCAAGGCCTCGAGACCACAATGGTGAAGGTCCAGCGCCTGCAGGCAAGAGGGATAAGTGCAGTACACAGGAAGATGCGAATTATGAACAGCAAATTCACAGACTTTAACAATGGAATCACATCAATGGCAGACAGCATGAGGGAAATGGCAGAGGGAGTCAGGGAAATGTCTCAGTCTGTGGCGACACTGTGTGAGGAACTGAGAGAGGACCGTGCACAAAGGCGCAGGGAGAGCCATCGCACACATCATGAGACAAGGGGAATGCGCCAACTAGCAACTGTGACTTCACTCATGTGTCGCCGTTCAGTTGCAATGCAGGAGGGCCTGGAGCACTGCTGTACTGATCTTTCCCGGGGGATGGGGAGAGTCACTACAGCACTTGAAGTGCTGCTGACTAACCAGTCAGCCACCACAGGACTAGATGCTGGTGGGGACACAGATACCCCTAGTAGCAGGAGCAGCACCCCAGCCCCTGAAGTAAGGAGGAGCAGCAGACGCCAGAGTGCCGGCGCAGGCACAGCAGACTCTGAACCTAATCAACATCAGGCAGCATGCCTGGGTGTTCTTGGACGCAAGCAGTGAGTCAGACTTTTGCTCATGGACATGTGAGGGTGACGTAACCCCCGTCCACACAGTAGTGCTGGGCACACTAGTATGTGTATTGTGTGTCTCAAGTCATTTCGACGTAGTGCTAAATTAAACTACGTGCTTTGAAATACAATACGTGCTTTGTCTCTATACTTACTCAGAAGTAGTTGTGTGTGATTTCTGCCCGTCTCTGTCTACCGTCTGTGGGTGTTGGTCCTCCTACTGGGTTGGCTGCTGGTAGTGCCTGCTCATCATCATGGTCTTCATAGTCCTCTAATTCCACCTCTGTGCCCCTCTTGGTAGCGAGGTTGTGCAACATCGCACACGTAGCAATAATCTTACAGCACGTTACAGGTGAGTACTGGCGTGCCCCCCCACTTTTGTGGAGGCAGCGGAACCAGCTCTTCAAGAGGCCAAAGGTGCGCTCAATGATGTTGTGGGTGGATTTATGTGCCACATTGTAACGTCTCTGGCTGGGGGTTGTTGGGTTGAGGTAGGGTGTCAGGACGAAGGAACGGAGTGCATATGCACTATCCCCTAAAGTGGAAGACAAAATATACATTACTCAGATGCACACATTGACATACGTCTGCTTCATCTATCAAGGGAGTGTCACCCATTTCTTTACCTAGCAGGTATCCTGCCCCGAATTCACCCGCTGTCAGGCGGGTATAGATCCCACTGTTCTGGAAGATAAATGAATCGTGGGTACTTCCTGGGTATCTGGCCACTATGTCTGTGATGAAGAACTTGGCATCACAGATTGCTTGAACATTAATCGTGTGTGTTGACTTCCTGTTCCTGTATATGTGCTCTGTAGCAGCAGGGGGGCAAATGGGGATGTGGGTCCCATCAATGCAGCCAATCACGTGTGGGAAGTTTGCCATGAGGTAAAAGTCAGTCTTGGTCCTGAGCAAGTCCGCATCAGTGTCTGGGAAGTGGATGTACTGATCCATTCTTTGCATCATGGCATCCAGGAACTTTTTGAAAAAACGCGACAGGCAGCTCTGGGACACCCCACCTGCCGCTGCAACTATACTCTGGTAGCTCCCGGATGCTAGGAGGTGTATGCTACAGAGCACCTGGACATGGGGTGGGATGGCATGGGCCCTTGGTCTTGGGTGGTCCAGGAGTGGGTGCAGGTCCCTGATCAGGTCCAGGATGGTCTGGGGGTGCAGTCTGTATCTCTGCAGTATCTCTGGCTCTGTCAATTGGATGAGTGTAATCCTTAGCCTATATACCTGTTCCTCCCTTCTCCATTCCCTCTCACCTGCTGCCTGTAGCCTTAGCCGTCTTGCTATGATGTAAAATGCCGCCATTCCTTTTCCTGTGTTGCATTTTGGGGTCCTTTTTTATAGGCTGCACCAGATTACCACCTGCTTGCAATCCATGTTAATTACCGACTCTTAATTACCGAATTTTGGTACAATTCGGTATTTTCAGGCTCTCCTACATCTCGATGGCGTGGTATTTTGCATTTTGTATATTCCGACTCGGTAATTTTACCGAGTCGGAACTTTTACCGACTCGGTATTTGTTCCGACTCGGTAATTTTACCGAGTCGGAACTTTTACCGACTCGGTATTTGTTCCGACTCGGTAATTTTACCGAGTCGGAACTTTTACCGACTCGGTTTCTTTACCGAGCCGGTAATCTACCGATTCGGTATTTTTACAGGTTTTCGGCGACCTACATCTCATTTTCCGAATACCGGTCGGTAACGGCCGAAAACACCGATTTTCGGCCGTTACCGACCGGTATTTGGCTACCTACATCTAGCCCTTAGTGAGAGCGAGAATCTGTAGCGAGAGACGATGCTGAAGAATAGTTGATTTCCAAAGGCCTGAAACCCTGCGGGGGACCCTGGCTCACCTAAAGTAGACCAACCCTCCCCCAGAAACTAGAAGAGAAGAAGCCACATGGTATGGGACAGCAAAGAGAGTCCTGATCGGAGCATTGAGATGGGCCTATCTGAGAAGTGAAGGCCTGCGACAATGCCCTGCCAGTCAGAAGAGAAGGAAAGGGAGCCAGCGAGATTATATGAAAGCAGACCACTGGCTTCACAGTGGTCACATACATCTTTGTGATCCACCTGGGCAGGAGAACATTAAAGTCTATGGGTGAAAGTGTTCAGAAGTGAGTACACTGCAGAGTATCAAAGACAGACACATTTGGCGGTTTGAGGTAACTGTCTGGGGTGGTCCCTTTGGATGGGAATGCTAAAGAATCACAAGGGCTCAAGACTAATTCTAATTAACACCAGCTAGCGAACATGATAGCTCTGGGCCCAATGTAGTTGTGTGAAATAACCACACATTCAAAAAAACACAATACCTTAACCATGCAAAACTTTATCACGCATATACCAGTCACCACCGGGTAGTTATAGTTAGGATCACGTTTCTTTACGAAATGCCTGTATTGTGTTGCTAAAAAATTCGATAAAATCTACACAAAACTTTCCTAACAAAGTGCTACTTATTTACTAGTTTGTGCATGGAATGTGTTGGGTGATCCGTCAAGCGGGGCCAAGAAAAAAGGGGGGTCACAAAGAGCATTTCTCTCCATTCATTTTGCCATTGGAACTTTAGACTCCGCTACAGCCCAAACCGCTGAACGGATTTGCACCAAATTTGGCAGAAAGCAATATCTTGGCCCAGAAAGAGCGCTTTATGTATTTTGGTGTAAATCTGTTCAGAAGTGTTGGAAAAATGTAGGTATAAATAAATGGTATATATCACACTGTGGAGGATCTGCAGGGTCAACAGACGTCATGCTGAGATCTAATTGGCTGCCATCACATCAACAAGGAAGTTGTGGCAGCAATTTTAGGACTAAAGACCCAGTCACAAATCCCTAGTAAAAAACAAAAAAAAATCATAAGGGGCGAAGTGCGGATACCCTGACCCCCTCTCCCCCAGGCCTATGGGACCCCACCTAGGACCAAAAATGTTTTTCTTTTTAACATTTACTGCAAATTCACAAAAGATCCTTTACTACATGACAAAATTTTATAAACAAGCGCAGGCTCTGTGCTTGTTTCGTTACTTCCCCCAGGTGGGCCAAGATCGCAGGGTGACACATATTTTCTGAGCCACTGAAAGGCTCTGGTGAGACCATCTCCCGAGCTGAGGTAAAATACAAGAGCGGGGACTCGGCCCTCCTCCCAGGGTCTAATTAGGCCCCCGGTAACCCATACCCCGGGTTGAAATGTACTAAAAAGGGGAAGGGGTGAGCGGGCCCCCACCCCGAGCCTTAAAAAGGCCCCGGGAATAGGGTCATAGTTATTTAAATGAAAGGGGATCTTTCCATTATCTTAAAAAGACCCCAAGAACTCCATTGCCCAAAACACTGTAATTAATGAATAAGTTATTGAAGGGATGGAGGGTTCAATCCCCCAGGGCCAAGTAATTAATGGAGTGATTAACAAAGGGTGGAGGTTGCATGGCCCCCCTCTCTAAGCCTAATTAGGCCCTGGGGACGCTACTCCCGGGACCAAAATGTAAACAAAAGGGTGTCTGTATGGCCACCCCTTCAAGCCTTAAAAAGGCCTGAGTACCCCATACCTGGTACATCATAGTTATTAAAAGGGAGGGGGGTTCCTCTTCCTTGAGCGTTTAAAGGTCCCAGTGATCCTGTCTCCAGCTCTGGCACAGTGACAGAGTTCCGAGGAAACCCACCCCCGGGACACATCAGTTTCCCTGCCATGGCTGGGTAACATATGTTGGCTCCCGCCTGGTGGGAGAATTTTTAAATCTCCCACCAAATGAGAGCAGACACGGAAGTCTGCTCCCTGCTGGTAGGCGATTTAAAAATGCTCCCATCAGATAGGAGCAGACTTCTGTTCTATTTCCCTTCCTGCACTCTTGCAGGCAGGGAAACAGAATACATATTGCGCACGCCCAGAGGCAGCAAGCATAGATAGCTGATCCCTCCATGCACTATGCGGAGAGCTGGCTGGGACCACAGGGGACCTAGGGCTCCCTTCGGGACTTCCACCATTTTGCTCAGTGGGCACCCACCTATTATAAACCGAGGCCCAGGCGATGGGGTCCCCAATGCCGGAGATGGCTCAGAGAGGGGGGCTTCCTCTCCTTTTTAATAAAATACAGCCCAGGGTATGGGGTTCCTGGGACCCAGTAGGGCCACTTGGCCCTCCTCCTACTTTAAATTCCCCCTGCAGTGCACAGCTGAAGGTGATGGCTGTTTCAACCAGATGAGCTATTCTCCTAGTATCGTCAAAAGTCTGCTTGCCCTTGATGAAGCCCAATTGGGTTTAATGCATCAAGTTGGGAGTAAGACATCCAACCTATGAGCTAGGATGTTCATGTATAATTTATTATTAAGTGAAATTTGTCTATAGGCTTTACAATCTAGGTGACACATCCTAGATTTAGGTACTAATATAAAGTTTGCTTCTGTCATTGTTGACATAACCCCTCTTGTGTATGATATGGATTGAAATACTGTGTTAATGTAGCTACAATATGTAGGGCAAACACTTTATAGAATTACCCCATGAAACCATCAGGCCCAATGAATTTAAATAACTTGCTTGCTTTAATTTATTGTCAATATTTCAGGTTCTGTGAATGAGGAAGATAATGCTTTGCTCTGTCCTTGGCTTTGGATTTTAAGGCATTGGCTTGCAAAGCGTGCTTTTTTCTTGTCTCACAGGCAATACAATTTAGAGCCAACAGTACTTTCTTGGAACTATTTATTGGTAGCATATGGAGTTGCCCATTAATGGTGAACAAGTTGTGTTCCACTTCAGCTTTCCTTAGATCTATTTTGTGGAAAAAGAGCATTAAATGTCTTCACCGGCCAAACGCAGAGTCAGACTTCCACTGTTTAACTCAGAACTCACAGAGATCAGCTGTAGAGGGCCTTACGGATTCCCCTGAGCCCCAACCTCTTCAGCATCTACATGGCCCCACTTGGAACCATCATCTGAAGCCATGGATGCAACATGGTCTCCTACGCCGATGACACCCAGAGGATTCTCTCCCTCACAGACAAACCCACAGCCGCCAAGAGCAACTTCCATGGCGGGATGAAGTCAGTCACCACCTGAATGAAGAACAGTTGCCTCAAGCTTTCCTCAGACAAAACCCAAGTCTTCAGCCTTGGCTCCGCCCACCTGCCTGGGATGACTCTTGGTGGCCAGCAGTGCTCAGAATCCTCCCACACCCACGCACCATGCATGAAACCTCTGATTCCTCCTGGACTCCTCGCTCTCAATGAACCCCCAAATCAATGCTGTCTCATCCTCCTGCTTCCTCCTGATCTGCCTCCTTCATAAGATCTTAAAGTGGATGCCCACCCAGTCCAGGAAAACGGTTACCCATGTGCTCGTCAGCAGCAACCTTGACTATAGCAACACATTCTACACCAGCACCACCCAGAAACTAAAAAAATGCCGACTATCCTGGACGCCTCCACAGACTCATCCTGAACATCTCACACTGCAACCACATCACAAGTCACCTGAGAGACATCCACTGGCTAACTGATAACAGAGAATCACCTTCAAGCTTCTCTCAAACTCCTTCAAAGCCCTCCACAACACCAGGCGCATACCTCAACCACCGCCTCTCCTTCTACACTCCCACCATACATCTCCTCTCCTCCCAACAGGGCCTAGCCACCATCCCACGGATCCGCAAGACCACGGATGGAGGAAGATGCTTCTCCTACCTCGCTGTGAAGACCTGGAACTCCCTGGCTCTCTACCTCAGGCAATCACCTTCACTGCAGCAATTCAGGAAGGCCCTCAAGACCTAGCTCTTCACTGAACTGCAGACCCAGCACCCCCACCCCCAGTGCCTATAGACCCTCACGAGTGGGTAGGCATATTTTATAAGAATATTGATTTATTGGATTTCATTGTTCATGGACAATATTATGCACTCATTTACAGAACTAGACATTTTTACACCAACCATTAAGTGCATGCTACAGAATTTGGATAGCATTGATTTATAAAAATGACATAGAAAACTTACTGATTCCATTGGTAAACAAAAACGGAGTGGTGAGAAAGGCAATAAAATTACCAATACGTTTTATGCAGGTGCCGATTTCCATCAAATATTTCATGATTTATATTGCCTTTAAATTAAGTCAATTGCACACAGCTGATGTACCAAAAATAATGGGTGAAATAGAAGGAGAGCTGACAATGTGGAAAGACAAAGATATCTCCTGGTTTGGTAGAATAGCAACTTAACAAATGAACATGTTCCCTCAGCCCATCTTCCGGCAAAACCATTGAATGCACAAAGGGGGAGAGATGGCCTGTGATTCCACAGCCAGCGGGTATATTACAGAACAGCACAATTGTGCATTATAGGAGAATGGGTCCACAGGCATTTGAATAAATGTTTGCTTTACCTGGACAGGACTGTAGTGTGTAGGGCCCTTTAGATATGATCTGATTACACAAAAGTAAGATATAGAGAGAATATAAAATAGGTAGATGGCCAACACTTTTTGGAATTTTGGGATATAATAGTACACTCCAAATATCTGTCAACCCATCCATCAACTTACAATCCTATTCACAATGACCCTGACTTTAAGCCAACTTCTGAGGGGTGACCTACAGACATAAGGGAGTGATATCAGCCCTATACACAACACTGAAAAATCATAATACCTTGCACAGGTGGACATATATGTTGAGGTGGTATAAAGCTGATGGTAATGAAATTTCAGGGGACTTCTGGGATGAATTATGAAAAGATGAATTGAAATGCAATAAATCTGTTCAACATGGAGGCTGCACTGGAAATAATCTGTTGGACTATGGCCCCACATATTATATATTACAGATTTTTTAATTCATCAGAGAGATGCTGGCGGTGCTGTGGGCACAGGGGCATTCTGACACACATCTGTCAATACCACCCAGTTATTTCCTATTATTGAAAAGAGGTGCTTGCAGTCATAAAATAAATTGTGGGATACCCTACTCTGAATGCTATGATGTGTGCAGCTCCAGTCAGGGAATTGATATTCAAACTCTTGTTGGCAGGAAAGATGGAATTAACAAGATAATGGAAGTAAAAAACACCACTCTCTTTGGAAATGTGTTATGGGAAAGTGCGGGAAACCATGGCTATTGAAAAACTATCAATCCATCTTATTGACTACAAAGATTACTTTATAAGGAAATGGTCACCAGTCCACGATTATGTGAATGCAGAGAACTATGCTGCCTGCTAAAACTCAGGGCTTAGCAATTGTTTAATTAAGAATTATTTAGGCGTGAATGCAGGGATTTCTTTAAGAGTTCAACATGCTAGGGTTGGGAAAAGTACTTCAACAAGGGACTGGGTTGGTGGTAGGGGTTCACCAGCGCAGCAGGGGATGGGAGTGAGATAAAAGGTATCAGTTGCTTTATTTTAGTTGGGGGTAAATAAGAGTGTGTAATTAAAGTATGATGAGAGGCGCACAAGTGCACCGTGTTATTGGAAAATATGTTGATTGATGCTGATCCAGCTCTGCTCTAAAACAAAACTCCAAACCATCACTGTATATCCTAGGAGCTATCACACTTTACTCGTCGGTGGGGCCCATAACACCGCAAGTCACTTATTCACACAAATCACCCTGCTCCCAGGGTCAGTGAAAAACCAGAGGATGAACTGCTGGAATAGTGGAGTGTCCTCCTTCATCTATTTAATCTAAATTCTATACATTATATACATCTGCAGTTTATTAGGTCTTACTATGGTTTTAATTCTCGAGAAAACATTTAAGACACCCCACTGTTTAGTCAATGGATCAGCTAGTAAAAGTTAACTAATGGACAACAAGACCAGCTTAATTCTCCATATATTTAATTTTTATTTAAAGATTTAAATCTCCTAGCATTACCCTATTTTATTAAACCTTTAATTCAAATTCCAATACAGATTTTATTAGTTCACCTAAAGAAAGAGAAAATTAAATTCAAACAGTTTACATTTATTAGCAGAATAGTTCCGAAAGATAAGTCAAAGACATAATACCAATCTTCTCGACAAAATAAACCCGGATTAGAACAGCAGAGTTCCCAAAAACAGCCTCTCTATTCTTTTTTTGATGTTCACCACCCATCAGGACTTTGACTTTCAAGTCTTTGCGTCAAGGAAAAATCAATCAGTCCGACAGAATGTCGTGGTGCGAAAAGTAATTTAAAAGCACGCTTTTTTCTCTCTTCCAAACTACCTCTTTTATACCCTTTTTCCCTAACTATCTATCTAAAATTTGAAAATTTTAGGGTCCACAGTCAATTCTCATTGGTCCGTTCAAGGGGTAGATGAGGATAACCTTGTCTCCTCATTGTCCATATTTCTGCCTAGTCATAGCTCTAAGCACAATAAAGTTCCGATTGTTCGTTATTACATTCTTTCACCCTTGTCCTTTAAATTTTCACTTCTATTTACTTTCCCAGACTCACAGCATGGACATCTTAACTTAGCACCATTCTGCTCTTCAGGCCACGCTGACCTTGACACCAGCCGCCCAGGCACAGGCTGCTTGCATATCTCTCGAGCACAGCTGCGCATGCATAGAAAGACATTCTCTTGGAGTCTCGCAAACCCATGTTTTACTAGGCTGCATGAGCCATAACAGGAACTATCATAGAAACAAACGCAATTAAATGTTAGATTTCGAAGTAAAACCCTTCTGTTTACCTCCCCCCATTCTTTGTTCACCCTGTTAGTGGTTACCTAGCTTTTAAGCCGCATATATGCGTTGTTTTTCATTTGCCGCCATTTCTGCCACAATTATTCGTTTAAGAAACATACATGCATAGCTTTTCATTAAATCATAGCATTTCCGCACTATATTAGTAAAACAGTTTCACATAATTAATGGATTATGGTTTTCAACACAAGCATATTAGTATCCCACGTGTATTTGTGTGTGTGCTTTCTATTCTACGTTTGTTCATTTTAAAACCACATGATTAATACATATTACAGTTATGGGAAGGTGACTTCATGAGGGGTATACAAAAAATTTTGTTTTCACCCTCACTCCATCAACTCCCCCCTTTGGTGAGTTATCACCAAATAACACCGAAAATGTCCATAACATTTTCAAAAACATGTTTCAAATTCTTTTCAATTAGTATGGTTTATACTTTAGTATCTTCTATTTTCTTTCTGTCTTGATAAAGTTTCTCTTTAAACTCTTCCATCTCAATGTCCCCCTTTTCACGTTCTCTCTCTTCTTTCTTCAACTTCCTTTTTTATAGACTTTTTAAGTTTTCTTCCTTTGCTAAGTTTACAACCTAATCTTAAGACTAAGAATATCACTACTATTATGGTTACTGGAATTAATACTTTCCCTATTATTGATCTACCTATTTCATAAAACCATTTCTTAACAGCTAAAAAACTCCTACCAAGTTTCTCAAGAACACCATCAACCTCCAGTGGTATAATTTCTTTATGCAATTCTGTAAGGTTTGTAATATACCTTTCAATGTTTTGACTTTTGTCAGGAATATAGATACAACAGTGCTGTACCTTCAAAATTTCACAGACTCCTCCCTCTTTTGCCAAAATTATATCAAGAGCAAGTCGATTTTGCATCAGCATAGCTCTCACAGACACCATTTCCGTTTTTACCATTAAAAATCCCCCTGCAGTATCTGACAACTTCTGAATTCTGTTTGCATTAAAAGATATACCCACTGCTGGTGTCAATGCTCCAAAAACTTCACCTATTATTTCCATCACACTCTCCCTTCTTCTACGACTTAAAGGTTTACCTATCTCATGAATTCCATTAGAGCCTCTATCTACATGGAAAATGTTAGGAAAGACCAGGCCTACATAGTAGGACCCATACCAGTGATCAGGCTATCGATAATAAGCTTTGTTCCCACATAGAAAATAAATACCGGGAAAAACTGGATCATTACCTCCTTTAAATCCCCAACCCCCTTTTATAATATATGTATCTTCACATTGACTCGCTCCCACAAAATAATTATCATACACAGTGTTGTCTCTTCAAATACATAGCTTCCCTAATAGTGGTGTATCTATACTTATAGCCACATTCACATTATGTCCCTCTATATTATCATCCTCAAATGTCCACATTGTAGATTTAGAGTTCTTTGCTTTTTCTTTTCTTTCATATTGTATCCTCCTTTTCTCTACCATGTCCAAAAAGGCTTTCTCCTCATTTCTCATTTTACAAGTCAAATTATGTTTGAATGCATAATCATGGGTTAGTTCTTGTGTTTCCCAAAAATATTCTCCAAAAACTTTTGCAGGTTTGATTTGGTTAAATCCGGCTACGACTTTCAATTTTTGCAAAAACATCCACAGAATTTTAATAATAGTACTCTAATTTACCTGTTTTATAGAACAAACTAGCTAACACACTACATGTAACCCCATATGTTAATGGAAGGTGATGATATGGCAGACCCTCTGATACAGTTGCAGGTAATTTCACACAGATGTAACAATCGGTGGCATCCATAGTTCTCACATATTCAGACAATAACTTCGAAAATGAATTTTTAGAATAGTCACTTATGCAATTATCTTGACGGAGGACGGAGGCCCAGGTATTAAAGCTTAATTTACCCTCGGGTACTGGGACCCCCGCCTAGCCGTTTTAAATTTCACTCTCATAACACCCTTCACTGCACACTCAGCTAAATACCTGCTCCGCTGTAATCAGGCGTCGAAGCACACCCGGGAAACGCTAGGTGTCACTGGGTGGGCCCGATGATGAAGCATGCCACCAACTAGGTTGGTGGGTGAGGGCTTTTTGAACACACTCACCAGGTGTTCTCACTCCATGACAAAACATACATGAGTCTCTTTATTTATTTATTTTCTTAATTATGAGCTAGTCTTCTTTTGATTAAAATCATATATAATCTCGGGGATAAGGACTAGCTATCTGGTCCTCTCTCTCTCTCTTGATTACGCAACAACAATTGTATTAACTTTTCGTAAAACCTGTACTATCCTAAATGTTCCATTAGGCTTTTTCAATCCCATTATAGGTGAATTACATGGACTGCTTATTATTTCTTTCAAAATTCCCTGTTCAATCATTTTGTTTATCACTGGAGTTATTCCTTCAATTATTTCTGCTGTCAATTTATACTGAGGAATATGTGGGTAGCTCACTCCTTCTTTTACAGAAACTTTCACAGAATCCACACCTTTCATTAATCCAATATCCTCTCCTGTGAAATCCCTCACCTTTTCCTTGACTGTCTCTTTTAATTTACCAGGTATCTTTTCTTTGTCAAATACAGGAAACATGCTATTTTGTTCTGAATCTATCAGTGACATGGTCATTTTATACAATCTATCTTCATCTGGAGTTTGGAGTTCAATGCCATCTGGTGAACAGTAAGTGGCACAGTTCATCGTGCACAGTATGTCCGTTCCAAGAAGGTTACCAGGACTACTGTTACACACCACAAATCGATGCATATCTTTGAAATTACCAATTTCAACCTCAACTGGTTCTGTCAGGGATGTTTTAATCTGCCTATTCGCTATGCCTACTACTTGGATGAAGTCTCCTGAGAGAAGAAGATTATGAACTTCTACTGATCTAACAGTAGAACGGGTAGCACCTGTGTCCATTAGGAAAGTCACATTTACACCATTCACCTTTCCATTCCCAAAAGGACCAGATTGATCTACCCCTAGAGTTGCGCCAAGTACGCACTCTTCTCCCTCTCCTAGGCACTGTCAGTAGCTTTCATCTGACTCATTCTCATCTTCCTTCAGCCAATACTGTGGACTCATATTCCCTCTAGGTGAACTTGTTACCTGTTCTCCTCCGAAGAATCCTGTCTCTGCACTGTATTTCTGTAGATTTACACTGTGTGGATGTGGTGGTTGTGGCACCTGACTCTGTAGGGTAACTACCTGTCGCTGTGGCGATGACTGCTGATTTACCTCATTCTGCACCTGTGGAGTCAATGATGTATTTTCGGGATTAATTCTTGGTGGCAACTTACACTCGTTCTTCCAATCTCCTAACCTGCCGCAATTGTGACATTGAAACCTTTTCTTCGCCTCTTCTAAATTACCCATTCCTTTTCCTTTATTTAGGTTCCCTTTCATGTTCACTTGACCTCCATCATGGCTTTTGTTCTCTAATTGAGCTTACTTGATGTTCAGCCACTTTCACTTGTGCCCACATGGCTTTCTCTTTAAGCTTTCTTTGGCGTAACCTCAATCTCATCAATACAATATTTTGCATGCCTCAACACTTCGTTGACAGAGCATGACTGCCAACCCATCAAGTTATGCTTGATCATATCCCCTATCTCTGGTCTTAATCCAAAAACAAAGCGATACACAAAATGACTCATGTCCTTTTCGCTCAACTCCTCATATCCACTGTACTGCTTAAATACAACAATCTTTCATAAAATGAATGTACTGATTCTTTGGGTTCTTGCAATGTTTTGTCAATCTTTACCCAATCTGTTTCTTTTGGAGGGATTTATTCCTCAAGAATATTATTACCTGTTCATAGTTCCGCATTACCTCAGGTCCTGGAGCACCTGTTTTAACATCTCTTGGATACTCTGCTTTTGGCCAATTCACAGTAATCTTACATTCAGACCATAAATCTGCTGGTACTACTATGTAAACAACAACTCCAAATCTTCCCATAACACTTTTGAGACCTTTACAAATCGATCCACTTGTCGGTACCATTCCACTGGTTTCTCTCGTAACCTAGGGAAATCCTTTGTAAATGATAATATATCCTGTCTAGTCCAGGTGACATGCACACACCCTCCTCTTGGTATTTCTCTCATAGGAAATTCATTCGCTACAGGCTCTTTTTCTCTAACTGGAAACGCTAATTATGTTTAGTCATTGATTTCTTCCCTTTTCTTTGTCCAATTATTCTTCCACTGTTCCACATCTCCCCACTTCCTCAACACCACAATTAATTATTTTATCGGGGTTAATCTTCCGGCAGTATTCATATTGTCAATATCTTTTTCAGTAAAATCTACTCTGTAAGGCTTTTGTAATATTTTAGTCTTTGCAAAGTCTTTATTAAGTGTGATTTGCCAATCCTTCTAGTCGGTCATGCAGATTTTTAGCTCTCCATGTAATGCTTTTACACATGAATATTAATTCATCATCTTGGTATGCTTTTAACCTATCTGTTCCAATTGTTCCAATTATTAATTCTTCCATGTCGATTTTTAATCTGACCACATCTAACACTTTAGGTTCTTGATACTTTAACATTTTAAGCCAATCACTTAATTCCTTTTCTGTCGGACCTACACAAGTTTGTGATAAATCAATTTTCTCTATACTTCTTTCAGGTGTTGCTGAATCTGACTCCGCACCCGCCGGAAACTCATATGGCAGACTTTGATTAAAGGTCAAATCAGGCGGCGTCATCTGCCTAGTATGCCTAACTTCAGATAAATCTGGACAAACCTTTTCTCTTACTTTTTGTAAACTTTGATTCAAATGAATAGTTAATGATGGTTCTTTTATTTTCTGATTTTTGAACATTGGAATCACAGGACCTATTGTTACTGGGACAGTCACAGCTTCTATATTTTTAGTGAGTTCCTGTATCTTTTCAGTCAATCCATTAGTAGATTGCACATATTCAGACGTACTTGGATTTCCTTCAAATCTCCTCTCCGTTCTATCCATACTACCTCTAATTTCACAATATTGTCTTGGAGTACCAGTAAGTCTGGTTTCCTTTAATGGGGTATTAGAATCATATCTCAATTCCTCTCTCTCTGTACTGTCTTTACTCTCAGAAAATCGTTTTGGTGTACCAGTAAATCTGGTCTCCATTGGTGGGGCATTTGAAGTCACTGCTACAGGACTCGGTTGATATAGAGGGGGTCTTCTATTTAATATCTCCTCCAGTACTTCATCCTCTGTCTCACAATCCTCATAACTCTTTCTCTCTGGTTCCACATTATTCCTCTTTTCCGTACACTTCCGTCCTACCATTTCATCAACTGTTCTTACTGGATACATTACATCACACATATCAGCATTTCTCCATCTCCGCATTCTACTCTCATGAGTCGTTCCCCATAAACCTCGCAATCTACTTCTAGGTCCTCTGAACTCCTCAAATCTTTCTCGCTCCAATTCATGCATCTCATCTTCCCACTCGGTCAATGCCTCAAATTGAGTTGGTCTACGTCTCGGTTCAAGCTTAGTCATTTTCTCTCTCAGATTTCCTAATACAGCAGTACTAAAAGAACCAACTTCTGGAAATGTCAACACTCCATCATTCTTAGTGTATCTAGCCCAATTCTCTAACCATATACAGGTATGATATACATATTCAAACAGGCGTTATAGATGGAGGAAGCAATTTTCCATCTCTTGTCACTATTTCCTTATCCTTCTTAAACACGTTCTCCAATTTCTTAAACCATGTAGGTTTTTCTCGTTCTTCTCCATAATAGAACTACATTTTTCGATCGCTTCCTGACTTTCAAACAACTCTTCCACAAACTGTTTCGCTGCACCAACCTATCACAGCGTGGTTCACACTAATGCACCAATCAGAACAGAATATATTCCAATCGTTTTCAGCAAATGCTTACACAGCTTTTGCTAGCGCACCGATCAGTGCTTCATCCGTTCTAGTCACGTGGACCAATCCCAGCGTGACACCTCTAACGTCAGCCCTGCTCTGGCTTCTGCCGCTTTGGCTGACCCCTCCTTTACAAGATTTATCAACACACTATATTTACACCTTTATGTACTAAAATCGATTAGTAACCACATAAAACATTTCCATTTGTCAGTTTTGCTAAAATCAAAGTGATAGTTTCCTCAAACTCACAAGTAATATATATTCATAATTTATAATTCATATTGACGAAATATATCTGACTTTGAAGTTAATGTATGTAGTTCAGAGGTACAATGAATTAATCTGCATGTGGATTAAATACAATTTATTTCTCATGACTGCATACCCACTTTTTGATCACTTAAACGTTTTTGAAGTAAAAATATAATATGTGGTGCCTTATAAATACACATTAACACAGAAGAATTGTATAAATACTTTCACTGAACTCGGACCACTTCTCTTTCTGTACCTACATAGTGACCCAGGTCCACGAGTTCTGAGGGCTCACCCCTTTTTTGAACTCCTGGTCATCATGGACGCCTCCTACTACAAAGAACAAGTTGATGCCCACACGCTGGACATCAACACATATGCACCGCTACAAACGGACCCCACCAACGAGTTCGTATCTATCCTGATTAAAATCATTAACCAGGCCTTTGATAATGGAACGATCACTGATCGAGTAAGACGTTATCTGGCACCCAACAATCCTAAACCACCTGTCCTCTACATGTTGCCAAAGGTGCACAAGCACCCCACGAGACCACCTGTACGACCTATCGTCTCCACCAAAGGAAGTATTCATGAAGCCATCGGCAAGTTCTTGGATAGATACCTGCAGCCATTTGTTTTGAATACTAGATCACATGTTCGAGATACCACTGATTTCTTGATTAAACTGAGACAAGCTACAGATCTGTTGAATAACCAAGAGTTGGTACTGTGTACAGTGGACGTCTGTTCCCTGTACACGTCAATACCACACGATTTAGGGATCGTAGCTGTGGAGCAAGAGCTCTCGAACTCGAATCTGGACACAGACATGCAAGTTCTGCTCATGGAATTGATGATATTCACGCTATATCATAGTTATTTCACGGTATTTGACAAATGGTTTCATCAACTCTGCGGGACCTCCATGGGAAATTGTGCAGCGCCGTCGTACGCAAATATATTCATGAAGTCGTTTGAAGAATCGCATATATTGAATCAACCACCATGGCAATCTTTTGGAAAGCTCTACTTGAGATTCATTGATGACATTTTCATTCTATGGGCAGGTACTCAGAATGCCCTTATCAATTTTCTGAAATCCTGGAATGAGGTTAATGATCGAGTTCAGTTCACTTGGAGCCTTGACAGACAACGTATACATTTTTTAGATGTGGAGATCACGAGACAAGCTGGAAAAGTGACCACGACTATATTTCGAAAACCCACTGATCGCAATTCAATTCTACACTATCGGAGTTTTCATCGATTTGGGTTGAAACAAAACTTGCCTTTTTCGCAGTTGTTTCGTGTCAAACGCGTTGTATCATCAGACAATGAGTGTAAACAAGAAATGTCTAACATGCTGGAGAAATTCAAAGCTCGAGGTTACCCTCAACAGACACTAGACAAGGCAGTCGCCCGTTGTGAGAAGACTAAGAGAGAGGATCTGCTACGAGTCAAAGTCAAAACTGAAAATACCCGGATGGTGGTAGTCTCCAAGTACACGGTCATCAGTAATCAGTTCAGAAACATTATCACCAAACATTGGTCCTTACTTAGCCTGGAGCCTGATTTTCAGGGAGCATTTTCACAACCACCCTTGTTTGCCTATACCAGGGAACGCAACCTAAAAGAGATCTTAACCAAACCCAGAGAGCAGCTCAAACCAGAAGTGTTCAAAGGCCTTAGACCATGCTACAATTGTAGCAATTGTAACAATTGCATACAAGGGAATTGTGGTAAATAAATAAATAATACCTCTATTTTTGAATGGATAAATGAATAACAGATAGCTCAATAAATAAGAGTCAAGATTCGAGGTAGTAGGAGTTTTGCAGGTTTATTACAGCATAAAGGACAGGAACAGGACAACCTGCACAGGAATAGGATGGCAGGGCCCGGCAGCTGCCGGGGCTGGATCTGGGATGAGCGCGCTAGCATTTAATAACAATACACAAGCATATATAGTAAAACAGTTGCATTACAGTACATATGACAGGCGGAGCAGTGGGTGGAGCAAAGGGTGTGACGCGTAGTAGTCGCGAAAGATAAGGGTGAAAGTAGGTGTAACAAGAGGCGTATACATAGACATGTGATGTAAACGTAACAGAATATGTCATAAATGGGGCGGAAACATGGAGGGGGCTACCTAAGGAGCCGGGACCTCTAACCTGATGGTGCGCGCAAACTGGCAATGACGTGTTACTAGGAGAAGCTGGGGGCTACGAACTCTGTGCTAGGAGCAGAGACTGAAGTCTGGAGAGTCAGGGCGACATGTACCTAAACAGTATCTAGTATCTGATGTTTAGAGAACATGTTGATATAAACTAGAAGTCAGGAGGGGAAAGGCTAACTGGATTCTAAGACTGGTGCATGCATTATTCTACATGTAGTGCGTGATGAAGAATATTAAATGACCATTAAATGCAGTATTTCTCTTACATGGAGACGTAAAGGCTAGACAATGACGGAAACTATTGATGCGGTTCAGTAGCTTAGGAATGCAGAGAAGGAGGGCTGGACTGATAACTAGAATCATAACATACTCTTGGCAGACTCAGAGGCAGAGCCAGGCTGAACCAGGCACTGTGAGGCAGGAAGTAAGTGAAGGGTCAAGGATACAGGTGGGGGCTGTATCGCTCCTCAGCGAGGGCTTCAGGAGACAGGAGCTGAATCTGGTGTCCGGGCCCTTTTGAGGCCTAGAAACGGGGACTTTATAATGAAATAACGTGCACACTGAGAAACGTGGCAACGTAGCTTTACATAGGCCTGATATTCGTAGTATTCACGAGAACTGGAAATAGACATACTAGAGATGGACACAACTGTAATTGCGTCATTAATCGAACATGGGGAATACATATGCATATTAATCATGCACAGATAACATATGATGGAGGACGCGTAGGGACACAGAACATGGCAAAATTTACTTTTCCACATTCCCTCCTTGTCACTACGTTTCCATCAGGAAACATCAATATTCATGATACCATCTATCATTTCATACAGTATCATTTGCTCGTCTCGAATTTTCTTGGAACGGGATTTAGAACGGAACTTGGGACTAGGAATACAAGAGGTAGCACAAATGCCGCAAATCGCAGGGCCACATTGTATACAGAGGCAGCAACTGAATATGATCGCTACTGTAATACCTAGAAAGGACAATACTTTCCATCCCCAAGCGGAAATTATATTCCAGAACCAACCGGACCATGTCCAGGTGCCTGGGTCTTGGTGTAACAGATGGGCAATTTTATGGAGTCTGGTTATAGCTGAATAAACAGACGGCGCGTTATTTGGAATGAAAATGCAGCAACTAGATCCGATGACTCTACAGGCCCCGCCCCTATCGGCCAGTATGACGTTAAGGACGAGACGATTCTGGAGCACGACAAATCTCATAGCAGATTGCTCTTCGGTTAAGTTACCTAGAGCAGAGGCAGTCTCATTTACTACAGCTTCAAGGGTTCTGGTTAACCTACGGATTAGCTTACTGTTCTGGATAGGGCCTATAAAAAAGAAGAAACCTCTATTGAAATCTGTATACTGTTCTAGAGCAGTTTCAGTATAATCGACAATTGGGGACTCAATCTCCCTTCTATGTCTAAGGTGTACTAGATGTGTGTTTCTATGATAATCAGATGGGGCTAGGAAAACTGGTGGCAGTAGGAAGGCAATGTAACAGGTTCCCTCCCAATCGAGGGGCAGACGAACATATGCGGTTTGACCACAAATAAAATAAGAATGACGTGAAGCTTTGAAAATAGATTTCCCACTGTCACTATACTTGACAATAGTAGTACAATCACTATGGCCTACATGTACGGAACCATTATTTCGGACACATAATTCACCTTTGACTGGTAGTACTGAAATAGCAGGTAAGTCTGGAGTAGAATCAGACTGAACATTCAGGACCATGAAATTCGAAGAATAATTTCCTAAATTGTAAACTTCGTTTTCTAGATCTAACCCTGTTCTGTGGGGAAGACCTTGCTTGTCTGGAAAACATGTACTGTTAAGGAAAGACATATCTGTTGAGGATGACGTTAACGTGGACCATGCTCCACACGAACCATTATGTGAAAATGGATAAGGAAAGAGTGGCAGAACTCCCTTCGGTGTCTGGAAAGGGGGGAGTCGACCACACACCCAACAATTAGTGGCATTGCTGGTCTGGTGTGAATAATGTAACATGCGGATAAAAGAATTGTTACGCATAGCGAGGCGATAAGAGAGTTCATGAGGAGGCAGATCACTAAACGTGTGCTCTACTGTAACATTAGAAGACTTATTTACATGAGAAACTGGAAAATACAAGTAAAATGCATAACTGGTGCAGGAAATCATAATGCTGAGAAATAATATGAAACTTAGAAAAATGATACATCGGATTGAGTTTTGACTAACTCTCTCACTATGGGGGCCTATTTTATACATGTCAGAAACCGGTCTAACCGTTTCACCTAGGGGAGGACTTAGACAATCAAACTGGCTGACTTATTTTACTAGACCTTAACTTTTTCTTATACTCCTGTTGCGGAGTTGTCTCTAACAGGGAGGGTGCAGTAACATTGTCTTTTGCGGGACAGTCCTTAGGAATAGTACTTTGGCAGTCCTTTAAATGATCTGAAATGTTCTTTGAAACGGGCTTCAATCCATAAAACTTTTTGATATGCGAAAGATGCACCCAGCCTTTGCGTCCCTCCAACTTCACGGCTGTACGGGTGGCCAGGAGGACCTGTCGGGGCTCCTTCCAGCGAGGCTCCAGCGGACTTGAACGATCAAAATTTCGCACTAGGACCATGGATCCGGGAACGATTTCATGCGGTGCCACCTCGGTATTGTCTGGAAATGCGGCGGCAACCTGTGAACGACAAGAGTTGAGGGCAGACATCAAGGAAGCTAGGTAATCTGTCAGCATATTACTTGAAACATCGGTAATACTTCGAGGTCTAGGAGTACCCCACATGTTAGGGGGGCGGCCGAAAACGACCTCATACGGGGACAGACCTGATCTGGAATGTGCGACCATGCGCATATAGAACAGGGCGACCGGCAGAGCTACTAGCCAGTCCACACCTTTCTCTTGACATACTTTGGCAATGCGAATTTTCAGGGTCTGATTATGTCTTTCTACGAGACCGGCTGCTTCAGGATGGCGTACACAATGGAACTTCCACTGGTACCCTAACAACAGGGAAACATGTTTCATCAACTCAGATGAGAATGGCTGGCCGTTGTCAGAATATACGACTCTAGGGAGTCCGTAACGGGGGAAGAACTCACGAACCAACTGCTTGGCAGTAGTCGTGGCTGTGTAATCTGGAACTGGATATGCCTCCGTCCACCTGGACAAAGCGCATACAACTACGAGGACATACTTGAAACCTCGACATCGCTCCATCTGAATGTAATCCATCTGGAGGACTTCAAAAGGGTGGTCAGGGGGCTGGAATCCACCTTGTTCCACCGGAACACTTTTACCTGGATTAAACTGACAACATATCATACAGGTACGGACTTTCTGCTTGGCTGCAGCTCGTAAATGCTTGTTGAACCAAATGTTCTGGATACTGTCTAACATAGCTTTTTCTCCTAAATGTGCTGGACTATGTGCGGTATTAATAATGACTTGAACCATAGAGTCGGGGAGAAACCATGTGGCTCTACCCTTCGTTAACCATCCTTGATCTGTCTGGACCCCTCCTTGTTCGGACCATTTCTTGATTTCATCGGGAGTAGCATGTAACTGGATATCTATGACATCTTGAGTAGGGTCCTTAACTGTCATACATGTAGTCAGATCTGGAGTGTGTGTCGGTGTCTTATTAACTGGAATGTCTGGAGTCTGAGCTGTAAGCTTGGCTGTGCGATCTGCTAGATCATTACCCTGGGAAATAATGTCAGTAACTTTCGTATGTGCTTTGCACTTCATGATAGCAATGGATGTCGGTAAGTGTATTGCATCTAACAGAGCTTGAATAAGGAGACCATGCTGAATCTTGGTTCCATGAGAAGTCATGAAACCTCTCTCCTGCCAGAGCACTCCGAAGTCGTGTACAACTCCAAATGCGTAGCGTGAATCTGTGTAAACATTAACTTTCAGGTTCTTGGCGTGTATGCAGGCTTGAGTCAGAGCAACTAGCTCCGCCGCTTGAGCAGACAGGGTGTCAATACGGTGTGTCTCTATAACTTCAGTGTCAGTAGTCACTGCATATGCGGCGACTAGTTCTCCTGTACTTGTTCTCATGCATGAACCATCCACATAAAGTGTCAGGTCGGGATCTGGTAATGGAATATCTGTCAGATCTTGTCTTGGCTTAGTCATAATATTAACTACTTCCACACAGTCGTGTGTGGCAGGATTCAAAGTAACTGATGGTAACAATGTAGCAGGGTTTAGGACGTTGCAGCGTCTGATTTCTATGTGTGGCTGGAACAGTGTCAATTCATAACCTGTTAAACGTGCAATTGTCAAGTGCTGAGTCTGTGTTCGGTTTAAAAGAACTTCCACAGAGTGTGGGACTTGTACTGTCAAGGAATGTCCTAAGACTATGGAATCACTTTGTCTGATAGCTAGTGCTGTGGCTGCAACTGACTTGAGGCATGCAGGCAGAGCCTGGGCTACAGGATCTAATGTGCTCGAAAAATAAGCACAAGGCTTGTATTGTCCTGCTTGATCTTGTGTGAGAACAGATAATGCTGTACCTTCACGTTCAGTGACGAAAAGTGTAAAAGGCTTACTGTAGTTCGGTGTAGCTAGGACTGGAGCTTGGCATAGGGCTTTCTTTAATTCATTAAAACTAAGTGTATGTTCAGATGTCCAAGGGAGAACAGTCGATACGGCTGCCTCCTGTGTTGTTAACTGTATCAGTGGCTTGGCTAGGAATGAATACTGAGGAATCCATTGTCTGCAATAAGAAGTAAGGCCGATAAAAGCACGTACCTCCTTCTGGGTCTTTGGCTGAGGAAGACTCGCTATTAACTGGATACGGTCTGGTGTCAACTGCCTACCCCTCTTGGACAGTAAGTGGCCTAAGTAGATCACTTGCTGGACACAGAATTGAAGCTTAGACGGGGACACCTTGTGCCCCATCTCGGCAAGGAAATACAAGACTGTAAGGGATGCTTGCTCGCAAGCACGTTCAGAACGGGCTGTGATCAGGAGATCATCGACATACTGGAGCAGGGCAGTGTCAGTTGGCATGTGAATGTTGTCTAGTTGTCTCTTAAGTGCTTGACTGTAAATACTAGGACTTTCTGTGAAACCTTGAGGAGCGCGTGTGAACATATAGCTCCTTCCATTTAAACAAAATCCGAAAAGGAACTGGCTGTCTGGATGAATGGGGACACTAAAAAATGCGTTCTTGAGGTCTATGACTGTAAAAAATGAGGCTTCGGAATCAATGGCTGTCAATAGGGAAGAGATATCTGGGACAACTGGGTACTGGGGAATAATGCATTTATTAAGTTCTCGAAGGTCAATCACTAATCGATATACTGGAGGTGCATTTGGATCAGTACGTTTCATGACTGGAATGATCGGAGAATTACATACATTGGAGTCAGTTTCCACAATTACTCCTTGAGCCATGAGCTCGTCAATAATTTTGGATAAGGCTGCTACAGCCTCAGGTGGCAATCTGTACTGTCTGATTCGTGGTAACACTACACCTGGTTTAAGAGTCACACGATGGGGTGTGATTTGCATATAACCAACATCAGTTGGACCTTGTGCCCATAGATGCTGCGGGACATTGGACAATCTCGGATCAAAATCTCGTAATACATAGTGACCCTTGAAGTCACGTAGGAACAATCGTATTCCCTCTGGGGAACAGCAAATAACTGCACCTAACTCTTTCAGTGTTTTAATGCCTAATAGATTTTCTGGACATGACTTAGTAAGTAACAGATCAGTAGTGCGGGACAGTGGACCTACTTCTAGGATCACTGGCTTTGAAATTTCATTTACAATAGGTTTTCCTGAAAATCCAAGGGAAACATTTCTAGAGCCTGAGAGCGGAGCCCCTGGAACTTCGGCGTGACTAATGGTGGTCCTACTTGCCCCTGTATCAATCAGAAACTTTCTGTCTTTCCCTAATACTTGACTATGAACATAGGGACCTTCTTGATCTACAGGTATCTCGATGAGAGGCAAGCCTACCTCCCTCTCTAGGCTGTTTCATGAATATGGCTGATACTCTGGATACTCGGACTGTGCATACTGGTACATCTGCTGTGTAACATGCTGTGTTGCAGCAATAGGCTGCGGTACAGTAACTGTCTGTTGTGCATTCTGTGGCTGAGAAGTCTGTGAAACTTGCTCTTGTCTAGGCGGACGTGGTCTTTCTTTAGTCTTACCGGTAGCTATATTGTGTTTCAGAACTGCACACTCGTTTATAAAATGACCTGGCTGTTTACAATAATTGCAGTTCCCTTTAACGGGAGCTGCAGGATGACTGGCTTGATTTGGACCCCTCTTCTGACTGTCTTGAGGAACAGATTGTGCAACTAGTACTTTCATTTTCGTGTCTTTCATACGTTTTCTCTCGTGTTCTTGCTCTTCTCTGATTCTATTCTGGTGGTATTGAAGCATCTGTAACATCTGGGACGGGGTACTAGCTTGCCAGGTACTTTCGACTTTCAAAACTCGATTCTTAATTTGTGGACTTGAATTCTCGACTAGTTTAGTAACAAAAAGATGAGGGTATGACTCGCTACTTGTCTTGAGGCCACTGTTGATGCTAAAACATTTCTCAAATCTAGAATAAAAATCACTAGTGTCTTCGTCTTGTTTCTGTTTACATGCTGAGATTGCATCCCAGTCTTCCTTTTTAGTTGCTAATAGTCTGGGCAAAACTTGTATTAACAGTTCAGGTAATTCTTTACATTTATCTCCAAGACCGGTACCTGGTACTCGTGCCTTATCTTCAGCTTCTAGAACTGCCCAATCGATCTTTTTCTCTCCCACCTCCCATTCTTTTTCCTTGAGTTTCTCATATACCCCTGCGGGCAACAGGACCTTTAACATTTTAATAATATCTGGATACGTGTATTCTCCCATACGGAGCATGTCTTTTAATTCCCGGTGGAACCCTGCTGGATCTTTATCATGACAGGGAATTAATTTTTTCATCTCTAAGAGTTCCATCTTTGTGATAGGGGTGTAAACAAACACTCGTTGCATTTCACCACCCTCTGTCTTAACTGGATGCACTTCTCGTAACGGATTCTGTCTGTCTATGTAAAAGGGTTTACTTTCTGGGGGTGAGACATGAACAAAATGCGGGTTCAAAAACATACTATATTTGTGGCGCTGTTCTAGAATGACACTAATTAAATCGGTACCTAAACCTTTCCATCTATACTGGAGTAACTCGTTCAGGACATCGTGTAACGGACCTGGATCAGAATGTTGACCCTCATACAATGTAATGAGGTGCTGGATCATATACATACCCACCAGTCGCTGCTCGGCTGGGGGCAATTTCAGAAACATTTGTGCCACTATTTCGTCTGGAAAAGTGGTAGAATCAGTAATCCATCGGACTGCTGATCGGACTAGTTCTTGTTCATGCATAGTACTTAACTCGCTATAACCGATTCGTGATTTCAGAATATGGTCGGTGGCTTGAAATACTTGTTCTAGAGAACCTTGTTCTGGTGTTGGACGATGGAAAGTTGACTTGTGTTCTAGGCGTAAATGGCGATCTGGAAATCTAGATTTTCCTACATACGCTATTCTAGTGGGATTCTCGTCCTCTACCTCTTCAGTAGAAGAGTCATTTTCTTTCTCGCTTACTTGTGCTGCTTTACGTTGTTCATGTAACCTTAGTATTTCCTTACGAATTTTCTTGTACATACTCTCTATACTACTGATAGTCTTGTGCTTACCCTCGGCTATATTCTCACTCCACTTTGTCAGGGTTCTCATTTCGGCGTGATCTTTGGTCGGGTAATCTTGTTCTCTTATTAGACAATTAATCAGAAACTTTAATATCATGAGCTGGATCTCAACTTTCCTTTGAGACATGACTTCACTAATACTTTCTGGATCATCCCCTGTACGGATGAAACGATATATTCTGTCTAGATCTTCCTTCATATTCGTTAAAGTGACCAAGTACTCGGACACCTGCCTAACACGCACGGAAAATATAACCATACTATCCTCGCCTGGAACTGGATCATAACAGCATTCAGTAAGAGCTCGCCTGATTTCTGCAATGGACTGATATTTAGGCGTACGCTGTAACGCACGTTCATGTAACTCGACTGCTCCTGGACGTCTATTTGGCGGCGGGGTCTGAGGAGGACCTCCTCCTGCGGCCCCTAGACTGGAACCATCGACTGACATTCTTCGTACTAGCGCGGCGGGAAATTGTAATGTAGGCTGGACCTGGGGTACCGTAGCAGGTACTGCAAGGGGTGCCCCGGTGTCTGGAGGAGCAGGAAGTGCCTGATTTACAGGGACTGGCGGAGCGGGATTTGCATATTCTGGGACTGTGTCGTCCAAATAGGACGAAATGAAAATATCAGCTGCGGTCGGTTTGTGACGTAGCTTGAGCGGAACTAATGGTGGCGGGAAATTACTGGATGCCTCCGGGGTCGCTTTTGGCAAGCCCTCGGCAAGAAGAGGATACATACCCTTAATAAGGGCATGCCTCTGTCTGTCTGACTGTTCGGTTTTGACTCGTTCACCAATCTCGATTAATTCCCTTTCTTGGGCTCGTTCTAAGGATTCTCTACTTAATTCTGACTTTCTGATTTCTTTTTCGGTTCTTTTATGAGATTCTTTGCGCCATAACTCGATGGCATCTTTCTGTGACTGTCTGGCTTTCTTTTTCCATAATGCTTCTTCTACTCTCATGATGCACTCGGCATCCCACGTACCTGATACGGGCCATCTATACTTTTCTTCTAACTCCTTGGTATACTCTACCCATAAATCTAGATATAATATGGCGCTTATGCCATGCTTCTGATACATAAAATGACCTGGACTGTCCCTAGGCGGGACAGGAACTGCTTCTTCTAGCAGACCCTTTCTAGTTTTTAACTGACGTAATCTCGAAAAGAGGGACATTGCAAACTTGAATCTGAACACAATACAATACACGAGGAACAATAACAATTGAGAAAACAATTCAGGCATACCACGACATTGAAAATACATTGAATAACATTATGAAGCAACAGTTCGGACAGAATACTACCTGGAACACTGAGAACAGAAACACATGAATTTCTCGAGAACGGAACAGACTAGACTTACTGGATGCGCTGCTGAAACAGCACGGAACATACCGGTCCCATAAAGGGACGCATCAAGACCCGTATCCACCTAGGTGAACACTTCGTTTCAGATCTGCGTACCCAGACCCATCGGACCAGAGACAATTTAGATTGACCCTGTCTAGATACTACCCCAGCAACGGTACTCACCGGGCAGCAAGAACGGAAGGCCTTGGACTGGACTGGACTGCTTCGACGCCGGACGGACGCGAACTTCGGACTTCTGTTACGGGTGGGCCTCCGGATACCTCGGACCTTGGACTCTCGGCTTGGGCTCTGGTCGGGACTCGCCGCGTTCCTCCACCGTCTCGTCTGTATGCTGGACCGCCTCCTCCGTCTCCTCCGTGGGCCTGAGGGATACTTAAAGCAGAAATATCTGCCGGTGCGCAGAAGAGTTCCGTCACGACTGCAGAGGGTCAGGGGGCCGGCGTGGCTTCACCGACGCGTGGGGAAAGGGCAAGTCACTGTTCGGGCGCCATTATGTGGTAAATAAATAAATAATACCTCTATTTTTGAATGGATAAATGAATAACAGATAGCTCAATAAATAAGAGTCAAGATTCGAGGTAGTAGGAGTTTTGCAGGTTTATTACAGCATAAAGGACAGGAACAGGACAACCTGCACAGGAATAGGATGGCAGGGCCCGGCAGCTGCCGGGGCTGGATCTGGGATGAGCGCGCTAGCATTTAATAACAATACACAAGCATATATAGTAAAACAGTTGCATTACAGTACATATGACAGGCGGAGCAGTGGGTGGAGCAAAGGGTGTGACGCGTAGTAGTCGCGAAAGATAAGGGTGAAAGTAGGTGTAACAAGAGGCGTATACATAGACATGTGATGTAAACGTAACAGAATATGTCATAAATGGGGCGGAAACATGGAGGGGGCTACCTAAGGAGCCGGGACCTCTAACCTGATGGTGCGCGCAAACTGGCAATGACGTGTTACTAGGAGAAGCTGGGGGCTACGAACTCTGTGCTAGGAGCAGAGACTGAAGTCTGGAGAGTCAGGGCGACATGTACCTAAACAGTATCTAGTATCTGATGTTTAGAGAACATGTTGATATAAACTAGAAGTCAGGAGGGGAAAGGCTAACTGGATTCTAAGACTGGTGCATGCATTATTCTACATGTAGTGCGTGATGAAGAATATTAAATGACCATTAAATGCAGTATTTCTAGACGTAAAGGCTAGACAATGACGGAAACTATTGATGCGGTTCAGTAGCTTAGGAATGCAGAGAAGGAGGGCTGGACTGATAACTAGAATCATAACATACTCTTGGCAGACTCAGAGGCAGAGCCAGGCTGAACCGGGCACTGTGAGGCAGGAAGTAAGTGAAGGGTCAAGGATACAGGTGGGGGCTGTATCGCTCCTCAGCGAGGGCTTCAGGAGACAGGAGCTGAATCTGGTGTCCGGGCCCTTTTGAGGCCTAGAAACGGGGACTTTATAATGAAATAACGTGCACACTGAGAAACGTGGCAACGTAGCTTTACATAGGCCTGATATTCGTAGTATTCACGAGAACTGGAAATAGACATACTAGAGATGGACACAACTGTAATTGCGTCATTAATCGAACATGGGGAATACATATGCATATTAATCATGCACAGATAACATATGATGGAGGACGCGTAGGGACACAGAACATGGCAAAATTTACTTTTCCACTTTTGTCACCAATCATCCCATGAAGGGTCATCCAATCAGACTGCGAGTTAATGCCACCTGTAATTCTGCCAACGTTATTTATTTGGTGAAGTGTCCCTGTGGGAAATGTTATGTTGGTCACACTGAGAGGAAAATATGTGTGCGGTTATTGGAGCACAAAAGCAACATAAGAACTGGGAACATCAAATCGACAGTTGCTGCACATTTTCTTGAACATAACCACACAGTAGTCCAATTAAAATATTTGGTATTGGAGCAAGTGACACCAACCCACAACAATAAAAATACTTTACTAAAAAGAGAGAACTTCTGGATCCGCTTCCTGGCGACGATGCAGCCGCACGGACTCAATGACAGGATGGAATTCCTGTGTTACCTATAGACTTTGTGCTAACTGTAATGTTTGTTTGATACTCGTGATATTCCTGTCATGTATTTACTGATTCACCATGTTGCATTCATCATCAGTATTCCGTTTATGCAGTTTTTTACAGATCGCTACCGGCACATCACCATTTATGTTTTATTCTGTTCACTATGTTTCGTAGTTGGAACATTTTCACCAAGTTTTCATTAGACATGCCTTGTCTAAGATGGCGCTTGGTTTTCACCTTTTCGTGGTCCTTCGTTTATGTTTAGTTAACACGCAGCGCGTCTACTAACCTCCCCCACACACTGGCGGCTATTCTCTTCGAGCCGGTTACCGAATGAGGGACTCCGTATAGATTGATAAATGTAAATACCTCTACCGAGGACCGCTCAACTTTAGTAACGCATAGGCACGTTTAACAGCAGCGTTTAATGCGCACTTACGTTTTTGTAGGTTCTTGTGACCTGGTTTCTACTCTGATGTGATCATCCACGTGAGTTGCACCTATATTGGTTTAGCGTGTGTCCAGCATGTTGATCACTGTTGCGTCGATTTATGAGCACATTGGTTAGGCGATTTTTATTGTGCAGCGTAAAATGTTTTATTTTTCCTCTGGTAAACTGCTCAACGCTATTAACACACTCACACTGCCCGAACTTGTGAATAGATTTCCCCCATTTAGTTTAATTCACATTGTTGCTTTTCAAGCAAGATAGCATGTTTTTCACTAGCACTGGTTCATTTAACTGCACATCATGGTGTTCTTTCGAACTGTTTAGTGACATAGTGATGCTTTCTTTATGTTGTAGAGCATTCCCCTGAAGAAGGGCTACTGATTAGCCCGAAATGCATTGGGATCGTTAATTTTGGATGATACATGTTGGAACTCGTTTGTGGAACTATATTTCAAACGTCCATGAAGTACTCACTCATGAAACCAATGAGTTTTGATTAAAAACGTGGAAATTCTCAACCTTGCTGATTTCATTTCATGATGAGCTGTGCATAAACATTAAGACTTTTTAGTCATTTGAGCGCTGTGCACCGGGGAGCCTTCCTCCAAGTTGGGGGAGCTTTGTAGTTGCCTCTCCATTTTCACAGGACACTATATTAAACAAAGTTTATGTCAATTCATTCTCTAGTGCCTAAATGTACTAAAAGGTGCACGGACATTCATGCTGTACAGTACCCGAGGGCCTTTTTAATGGTAATTGAATCAAAGCAGTGTTTTGCTTTCTTTTGTGCCATGCGTACGCCTGCTCAAAATGTTAGTAAATAGTCCCTATAGGCCTTGTCCATTTCAGTGGTGCTTTGGTTTTAGCAATTGGCACTTCATCAAAATAGAAGAGTTTGTTGCAGTTTGAGTAAATTGCACTAGATTCAATATCTGAGAATGGGGTAATGTCCATTTGGGTAACGCATTTGTTTTAGCCACTGGTAGTTGGTTAAAAAAGAGCTGGTTGTCACTGTTTCTGAGTAAATTGCATTGGATTCAAACTTGGAAAATGACAAAATGCCCATTTTGAATGCCATCTTGGTTTTATTGACTTCTTTGAGAAGTAAGTATGTTTCTTTGTTTTATCTTAACTGCTAACCTATGTTTTAATTCTCTGTTTCCGAGTCTTGAAGTTTCATTTAATTTATTGATCGGTTTATTCAAAATTGGTTTACACAGAAATATTTGTCTGCATTTTGTCTTGGCATTCACAGTATATTGGTAGATGCTTCCCAAAAGACTGTATAACCAGATGTAGTTTAAAATCACCATTGTTAAATTCTGGGATGGTACTCCAAGCAAAACTGCATACTTGAGGTACATACAGAGCTGGATTTGGTAAGAACTTACTTGTTGAACCCATAAATTTGAGGTCAAGGTGTGGCTGCCGAAAGTGGGTGGAGTAACGAGGAGCAGAGCTTGAATTACAGAGTCTGACAGTCAATTTATAAATTAATTTTAAAAGTCTGCTGCAAAATAATTGGCAGCAAACACATATGTAACAGTAATCTGTTCTAGATTACATAACTGGTCACAAGAGACTACATTTTAAAATAGTGTTCAGGGTTAAGAAACCTGCTGCAGAGATCAGTGTCTGCCCAGCAATTTGAGGGGATTGTAATAGGGGCAAGCTAACTCCAGTGGTTAAGACCGTTTTGACTCATAAAGTAGCATAGAGGGTTAATGTGCCTCCTGCAAAGCAATTTGTATATCATGCAGATCACAGATTTGTTTTTTATTGATTGGTAAGTCCTTTAATGATTTAGACACTGAGATAATTTGGTTACTTCCAGTTCATAAGTTGCAGGTCTTCTAATACAGCATGGTGATCTATTTACCAGCATCAAGGAGATGCATGCACACTGTAAGCCACAGGTTTAGATCCTTATTATTTTTTTCTCAATCTGTTGTTATTCTAAGATTGCAAAGAGTAGTACAGACAACCACAATCACTGCATTAGATTTTATATCCTGACTTTTTTTTTCTCCCGACCATTCACTCGTAACATATAATGTCCACAAGTATGGATGATAGCTGATACCTAAACCTTATATGTTATAACCCTCATTTTCTTATATCACATTTCATGTACATTTTTTTTATATAAGTGTATGATTTATTGTGCCTCGGTGTGTGGTGTAAAACTTTGTGACACCCTACACAGGTATGAGTAGCACTATAAAAGAATTAAATTAAAATATAGTAGGTGCCATTTACATCAACATTTGTGTAATCACTCATAGAGACAGATAAGTCTTGCATTCTTACACTGCAAGCACATCTCTTACATAGGGAGTTGAGCAAGGTTAAAAACCTGCCTCCATATCATAGTTTCTTCTAAGTACTTGTCAAGTGATAACATCCTGAATGTCTTTGTTTTCTTTCATTCCATTGATGGCTAGGTGTTGGGCTCCAGATAGCTTGCATCCAATATTGTACTCAAATGAAAGGAGGGCTGATAGCCCTTTAACTCAGGGCTTTGTTTTGGGCCCAGCTGCAAGCTTAAATAAGAGATCCCCTACCAACTGCACGTTGCTGCTCAAATGGAATAAATACAGTGTGAGGGCTATGCTTAATTGTAACCTGTGCATGAGAACCCCGTTGTAGTGGTGCAGCACACATGGAATCCTGAGAACGCATTGGCACGAGGGAACCCAGGAGTCTTTGCCTGCATTGCGCATTCTTGGAGCAAACAATTGTACTATTACGGGGGCATTGCAGGAACCCCCTTTGCAAGCGAACAACACTTACTGTGACATCCGGAGCAAAAATCCATCCCCAGCACAATTGGTATCGAGTGTGCGTGGATTCAAATGAAGGGAGTGTCCCAATTTTCTTAATCTGTAGGTTCCGCTCATTAACAGGAAGTGGTTTTTATTGGGTGGATAGTTTCACAAGGCAGTGGGAGAAACTGTGTGTATGTTGAAACACTAATCTTCCATTGTTATAGGAAGTAACTCCTGGAAATGGTTTAATAGAATATTAAAAGAGCTGCATGCCAACTTTTCTACTGTATTGCAAAATTTGAGAAATTGCTGATGTTTGGGGTCTTAAATGCAGAAAAAAACATAATGGATGTAGACACAGAACTGGGCAGGTGAGGTATGGTTGTTTATTTGGACATTCAATTATTTTTCTGTTAGTTGAAACAACGCATCTAAAGAAAGAGTTAAACAAGTCAAAATTTGTGGTGTACATGTATTGCAAAAATCCACACGTGAATCTTGTGTCTACTGACAAAGGGGGGCTCAAAGCACCAAGAAACTGACAAAAGGAGAATATGCTAGAAATGTGGAAGTATGAAACATACGACTGAAGCAAGTAGTTGTCCAGCTTCCAAAGTCAGATTTTACAAATGTAAAAAATTGGGGAATTTCTCTTTGAGTATGTAAACTGGTTGGTAAGACCAATGTGAAAGGTATGTTTGACCTTGTGGATGAACGATGGGTGGTGGAAACAATACACACTTCAAACCGAGATGATGATGATATTGAAGTGCTAGTAGTATGTAGGGCAAACTCACAAAAATTAAATGAATGTAATGTAACAGGTGGAACATATCGTCCTCCAATGTGTACTGTCAAACATGAATGGCAAGGAAGTGCAGGTATAGGCTGCTTCGTGTTCACCATTCACCTTGATAGATAAATCAATATGGGAAAGCTTACATAAGTGTGATTTATGCCCCACTGATGTGGAACCTGAAGTGTATTGGGAGGTATACTGTTTAGTCATAAGTTATTTCACAGAAGATCTTGAGTTCTGTGTTAGAAAAGCAATGGGCAAGATTTTTGTGGAGAAGGAACAGCGTTCTTTGGGAGTGATATTAGATCCCAATCACACAGATCAAGAGTTGCTTGCTGTGCAGAATGATGTGATCAGATGGAGCTCTTTATTACCAGATTTCCTTGCTGTAAAAGTGAGGTGTTTGAAGAAATGTTAGCATAAGATAATATTGGATAATGGTGTTTTGCCCAAGGTGCATAAAGTCTTGAATGTTCTGCTTTCTTTATGAGAGCAGTTAATAGAAAAATTGAATTTGTGGAGTGATAATGGTATGATTAAGCCCATTCAAGCTTCTGAATGACTATGGTATTGGCCAAGAAAGCTAATGGCAAGCTATGCATGTGTGTTGATCTCTGAGATCTTAATGAGAGTATATAGGTAGATTGGTAACCTCTTCCCAGCATCGATGAGATGTTAGTGAATGTGAGAGGTGCCAGATGTTTCACTACTTTGGGCTTAACTAGTGCCTCCCATCAGGTGCGGTTACACCCAGAGTCCAGACATCTGACGTCCTTTGTAACATCTGAAGGGGCATACCAGTTTGTTTGCATTCCATTTGTCCTGGCTTCTGCACAGCTGTTTTTGAAAGAATCATGCATGGCATATTGCAAGGTTTGTCTAATGTGATGGTCTTCCAACACAATGTTTTTGCTTGGGGTGTAACAAGGAACAGCATGATGATATATTAGTGAATGTGTTGGAAAGATTAGAACAAGTTGGTCTTACCATAGGATTGATTACATGTAAATTTGGTGTGGAGGATGTGCAGTATTTGACATATAAATTTGTCAAACCCAAATTCAGCTTGGTGGAGGCCATAGAGAAAGCACCTTCACCTCAATGACGCTGTCCCAGGTCAGCCAATACAGGCCTGATTCTGGTCCCCAAGATAAAAAGAGCCAGAAAGGGGGGATATGGCTTCTCATATCGAGTGGCCAAACTGTGGAATTCCCTCCCCATGCTGATCAGACTACAACCGAACAGGACTCTTTTTAGAAAACTAATAAAGACATGGCTTTTCCCCTAAACTCTCAGATTAATCAGCGTAAGCCTCGGTATCTATTCACCTCAGCACTAAAACGCCTCTGCAATCGTGCGCTTTACAAGACAATCAGTCAGTCTGTCAGTCAAGACAAGTAACAGTTACATTTGTTTTTGGGTTTAGCTAAGTATTTCTCCAACTTTGTGGATCAATCTTCCATTGTTATAGGAAGTGAGTCCTGGAAATGGTTTAATTAAATGTTAAAAGAGCTGCATGCCAACTTTTCTACTGTATTGCACAATTTGAGAAAGTGCTAAAGTTTGGGGCATTAAATGCAGTAAAAACATAATGGATGTAGACACAGAACTGGGCATGTCAGGTATGGTATTTTTATTTACCCATTCAATTATTTTTCTGTCAGTTGAAACAAAGCATCTAAAGGTTCATGTATTGCCTACTTTGATGAGAAAGGGAGTAAAGTTTCAATGGGTTCCATCCTGGCAACAGGCATTTGAAACTGTAAAAGACTCCATTGTCAAAGCTATGGTCTTAAGACCAACCCCAGTGACGAAACCAACATTGTAACTGATGCAAGCAATTAGGTGCTAGGTGCTCAACGCACATTAAAAGGAGCGGAGAGTCCAGACTCCACCATTAAAAAGGAGAGTTTAACTTGCTGGTACAGTGAGCCATACTTTGGGACCTTTGTGAGGGGTATGAAATTTGAGTTGCGCGCTGATCGTAAACCATTGACATATTTGTCACCTGGGGTTCATCCTAGACTTCTCTCTGTTAATGACCCAACAAGTCAACAACGTCTCTTCATCCTGCTTTAACACCCACCGCATTCTTCGCAAAATCTACAGATGGATCCCAACCGGAACCAGAAGAACAGTCACTCAGGCCCTCGTCACCAGCAACTGGACTTCGACAACGCCCTCTATGCGGGAACCACTGCCAAACTCCAGAAGAGACTCCAACGCATACAGAATGCCTCTGCACGCCTCATCCTTGACATCCACAGCCACATCATCGCCCACCTGAGGAACCTACACTGGCACCCCATCAACAAGAGGATCACCTTCAAGCTCCTCACCCATGCTCACAAAGCACTCCACGACGCCGGACCAGCATACCTCAACAAGCGACTCACCTTCTACACCCCCAGCCGCCAGCTCCGCTCCGCTGACCTTGCCCTCGCCACCATCCCACGCATCCACTGAACAACCACCGACGGCAGATCCTTCTCCCACCTCGCCACCAAGACATGGATCACCCTCCCCATCTACCTTTAACAGACCCAGGACCTGCTGACCTTCAGGAGACTCCTCAAGACCTGGCTGTTCGGTCAGTAGCTGCTCCCCACCCCACCCCCCACAGCACCTTGAGACCCTCACGGGTGAGTAGCGCGCTTTACAAATGTTTGATTGATTGATTTGTTTCCTACAACAGGAGCTAGTAGAGCTATTCCGCATATTGCTAAATGGTTGTCCAGTCTTCAAGAATTTACATTTTCTATCAAGTATGTACAAGGTACAAAGTATATCAATGCTGATTGTTCTCAAGATTACCAGTGAGCTATTATTCTTTTGATGAGGATGATGAGTGGATGGTGGTGGAAATACCTGAGTTATGCACGTGTTGCATTAGTGAAGAGAAATGAAGAAATGCAATTTTGGAGAATAACGAATTGCAGATGTTGATGAAGTCTTTGCCATGTAAAAGAGGTTGGAAAATTACAGAGAAATCGGATTCATTCAAAAATGGGTGGGAAGAACATTCTGTGGTAAATGGAATCTTGAGGAGTAACAGGCTGGTTGTACTGAGAAACTTGCACCTGGTGATTCTGGTGGGCATGTCAGCTATGAAAAGGAAAGCCTGTGTTTGTTTTTGGTGGATAGACAAATTGAGAGATTTTTCCGTGATTGTATACCTTATACTTGTACAAGTCATAATCATTGCAGGATAAAACCATAAGTCAAATTGCATTTCCTGAAAGAGCATGGGAAATGGTAGCCGTTGAGATATGAGACCAATCTGATTGCTTAGGAATCAATTATAGATTTGCCATTCTAATGATGGACTACTATTCAAAGTGCTCTGAGCTAACATTTATGAGGGAAGTAAAGTCTTCCAATGAGGTTTCTTTTTGTGAAGATGTTTTTAGAAGGGAAGGTTGTCCTGGTGTTATTTTTTCGGACAATGGGCCACAGTTTTTTTCCGAGAAGTTTGAATAATTTCTGAAGACATGGGGGCTCGAACATTTTAGGACTGCAGTGTACCATCCCTGTGAAAATAGATTGGTTGAGTATTTTAACCGTAGGTTGGGGGGAAATGTTCAATTGCCAGTATGTGGAAATTTGTGTTTGAAGAAGCAAGTAAAAAACATGTTATGAAACTATAAAACCGCGCTGCACTCCATTATTGAGGAAATCCCTTTCTTTTTGTTAAAAGGAAGAGCATCATGTACTGTGGCAGTGCCAATTTGGATGGAAAGGACAAATCACAGAGGGTTAACAGTGACATTTTGGATGAAAGAGTGAGGAAATATCAAAGTCAGTTTCTACTATGACACAATTCATAGTAGAAGGAAGAGAAGGGTTAGACAGTTTGAGAAAGGAATGTATGTAAGAGTATGTCTGCAGGTGTGGGTACAAAGGCCTTTTCCAAATTGGCAATTCCCAAAGAAGTCCATGATGCGAAAGGTAATATAGTGAGTCTTTCTGATGGAAAATGGTGGAATGTGAGAATAATCACGTATGTAATGGAGTGGAACAACATGAAGGGACTGGAACTGGAGTTCCATTAAGAAATGAGACAGATAAGAGAGCATTTCCCTGGGTAAGATTGAGACTCAAGAAACTAGACGATTATGAGTGTACTTGACTTCTCTTATCTGTTATTGGTCATTCTCAAAACTTTCTTAGTTGCTGGAAATCTTTTGTGATTTAATTTGTATATAGATTTATGTTCTTTGCAGTGTTTTTTGGTTTATGGGAAAGCTGGATGTGTTATATTCTTGTGATATGATTTTCATTATTGCTCTTGCTTCTCCTTAGAATGTTCGAATGTTGAGGGAGAAAGTTCTGGAAAGGAAGGGAAAAGGGAAGCAACAGTTGGTAGAGATGTGGCTGCCTGCCAGGGGTCTTTACTTGTGTCTTCATAAACTGGATCTGTTCTACCATGTTCCTGTCACCGTCTCAATACTTTACTTCCTATGTATGCCAAAACTGGAGGTGCTATGAAATGGGTTGAATGCACGTATCCAATGCCATTTAATTTACTGAACATTCTGTAGCATCTGATTCATTTTTTTCAGCTGTCTCAATGAACTTCTACATCTGTTATGTCTTTGACCTCTATTGTTTAATCTGATTCACAGCACACATTTGGAGGACAACCTTATCTAACCTTTGAGGCGGTTTCACTAGTGCCTTATGACCGAAATCTTATTAACAAAAGTATGCTGTCAGATGAACAGGTGAGTGACCATTTGCACATAAAACTCTTTCTAATCAATATTGCGTGGTAGCTAGTAAAAGGTTAGTTGCGCACACATAACGTATACAAGCAAGGCATGGCTTTCTCAAGAAACAAGTCAATGTCAGTTATATTGGAGACAAACTCGTTCCCAAAACAGTGTGGCATTTTGAACGGGTTTGGTCTCTGGATTGATAATTAGACCAATTTTGATTAAAAAGACAGATGCCCAGAGTTTAGTGGCAGTAGGGTACATTATACTGCTACCTGGGAAACCTACACTTCTGCTATTGCAAGTCAGGTTATATGAACACTATGGACTTATTGAATCACTTGTCAACTGTGTCTGCACCACATATTGCTTATTTATCACTTGCTGTTCCACCAAATGACTGTCTGTTAACTACACAGCATGAATGCTCTCTTTTCAACATCTCCACAATATCTACGAGTCTTGAAAAGCGTTCATTTCTACCATTATCAAAGAATCCCAAATTGTATTACAAACATTTGCATCAAAAACCAGGAACAATGTCGGCACACCACTTTATTCAAATAAAATATCCAAAAAAATCAGTGAATTCATTCAACTTCTCCTCCACCTACTGTTTCTCCTTGTGTATGGACCAACCGTGTGACCTTCAAACAAACAGAACGTCCGACCTTCAAACTAACAGAAATGGAAGGGGAAATGAGTCTGGGGAAAAAATTCAAAGAATCAAACTTGCCAAGTGAACTATGCATGCAGCAACTCCTTCCAACTCTAAGGGCATGATTACGAGTTTAGATGCTATTCATCACACTTGATAAATAATGATAACACGGCTACGCTGTTTAACGGGTGTGATAAATAACACCTGTTATAAGTTTTAGGGGAATAACATGCTGATGTCGGTGTTTAATGTGCAAAATTCTGCATGGTGCCTAAATACCATATGACTTTCCCACATTTAATTTGACCTGCCAAAATTTAACGACAGTTAAGGTATTTAACACATCCAATATTTATTGCACTTCAAATATTTATCGGATGCGTTAAATACAGAAAAACCCGTGATTCCACACCATGCATAAACTGAGATTTGTGCATGGGTAAGAATGAACCGACCCACTTGTAATCAGGCCCTAAGTGGTGACATCATAAATCTAGGAAATACATGCCTCACAAAAAGTACAGTTTCTATCCACTAAAGATGCCACTCTTACGTCCCTTTTATAGAAATTGAAAACGGACATTCAATTCTTGAAGAGCACCTGGTGAGCAGACAGAGACGTAGGAGCCAGGCGACTGCAGGGACATTATAAACTCAATCTCCTTCATTAAGTTCAGTGATCCCAGGAAAAGCATTATTACCATTTTAGCAGATGACATCCAAGAAGAACTCTACATCATCACTATGGATGAAGGCATGCAAGCTGCCCTTACTTGATCTCTCTGCAGCACACAATTTCATAGATCAAACTATTTTCATGAAATTGTTAAAATAATAGGCTGGGTGTCCGACACTGTCTTAAAATAGTTCCACTCCTTCCTTAATGACTGAAAGGTTGTAGATTTGAAAGCCTGTATCAACCACTGGCAAGGTGGTATGAAAAGTACAACAGAGTTCCCTGGTATCACAACCACAGTAAGCTCTAATGTTCATGCAAGCACAGGGTCAATACAAGGATCTTTCAAATGCAGCCAAACAATGGCACAATTCTCATCCACTTGAAGAAAAACTCAACAAGCTAGTCAAATATCACAAACTGGTTTGTCCACGTATAGCAAAGGATGAAAGAGTCCTTCCTCTGCTTTTTTTTGTTTAGAAAGCTTTATTGAGAGAAACATACCATGTAAAACATCAGTACAGAATCATTAGCAATAAGAGTAAAAACAAGTTGAAATAAACAATTTGGTGGTGAAATCAGGAAATTTCCCAAAATGGGAATTAATTAAATATACTCAGAGAAAATGCATTTTTAAAAGGTTTTGTAAAGAAGGGAAGGAGGGAGAAGAAAGAGAGAGGGGTGGGGGAAAGAAAGAAAAAGAGAAAGAGAATGCAAACATTATATAAACTGTATATTAACAATATATAAGCAAAAATTAAGGTGTACGTTTGGAAAGAAAATCAGTTAGAGGCAACCGTAACAAATCCCTTTTTATCAAAAGGGGAGTGGTTGTAGCAAAGGCATGATCAAGTCTATGGTGATGACAAATCAAATTCCACCAAGCATTATAAGAAATTTGTGAAGTGTCCTTCCAGTTCGTAGTAATTACCTGCAAGGAAATAGCTAAAAACATATCTATAAAATTACGCACATTGCTTGAAACGTTCCAAACGGGGGAAGAACCAACAAGGAAGACATGAATAATATCAAAGGTGTGGGTAAAACCTAAAATATCGTTTAATTTAGACCAAATTTGTTGCCAAAGGATTTTGACTATCGGACAATGGAAAAACATATGAGGAAGATCACTATTTGCATGAGGACAGGACCAACACTGACTGGACTCCAAGGATTTGAATTTAAACAAAGCCGATGGGTTCAGGAATAAACGATTATAAAAAAAATATAAAGTCTGTGTGGTACTGGCAGAGCGAGAGGCGGTATGAATTTTGGACCAAATGGAATCCCAGACAGGGATGGAAAAGTCTTGTGATAAATCTTTTTTCCGTGCAAGTTCAGGTTTGGATTTGGGGCAATCTGAGGTGGAACGGGAAAGGATTTTATAAATGACAGCAGCTTTGAGAGGGGTAGAGAAATCTGGTGGAGAGGAATCTGATGGAACAGAATCTGGTAGGGAATTGTGGTGTGATAGGAGGGTGGTAAGAGCTGGTTTGAGAGCTGAGTATTGGGAAGAATACTTATTCGTTAGATTGAAGTTGGACTGAATAACGGAGAAGTCTAACAAGGAATCACCAGTGAAGAGCGAATCCGCATATATTATGCCTTTATCGATCCACTCCTTCCAAAAGAGGGCTTTAGTATTGATTTTAAGGGATGGGTTATACCATAACGGAGTGAGAGAGTGAAAGCGTGATTGTGAGAGGAAGGAGCGAAATACAGAGTGCGAGCGCCCTAGAGTGTTTGAAAATGGGAGAAAGAAGTCTCTTGGGAGGTTGAGACAAACGAGTAGCAGTAAGCAATGAAAAAGGTGAGAGCTGAGCCATTTCAATGGCACTCCAGGCTGTGACAAGGAGAGGAGAGGAATCTGATAAAAAGGGCCATATTTGCTTTAGGGTAAAGGAGGAGTGGAAACAGATAAGATTGGGAAAGTTAACCCCTCCCAGATTTTTTGGTTGTTGGAGACGAGATATAGAAATCCTGGATTTGTAATTATTCCATAGAAACCGAATAAGAATACGATTAATGAGCTTAAAGAAATATGCGGGAAGAGAAATGGGAAGCGTAGACAAGTAATAGTTAATAATAGGAAGGAGCATCATTTAGATTGTTGCCAGTCTCCCCCACCATGATAAGAATAATGGAGACCAACGGTCAATAAGAGCCGAGAGCTTGGCGAGGATGTCTTTATGATTAATACTAACAGTATCTTTAATGTTATTCGCATAAAGAATACCCAAACATTTAATATGCCGTGGATTCCATTCAAAACCAGTACCCTGAAACATGTGAGAAAGGCAAAATTTATTAAGGGGCAAAACTTCAGATTTATCGATATTCAACTTATATCCAGAGACTGTAGAGTATTCACGGAGTAGGGAGAAGAGAGCAGGTAGAGAAGTAGTGGGTTTAGAGATATAAAGTAAAATGTCATCAACGTAAGCAGTGAATTTAATATCAATGTTCTTATGTACAAAACCAGAGTATGAAGTGGAACGACGTATTTTTTCAAGAAAAGCTTCTAAGGCTAAAATAAAAAGAAGAGGGGATAGGGGACAGTCCTGTCTAGTACCTCTATGGAGTGGAAAATAAGAAGATTGAGCACCATTGACCCAAATGAAGGTAGAGGGAGCAGAGTAAAATAAAAGGATTAGTTTAATGATATGAGGACTAAAACCATGCCAACGGAGGGCCCCGAACATAAAATCCCAACTAACCCTATTAAAAGCCTTTTCAGCGTCAAGGGTAATAGCCGCGAGAGGGGAAGACTTTTTAGAGGCAAGGTGAATGATGTTTAAAAGAGTCCGAGAATTATCAGTGATGGATCTACCCTTAACAAAACCGGATTGATAGACATTGACTAAGTCAGGAATAAGAACATTGATCCGGGAGGATAAAATGTTTGCGATCATTTTGCAATCAGTATTGATCAGGGAAATGGGCCGGTAATTTTTACACAGTGATGGATCTTTATCTTTATTAGGAAGTAAACATAACATAACTTGTGAAAAAGAACCTTTGGATTCTCCCATGGACAGGAAATTAGTAATTAAGGAGGAGAGATGTGAAATTAGAACATGCTTGAAATGAAAATAGAAACAGACAGTGAAGCAATCAGGGCCCGGGGATTTATCCTTAGGTAAAAGAGTAATGGCCAAAGAATCTCTTTGTCAGAAATTGGGACATCAAGCGAGGAGAAATCAAGATCAGAGATCGAAGATTTGGGAATGGACTGAAAAAACGAATGAATTTGGGAAGAAGACGGGGTAGATTCAGGAGTATACAAGGAAGAATAATACTGAACAAAACAATCAAGGATCTTATCAGAAGAATGACGACCCCCATTAACATCAGTTATGACTACAATTTTGGATTTTTGTTTCTTAATTTTAAGATAGTTAGCAAGAGATTTGCCAGCTTTATTGCACCCACCATACATTTTGGAATTGAATTTAAGGAGGTTGTTACAAGCTGCATCAGAAGAATACTTATTAAATTGAATTATGGCTTTAACGAGAGAGGAAAGAGCGTCAGCAGAATTAGAGGTGTAAAAAAGATGTTCTAATTCCTTAATTTGTTTGAGAATGAGGGAGGATTTAGAGAGGGCTTGTTTTCTTTTTGCGAGAAACGAAATCAATAATATACCCCCGCTGCATTAAAAGCATCCCAGACAAAGTAAAATTGAGAACAAGAGTTAAGGTTGTTATGGAAAAATTCCTCCATAAAAAGATTAAATTGTTCCGTAAATTGAGGGTCTAAAAGAAGGGAGTTGTTAAAGCGCCAACGACGGGAACTGGGTGTGGGAAAGGGCAGGTCAATATCAAGGATAATGGGAGCATGATCTGAGATGAGGATAGAGCCTATTTCTGCATTAGTCATAAATTGTAGAGTGTGTTGGGTAAGGAAAATGTAGTCTATGCGGGAGTGTGATGCGTGTACGGGAGAAAAAAAGGAAAATTCCAGAGTATCAGGATGGGACTATCTCCAAGAGTCTACGAGGCCTCTTGAAGATATAGCTTTGAAAAAGGACTTTTGCATCTTATTAGGGATAAATCTAGACTGGGACTTGCGATCCAAAAAAGGATCCATCAGTTGATTGCAATCGCCACCCACAATTAAATCAACCAATGCATGCGAGGAGAGAAGCAAAGAGAAATCGTTCCAGAAGGATACATCCACACCTGTAGGGCCATAAATACTGCAAAAGGATAAATCAGTATTATTAACCTGTACATCCAAGAACAACCATCTTCCATTAGTATCTGAGTACTCATTCTTTAACAGGATAGATAACAACTTGTGAAACTAAATAATAACACCATTTTTGTTGCCAACTGAGGGGGAGCCGAAAATATCACCCACCCATTGCTTGCGTAGAGAAGACAACTCTTTCAAGGAAAGGTGAGTCTCTTGCAACATAGCAACTTGACATTTCAACCTAGCTAAATGAGAGAGGACTCTTTGTTTCTTAACCGGATTACGGAGTCCTTTAACATTCCGGGAAATGACACGAAGACCAATCATCTCTGGAAGTCAAGGGAGAGTAGGCCAGAAGATAGGAGAAAAGAAGTAAAGCCTGATAAAGATACACAAGAGAAAAAATCTAGAAAAGAAATAAGAAGGATGAATTTGAAAGATGACAGCAAATAAAGCTGTGGGAACAAAAACCACCACTAGAGGAAAGAGCGAATTGTGAAAAGGTTGAAGATACAAAAAGGATATAAAATGTGAATAACAAAAGAGGTAAGATGTACTAAAGAGTGATATAAAAATAGGTGAATGAACGTGAAGGAAGAGAAAAGAGAAAGAGAGGAGATGGTGAATAGTTGGGGAGAAATTGAGACAGGAGAGGAGAAGTGGGAGACTAAAGCTCCCAAAAGATAAAATGAGAAAAAAGAGATGGCAGAAAGCCGAGTGGCTTTAGCCATAGAAACCATGAACAAGAAAAACGATGCAGTGGGGGAGGGAGCAACGAAGGACAAGACAGCCGAACCGACCAACGAGGGAAGAGAGGAAAAAATTAATGTGATCACAACAACGTCAATTACATATAAAAGAGGGAAAAAAATTGAATACCAAAAGTGACCAAAGAAGACTAATGAAGGGCACTTACCAAACAAATGGGAGGGAAGGGCAGCTTATCGAAAGTAGCATACAAACATCAGGGCTGCACAGAAAATGGATTGGACAACAAGAACCACAAGCTTAGGATCTATTCGACAAAGAAGAGAAAAAAAAATACAAAAACAGAATTACCACAAGGGACAAAATACCGAATAAGATAAGACCACAAACATGAGCAAATAAAAATTAGGGTTTGCTGAACTCCATGGACTCCTCCTTGTGAGTGTGGATGAACTTCCGAAGATCCGCCGGATCATCAAAACTATAAGTTTTTTCTTTGTAAGTCACTTTGAAAAAGCAGGGATGGATAAGGCCATATCGAGCGTTCATAGATCTGAGGGTGGGCCTTAAGTCCAGAAACTCCTTCCGTCACGCAGCAGTTGGTCGAGAGACATCCTGAGTGAAAAATACCTTATGACCAAACCAAAGCAGTTGTTTATGTTGTTTAGCAGATTGTAGAACAGTCATGAGGTTGGAATAAAGGAGGAAATAGGCAATAATGCCTCTGGGCTTTGAAGTGGAGGAAGAGATCTTTGGTCCAAGACGACGAGCCCTTTGAATATTGACTTCTAAGTGCTTGGGGATGCCAGTAATAGGAAGGACTTGCGATTTCAAAAACTTGATGATATCAGACCCTTCTGAATTCTCCGGAACACCATAAATGCGCAGGTTGTTGCGTTGGTTCCGATTTTCCAAATCCTCAGAGGTTTTCTTTAACTGATCGATCTCTTTGGGAAGACAGGCCACTCTGTCTACAACGTCTTGAGCATCACTGACTTTCTGCTCCACATCAGTTAATCTCTTATCTAAACTGGACCATTTATCGTCAAGTCTCTGGAGAGTAGTAGAAGTATCGGTCATGAAAGGGCGTATGAGGCATAGTTCCTCCATAATATCCTCCAATGTGACAGGGAGAGGAGACTTTGATGGCGAAGGGGGATCTTTTTTAAGGCGTTTACCAGCAGCGACAGAGTCTTTTCGTGTAGCAGAAGGAACGCCGTGAACCTTAGAATTGTGTGCTGACTCCATTTTAAATGCGACACCAATGGGATCAATAATGGCAAGAAATAGAGTCAAAAGAGATCCACAAGCAAGTGAGGCGACAACGGAATAGCTCAGAAGGTAGCAGCCGTCAAAATGAAGAGCCAATAAAGTGGTTCAAGAATGAAGCTGAAAGTCAAATGAATATATGTCCAAACAATAAGAAAAAAAAAATTATGTATCAGTACCTCTACTAATCTAGAGGAAAATTAAGAGCACTTGGAAAAATATACATTAGAAGATGAGGTCTGTGACGCAGGTGTGCAGCTGAAATAGTTGAAGAGCACACTTTAAAGAAACCTCATGGAGGAAGAAGGCTCAGCAGATGAAAAGACCAAATTTCCATTAGGAATGGCAATGAAAAGGCATGCCATGAGGAGAAGCAGCGACAAGGAGCAGAAAAAAGAAAGAAAAAGGAAAAAAAAACGCTGTGTGAGGAGAAGAAAAAAAATAAATGGCGGCCGTCATCCTTTGTAAAGCCAACCATCGAAATTTCAGGTAAAAACCGGCATGTTGTGCCTTACAAGAATACCCAGTTGAGCAGGGGAGCTTCTGACAGAGGAATCTGCCGTTTGTGTGGAGAAAAGCCTCCGAAATCGAAGCCCTTCTTTAGCGAGCGCTCCTCGTCATCCCGGAGCTCGTCAGGGAGCGGCCATCTTGTTTCGCCGCGTCGCGCGTCCCCTCCTTCCTCTGCTTTAATGGAGCTAAAAGTGACATACGAGTGTGGAGTGTGGACTACACCTACATGAATAGGGCATAAAGTGCTTCCCAGAAGGGAACATACTGGGTCTTCTTTTCGATGGAGCCCTCACCTACGCTCCCTAGAACTGCACATTGGAAAATGTGTGTACTACCCATGCAAGGGAAGACATCCTACTCCTTTAAACCCAGTACCAAGAGTACCAAGAGGCTGTAACCAGACCCTTGTTCATGGCATGACTTCAATACTGCAACATGTACAGCTACAATATTCTAGATAATGCAGCTTTAATGCAACTTTAAAGTGGTTAATTTAGCATCTTCATTGTCACGTTTCACCAGGTAAATGTTTAACTTTAGATGAGTACAGCTACAACATTCTGACTAATGCAGTTTTTATGCAGATTCCCAGAGGAGCTCAAAACCTCACAGTAAGACACTGAATCAGCCTCCTGTCCTCACTACTTTGATGCTTCACGAAAGCATATAGTATAATAAACAGTATGACACCTATAAAAGTAGAAAGAGCAATTAGATGTACTTTTCATGTATTGTTAGTCACTTGCCTCTCTTTCAAACTTAAAGGAATGATTGAGGTAAAAACTGTCTTAAAGTGAAAACACATTAAAACTGATGACGTCGCTTTGGTTACCACATTTGAAATACGGCCCTTTCGGTGTCAAATAGTAAACAAAATGTGCTGCTTATATATTTTTTTAAAGGATAATGGTTTTCTATTTTAAGGCTTTTATTCGACTTTAGCTATAGTAAGCATCCTAAAGAAAATAATTACCTCACTTCTGAAATACAAGTTAACGTTCTAAGGATGTCACAAATTATACTGCATACGTTCCACTCCAGTAGTATTTAATATCGATCCATGGGTGTGTAAAAGAGAGTGGCATGCAGAAATTAATATCATAGGGCCAGATGTAGGTCGGCAAATACCGGTCGTAACGGCCGATTTCGGCCGTTACCGACCGGTATTTGCTAATGGAGATGTAAGGGCCTTAAAATATACAGAATCGGTATATTTACCGATTCGGTAAATTTACCGATTCTTTAAAATACCGAATCGGTAAATTTATCGAATCGGTAAATACAGATATAGGTGGCACTGATTCGTTATTTACCTTGTAATACTATTGCATGGTAAATAACTAATTCTAGTGTACATGCACATCTGTGCATGTACACCTGTGCCATGTAACACACATACATGCCCTTAGCACAAGGGCCAGCCAGGTTCAGGGGTGCAGGGGCACAAGCCAGAAACAGGGGTGCAGCAGGGTGTCAAAGTGACACCCTGTCCCCCTTGTCAAATCGGTAATTTTACCAATTCTGTAATTACCGAATCGGTATTTGCCATTGATTCCTATGGGCTTCAAGGCCCATAGGAATCAATGACAAATACAGATTCCGTAATTACAGAATCGGTAAATACCGAATCCTACTGATTCGGTATTTGTTGCAGAATAATTACCTACATTAGATTTACCGATTCATGAATACCAAATCGGTAAAATTCGTTATTTATGAATCGGTAAATCTAATTTACCTACATCGAGCCCATAGTGTACAAAAAGATAATAGTATATTTGAAAAGTCAATTTATCAGCAGATCATTTAACTTGTAGTCTTCTAGGTGAGCTTGTCAGGGCTTTGCATAACACCCCTCAGTGCTGGTATCTTTAGTCTGCATGTCCCTGGAATCAGCCACTAAGGTATGAGCCAATAGCTCCTCAAATATGTGTAGTTGATAATTCAGTTTGTAGATCAAACGTTCATGTGATGCCATTACCATCATGGCTTCTGTCCATGGCAAGTGTGATTTTCAACATTGTCATATGCCCATTTTAGCGACTCCAAACGCTGAATCAAGCAATCTTTTCTTATGCTTGGCGATGCCCACAATTTCTTGTGTATCATTGAAGACTGCAAGTTCCAGGGACGGGCTGCCTTTTAGTACTGTGAAAGATTCCAAACTGAAGTCCAGGAGATGCTTAACTTTGCCAAAGGATATGAATTGTGTTTCTGCCACTAGTGAATGAGCTTGCGGTATACCGACTTGGAGCACGATTCTCGAAGACCTCTGTCATGTTCAAGCAAGAGTTCAGACCATTCTTCCTCAGTGTACGTTTTCTGAATCTTCCACCGCCAGTTATTCAAAAGATATCTTGCAATAGGTTTGGCGTACGGTTCATCAATCAGAACTTCATAAACCCGTGACACTTTATAGCTTCCCCTAGCACTTCTGGTATTTCTGCAGTGTGGAGTAAGTCAAATGAAATGTTTGTTTACCTAATTTACGGATCAATCCGTTTTTAAGGTGTATGAACCACCACTATTGGTTGAAATCAACTTGGAATTGTTTACACAGGTCTTCCAAAGTTTTCAAGGAGCCCTCTAGTATTTGATGTTTTGTATATTTGATACCCTTCTCTAATAAAGTATGCCAGCTACTGGTATGACCTCACATACACAATTCTGAATTGTTCCAGATGTGGGCTTCTAATTGTAGGTGTCTGTTTTCTCTGAAGATGTTGTTCCTGTACGACCATATTTTCACTGAGTGCATTATGACTGGATTTTGCCACATCCTCTTTTTGACATTTGCAGATTATCTGTGGACTACATATAACTTTCTGTAGATTTTTCTTCAGTATAACCCAGTCTGGTAGGTTAGTTGAGAAAGATATAGTGCCTCATGAAAAGTTCCATGTCAGGCACGTACAATTCTACAGACGGTGTCGCATCATATATTTTAGACACTGGCACGCCTCGATTTTCTCTATGCCAGATGTATTCTTTGATTTGGCAGTCTGTGTGTCGCAGTATAGCGTGGGTTACTTTAACCAGTGCTTAACACATAATTAAAATGTGACACAACCACCATCTTTTTTGTATTCTGCACCATAGCAAGAGTTGTAATTTTCCACATTTTGTAAAATCTCTTTTCAATTGTTCCACCAGGATTTCAGATTATCAGTCACCTGGATGTGAATATTGGTGCTCACATGTTTTACTAAGCATTTCATTTTAGGTCGAACCCATTTGAATGGTTGTTCTTGCAGGGCATGTAAAGTAGTGTGTATTGTCAATGGCATCGCCTCACTTTTGGTCCTGTTTATTTTATAACAAGAAACTTGTGAAAATCGGAAATGAACTCTATTAAAGTTGATATGCAAGTGGCAGGTGAGACTCATGTCAACAAAATATTATCTGCTTACATTGGCAGCCTGAGGTCACCTTTTGGAGTATTGATTCCTTTGATAGCTGTAGAGTGGTGGATGATGATGGATACATGCTCTATTGCCATCAGAAGAAGCAAAGACAGTGGATATTCCTATCTCGTGCTCTACTAGTTGCAATTGTCTCAGAAATATAACCATTGCACTTTAAAAAATAACAGTAGGAGCTTGGTACAGTCATTTTGTCATTGCAAAAATGGTAATCCCTAGGCCCAATCTTGACATAGTGTAAAAGAAGTAGTCCCACTCCACTCTACTAAAGACATTCTCACCATGGAGGGAGAGGGCTACTTTTTTTTCTTTGTTGTCCTTAGCTTGCCACAAAAAATCCATTAGTATTTGTGTATAGTTGTGTGATATACGGTCAAGTACTTAAAGGTTTCTATGAACCAGAAATGAGATGACTTTCTTATAGCTATTGGCAAATTAGTCAGGATTTTCACATCATTGCAGATAAGAAATATATGCTTGTAACTTCCACCGCATGTCTTTTCCTATTTTGGAGACCAGTGGAATGTATGCTCTGTTAAATTCGCTATCTAGCTCACCCACCTCGGCTACCTCATCTATGAATGAGGTGATTTGATATTTATACAATTAATAATGGTGAGTGTAGATCATCGATTCAGTACCCTACACTATTAAGTAGAGAGGTTTCAGGACACAGTTAGGGTTTCTTCATTCAATAGTTGAGTTTCTTGAAGGGAGCCTGTGGTTTCACTCTATATAGATATATATATATATATATATATATATATATATAGAGGCATTCTCAGGGGTGTGTGGCTAAGCCAGCTAAGATGGGGGATATGTCTGCCTAGGGCTAGGGGTAATCGCTCGGTCATCGTTGCCCATCCACACCGGTGGGGCCCTGAGATGCTCTAGAAGGGGAGAGAGACTTACCAGCAGTAGCCTGTAGCTGTGTTGCTCAGCGCTGGGGCGAGAAGAGATAGCGGTGTGGCCGATTCCGCTTGCCAAGACTACGGCCCCATCCAACATGACGGATCCCAGACAAAGCTAAGAAGGAGCGGGCCAAGAAGATCAGGATAATGTGTCGGAACTTGACGAGTGGAAAACACCACAGAGGAGGAGCTGGACACAGAGCGTCAATGCTAAGACAAGAGGGGAGGACGATGCAGCCAGATTTGTTTTTCCGAGACCAGATACGGCCCCTAAAATGGCAGTGCCCTGGTAATGCTGACTGCTCCAACGAAAAGAAGATAAACCGAGAAGAGCAGATCAGCACACTTCAATCTGGTAGGCGGAAGTTCACGCCAGAGAGGCGAAACTACGAGAGCCGTCCCCAGAGGGTTGCACTCCAACTCACGGGTGCTGGAACCGATGGACTTTGGGGGCCACGCACACACACAGACTGACACTGGCAAACTGGAGACAAGTCCCAGGAGCGGCCCTTCACCCCAATCAAATGAAGGAGACGAGCTAAAGGTGTCGATCCTAGAGGGTGTTGCCTAGCCCATCCAAGTGACAACACTGTGCCTACCAGGAGCCCGGCACAATCTCAAGGGCTGAGAACCCAAATTAGTCCAAGGTGCAGCAGGGAGACGTCCCATACCCTGTTGAGGTGAGCCTCAGAGGCATAGGACTGGACTAGAGTCTAGCCACATATCACAACAACAGTCAACCAGAGGTAAGCTGCGTTCTCTACCCAAGACCATTCTAGAAGGTGTGGGGTGGGGTCGTAGACCCAGGAGTCAGCCCATAGAGAATAGGAATGAGGGGAAAACACGAATATGGTCCCAGGACAGACAGACTGACCCTCCGCCTCCCCCAAAAAAACAGTACCAATCTGTCACTCTGTTCAGAGTCCAATAAGGACATATATGCCTGCCCCAGAGTGAAAAGAACATCACAAGAGCAGAGGGGCTGTAAGATAACAGTGTACACTTAAAAACAATCCCCCCTTTCACAATCCTGGCATGAGGGAGGATACATAAATTGGTAGCAGTAAGGCCATAACTGACAATTCAGCTAATTCAACCACAGAGGGGCTGGTGACAGTCTTTCTCAGCCCTTCCATCCCCCTCCCCCCCCACCCCACCTGGAAGACCACCATATACACCAGACCAACTAGGAGATGTGGCTCAGGCAAAAGATAATCACCCAACTGAGCAGGTGAACACAGCAAAGTCACACAAAACTAACCAACGACATGCCAGGACGCCAGAGCATTGTAATACACATACTCAATTGAAAGCTCACGGGGTGGAACTAAACTACAGAGGGACCCACCCTAATTAAGCATCTTCGTCCAGCACAAACAGTGGATAAAATGCCAAGGAAACTCCCCATGGGACCCAAATATCAGTGTGGATCGGTCATAATAAAAAGGTGGAACACCTATAGCTCACTAGAAAACCACGCTTGATAAGTCCCCCACATCCACAGGACTAAACATAGGGTGACTGCGATCTAATGGGTGACCACAAACGCCAGCCCCCACGAGACACCCCTCTCCAACAGCAAAGGACCTCCACACTAACGGGGAATCTTCAACCACAGCCTCAATGTCGGACAAGCTAAATAAAGTGCTGGCCACAATAGAACACTCCAGAGTCACTATGAAACACAGACCTTAATTTACTCAGGGACAACCATCGCAAAGTAGCCGACAAGGAGGCAAATGGGGAGAAGACCCTCTCAACCCTTATGCCTCAGGCCAAGTCACAGCAAGAAACCTTAAAAGAACTCAGATCTCGGGTCCAGCTCTTGGAGGAAAGGATGGATGATTTGGAAGGACGCTCAAGGGAGAGCAATATCAGAGTGCTGAACTCACCCATAGGATATGTAGATACTTGGCTTAAATCATTTACCCCGACCTCAGAACTAATCACTTTCTTCTCAGTGGAGAAAGCACACCAGGTCCCGTTGTGACGACCACCCTCCCGGATCCCCCCCAGACCACTACTGTTAAAGCTCCTCAATTTTTGTAATGCTCTTTCCGGATACCTAACACCAGCACCCCTCCACCGATTCTATCCAGATATGCAGTTTTTATGTCCCCGATGACAGGCCCCAGACGCAGTGTTTCAACATATGTTTTGGAGCTGGCCCATCATACAACCTTACTGAAACTCAATACATGAGACGTTGTGGGAAGTCACAGGATGAGTAGATATGAACATGTGGGAGGCCTGCGCACTAGGGATGTTTCGGCATCGAAAACACCACAAAGTCCAGATATGCTTTGCCTCGCTGGCTATCCTGTTGGCGAAAACGAGGGATAGCCAAACATTGGCGAGCCTCGGCAGGACCCCCAATGGCAGCCTGGACAGGAGCGGTTAACAAATGAGGCGCAGCAAAAGCGGATGCTATCAGAAACGAGGAGGTGCGGGGGATATGGAGGTGCCTCATCTCCACAGAATGGGCCCTACTGTTGTATCAATTCGGACAACAGATAGCACAGTCAGCCGCCCTCAACACCATTAACCCCGATGAAACAACTAGATAGGAATTCACCCACCGGGACTCACACAGATCCTCTGACACCACCAGACTCCTGAAGTCACTAACAGATACCTAAACTCCCAGCCACCCCTGAAAGGCCTGCACATCCCCCAACATACCCAGTCCCACAACACTAACGGCATGATAGCCTACACATGGAACGTGCCCGCCCGTGTACACCCTTCCTCCCCTACCCCACCCCAGTTTGATCCTCAGTTAACAGTTAACAAATTACATCGGTAGTTTTAAACACCGAACAACTCACTTGAAGGACGCAATTCCCGGAAATATATCAGAGTAGACAGTGACACCACTAGATACACCCACACGTCCATAATTCACACGTCATTCATGGTCTTTAAAAATATGTTTATACAAATAAGGAATGTATAAAATGCATGTGAAGGAAGAGAATGTTGTTGTCTGAACCCCATGTAAACTGAAAAATAGTAATAAAATAGATATATTTTAAAAAATATATATAGAGGCATTCTCATCCGGAAGGGGCATATAAGGTAGCAACAATATTTGCAACAACACAAAGTACTTCAGTGGAAACAGTGTTTTGTGTCAATCAATTAACCTTTAGCAAGGATATCTAATATTTCAGAGTACACCAGTGCTCCACAGTGCTGACATAAGGTAAAATACCTCTGGAGAATATAGCCTGGCAGCAATTAGTGTCCGAGGTCAGTGAAACAGCTGGAATTATTCCAGTTGTAACCTGGTACATTGTTTATAGACCAGGAGCGAAAAGAGGCTCCTTCTTCAGGATGGCATCATGTGACACAAATTGTTAGTGACTACTTTTATGCACTAAATGGCCTCAACGTTCTCTTAAGGAAATTGTCATTGAAACCCAATGGTTAACACAGAAAGTCAAGAATATGGCAATTTCTGAGTCCGCCTGAAAGGGAACCAAACCCAGTACATCAGTTAGAACCTTTGGACACTCAATGGCATTAGTGGTTTCGCTCTCTTAAAGGTTGATTTCATTAATTTGGAGTGTGGAAGCTGTAGGTTGTGCCACTAGATTCTTTAGGTTGATATTTTTAAAAACGATATCAAGAATTAGTTAAAACCCTGCGGTGGTGGAAAGAGGGGCTTCCACTATCCATGCATTTTACTCCTGTACTTTGAATTGTGACATGGAATATGTAAATATTTTCAACATGTGTCTTTGTTGGATGGTTTCAAATTCTAAAAATAAGAAATGGATTCGGTACTTCATCACTAAAAATATATTCTCAAATGGTGATGGACGGTCTAATTTAAAACTTTCCGTAAAAAACATGAGAGGGAACCCTTTATCCCAGTGGAATTTAGCATATAAAGGTCATTATTATAGTATGTGTCCCAAAGGTAACCATTCGAAAAAGACTATATAAATGGGCAAGGGAACAAAGTACCACAAATCCTTCTATTACAAAATAGGAAAATGTATAAAGTTTCAATGTTTAAATTAGTCAAGTTCATCAAGTGGCAATTCCAAACGGCGATAAGGTGCTACTTGTGTCAGCATAGTGCAGGTGAGATATCAGTGCCAAAAGGTGATGAAATATATACAGTGCGCCTAACACAAAACAGTCTCAACCAGCAGGACACTCCATATACATGTAGAAGAGTCATGAGTAGTGCTGGCACTGTCTATTATTGCTATTGCAGCATTGCTGTGAAGTGCTGGTTTTCTTCCATGTGTCTATAACAGCTCTACTGAAAAGCACTGGTACTGCCCTCTGCAAGTACAGTAGTCCTGCTAGGAATGTTGGTTTTGTCTACTGCAAGTACAGACGCCATACTGTGAAGTCCTGGATTGCTCATTACAAATGTAGCAGCTCTATGGTGAAGTGCCTGTTCTATCCACAAAGACAAGCGCTGGTATTCTCACTCATAATGAAATTGCCCAGCTAATAAGTGCTGGTACTTCCAAACATATAGTCACCCTGCTGACGAGCGTGTAAGGTCCAGGACCCGTAAAGCAGTTCGGCTGAGAAGTGCTAGTTTAGTACACAGTCTGGCAGGCTTCTGAAAGTGTTAATATCGTCTCGCTAAAATGATAACTGCCCTGCCGAAAGGCGCTTGTATTGCCCCAGTAAAGTATAGGAGCGCTGCTGATACGTGCTGCTGGGGAGAAGTGTTATTAATGAAACATTACATGTATGGTAGCCATGCTGAGATGTGCTGGTTATAATGGACTGGTGCCATGTTGTTGTGTTGCTGAGGTACATTTCAAACAAGTAGCGTATCAGTTTAATGCCACAGGGGCAAGCATAGATCAGTCATGGGGAGGTTTTGAGTTGGGGCCAGTGTTTTTTTATTTATTTTTTATACAACACAGGTTCTTCTATTTTCCGAGAAATTATGTCTTCCCGGTGCCTCCTGGGAGAACACCTCTCATTTAGGAAGCAACAGAATAGCTAGTGTGTTCTTCCTGATGGTAGAATGTTGGTGCAAGGCTATGAAGTGGTCATATGCAGTCTGTGATGATTTATATCACTCCTTATCCTTAGTACATTCCTTGTTCTACTTTTTCAGATTCAATATCTTGATAAGCGCTATGAGACCATCCGAAAGATCATGGGACCAGAGCTCAAGCGCCAGAAGATGGAGGAAGAACATGATTGGATGATGAGGAACACAGAGCCTTTCTCCCAAGGGACAGTGGCTGTTGCATCGATGATCATCCTGATTGCCAGCCTTTCAGCACAAGCGCTACTATAAAATCCAGCAGCAAACTCATGACCGAGAAGAACAAGAGCAATGAAGGAACATTTGTTTGATTAAAGTAAATCTTTCACATTCAGTGTTGGAGACAAAACCAGTAATATAAGCACAAGTATAGAGGCATTGTCATCTTTATCTAAAGTATTGTGTTAGAACCATACTCAGTGGGACATCATAGATGCTACAACTGAACAATGAATTGAGAATATGAAAGGGCAGAGTTCAATTGTGGGTTGCTCAAGATTAAATCCTAGGCTGTGAAAGTACAGGAAAATATTAGACTATCTGGATCACTATTAGCCTGGATACTTAATGGAAAGCCCACGGCTGAAAAAGATAAGCAACCTCTAAGCCCTTTAGAATTCCTTGAATAACCATAACCAGGTGTCAGGCCCGGCTATTCTTCCAAGGCATAAGAGTTACAACATTGACTTAATAAACTGTTTTAATTGATGTCTTTACTTTATTGTTCATTGATTTAAAATGTCAATCAATACATGAAAATATTATAAAATGTTTTATTGCATGTAGAAATACAATAAAAAAAATCAATAATTGCATCCAGACCATTCGGACGTCTACAGTGGTGCAAGAACATCTAAATAAAAGGAAGCATTTATTACACAGTATTACAGTACAAAATTACACTCATTGTATTGGCCTGCCCCTTTTGTTTTGGACCTTAAAAACCAAATTGACTGACGAAACTTCGACACAGTATATACTACACAGACACTAGTATCAGTTTTACATATTCTCAACGATAATTGATAGTTTCTTAGTCCCAAAACCCATGAAAGCGGGGCAAATCAGAATGTTCTCTGCTTTTGATAACCCCTATAAAAGATCAATAAATGTCCTTCGCTCTCTACCGCTTGACACCACATAAGGCACATTTTAGTTCCATAATTGCCAGAGCCCATGAACTTGAAAACAAAGCAATAAGGAGAGTGCCTGGCCTAAACTTTATATAGCTTGTACCCCGTAACGGTAAAGCGAATGTACTTGCCTGTTAAAAAAGAATAACATGCTTTGAAATTAAAAAGTCTTTGACAAGGGTGGATTAATATAGTCCAAAAACTCCAAGTTTAAAATCAGTCTCAAAAAATAGAAAACGGTCAGATAAACTTCGAATGCAGCATTATGTAACCAGGTCCCGTGCACACATTGCCAAATACCTTGTTTTGCAATTCTTGAACCAGCAATGGAAATCAGCAAGGAGTTTGACCAGTATTGACCCACTGCCAAGGTGGGCAATCAGCCCTTAATGTAACTTACCCATGGCATCCTATACAGCAGAGGTCTGTGCGCAACTTCTTTATACTGAATCGGATCACTCCTATCCAAATGTGAATTAATTGTAAAATAATCCTCAGGGTTTCAATATGGCCAATAGATTTCAAACCTATATCAAGCTGTAGGGAGACCATCAGAGATCTCAAGGCAAGTTTCAATAATGATTTAATAAAACTACTCTAACCCTTACCCAGAGCATCCAGATTGCAGTTGCCCATATACCTCTAAGCCGTAAAGAACCTTAACACTATGTATTTCTATATATTTCCATGGCTCGGGTTATGGGATAGGTTGGTGTGTGGTTTGCAAACCTACGGACAGCAGCCTCCTGGTGATTCAATTTTTTTTTGTGATTTGCGCCAGCTAAGCATGGGAATCAGAGAGTCTAACTTAAGTTAGTATACATCTGAACTTCGTATGCAGGTTGAAAATCATAAATTTGATTTTAAAGGATTGATTTCCACATCATGCAACGAACAGTATAGGCCAAATCTCTCCAGTAGGATTTGATGACCCCTGAGTGTTTTGGACATCAAGAGAGTGTCGTATGAAAAAATAAAGGCGGCACCGTTTCACCCCCCAATTGTGGCAAATCATTCTCACAATCTATTAAATAATTGATACAGACATTAATGAAGAGCAAAACAAGTGTGGCGCCAGTACACAGACTTGGCGTACTGCTCTATTAATAGCAGTCTTCTCCATTAGTACCCCACCTCACCCGGGCAAAGTTATTAGTATACAGTTCCATAATTAAATAAAACAGGGAGGGCGGGACTCCCGTAGTCCTGAGAACTTCCCAAAGTTTTGTTTTGGGACCAGGTTAGCGCAAATGTAGATCAACAAAGGCCACACATAAGCTGCTCTGGTTGAGATCAACTGTTTTCCATTTGGTGAAAGGAATCCTTGGCAACTCAATCTTGGAGTAGAAAATTCAAATGAAAAATGTACCTTAATGATTAAGTTTATATTTTCATTTTCATTTCTCTCTCATTCGAAAGTGTTGCATTTACAACAATTTATGATGTCGGGCGGAGGCAGGTTTTGGTATTGGAACCAACTGACCATAGGTCAAAGGCTCTGACCACCTAATTACAATGTGACCGCACATGCTGCAGTCGCAAACTCCAATTTCTCTATGGGCGCTTGTGCTGCGGGGGGTTTCCGTCTGCAGCACAAGCTCCCATAGAGAAATAGGAGTTTGTGTAAATCCCTGCACCGTGTGGCAGGCACCTCTGGTGCCAGCCACACAGTGCAGGGATTTACAGCGGGGCACAATAGATGCTCGCAGGCCTCAGAGGTATGGGGGCCCTGCTTGGGCAAAATGCGATGCTGTGAGCGCTACGAAATTCGTTTTATTAATTAAATTGTTTACTTACCTCCAATTATCCATATTCTGTTTTTTAGCTCCCCCCACTCTGACCCTCCCCCGCTACGCCTTTCTGCCCCCGCGGAACGCCCTCCACGGGCCGTGGCTGCTACAGGCCACTGGGAGCAAGATGCCTGGTGTTTGTCAATGTGATACTTGGAAATGGGATTACATTTAAATGATGAGTTTAACATAAAGTTAACTGTTCAGTTTAATTTTCTAGCATTTCAAAGTGTTACTTTTACACGCTGCAGGCATCTTGATCCCAGTGGCTGATAGACATAGTGCCATATCTAGAACTGAAAAATACATCCATTGTTTTAAGTGGGGGAACTTTTAAGTGTATAAAAATGTCCCATATCATGAAAATGTTTGCAGAATGTTTTCTGCACTGTACATTTCTCTCATAGAAAAAAATAGTTGTATATTTGTATTATACATGTAACAATGCCACATATGACAAAAGGTATTCCAGTGCCACAAGTACATACAACATAGGCTCTTAATCACACTTACACATTTCTCCCATTCATGCGCACACATGTTCATACATCCCCAAAGATCACACTCTCACTGACACACATGTCAGTCCTTTAATATTGCCCCTCGTCAAAGTATTTTCTTCAAACCATAGTATCTGGTGCTATGGACATTAGGCTTTGGTCAATGGAGCTGGGCGTGAGGGTGTCTGATAACAATGCTCAAGTTGCTTAACCTTTAGTAGCTCACAATGATTTCAATAATCGGAAGTAGCTCTCACTACAGAAAACAATGGAGACCCCTGGTGAATTGGATTCATCTCAACACCTTTGGAAGAGTCCGGGACCAGCATACCTGCTGCTATTGCATTTGACAATTTATTGATCTAAAGGACCCAGATCAAAGGTTCTGAACGAAGTAAGTCTGATGGAATTTTGTCTATTCCTGAATCGTTAACTACTTTATGTGCTTAAATTGTCTTCAATTCGTCTGTTAAGAAAAAAATAACTATATCGCTATTGCCCAAACTATATTCACCATGATCTACCATTGCTGAACTAAGAGTGTTACCAATTTGAGCGGGCTTGTTATAGACTACCTTAAAGTGTTCAACACATTCGCACTGTTGAATATGTATTTGTTACGACCTCCACGAGTCACTATATGCTAAAAACCTCTAGCATCTGTTACTTTAGCAGCATCTAACCGATCCTCCTAGATTCCATTCTCCCAGATAATCATACTTACTTTTATAATATTTTTATAGGTGCCCATGCATTCAGCTATTCTACCTGTATCTCTTTTTTTAATGGCTGAAATAAGCATATTCTTAGTTGCCCTAAATAGGTGTTAAACCATTCATGGGACTTATAAATCAATTAATCGCATTTTAAATCTTTCAAGAAGAATTGCTTTAAATTAGTGAATAGAGCGGGTGTCTATTATTACAGATGCACTAGAATATTGTATCAGCAAAGGAAACCAAAGCAGGGATTTTTATTTTATAGATGGCTTGGGTAATAATAGGGGAGGAAATAACATCCACCCATTTCACATTTTGTCAATTATTTGTGACTGCAATATCTCTGTGACTGAACATAGAGGGGTCAACAAATTTATAATCAAATTGCCTTTTAACTTTAATATCATGGTCGCTCTCGGATGTTGAAATAACGGTCATGTTAACCATTCACTGCCATAATCTTACTTCCAACATAATATAATTGATATTGCTCATGTATTCTCCCCTCGTAAAGCTTAAAGGTGGGCTGAGCGCTATACTGTCTGAAGGGGAGTGACGTTTACAAGCTCTTAAGCCACATGATAATGTCATGTCAATGAGAAGAAGGGTCGACCTCCTCATATCTTTCCTTCCCGGCATTGATAAAGCAGGTATTTCCCAATAATCGTCCTCTTCATTGGTAGGAGCTGACTTTAAGCCAAAAAGGTTCAAACGTAGCATTGAAATCTCATGCAAACATAACTTGCTATGCCTCACTACAGGAATTTAGGTTGTTACAAAGGATTTGAAGGGTGGGGTAATCTTTAGATTTTGTAGTCCCCTGTTATGGATATTTATTGGGAATTGGGGTTCCCATGGTGGGGGATATGTTTCAGCCTCGGTTGTCTGAGGAGCCCATAGTGATCTGTTTGATTGAGAAAATCCTGCCCAAGCAATTAATCTGCCCGATGCTCTGCCTGCTATTGAATATTGAGCCTCGATACCACAGGTATTGAAACCCAGTCTACAAACTGGGACAGTAGCCTAACTTTCTTGATAATGATAATGATGATAATTACTAGGGGGGTCAAGAATTGGCTGGTATGCCGGGTAATAGAATTTCATATACTAATGTGCTAGCAATAGGCTTTTCTGCTAAAAGAGGCAAAGGCAAAGGTTGAATTACAGTTCTAATAAATGCTAGAGAATCACATAAGCAATCATTTGGCACAAAGGAAAGTCAGTTATTTGTTTGTGTATTAGCCTCCAAGGATTCTGGACCTGAGTGATCTTATTGTGAGATAGGTTTAAGGTTATTATCCAGTTCATACACGGTATTTATATTAGGAATTTCTAGTTTCAAATGGATCTCTGAGGTCACAGGTGGAGAGGTCCTAAGATCAAGCAGAATTAAACCCTCAGCAAGTATTGGAACCACTACAGCTACCTCAATAGAATCCCACCATTCCATGGGGGTAATATGGTGCCGAACAAAAACAACATCTAAATAGATAGATGAATAACAATGTCAGATTTTTTTGTGAAAACAAGATAGGTTTTTATAGGAACCATAGAGCTCATTTAGGAACTTATGTCATAAGAACAGTTTTCTTATTGGGTAGTTCGGGTGTACAGCAATCTTGACCCACTTTTTCTCTACAGTGGGATTGGGTTAGTTAGAGTTAGACTTTGATATCACATTGCAGAATACTAACTTAGCATGGGAAACATATTTCCCCTCTTTAGATTGGGGCTAACCGCCCCATGTATGTAGTTAAATCTGTTAAGAGTTCCTAATAACTTTCACTCTTAGTCTTAATTTGAAACCCCAGGCATTGGCCTATTTTCTCATCATTAAGCCTTGTGTGTGAGGAACCAAGTTTGCCCTCCTTAGTTATATTCACTGCTTTAAATGTTGTGATTCCTTATAGGTGCACAGTGGAATGTTTACCCCAAATATCTCTTAGCCTATTTGTCACTTGTCTAAAATCACAAATCTCCACTCTTAATGGTCTGATCAAGTCACTAACTTCTTTCAATATAGTAATTGAAAGGCCCCACATAGCTTCCCCAAGTGCCGTCTCATTTTTTGGACCAGCAGTTCGATTTACTGCTTCTTGTTCATTAACTTCTTCAACCTGGAGTGGCTAAAATCTGTTAGAACACACAGCATTCATAAGTACATGTCTACATTAACTGGAAAGATTACTGGTACTGTTAGCTAAAAGAGTATTTGGAGTGGAGTCACATTTCTCTACTACAAGTGTCTTCAAAGGGGTAAAACACTTCTGTACACCTTTGCTCTTTTTTTCGAATATTTCTGCCATCTCTTTCCTATTGGTTTTCCAATTGGTTGTGGCCATTATGCTGAAACCTTTATAACTTAACATAGTTTTAACCTGTCTCGTAAGAGCTATGACAGGACCTGCCATGCTGCATTGACCTGGCAAATCCTGTTCTGAAGGGAGGCTGCTGTGGATGCTGAAACATGGACTGTGTCCTCACTTCCCCTCATGGCTGCTGCAGAACCAACAAGCAAATAACATGGGCCTACACTCGGAACAAATAGGCTGTTACACACACCGAAGACTCAAGTGCAAGGACTTGAGACTTTTCTGATCACATCGATAATGTGAAGAACAAGCAAACTGATGCATATCTGAACCTAAGGAGTCACTACAAAGTATCTGCACCTGTGTCCAATTCATGCCTCTGCCCCATAATACAAGAGTCTCCAAATGAAATGGTTGCCCGGGTGCGAGAGAATACTGTGTGGGAGGGTGTGTAGCACCTATGGGAGATCATAATCCGGGGCCCCACCCTGTAGTCGCTAATGGAACTGCATTGTGTAGTATTTAATTCTGCTTTGTGATTAAAAGTGCTTTCCTTTACAAAAATACAAGCAATGGGCTGGACATTAAATTATAGTGTCTGTTGGTTGGCTTTTGAGTTCTAAACTCTGATCACCAGCACTGCCTCTGTGACTGCTCACCTTCGCTATCCTGAGAGTCAACTGCAGAAAGCGTTGTACTTTGTCCAGTTTGCAGAGCCATGGTAGAATAGGTCCCAGTAATCCAGCGGCAAATGGCCTCAACCACCACGCTTGAGTCTCAGAAGTCCCTGTCTGCCCTTTTCCCCACAAAGAGGATATGAGCGACCCATTCTAAACTTTAGTCCTCAACTACTCAACCATGACAGGGTTTCAAATGAACGGCTATGGTTGTATACCTTCAAACAAGATTACTGATATTGCTCCTGTGCAATAGAATACTGATCAATCTCGGTAATGCTTTAGTTCAAGAGATGCTGATTGCTAATAAGACCTGAAATCAAGTTCTCAGTCTCTACAGAATTTGCTTTATCAGTTATCCTGTATTTAACCTAACACCCTGATAGCCCCTGCCAGGAGAAACATTTGACAGCCTCAGCATCACCATTGAATGGATTTTCGCTGCTTAAGCAACCATTTTGAGCAGCATACAGTAGAGTAAACTAGCATTGTCACAAGACTGTACATAAACAATAACTGTTTTGTACCGAACTTGTACCTCAGAGTGGGCCTCATTAAGGGGTGTTGTTAGAATCCATAGTGCTGAATCCACCTGTGCTGATTTCTCACATATCCACTTTCAACTGTAGTATGAAAGCTAATGGCCTCTTCATCACTGAAGTGATCTACAAGCCCCAAGGTCACAGCTACTTGTCCTTGGAGGAATGTTTCCTTGGAGGAATTTCTGTCAAGCTTTATAGTAAGTTCTCCCCCCCACTCCAGCTCATTTAATATGAAGATATGCAGATCAAGCAGAGAGCCAGAGGGGAAAAGAAGGAGAGGAGTGAGAAAGACAGGTGGTATATGTCTGCTTTGGCACTTCTACAAAGAGGTAGCAGGCACAACGGGGTTGAAGGAGACTTGGCACTGAACACACAATAAAATGCATGAGATACAAGGAATTAAGGACTTTACATAGAGTTTGGGAACAGGATACTCCATCAAAATGGCGCAGATATCCTGTCCACAGTGTTATTGGCTATAATGCACAGGATCTCAATCAGCTTTATGACTGAGTAGTTCATCCAACAAACTCTAAATAAGACCCATGAAAACCAGAATACAAACAGTCTGGCAAGGAAGAAGGGAGGTAGCTTACCAGACTCTGTGGTAGAAGATGCTGTGTTGTGCCAAACTCCGCTTGGAATGCAGATTGAAAAGCCATGGTAGCCATGAAATTAGTAATACTAAGTAGGTAGAGTACAAGACAATCAAGGTAACAATCCTACCTTGTCACACTACATGATGGAACTGGACAGGGACAAAAGAACAAATGTTCAGGGATCAGAAACTGAAGTGTACTCTCAAAACAGGAAGCCATACTAGTTGCAAGGTTGCAACTGCACTGTAACTTTGGACTTAAATATGCACCTGCCTAACAAGCTCCAAAAGTGGTGGATCTAACCCAGAGGTTTCTTTACTAAAACCTGATTCCCCAGCTGTGTCAGATCCATTCCGTTTCTTCAAACATAAACAAAGATTCAAGGGTCCACCTTGAGGCACCACTCAATCTGATTGTTATGGCACAAATTATTGTATTGGCCAGACAAGGGACAGGATTTGGGAAGGGAACAGCAGGGAAGGAGTTCTTAAAAAGAGAAGATAGTTATTCTTAATATGCTCCTGTGATGAATCCCAATGTCTCTCCTTTATGTTGCTCACTTTTATATTTTTTTGAATAATCACCAAAAAAGGAAAGTGATTTCTATGATCCGTTTATTGTTTATTTTAACTTCTTTCTATTCCAGTGTTTTCTAATAATAAGCACAACATTTACTTTCGCCTATCCTCAGTACCTTCTTTCAAAGCAGCACCCTGCTTGTATAGATGACTAAAATGTCCAAAAAGTCACTAAACTTTCATGCATACCAATTATAGTCATGATTGATTGTACCAATTGTAGGGTGAACAGGATCACTAACCCGGCACCTTTGCTCCTTCACCAATACCCTAATGGTGCATTACAAAGTTCATAGTATCCTAGAGGAGGTTGATTAAAAAAATAATAGTTCCCATCAATTAATGTTTCCATGCAAATGAAATCCTTGTTTGATGAAATTGTATTTTTCCAATTTTTGATTCATTACAATCAAAATAGATTAGTACGTACACAGCCATCTGAAGTATAAGACAATAGCTAATGTGTGGTCTTTTGAGGACATTTTTAACTTTATGTATTTATTGGGTTTTGTACATTGAATCTCAAAAAGATTCTTTTGGTGTTTATCTTCATATATACCCTTGAGAAAGAGGAGAATCCTTGAAACATATGTTGGCTATAGACGTGATCTCTTAAGAATGTAATTAATCTCGAACTGGAAGAATACAATTTCATGAAATAAAGAATTAATTTGGATTAGAAGATTAATTGAATGGGATTATAAAATTTGTAATCAGCCTCCTCTGAAATACTATAGTCAAGATTGGGTTTTCTAGATTAAAGGCACTTCTACTTACAGTAGATGTCTCGTAACTCTTTCTACCAAAAAAAACTCTCTAGAATTATATGGAACTCCAGTCTTTGCAGGATATGTAGGACTCAGGGTCATGAACATTTGAACAACTCGATTTTGCTATACAAAAGTAAAGAATATCTTTTATCCCAACATCTTGCATTTGCAATGTTATTGCAATGACCTGAGTTGTGCACCACACTTTTACTACCGAGACCCAACTGACCTTCAGAAAGTCATCTTTCCAAAACACAATGAACGAAGAAGAGCCTCTCGCCTGAGGATTATTGCAAAATAGAGAGCATGTGTTCATGTGCAGGACTGTTTTTACAACAGTGACCCACCCAAAACTGCTGCCGTACTTGGCCTCACGGGACTTTTCAAATTAGCATGCTACATTTTAAACATGAATGTGACCTTTTCAAAATGGATTCACATTCGTTTTAGTAAGGAGTATGAAACCTTGTTTTCACAATAGGTTCAACCTTGCAGGGGGTTGCACCTAGTGTTTCAGTTTCTGTAGCAGCCATTTAACTTTATAATGACAATAGGCACGTTTATAATGAAGCAACCATCTGGTGCCTGGAACATGCAGATACATTTTACCACAAAATGTTCTGGGCTCCCAAAAAATGCTCTTTGTAATATGTATAGCCTTTACATTCTGGCTTGGATTCTACTTTCTCATATACTGTGTATTGCAATTTTTAACCAATCTTATGGTTGTTCTGATGTTTTACTTTGCCTAATTCATTCAATAAAGCTTTCTAAACTAAAAAAAAAATGTTCTGGGCTTTGATGTTCATGAAGACTTGGGAATAAGAAAGGATTGAGTGATTACTGGAATCATGATAGTACTCCCTTAACCAAGCTCTAGTGCCATCTTTTAGAGGGTTTCAAGCATGACATTTTGCTATCAATCTCTGTGCATAAATTGCTTCAGCCAGTTCCCAAGAATCCTTCTTCAGACCATAGCCTTTCCAGGAAATTAAATATCACAATTTCATACCTCGCCATTTGTAACTCAGCATTTCATGAACTTCAAACTAGCGATTTCCTTGAACGATACTTGACGACATTTGGTGGTGGGATTCACACAGTGACTACACCGGTTTTAATATGGAACTGTAAAAGGATGGATGTAGAGTCAAAGGCAGTTTCAGTTTGTTTTGTGTAAGATTGTGTGGGGACCAACAGGCCTAGCAAATGCATTTTTTAGATTTATTTTTACACTTTGTAGTATATTTACTAGTTTTGCTAATTACCCTTTCTCAGTGTAATTTTACTACAAGGTGTAGACTTACATGTCTCCATCTCCTCAGTGTACGTGGGTGGAGTCCACGCAAATGTAAAATATAACGGTAAAGTTACTGCTAATAAAATTACAACCATGTTTTATGTTTTGAACACTTGTGGAAACTCCCCCATCTAAGCCATTGACCTCTACAACCGGGGATGAGACCTCTTTATTCTAGAAGGAGACCTCCACATGAAAGGTAATAGGCAAGTTATATACATCTTAAACAAATTATACACACCAAACACCAATTCTCTTCCAACAACATAAATAGAGCTTAAACCAAAAGCTCCGCTTTTTTCCTCTTTATCTTTCAGTTCCTACAGCCACCATATTCTGCCAGGCTGATGCAGACCCCATTTCTGAACAGGAAACGAAATTTCACAAAGGATGAGACTGCCCTTACAATACAATAGGTGCTAAAACATTTCTTTTGAATGTACCACTCCAGTGAGGAGAAAGGGTTGCACTAAGACTTGTTTTGCTTGCCTAATCATGTGCTTAAAGAAGGAACAGATGTTCTATAACATCTTCCATACATTGCCTATCGGAGATTAGGATGAATTTGTACAAGGCAATGAAGTATTTTAAGGGATAATGTGTTATTGTTGATTTTTAAGTAAAAAATATTAAATCTATGATATTAAATATAATGTTATTTGTAAGTAATGTAAAGGTACCCAGCGTCGACATAAAGTTTGACAAAATGGAAATGTATCATCACAGATTTTGAAACTGTGTTTGGACTGGGTAAGAGTGGTCTGCTTAATTCAGACACTCTGTTCATCACCACCCCCTTTTCTGAATCGTTTTTGGCCACTATAGGTGTGGCAGGGTATACTCAGACATGAGTCCCTTGCTCACTGCTCCATCAGGATTCAAGCAAGCCGGGCCGACGAGGCTGAAATGCCAGAAACCGGTCCCCGGTAGCTTGTCTCCTTTCTGGTGAAGAATTGGCTTGGTAGTTTGGTCTGCCCTGTTCCCATGATGCACTGGGCCAGGGACAGACTAATTTGCATATAGCCAGGTTCTGAGCTGGGATGGGGCAGTGAGCTAAATAACGGTGATGGATCAAGCCCTGATCTTTGGACTGGGTAAGAGTGGTCTGCTTAATTCAGACACTCTGTTCATCACCACCCCCCCTTTTCTGAATCGTTAACTGTTATGTTGTCACAAAATATAGAACTTTAATAGCATTTCAATTATGTCACGATCATATGAGCTATCAATTCAAACATGACTACGGCTATTAATGCATGGCAGTAATTGTCAACTTTTTTTGTCAAAGATGTATTTTATTAATAGGCAACAGAAAGTAAAACCCTCGCGACAATCTCGCACAACTTCCCACACAGGGGGCAATCATGGCAGGCGGGAGAGAATTAAGATTAAAGGTGAAGACCCTCATGCAGAGGCCGGGGCTCGTATGATAACAGTTACAGATCGGGCAGTCAAGTCCACTGTGCCCACGGACGTTAGCGACACAGACCGGGTAGGCCTCGTTATCATGGATGATCGCAATCAGCAGCCGCCCCTCCGTAGCAGCGTTGAGTGTCTCCCGCCACAATCGAGGTACAATGTCCCAGAGATTCAACGAGAAAATAAAAAAAAACAGAAACACCCCCCCAACCCCCACCCCCCCTCCCGGTGGTGGTAGCGTCCCTCATGCACACAACTAGCATTCAGACCTGGAAGAGATGTAGGGCCCTCAATGTAGGTGGGTAGACCGCAGACGGAAGCCCCTTAGAGAGGAAGTGGACCAGTGGACCCCAGCGGAAGGTGAAGTTTTTAAAATCCCCTAGGAAGACCTCAGCCATGCGCTCCATGCTCAACAGTCGCCACAGCCTAGCATACCATAAAGAAATCGCTGGGGCCTCCCTCTTCTTCCAAGCCGCTGCCAGGGTAGTCTTGGCCGCCCCAAAGCACAACCATAAGATCTTCTTATCCGCCCGGGTCTGATGTTCCAGCAGTGGCTCTCGGAGACCCAGTAACACATGTGCCATTGAGTCTGCCACTGGGTATCCCAGGATCTCTTTAATATGAGAGAGGATTTCCTTCCAATAGGGGCGGATAGTGGGGCAGTCCCACCAAACGTGGCGGAAGTCACCTAGCAGGCCACAGCCCCGCCAACATCTGTCGGAAGTGCCCGGAAATATACGGTGAAGTTTGGCCGGGGTGAGGTACCAGTCCATCATCGTTTTGAGATGGGCCTCTCGGAGTTCAATAGAGTGATTGTGTTTTGCTAAGTCTCTCCACAACTGCGACCACTCTACCTCAGAAATCTCGCGGTCCAACAAACCTTCCCACGATCCCATGTATCGCGGCCTTGGGGACATCGCCGTGGACAGGAGGCGACGGTAAACAAAGGAGATAGTTCCCCGCATGCTAGAGGCCCGAGCAATAAAGGCCTCAAAGGGGGTGAGGGCTCTAGTAGCGGTATCGCGTACAGCAGGGGAAAGCGCCCAGTGGAGCAGTTGGGCATGATGGTATCGTTCCGTCGGCAAGACCTCGTAGTCCCGTCTGCAGTTGTCAAATGTCAGCGGGGCTACTCCATGAAACAGGTGGGTGAGGGCAAAGCATCCCCCCTTCCTCCATACATCAAAGGGTCCCTCAAATTGGGCAGGCGGGAAGGCAGGGTTGAAGTGGATGGGCGTAAACGGGGAGGGGAACGTAGTCCATCTCTCATCCCCGGCGAGTGAATCCCACAACCTTCAAGGTGGTACCCGTGGGAGTGCTGATGTACGCATTTTTGGGCCTGTCCCTCTTGGGTTTCCACACCGGATCCCATATGGACCTCCCCGCCACACTCCTGTCCATCTGGAGCCAGTGCTTGTCTGACTCCGGTTGAGACCACTCCACTAACACCCGGAGCTGCGCCGCCTTATAGTAGAGAAGTATATCCGGAAGGCCGACCCCCCCCTCATCTCGCGGCCGTCTAAGTGTGGTAAAGGAAAAGCGAGCCCTTCCTCCCCTCCAAATAAAGCGGAGCATGAGGGTTTTCATACTGCGAAAGAAGTCGGTGTCGACCACAATGGGGAGCGCCTGGAATAAATACAACAGCTTGGGGAGAAGCGTCATTTTAATCGCGTGTATCCGTCCCAGCCACGAGATATAAAGAGGTAGCCAGCGCCTCAGATCAGAGCGGATACGCGCCAGCAAGGGGGGAAAGTTGGCGGCATTCAGTTTCCCCACCGTTGGAGTGAGGTGGATCCCCAGATACAGAAGGGAAGAAAGTGTTCATGGCAGGGGGGACAACGGGCGAAGGCGGTCCACCTCAGCCAGGGAAAGCGTAAGGTTCAAAATAAAGGACTTGTCGTAGTTGACCTTGAAGCCCGCCACTCCCTCAAAGCGCTCTAGTTCAGCCTGGACCTGGGGTAGGGAGCATGCAGGATCCGATAAAGACAGCAGGACGTCGTCTGCAAACAACGAGATTTTGTGTTGTTTGCCCGTGAAAGGCAGTCCCTGGATGGTAGGGTGTTCCCGCACCGCCATCGCCAGTGGCTCTATACTCAAAGCAAAGAGCAGGGGCGAAAGCGGGCACCCCTGCCTCATACCACGGGAGTGGGGGAAGAAGGCCGACAGGTGACCGTTGACCGAGACTCTGGAACGGGGGCAGCTATAGTTCGCACGTATCATGGTCACAAATTTGGACAAAAAGCCAAAAGCTGTCAGGGTCCGGAAAAGGAATCCCCAGTCCACCCGATCGAAGGCCTTTTCCGCATCCAACCCCACCAGTACCGCAGGGATGCGGAAGCGGTTAGCCTTTTCAATAAGGTGGACCACACGGCGAGTGTTATCGTGGGTCTGGCGCCCCTTAATGAATCTGGATTGGTCAGGGTGGATGAGCGTGGGCATGAGATCCTGTAACCTGGCTGCCAGTATGGACGAGTATAATTTGGCGTCTATATTCAGCAGGGCTATAGGCCTATAGGAGGCACACTTGGTAGGGTCCTTCCCTGGCTTGGGGATAACCGACACAACTGCCTCAGCCATGGAGCCCGTGGTCGTGCCCGAGTCCGCCATGGCATTGAAGAAGAGCACCAAATGGTCACACACTTCTGCTGCAAAGGTCCGATAAAAGAGCGCCGTATAGCCATCTGCCCCGGGTGCCTTATTGGGTTTCAGGGCTTTGATCGCCGTCAGAACCTCCTCCCTAGTGAAGGGGGACTCCAGCAGGTCGTTCCATTCGGGAGAAACGTGAGGGAGTGGAAGAGCATCAAGATAGTCACGCTGGGCCGTAGGGTCCAGGGAATCGCCTGAATAGAGCGCTGCATAAAACTCTCCAAAAAGTCCCACCTTTTCCTCATCACGATGATGCAGGTCACCCCTGGGGTCCTGGATACCGCCTATATACTCCTTCTCCTGTTTGTCCCTCAACTGGCGCGCTAGGTGTTTCCCAATCTTGTTACCCTGTGAGTAGGAGAGACGGCGCAATTTCAGGAGAGTGAACTCCGCTCTATTATTATAATGGGACCGGAGTTTACCCCGGATCGCTGTCAGCAAGCGGAGTGTCTGCCTGGTGGGATTCCGTTTATGCGTCACTTCCAACCTAGTCAGTTCGTCCTCCAAACCCTCTCTCTCCTCCCGTCGCTGCCGATTAATAGCCGCGTTGAGGGCTAAGCAACTGCCCCTGATCAACGCCTTAAAGGCATCCCAAGTGACAAAAATTGAGGTGTCCTGGACAGGGTTAAGGTCAAAAAATTCCCGGATCGCTGCCCGCAGAGCTCTACAGGAGGGGTCGTCTCTGACCAAAGAGGCCGGGAAATACCAGTTACGTGTTCCCGTGCCATCCGGCGCCCAACGAAAACAGAGGGTCAGCAGGCTGTGATCGGAGACCGAAAGGGGGAAGATCTTAGCATCGCTCAGGGCTCCCCGCAGGGACTGGCTCAGAAATCCATAGTCTAGGCGGGAATAAGACTGATGGACATGCGAGTAGTAAGTGTAGTCCCGGGTGAGGGGATGAAGGGCCCGCCACCCGTCCACCAGCCCACAGTCCACAAACCGCTCATTTGTCTCAGCCGAACAAACTCCTGCCTCCGCCCTCTGGGGACGAGAGGAGTCCAGTTCACGGTCCCACACTAGATTAAAGTCCCCCAGGACAAAAAACGCCCCCTCAACAAAGTCCACCACCGTAGTCAGCAGGTCTTGAAGAAACTTATTTTGACCAACATTAGGAGCGTAGAGGACTAGAAAGGTACACAATCTACCTCGAAGTACCCCCTTGACCAAAATCCATCTACCCTCTTTATCGTTCCTGACTCCCAGTGGTTGAAATCGCACTGCTGAACGGAACATAAGAGCCACCCCTCTGTGCTTAGTGTGGGCAGAGGATCCATATATCAGCGGATACAGCCTGTGCTTGAGGCGGGACTCGTCCTTCCTCGCCAGATGCGTTTCCTGGAGGCCCACCACATCCAAATCATGATCCAAAATATATTTCAGATAATTGCACGGGCAATGCACAGCGTTGTTGAAAAAGGAACAGTTCTTTTGAAATATTTTCAATGGTTCTTATTTTAGAGGTGCTCCTACTGGTGGCGTAACCGTCCGTTTGCGCCAAGTGTATGAATCTCAATAATGTGTGCACACAGCCTGTGTGCACATCCCAGTATGTGGGCACTCCCTCTGGTTCATCAAGTATGAATAGACTCCTCTTGGTTTCAAAAATTTTTTTTTTATTTTGATTGTGTTATATTTAGCCTTTCATGAATGTAGATTCATTTCATCAACTTCAATTGGCTTATCCATGATTTAAATCAAATCAATGTTGCTCCAATGCATTTCGGGCCAGATGCCCTTTCTCAAGGAGCTCTGAAAACAAGAACGATCATCATTTGCATTAAAGAGCATCATAATGTGACAGCTAGTATGTTCAATTCAGTAACAATAACCTGTTCCAAGTGATAGTGAAAACATGAAGGCAAGTAGTGCACGTGTAGTGTGGAGGGTTGATACCGGAAGAATAGAAGAAGGAAGGTAACAAGGTGCAGGTATCTTGAAAGGGAACACCCCGAGTGGATAGAAGCGGGCTGTGGACAAGCCACAAAGAAATAATAAAAAAAACAATGAAGAAACGCTCACGTGTTTTCACAGCATTCAATGAAGCTGAAAAAGTACAAGGCTGGTCAGAAAGATCTTAAACAAGCTTACCAGAAGATAGTTCGAGGTCCCGACCTCGAACTATCTTCTGGTAAGCTTGTTTAAGATCTTTCTGACCAGCCTTGTGCAAACGCGACCCGCTTCTTCCGAATGTCTTACGTTTTGACACTCTACTTTTGCTTTCTCAGCTTCATTGAATGCTGTGAAAACACGTGAGCGTTTCTTCATTGGTTTTTTTATTATTTCTTTGTGGCTTGTCCACAGCCCGCTTCTTCTTCCTTGAGAAAGGGCATCTGGCCCGAAATGCATTGGAGCAACATTGATTTGATTTAAATCATGGATAAGCCAATTGAAGTTGATGAAATGAATCTACATTCATGAAAGGCTAAATATAACACAATCAAAATAAAAAAAATGTTTTTGAAACCAAGAGGAGTCTATTCATACTTGATGAACCAGAGGGAGTGCCCACATACTGGGATGTGCACACAGGCTGTGTGCACACATTATTGAGATCCAAAATATATTTCCACACCTTCTGCCTCTTTTGAGGGGAATTCAACCCCTTCACATTCCATGTGCCAACAATGACCGGCATGACGGACCAGTACTCCCATTCAGCTCAGCGTCCCTTCTCCCTACACCCGACACATACCACTCCATCCAGCACCACTGGAACCTTATCAAACATACAACCCATCCAATTCCCTCCCTCCAACCCGCCACATCCGGAGACTGCGGGGACAGATACAAACAGCGATAAACATTCTCGCTACCACCACCCCCCACTCACACTCCCACCAAACGCCCACCCCCCTCCCCACCTCCAGGTCTGGGGAGCCTCAACAGGAGTGCCTCCTCCACTGGTAACTGCAAAGGCCCCAAGGGGGCAACAGAAAAAGGGAAAAAAAAGAAAAAGAAAAAGGCCACCATAAGGGCGGCTTCAGCAGCCCATCGCGGGCTGCGGGTGGGACACCAGGCAATGTCCCATTCAGTTCCTGTACCGGGGTGTCTTCTCCAAAAGTACATATTTACCCACGGTACCTGAGCGGAGGGGGGTGGTCCCTCCGACGCCTATCAGCCTTCCCTGCAGGGTCATGCCGCTCCTGAGCTGCCCTGTGACAGCGGCTCCGTCACATTCACCACCGAGGCCACTGCGCCGTCCCTCTCCTGTTGGCTGGCCGAGGGATCTGGCCTGCTGTGCATCGTCGGGCGCCCCACTCTCCGCCAGGAAGACGAACGGCGCCGCCGCCGCGCCGGTGATCGATCCGCTCCCGCGGAGGGGGCAGTTTCGTCCAGGCCCAGTAACTCCCTGGCCGCCTGCAGCGATCGGACCTGGACCAGTCTGTTCTGCCAGCGGAAGATCAGGCGAAAGGGATGGCCCCAGGAGTACGCCACACCTTGTTCCCTCAGATAGGATGTCACAGGTTTAAAGGTGCGCCTCTTTTGTAGCGTGGAAGCAGCCAAGTCCTGGAAAAGTTGGGGACGATGTCTTCTGAACTGCAAGTCTGCAATCCCTCTCGCCTTCCGAAGAATACGTTCTTTAAGCTGAAAGTCATGGATGCACACCAAATTGTCCATGGGTGGAGCCCCCGTGCCTCTCGGTAGCCCAACTCTATGTACCCTGTGCATTCTAATCTCTCGCAGGTCTACTTCACCCAGGATCTGCAAACAAAGTGCCTCCACATATCCACGCAAGTCACCCGCCTCGCCCTCCCATGGCACCGCGCGAATGCGGATGTTATTTCGGCGAGAACGGTTCTCCAGGTCCTCAGCATGGGCCTGCAAGTCCAAGTTTTGCTCCGTCAGCCTGATCACATCCTGTTGCAGCTGATGCACGTCCTCCGCCATGCCCAGATCGTGCTCTTCCAACGTCGCGACCCTCTCGCCAATGCCAGCGACATCCCTCCTCACCTCTCTAAGGTCCGAGGCGAGCTGAGATCGCAGCTCCGAGATGTCCTCCTTAATGGCCGAGAAGAGTTCTAGCATGAAGGCTTTGGTGGCCGGAGCTTCATCGTCGCGCAGCCAGGGAGACGAGCCGGAGCTAGTGCTTGGGGATGTCGTCGCCTGCGATCCCTTCAGAGGCCCCTCCTTACCGGGCTTGTCCTTGCGGTTCCTTTGAGCCATCGCGATCCGACCAGGCGCCGGCGCCTGCTAGGGAGTCCTTTCCTACGATGGCGATCCCCTTCCAGTCGCGCCTGAGGGAGCACTGCAACCCCGAGGCCTCGGAGCGGTCCTCGATTGCCCCCCAGAGGGCCCACGGCGCTCCCCTTCTCGTCCCCACCTGGGCCAGACGTCCCCTCTCTGCTGACCTCCAGCAGCCCAGGCCACCCCAGCGTGGATCCACGCGACTCGCGCCTCCTTCAGCGGGTGAGGTCCAGCGCTCCCCCAAGCAGTAGACAGGCAGCCTGTGGCCCACCACAAGTAGGCCGCCATCAGGGGGCTGACCCAGGCACGGGACTCTTGCAATACTCGGCGTTGGGAGCCCCCAGTGGAGCCCCTCGCTCCTAAGCTCCGGTCAGGAGGGGGCACCGCTCCGGCCCCCTTTCGGGCCGCAACCGGCCACACCTTAGGAGGCCTGACCGCCGACAGTGCGTCTCGGCACCGGGCCGCAGATCTCGGGGCCTATGCAATCCGGGGGGCCTGGGAGGCCGGTTCCGTCTCTCTGGCCCAGCTGATTCACTCTTCGGGGCAGCAGGCAGGGAACTCGTGGACCACCACTAGCAGGCCGCCACCGGGGCTCGACACAGCTATGGGCCGCCGGCGGTCCCAGGACCAGTGAGCCCCCAGCAAAGCTCCGTGTCTGGCAACGTTGGGCCGGGGGTGGGCGCCGCCCCGTCACTCCCCCGGACTCAAGCAGGAGGTCGGGAACCGCGTCCGGGAGCCAGGCCGCAGATACCCGGGCCCGCGTAGTCCAGGAGGCTCGCCGTGCCCCACGGCTCAGTGTGATGTCGCTCCAGGGGCCTCTCCGGGCAGCTCAGCGACTCACCCCAGTGAGGCTGGACCTCCGACCGCCGAGGGCACAACCGGCTGCCGTCCGGGCGTGCGGCTCCGCAGCAGCGCAGTCTGGCGGCCCCTCCGTCTCACTGCTGCACGCAAGTCCCCGGCTTCACGCGTCCGCCACGGCACAGGCCCCAACGTGGATGCGGGACCAGCCTGTCACCCTTGCAGCCCGGTCGCGCACAGAGCACCCCAGTAACTCCGGGGGCGTCGCGCTAGGAGTAGAGCCGCTGGTAGGGTCCAGGGAAGGCGCTGGACAAGGCTGAGCAGATCACGGCGGCGGAGGGACAGTAAAACACGTCTCACTCCGTCGCCATCTTGGACACGCCCCCAATTGTCAACTTTTAATCATAACACACAAATAACCTAGGTGAAAGACAACATACAATCTTCGAACAACTGAGCACCTGATAGGGCACCACTCTCTAAATGTATGTGCACTTAAGTTAATATTCAAAAAAGACACTTACTATCTGTCTGCTGCTCAAACTATTCCAGCTGAGTGTGTAGGGTAGGTCAGGCTGCTCTCAGGACCCTTCAGTACAGTGGTGTCATGCAAGAGTGCCAGGACTGTGGCTAGCAGGACCAGCCCATAATGTTTTGGGTCATGATTCTTGCACAGCAACCAAGGATCTTCCAGGGCTTACAGCAGAACTTCCCCCTACTGGGTGTGGGCACTGCAATTTGTGGTGGTGCTGTGCCGAATTTGGGCCCACTCTGCATTACTCAGTTAAGTCCATGAAACCCCACACAGTAGACGGCACACTTGGAGGACTCCTCAAAGATAAGCTTCAGTTGCTTATCGGTGAATAGAGGGACTTCTCATCTTGACCTATTAGGCACAGAGCAAATTTCAAGGGCATCTCTATTGCCTATAAAGCGATCTATGGCCAAGCTCCAACCTGTATTAAAGAACGCCTTGAGACCTATATTCCTGGCCGTACACTACGGTCCTCCGAGGCCTGCCGTCTGTCCTGCCCACGGTACAATACTGTATCAAAAGGGGACAGAGCCTTCTCTGCCCAGGTCCAACAACTTTGGAACCAGCTACCTGAACACCTCCAAAAGGAATCCTCTCTCCTCCTGTTCATGAAGCAGCTCAAAATGCTCCTGTTCAGAGAGGCCCTAAATACGGTCTAAATTCCCGTTTCACACATTGTTCCTGACTTCGTCTAGTAGCTCTGCCCACTCTCCCCTGAGCGCTAAGCGACCTGCTGGTGATTTGGCTCTATATACATACCCACTAACATTAACATTGATCTACAGACATTTTGGGGATTAGAGCATGGAAATGCGCAGCAGGATGGGAAAAGATAATATGTGACATTGAGATGATGGCTCAAAATCACCAACAATGGCCATATTCATCTTCCTGTATGTAATTTGCCTTTTGCTGAGGTAGATGGAGATCTTCTGATGCAGATGGGAACCCTCTGCATGCAGGAAGGAACCCTCCTCATGCAAATATGTGCACAAGAGGCAAACCCTGCATGTAGCGAAAACCCAAAACAAGTCATAAAATCACAAAACTAATAACAGGGAATGTTTATGTACCTAATGTATGTGTGTAAAATAAGGTTTTCGTATGTTTGAGCTGAAACATGAGTGTATTATGAGAGTTTGTACTTAAGTGTTGTTAATGATAACTGTTTAATGTTATAGAAAATGAAGAGGCAAATTATTTTTAACTAGCGCAAGCATGCTTGTTGTTGACATTATGTGAAACAAAGATAATTCTCTCAAGGTGGTATATATGGCCAGTGGTAGTAGTTTATTATTCATCATTGACCCGATACTGTCCAGCCACATAAGTGCAACACCAAAATAGCAGCTCAAGAAAAAGTGTTAACTAGAAACTCCTATGACTGACTGCCATACCCCCCATTCTGTACCCCATCATGGGTGCCTGGATGTAAACATGGTGCAGGGTCAAGAACTGTATGACCCCCCCCCCTTGCATGACTGTGTTGTGCAGCAGGCTACAACAATCTTGCACACAGCTTCTGGGGAGTACTCTCAAGACTTCTACATCATCAGGAGTTAAAGATCCTAACAATGTCTACAATAATAGCTTGTGTATGTATTTATACTTTATTGTACCTCTGTTGAGGCTATGTGGTTGGACATCTGTAGAGTGTGGGGAGGAGGAAAGAGAAAGCCTAACCAGCAGTGCCTGTTGCAAAAAAGGTGTGCAATATGGTGAGGTGGCTGAAGAGCCATGTGGGTGCAGTCAATGTCACATAGAACAGGAGGGATATCAGCAAAAGCATACAATTCCCTCATCACAAAATTCCTTTGCCTCCTTTTGGCTTTCCCCAGTGAGTATGGCACAGGGATAAACTAGCACACTATTCCGTTGATGCATCTCAGTACCTGATGCAAGCATACAGTGCTTGCTTGCCTGTGAGATGCCAATGTTGTCAGAGCTGACTCTCCGGAATGTTAATGAAGCGGGGTGGAGCGGTAAGTTGACATAGGCATGGATATCCTGGAAGAGGGATGTAGGTAAATCAAGCTCCTCTTCTCAGTCTGCCACCATGTCAACGATCGCACCAGGTGACAATCGGCCTCTGGTGATGACTACTTCCCTGAGCATGCCTGAGATTTTGATCCTTTGCCTGTAAATCCTCTCCCTCCTTCTCCTCCTAAAATGTGTATTTCTCAAAATAAGAGGCAAAGCCACAAACCTATTCACTGACATAGTGAACGGTAGAAAAAGTGGTTTGGTGGGCCAATTAATTGGTCAGCCTGCGTAATGTGGGTAATATGGTCAGCCTGGATGTGATTAGTTAATGCTGGAATGTGTTTAACCTATAAATGGGTGATTAAGTTCAGCACAATCACTTCTTCTATTGCTAAGTGTGTTGCAAGTGTTGTTAGCCTTGTTAGAAAATTCAACAACATTTGCATTGAAGAAAAAAATTGGATGGTAAAATAAAAAAATGTTAGACCTGTTATAAAAGTCAACAAGATTTGCTTTGAAAACAGTAAATATTAATGCAAACAATTTATTTAAAGAACACTCATTTTGATCTTCAAAAACTCTAAAAAAGTTTCCTTTATTTTGCAATATATTTCTTTAGTTATTTGTTGGCTCCATTATTTTCTATGGGAGTGTGTTAGTACCTGTGAGTGGCCATTTGTGGTGCTGGACTTACTCCAAGGTTGAGCTAGAGTACATTTACTAGTCTTTTGGGTGCCTTATAGATGTATTGACTTCAGAAGTGCAGTTTGTGAATATCAATGATCTTACTCTTTTGAGGGTGGGTGTTTGACTCTCCCTAAACCCCTCACATTTGGTAGTATGTGTTCCCTATTTTCCAGCCACTCTCCTGTTCCCTTACACACTTATTGCAAAAACATATGCGTACATGTGGTGGGACCTCCGTAGCAGAGATCTCCACATCAAAAAGATAAGAGAAGCAGTGGCGGAGACTTCCACAAGTATATTTCTAAATAGCATTTTGTAGTACATGAGAAATTATTATTGTGGTACTGCTGAACATACTAAAAAATACAGTTTGTTAATAATCCCTGTGGTTGTCTGCTTAATCACTGTTTTGATCTAATTAAATGTAGATAAACTGTCTTTTTTTCCGAATGTCTTTATAGGACTAAATGTTGATGAACATAAGGATGAATCAGTTAAATATGTTGAAATCTCTTTTGGTTCTCAGCTGAATCGTTCTGCGCTCTGATGCACTGAATGGGCATAATGACTGGATGAACTGTGGTTCTCTATCCTTTACAGTGAATTTTGGCAACCCATGAAGACAAATTTAATTTTTTGGGTAAAAGGTGAACCAATTGACTGGAAGTAGGAAGTTGTTTGCAGGTTATAAATTGTCAAAATTTCATGAGACTATCTACTAGTACCCGAACAACAGTATTGCGATTGAAATTAGGAAGTACCCCAATAAAATCCAATTAAAATTGTTCCCATTCAATCCATGGGGTGCGTAACAGATGCAAAAGATCTTTGAGCTTGGTATGAGCACAAGGCTCACATTCCAATATCGATCCCTTAACATCTTTGTTTATTGTGGGCCTCCAGACATGTCACTGGACAGATTCTGTAGTTCTTTGCAAACCTGGGTGTTCAGCGCAAGGATTTTCTTGACGCCATTGAAAAACGGTTTTCTGCAACCCTTTGTCAGGAATAAATAACAGAGGGGCAGATGTAAGTAAATAGCATTTACCGATTCGAAAATACCCAATTTTACCGATTCGGTATTTTCGAATGTGTAAATGCTATGTAGATAAAAATTCGGTACAAATTACCGAATTGTTAGGATTCGGTATTTAACGAATCGGTATTTACTGATTCGGTAATTGCCATTTATTCCTATGGGCCTGGAGGCCCATAGGAACTAATGGCAATTACCGAATCGGTAAATACCGATTCGGTAAAATAGGGAAGGAGTCATGGGTGGCAGGGTGTCACTTTGACACCCTGTTGCACCCCTGAATAGTGCTTGTGTGCACATGTGGCACACATACATGCCCTAAGGGCATGTGTGTCTGCCAAATGGCACTGGTGTAAATGCACAGATTTGCATTTACAGAGGTATTCCTTATTTACCACCAACTAACAGTTGGTGGTAAATAAAGAATCCTTAAGGCACAGAAGCCCTCTTCAAAGTGCTTCCTACATGTCATTTACTGATTCGGAAAATACCGAATCGGTAAATGATGATTCGGTAAACCGGTAAATACCGATTCGGTTTTTACCGAATCTGTAAATTGGCCACCTTCATAAGAAAAGCCTATTACCGGTCGGTAACGGCCGGTAATTGCCTTCCTACATCTGGCCCAGAGTCTTTTATCTGTAAGCCTTAAATGATGGTTCTTCCTTTTCTTTCTGTAAGTCAATCTTGCTGATCAATCACACCGTCAAAACTGTCCCTTATAGAGTCTAATTAATCTTCTATTGACGAAATACTAACCACCTTCTTAGGGTCTGTGATTGACTGAGGCTGTTGCAACTGGGAAGTAAAAAAAGAATAATGATGTGTCAAAGCATCTGCTTTGCAATCTTTGGTTCTGGGTCAGAAAGTTACTACATAATCGAATTCAACAAAGAATGTAATCCATCTTAACTGTCTAGAGGAAAGCATGTGAGCTGAACTCATGAAATTTAAGTTTTAGTGATTAATTCAAACTGTAACTGTATGTTTAGCACCCAAAACATAGTGCCTCCATTCTTTAAAAGCATTACAAGTAGCTAACAGCTCCTTCTCTGTGATGGTATAATTCTGTTCTGCATCTGTTCGCCCTCTAGACATATAAGCTACTGGGTGTACCTTGCCAAATATTTCAAGTATTGCTCCAATGGCAATTTCTGAGGCACATGCATCTAAAATGAAAGGTATTTTGGTACTCGGTGGGTCAGAATTGGAGCATTGGTGAAAGATCTTTTAAGATAATTAAATGCTCGCTCAAGAGACCAGGTGTAAGGAGTATTTCAATTTGCTCAGCATTCAACAGATGTGTAGATACTTTGAACTACATCAAAATGTTAGAAATCTATACTATGTTATAACAGTCTAGATACTCCAATAATGCATCATTTAGGAAGAATTGGGGGTACTGCAAAGCCCAAATGGCATCACAGAGTATTCAAACAGCCCATATCGGATCTTGAAAGCTATTTCTACTCATCCCCATCTCTTGATCTAACCAGGTAAGATATACCTTTAAGGTCACATTTTGTATAAAAAGCGGCCTTCTTTTCATGAACTAGAAAGAACTGGGATAAGTAGCATTGGATACAGATCTTTCACAGTTATATTATTCGAAGCATGATAGTCAGTGTATGAGTGTAGTTCACCATTAACTTGGGAACAAAAACCAACTGAGAGGCGCAACGGTGAGGCTGCAGGGAAACAAGAAGGGTGTATAAAGCAATTAACAAGATATTTCTCAATGTACTGTTTTAGGTATTCATTCTCATTCTTGACCAACGCATAGAAATGAATACTTGGTACAAGCATTCCTGGGATTAAATTGATTTGACAGTCATATTACCAATGAGGTGACAATAACCTTTTATAATGCAGTAGTAAAACAGTTGTCTTTTTCTCCTGCAGTAGCCACTGAATATTTGGGAACTATTTTTTCTGATACTAATTAAGTATCTGAAAAACTATTTTGCCGACAATATTGAGATTGCAGTTGTGTTGATTTTGTATTCCTATTTTATTCCAATGTATCCTTGGGTTATGTTTAACAAGCCATTGCAACCCTAAAATAATCTACGGGACACACAGATAATAGCTTAAACACATTTTGTTTGAGTGCAATTGCACCTGATTATGGTATTCAAGAGCCAATTCAGAGTTTTGAAAAGCAATGGGACCAGAAGTTAGTAAACATAAAAATCAACAGCTTGAACAACATCAAGATGTGTTTTCTTAGCACTTTCAAAGCAATATGTACAAATTACCTGTCACTCCTGAATCAATCAACACCAGAGCTGGCTCCTTCTGAACTGACATTACAAGATCCACCTTTACCATAAAGTTAGTTGTACCATCACCTGTGACAGAGCTTAATAAAGGGATTCTCCAGTTGCTAGAGATGTCCCCTTACTTATAATAACAACCCACATTTGTAAAGCGCAAGCACATCACCCCTTTAAGGTTTCAAGGCACCGGGGGCCGTCTGGAAGATTAAGTGAGCTATTGCCCAGAGTCACATCATGCTGAGCTGAGCTGCCCTGCCGCAGGGGAGGGAATCGTGAGCCCTGCACTTCTGAGTCAGCCGCTCTGGCCACTGCGCCACACTTTTCCCTCTCCTGACACATCTCTCCTGCTTGAACCTTCTAGTTTTCTGTAGTAGTTTCTATTCTAGCGACCATTTTAGTACTCTGTACATTTCTTATTCTTGGGTTTTGTGGGGCGCTCTTGAAAAAACTGACCCTTCTTTCTGAAAAAGAACTGTTGGCCATTCTTTCACCTAAATCTTTTTCTTCCTTAGTTAACAGTGAATGCACCAAACCAGTTTCCATCGATTTCCCCTGATATGAGCCATTAGTTATACTTCTTCTCCATTAACATATGGACCAGAACACCCATTTTCTTATAGCGTCTTTGAACAAACAAATGATGGTCCAGGCATAAGTTTAAATGTACTAACTCAGTCCATGTTTTTGGCTGTGGATCAATCTGATCTAACACATCTTTGAGCTCACCTTGGACCTGAAAATACGTGCTGATCTTCACTCCTGTGGACATATGAAAGTTATGTCACCAAATCTCTATTATCATGTCAAAGTTCTTTGCTGAGAGTGTAATCGTTCCTATCAAATACCATACTGGTGTGAGTGCAAAGCACACAGTAAACAACAATAGTTTCGCCAGAAATTAGAGTGTGTTGTCGTAATGGCAGTAGGAATTGTACAAAGGGATGACCCACACCCTGACCCATAAAATGCACTATCCTTGTGAGGTCTGGCTGCAAGTGGAGTTACACGGGACCAGGGAAAGTGGATGATTCAACCTGGAGCTGGCGGCCAAAGCTGAAAGAGAATGAGTAACGGACAGAGGAGACGGATACAAACCTGAAGGAAGCGCAGTCCGATTCAGAGTCCGAGGAGGCAGAGGAGATCCTTCTTTCAGGTAAATGATCCTGATACGAACTTTAAACTATGTGCTCCTGGTGTGGGGAGGATAGGGCCATTAGCGTCTAGTGTGAGAATACATGATTGTAAAAAGTGTAGAGAGACAAGCAGCTCTCACTGTGGTCAAGGCCGATACAACCGAAATGTGTTGGGGGGGGCATAGCCAACAATAAACAATAATTTCACAAGGAATTGGAGTAAATGGTGAAACTTGCAGTAATGGGTATATACATTGTACACATTTTCTATTATATATAAATATATCATTGATAGTATGTGGCAGAAGCATTTTCTTATATGCAGTCTTGTCTTTGTACTGATTGTCTGACTTGTTTACTGTTTTGTATGAGAGACTGAGGTGAAAAGGAGTAACACATTAAAGAAGCATACGAGGATAGAAGCCAAAAGTACAGTAGAATGAAGATGAACCCATGGAAGAATGCAGAGAGCTATTCTAAGTAAATACTAAGCTATCATTCATTGGATGATCCATAAAGAAATGTCCCAAATATTGCTCAGTTGACTGGATCAGCCTCTCTCTCTGCCCAACAGTTTGGGGTGGTAAATTGTAGATTTACAATAAACAATTCTTATCTATTCATCCAACTATCTCCAAAAATGCACCATGAATTGGGAGTCTATTTCCGAAATTACTATAACTGGAAGACCATGAAACCAGAAAATGCTCTAAAAATATATTGTGGCTAGTTCTAGGGCTGTGGGAAGTTTTCAATGTGGGCTAAAAATGTAGAATGTAGTTATGTAATTAACTACTACAAACTAAATGACTAAGCCAAAGGAATCCGGAAGCTCAACTCTGAAGTCCACTGAATCAAGGTCCATGTTTGCTAAGGTGTGGATTACAGTTGTAGATGTCATGCAGGTTTCTTGTGTGAACCTTTAGCCCGAGAACAAATGGAACATTGGGCTATGACCAATGTTCCCTCTAATTTTTTTCCTCTTTGCGCGACAATGCAAGATCTCCGTGCGCTGGAGCCAAGGCTGTGTGCGGCAAACATGTGAGCGCAGCCTGCGAGGAGATAAATCCGTGGCAATTACCACTCAAAACTTTTGTTTACAATGAGTTCGAGAAAAAGTGCATTTCACACATATAGCTCTAATTAACAAGGTCTTGAGACAGTTTTGTAGTGTGGAGACAGAGCATCATGGCATTAATTGTTTATTCTAGTTGCACCTTTACCCCAGGCTTGGAAAAGGAGAAGACTCAGAAGGGAGCACTATTATAAGATTTTACTGAATATTCTTGATTGGAGCACTGATCATTTGGTGGGGGGTTGCTGGAAGACTATACAAGAGAATATATATTTAGCAAGTTGACAAATACATAACAAAGTTTACATTTTGATGTACAACCTAATGATTAACCTCCTTGCTAAGAGGAAGTGTGTGAAATTTGCCCATCTGGGCCAAACATAGACTGTGGGAAAGGTGCTCAGACAAGCCAAGTGCTATCACTAGATATGTGACACATTTCCTTCTTTCGATGGTCCTTGCCATTCTTCCAGTCCTGATAAACTCTATCAAGGTCAACTTTGCTATTTAAGAGATGGACCTTTGTCCTCATCAGCATTACCAAGTGATACTCCTCCAGTCTAGTTCTTGATTTAGACTTGATAGTGTTCAAGAGACTGAGGGGCATATTAGCAAGGAATAGCGATATTTATCGCAAAATGCGCTTAGCAATTTTTTTTATCGCTGCCTATCGCTGGATATGTTAGCAGAGAAAACATGCTATTAGCATCATTTTTCTCCATTGTGCTAAAATATCCAGCGATAGCGGCAAAATGCGTGAATATCGCTGGAAATCCAGCGATATTCACGCATTAACGCCAATGGGGACCTAACCTGAAAATCCACCTCCCATTGGATAAACGGTAAGTAATGTTTTTAGCAGGCGTTAGATTATAGCGATAATCGCACTTAGCGCAATTTTTTTTTCGCTTTGCCTGCCTTGCTAATAGGCGATAGCTGTGTTAGCGACTGCTTTCAGTCCCTAACAGTTTGGGTACGCCCACTTTGCATGTCATTAGCGATAAATATCGCTGACATGCAAAGCGGGCCCCAAACCGGTCGCTATCACCTAAAAGCTGTCGCTAACTGCTGTTAGCGACAGCTTGCTGATAGAGTGATCAAAATATCGCTGCTTTAGCGGCAAAAAGTGCCGCTAAAGCGGCGATATGGCCCTTGCTAATATGACCCTGAATCCTTGTTCACAGTCTGCACTAGATGACTAAAATGTTGGAACATGGCTAACAAGCCACATAAGGCAAAACATGCTATTGGTGGGCATTCAAGAACTGTGGATGGTACATGTCAGTAGCACTCAGCAATCCTCAGAAAGGAAAGATAAAATGTACTTCTTGTGTACATTTATCAGCTTGTATGTCTGCTTTCGTGACAGACATATGCATCACGTAGGGTGTGTACAAAACCACAAAGTAATGTGGAAGGCTGACAAAAGAGCAACTAAAGAAATACTCAATTGGCCTGGCCATCCTCATTTCGGTATTTTTTATGCACTGGCTCCAGAATATAGAAAAACAGGAGAAGGAATACTTCAGAGTAGAGGGGGACGAGCTAAGAAATGAATGAGTTGTTCTGAGCCAATGATTGGCTCCAGGTCTAAATCATTCAAACAAACATGGTAGAATAGGATATGGTGCATTTAAAATTCTAGAAAGTATTTCCTTAACAGACAGAAATGTTTCACCTTACATTCCTGGCCCCGTCTGTACAATGAATGCTACTGAACAAAGAGGCAAGTCCATTATCATGTATACATTAGTTGGTGGCTTGATCTGTGCTATAGCTGGAGAAATATTATAGACTATTAAATCAAAAACACCAAGGTGTCTGTATAGTATAGTGCATATCTTGCACTCACGTGTTTGAAGGTGGTCTCGTAATATTGAACAAAACGGAGGTGCAGTGAAATAAAGTATTTTCATTGAATCACACAATTTGGTTAAGCAGGGATCTTTGTGCTTTAAAAATAAACACGCCTTAGCAAAGCCAAGCGGCCTGGTGCTAGCCGCTGCCTTTTGTCTTTGGCAGTTCATTTTTTTTCTTTTTTTTTTTTGCTAAATTATATTTGGGGGTAAGCTGGTGTGCAACTGGTTAAAAGCTAAGATATTTCTTGGTCTACAAATAACACACATTCCTAGTTCCTGGCTCTGAAAATAACTAAACTATCAGTATGCTCAGTGAAAAAATATTGAGCATTATCTCATATCCATTACATTTTTTATACTTGTACTCAGAGACTTTTTCAGGCACGGTACTTGTACTCAGAGACTTTTTCAGGCACGGGCAAAGTGGGCTCTGGCCCAGGGCCCCAGCTTTTCAAGGGGCCCCTTGAGGGAGCCAAATCAGAGAGTCTTGCCCTGGTGACCCTGAATAATTCTTACACAGATTGTAGTAGACTCTCACCTATCATCCTTATTCAAAATAAATTAAAGGAAAACTGTATTTGAAACAGACATTATGCAGAGAAATGTTGTGTTTATGTTTCATTCTTCCAGATCAAAGCAAAACCTCACATATTCATATGTCACATAGATTATTTTCAGTACTATTAGTAAACTTCTGCTGTGTTATAATATTGAAAACTCACCTCACCATCCCTAAATATTAGATTTAAACAAATTAAGAATATGGACCAGTGAGTCTGTCCACAGTCAATGACCTGGCCAAAGAGGGCATTAGAGAGTTGAAAATGGATCATAAATTCAAAGTTGTTCCAAACAGCAGCACCCAAAATATGTTTGGCCTAGGGCCCCCCAAAATCCTTAAGATGTCCCTGCTGTCACCTGCTAAGAAGACAGAAAGGTGACGTATAGTGCTGTAGAAAACTAATGAGTCATGCTGAATTGGTTACTGAACAGACATTAATGAGCAATTTGTGTGCTCTGATGTTAGTTGTGAGAGGTGTTATTTCAATCTCCACCATAATATTCTGTCTTTGTTTTAGCACCATGTCAATTGGATACTGATGCATGTCTCTTTAGACAGGGCCTTGCACAGATCCTTAATCTAGGACATCTTTAAATGTTTTTAATTAGTTTGTCTTATGGCTGCTTAAAAAATCTCTGAGATGTATTATATATTACTCTATTTATCATGTTCAAGCCACCCTGTTACTCATCTTGTTCAAAGTATCCTCGTGAAAACAGGTCAACTATTTCCAGTAGTTTAGTTGAGGTTCCTGTTCATTGAGTGAATGTGTGGAGCCTCAATCAGTTTGTGGATCCTATCAAAGTATCTAAGGACAGTTAACTTGGTACTCAAATGTGTTAGCAGCATCTTTTTTTTTTTACGGAGTTTTATATAGCGCAAACTTGACCCAAATTGGGTATCGGACCGCTTTACAGGAGCACAAGTTGCATTACATGAGGACACATTCATTTTTTTTAGGCACGGGGAGATTAAGTAATTTGTCCAGAATCACAAGATGGTGTGCGTCCCTACCAAGACTCAAACCTGGTTCCCCAGCTCCGAGGTCACCCGCCCTAGCCGTTAGGCCTACTCCTCTCCCCATCTGTCTCTTCAATCTTAGACTCAAGGACTACAAGTCCCAGTGTAGCATTTTTCATTTGCATCTCTTTGGTAAAGTCAGACTTGTGTAGTTGCTCTCCGTGCATGCTTCTGTTAAAGCTCAGGCTCCTTCAGCAGGCGCAGCATGCACCCCTGCTGATTCAAGTAGGGAGAACAACACATGACCTACTAACAGGCTTGTCCATTGCTTACATGTCATTAGTCTGTTCCCAGCCCAATGTTAGATCCACATTCATAGCACTCAGTTGGCCTTTCAAAGTAAAGCAGGTCTTAATTCCTGCAGTAAACGGTGAGTATTCACATTTGGTTTGGCAACTGAATATTCACTTGCAGCAAGCGTTTGTCTGTAATAAAATGGTATATAATTTTAAAGGAATTACATTATTTGTGTTGATGTGCTGCGTGATGTTATGTGAATATATTGGGGATTTTCCAACAATAACTGTCGACACCCACCTAAACTGGGGCAGGCTTTTGTAATGGTCATTTTAAAACAGACAGAGAAGTTTGGGGAGAAACTAACTCTACCCTACTCATTATTCACTCACACTCAGTTCCATGATCTGCATGTTATACGTCTTTGTAGTAGGCACATGAACCCTTTGCTCTACTTCAGGAGGAGCTGAACCTGCCACTAGACAGAACTCTGCCCTCTCTCCAGCAGGAGAATTAATCACCAGAGTTGTTTTGAGACTTTTATTGTTGCATGACACTGCTGGACACCAAAGGAAATCTGTAGCACCTGCTTTTAAACCAAAAAGGTATTTTAAAAACAGCACCCCCCACCCTCAAAGTCATTGCCAGGTATGACTGCACCAAGTACCAAAGCTGCACAGCAACAGAGCCATGCTATTAAAAAAATCCTTTATAAATTATCATTTGAAACAAAAAGAAAACCTTAAAAAAGCTGTCAAATTATTAGAAATATTTACCCGGCTTAAAGTCTGAACCTAAAACACTGCAGTTTCATTATTAAATTGGAGCAAACCAGGGGCCGTTCCATATCTGAATGTATAACAGGGAGGCGAGGTGGAGAGGGGGTCACAGGAAGAGAGAAAACATGGCCTGCACTATAGGTACCGGCATGTTTAGAGTTAATGTTATCACAATGCAAGTTAAAGCAGCTCCGATTCTACAGTGCAAACAAGCTGTAGTTTGACAAGAGCTCACAAGCAAACCAAACATGAAACAAGAAATTATTGTTTCTTGGGGCCCAACGGGGGAGAGGGGGGGGGAGGGTGGAAACAGAACCAACCAGGGCTCAAAATTAGGTGTGATAAAGGCCGCTTTATTGGAATCAGGTGCACCTTACACAATGAAAACCCTTGGTCTGCGCCGTACAAAACTATACCTCACTAAATATGCTATTTCCTGACAAACCCCCAACCCCCTCCCCTAAATGGTTCCCCCAATCCACAAACAGTAAACAGTTAGCAGAACGTCAATTTGCCTCTCCACCTGGCTAAATCCTTTATTATGCTTGACCTACCCCCGATAATCCAACCCCAGGCTCCTATACTTCCCCCATATATTAGGAAGAACCGCCCCAATGGCAGAAATCACCCCACACCTGCTCCAGCGACACGACTAACCCCACAACCATCGAACAAAACCAGATGCACCGGCCCCCAAGAAAACTCCTTCTGAAAACCACCGCACACCACAAAACCCCCTCCTACACCCTGAAGAAAGGAAATCACCCCTCCCCTTGCCCCCAGGCCCCACAACTTGAAACCCCCTCCATCATCTGATCGAAAAAACAGTGTGGGAGGGTGGGAAAATAATTACCTCCGCCACACCCCCGCCCGGCTGCCGTGTCACCAGCCACCAAAATGGTGGCCTATAACGCAAAATGTCTGGTTTTAAAGGGGCCAGCCCAAAAGCAGCCCAAAACTAGCTCACTCCAGCCCAAGGCTACCAACTAGCCCAAAACCATCCCCCGTACGGTGCTGGCTCTATTCCCCCCTCCCCCGGCCCCAAACCCCCCGGGGGTGGCAGGCCTCCCGCTGGTCGGCCGCCCCCCCCAAAGCCCTATTGGGGCCCAACGGGGGAGGGGAGAGGAAAACAGAACTGACCAGGGCTTAAAATTAGGTGTGATAAAGGCCGCTTTATTGGAAGCAGGTGCACCTTACACAATGAAAACCCTTGGCATGCGCCGTACAAAACTATACCTCACTAAATATACAATTTCCTGACAAACCCCCCACCCCCTCCCCTAAATGGTTCCCCCAATCCACAAACAGTAAACAGTTAGCAGAACGTCAATTTGCCTCTCCACCTGGCTAAATCCTTTATTATTCTTGACCTACCCCCGATAATCCAACAACAGGCTCCTATACTTCCCCCATATATTAGGAAGAACCGCCACTCGAAAGGCGTGCTAACGGCTTTCGACCCCCCCAGGGCTCCTGCACTTCCGGGTATCTGCACACCAATGGCCTACTCCAGAGCCTCCCTTAAGTGTAGCACATAACTCCATTCCGTACTAACAGGTGAACCCCATCCTTACCACCTTCCATCTCCTCAAAACCTTTATTTCCTTGTAAATGTCCTCCGGGTCCTATCTATGGCCGCTGGCCTCTCCGCCCCCCTTTAACCCGCCTGGGCCCAAAACTCTGACCAAATGACCTGATACCCCGCCTACCCGCGCCGTATCTCTAACGGGTCCCTCTTCACTTGTTTAAACCAACGCTAACCCTTCGCACTGTACCAAGCCCACGTCAGGCACACTCTCCCCTTTACCACTGCACACAAAGCCTGCAACAACGCATGCCATCTCATGCCCCTTTACCCTGCCGCTGACAATGAAACAACCTGTCGTCCTACTCCAACCTCTGATTCCGGTGCTTGATCCCAGTCCCCCTTTTTGACTGCTTTATATATGAGTGTTCACCAACATAAATCTCCAGCGCCGCCGCCATTGGCCCCGCCCCTGCACCTGAAAAGACACACATGTGAGAGGCGAGAAATGTCCTTCATGTCATATGTTCACTCCCCACCCCCCGCAGCCTGACAGATGCCCGCCAACAATCCGACCTCCAGGGCCCGAGGCCTTCCCCAACCCTGACGCGCAGCCTCCGTTGCCGCCCCCACTCAGACGGAATGCCTCCGTAACTCCTTCGGGTCCTCACCCATACACCATAGGGCATGCCGCAGGACCCCCAACACCTGTGCCGCATACACTCTGCCACCTCCACCTCGACCAAACCCCTCACCCAGCCTTCCCACAGCTGCGTCCCCCATTCCCCCGCCGATGGCGAATCATCACCCCCGAAAGCTCCTTTCCATCAAATTCAACCCGAACCGCAACACCCGTTCCTGCAGAAGCCACCTATCCCCTGCCCCACTGCTCCCGATCCGCCGCAATTCCTCCCATGTCCGCTCATATGCACGCCATGGAAATGCCCCAAGAACGCCTGTCCCAAGCAAATCCCCCTTACTCCCCACCGACAAACGCACTCGATGATATGGCAGCGTCAAACCGGACAGCATCAGACCCAATCGACGATGTTGCCGTCCCCTTGTCCTCCGGCAGGCGTGTTTCCATGGCCACGGAGTCGAGCTCTCCATCAATGAATGACAGCACCGAAACTGGGACCATGCGTCTTCTCTGGCGCCCGGGGCACCCCCAGGCAAGCCACAAGGCCCGTAAAACCGTCCAGCTCCACTGGCAGTCCATCGAAACCCGGCCGTCCCACCAGAAAGAAGTCAACCAGATAGTGCGTCACCGACCAGAGCCTCTCCGCCAGGAAAAAGCCCACTGCAAAAGCACTGAATGGCTCACACAGCGCACACAAAATCAAACATCCCATGGGCAGTGCTGTTGCCCCCCATGCCAACATTGCCACCCCCTCGTCCTCTGGCAGGCGTGCTTCCATGGCCCGGAGTCGAGCTCTATACCAAGCAAGGACAGCTCCATACTGCGACCGTACGTCTTCTCTGGCGCCAGGGGCACCCCCGGCAAACCACGAGGCCCGTAAACTGACCAGCAACCGCTGGCAGTCCGTCGAACCCGGCCGTCCCACCAGCAGGAAGTCATCCAGATTGTGCGTCCGCCTCAGAGCCTGTCCGCCAGGAAAAAGCCCACTGCAACAAGGAACTGAAACACCCAAACCGCGCACGCGAGATCGAACCTCCCATGGGCAATGCTATTGTCCCCAAAAGTGCCCCTCCGTCAAACCGGTTCCCCACCAACCGGTGATCCCCGGATGCCCCCGAAACCACCAGAACGCCAACCTAACTTCGCACTTTACCTGAAAGACCTTCACCCACCGGCGCCACGCTCCGCCGCGCCATGTCCATGACCTTATACGACCCCCCCGGGAGCTCCGCCGCCACAAAGTCACCGACCGACTCACCCCCCCTCGACCCCGACCGCTGCTGGCACAACCGATACTGACCGGGCTCCTTCCCGAGCACCACCCCGATAGGGGAAACAATCAAACCCGGCAGCGGCGGCTCCAAACAAAAGGAGGGGGGCACCCCATCCTGGCCCCGATCACCTCCTCAAACAACTGCCCCACACTATCCCTGTGTTCACATTGCCGGCTCAACTTCTCCACCCTCACTGGCGACGAGCCTATGCCCAGACTCTTGACCCCCTTTTCCACCTCCCCGCACACCCATGGCACCCCTTCCAACCGCGCCATTCCCCGGCGCCCCCCCAGGATCCCCAGTATCTGTACCAACCGACAGCCGAGGATTACCCAAACCACTTCCCTGCTCCGCCACCATCCTTACCTGGTGTCAAGGCCGGCGTCGTCACTGGATCCCGCCGCCTAACCAGTCGAGGTGGGGGGGAGGGCCATCACTCTCGGCGCTCCTTGCCGCGGGCATACATGAAACACACTACCAACACCGTTACTCTGTTCCCCCTTCCCACATCTCCCCCTCCTCCTCCGAATCCTCCACATAGTTCAATTGCACCATGGCCTCACCCCCTGGCTGCATCTCCCCCTCCTCCTCCTCAGAATCCTCCACATAGTCCAACGGCACCATGGCCTCCTGCCCAGCACTGGGCCCATTCTTCCACTCGTCCCCCCCTTTATGGCTCCGTCCTACTCCACCCTGCCACCTGCTGACAAAACCACATCAAATCCCCCCGATCCGAGTCCTCTCTCCTCTCGCCTCCTCCTTACTTTCTCCTCCCCCGGTTCAATCATGGATGGACCAACCGAATCTATGAAACAACAAACCCATCCTTGTCGACAGCAAAACTCCCTTGGGGTCCTACTAGACACACAACGCAATCTACCCACCCTATTACTACAAGTGCCACGCCTGCTCGACACCAATGCGCCCTCTTAGTGGGATCCATCGCTTCTTCCCGCAGCAGGACCTCAACAACCCTGGTCCCATCGCTGTTCCTCACCATCGGTGCGAGATCTATCTACAAGACAGCCCGCCTCACCCACCAAGCCTCACACTCCGCCTCCCCCGCTATCTGTCGAATAAACTGAAACTCCCTGGAGGCTCTAACCCTTCACGAAATGCGTAAAATCAACAGCTTGCACCTCCCACCTTCAAGAAGGAAAGATCGATGGCCCAATCCTTCTCCGGCGGTGGAAGGAGAATCTGGACTGCACCTCCGCCCCAGCTCTGGACCACCAACTCTTCCCCGGCCTTCCAAACTGACCTCAAAGTTCTCCTCCCTCAAGGCCCTTCCAAAGTTAAATCATGCCCTCACTATTACCTGCAGGAAGACCCTTTCGTATAGGAACTTTTTAGTCCCTCCAACTATGGAAGCGCCGTCCCAGTGTTTACGCGTGGTCTGTGAGACTGCCAATATTGCAGTACTAATCTTGATCCTGTGATTGGGACCCTAGTAACATGCACACATCACGGGTCCAGTGTAACACCCTGTTCGCTACCCCTACCTTCGTTCGTTTCCGATACCTTCACAGGAGCCACCATGCCTACGTAACTCTTGCTCTTGTGTTCGAGTGTCCTCCATTTATTGCAGTATTATACCTCCACTAGCACATTGCCCGCCTTCGTAACCTACACACATGCCACTCTCTCTCCTGTAACGCACCGTTTGCTACCTCCTGTATTTGTTTACACATGATTGTCACTTATGCCTCATGTACTGTAACCTCGCTCTAGCAAACATTCACTTATAATGCCCCTGTATCCGGTCTGTTCCTATTGTGAAGTGCTCTGACACCTTCGGGTAAAGTCTGCACCATACTAACGCATAATTAAATAAAGAATACTCCGCATCTGATCAACAGTCTCTTGCCTTCATCCCCAACCCCCGGCGGCCGTCCTGACCCTTCGGGGTGGGAGTGGCGGGGGCGCACCGCCCGCTTCCCCTTGCGCTTCCAAGAATGGTCCCTCGTGGGAGCACGACCGCCCATACCAGGCAGAGCCAGCCCATCCCCTCGGTCGAGGGGAGCCGCATGCTGCTCCCCCAAGCACCTATCTCAGTGTCCCTGCCCAGAACAAGAGGTGGGGTCCAGCATGCCAGGGAAGAAACCCCCTCCGAAAATCCCCCACCCCCCTGCCGAAAGCCCCCCCTCCGCGCTCGTCGTGCCTCCACCCCCCCCACACACCTGCCCAACCCCCGCTCCCCGCAGGACACCCCCCCTCGGAAGGCCTCCCCCCGAACAGGACCTCCTGCCCCCCCACTCGCCCCGCACCCCTCCCCGCAACACCGTACTCCCCCCCCGTCGTACACTCACCGCAGAACAGCTCCCCCCCCATCCCCACCCTCCTCCCCAGGCTCTCAACCTCTGACCCCCCTTCCACAGAGACGGAGACCTGCGAAGCCCCCACCATGCTCACCTCCCCCTCTGGGACACCCCCGCCATGCAACTCCCTCCCTATCTGTACCCCCCGTTTAAATCCAACTACCGAGATACTCATACGACATGCCTGAAAATAAACGCTGTCACGAAGCATGAAACGGAGTTTCACGAGGGAACTGGTGCCTAGCGAAAGTCCTGTGACTCCGATCACACTCACGGAACCGGCTATGGGGTATAAGACCTGCGGCGAGGCCGCACAGCGGAAACAAGCTCCAGAGCCAAAACACTCCCGGAAGATGGAACCGAGGCTGAGCCCCAGCAGCTAATCCATTCCGCAGCCGCCGACCTGAGCCACGGCCTCTTCAGAAAAGTGGGGAGGGGGGCCACCAGAGACCCAGTCTCCCTCGGAGGCCCCAATTTGCCGCACACCCCGGCCACAAGCATCTCCACCCCGCATCCCACCGCACCAACACAACGCCGAAAGACCCACACCTCTCTTACTCTGCTGCGCTGCCGTGTGCGTTGTAAGCAATATCTGCTTTGTAGTGCCGTGCCCGGGATGAGCAGAGCCGAGGGAAATCAATCCGGGTTCGGCAGAATTTCACTAAATGACACGCATCGAGGGTATTGCTGAAATATGGCTTCTGTCCCGACCTCTTTTCAATAGAGAGAGGAACGCATGTGAACGCCCGTAAACGGCGAAGAGCTGATCTAAATGGACTAGCGTAGCGTCGACTCGGTCACCAGATGAAGGAAAGAGGGGCAGAGGCCTGGGGAAAGGCTATGTTTGCCATAAAATAATTACCTCCGCCACACCCCCGCCCGGCTGCCGTGTCACCAGCCACCAAAATGGTGGCCTATAACGGAAAATGTCCGGTTTTAAAGGGGCCAGCCCAAAAGCAGCCCAAAACTAGCCCACCCCAGCCCAAGGCTACCAACTAGCCCAAAACCAACCCACGTACGGTGCTGGCTCTACACCCACCCCTCCCCCGGCCCCAAAACCCCCCGGGGGTGGCAGGCCTCCCGCTGGACGGCCGCTCCCCCCAAAGCCCTATTGTAACATGTGCATGCTGCATGGATGCTACAAACCGAGCAGACTCACTGAAATGAAAATAAACATTTCTGATGAATGTGTGCAGGCCTCCTACCCCTCCGACACGAAAAGCGAAAGTGGCAAATATAACTGCCGCCTGCCCCGACTCTATGGCAGTCAACAGGCCCTAACCTGAAAATGCAAAACTGCTGCTCCCCCTGCGTTGTAGATGAAAACTGCACTTCACCACCAAGAAAAACACCGTGCTTTTCTCAGCTCTCCGATTTAAAAAGCTGTGGCTGGTGAACGGTCGAAATCTCTTGTGAAGCAGAGACGTGCACGCTTTGTAATACTGTGCGCGGTTGGGAAAGGTCCTGTGCATGCGTGCGCGCAGCTTATAGGGAACAATGGCTATGACAATCTTAATGAAATTCATAATCTTAGGCCACCAAACATATGAAGTCAAAAATTCCTTCCACTTTCTTTGTCCTGAATGCCCTGCTATTGGAGTCTTGTGGTACCCAGTCAATGCCTGCTGTTTGTGATCCTCTGCTGGAGCATACAAAGCATTGCCTGTGTTTCCTTTGCATCTGAGAACGCATCTTCTTTTAGCCATGATTCATCTCCTGATAGCTTTCTGTGATCTTAGTGAGGAAAGTATTGAGACTTTGGTCTGATGATCTGGAGATAGCCAAAATACTAGGAGGAGTTTCTACTGTGATATGATCTCCCACAGTTCGAGTTAAAGCATCTGCCTTGCTATGGCGGTTTCCTAGTTGATGTGTGATCTGGTAATGAGATAATGCCACCAATTGGAGAATGCTATTCTACATTTGTTTTTTTAGGTAGAGCCTGGGCAGTGCGTGCGCTGCTCTACGCGGTGTGCTGTAGTCAGTATATAGGCTTTCGACACGCCCAACACTTTCTGTTGTTTGGTTTGCCTGCCTTTCAAAATTCCTTTACTTTGGTTGATGAGTAGTGTTCATCTGTCCCACCTTTGGGTGCTTGGTTCCCTCCCAGCGGACACCAACAATTGATTCTTTTGGTTGGCAAGCTCTGCCTATCGGTTGCCTCCTTGCTCACACACCCTCCCCGCCGTCATTGCTGCCATCAGTTAATCTCCCCAGTGCCGTCCCCACTCCACCACCTCCCATCGCAACTGCTTTAGCCTCTTTTTAGTGCACAATGTAAAACGAGACAAGATGATATGCTTCATGGAGGTTTCATTTGGAGAAGATTGTGACTGTCTTAATCTCGTCCAACAAGACAGAAAGATAACGGGGAGGGCAGCGAATTCTGATTATGACTTCACTCAACTTGTGATAATCAATACAACGATGATATTCATGTGAGATCATTGGTATGAAGAAGATAGGGGCTCCTGCAGGGAGCTGGAGTGCTCCATATATCACTTTTCTAAGTTCTCTTGTACATTTTGTCCGAGTTCCTCACCTCGCTTATTGTCAATAGATAGAATCAGCCATGGGGAATGGTGACTATACAAACTATATCTTTAGCAGATTCGTACTGCTTCTTAGGAAGCAGCGTATTGGCTCCTTTCTTGCAAAACACATCAGTGAAGTCTCTGTATGATGCAAGAATATCTAATAGTTCACTGGTCTTCTCCTATCTGGGGACGATCTGAATCCTCTCTGCTTAGTTTCAAGAAAAAGCTATAACCGTAGTTATTTTCTCTAAGAAGCAATGACTTTATGACCTTATGATCCCACATTAGAAGAGATAACTGTGCCAGGAAAGAAATGAGCATTAATAAAGAGTTTAATGTTATCTGAATTGAGGCTTTAGAAGGAGCAGCTCATCCAATATTAAAATAAGTTCACATGACAGTAGAGTAGAGATTTGGCCACCTTTAGTGGAGCTCTGTGTCATCTGTGTAGTTATGGAGAGAGCTTGCATGCTAGCATCATAAACTCTTGCAATTATTTGTCCATTTTCAATAATGTATTTGATAGCATGGAATCTTCAATTATTCCAAAGGGCAGGAAAGAAAGCAAAATGTCTTGAAAAACTGCAATTTGCCCAATTGGAAGGATGAGAGCTATTTTAGAACCAGGACATGGATATCAATACTCGGGGACGTATCTGGAAATCATCAGTCTGTCATAATCCACCTGACATTCCTGCCACTCGCTCGCCTTCTGCTGGTCACAAGCTCCATGTGCTGCCCTCACTGGAAAGCAGTGCCATCCTTCGTCACACTCTGATGGAACTCGGTGGCCCAGGGTGCAAAGCTGCTAACTCACCTCAGCTGCTGAGGGGGAGGCGTGTCCATCGCGCTTTAAAGCGCAGCCTCGACCCCCGTGGCGTGGGACGCTTTGTAATACTGTGCGCGGTTGGGAAAGGCCCTGTGCATGCGTGCGCGCAGCTTATAGGGAACAATGGCTATGACAATCTTAATGAAATTCATAATCTTAGGCCACCAAACATATGAAGTCAAAAATTCCTGCCTCTTTCTTTGTACTGAATGCCCTGCTATTGGAGTCTTGTGGCACCCAGTCAATGCCTGCTGTTTGTGATCCTCTGCTGGAGCATACAAAGCATTGCCTGTGTTTCCTTTGCATCTGAGAACGCATCTTCTTTTAGCCATGATTCATCTCCTGATAGCTTTCTGTGATCTTAGTGAGGAAAGTATTGAGCCTTTGGTCTGATGATCTGGAGATAGCCAAAATACTAGATGGGGGTTTCTACTGTGATATGATCTCCCACAGCTCTAGTTAAAGCATCTGCCTTGCTATGGCGGTTTCCTAGTTGATATGTGATCTGGTAATGAGATAATGCCACCAATTGGAGAATGCTATTCTACATTTGTTTTTTTAGGTCGAGCCTGGGAAGTGCGTGCGCTGCTCTACGAGGTGTGCTGTAGTCAGTATATAGGCTTTCGACACGCCCAGCGCTTTTGGTTGTTTGGTTTGCCTGCCTTTCAAAATTCCTTTACTTTGGTTGATGAGTAGTGTTCATCTGTCCCACCTTTGGGTGCTTGGTTCCCTCCCAGCGGACACCAACAACTGATTCTTTTGGTTGGCAAGCTCTGCCCATCGGTTGCCTCCTTGCTCGCACCCCCTCCCCACCGTCATTGCTGCCATCAGTTAATCTCCCCAGTGCCGTCCCCACTCCACCACCTCCCATCGCAACTGCTTTAGCCTCTTTTTAGTGCACAATGTAAAACGAGACAGGATTATATGCTTCATGGAGGTTTCATTTGGAGAAGATTGTGACTGTCTTAATCTCGTCCAACAAGACAGAAAGGTAACGGGGAGGGCAGCGAATTCTGATTATGACTTCATTCAACTTGTGATAATCAATACAACGATGATATTCATGTGAGTTCATTGGTATGAAGAAGATAGGGGCTCCTGCAGGGAGCTGGAGTGCTTCATATATCACTTTTCTAAGTTCTCTTGTACATTTTGTCCGAGTTCCTCACCTCGCTTATTGTCAATAGATAGAATCAGCCATGGGGAATGGTGACTATACAAACTATATCTTTAGCAGATTCGTACTGCTTCTTAGGAAGCAGCGTATTGGCTCCTTTCTTGCAAAACACATCAGTGAAGTCTCTGTATGCTGCAAGAGTATCTAATAGTTCACTGGTCTTCTCCTATCTGGGGACGATCTGAATCCTCTCTGCTTAGTTTCAAGAAAAAGCTATAACCGTAGTTATTTTCTCTAAGAAGCAATGACTTTATGACCTTATGATCCCACATTAGAAGAGATAACTGTGCCAGGAAAGAAATGAGCATTAATAAAGAGTTTAATGTTATCTGAATTGAGGCTGTAGAAGGAGCAGCTCATCCATTAATAAAACAAGTTCACATGACAGTAGAGTAGAGATTTGGCCACCAATAGTGGAGCTCTGTGTCATCTGTGTAGTTATGGAGAGAGCTTGCATGCCAGCATCATAAACTCTTGCAATTACTTGTCCATTTTCAATAATGTATTTGGTAGCATGGAATCTTCAATTATTCCAAAGGGCAGGAAAGAAAGCAAAATGTCTTGAAAAACTGCAATTTGCCCAATTGGAATGATGAGAGCTATTTTAGAACCAGGACATGGATATCAATACTCGGGGACGTATCTGGAAATCATCAGTCTGTCATAATCCACCTGACATTCCTGCCACTCGCTCGCCTTCTGCTGGTCACAAGCTCCATGTGCTGCCCTCACTGGAAAGCAGTGCCATCATTCGTCACACTCTGATGGAACTCGGTGGCCTAGGGTGCAACGCTGCTAACTCACCTCAGCTGCTGAGGGGGAGGCGTGTCCATCGCGCTTTAAAGCGCAGCCTTGACCCCCGTGGCACGGGACGCGCCTGGAAATCATCAGTCTACCATAATCCACCTGACATTCCTGCCACTCGCTCGCCTTCTGCTGGTCACAAGTTCCTTGTGCTGCCCTTGTACTCTGCTCACCGGAAAGCAGTTCCATCCTTCGTCACACTCTGGTGGGACTCGGTGTCCCAGGGTACAACGCTGCTAACTCACGTCAGCTGCTGAGGGGGAGGCATGTCCATTGCACTTTAAAGGGCAACCTTAACCCCCGCAGCGCAGGATGCGCGCGGGCCGCGCCCAGGCGAAACCCGGGCCAAGGGTGGGCCCATCCTTGCCCGTCATCAGCAGGAAGAGGCAGGGCAGGGCCACGCCTCTAACATCCAACATCTGAGCTGCGAGGTAACCTCACCAGCAACTGGATAAGGTACTGTGCTATGAACTTGGATTGGAGTGCACTGGGGACCCTGTGTCCCCACATTAGCAGGACTTTAACATCAGAAACTTTATGCGGGCCTCTGAACTTAGAAATCAACATCCCAATCTTAATATTCAAGCTCAAGCCCCAGGGGGACAGACACCTCAGAGGCTATCGTAAGCATTGTGCCACACAGACGGTTCAAGGGCTCAAAGATGGGCAAAAGGAAAACTATAGAGAAAGTGGGGGCAGGATGTGGCACTAATGGGGGAGCGGGGAAGGGGAAGAATGCAAAAAAGGCTCACAAGCTTGCTGCCCTGAACTACGTGATGGATAGGATTGATACCCTTATTCAGGAATGCGAAGATATCTTAGAGGCAGATCCTTTACTTAATACCCAACTGCCCCCCAAAAGCACCAGTCCCTCCCGTCCAACTGCCATCCCCACAATGCTTCGGAAATCCTCCCAAAAGCGAGCATTAACACACAGCATAGATGTTCCATTGGTATCTGGTGTAGCACAGGCGAAATACTCTTCCTCCTAAGACTCCCCCTCTCAACGCACTAACTCTCTCATTAGTGTTTGTGAGTGTCAACATGGCCCCTCCATCACTTGCTCGAATAGGTTTGCACTCTTTGCAGACGCACCCGAAGCCCCTGGGGTTGAGATGTTGGAGTCCCTGCCCACAACCCTGACTGAGATTAGTGAAGAGGTAATCCTATCGCCTCAGCTAGTTAACTCCCTAAAGTCAGAGCTGGGATCTATGAGAAAGATGATTGAAGAGCTTATCACCACAGTTAAACATCTAACCCTAAAGGTTATAGCCCAGAAGCAAAAGCAGCCCGCATACCTCCCGTGTGACCAACGTCCACAGGCCAATCGAGCCTGTTTATCCCCCTATAAAGGAGGAGGCCCAAAGGAAAACGGGCCCTCTCCAACTCCCTTAGTAACATCTAAGCAGGTTCCGATATCTCCAAAATCCAAACGGGCTGATAATTTTGAAGATAACCATCAGAACCAAGCCCCTTTTCAGGCCCCCAAAAACTGCAGTACATCAGCTAGTTTGACATCAGCTACATGTCCTAACACTAAATATCAGAGGAGTTTTCCAGTAATTTCTCCCCTCTTGCAGGCGCAAAAGGTCTAGATGGTCAATGTTCCCAAGTTAGACAACATAGGCGGCTCTGAAAACTAAGACTCCTTAATTAATAAATCCATACATTGGATTTGTCATGTTAGGGGCTGTCGCTCAGTCATAAGAGAGGACGTTATCAGGGCTCGGAGATGCACGTCCTCTGCCCAACCTTTGGGCTGCATCGAGCTTACCCTGATTAAGGCTGAGTTGGCTGAAAGCCTCCTCTCATTGGAGTACTGCACTTGCCCCCCAGGCTCCTCAGCTATACAGTTCAGACGATTCCATAACACATCAGTAGCTAGGCCATACAACAAGCATCCATCACGGGTTTTAGATGGGGAGACTCCACTAGATAATGATTGACTGCAAAGCGAACCACAGCCACATTACAAATTACATGTCACCCCCTCAAAAACCAAACACAGACCCCATAATAATGCAACACCTAGCATTGGACCAGAGCCACTTACAACTAGCGTAGAACTTATTGTCCAAAATCACCAGCATACGAACATCACAAGGGCCCATGCTGCTAATCCCCCAACCCCCGCTGCTCTCCCTGTTCAACCACTAGCTTCTGTCACTCCACGCCGAAGCAATCCTAGCAAAGAACCAACTCATGACCCAGTTTTCCATCACAGTTAAAGATCATTTCTTGAAATATTGCTGGGCTTAGCAAGAAATTGTCACTCACACACTGGAATGATTTGATAGAGGGCTTTGACATTTGTTTATTCCAAGAAACTTGGAGTTTGGTTCCTGTATACAAATCGGGTTATAGCGGTTTCCATTCACCAGCCATCACTTTAGGGAAAGGGCGTCCATCAGGAGGACTGATAGTATGGGTCAATATTGCCTTGGGTTGTAGGATCATTGTACAACAAAGTGGGAGTCCTGACATTATGAGGCTCACTATCAAGGGCCCAAAGGGGGGTGAAATGCTTGACTTATTTAATGTTTATATAAGGGGTCTCCAGTGGGCAAACTTTCCCCAACTTCTGCTCTACTAGAGCAAGGCTTATCTTGCTGTTCGCCACACTCCAGAGTTGTGGTTGCAGGAGATTTTAACTGTACCTTCAAGCCTCTAACCACAAACGACATGCTTGGGGTCAAGGAGGACGACAGAAGATGGTCTGTCCCTCCATTAAGCCTACCCCCCATCAAAAGATGGTCACAGATAGCCATTCAGCTCAATGAACTCTCTCTGGAATTTGGTTTAAGGGCAGCAAATGGTAGAACCACATCAGATGCCCAGGGGAAAATACCTTTAACAGACCTAGTTCCCCCTCTCGCATTGACTATATACTTTTAGGTGGAAGGCTATTGGGAAATGGTATAGATATGGTGGTGGGCAATACAACGAATAGCAACAACAACCCGCTGTGCGTGACTATGAAGATTCAATGGGTCCCCCCTGCCCTCCTTTGAGTACCCACCCGCTACTAATAACTAAAGGGGTGGGCCCCTCAAATTGCAGAAGGTTCCTTAAATGGCCCAAGGTAGTGGCACAGGACTTAAAAATAGACGGAATTAAACAAGTACTGAGTAAGAATATTGTAGAGTTACTGGAGGCAATGGCAACCGTAGACGGGCTCGCAAATGTCCCTGTCATCCACTCGAGCACAATCGAACAAATTGGCGCGTTCTTTCAAGTACCCAATAAGCATAATAGACTTGGTGGGCAACCAAAGGGCAAGCAGACATGGTACTGTAAGGACTGCAGACTTCAGAGAATGGCATTGGCTGCCACAATTAGAAGTAAGAACTGCCAAGAGATCAAAATCGCAAGGAAAGATTATAGAGTGGCCTTGCTTCACCCAAAATTGAAATGGGATGAGACCCGCTGGCAGAATTTAAAGGACTCTAGTACAGCCAGGGATACCAACCTTTTCTGGAATCTGACGGATAGGTAAGGGGGATTCAGATCATATCCCCAACCATATCTCATCCCAGGATTGATATGATCATTTTTGGAAACTTTACCGGGGGCCCGATGATACTTGTTTGGAATGGCCATGTGTCTATTCCCATACTTCATTTGATGGCACCAATAGTGAACCCTTCTCACTGGCCGAAGTCGAATCAGCCATAAGCAATATAATACCCTCTAAAGCCCTGGGACCAGATGGACTCCCTGGAGACCTGTTACTCGCAGACCCCGAAACTGGGCATATTACATTTCACTTTTAATTAATTCAATTTCTAATGGTTCCTCAATACCAGAATCTTGGAAGGGGCAGAGGTGGTCCCTATTTGGATCACTGAAAGAATATCGACGGACAGAATATCGACCATCAAAAATATCGTTGAGAAAATATCGACAGTCAAAATATCGAGTTTCTATCTACAAACAGGTAAGTACAAAAATATCGAGTTAAAAATATCGTTTACAAAAATATAGTTGTAAAAAATATCGTATTTACTAAAAACAGTGTTAAATTAAATTAATATTAATAATTAATTACTAAAATATACTTAAAATTACTTCAATTAACTTATAATAATTAAATAATTAATGAAAGTTAAATAAATATTTTTTTATTTCATATTTATTAAACATATATATATAGTAATAAAATATAATAAAATAATACCCAAAAACTGAAAACTGACCCTGAACCCTAAAAATACCCCTTTACCCAAAAACTGAAAACTGACCCTGAACCCTAAAAATACCCCTTTACCCAAAAACTGAAAACTGACCCTGAACCCTAAAAATACCCCTTTGCCCAAAAACTGAAAACTGACCCTGAACCCTAAAAATACCCCTTTACCCAAAAACCCAAAACTGACCCTGAACCCTAAAAATACCCCTTTACCCAAAAACCCAAAACTGACCCTGAACCCTAAAAATACCCCTTTACCCAAAAACCCAAAACTGACCCTGAACCCTAAAAATACCCCTTTACCCAAAAACCCAAAACTGACCCTGAACCCTAAAAATACCCCTTTACCCAAAAACCCAACACTGACCCTGAACCCTAAAAATAAAAACGATATTACTTCACTTACCTTAAAAACAATATTACTTCACTTACCTTAAAAACGATATTTTGGCTGTCGATATTCTGTCCTGTCGATATTTTCTCCAAACGATATTTTGGAGTCGATATTATGTCCAAACGATATTTTGGAGTCGATATTATGTCTGTGTACCCCCTATTTACAAGAAGGGAGCTAGAGCGGACCCTGCCAATCAGTCTGATTGATGCAATCCAGAAGGTGGTTGGCAGGGTCCTGTTGTAGAGGATCCAATCTTGGGCTGAGGATGAAGATATCCTCTCCCAATATCAGGTGGGATTTAGGGCCAACACAGGAACGGTGGGTCAGGTTTTCAGGCTTCTCCTGATATATTGGAAAGTAGTTGTGATTGGCAGAGGCAGTCTTTATCTTGCCTTTATAGACCTAAGGACTGCTTCTGACCTGGTCTCAGGGAAAAAGTTGTGGCAAATACTGGGAGATCTTGGCCTCCCTCCCCTAATTCTCAACTTATTGATCCGGCTCCTTGAGGGCAACTATGCACAGGTCAGATGGGGGTCCCAAGGCCGGCTGATGGAAAGGATTCCAGTAAACAGGGGAGTACTTCAGAGCTGTGTGTTGGCGCCCACCCTGTTCTTACTATATGTGAATGGGGTGGTTAGTGTTTTGCGGGAAGATCCAGCTGACGCCCGGCCCTGGCGGGTGACAAGGTACCTACTCTCCTATTTGCTGATGACACACTGTTTATCTCTAAGACCCCAGCTGGGTTACAGAAACTTTTGAATAGATTTCAATCCTTTTGTAACTCTAGAGGGCTGGGCATAAACACTACAAAGACTAAGTTTATGACATTTAACCCCCACAAAGCATTTAGAAACAACCTTACCCTAGATGGGACGCATCTCGAGAGAGTCAGCACATTCGATTATCTCAGTATCCACCTATCGGAAAAAATGCTATGGAGACCCCATCTTGATAAAATGTTATAGATCCACAAACGTGCTGTCGGGACACTAAGCAAAGAGCATCGCTCTTCACAAAGCAGACCAGTTGCCCTGGCCCTTACGGTTTATGGTGCAAAGGTGGTTAGCTTGGCACTCTATGGAGCTGAGTTATGGGGATTTGATAACACTGATGAGATCTGCAGGTCAGAACACAAGTTCTTGAGGGATTTGGTTATGCTACCCCGGAATGTCCCTTTAGCTCCCCTGTTGAATGACATGGGCAGAGGCTCATTCAGCGACATTGCTAAGCGATGCCCGTTGCTTTTTTGGGCTTGTCTCAGGTGGACCAATGAACTCTCGAACTATGCCACAGCACTCACAGAAGTAATGAGTTTAGATGACAACCACAGGGCAGGTGGATAGCTAATGTCAAGAAACTAATGACAACTCTTAGACTCAAGGACTCGTGGGAGAACCAAAACCTCCTGAGTAAGGCTGAGTTAAAACGTATCTATTGGGCCTGGATTGACACTAGGGATCTAAGTAATCCGAATATTGGAAGTCTAATAGAGGAATTCTTCCAGTATAAACAACATAGAAACATTGAACCATATTTGGATACAATCCAGAATCCAAGAGATAGGGCGCTCGATAGCTAATTTAGATTTGGGTCGCTTCCCGTCCTCGAACTGACCGCTAAATGGCGGCCCCCAAAGCAGACAACAGAAGATTGTCCTTGCTGTAAGGCATCGAAGGAGAGTATCGCACACCTGATGTTTGCCTGTCCAGCATACGCAAGGGCAAGGTCCAAATGGTTAACTCCGATCTGCAAGCAACTGGGCACTCTGGATCACCGTATTGCTCTACCTATTTTAAGATCTGACGCGAGAAGCCTCTTTGCTTGCGGAGTGGCTAAGTTCTTGAGCTGCGGCTGGATAGTCAGACATAAAGCACTGCACAGCGCGATCTAATTTCACACTATAAGACGTAGGAAGAACACACTAGAGCATAAGATGAATGAACCAATATGTTTACATTGCCACCCACACAAGGTACATTGGGTTTTTATTTTTTTTAACAAAATCATATTATCTGAAATCTTGTTTTTATCATAATTAAATATTTATAACACAATAAAATTATGTGTTGCCAGGTTTTGATGCTCGGAAATTATGTACCTATCACGTCTTTTTATGATACATTTTTTTACTTGTATATAGCCCACTTTTATAATGGATTGTCTAACTCTTTTATGATACTTGCTATCGTATTGAAGCAATTTTGACTTGACAATACTCGTCTCCAGTGTGCAGACAAGGGATGCATAGTGCTGGAGACAGCTTTCATAAAACCAGGATACAGTCATTGCCACCATTTGTCACAAGCATGACATCAACATCTCCCTGAAGTGCAGCCATCTCCATGCCGCATTTTGGTCTAAACCCTGATTGGTAAGAACCCAGAAGGCTGAAAGTTGGAATGTCTGATAATAGTTGGGATGCCACTGGTTTTACAAGGAACTTTCCAAGTAAAGGAAGTGTGAAGATTGGTTGGAAGTTTAGAGTCGGTCATATCAGTCTACAGTGTGTTAATTTGATTATTAATGTTTTATTGAAGAGGTTTCTAGAGCACCACCTTCTCAATGGCTACTTCAGAGCCAACTCTGATCTTCGTTCAAACCAACAGGAGTGATCGAAGTGGTGAAGATCAGAAACAAAACTCACTCTGCCAACTGTGAGTCAGATGTTCGGAGATCACCATCACTAAGTGTCATGCCGCAATTCCATCTGTTAATAATGGTGTAAAGTTCAGGTCTTCATTCTCTATTAAGGGCTTAGTAGCTCTGTTATCTCCAGGTCTGCACCAAGAGCGCCCTAGAGAGGGAATTTACTAAATAAATAAATCAAAAGGAAATCATCCAGCTTTTAAAATAACCTAGCACAATATTATGATTGACCTACAGAGGCAATCACCTTACAGAAATAAAAAGTGACTGCAACAAGACATTTGAGAAACATGAACTCCGTCAGCTCTTAAATTCGTTCTTCAATCAGTTATTAACATACTGATGTATGTTTACCTCAGAGTCACAGAACACGTGACCAGGCTTTTGTGAATACTCCTGAAGGGACTTGGGGGCACAAGCATCATTGCGTTTTGCGGTCGTAAAGGGGCTTGTGTCTGTTTTCCTTTTTTTACCCAGCTCCTCACCTGCTTCCTCTCCATCGAGGTCCCAGCGTGCCCTGCTTTAGCGGCCGGGGATTCTCTGTCTTTCTTGACGGCGTGGAGCGTCCTTTCGGGATTCCTGCGTCCTGGTTTTTTTTTGGGACTGTCTCTCGCTCCTTTATGCATCCATCCCCTTGCCTGGTAAAGTCAGAGGTCGGGTGCATCTGGACATCGTTTCTTTCAAAACGGATCTGTTTTCTTTTGGTGCACCTTACACTTCGCTTGCGCTGCCATGGATGCTCCTGATGCCACTCCTACTCTGGGTGCTCTTCGCCTCCTGATTAATGAGGCAGTTGCTAGTGCTTTCTGCGCTCAGGAAGCGTCTGGCCCTCCTGATAAGGTGCCTCGTAAGTCTCTTGCTCAGTCTGACCCTTCTGCTGAGGAGGTAGGAACAGAGGAGGATGATTGTGTGCGTGGTCGCTTTATGCAGGGTGTGGAGCTCTCTGACTTGTTTGTCCATTTGCGTGAGAATTTGGGTTTCGCTCCTCCAGTGCCTGATGTCCTGGAGGATGACTTCTTCACTCAATATTGCCAGCCAGATCCTGAGTCCTTGCCCTTGCATGGGGCTGTGCGCCAGGTGCTTGCTCATGAGTGGAAAGATGTGGATAAACCCGTCTTCCCTCGCTTTTTGGGTAAGCAATATCCTTTGGAGGGGTTTGCTGCTGAGTTCCCTCAGTCTGTTAAGGTGGAATATTTGATGGCTGGTCTTTCCATGCAGGCTCTGGTTCTATCTGATGATGCCCTTCCTTCTGATGCTTTGGATAAACGGGTGGAAGGGGCGGTGAAGCGTTCCTACGCTGCTTCCAACTTTGCGGTCAAGGCTACGACCTACTCAAACCATGTGGTCCAGTCCCTGCTGAAGGATTTCCAGGCCCTGGCGCTTCTTTTGCAGGACGGGCAGGATGCCTCCTCTCTCTTGGCCCTCATGGAGCTCCAGGTGCGCTATTTGTTGGACATTTCTTTTGACAATTTGTGTGCCACTACGGCTACTTCGGGGGCTTCGTTTGGTGCTAGGCATCTTATCTGGATGCGTTATTCGAAGGCTAGGTCCTCTAAGACGCCAATCCTGCTTAAATTGCCCTGTGTGGGTTCCCGGGTGTTCGGGCCCCAAGCTGGAGGATATGGTCAAGCAGTTGGCAGAAAACCGCAAACTTGTGGCTCCTGTTCACCCTCTTTCTCGGGGGTGGGTGTTTGGCTACCACCGTGCCTTTGGTTCTTCTTATTCTTCACAGGGTGCTCCACAGCCCTTTCATGGCAGGGGTCGTGGCCGGGAGGCATCTGGTGGTGCCAAGTGCCCCCGCCCCTTCTCCTGCGCAATGACTGTCTGCCTTTTCCGGTTGGGGGTCGCCTTCGCTTTTTTCTGCGTCAGTGGTTGACTCTTCCGTATGCCTGGGCAGTGCAGACTGTGTCGGAGGGTTATCGGATCGAGTTCTCCTCTCCTCCCCCACCAGTCTTTCGGGAGACTCCCCTGCCCCATCACCCAGGGAGGCTGGCAGCCTAGCTGGAGAGTGTGCACCTTCTATTGCAGAAGGCGGCTATTGTGGAGGTTCCTCCTCTGGAGTGTTTAAAGAACATGCAATGTTTATCATCATGCTGTCGAAATGTTATAAACCGTGAATAGGTAAACAACTAGAGTTGCATTACAATACTGCGAATTAAGGAAGGGTGTTCATCATGTAAACAATCGAAAGTGAAGGGCGAAAAAGAGACTGGTGCTTTTGTTTAGATAGATTTTTTTAAACAGCATGTAAAAGTTTAACACTAAATAGTTGGCTTATAACAATGTTTTACGTGCATTAGGTGAAATACTGATTGGGAGGAAAACTATATACACTGTCCTGAGGAAGGAGGCTAAAACCACTACGAGCTTCCGAAACGCGTCGACGCATTGTACAATGGTTTAATTTGGAGTTGTCAACTAAGAATTGGGTATAAGGAAAATATTTCTCCCCCAGGTTGTCAAAAGAACTTCCAAATTAACATACATCAAAGACTAAGTACATGGTCTTGTTCCACACTTCTCCCTTTTCATGTTAGGTGATTTTAAATGTATTGTGTTAGGTTTTATTTGATACTGTAAATGGATTCATGTATTTTTATTGAAAATAAAGGTGTATATATTTTTATAAATTAGGTTTTTTCTTTTGTTGAGCATTTCCCAAAACAAACAGTTGATACGTTCTCTATTGAGAGTGAGTATTTGACTGTATGAGGTGACTGCCTGAATTCGAGATCATTTGATCTCCCAAATGGGAAAAAAACCTGTTTAACTTAACAGTGTGCTGAGGGCTCTCCACATTTATTTAGACAGGACCTGTGGTTTTCGGAAGGTTGATTCTTTATTTGTCACCTACAGCCTCTCTGGGAAGGGTCTCGTTGGCTTATGGGTGCTGTTGTGTCGGCTTACGAGTCAGCTCACTGTCCTCTCCCTTCTTCGATCCAGGGTAGGTCCATCCGGGAGTGTGTCCTCCTCCTGGGTCTTGTTTAAGGGTGCCTCCTTGTGTGAAATCTGTAATGCTGCCACGTGGGCTTCTTCACATACTTTTGTTTCTCATTATCATCTTCAGTTGGGGATGGCAGCCTCGACTGCTTTTGGCGTTCATGTTTTGTCTGCTGTACATGGGTTATGATTTGTACTGCTTTCTTTTGATTAAATTGACCTGTCTGTCGCATTTCTGGTCTTTTTTTGCTTACAATCACTGTGTGCTTGGGTATGGGCTCACTGTTAAGGAATGGGATGGGAAGACAGGACGAGGAGGTAATGACTGGTTACTCACCGGTAATATTCATTACTCCGAGTCCTGGTCTTCCCGTCCCCCTCCTGTGCCCTTCCCTCCCTCCCTGTGATTTTGTTTATGGTGATTGTTTTTTTGTTTTCTGGGTTTCTTTGGTATTCTCAGGATGTAATGTTGAGCACTCCCCCCTTTATGATAACCGGATTGGTGGCTCCATATTGGGGGAAGTGCTTAAAGCTCTGCTAGGTTTCAGGTTTCTGGGGAGCAGACTAGCTGCTCACTGTTAAGGAATGAAACGGGAAGACCTGACTCAGAGTAATGAATATTACCGGTGAGTAACCGGGCATTATTAATGATGCTATGCCAGCATCTCGTTGGGCCTGGGAGGCCTGAAAGTGCTAATAGTTCTGTAGATGGCTTGGCTGCACTCTTAGTTTACAACCCCCTTCCATTATATTTAGGGCTTGTTCCTAACAAGTCTTCACACCACTCCAAAATTAATACTCAATAGAAGTGCCTTTGTATCATCATGTCTCGCTACGCCTCTAACCCCGCCCACTAGCTACACCCCTAGCTCAGTTTAATGAATACCTGCATTTATATTTTCCGATTTAAAGCACTGGACAGCTCCCAATCAATAACACAAATTCAGGGATTGCACACATCTCTGAGCCACAGAGTACCACTTGCCGATGAGCTTTAAGGGGCGAGGTACGGTTTCGTGACCTCTTGTTACAGGCGACACCCAACAGCAAATTTTAGGAAATTGAGAAATGTTCTACCCACTCAGAGCCCAAGAAACAAACACCCCCAGATACAGGAAGTGATTGACACCATAAGGTCACGCACCGGTTCCTCGTAAACCGAGTGACACGTGTCGCGTCCCCCTCAGGAAACGGAATTTGCTAACTTACGACGAGACTTCCCCTTTTCTGTCACAATCGTGTTAGCATCTGTGCACTTAAGCGTATCAAGGATTATTTTACTGATTTGAGTGGCATTTCGTTTGCTAAACTCAATTTGCTGTCTGTGCCCCGCTTGCTTCCTTTCTCTGAGGATGTAGACTTCTAGGTGTCCCTGAAGCGGTAACTTCCTTCCTGAGTCGCAGGTCCCCTCATCTTCTCTCACTGCGGAACACACCAGCAAGCGCTGTGAGGCAGGTCACGTGACCGGCTTCCTGTAACGCGCTTAAAGATCCTGAGCAGGCCGGCGCCTTGCAATGATACCTAGCCGGAGCGTGCAAGCGTAAACATCCTTTCTTCTATTTCTTCCTGTGAAAAAGTGACATGTTACGAAGGAAACCATCCAATGCCTCGGACAAAGAAGGCACGCAGAAAAAGAAGGTAAGGAACTTGAAAAAGGCACATTTGAATTCCTATGGTCTATGTGCACGTTGGACCCTGGGGAACAGAATTGTGGATGGGCACACGCGTGTCAAGACCAGGGGATGCGAAAGAAGCGAATGGACGAGTTTTTTACCCACATATATTGAAAGATTTAAAGTTCTGAAGTTACTAAATTACACCGTGTGTCTATTGCCGGCTGTTCTATTCTTCTCAACACAATGAAATTGGTCGTAAATATAGAAAAGAGCAAGCTCCGATCGACACGTGCTCTCGTTAATATCTCTTAATGTGTAACCAAAATCTCTCTCTTTCACGAATCATCCTTTTAGTGTTGCTCATTCATTTGCCTCACCAAATGAACAAATTCTGCCGTGGCGTCTTTGGTGAAAAAGAAAAGAATGCTTTCGGAACAATTTGGAAGACAGCATAGATATGTGATGCAGAGATATGCATTTTGTAGGTTGATTGTAAAAAACACAAAAACACGCTGTACTTTCAAATTCGTTTGCAAAGCTTGCACTACAGCAGAGTGAGTGTGTGTGTGTGTGTGTGGGAGGGGGGGGGGGAGCCTCACATTTGTACACCTGTCCCCAAAGTAATGTTTTGTTGTGGTTTAAATGTACCGTGCAGTTTTCCATCATATAAGTTGCCGTTTGGTAGCTCTGTAAAGTGTGAATAACAGACGTTTTAGGGACCCAATTTAATGTTAGCTATTTTGTCAACTTTAGAGGGATACATGTTAGCGCTGTCATTAGGAGTGCTTTAGGAGTAGCTATGTTATACCCTCATTTATCCAGCGGACGTGTATCATTTTACGGTTCTCTACTGTTTTTTTAGCCTGGGTGCCCTTTAGGGCTCTGTGATTCTCATTGAGCGGAGTCAGGGCGGCCTGGTGTCACTGTGTGGTTGGTTACAGAAGGCCTGTATGTCCAGTGTATTGCTTGGCAATGGCTCTTTTTTTGGATACGGGGCATATTAAGATGTTTGATCCTTTCAGAATTCAGGGGCATATCGTCAGAGTGGGGTGCTTGGTGTTGAACACCACCAAATAATTTTTGAGTCGGTCCATGGCTAACAAAGAGAGTCGTACAAAAGGGGGTGGTAAGAGAGTCGGATATGATCTAGGGTTGCTACATTTCCAATAGAAAAACAAGCATTGGCATAGCCAATAGGTCTCACATATGCCAGTGCAATAGGATCTTTGGCGAATGTGTTTTAGCAATGATGTACACTGGTGTGGCTACTGTTCAGCATGGCTAAAGGTTAGTGGTGTGGAGTGGAGTGGGAAGGAGAAGAGTAGAGTAGAGTGCCATAGAATGAAGTAGGGGAGTAGAGTGTCGTAGAGGAAGTAGGGGAGTAGAGTGTCAAAGAGTGGAGTATAGTGTCGTAGAATGGAATTGTTGGAGTAGGGTCACATAGTGAAGTAGGGGGAGTAGAGTTCAGTGGATCAGTGTTTGAGAGTGTTGTAAAGTGGAGTGGCTTACAAAGTCGCAGAGTGGGGTGGAATCGGGTGAAGTGGTTTGGATTGAGGTAGAATGGGGTGGATTGGGGTAGAGTGGGTGGATTGGAGTGGGGTCGGGTGGGGTGGAGTGGATTTCATTGAGGTTGGGTGGAATGGGTTGAGTGGAGTGGTTTGGGGTGGGTGGATTGAATTGGAGTGGGGTGGGTGGATTAAATTGCTCTGGGGTGCATTGGATTGGGGTGGGGTGAATTGGAGTGGGGTAAATTGGATTGGAGTCGGGTGGATTGTTTTGGGGTGAGGTGAATTGGAATGAATTAAAGTGGGAGTTTGAATGAGGTACACTGGGGCAGGGCAGAATGGAGTGGGGTGGGGTGGATTGGAGTTGTGTGGACTGGACTGGAGTGAGGTGGAGGTTTTGAACTGGAGTGGGGTGGATTGGAGTGGGGTGTCGAGTATTGTGGTGAATTGGATTGGATTGGAGTGGGATGGATTAGACTGGAGTGGGTTGGAGTGGAGTGATTTGGATTGGAGTGGGTTAGATTGGATTGGAGTGGGCTGGATTGGATTGGAGTGGGGTGGATTGGGGTGGGGTGGATTGGATTGGGCTGGATTGGAATCAGTTGTATTGAAATTCAGTGGATTGGACTGGAGTGGGATGGATTGTATTGGGGTGTCCTGCATGATTGTGTGTTAAAGCACTTTTTCATAAATTACACAAAAGAAAGAAACAATGTTACTTTGTAATATTTAGAACAAGAGAATTGTCCTTTTTTCAGTAGAGCGCCCACAAGCAAAAACAAAACAAGTGTTTGCAAAGTGAGAAAAGACAACTTGGCAAAATGAAAGAAGTTTATCTATAGAAAATAAAACTTTGTTATTTTGTTTATCCTGCTGGACACATTTTTGCCAGTCACACTGATCTAAAATATTTTGTGGACCAACCTTGAAAATGCTGATTCATCTCAGTGGCTTGCCAATAACGCTGGCTTGCAGCTAAAGGAAAGTTCACTTTTCCTGAACTCTGGGTTAATTACATGGGTTCACGCTTCAGAGTCAGATGCCTGATTTTTGCAGGGCACAAGAAGTGAAAAGGAACAAAATAGTACCTCATTCACATTGGAAGCAGCGAACGGGCACTGATTAAGTTGAATCAATCAGTGTTTGGTCCCTGCTCCACAGAAAGGAACGGTTATGATGCTTGGTCTGCAGTGACCAATTACCGGGCTGTGAAGAAGAATGCAATGCAAGCCAACAAATGGTAAGCAGCAGCTTGCAGGCTCCACGCCCTTTTTGCATACAATAGTGTCTCACAAGTGAGACAGATGCGCTAACTCATGCTCTCGCTGGCTCAACGCTAATAAAAGCCACCTGTGCATGTTTAAACATTATGCAAAGGTACGGACATGGCTCTTAAGTAGAACTTTATATGAAATAATCTGTATTAATTTTTAACATTTTCTGTCTTTGTTTCCTCTAATTATAAGCCGGGGTCTTTAGGGCAGCCCAGTGGTTAATGTGGAAAAAAATAAGTGCTGGGGCTCTAGTCAGGAGGTAGCGTGCACAAGCCCATTTCTCTTGTTAACGCAGCCTACAATTCAACCAACTACTGAACATGAAATTGGGGAGAGGATGTGGTCTAAATGCCAGAGCTGCCGACTTTGGAGTTTGGGAACCAGGTTTGTGTCTCAGCATGGGCTCAACATCCTGTGATTCTGGTGCTTATGAAAAGCGCCGGTGTTGATGATTAAGTGCCAGTGCACAGCACCTAAAACCACCGGCTCAAGTTAAGCACTGGGGCAGCTTTGTAACACATTTTGAAGTGTTTCTTTCTTATATTTACTGTTTGAAATATGTACTGATTAGGGGCAAAAAATACCAGCTTTTGGTGGTTTTCTTAATTTTTTTTACCAGCAGGGGCATTAAAGTACCAGTCATGTCAATACAAAACCAGACCAAATGGCAACCCTAGTCTGATCATGACTGTCATGTCACTGACTGGAGGGTGAGACTGTTTACCTTAAAGCACATGCTCATTGTGCAGGCTGGTTCCAGAACGTGGATGTGATTTAAAATTTTGTGTCAGCACAGAAGGCCCCTAACTCGTGCACACTGCATACTGTGTTGGATGACCACAATAACCTGACATGTATGGTGGGCGTACGCCAGAGGTGCTCATAACACTGTCGGAAGCCGGCTCTTCATATGGTATACCACAAGGAGGTATACCATGCAACGAGTTAAGGTATTCCCTTAGTAGCATACAGGGGCTTGCTCTAGCAATCCAAAGGTGCTCTTTTAGGGGGTAGTTTGGTCGAGCAGCCTTAGGCCTACCAGAGAGGAGTGTTAGACAGCTGCAAATACACACAATAGTCAGTAAATTATGCACACAACTCACTAAGGAGATCCACACCAATTTATAAAAATACCACAAATCTCTAGGTACTAGGATCATCAACATCCGGTAAGTACTTTTTAAAATAGCAGGTTTTAGAAACAAGTTTTTTGATACTTTAAATCGGAATTGAAGCACTTTGGGGCAGTGTTCACCTAGGGAAAAAACAGACGCTGCATACAGTCACTAAACAATGACTTATAGAAGCAGCCTTCTGGACTTAAGGTGTGCATAGGGCAGCATCAGGAGGTCACCCCGGGCAGCACTGGAGAGGCCAGATACAGAGGTGCAATTCAGCGTTGGGTGCCCAATGTTTTCCTATGGGTGCATTCAGGCACTTCACCAAATGGTCACCTCAGGCGGCACTAGGGTGGGTGGGTGTAGAGGTGTTTTTCAGCATTGGGGGCTCAATATTATCCCATTGGGATCACTCTGGTCGAAAAGAGGCTGCAGGTTTGATCTGAGAAACCAGCCAGGCTGAACCAGCAAGTGGGTTCAGCTCTCACAATACTAGGCGATGTGGGAACACCGTTGGTCCTCTTCTCCACAGGCCAGGGCGATGGGTGCAGAGGTATCTTTAGGTGTAGGATTTTTGTCACTGGGAGCAGTCGCAGTACAGGGGGTCCGCAAACAGGGGCGGCAGGCGGTGTTGGGAAGTCCAAGGTGGGCTTTGTCTCTGGAGGGCTGGGGGACCATGCTGACACTATTGGCCGACTTCCACGCGGGCTTGGTGGGACAGGTGCAGTGGTCCCTGCCGGTGTCAGGTTTTCATGGTCTTGGAGTTCTTTCGGGTCGCCTTGCATGCCCACAGGATTTAGTGGAGCAGTTCCGCTGCTCCACAGGAGTTCCTGAGTCTTGGCAGACGTGCTGGCATTCCACCCAGGCTTTTGGAGGCACATCAGCTTGCAGGATAATCCGACTTTGGCACAATTGTTGGGAACAGCAGACAGCACGGCAGTGTTGGCGTCAAGTCTTTCTTTTCTATTGTTCTTTCCTTTCATAGCTCTTCAGTCCTTCTTCTTCTTTTGGTCAGCAGGATTTGATTTCCTGGTTCCAGGGCCCCTATAAATAATGAATTTAGGAGTATTAGGGGAGTATAGGGTAGTAGCCAAGGGGCTACTTACCCCTAGGGTCACTAAGCCCCTACATGACCACTTCTGGAGGAAGTGGACATAACACTGTCCCAGAGATCCTAAATCTGCTACCACAATGATGGTCACTTCTGAAAAGTCGCATCCATTTAAGGTAGCCCAGTTCAGGGGTAGTGCTCACTTAAGAGTGGACATGCCTGTCTTGCCTTGGTACTTTTCCCACCTGTTCTGGTGCCAAGGACGCTGGACAAGTGGGTCATTTTTCTCTCCTGTGAGAGAAACCAGATTTGCATACCAAAGGCAGTGGGCCTCTTCGGAATGCTCACAGGCCATCCTGCGGGTCAGGGTGCAAGGCTTCCCTGCTTGAGCAGGCTTGGTTTATGGCTGCAGGAGAGCAGAGGCCCTCACCCTTGGGGGCCAGGCACTCGTCTCTGGTGGCAGGCTGATGAAAGCTAGTCATTCAGCAAGAGAGGCTGGGAGGTTTTCAGGGGCACCTCTAAGGTGCCTTCTGTGTGCATGTATTACTAAATCCGATACTGGCATGAGTGTGGGTTTATTAATATGAGATGTTTGATACCAAACATTCCTCTAGTCAGTGAAGCCATCATGTAGCTGGGGAACTCATTTTCACCAGTGCTCAGCGCATGTTTTCTTGTACTGGCAGTAATGGAACTGACCCGCACATGGGCATAGTTGCTCATGCAGACATGTCCTCACATGTAATATAAGGCACCCTGCCAGTGGTCTGTAAGGCCTGCTGTAGGCGTGACTTGCAAATATTACATGCAGTGTTAGGGAACATGGCACACAGGGATGTGTAGCATGTCGTATTTTCCCTTTTGTCTGCATCAAGACATGCAGCCTGCAGTGGCAGTTTGCAATAGCTTGAGGAGGGTTTCTTTTGGGTGGCACACTTCGTGCTGAAGCCCTTAGGAACCTACTTTAGTGCCTCAGGCCCTAGATAAGTGTGGAACCATTTACTAGGGATTTACAGATGGTTATCATGGTATTGCCAATTGTGAAAAACAAGGACACAGTTTTGGGAAAGAGATCTGGCACTGGGGACGTGGTTAGCAGGCACCTAGTGCACTTCCATGGGCTGGGACGAAAATTAATCCTTTAGAAAGTTTAAGTCGGTTGTTGGACATTCTTCTTGCTAAGACTCAATATTCTGACTTACTGAAGCACCACACTGCCCAGCTTTCCTCAGGATCTCCCTCGGTACGCCAGTGTCATCCATGCACCTTGGAACAGAGATCCCTAGTTCCAGCGTGGTGCCAGGCTGATGATAAATTCAGTGCAGCTCGAAATGTAAATGCTACTAGAGGGCCTGCAGCACTAATTGTGCCACCCACACAAGTAGCCTTAAAAAGAGAACTCAGGCCTGCCATTGCAGTGCCAGCGCGCAGTTTGTTAAACTGCCATGTTGTTCTGACGAGTGCACCCACTTGCCAGACCTCACCCTTCCCTTTCTATGCACATCAGAAACCCCTACGGTAGGTCCAGGGTACCCCCTGGTCAGGGTGCAGTACATGGGAAAGGTAGGACATTTACTAAGGTGTGTACCATGTCCTGACAGTGAAATAATCTCCATTTCGTTTTTCACTGTTGAAAGGCCATCTTACTCATAGGATAGAATGGGGAGGCTGTGTAATATGTTTTCCAGCCTATCTTACCAAATGCTTAAGCTGGAGAGGTGAAGTTTAGTGTGCCTGAACTCCCAATGTAATAACACATCTTTATATGAAGTTGTTTTTTGCATTGTGTGTTTAGAAGCCACTCTTTTAGAAGTGGCTGGATCTTTGTGCTCTAACATTTCTGTGTGTCTTTGCCTGGTTGTGGATTGACTCTCTGGATTTGAAAGCGATAGGATCTGGGGAATGTCTTGACCCAGGGGAGGAGGTGAGACAGCAACATGCTGACCTGCATCTGGAGTGTAGGGGGAGGAGTCGCACCTAGAGGTGAGAGGCCTGGGTTGCTGCTATAAAACAATTGTCCCATCTCCTGCTGAGTGATTGAGAATCCAGAACCCCACTAATCAAGGGATCACTCTCATGGAGGCACCCAGAACTGGGTTGAACAGGGGTCAATGCCCCCCTGAACACAAAGACTTCAAAGCCATTGAAGGGTAGAACTAGGAGAGCTGAAGCCCCTGAACTTTGGAGTATGGTTTGATCAAGATTGAACAAGACTGGAGCTACTTCGTGGTCAAGAGAAACCTTTGCCAAGGTAGAAACATCTGAAAAGACTGAAGGAAAGGACTGATCCTTTCTGTGTGTTCTGGGGCTGGCCTGTAGTTTGCTATTTTAACCAAGGAAAGGCTAAAGGGACTTTACGGTGTGATGTGTCCCCCTGCTTTAAAGGAATTTGCTGTGCTGTGTCCTGAAGTAACTTATCCTCAAGGGCCAGAGGTGAGCTGGCTCCCTTTTGCAGAAACTCAGGAACACAAAAGTTTCCAGGAGAGTCTCAGCGGCACTGTGTGCTTGTGCTTATTGCAGCCTGAGACCCTCGTAATCAGTGTCCTGTGATCGTGGGCACCTGGAGTCCAAGCAAGGATCAGCGACACTGTGTGTGTGTGCTTTGTGCAGCGTGAGACCTTCAGGAGGATTTCCTTGTTAATGTGCACCCTGAGTTAAAGTGAATCTCATGCTGTGTACATGTTCTTCGTGCAGCCTGAGACCTTTGTGTGGAGTGCCCGGTAATCGTGCACCTGAAGCTCAAGGTAGTCTCAGCGACACTGTGTGTGTGTGTGCCCTGTGGCAACCTGAGATCTTCGTAGCAGTAGTGGCTCGGCAGTCCCAGAGGAGCAAAGCCGCCGGCCTGAGCCCGCCGTTGCCAATTCACAAAGATTGCATCGGAGGCCCAAGTCGCTGGACGAGGAAAGGAGAGTCAGTTCGCGCCCCCCAGGTAACGTGTGTTGATTCCTGGGGCGGGGTGCAGGCGAGGAGGGAAACGCTGTCGGTCTCTCTCTCATTCCGGCAGTGGGAGCCTCCTCTTTGGCTCGTATCGCGGCCTGTATTGCCAAGGGAGTGGCAGTACCGGAGTGTGGAGCTGAACTTTCTGTTACACCATACCCGTGTTCGGGGCAGCTGTTGACAGAGGCTGACTGTGAGTCAGAAGGAGTGGCGGAGAGACCACCTAGGGCACCATGATCGGTGCCGGAGTGTATTACGCATTACTTTATTTTTGCATAACGGAGTACCTGATTGTCGTACTACACATTGCATCATTTCTGCATAACGGAGTACCTGATTAGTGTATTATGCATTGCATTATTCCTGCATAATGACCCCCCCAAGAAGCATAGGGGGTCAGGGTGGTCTGGGTGTTTCTACACTCCCCACTTTTCTTTTTTTAAAATGTTTTTTCTGCGGCTTGCCTTCACTCTGAGTCACAAGATAGCTGCAAACACTTCCTGGTTTGTAGTGTTGGCAGCCAATCAGATCTCTGCTCAAAATCTGAAGGGGTCGGGCATTCACCGCGTCCCTAGATGTACAGCTGGAAATTAGTTCAAATTACTCAGAAACTACTGAATGGATTTACTTCATTTAACAAAAAGGACTTTTTCTGGACCAAGAATTATCTTTCAGCCAATAGATAGATAGATCGATTTATAGAAAGATAGATAGATAGATAGATAGATAGATAGATAGATAGATAGATAGATAGATAGATAGATAGATTTAAGTTGCCTAATAGGCTTGGGAGGCGCCCAGTTGGATCCACACTCTGACTGCAGTCAATAGAGAAAATATCATACTCCCCACTGCTTGAGTTACACACTTGTCGTATTTAGTTACAAACTACAACATTAAAACCAAACATTTTTCACCCACCAAAGAATAGCAGATTATATACAATAAGTACACAATTGGTTGAATGGTGCAAATTAAGCAGACACAATTCTAACTAACCTGCAAAATTAAGCAAACTGCGCAACAACAGAAACAATTATATAGGCTTGGCATCTTAGAACTGAAACCAATCTCCACACTTCAAATTCATCAAACTTTCACATGGGCGAAACTACCCCATCCATGGGAGGGGATCCCAGAACAAACATCCCAAAAGTGGCACTAGTCTTCATGACACCAACCACAACAACCAGATTGAGGGGTCTCACCCCAGCAGTAAGAGCAAGTGTAGAAGTACCTGTGTGCTCTACCGCGACACACTATCTGACTCCCCGCCTCTGTGAGCAAGGGTGACACAGGATTAAAAATGTGCAAACATGCTCAAGTGTTGCTCAGGACTTATTCCCTTCATTGCAAGGGATAAACTAATTCTCTCCAGCTAATAAAAAAAACTTGACATCCCTCCGAACACCCCTTTGTTTGAAATTGGGGATGGAAGGATGGGTATTTGCTGGTGATGGCGTGAGTTTTCCTAGATGCACCACTTCTAGATGGAACAAAATTCAGTCACTTAGTTTAAAAATGTACCTACTACGACGATCGCGCCTAGACCTGACATTATCATGTCCGGTGCATTTCTCCCCGAGCCGGCAGTGGAAGAGGCACCCAACCAGGAGGGAGCCAGACACCCAGGACGGATATCCATGTACATGCTGCTCCTGGTGCGGCCAAAGCATTGGGGCAGCTGGGGGAGGAGGATCACGAGTACCCCAGCCTACACTCCTTTCCCCAAAGACGAGATTCACTCACCTACTGGTCCCAATAACTCCAAACTAATGCCCCTCCCCTGGCAATTATCCCCTACCACCACCTAAAGCCCCCACTCCCTGACTTTCCTAGCTCACCCCTGTCTTATTTATTTGGCTACATAGTTACCTGTTGGGAAATTCCAGACTCACCCCCCTGACATTACTGACTAAACTCTGCCCCTGTCAGGATCCTCTGTAGTGCTTCATGTGTATGGATGTGGGTGCTGAAGGACTGTCACATATAATTCCTTCCTCTGGGGTGCAAGGTTGTCCATTGCTCTCTGACTAGGCTGTTCTGCCTGTGCTCATATTAAGCGTCCCTGATGACATTTATGCATTGTTATCCGCGTGAAATGCTACGCCTAAACTTGTGTTGCAAATCATATTGACTGCTTTGCAATAGCTGTGATTTACTCAGTCAGATTTATGGGCTTTTAAATTTAGCATGCCTTTAGCTCTTGTTTGTTTTAATAGCCAGTAGCTCTTGTTGACTAAAGCTCATAAACACGTGTGACCTTGGGCTTTCAAAAACGGTGGTTTAAAAACGTACTTTATGCAACGGGTGGGTTCAAAGGTCACGTTATTTTCCTTTGTTTAATGTAATTTATGGTTAACGAGTGCATTATGCCTCGTCTGCAGGTACCAATGTCAGTGAAATGCCACTGATGCGAGACCCTCTTCGGACGGTCATCAATGCCTCGTGGGAGACAAAGAAGGACACACACACACACACACACACACACACACACACACACACGCACACACACATACATACACACACACACACACGCACACACGCATACACAGACTCTGTGCCTTCATAATTGAATATCACTTATTGATCTGTTTGAAAGAGCACTGATTCAAGTATTTATTGCACGTACACTTCAACACAAGGGAAGCATGTTGTTTTGAAAGAACACCAGGCAGACACTGCCAAAGGGCAAAACTAATAATCCCAGAAAAAAACACGATGTGGGGTAAGAGTTCAGTAGTAAACTCGCTCGCCCTTTGTAATGTGAAATAGGACGGAAACAGGAACATTTGCAGAAAGACAGCACAGCAGGCTGTTATTAGGCGGTGCTTCTTCGGCAGATTGTTTCATATACTGTGTGCAAAACACATTATAGCGTGTTGTCTTTTCTTTCTCTATCTAAGGGACAGTCAGAGCCAAGATAGAAGTGGCCCCTGTTTCCTCGATCTTCCTCTGTTTGCTAGGTTTTCTTTTGAGTTGTCTGGTTGTTTCTATGTTTGACCTGGTAGGCAGTCTAACATGCCTTGAGGCACTGCAGAGGGCAAGAGTAGGGTTAGCGAATCGGTCTTCTATTGGGAGTCAATGCAAATGAGCAAAGATTGGGGGCATAAGGTCACCCTCTTTTGGATGTCAAGTACAGAATCAATATGAGAAGGGCAGGGTGGAAGGCAGGTAGGCCTGCCAGAACTGAAGTATGTTTGGCGGAGGAAGCCTTTGAATTTATGAAGGGGATGTATTTGGTAAAGTGCAGTCTTATCAATCCGGTCCCTCTTTCGAAGCTGTGATAACAGAATGAATCCCAGGGCAAGAATCATGTATATGTGATAAGGGTCCGGTGGATCCCAAGTCAAGTCAGTTGACTGTGCAGGAGTGAACTGACCACGAAGAAATAATTCCGTTTTATCTGGGTTTAATTTGCCGAAGCAGCTGCTCGTCCATTCTCTTTCATTTTGTGTGATGGGAGGGTTGAGATGTACCTACCTTTAAATGGAACTGTGTGTCATCTGCTTATCTACGGTTAGAGATCTTGCCACCAAGCACCACAGACTCTTGCAATTCTATGTCCTTTATCAATTATGTAAGAGATAGCATGAAATCCGTGGCTATTCCAAAGGGCAAGAAAGAAAACGACCTGAGTGATCCAGGCTTGGCGAACTGCAATCTGCCCTGTAGGAAGGATGTGAACTGTTTTAAAATCTGCCCAAGTATGCCTATCCTCTTTTCCAGGACTGATGGAAGGGCTGCACAGGGATGGGGACAGCTTTAATCAAGGCAGGTATGCTGGGCACATACAGGGACAGTAACATCTCACAAACATTTCCTAAAGTATCAACAAAGGTTAGGAATGCTACAAGGTTTGGAGCACAATATTGTGCTCAAGAGTAATGCTATTTCTAAAGTACATAAATTAAGGATGGTACCGGTGATGGCATGGGAGAAGGTCTTGAAAGAACTGGACAAGCTAGTGAAGCCGGATGTGATCGATTCGATAAAGAGTTCGGATTGGATTTCTCCAGTAGGGTGGCATACCGTGGCAATGGTAAAATCCGCCTCTGTGTGAATTTGAAACACCTAAACAATAACATCATCATTGATCGCTTTCCCCTGCCTAAAATCACAGAGATGGTGTTGTGAAGGGGGCTCATTGGTTCTCAGCTAAAGACCTCTCGGCTGCGCATCATCAGATTGCTCTCATGCAGATGTCCAGGAAGGTCACAGCATTTCTTACACCCTTTCAGTGTTTTCAATTGAAACGAATGCCGTTTGGCAGTGGCTGTTTTCCAGCGCCTAAAGCACAAGGTGCTTGGGAAAGAGAGGCGAGTGATGCTCTTTCACTGCGATATTTTAGAGTTTGCAGATAACAGAACAAAGCATGATGAGAGATTGTAGAAAGTGTTAAGAACACTTGAGAGTAAGGAACTGTCTGTTGAATTAAACGAGTGCAAGTTTGCAGAGAGGAGTGTGACTTACTTGGGGCATGTGATTAGTGAGGAGGGAGTCAAACCAAAGCCCTCGTTGATCAATGCTATTACTGGGGTCCCAGCCCCTATGAGCAAGGATTAGATGAGGTTGTTCTTTGGGATGGCTGTGTATTGTGCAAAATTCATCCATAAATCTGCGGACAAAGTGTATAACATTAGGCAATTACTCAAAAAACATGTGCAATTTTTGTGGGACTCGCAATGTTATGCAGAGTTTTGTAGAATCAAGTATGGCATAGAAAGAGTACCTACTTTGAGTAGTTTTGGCCCTGGTCTGGATTGTTTCCTAACAATGGACATGAGTAACAAAGGGTAAGGGGCAGCTTTAGCACAGAGGGATGCCAAGGGTAACAAGAGCATTATCCTGTTTGCATCCAGCTCATTTTTACCAGCTGAAGAGAAATATTCCATTACTGAGAAGGAGGCGCTAACATGTACATGGGCCCTGGAACATTTTTGCAGGCCTGGGCGTAGTTCACAGAGTTTCGCTATGCGGAACTCCGCGAAGTGGCAAAAAACTCTGCGGAGTTCCACAAGTGGTAAAGTGCAGTGCGAACTGCTGGTCACACTGATCTTCCTACCGCTCAGGTAGCGGCAGCTCGTGCTCGCCAACTTACTGTTCGTGAGCGGGGAAAAATCTCTGCTGCACTACCCAGAGCTGAGTTTTCTGCCCTCCGCGAGCGGCCTACAGTTTGTGCATTTGTATGGGGTAGACCAGTTGACATTCAGTGCAACTACATACCCTTATTTAAATTACTCAATACGACGAGGAGTGTTACTGCTTCTGTCAGGATTGCGAAGTTGTCAATGAGGATGAAGAATTACATTTATCTCATAGTTTAAGTTCCTGGTAAGGACAATTAGGTGGCAAATAGTCTATCCAGGATGCCTTGCTCTGTAGAGAAGTGTGAAGACGATCCATGGAACGACATTACGATTGCATTGGTACATAACTCTGGCATACCAGCAATTAAAAAGGAAGATTGGGAGAAGGGGGATAATATATTGCAGATTATTATGCAGTATATGATTGAGGGTTGGTCCAAAAAGGAGCAATCAACTGAAGGGTGTAGACCTTTTTGGAAAGTTAGATCGGAGCTGTCTGCAGACAAAGAGCTGGACCTTCGAGGAAGTAAGATTATTCCTCAGTGTGTATTGCATCAAGTTTTTTAAAGTCTTCGTCATGAGGGATATTTTGGTATTGTGAGAACCAAAGAGATTGTCAAGGATTTATTTTGGTGGGCGGGAGTGGATAGGTTTGTCAGAACCTGTGGAATTTGTTCTTCTGCTAACAAATCCTTGTGTACTATAAAACCACCCATGAGTGAATGTCTTTTTCTGAAACAACTTGGAAGTGAGTGGCAGTAGACGTGTTAGGTCCATTTAGGGATTTGCAGGTGTATGTGATCATGTTGATGGATCTCTTCTCTACATGGCCTGTAGTGGAAATAGTGAAAAGAGTTGGTACAGCCACAGTTTTAAAGTTTTTGTATGGTACATTTTGGTTGGAAGGGATTCCCACTGTATTGTTGACCGATAATGGTGCAAATCATCTCGAATGTGGCAAAAACATATTTTGAGAGAGTAAGTGTGAGACACAAGGCAACATCCTTTTATAATCCCGGTAGGAATGGCACAGTTTAAAGATTTAACCAGGTGATCATAGGGGTTATTTAGAGTGCTGCGGGGAAGTAATGTGATTGGCGGATTGCTGTGCAGAGAGCTATATGGGCATATAGGGTGACGATGAATGATTCTACAGGTTTGTCCATGTTTGTGGTTATGAGAGGAAGGATACCCTGATGTAAGTTAACTCTGGCATGGTTGGGTGACAATGTAGTGGAGCAATGGTCATCAAACAAGTTAAAAAAAAAGATTGGAAGAGACACACATGAGGAGCAAGCCTTACTATTATACTTCACATGCAGTTAAACCAGTTCATGTACAAGATGGTGACTGGGTACATGGGAGGACACCTAATAAGGTGTCAAAGGGGGAAAGCCATTTCTTTGTTCCAGAACAGGTGGTGGAAACTTTGCATAATGCGGTCAGACTTAAGAGAGGTAAAGTGTGGCACCTCAAGCATGTGACATTAGGTTAGAAGAATCAATGGAAGGACTGTGATGGTGAGGTTGGGAGTGGATATGAGGATTCCCTTTGATTGGCAAACATGCTTGAGTTTGCAGAAGAACCATTAACGGCACTGGTTTGTGTGATGGAGGTGGCCCCATGCACGTCCAGTGCAGATTTGATGGGGTAAACTATGGGTGGTGATGTAGGATCTAAAGAGGGTGAGCATGAATCATAAACTGTTGAATCAGAGTGTGATGGTGTCACGAAACCTACAGCTGTTGTGTCAGAGCGTGAGAAAAGTAAGAGGGAAATACCTGAATGGCTGAAGGAGTATGTTGTGGATTAAAATACTTAAGTATTCCACATGTGTTAATGTAGTAGTCATAGTTTATTGTTTTCTTTTCGCTCTCATATTTGTCTGTCTCTCTTCAGCTCCTTTCTAGGTGTTCTATTTCTTGAAGTATTGTAATGATGTTTTATTTTGTTTTGTTAAAAGGGGGATCTGTTATGGTTGTATAGTTATGGCATGTTATGACATAGACAAGTGACATAGTCATGTTCCACTGTTGAGCATTCTGTGGTGACAGCTGGTGTGGCAGAGGAGTTTTTCGGACCTGTTTCCTGTATGCCCTGAGCTTATCTATTAAAGAAGCGTATTACACAATACTGCTGCCTGCTTCATATTTGTGTGTGCATTGGTAAAGTAATACACAACACCTACCCTGCTGTCTGAAAAGGATTATTGCATCTGCACCCTTCATCCCAGGCTACCTGAGTGACTCCAAGAGCTAGTTAGCTGTCCATCTGTTCTGAGGTACAGTGACCCAACAAGCTCCAGAGGTCTCCCTGCAACTGCTCTGCCGACCTGCTAAACTGGACCTGCCTGTACTTGCAATTGGACCTTCCTGAGCCCTACTGGCCTCTACTGGAGTGAGTTTCCGATCCCCTAGAGGTTCCTCCCAGGTCCTGGACCTTTGGTGTGGCATCCGTTGACCAATTTCTTGAAGAAAAAGAGAAATACTGAAGGTTTGGGCTCTTTCGAGACCACAAACGGGCATGTTCACGCCATGATCTTGCTAACCTCTAATGCAAACCACAGTGAACCTGATTCTTCACGCTACAGCGACCATCAGCGACATCCACCAATGCAAGATCTGGACTTCATGCTACAGGATCAACAGCCAGTTGTAGCAGCCAATGCGAAGCTCCTGCAACAACCGCCCGTGATGCTCAACAGTACCTTCATGCTACAGCGATGACCGTCCGCAGCGCCCGGCCTGTTCTTCACAGGACAGCAACGACTATCCATTACGCTCTCTTTGCTTCTTGCGGCCTCCTACATCACAAACAGAACTTTTTGCGTTGGACTTTAGAAGGTAACTTTTTCAGCAGGATTAACCTGGTATCTGTATCCGGTCCATGCTTCATCATGGTTAGGCCTAATCCCGTGACTTTTACTTAGCCTCGCATGATCGGATAACCACGAGTTGCTTTTAGGCAGTATCTTTACCTTGTGTCATTGAAATTGCATATCTCCAGTTCTACTGATTGGATTTTCATTGTGTTGGTGTCAAATACGTGGTTACATTTTACTCTATTTTCCTAAATTGGTTTGGGATTTTTCTTTTGTTCACTTTATTGCTCTTTGTGTGCTGCATACATATGTTAATCATTGCCACTAAGTTAAGCCTGACTGCTTTTGTGCCAAGCTACCAGAGGGTTAAGCACTGGTTGATTTAGTGTCTTTGTGGTTCACCCTGACAAAGATTGTGATTGTGGCTTGAGAAGGGCTCACACTTCCTCTCCCCACCCCAACCAACAACCCAATTTCTCACACCAACTGAAATAAAGAGATTGGAAGACTGTTGTTAATACAACTCAGGTGATTGACTTTCTTACACTTTTATACCCTGTAAGTTTTTCCTGGGTTATTAGTTTTGTGGTTGGCTGCTAATTATGTTCGGGGAGGGATGTTATATTTAGATATGGTACTAGGTTGAGGGGGTCCTAAGAGCAAATAAACCGGCAGTTGTGCAAACACTACACAGCATGGCGAGTGGAATGGATAACCACAAGCTTTCTGTAACCAAGCGAAGACTTTATCAGGGCCACATGTGTGCTTCATTACATCAGTGGCCATGCTTCTAAAATCCCCGTTAATGGGTTTCACTGTGAGCTCTCTACATCATGGTCCAATCCATCATCTAATTGTTCTCACATGATTCTAAGGACCAAAGTGCCATAAGTGTCCAAAATACACCATGTTAAGTGGTATCAGGAAACACTAGCACAATAATTAAATACATCATTCTACTGGAAGTTCATCCACGAGATTGACTCCGATTGCTGCTAAGCGCGAATATATTTTATTAAAGGTGTATTTTGTATAAAGGTAAAATCAAAGGATCAAACTTAGGATGCAGTTTTACTGAATAGTTAAAGTGATGTACCAGGAAATGCTGTAAAAAGAAAAAAGCTGCACCCGCACAAAGATACAAATCTCCTTTTTGGCTGGTTCCTTGTTGAACTAAATACAGTACCACAGACAGAGGTCTGAGGTGTTGGTTTGTGACACTATCAGTTGCAGAGTGCGACTTGTCACGTTCCACCCCTCACTCACCACTTCCTGCACCTGCTCTGCAGAACACTTCCTGTACATAAAGGTCCATTTTGAGCTAGAATGGAAATATCTCAGCAGCCAAGTGTGTTAGACAAAAACTTTTAAAGATTAAAATATATATATTCGTGTTGCTTGTTGCAACTAGATTTCCTGCTCAACCTCAAGTTAAATCGATAAAAACTACAATTGCCATGAAACCACAAGATTTCAAAGTTCCATGATGAATAAAAGGTCCTTACTTATATACCTGTCGACACAGTATTACGTCTGCATTAAGGGACAGATGTATTATTGTATTGTGTTGCCCTTGCGGCACGCATGGTGTTGAAAAGGCACCGCAAAACGTAAGTAAGATTTACCAAGCACCGCAAAGCCACCGTGCGTGGTCGGCCTGCGTTGCTTTGTAAATCAGGAGAAATGCAAGGCAGCGCGAGTTGCTGCCTTGAGTTACTCTGTCCAGGGAAGGCGTTCCATTGGTGCAGCTTGGGTGTTCCTACGCAACCACCCAATGATTTTGGTGCATTCTCAGATTTACGAGACTGGCAAACCTGGGAATGCGTCAAAATGCTACATCTTACCAGGGGAGGCGGAACGAGGAGCAATATCTTTATTTCTTCTCATATTTTTCCTATTTCTACATGTACTGCCTTCTGCAGCACACCTTTAAAGAGGAAAAAGCCTCGAAGGATTGTTTTTGTGCAGGAAGGTGTTCCTTCCGGAATAAAAACAATCCTGACTGTGTTGGCGCTGGGCAGCAGATTGTGCACCTGCTGGCAGAGAGCAGGAAGGCACCATATATTAGTAAATATGGTGCATTCCTGTGCTCTCCATTTAGTGCAGCCCAGCAAGGTGTGTTTCTGCGTTGTGTTGCGTGAAATATTGATTAATGTGGCCTTTAGTGTTTTGTGTAAAGAGAAATAACTTGCAGTAATTGTATTTGTAACGAAACTCCAAATTGAACATTAACAAGAAAACGTATGTTTGGTCTTTTCAAGCAAATATTACGACAATGGAGGATACCTTAGTAAGATTCGGTGGGCAGTGACACCCATACAAAAAAGTGCAGAATTGCAACAGACAGAACTGATTCTCAAAAACAAAGAATACATATACATCAGACATTTATGACCTCGCATGGTGTAGATTTATTCATTTTTGTAATTAACTTTTTTCTCAAGTCCCTGCTGGGAGCCTACAACAGTATGTTTTAAGTAGTACTGGAAAACGTTTCTGGATTTGCAATTGCGATATGCAATAGTTAATATTGCGCAATGGGACTTGGGCGAATGCCATCGCATTTGTTCAACATCATTTATTTTCACTTGAAGAGAAGCTTGATACTACTCACAAATGTGTACCTTTGAAGGTACACACACATGTTCAGGGCATTCCGGCTCTGCACCGCCCATTTCTTGAGGATTGATTTAAGAATGGTAAAGATGTGGCAGTTCAGAATGAAAGAAGCGATTATGGAAAGAAGGAGAGACAGTGAGAAAAATTAAGGAACGAATAGAGGAAGGCAGTCGCAAGGGAAAGGAGGGAAGAAGAGCTAGGAAGGTAGGTGAGGGGGTTGGGTGAAGAGGGCGTTCAGAAGTAAGGGAGGAAAAGAGACAATAATGCCCTGGCAGGGAAGAGCATTACATTTCTCTTTGCTAAAAAAAAACCTCTGGCAGAGATGGAAACAGAGACTTGACTTCTGTTGCAGCCAAAGCCTCAAGTGATTATACCAGCTGGAATTACTGCAGTGCTTAATTTGAGCCAGTGGTTTCCTATGCTCGGCACCTGCACTTAATTGTGAACACCGACACTTATGACATTCTGCCACATGGTGGAGCTATTTGTCCAAGTTAGAATCTAGCACAACAACAGTTGTTTATAAATTCAATATACATTAAAATGCCTAATACCTGCCATTCTTATGGCTTTGAAGATCTTAAATAGTCGGGATTGTCACACTTGTAAGAGTGTGATGGTTAGTAGTTGTGTTGGTACTAGCAGTGCTGGAATGGGCAATGGGTGGTGCAAGCTGCAGTGGCCTCCTGATGCGGGCCCTGGCACTTGTTGTTTTTTTTTAGGAGGAGCACTCTGTTTACATGACTCCTTCTTTCCTCTCACAGTGCAGGGCAGAGACATCAGACGCACCACAGGAGGTAGAGTCAGCATTGTGGAGGGAAGGCACAGCCCTATTCTGGTCCCAGGTGCAACTCCTCCCACCCATCTATATGTAGATCTCTCTATTCAGCCCTGTGCTGACTCACCCTGTCTCCTGGAATCCCCCAGCCCCTGTCACTCAAACTCCAGACAAGGAATACACAACCTAGCAGAGGCAGGCTTGGGTGGTTAGACAAGAAAATATCTACTTTCTAAAAGTGGTATTTTCAAACACAGAATGTTAAAAACAACTTTACTGAAAAATGTATTTTATCATTCTGAGTGTAGGCATTCTAAAGTCGAATTTCTACCTAGTTCCCTGAGTAAGTTAGGATTATAAAATGTAATAATCAAACTGCCCATTCTGGCCTAGAAGGAACAGGTAGCCTTGCAATAGTGAAATACGAAAATGTCTGTAATTCACTATTAGGACATGCCACACACTTCAGGGCTTGTCCTACCTTATACTTACAATGCACCCTGCCCTTGGGCCTACCATAGGGGTGTCTGATATGAAGAAAATGGAAGGTTTAGGGACTGGCAAGTTTGTGCACTTGCCCAGTCAGCAGGGCAGTACCAGATTGCACACAGGCTGTGCAATGGCAGACCTGAGACACATTTTACAAGGATGCTTCTGTGGGTGGCACAACCAGTGCTGCAAGCCCACCAGCAGCATTTGGATTACCAGCCCTGGGCACTCCTGGTGCACTGTACTAGGGTCTGACAGGTAAACAAACCAGCCAATCATGGAGTCACTAATCCATACATCAATTTACAATAGGGAGAGCATATGCACTTTAGCACTGATCAGCAGTGAAAAAAGTGCCCAGAGTCATAAAACCAACAAAAACAGGTCAGAGAAAGTACAGGAGGAAGGAACAAAGTTCAGGGATGACCCTGCAAAAAGGGCCAAGTCCAACAGGTATGTTAGCACATGAGTGATGCTCATCAGTGTACTGCTGTGAGACGAGAGTGTCGTGATGGGATTGAAGTTGTGGTGGTAATAGTGTCATATGGGAAGTAGAAGTGTGATACTGTGATGTGTTAGATCAGTGATGGAGCAGTAGTATGGGGCTGAGAGGATGTTGTTGTTGCAGTGCTGTGCTAAAACTAGCGTAGGTATGATAATAATATGATGAGGGTGGTAGTTTGCTGCTCTGGAGTTAGAGCATTACCGGAGATGGAAGAGTGTGGTTGAGGGTTATACTGCTGGGGTGCAGGAATCAGTGTTGATTGGCACCATGGTAATCAGTTAGAGATGTACTAGTAAGAAGTACAACAATTGTGAGTTGGTAGAGCAGTGATTAGCTGTGGAAGTACTGAGCTGGTAGTAGCTGTTGGGGTACCGTGCATTTCAAAGTGATGCTGGGGAACTGCAGTGAAGAACTGCGAAGCAGTTGTATGGTGGAGTGGGTGGTAGTGATCTGATGGGTTTTGTAGTGTGATGGTAGGAGGTTGAGGCAGAGCTCTGAGATCCTAGTGGAGTTGTCTGAAGGTAGTGTAGTAGTGTAAGGCAATCGGGTAAATTGGGTGGAATGAAGAAAAATAGTAATGTGATCAAGAGGCCATAGTATGGTTGTTTAGCATGATAGTACTGCAGTGTGGAAGCATCAGTGTGATGGTGTGCTGTGGCAGTGTTCTGATAGACATGGCTGAAGAATTCTGGGGGATGCTAGTGAAGCGGGGTGACAGTAGAGGTAATGCAATACTGGGATCAGAGTGCAGTGCTGAGATTGTTGTCATTGGTGGAGAATGGCAGGGTGTTGTTCTAAGGGTGACAGTGTATAAGCCTGGATGCATGTCATAATATTGAGTGCAAAATATCGTCCGGCCTTAATGTCATATCCATAATATATCCATCTCCAAATATATTGTAGGTAAATATATATAGATATATAAAGATAATTACAGATTTATGATTCATAACTCCTTCATGATATTGTGGTGGTCAATCTTAAGGACATGGAATTTTGGTATTGATGTTATTTAAAACTCTGATTTGTAGTAGAACAGCTATTAGGGTTGAGTGGTAATGGGGTGGAAATGTGATGTTGTGAGTGGTATTGCGGTGGTGGTGGACATATAGATGTCTGTTCATAGTCTTGTGTTGAGGTTGGAAGACTAATGCTGTTAGTTGGTTATTCGGTGTTGGGCAATGGTGATGCTATGGAGATGGGATAGTGTGCTGTGTGGGGATGGATCAGTACTGGGGATACTACTGCAGAGTGAGGGTGGTAGTGCAGTCTAATATACATTGCAACATTGCTCAGCATGATACATTTCAGCTGCGGCTATCTGGTGTGAACTGAATGTCATAAAATTGAATCCAAGCAAGGCCAATTCAGTCTTTCCTACTTTCAATGTTGATGCATAGAACACCATTTAGCTTTATTTTTTAGACTTTTCTCCGAGGCATATTGTACAAATATATTTGAGAATCCTTGTAAGACATTTCCCATTATTGGTATGTTTACAGCATAATCTGAGAAAAGCAGTATTGATAATCCAACAAACCCATTATTTTGACCACAGCCTGATTTTCAACTAAGATTCAACATATGGGCTTTTTAAATAAAATAATCTGTAGAGAGGCTAATTAGAACCTAGACCTATCCTCTGCCAAATTCAAGGGTTTCAGATTGTTCACCATAGTTCCCCACCCTCACCTGTGTGCTGTAATCACTGTAAAAGAGCATTAGGGCATTCAAAAGCCTTAATGTATGTACAACCATGTAAAGTACACAAACACATATTTTGGTTTTATTTATAGTCTTGAAAGCAGTTTGAATATCTGTAAATGGTCATTAGATCTTTTCTCACTCTCCACCTACTACTCATGATTAAAGTTTGTGTGAGAAATTCATGGATCACACAGAATTTGGGCATGTTAAACAAAATTACACGTAATTATGTGAAATGTAAATCCATCATTTAGTGCTGCTTTATAACTCAAAATGCATCTTCACATCAATTTTTGACACGAAGATACATTTTGCCCTAAAACAGAGCAAAAAGCTCTAGTACCACAACTAACAACTTGATCACTGTCTGGTTGTTGTAGTGGTTCCTGTGCTCCAATGCTATAATTATGCCGCAAACATTTAATTTTCACACAGGCCTACTCCTCAGTCCGAGCAGCTCTTTCTACATCTCTCTGCCACCTCTCACTCAGTTATCCTTTATTCTCCCTTTATCCCTTTCCTTAGCTGCCCTCTCCTTGCTAGTACACTACAAGTACTTCACAACTTGTAGGTGATTAAAGCATAGATGCTGCGGCATTATCACCATCATTTACACCACCAGCATTACCATCATCATTACCATTACATCTCTATCACTGCCAATAACACCACTATTACCACCAACATTACCACTGCCACTACCACCAGTATTACCACTGCCACTATCCCACCATTATCTCCATTACCATCACCACCATTTCCTCATATTGACCATCACCAATAGATCACCATTACCACTAATATTACACCACCATCACCACTGCACCATTACCACACCATCATTATAATCTTAACTGACATTACTACCACTATCACCACTATTAACATCAACACTGCCTCCACTGCCATCATTACCATCGCAAACAGCCATTACCACCACCACCATTATCACCAACATTACTTCTACTCCCACCATTATCACCATCATCTCCACCTTTACCGCTACCACTGTCACCCCCAACACAGCATTATTACCATATATATTACCATCACTATCATTGCCACGACCACCATAACTACAAGTGCCATTAACCACCACCACAGCACCATTTCCATCTCCTTTTCAACATTTCACTACCTCTACAAACACCATTAACATCACAGCCCTGACCATTATTATCTCCACTCGGTCACCTATACCCCCATCATTATTAGCAAAATCACTACTACCACCACCTCCACTACAAACACCACCATTACAACACCATTATCAGCATCATTACGACCAGGGCAATCATTAATACCATCATTATCAATAACACAGTTGTTACCACCACATTACCTCCATCACCATTAACATTACCATTGTTACCATTACCACCATTACACCACCATTACCACTACCTACGTATGTGGCTTACAACTGAAAATGCACGTCAGGTATTTTGGTTTTGCCAATGCTTGTTAGATCTGTTGATATTAGAGCTGAGACATGATGTGAGGTGGACATACAATGTGAACACCCTTTCTGAGTGATGATGACAACTGCCCCTCAAATCGGAGCTATGCTGTGACTGGTGGCAGTGGCATCTTGAATATTGTGCAGGGGCATAGGCCCCTTTGTATCACTGCTGGAAGATTGCCTACTGGTTCTCTTTGATTAAAGGTCCATCTAGATACAATAACTGACGTCCCTTGACTTCATCATTACCCGGGTGTGTTGTGATTTTGGTAGGGAGTAAAGTATGATGTTTTTGTTCGGTGATATGTGGGCTAGCAAGATATGGTACTTGTTGAATAGTATGCTGTGGTGTGTTATCACATGATCTATTATACGCTGGTGTGATTTGGTGTTGGTTGATGTGATGTGGCGTGGTACAGTGTGATGTGGTATGATGTAATGTGAAGTAGTAGGACATGATGTGGTACTGAATGGTGTGATGTGATTTTGGATGGTGAGATATTGAGAAGTAAGGTATGTCATGTATTATACATAGCACAAAGGTCATGTATTATACATAGCACAAAGGTCATGTATTATACATAGCACAAAGGCCACCATTCCCAACCACTGCTTCAAAGAGATAATACAGATGTCAATTTCCTAGAAAGGCACAGTGACCTTTAATTGACAAAACATATCCAGACTATAAAACTGAAGTAATGTATCATCCCAGGAGTATCATTTTATATTTTCAGGGTTTTGCACAGTATGATGTGGTGCATTGACGGATGGGGTGATGTGGTGTGCTATGTAAATTTGTGGTGTCTTATTGTGTGGTACAGATTATATTGTGTAAAGATACTTTACTAAGATTCCCAAAAATATGGGAGACTGTGTGTGTGTGTTCCTCTCTGAGAGGATATAAGTCATTCTGTATTTACATTATGAAGTGTGAGAAATTGGGTTACTGGTTGAGGAGGGTGAACCCCTTCTCAAGCAGCAACCATAATTCTTCTCAGAGTGAACTCGCAAGCCAACTCTAAATTAACCCGTGCTTAGCCCTCAGGTAGCCTTGGCACAGAGCAGTCAGGCTAAACTCAAAGGCAATGCGTAAAGTATTTGTGCAAGACTTTAATTGGTAAAACAGTGAAAAAAACACACAAAAAGAACAAAAATTGGAGCTTAGTTTAATAAATAAAACAAGACCAAAATGACAAAAATTCAATTAGCAGAACCGGATACATTGAATTTTAATGTTTTTAGAGAAAATAGCGACAAGAGGCATAAACTGCCAACTGTGGATATCTGGTTGTGCTGGACAGAGACACACGTCCAGGTCAAATGCGATGAAGTGCAGGCCAGCTACAGCGACTCAATTAGGACCACTGAACAAGGTACCTTCATTCTTGATTTGCAGAGCATCCCATGGACCTGCGTCAAAGATGCATTGGTTCCGAGTTGCGGCGAGGCTGAAATGTAAGGGCCTGTGCTGCCATTGAGGATCCTGTCGATGGGGCTTGCGATGCTAAGGCGTTGAGGATGCAGCACGCATTGTTGTGAAGGCTGCTGTCGACCAGGGATGCGAGGATCTTCATCGAGGATGCATTGCTCAGTTGTGGTTCCAAAGGTGTTGTGGCGGCAACGCGAGTCTATACGACGGGTCCATTCTACACAGCAGCAATGTGTCAGTTCTGCTCAGGGTTGCATCGTGCATTAAAGGAGATGCACCTTTTGCATCATTTCTGAAACCCAAAGCGTGTGAAAGTGCAGACATGGCCTCACAACAGCTTTGCGACAGCATCTCCTGCTTCTTCACAGACAAAATCGATGCCATCTACAATAAAATAGAGGCATATAGTTCTGGCATAAGTAGCCAGGATAACCCTACTCTGGTACAGACTGCATCTACTAACATCTATTCTTTCAATGATTTCCCTGAGATATCGTTAGCAGAGGTTGAGAGACTGTTTACGGACATCAAAAGTGGAAGTCCCGCGGACCTGCTTCCAGCCAGACTTATGGGCCCTCTAGGGAGTACACTAGGCCCTGATGTTCAGAAACTGGTGAACCTCTCACTTACATCTGGAGTTGTCCCACAGTGCTGGAAAAAAGCCCTAGTTAGACCCATCAGGAAGAATTCATCTGTTCCTTGGACCAACATGTCTAACCTGAGGCCTATCTCCCTCCTACCATTCTTAGGGAAAATTATTGAAAAACATACCAATAAGTACCTATCCACCTACTTGGAACAGTCGGGTAGCCTCGACCGATCTCAGTCAGGCTTTAGGCCAAAATTCAGTACAGAAACGGCCTTGCTGTCGGTAACGGACGATCTGCGGCTGTACCAGGACAGGGGCTATTCTGTTGTCCTGGTGCTGCTAGATTTATCGGCAGCGTTCGATACGATTTCCCACACCATTCTGATCGAACGACTGTCCAGGAGTGGAATCGGCGGCAGGGCACTGGATTGGATCAGGAGCTTCCTCTCCAACCGCACCCAATCTGTCAGCATGGGTGAGTTTAGGTCGGAAGAGGTTAACATCACCAAGGGAGTACCACAGGGCTCTTGCTTGAGCCCGACTTTATTTAACACCTATGTGGCTCCCCTGGCAGATGTTACCAGAGCTTTTGGGTTCTATCCAGTGTCCTACGCTGACGACACGCAGCTGCTCTTCCCTTTTAAACACCTTTCCCCGGAAATAATACAATCTTTTTCCGATGGGATGAAGGCAGTTGCTAGGTGGATGTCCTCCAACCTCCTTCAATGTAACGTTGGAAAGACGGAGGTGATGCTCTTCGGGGAAGCTAGGATTCAATGGTCCCCCGACTGGTGGCCTTCAGACTTGGGCCCAGTTCCTGAGCCCAAAACAGTAATCAAGAATTTGGGAGTCACATTGGAGCCGGAGCTGACCATGAAGCATAATGTTAACATCACTGTGGGATCCTGTTTCCATGCGATTGGTCTGCTCCGTAGGATTTTTCCTTTTCTACCGGACTCCCATAGGAAAACCTTAGTTCAAGCTCTGGTCATAAGCAGACTTGATTATTGTAACGGTCTTCTGGCAGGTGCAAATGAGGAGGTTCTAGACCGCCTACAGGTGGTACAAAATACCGCAGCTAGGCTGGTGTTAAATGTACCTCCTAGATCCCCCTCCAAACCACTACTTCAAAAACTACATTGGCTACCAATACGCCAACGTGTGAAGTTCAAGACCTGCTGCGTTATCCATAAGGGACTTAATCAATTGGGACCAGAGTATCTAGCCAGCAAGTTTGTTCCTTATGCCCCTACTCGATCCCTCAGATCCAGTGACCAGCTGTTACTGAATGTTCCTAGAATAACTAAATCCAGACTAGGTGGTAGGGCCTTGTCTGTAGTAGGTCCTAATCTTTGGAACTCCCTCCCACTTTCACTAAGACAGTGTCATAACCACCTCCAATTCAGAAAATGTCTGAAAACCTTTCTGTTTGGCTCAGTTTAGTTGTTTATTCTCTGGACTCGGAACCTCACAATACTCTCTTTTTAATTGAAATGCTCCTTTGTCAGTTGTGTTACTGGTTGCCAACAGCGCGGAGATACTCCTTCGGGAGTCTATTCACAGCGCTATAAAAACTCGCAAATAAATAAAATAAAACTCGCAAATAAATGTGTTGCTTCCGCTTGGTCCACAGGGGCTAATGAAGCATCATAAGCCTGCTTCCAAGGGTCCTGGACTGCGGTAGTACCACTTAGCAGGGTAGACTCACAGTTGTCAGAGTCCACGTGCAGTATTAAGGTTGCTAGAAGCCTGTTATGTCTCTGAGGTTTCGGATCAGGAGGCCAGCCAACCCGCCCTTGGAGTCGCTCTGGTTTGAAGAGATACATGTCCAGTCCTTGTGGCCCAGGCAAGAGGGCAGCAGGTCAACACTAAAAAGCTGGAGTCCAGCAGAGTGCAGTCCAATAGAGTGGCAGTGCTTCAGCAGCACAGCAGTGCTTTTTCCTTGCAAAGTATTCACAGGTCCAGAGGTATAATTAGGTGCTGGTGTCTGAGGTCTAATATTTATACCCAGTTGTGCCTTTGAAGTGGGGGAGAAGCTTCTAAAGGTTTTTCCCTTGAAGTCCCCAGGCATCCTGCCTTCCCTGCCCTGGATTCAGACCTACAACAAGCTGTATGCTGTCCAGTGTGTGGAGGGAGGACACATCCTATTCAGGTTTAAGTGGGGCTGTGCCCAGCTCCTCCCTCCCATCCTGACTCTGCTGAAGGAAAGCTGGACTCTGCCTTCCCTCCAACTGATCTCCAAGGGCTTGTCGGTTTGCCTTTTGTTGCTTGAGATTCAGGGATATGAAAGTCTTTAGGCCTCCTCATGTGCCTGACTCACTGGAAGTGGCCCAGATACCTGTAACATGGATTACGATGCATCTCCTGCCTGTGTGTAACAGAACTGGCGCATCGACCTAGTTGCAGTAGTAAAAATCGGCTTATCGCATGGGAACCAACGCTTTGCCCCCAGAAATCGATTCATCAGACAGCATATTGCCACCACTGCAGCTTGGTGAGATCAACGCATCCCCTCAACTGTGTGACAGAATCCAGTGCATCGCTCGACAGCTCTCCACTCTGGCTCCCATTTTCGGAACTGACGAATCACCTTCACTGTGTGTAGAAGTGACGGATCTCGCTGTTTACAACCAGGAAAGGTTCTGTTGTAATGTCCTTTCTCTTATGATTTCATAGTAGTTGTACTTGTGTGCTGTCCCATCTTACTGCTTTCCCCCTTCTTCCTTTCTCTATGGATTCTCCCTGCTCACACACTCTGCTCCGACCACGTGTGCTGGCCAAAATTATATGTGCCAGTTAGCTGTGACAGTTTCTAGGCTGCCTTCGGTACACCCGTGGTGTGGAGGCTGATGTGATAAAGGCTAAGTTGAACTCACCTTGTCCGGAGTCTTACTTCAACATTTGGCGACGAGGGTGGGAAGAGATGTGTGAGTTCCTGAAGAATTGGTCCATATGTAATTTCAAGACAGCATTATATTGCCCCAGGGCAATTGGGCTAGTTGGAAGAGTCAATCCAATGCAGTCGTCCCTTGCATCTGACAACCCTGCATACAGGGCTCTTCAATGCATGCTATGGTCCTATCATACGACACCTAATTTAGTTACCAATGTCTCTCCATTCCTGCCATCAAAAGGGATATTGCCAGGAACAAAGATGTCACCTAACTGGTTGGGTGGAGGTGAGCCCAAGTGGGAGAGAAGGGATGAGATGAATCGGCTTAGGGCACTTCACCAAGATGGTTACAAAAGGAGATATGATACCAGGCTAGGTACCAAAGAGGGCAGATGGAAGGTGGGAGACGCCGTTCTTGTCAAATTACCGGTACCATGTCAGGGAGTAAGGAACACGTTTTCCAAGCCTATGAGTGGTCCAAGAGAGTAAGAATGTGGTTACTCTGGATGATGGAAGAACATGAGGCATGGATAGGTTGTCTGTGTGCCATCACTCCCTGGTTAAGGATAAACACGTGGAGTTTCCAGAGGGTGGCTCTAGGAAAAATTATGATTGTAGACCACACAGAGCACCAGGGTGACACAGAGATTATATCCTGCATTCATCAGCATGTTTCTGTTGTGTAAGAGTACCCCTTGTTAAAATTCTAGTATATTCCCTCATAGCCTGCACATCCATTTGTTCTACTAATCGTTGTACTCAAGTGAATAACAGGTTCATGTTATCGCACTTTGAGACTGCCAAATTGTATTGCATGTACCACAGTAATGACTTTGTGATTGTGGCTATTCCAGTATCTCTATATCATCATCTTATTTTGTTAGGAGGGAGATTTGTTGTAATGTCCTTTCTCTTATGATTTACATAATACGTGTGCGATGTCCCATCCTACGGCTTTCCCCCTTTGTCCTTTCTCTATGGACTCTCCCTGCTCACCTGTTCTGCCCCGGCCGCACGTGCTGGCCAACATTCTATGTGCTGGTTAGCGGTGACAGTTTCTAGGCTGCCTTCGGAGCGACCGTGGTGTGGAGGCTGATGTTGAAATAAAGGCTCAGTTGAACGTACTTGGTCCGGTGTCTTACTTTAACAGGTACCCAGTTCACCGGGTCCTGCATGGGTCTGGTAGCCAGCCTGCTGTTCCATGAGGTCAGCCCGAACTTTTTTTGCTCCGGTCGACAGCGATCTAAAGTAACTTTTTAAGCGCTAATTGCTTCTAAGCGCTTTAATGCATTTATTCCTTTAAAATTCAATATCTCAAATTCTATACATTGGATTTTGGTAGTTTTAGTCTTATTTTGTTCAGAATACAATAACCTAGTGTTCCAAATCTGTTTGGAGTCTTTTTGTGGTGTTTAAATTGTACTATTGTGTATGTTGCACAAATACATTACACATTGCCTCTTTAGATAAACCTGACTGCTTAATGCCAAGCTACCAGAGGGTGAGAACTGGTTATCTTTTAGTGGGTATCTAGCATTACCCTTTATTTATTTATTTTGAAAGTTTTATATAGCGTGAACAAGATCTTTGCAGATAACAGAGCGCTTTACAAAGGCAAGGGGTAAGTGAGTGGTAGGGTGGGTACACGAGGGAGCATAGTAGGAAGGTAGGTCATCAATGCAAGTAGTACAAATAAGAGGGAGCATGAACAATCAGGTAGTTCAATAATACAAGTAAAACACATGTGGATAGGAATCAAACAAGTAGTACAGATCGACGCAGAGTCTTAAAAGATCAAAAGTAGTAGTTCAAGTGTATTTAGCCATGAGGATAGCTTTAACTTCTTTCTTAAAAAGAAGAGTGGAGGAGATGAGTCTGGTTTCAGGAGGGAGTGAGTTCCAGATCCTGGGCGCCATTCCTGAGAAGGAGCGTTTGTAAGTTTTTTCCTTCCGGAATCTTCGAGACTTCAGCAGAAGATTATTTGTACTTCTGGTGGTTCTGGACCCGCCGGAAATTGTCAACTTCTGAGTGAGGTAGCCGGGTGATTTCAGGTGTATAGCCTTGTGCGTCATGCAGGCAATTTTCAGCTGTATTCTGGCTTCAAAAGGCAGCCAGTTCAAGGATTTAAAGTCAGGGGAGATATGCGAGTGTTTTTCAGATCCAGTGATGAGTCTTGCTGCCGCGTTTAGTGAAGCTCTTAGGGGTGCAGTTGTAGTTAGGGGGAGAACGCAGAGGGCCACGCTGCCGTAGTCTATGCGAGGGATGACTAGTGCTTGTACTGCAGTTTGGAAGTCTTTGGCTGGGAGGAAGGGTTTAAGTTTCCTCAAGGTATTTATTTGGAAGTTCGCCCCCTTAGTTGCCTTGCTGATATGCTGCTGCATGTTGAGATTGGCGTTGTGATGTATTCCTATAGGTTCTGTATCGATCCCCCTATTCCTGACCCTGGTTTGGTTAATAATTAACTAGCAGCCATCCCACGGTGCAAAAACCGTTATCTGATTAAGCCACACCACGGCACAGAAACGTGTTATCTGATTAGGTCATAACGCATGCCATCTAATTAGGCAAGCACTATTCCTCCAGCCCCTGATAAGGCATACGGAGTTCTCAAAACAAATCAAACCTATGACAACCTGGGAAAATCCCGACAGCCATTGTTTTGATTTTACCGAGAACTTCAGTAAAAGAATGTGCTAACGACCAGTTCGTATGACATCCTTATTGACGTATATATGTCCATCCTTACGTCAATCTCGGCACCTTACAGGTATAAATATTACCGACATTGCCTTAAGCAAACACACGCGGTGGTGACGAGATCGGAGCAGCGAGACTTGCCGAAGAGCCCAGCACAGAGCGAAGCCCACTGGCGCTGCCCCGCCTTCCTGACGCGCTGAGAACGAGACGCTGCCTTTCTCCTGCCGAGAAATCCAGCTCCGGCGCTTCCAAGCAGCCCTTGCAGGCAGCTGGAATATCAAGACCAAAGACGAGAGATACCAGCCCTCAACCATTCTAGATCTCAGGTACAGAACTGAATAACCCCTTGCAGAGAATTCTTGAGTCAGTCACTTGGCAAAACAAACTTAACTTAAACTGCTACTTATCTACTCCCGCCCACGTATTAGGCTTAGGTCAGGTACACCGGGGTAGGCGTGGTTAGAAGCACCAGTTGAGGACGATTAGTCAAATGTATATATGTATGTATCTATTTTATCCATTTTAAATATCTTATGGCTTAGAAACCATATCAATGCTTTTACAGTATTATTTTATAATTCTGCTTTTACTGTATGCACTTTACTTAACCATAAGTATTGCAATAATATCGATTCATTTCTCTTGTAAGAGAAAAGAGACTGATCAATAAATAACATCTTTTATTGAACACGCCCGTCTCTTCCTTTTCTCTACAATCTGGTGAAACTAAGAATGCACTGAACTGACTGAGTAAAATAAGTTGTCTTTTGTTTTCACACGACTCTAGAGATACACTCTTGATTAGGGGAGAGCAAAGTTGTCATGTTCTATGGTTGTCAGAAACTAAATCCCTTCTTGACTATCCAGGGAGGTTAAACTCCTCTTTGCCTATTCGAGAAAGTTTCTAGTGAACTCTGAGCTAGCTGGCAAACCCAAAACTTTAAGTCTAATATCGTCAGTAGAAGACCTAGTTAACCTCGGCCCTAGGTCTATACTATTGAAGGTATTATTCCAATGCGCAGAGCCTATTGGGATAATACGAACTACACTACATGGCGCCCAACGTTTGGATAGGCGATAAAACTAACGCAAGACATTAGAGTAACTCAGTCGTGCTTTTTCACACAGAACCCTTTTTTTCCCATAATACTCCAAAGACGTCTGGAGTGGGTGAAAGGTCATATCCGCCAAACCTCGCAGGCGGAGACTCCTATGTATGGTTCTTGGTTTAGTCAACGTTGAAAGATACACTGTTCCAAAATATTGTGCATCTAATCTTTGTTTCCATAAGAAACCTGATCTGCAAACAAACGGAATAACCTTCCTGGCGGTAAAATGGTAGACAGTGAAGAAGAAAGAGAGACAGCTAGAATAACAGCTGAACTCATAGCAGCTGATACTACTCTGCAGGAAAATGGCCCGGATATAATACTCATCCCGGTCAACATAAGAAAATCTATAACTTTAAAACTTATAGAAAATGGACTGACACCGAGAGGTGGCACAGTCATATTCGTAATTGAGGCACACGAATATCGGCAGACAGAGGTATTCTATTCATGGATAAACTTTCCAGCAGCAAACGCTGTAACAAAGGACTTCCACTATTACAAAACAGAGGAACCTCCTAATGAGTACACTCCTTTCGAGGAGGTGGAAGTACCACTCAAATTCCAAGAGCACCTGCTCTTGTTTAATGGCGCCCTAAAACATAATAATCACATCACCAGGCTCGGTCCACTAGGTAGACCAGGAGCAACGTGGCCGGTCCTAGCCGGATACACACCACATCCAGACATTGAAGAAATGCCTGCACCAGAACTTTTAATACAGCTAAAACAACTAATCAAAATACATAGACAATTAGTCCAATATGTAATGCGGACTTCAACAGTCCAACCAGCAATTAAAATTGCACAGCTGACCCCTCATCAGGGGAACACAAATAAAATTACACCACAGAACATACAGTCCTGCCTAGGTAAAGTACCAGCTAAACGGGAACAAATTCCATTCTGGTTAGCACAAAAAATCACTCAAATAGAGGCGGTATTTCCAGACACCACTCCTCTTGAGAAACACAGGATTCTGACTATCTGTCTTCCAATGGGAATCGCACCACACGTGGAGGACTGTGACACTTGGGGTACAGTCTTTGCTTCCATTTACACAAAAACACATGGTGTACCATCCATGTCTGGTAATACCAGATGTGCTAAAACAAATTCAAGATGAATACGGTCCAGAACCCGCTTTAACTCTTGGTATGAAATTACTGAAAGACTTCAAGCAGGTCTCGGCAATATTACTAGCCAACATAAAGGGAGAAGCAGCGAATGTGGCGATCCGCCAGAGGTTAAAAGAGACAAATATAGCAGACCAACCAGCTGAAATTGCCAGAATCATAGAAAAATCCTATGAGGAACTAGGTAGAGATAGTTTGGGTGGAATACCGGTAAAACCCCAACTAATTGAAAGTCCAAAAAAAGTATTTATTAAAAATAATTTAAACACTCAAAAAAAGAGCTGGGATGGAAACAAACAATCCAATCCTAAAGAAAAAAGATTCCAGTCCAGAGGAAGGTCTCCTCGGCGGAGAGAAAGATCTCCGAACCAAGGACGCAGGTCTCCCCAAAGTGAGCCCTCTGGCAAAAAAGACAACCTTAGAAATAGGGATAATATAAAGAAACCTGATAGATATCAAGATAATGATACACGTCCCTCTCAATCTTTTCAGACTTCCTCGCAGAAATCGGAAAGAAGAGGACGATCAGAACACAGGGAAGAGCATGTCAAGTCCATAGACAAGGAACCTGCTCATCCAAATAAAAAGTTACAATTTCCAAAAAAGAAGGTAGCCAGTATTAAAGTAATCAAAGATGCAGAGAATACTGAGGACACAGCTGAACAACGGAGAATGGGCTCAGACAATGCTAGACAGCGCAGCAGAAGTGAGCATAGCTCGCAAAGTCCTTATGAATCATCTGGAGACAGTGGACACGAATGAATATATTCAAGTGGAAACTGCAGACACCAGAGTTAGCAAACCTCACAAAATATATGAAATAACATTACGTATAGAGGGGGATAAGACTAGAAAAATAAGGGGTTTATTTTGGGATAATCTCTCCAAGGGCTGTGACATCCTTCTAGCTGAGAAAGACTGGCCACCCGAGTTTGTCAGGGAGTGCCCTCATGGCGAAGAAATAATTATGCCTGCCTTCTCAAATCATATTCCAATTCATAAAAAATATACACTTGCTAGAAAGTGGGCAGTGGCTCAAGCTCCTGCTTTATATAAAAATCATGTAGGATGGGATGAGGACTCTCCTCCTCACAAAATCCAGTTAAAATCACAACCTACTGAACAGAGGCAGTATCCAATTAAGCAAGAAGCTAAAAAACAGGTAAAAGAGATCCTAGATCAACTTGAATACCAGGGGGTGATTGAAACTTGCACCTCACAAATGAACAATCCTTTGTTTCCTGTCTCCAAACCAGACAATTCATATTGTCTTGTTTTGGACTACAGACACCTTAACTCATGTTGCAAAACTTTTGCAGTGCAAAACTCGCATAGTGCTGCACTAATGAATAACATAGTGCGCAAAAAATACAAAACAACATTAGACATCTCTAATGGATTCTTTTGTCAAAATATAGCACCAGAGAGCAGATATTTGACCGCGTTCTCAATAAATGGCGCTCAAAAAAACTTCTGTCGGTTACCCCAGGGGTTCAAGAACAGCCCAGGATTATTCTCAGCGAGAGTAACAGAGTTACTACAAACCTATGATGACGAGGCATTATATTATGTCGACGACATTTACCTAACAGATGATGACTTGGATACTCACTTGAAAAGAGTGAACACCATAATACTTGGGTTCGCAGCAGAGGGTTACAAATTCAACTTTAAAAAGTCTAGAATTGCCCATCTAAGAGTCCTGTTTTTAGGATATGAATTATCAAGTGAAGGCAAAAGCCTGGCTGACAATTTCCTAGAGAAATGTGCTGTACTCCAAGCACCTAGAACACTAAAAAACCTACAATCAATTCTAGGCTTCCTAAACTTCGGAAGAACGTACATTGCAAATTACGCAGAAAGGGTCAAACCCCTTTATGATCTAATTAAACCAGATTTTAAAAGAATCAATTGGACTCAAAAACATACAGAAATTCTGAGATCCTTACAAACAGACATGTTAATTAATACAAAATTAGAAACACGTGATAGCACACGCAATCTTGGGATTCGAGTCATCCCAGGAAGATGCGGATTCACATACCTGACCTCTAATGAGGGAGAAAAGGTACCAATTGCATACAAATCACACTTGTACACAGAAGCTGAAAAGAAGTTCAGTATTAAAGAAAACATTGTTCATGCAGTTCAAACGGCTATAGCAAGAGAAAAAGACAAAGCTGACGGTAGACGTATCACAGTCAGAACAGCAGAATCAGCCTTTGAGGCATTAACAACCCCATGTAATTTACCAACAACAGCGTTGAATCCAGAATGGATACAATGGGTGAATTCTATTACAACGGACAAAGTAAAATACTACTTTGATCCAGAATTAAAGGAATTAAAATATCTAGAATATGGAATGACATACCCTATGCCAATCGACATTCTGCCCTTACGCCTGTGTAATCTATACAGACGGCCATGCTCAACCACCAGGGTGGGGAGAACAAGCGTACAACCCCACATGTGAAATTACAAAAGAAGTGTGGCACGGAGGGAAACTGAGACCTCTGCTAATAAAAACACACTCAGTAGAAACTAATTCAGAAGAACAAACTGAAATAATAGCATTGAAAATGGCGCTAGATAATGCAGATCGCGAATTCCCGACACTTATAGTGTCCGATTCATATTACTGCGTCAAATCATATAACAACGATTTGCAGAAATGGATTCAAAACGGTTACAAAGATGACACAGGTGCAACAATAAAGCAAAAAGTGCTTTGGAAACAAATAGTTCTTTTGCAGAAAGAACTACCAAAGACTCACGTGATACACTCACTGAGTCATCAGCGTGATGGCGTTGACGTTGCAGGGAATTCATTGGCTGAGAAAGCCACAACGGTAGCAACTGAATCGGCTTCCGTAGTTAGAAAAAAGCGTGCAGTAAAATACATTGACGGTGAAACAGTGCTGGCAGTGAAAACGTCATCAAAAGACGACTGCTCAGCGCTACCGATCAACTATCCACTCAATTATACATACATAATCGATGCAAACTCCGTCCCTTTTGCTCGAATCCCTGGAGTGGGGGATAGAGTAATTCCAAACACGGACAGGAGAGGCTTGTTAATAGCAGACGCACATATGGGTGAGGGTCTCAGACACCTCAAACTAAAAGATTCCCTGGAAGAATTACAATCAGTGTACTGGTGGCCAGGCATGAGCCTGCATCATCACATCTTTGTAAAGAACTGCCCAGACTGCAATAGAGATCGCAGTAGCGAGAGAAACGGTATATTACCATGGCGTTTCACTCCAGAATGGATCAACAATAAAAAAGAATGCGTCCAATTAACATATAAAGACTAGTTTCCACTTGTAATGTAGACCCCAGCACTCGGCTGACGTCTGGACTGTTATAAAAAGATTTGCGAGTCTATAATGGCATATACGCTAGAAGCATGCTACGTTTGGCTAATGATTTTTCCTCTTGCCCTAAAGCGTGTGGAAAAACATGGCCAAATGAGCATAGCATAGCGGGACTCTTCTCACTTCCTACCTGAGGGATACGGGATGGTGTAAAGAAAAAACCAAAGGCATAGAGCAATCTATAACAGCGAAGGTATTAGGTTCGGGAGCTGGGTGGGTCAAACATCTAATAAGTGTCCAACGTAGTCTAAACAACCTGCCAAGAAATTCTCTGAGGGCATTCAGTCCGTACAAATTATTGTTTGGGACTAGAATGATGATCTTAGATCTTGACAGTCAGACTTCAGTGGTTAAAGAAAAAAGCTTTGACATCAAAGATCGTTTGGCTATTTTACAGGACTTAAACGAAACAAGGAAAGACCTGAGCAACATAAAGTTGAAACAACAGCCAACAACCACTGAAGAAAAACCACCTGTCCCAGCAAGACCTGTCTGGATTCCAAAAGTCGGGGATCTAGTCAGAGAAAAGATCGCGGTAAAGAAGGAATTTGGGCCTTCTTACAGTAAAGCAGTTCCTGTCTTGTCTATCAACGGGACAAGATCAGTAGTACTACCGCCTCTTGCTGGTAAAAAGGAGAACAGAGTTGTATCCATCGACCTGGTAAAACCACAATCATGTGGCCGATAACAAACAGTAGGCCAAGTGGACTCCCGATAAGTAGTAGAACACCAAGGTTTGCTACAAATACAGAGGTACAAACTAAGAGGCTAATCACATTCGAAATGCCTACAGAACATCAAGAAAGACTATGCAACAAAGCAATTGAACTTAAACCTCTAAAAACCCAAATAAAAACATTTAGTCGAGACACACCAACCTACAATGAAGTAACATATGACTATGCTGATGAAACAAAGGAAACTTCTAGAACAAAAAATAATCCAGAAGCAATTGGAACAATAGACAGAACAGCATCCGGCTACTTCATCAACTTCAATGATTCATCTGAAGATCTGAGTGAATCAAAGAAACAGACATCAACAAAAACTTTTAAAGATAAAGCTAAGGAACTTTTTCAACATCTGAAAGAAACCTATCTAATTTCTCCATGGATTGAATTTTGGGTGGCCTTAGGTGCATTTATCCTCATACTTTGGCTCATCATGGTACTATGTTTGGGACATTTCATTGAGGGAAAATATGCTAAAATGGACACAGCAAGCCAGAAAATCAACTTGGTCCTCAAACCACACACATCTTCACACGTCGAGAAAAGAGAACTTTCTTCAGTCAACTTCACAGCCAATCCTATACCCGGTGGGGTAGCATGGGACAATACTGATTATGAAATCTATGGTCCGGTTGAAATCCTGAAGTATCCACATCAAATTAAGATCTCATTGAGTGACTTTGTAAAACCAAGCTCATTTGCTGATGATTGGGACTTTGAAAGTATTAATGATATGATGTCTGACCTAGTGATGTCTGCTAAATTTACAAAACATGATTATTTGCAAGGTTCGTCTAATTATGATAAGATGTTCTGCTATAATCACTTTGGTAACCATTATCTGCATAAATCTGCACAACCTAGAAATGTTTTAAATTATAATCAATGGGAACACTGTGCAACCCCTCCAAAAGGTAGCTCAAGAACTTTTTATGACAAATATTCATATTTTTCAGGGTTCAACACAAGTAATGCAGAAACATTTTATTTCAAATTGTCAAACAGGACAGGTACGAAGACCATGCTTACAAACACTAAATTGATATATTCAGACTCATTTTTTGAACAAATGAATACATTTGGTTTTGATTACTGGGACAAAAATGTTGAAGTAAAAAGTGTTTGGGGTACAAAAGAATGGCAAGTACAAGGTATGGAATCATTGTTTAGAGCCTGCATGATCCCAGAACAAATTATATTTTTGAATGACACTATTCAACAAACTACCTGTCTTGGGCTAGCCAAAATCAAAGATTTAAACAAACCGTCTATTCCAAAGCCAACAATGAACAGTAATAGCTCTATAGATGAGGAGATAGACGTAAACCATGTATTAAGCCAAAACAGAACACATCCTGATTGGAAACAATGGTTGATCTGGCCCACAGATACTAATAACTGTCAAAACAGATTCCTGAACAAAATACAGGGGTTCACATTGACCAGGCCAGACCCTAGATATTCCCAAAGACAACACCCAGGGATAATTACCACGTACAGTGTGGGCAAGCTCTGCCTTCAATGGCTACAAACATCCACACTGGCAGAAATTAAGCAACACCTAACTTTACTTACTGATGGTGCTGACTTGCGTGATTTCATTATGGGACCGCGCAAACAGCGTCAAAAACGCTTCATAGCAGCCTCTATATATGCAGCTTATAACGAAGCCTGGAAAATAACTCAAATTGAGACAGCAGAGAGAATACGGGAAATTGACCGTATTAATTTGGAAAAATCTTTTTCTGTAGTGGACAATGGGTTAATGACTCTGTCCTCCAGAATTTTTTCATTGGACAGCATTGTGTCTTCAGCAATCGACATAATATCGCAAGACTTACTGTTGTTACAACACGGTCAGTCCCAATTGCGTTCTATTATACAGCTTGGCTGGACGTTACAAAGTCTGCGTTCAGGCTATGTGCCTTGGCGTTTAATCAACACAACGTCACTATTCAATATCTTTAACCTTACTGATAAACAAATCAGTATGGCACAGAAGGGTGCTGATTATACAATCCTGAGCATTGAGGAACTCGAGAGATTACCATTGACAATGTCAGAACGACCTGTCATTGAATGGATAATACATGGGATAATTAATATTCCAATATCTACTTTCAGGTTTCAATACTGCCAAAAATATATACAGGCTGGCATGTACGAAAAATTGGGAAAAGGGTACATTAAGTCAACATGGAACTTGCCCTATTCACATGCATGTGTCAGTAATAAAGGCCAGAAAGTGTTTCTTAGTGGCAATAATTGTGCGATGTCACTAAGCGGTACACTTCTGTGTAATGGTATTAGTTTACATGGAGCCTGTGAAGGGTCTTCAAATAACCTTTCATGTCACCAGCTAGGCACACCTGCAACGCAAATAGAACCATTCTTTAGGAGACTATCGAACGGGAGTTACATTCTAATAGTAGACCGCAGATGTTGTAGTTTGCTGCCCGGAATACCTTATGTCATAACTACGACTGCGAAGGTCATGTGCTGTGAACGGGTATTGTTCCCCAGCACCACGCCAGACAGGGAGGCAAGGTTATGGCCCAAATTGAAAATTACTTCTATTCGAATTGATACTTTAAGCAGAATGAAGACAGTGCTCCTTCAGACGCCGACCAGGCTCACGTCATCAAAAGAGACGTATGATCTCCAAGTTGCAAGGACAACGGCAGAGATTCATTCATTGTTATCAACTAATTCCCCCATACATTTCGCAGAAATCCTGAACGAAATCTTAAATATTTCTGATACCAGTGGAGTCTCAAATTTATTTAAGACAGTGTTTTCGGGGGCTTTAACACCATTCAAAGCCATTCTGGGTATTTTTCCAGACTTCGTCCATTCCATCTTTGGCGGACTTCCTCTCCTTTTGGGACTAGTGGCAGGAATCCTATTTTTGATCCTGTTATTTGGTTATGGCAAACCGTGTCACAGACAAAACACCTGCGACAAGGGAAGAAACAATCCTAGCCATTGGATACCGGGAACGGATATCTAAAATACTGGGACTATCCCGGCTTAGAGACCTAAACATGACTTGGTTTCTTTCATTTCGACCAATGTGGCAACGATGTGTTTTACCTGTATTAAGGTGCATGCTGTGCGGAGAAGAATGGGGTTGGACACCTGTCTGACACTACAATCGGATATGCCAATGGACGCAGAAACCTTGTTGGGTCCGGTAACGGCTCATGCATTGTGCTGTCCCCAGCGGCTACCAATCCTGATGACGGCATTCGTGGAGACTTCACCACTACGATTGAGGGGTAGTGAAGTTCAAGATGAAAGCAACATCGATCAGGTACGACCTTCTGTCAGCAATGCTAATCAAAACATCAATGAAGGCAATCATGCTCATGAATGCATGATGACATCCTTTTCCGAGTTAGTGGAACTTTCACAGGAAGCTGTTGACAGCTTTTTCGACAGTCTAAATGATATGATGTTCTCACCAGAGCAGAAATAATTACTTTTGAGCAAGCTAGCACACGGCGTTCCCAACACCCTGAATTTGGCCTTCAACTTTGATAATAAAGTATCATGAACAAATTTTCTCCAGTTTATGGACAGCGGAACACAATTTTTTCAGCGGCCCCAAAATATTTTTGCAATTTTTCGGGACACTTATCTTCTGCTTAAGGTTGAAACTATTCTTAGAGAACTAAATTTCTATTTTTAGGAACTTTAGAGACATTAGCTGCCCTCTGGCATGTTCATAAATATTTTATCCTGTGATGAAATGGTCTCGCGCGTTTTCTTCTGTATTAAGAGCCATTTCATGTGTAATTCTCATATTTGATTAATAATAATGTGTGGATATGCGTGATTAATTTAGCATTATTCTACTGCTTGAGTACATATAGTACATATGATTATTTTTTTCTCGTATATTACATAATTTCAAAATGCATCTGAATGTATTTTGGGGTGGTACGGTATACACATACACTACTGTATATTTACTATGCCTAGATTTGTAAATATGGACATAGTCTGCGTGGAGTGGGTGTGATGTATTCCTATAGGTTCTGTATCGATCCCCCTATTCCTGACCCTGGTTTGGTTAATAATTAACTAGCAGCCATCCCACGGTGCAAAAACCGTTATCTGATTAAGCCACACCACTGCACAGAAACGTGTTATCTGATTAGGTCATAACGCATGCCATCTAATTAGGCAAGCACTATTCCTCCAGCCCCTGATAAGGCATACGGAGTTCTCAAAACAAATCAAACCTATGACAACCTGGGAAAATCCCGACAGCCATTGTTTTGATTTTACCGAGAACTTCAGTAAAAGAATGTGCTAACGACCAGTTCGTATGACATCCTTATTGACGTATATATGTCCATCCTTACGTCAATCTCGGCACCTTACAGGTATAAATATTACCGACATTGCCTTAAGCAAACACACACGGTGGTGACGAGATCGGAGCAGCGAGACTTGCCGAAGAGCCCAGCCCAGAGCGAAGCCCACTGGCGCTGCCCCGCCTTCCTGACGCGCTGAGAACGAGACGCTGCCTTTCTCCTGCCGAGAAATCCAGCTCCGGCGCTTCCAAGCAGCCCTTGCAGGCAGCTGGAATATCAAGACCAAAGACGAGAGATACCAGCCCTCAACCATTCTAGATCTCAGGTACAGAACTGAATAACCCCTTGCAGAGAATTCTTGAGTCAGTCACTTGGCAAAACAAACTTAACTTAAACTGCTACTTATCTACTCCCGCCCACGTATTAGGCTTAGGTCAGGTACACCGGGGTAGGCGTGGTTAGAAGCACCAGTTGAGGACGATTAGTCAAATGTATATATGTATGTATCTATTTTATCCATTTTAAATATCTTATGGCTTAGAAACCATATCAATGCTTTTACAGTATTATTTTATAATTCTGCTTTTACTGTATGCACTTTACTTAACCATAAGTATTGCAATAATATCGATTCATTTCTCTTGTACGAGAAAAGAGACTGATCAATAAATAACATCTTTTATTGAACACGCCCGTCTCTTCCTTTTCTCTACAATCTGGTGAAACTAAGAATGCACTGAACTGACTGAGTAAAATAAGTTGTGTTTTGTTTTCACACGACTCTAGAGATACACTCTTGATTAGGGGAGAGCAAAGTTGTCATGTTCTATGGTTGTCAGAAACTAAATCCCTTCTTGTCTATCCAGGGAGGTTAAACTCCTCTTTGCCTATTCAAGAAAGTTTCTAGTGAACTCTGAGCTAGCTGGCAAACCCAAAACTTTAAGTCTAATATCGTCAGTAGAAGACCTAGTTAACCTCGGCCCTCGGTCTATACTATTGAAGGTATTATTCCAATGCGCAGAGCCTATTGGGATAATAGGAACTACACTACAGCGTCAAGTGTTATGCCTAAAGATTTTGCTGAATCCACAATGGTCGGTTGGACATTGAGTGCAGTTAGGTGCTTAAGCCAGGTTTGTGTGGTAGAGATTTTCGCGGGAGGTGAGATCAGAAGGAACTCAGTTTTCATAGCATTGAGTTTGAGGTGGTTATCGGCCAGCCAGGATTGGGTGCTTCTGATCGTTGAGTTCAGACGCATAATGTCTTTGGGGGATTGTAGTTTGAGATATAGTTGAGTGTCATCGGCGTACATGTGAAAGTGTACATTGGATGCTTGTAGCAGGGTGGTGAGAGGTTCCATAACTAGGTTGAACAAAGTAGGGGATAGGCATGATCCTTGGGGGACACCTAACGATACAGGTACTGGAGAGGACATCAAGTTGTTGCTCTTGAATTTTTGAGACCGGTTGTGTAGAAAGGAAGTGAACCACTGAAGAACAGTCCCAGAGAGAGCCATTCTTGTGTTTAAGACTGACTAGGCTTGTGTCTTCTGCATGGACAGGGTGCATACCTTTGCCAACTAGAAACCTAATTCCTAACATACAGTCCCTGGGTACATGTAGTTCCACTTTGTTGGGGTCTAATAAGTAAATTAAATATGTCAATTGGTGATAAGCTATTATCACCATGTTTAGAGGAGGCATCACAAGCACTTTAGCACTGCTTAGCAGTGGCAAAGTGCACATAGTTCCACGGCCAGCAGAATCAAGGTTGGTAAAAAGGGAGGAAAAAGGCAAAAGGTTGGGGAGAAGACCACCCTAAGGCTGACAGGTGTAACAGGAAGGCATGGAATAATTGTATGATGGTGTTTTCTCGATCCTCAAGACCAGGACCAGGCATAGTGCTTCAGAGCCACCCCCAGTGCAGATGTCATCAGCTTAACCTGAGAATAGCTGAAAGAGAACTACTCTCAGAACCTGATCTAGGAAAGAGATCATGCCCAAGGTCATAGGATCACCTGCCTGGTTCCACAGAGGCAAAAATCAAGAACACTAACCATCAGGTGAGATGAAATTATAGGAGCCTAGTGGAAAATGGCTGCTTGGAGTACAGGCTCTCTTGTCCTTTCTCTGTCAGCTTATACTCCCACTTCTTGCATTCCAGCATTTGGCGATGTGAGGTTTTGTATTTGTGATGTGCGGGTGTGGATTGGTTTACATGTGATTTCTTCCTAGGCCTCAACCTCATCTCATCCGGTTGTGTAGACTCTCTTAGACATCCATAGAACCACACACCTCTTGTCCATCTGCCCAAGAGGAACACTAGTGTAAAGCCTCTTGCATCTGAGAGTTTTGTGATACTGACAATTTTGAGATACAGACCACAGGAACGTCTGAACCTTGTAAAAGGCTACAGTTTGATCTAACCATTGACTTGAGAACACTTCTCTACCAAAACCAAATATGCCTTTGACAACCATAATGGAATTTGTTTCATTGATTCCTTTTGAGTGCTTGCTTGGTAGGATCTGGGGTGCTTGCAAAGAACATACTCTATTGCATTTACCTAGCTGCTGAGTTGTCAAGCCACAACTTTTCCAGTGAGCTGGCAGAGACACTGTTGTTGTATTTGCCCTTTGAATATATGTTGTTTTTTTAAATCTGATATCTGTCTCATGTGTAACCTACAGACATTTGAGGCATTCCCTTGTTCTGCTGCTGCAATTTAAAGACACAGTAGTGCCTAGAGGCCTTGTATCCTCAATTAGGTTCATATCTCACCAACAAAAGGTGCTAGGACCTTCTGTATTTCTTTTTTGATCATCCATTTACTCTGCTGTATATATATATATATATATATATATATATATATATATATATATATATATATATATATATATGTGTGTGTATATATATATATATATATACATATATATATATATATATATATTTGGTCCAATGTATTGCTATTGACTCGTAATTTGGATTAAATAAACCCTGATGCTTGGACTTTCATCTGTCTAGGCGGTTCCGCACACCCCTCTCCGTTCCTTGAGTGCCAGGCCACAGTGACCTTGTAAACTTAAAAGTCCACCCTCCCCACTTCCACAATAAATGGAGCAGTGGGTCTCTGATGCTGGCAGCACAGGTCTGCCTCTGCAGTGCCATGCATCGATTCTAGGAATTCGTTCTCTCTTTGACCTTCACATGGGAAGCTATTAATAGGCCCACAATCCAGCTGCTGCACGGAGAATCTGACAAAAAGGCACTGACAGGGTTACCTGAGCCCTTGAAGAAAAAAAACACAGTGGATCAAGACTAGATGTCAAAGCAGAAAGCCATTGTGTGAGGAGAGAATTTTCCAATTACAGCCGATGTGTGCGTTGTGACTGACTCCATCCATGGGAGAAAGAACCAGGGATAAAAATACAAAAAGATGTAGGAACGCTCGGCCTTTGATGTCCGTGTTGTGCTCTCTCGCTGGCTCTAACGGCAGTACTTCACGACCGCCGAGGCGCAGGTTTTATTAGACACAAAATGGATGTTCTAGCGTCGCGCTCCCTGCCTGCCGCGCTGATAAAGCGTTTCACGAGCGCTGCCGTAACGGCGCCGCGCGGGCCCCGGGCCAGCCTCGTGCAGCTGTCACCCGCGCAATTAAACACATCCACACGCGCGCGTGATATCCGAACTAATGGAGATATAACTGTGTCCTCGATGCATGACTCAGTCTCCGCGGCAATAAACGGAACAAAAATAGGAGGCATCTAAAACAAACGAATGAAGGTAGTAAAAGCCCACATGGCTATTAAACAGTCAGCAGGTAGCCACGCGACGCTCTTCCTGCTTACCATCTCCATGCAGTGGTTGGTTTCAGTGCAGCATGTTAGGAAGATGGTGGTGTGGGGTGTTGTGATGCATGCTTCAGGTAAGTCAGATTAGTGGCAGCAGGTGTTTGGACTGAAGCACTCTGATGCTTGTTTCCCCATACTTTAAGATCCTTCGGGGAAAAAATCGACTATTTCACCTAAAGAAACGAATGGGCTGACTAATATTGGATTATTGTCGTCATTGAGGGTTAGCCTAATGCAGGTCACAGTAGGGGTGTAGCTGCCATTGGTGTAGAAGATGCAGTGGCAGGGTTGGATTGAAACTAAATATTGGCCCGGGGACCCTAAAAAAGGGGCCCATTTTGTGGATTGCGTTTTTTTGCAAAACACTGCTTCAGTGTTTTAAGTATTATCAAAGAGGGGGAGGGTGTCTCTAAAAGAGGCTTGTTTTCTTAACTTCGCTGAGATAAATAAAAAAAAATCAATTGTTGCCAGGACTTTTTGTGCACGGATCCGTTCACAGTTGTGAACCACACCTGAATATAAGTGAGACCACTTCTGGCCAGGCCCCCTGCTCAATCTACATACATCCATGGGCCGGCCCAGCGGTAGGTACTAGAGGCCTATCTGCCTCAGGAGAGGCCACTCAGGCCCCCACTGGGCCTCTGACGATGCCGGAACAGCAGAGACACGGCCCAAATCAGCCAGCACTCTGGCTAAAAAAGCAACCCACAGCTGCAACTTGGATACCAGCTCATCGCCCATTGCCCGAGTCCCCACCTTACCAATCCATCCCTGGGCAGGGCCAAGAGCCACAAGGGGCTAATTGACCCTGACAATGGCGTATTTCACTACCCGAACAGCAGTCAAAGGAGGCATTTTTTAGGCCGAGCCTGGACAGCACATGCACTGCGAGCCATGCTGTATTGGAATATGGAATAGAAGCCCCACCCATATTTATCATTAGTTTGTGTCACCGTCCTTCTTAAAGGCTGGCTTCTCATTCGTTACTAGGCTTGTTAGCCCCTCCTTGGTACCGCCTTGTTTTCATTTGTAACCTCCCACGAGGAGTGGCCCTTTTACTTCGGTTCTTACATGGTGAAGCTTTTTTAGTCTGTAAGCACTATTTTCTTTAATTAGTTTCTCCTACTGCAGGCACAAAATGCTTTCCTGCAATAGTCAGTGGACCATGCGCTCTTTCACTTTATAAGCAGCCCAGGACAATGGTGGCCTCTACTCTGCATAGGTCTCGCATTTACAAGAGTTTGAGCTATTGGCATTGTACATGACAATGCCTTTTATTTTTGTGTCAATTATTAAAACATATAAAGAAAAGGTATGGTCATTTACAATACCAATAGCTTAAACTCTTGAAATGCGAGACCTATTGCATTGCAAATGCTTGTTCCCTAATGCATCGTGGTCCATGGCTACTGGACCACAGGTGTGCCCGGGTTTGCCCTCAGTGGCGACACAGCAGTCTGGAGAAGTGAGCTCTCACTGTGTGATTGAGCAGTCAGCATTCGAAGTAGTAGTACCATGATGGTGCAAGAACCGGCGTATCTTCTAGTTGAACCTCACACCACCCTTGCTCCCGGCCATTAAAACAGAGATGCAGCAGGGTTAATAAACCTGACATGACAACAGAGGTGAGGAAGATTAATGGCGCCTAATAAAAGGAAGATAGCCCCATCTGGCCATCACCTTCTGTTTTCAGCCTCAGGGCAGATGAGTGCTTTTCTGGAGACAGACAGGTCAATTGCATCTTTTTGTGGGGAGGGGGTAGCTGTGTATGATGCCCTCCTGCAGGATTTGCCCACTTGTCCTGTGATTTACTCCTTAGCGGGTCCTCCGCTTCCCGCGCGTTGACAAAACAATTTGCTGTAGCTTTTGACTTGTAGTAATAGAGATTTCGCTGGTCAGAGACAAATAGGCTCTGGAGTGAAGGGCGGGTGAAGAAGAGGGCAGCCAAAGACGAGGAGAGGGTCAGTGTCACAGCAGCACAGTGTGCTTCTTTTATTCGTGATGCACAAAACCTTGCTGTTGAGCAGTTTTCCTTCATGCAAGCTTCAGATTGATCCCCAAGTTCTGTATTTATTTGGTTATTAACTGGTGTGATAGCTTAGTGGAGAAGTGTGGCTCAATGGTTAGAGTGGCAGACCCTGATGCAGAGGTCTAGCCCTTGTTGGTTCAATTCCCTGCCTCGGCGGGTCTTGGGCTCAAAAATTCCACGGACCTGATAATTCTCGCCTTGGTGCCTATTGCAATCATGGAGTCCCACTCTGCAACTCTGGGCAATAGCTTGCTTGATCTCCACAACGGCCCCCACAATGCTAAGGATGCCTGGCCTCCACCTTGGGGGTGCCCAGGAGTGGACACCTCACAGGGAAAGCCAGGATGGGTTCCACAGTGGTATTCGTACAAGCGCCTTGAGACCCTTGCGGGTGAGTAGTGCGCTATACAAGTATACATTTTTACCCGGAGAATGTATCTGCTACAAATATTTGTGTTCAATCCGGAAGTCATAGATTAGAATCCTGTCAAACGCAGGCAGCTTTCTATGCATCAAAGTTTGGTGTAATGAAAGCCAATGAGTTAGGATTAAAGTAACAGTTTCTATTGATTGTGCTTCAGAGCTGCGTTCCTGTGACACTAGCCATACAGATACAGTGGTCTTGCTATTATGCTCAAATGCTGTACTAACAGTGCAGTTGCCTCCAAATTTCCTCCTGTTTCTATGTGTTCTTCATTCTGAAAGAAAGAGGAATATGCCACCCAGGATGGTTTTTGTGCAGGAAGGTGGCACCTGGAAGAAAGAACACTGAGGAGGGGAGGCAGGGAGTAGAGGACCGAGCACCAATGCGCGGGAGGGATAGCGCTATCCTTGTGTAGAGGTCGGACCAAATATTTTCCTCAGAGCCGACCAAACTCAGTGATAGCATTGATCTTCATTGGCAGTTATATGGGTTTCCTTACCAAAAACTCAAGGTGGTAGCATCTTAAGAAGCAGTGATACCAACAGACACCACCTAACAGTTACTGAAACTATCAAACACTAAACACCTACTTACCTTTTAAATGTCCAGGAAACCACATGGGTTGAAATGCATTCCAGAGACACAAAACATCCTTAAATGACCACATTGTGCACTCTGTGAGCACTTACAACAAGTACACATTGTGAGTACTCAGAGCAGGTATTTCCTCACATCAAAGTAGAAATTAGAATACAACATAATATTGTATTTGCAATGTACGCCTCAAGTAGCTGGCTTTAGTATGAGATGAAGTCATTGAAAAGGTGCAAGCTAACAAAACGTATATAACTTGTTAGAATGGATTAAGATGTGTTATGTAGTACGTTGTCCGCCTGTCATTTGGTGTTTTTAAATCAAGTAAAGGGTTGTGCAGACTGGAGGGCACTCCTGTGGAGAATCTGATTTCTACATGCACAGCCCAACCTGTGTTTGTATGTTCATACACCAAGTTTGATGGCTCTGTCTGATCCTGAGAATATTTGTTCGTCAATTGCGTATTTATTTCCTTCCACATTTGTTCATGGTGTGCAATTTCATGCTCGGTATCCAAGTGTATCCACTGCTTGCCATCTTCTGGGTTACATTGACTTGATATGGTCTTCTGACATGACTCCAGGCCATGTGAGTATCCAGAGTTAAGGGACACATGTTTTTGCATCTGCATATTCAGGGCACAAGCTGCTTTCTGTCTCAACATTTATAACAAGAGCCTCAGCTGTACATGCTAGCCTTGTAGTCATTGTCACACACACACACAGTCTTGGTGGACAACAAACTCATCTTTGAAGGCTCTCATACTCCTCTATTTCTAGACAGACATTGAAGGACAATGGTGCTTATTTTTGGACTGAAAGTAGTCAGGGGAATTTCAGTGTGACATGGGTCAGTTGTGTTGGTAAATTGAAGCATGATCCACCATGTGCCTATCATTGCGAAAACCTCAGCTTGTGAAATTCTAGAAATTACAGAAACACGATGAATAAACCAAAATTATGCTATGTACATTCAAATATTGTTATTACATCACTGAACTCAAATATAGTCTCTCCAACAATTACAATCTCAGATCCACCTTTGGCCCTCTTGTGTGTGTTCAATTTTAATCTATCTGTCTGCAACAGGGGTAACTAATATTTAGTTACCACAGACCCTGAAGGGTAGTCGGGAGGCACCTTGACTACTGGGCTGTGGGATGGCTGCCTTTCCTACACGTGATGATGTATGTTAATTCATAGATAAACAAAGGAATAGAAACCCATTTCTGAGAAACAAAATCGTGGAAAACTAATTTGGTGGGGGGAAACAAATCAACATACATAAAGTTTGGTTGAAAAAAAACAATAGTTTTAAAATAGTTTAAAAAAGACTATTTTTCATGAAAAACAAGGACGAAACGTTTTTATCTTAAAGGAAAATGAATTATGGACCCTATGGGATATTCTATCCTGATTTTGGAACATAGTATTAAAGTTATAGCTGAAGAAGAAAAGAGAGACAATGAGGTAACAGTAGAGCGAAGCAGAGAAGGGCAATAATCACTGGGATGAATTAAAGTATTGATGGTGGCCCCCACAAAAACGTAGAAAAAAGGAGGAGCATTGGGAAGAGGGTGGCGAATAAAACAATGATTAAAATTGATGGAAATAGGAAGGTTGGGTTGATCGCCCCCAAAAAAATAGAGGGAGAGAGGAACTAGATGGAAAAGAACCATAGGAATGAAAAAGAAAACAGAGGATTAAAGGAACATGGGCTCATAGGTAACTACTTAGCACAGCAATTTATTTTAAATAGTGAAATGTTACTCAATGACAGGATGTGGGAAGGGAAGATGGTGAATGCAAAATTGATTTATACAGCCCTTGAAGAAAAAACACGGTGAATAAAAACCATTTTCAAGATAACTGGCATTGACACCTCCAAAAAGTGATATGTAAAAATAATACAATTAAAATAAAATATATAAGTTGGTTTCCACCCAGTGATAAATGCTGTTCATCTTAAAAGTGTCAATTATAGAGTTTAGTTAAAAGCTTTCTCAGCATTGGTAATCTATGAAATCACGTACAACCCATATTTCCTAGAGATCCGGGGCGGCTGGGAGCAGCACTGAAGCACATTCAGAGATGAAATCCACCAAGAAAAGGACTGAAGTAATCATACAGAGATGTAGTCTTCACGGAACATGAAGGAGGCAACATAGTGCCCCCCATGTAGGATATCAGATAATGTCACTCCGAGCTTTGATGATCAGGAAGTAGTCTTGGCATACTAAAGTAGGGGAACTGGAACATACAGGTGGAAGAAAGAAACACATTGCTAAACTGGCATAAGGTACCCAGCACAGGTCTGTACAGGAGTCTGTCAGGCATTCGGGACAGACTGCAACATCTTCTTCCTGATAGGGAGACATTTGTCTACCCCATAGTCAATCACACCAGATAAATCCGATGCTGCTATATGACAGCTCCTCTTAGCTCCAGTAGCGGAGAAGCCAGCAGTTGTCATATTTATCAACACTTTGTTATAGGGAAATCAAGAAGTAGCTAGCAGCTGGGGTCCAAGTAACCACTCAAGGACAAATCAAAAGTGCACCACTTTCTCCCAGAGATTGCTTACAAAGAGGAATTCTGTCCCTATGTGAAGTGGCCTTCCGATGAAGAAGGAAGAGATATGATGATTTAAGGTGGTAGAAGGCCATCCTGGACTCTATAGAGCACATGCAGGGCAAATGCTGGAAAGAAGATAATAGTGATGTTTGAAACAAAAATGGAGTAAATGGAAACTAGATTGCAATACGTTGAAAAGAAGTGGATAGGATAGAAAGAAAAATAATGAGATTGGAGAAAGCTATAAAACGACTGGGAGGAGAAATAAAAAGTGTGCAACATTTTAGAGGTACACAGTGCCTTCCACGGTATGCCTTGAAAAACAAGTAGAGTGCTACGAGAATACCAGGTGCTCACACAACCTAAGGATCCTTGGCTGGCCAATGATGAACGATATCTTGAACTACGGATATTAAGAGGGAGGTAAGGATACTTTCAAAGAACTCCATATCTGGAGGTAACGGACTGGGGAACCTGCAGTAAGAAGTATTAAAGGACACAGGCATTAAAAACAAGGCATTTTACCAGGGCTATTGAATTCCGTTCCTCCTGGACCTTAACCCAGAGTCAATAGGAGGGAGAAAACAGAAGATGGAATTGAAGAATTCTCCAATCTATGGGGTCCCAAGCCAGGAGCCTCAATCTGTCCCATTTGCTAATGTTACTTGAGGATTAGTTCAGACAGATGGAGCAGCCAGTTTCTTGGAGAGATTGAAAACCAGCAAGGCAGGAGTGGCTGTTAAGGTGTCCTAGTGGGGGGAAAAAGGTACACAGTTATTTTGAGGCAGCTACTAAACTGCTCCACCCTGAACTAGTCATTGATTACTAACTGATAATAGACAAAGTGGCCCTCATGTTCGGTTTTCATTGGTTCAGATAACGGGCTATTTTTTCATGATATGAAGCACACGCTTACCATCTCCAGTTGAGAGCTATGCAGGTATTATTGCTTCTTATTGATTCTTTGATGCCAACATGGGTGACTTGAGGGTTCAAGTATGCAACTGTTTATTAAGTTTTCGGGTATGTGTAACATGTTAATACGTTGTTTAGATTGCATTTAAAAACGGCAATAATATAATTTAGAAAGAAACCTGTCATAAACCTTGGTAACAAACTTTATGTGAGATACAAACCTGGAATTTCATCCTATAGGAAAATCCCTACCATAGGTAGATATGTCATGATCTAAACTGGGTGTGCAGCGCCACTGCTTCAGAGCATGAGGGCATTTGCCTCATTTACACATTAGGAATTGCACTGCAGTCAGGAGAGTTAAAAAGAAGGATTGATGGGGTGGTTAAATGATCCAGAGACGTTTTAAGGCATAGCTAATTTGTGCAATTGCCCAGGACCTCACCTTCCAAGGGCTGCCCTGGGAAACTGAACTTTCTCTGTCTATGACCTCTGGCTATTCTACTCCTCTCTAGATCCATTTCCCTCTCTGCCTACTGTTACCTCCATCTCTGTTTTTCAAAACCAGTGTCATATTAAGGATTTTCGGGTTTCCAGGCAAGACATTTTTCAACTGGTTTTGTAAGACTTTGTTCAAAAGTAGCATATCATTTAGTTTCGTTCAGCATCATTTGGGCTTGAAAAGGTTACTAAAATTCGGATTTGTTCCATACAGGGGCCTCAAAATTTGTTTTGCCCGGTGTGCCCAAAATCCTTAAAATAACACTGAAATGATCATTGGTTTTCAGTATCTAACAAACAAACAAAGCATTTTCCCATGACCAATAATAATGAAGATGTTGTCTTTTTGAATTATCTTTTATATTAAGAAGCATTTGGCTCTGCTCGTCAAATAGTTTACACAGTTTGAAAGTTAAAACTAGGACACAGTGTGACGACCAAACTTGCAATGTTAACTAGGCCGTAAAACAATTCCAAAGAGGCCACTAAAAGCCTACTCCTTTCATTGTGCATGGTTCTTAGAGTGTGGGCTTATGGAGTTAACTATATGGAAAGAACTTTGCTGACCTGGTAGAGGTTTGGTGGTGGTCACCATCAAATTATACCTGTGCTTAAAAGCATGGAGAAAAGCAGAGAGACACAGTCACATTTGGACATGCTTATAATCAAGCATGAGGTTGCTTCCTTCATTGTCTTTGGTTGGTAGAGTGTGTTTTTTCATAGTAGCCATGGGAAGTGTTTTATTGCCGTGGCTGAGGTTTAGCATAGTCTTTTAATCATGTTGTGGCAAATTTGGAGCTGTGCTGAAGTACAGATTGAAGAATGTATGTTTACGAGATATAGAATCATGCTTGAGTATGCTTGCCAACTTTCCTTGTATTGTAAATGTTTATCCTGATATAGTTGTTTGGTAGGTAGGTTGTAGAAATGTAGGTCTGCAGGTAATGGGAAGAACGAAGGGCTATGTGTCCTCAAGATGTGGTTTAAGAATGGCAGTTGCAATACTCGAACAACTTTTTGCAGTTTGCATGCATCTTTTTATGACTACCAAATTACTTTGGGAACCAGCTTATGTACTAATAGGTCAGTTTGTAAAAATTATGATTTGGAGAAAGGGAGAGGGAAGCAGGGACATCTTAAGGATTTTGTGGGCCCTGGGTCAAACATAATTTGCGGCCCCCTGAGCAGAACAACTCTGAATTTATTAACCATTTTCAACCCATTCACTGCCTCAGGAACTATGGTCTAATCACTGACAACCCTTTTTGTTGGGACCCCAGTCCTTCAAGGAGTTCCCTAATGTTGAGGGGAAAAACAATTACATGTTTTTTTTTTTTTTTAACTCTGACCCCACCGTATAGTGAGGCAGTTAAGAGGCAGAGATGTGTTAGAGGGAACAGTTTAACCTTATAGTCCCTTATGTTTGCACCTCTTAACGTGTTTATATTTGATGTTTGTTTCTTCAGCTTAAAATAGAATCGAACAAACGTGATAAAAACACCAGCCCTGAAACTGCATAATTCTGACCCCTGAAAATGTTTTCCTTCATTGCTTCATTAGCACATGGACCGGGTCAATCGCTGTTATGAGCGGTGACCGGTAACTTTACTTGGGTAAAAGTGAAACCTGTGGTCGGATGTTTGTGAATGAATACTACAGTAAAATAGCCATATTCCTTCTCAAGCAGGCTTTGGGCAGAGAGAAGAAGCCCTCTGTCATCATATTCCTGCTCTAGTCAAGTCATTGCTTCAAGAGCAGTATTACTTCCTGGAAAAGCTTAGCAATAGGTTGCCAAAGCACGATGAGACAGTGAAAACAGTACAGCAAACCTGTCTTCAAATGAGTTTCAAATGTCTTCTCGAATGATCATATGAGAATTAACTATCCATTTTCATTTTATTCCCTCTCTATTGTTATTTTGTGTATCATATTAAATCACCCATTAGTTGCTTAGCTACTTTAATGAACCACTATAAAATATGTAATTTCTACTAAAATCTTTTATTTGAACAGCTGGTCCCTTTGCGTAAAGGTAAAAGAGAATCCTTGCAATTTGGTGTTTTTATTTTTATATTTCCTCAGGTACCTACTCTCAGGCTGTCACCAAAGGGTGTTCTAACAGCATATTGTGTATTGCTAAGCCTAAATCTTCCTTTTCTAATGCATATGTCACCCTTAGGGTAGGCACTACACAGTGCAGAGGGCAAGGTGAAGTGTATTTAAAAGTTGTACATGTACTTTTAAGTTTTACATGTTCTGTTAATAAAAAACGCCAATTAGTTTTTCACTACTGTGAGGCCTACTTCTCCTGTAGGATAATTTTGTGTTACCTTGATGCATTCAATGAGTAATAACTTTCAATTAGGAGCAGGTGGACAGGTCATGTTTGGTGTATAAACAATTGTAATTAAAAGCCCTCTTTAAAGTTAAAGACACATTTTTATTCACAATTCTGAAAATGCCACTATTGGAAAGTTGGCATTTACTTTTCCTACCCATTAGATGATGCCTGCAGGCTGTTACTGGGTCACATGACTAGGTAAAGCTGGCAGTTGGTCTTTGTATATTACTCACAGACAGTGAGACAAAGGGAAGATAGGAGTTGGCAGGATGGGTCACTCTGAGTTGGTGAGGGGGAAAAGCAGCCACCTAAGGCACTTGTACATCACAAAGGCTCTGCCTGAGCACTCTCACAAAGGGTTTGACACTTGTCTTTTGTGACTCCAGACAAGCTGGGGTCGGTGCTGGAAGGAAGGGGGATGTCTGACACCTCATCGGGCTGAAAACCTCTAGGAGCTTCCTCTACATCAAACATGGGCAGCAGGGATACATTTTGGACCATAGACCCAACTTTTCACTACACTTCTGGACATGTGGACTCTGCCAGGAAGAAAGACTGCTGTGCTGCTGAAAAGACTGCCACTCTGCTGGACTGCTGGCCGGAAAGGACTCCTGCCTTGCTGTGCTGCCCTGCTGCCCTCTTGCTTGGGTAAAATGGATTAGACCTGCATCTCGAAACCACGGACACCAGAGTGAGTCCAAGGACTAGTTGGCTAGCCTCCTGATCAGAAGCCTCAGGAAGAGAGCAGGCTCCCAACAGCCTTGAACCCAGCACATGTACTCTGTCAACTCCCAAGTGGTGCCAGCCCAGCCCTGGACCCTTGGTAGTGGGCCTGAATGTGCTCTGCCACCCCATCTGTGTATTCAGCAGAACTGCAAAAGGGTCTAATTCTTACACCAACAATTATCATTATGTTTTGCTGTAGTGTAGCTTCTTTGGGCCTGAGTCACATAAAAAGTAGTACATCTGCACTTACACCTAACTGTGAGAGTAGATTTAATACTTTGAGGGATTCACAAACATTCCCAGGAACATGCATGGAAAGCTGCACTGGGGGCAGATTAACATACATATTCCTGGGAGTTCCATGTGAAATTCCAAGCAATATCCTAATCCCGCTGTGCAGGGGAAACATCCACATGGAGATTATATCCCCTGTGCAAATGCACAATATGTTCCCCCAGAGTCCTCCTTCCCATATACCCTACCAAATCTAGGGTGATCCCACCCCTGGAAATGGATGGATGCCGGCACTTGGAAAGAGTAATGATGCACCCCTTTATCAGTTGGGAGGGGTGAAAGAGAGGAGTTTGCCAATGCTAACAAAAGTCTGGGTGTTCACAAACCTCCAAAGCTAGTCACAACTTGGAACAACCACTTTCCATCCCTTGGGTGAGATTTACAAGTGCAGAAAACCCCTTACTGTGGCGGAGATCTCTGCAAAGCAAATGGGCTTACCCAGCCCAGAATCCCTTTGGGAATTTCAAGCAGGAGTAAGTAAGGTATATTCAGTTGTAAATATATTTTTAAGATCACATTTATCACTGTGAATAGGCCCCTCTGTGTGGGGAAAATGTAAGACAAATTCTATATTTGGTAAATCATTCTGAGTTTTTTGTCGTGTTGTGTTGTGTTATGTAATGTTATGTTCTTAAAGCCCAGCATTCACCAATTACCCGTCTTCCTGGAACTTTGTGTGGATATCAATCAGTTGGGCTTGTGATTCATTTTCATGGGTTCTCCACCCAGGCATTTTGTAGCCAATCTACACTGGTGTTTGTTTGGTTTGGACAGTGTGGGTTCTTCATATGGAGGTATTCCATAAAAGGCAATGTGCCTTGCACCTTTCCAATCTAACCCTTGCGAATGTCAAATATGTAGTGGATTGCCTGTGCATGGTGGGTCACGGTGGGTTGTCAGGACTTTAAGCTCACTGCCTAAACCACTGTAGCAATGGTAAAGTTGTAGCATAGGAGCAAGACCCATTGCTCTTGTGCCCATCCAAATGGCATAGGTGTGTGGCAGTCTTTCTAGGGCAATGTGTGTGGATCTTCATCAGACATCGCCAGCCATATTAGGATGGGTTTTTTGAAATGCAAGGCATACGGAATCTGCAGTCTTAAACTGATCCTCCTGTGACAGTCCCTGGGTCAGCAATACATTGCCACTTCTTTTAGCATGTACATGCAACTGCATTATTTACACTATCTGTTCGAGTAAAGGTTCACTTGGATAACAGAGTAGGCCCTTGGAGCAGTGGAAGCCACTAGGTTCTATTTGGAAGCAAGATTAAGTGAAACACAACAGTGAGGAACGACTTCCTGGAACAGTGAATGCTAATGCACATGGTTGACCTCAACTAACTGTGCTACTTTGTTGCAGTAGCCGTTCTTGTGTGTCTTAAATAAATACTGATTTTGATAAATACAACCTCTGAAACCTCCCCGGGCCTCCCCCCTGCTATGTTTGCCTCCATGTCCTACCATTACCATTGCTGAAATTTCTCTATCACCATTTTTGTGGAACGCCTTGCACCTGGAGTAATTATATATTTCTTCAATATTTTATATATTTCCTGATATTTGTTTTTGATGACCGCTACCTGCTGTAAATTTTCAGCTAATTAAATATTTGACACTGCATGACTTCTTTTTTATTGTTGCCGTAATTTACCATCGCTAGATACTCTATTGAGTTCATCAGTGATCTTCTCTCTTTACTCCTCTCTCTCTCTCTTTATGTAGTTTACTTGCTCATACTTGTTATTACTGCTTCTGTAAAATGCTCTGACGCAATTAGGCCTTGTACGTGCTGTAAACAACCGCAAATAAATAAACAGGGTTGACATTCAATGAGATGTCCTCCTGTATGTCCTTACTAACCTAGCAATTTCACTTTGATTGCTTATCCAATATACGTCAATTGGATAGTGACCATGTTGTTAGCTGTTATTGTGATTTGCCACGAAGTAGACCCCTTTAGCCCCATAAATGGGTGCCAGAGCTGTCAAAAGCAGAAAGTGACATGTGGGTGTGGTGCTGTGGGGGGAAGGATCACCACTGAGGCACTGTACTTGCTGTCAGTCTGCTCTTAGTGGTGCTTCTAGGAAAGCGATTGCCCTTCACCCAAAATCTGTAGTGAAGGTTTATCATCCAGGTCAGATGGGCCGCCAACTGATATTGATCTTTTGTTTAGATGTCAAGTGTTCTAAAGGAAAAACTACGTGTTCATGCTCAGTCTGTCAGTCAGCACCTTCTGAGCAAGGTATTCTACTACAATGTAAGGGCCTGATTCACAAAGCGTCTCCGCACTCATCGTGGAGGCCTGGCAGTCGTGGGGGAGTCTTCCCCGCACTCGGGGAAGAATCTCCACAATGAGAATTCTGATAGAGATTCTGCCCAAGTGTAAAGACTACCCCGTGACTGTGGGGCCTCCGCCGTGAGTGCGGAGGCCCTTTGTGAATCAGGCCCAAAGTCTTTCTATACAGATCCTCAAATGCATGCTGTTCCTTAAGGTTAGAATAGGAAATCAGTAATTCGTCAATAACACACAGAACTCCTGTGAGACCTGTACTTATGGTGCCAGGATCATGAAGTAAGGTAATGTACTAATTGTGTTTTTCAATTTCTTTCTTTGCTTTCCTTCAGCTGTCTCTGCAACGGTCAAGTAGTTTTAAGGATTTTGCTAAATCAAAGCCCAACTCCCCAGTGGTGACAGATAAAGAGTTCAACTTAGAAACTGAAGTAAGTATTTACTCTTAAATAAAGTTTGATATTAATTATATTGATAGCACTATGCTTATCTCTACAGTGAGTGAACCTTATGTCAAGATCACAGACAGAGCTGCATAAGGTGGCGCAGTAGGCATGGGCACCTATTATAGAACCTGAGTGATGTTACCTGTTGAAACCTTAGCAAAAACGTCTCTCCCTTTCATTCTCTTTTAGTCTGATCTAGTGGTTGACATTCCCATCACACCTATTTTATTATTTGTGACATCTTTGGAAAGAAAACAACTTTTGGAAAGTGCTTTTACCCAGCAATGGTTGCTTCAGAGCTCTTTGGGGTGGGTTCATATAAAAATATCCGGGTCGACTGAGAATGTTATACGCAACCAAGTATCGGGAACAAGGAGCTCAAGGACCAGCTAGTTCATCTGGTAAGAGAAGGGGGTCTTACATGGAACACCCACAATCCATTATATGGGGGATGCCTGTTTACACATTCTCACAATAACCCTATTCAGACGGGACCATGGCATAAATTAGTAGAATTTTCTCGGAGCAACAGCAGGACCTATTTTATCGTGTATCATTATTTCCACTCAAAAAAATCCATCCAAACACCTTGAAACTTCAGTTAGTGGGACTGCTGCTTAATAAGCATCAAATTAAATCAAAATATAATGCTTCATCTTATCTGCTACCAAAGAGCATCCTCACATGAGAAACTAGGATATGACATAAGAGTTTTCTGGCAGTGCTAAGCTCTCCGAAACTCTTGGTAGAACAGTAAGGCCTTCAGTATGACATTTTTGGAGATCTTGGTTGGTATGCAAAATTTCTCCTTGAATCGAGATTCCTAGCTGTGAGGGACCAAAGGACTCTGTGGAACCGCAAGGCCTTTACCAGGAGAATTTCGGAGATCCTGATTGGATGGAACCTTTCTCCTCGAAAGGGGATTCTGCAATATATAGGAATACTGCACACTTATGATTTTCTGCAGACTCACTTCACCAGGTAAAATCACTGAATTACATGCATAAATTGGCGCACAAACATTGAATACTATAGTAAATGCCTATCTCTCAAGGTAAAAGTTGTAAAAGTATGGCAATTCCCATCCTGTAGATACTGAAGCACATGATATCAATAATTATTTTTTTTGTTTAAATATTTTTTTTGACATTTTTTCGATTGCAAGATAACAACAATGGTTATCAGTAAGATATGTGAACATGTTCAACTAGATGGCAGCAGCGTATCCAATCAGCAGTAAAGGAGAGTCAAACAATATTATGCACCAGAGCATTGTTGTGGGCCCCATCTTCACCTCCCAACTATTCACCCAGTCATCTACAATCATTGACAATCAGAGAGCGAGAGTCCATAGTGTGCAAGCCATGGCTTTCATATTTTCCAAAACTTTTAAGGGCAGCCCTGTGCTTTATATGTTGTCTTCTCTCCAAGCATATACATGTCCATGCTCTTTCTCCATTCAACAAGAGACGGACCTGCCGCTGCCTCCCATGCTCTAGCTATGTCTCATTTCACGACCACCAGCTCTAGCGATATTAATAATTCTTGTCATGAAAATTACAGAAGTATTAAGTAAAAGTAAATTTTTTTTATTGTTTTTTGAATAATTAAAACCGTTACAAAAATACATTCTAATAAAACATTTTGGTAAATTGACTTTTCGGTCGATACTTTATGTGTCAATACATGCATGAGTAAATTAAAAAGTACGGAGTGTACAAACTTCATTTTGCTCAGAGCCTCTGGGGACTATACGTTGGTTGCAGTATTGAGCGTCCCTTGCTTGGATGCTACTAGGAGCAGGAACTTAACAAGCTTCCCATTTAGTTGTGGGTCCCTTGAGTTGAAGCATGTAAGTATTAAGTATTGCTTGTCTCCGGGTACGTATCCCTCCTTCATTAAAGTGAATTTTTAGCATGCCAGTCCTTTCCTCATTTAGCTTAATGCAAGAGCATATTATATGTTCAATGTCCTCATTTCCAACTCCGCATAGCCGGCATGAGTTCCTGTAGTTCTTTCTCAGCCATGGTGGAAGATGGGGTATGGTGGTCAGGATTCCTAACCTATGTTTTAGAAAGGCTTCTTTAGACTTCCTTGAGTACCCCAGTTCAAAGTATGCCTGTGACCCAAATGATGTGTAGCTGCACAGAGTCATCCATGCATGGCTCCTGTGTGCAAAACCGGCTTTATCTTCTGTGAGAGAAAGTTTCTTGATAACTTTATTTGGAATGTGCTTAAAGTGCAAGTGCGTTGTTGGGATTTTCCATAGGCTGGCTAGTCCCGTTATTGCAAAGTGATTCCTCGAAGTAGGCTTTAGCTGGCGAGGTAGATGTGCTGCACAGTTCCTGCCAGAGCTGGTGGTTCAATGTATTCCTGGCGGAGTTCTTTTTTTTTCTTTTCTTTTTTTTTATCCTCATTTGCCTCTTCAAGAGAAAAAGAAAACCCATTCCATTTGCACCAGTGTAAATGGAGAAAATCATGCCCTTTTGTATATTTGTGCTGGAAGCAGGGGGAGAGGAGAGAGGAGACACCAGCTTCGAAGTTGTATCCGCCCTGATTAAAAGAACCTTAGTCTTACAGCCTCGACTCCCCTGCTATCACTCCTCTGCACTCCTCCCTCATGAGCCGAAGCACAGATTGGGAAAAACAGGAAAGGAGACCCAACGTACCAGCCGTACTAGGCAGATAGGGCATAATCATTGGATATCAACGTTCATTTGTTGCTCACACCACTTGAAAACCGGGGACCAAAAATTATGCTTTTTAGAAACCTTCATACACAGACTGGCCACATGTTCAACAGAAGACAGCCAATCAGAAAATCTGGGAGGGGGAGACCGATATTCACTGCTTACAAATTTCTCTACGTGCTAGTAGCATTGATTAAAAAAACAGCCTTGACTTGTCTTCTGTGTACCCTGCAAGTGAGTCTTCACAGCCAAAAATGATCCACAGAACGCTTACCTTAATGTCAGACCCCAACATAGAGGACAGCACCTTACTCACGTCAGACGAGAAGGGTTGGATCTCAGGGCAATCTACAAACATATGCACATCATCTTCTTTCAAACTACTGCACTTTGGGCAAGCCACGTCGCCTCCTCTCCCGAACTTTGACAGCCTCTGTGGTGACCAGTACGCTCTGTAAATGGAGAAAAAGTGATTTCTCGTTAGGTGCGCAGGTTTTACAATTTTAAAAAGCGTAGACATTGATACTTGCTACTTATTTTCCAGCGAAGACTCCGGCAAGCATCTTCCCCATAATTCCGTAGGTAATGTGAAATCTCTGTCTTCCAACTCAACCACAGCCAGTAAATCATCGCCAACTCTTTTTTATTAGGTGACTCATCCAGAAGTCTGTCCTCTAATTCATTTGTATCTCCTATCCTCAAAAGTGAGTCATGGAACCCGCTCTGCATTTGTAAGAATTTAGATCTGAATATTTGTTGACGGATAGAAGATTGCATGTCTCCCAGCTAATTAGTTGGGTATCAATTGTAATGTGGTTCCGTTCGTTAGACCTGCCTCTCTCAAAGGTTTAGCCAAAGCGTCTTTAGCCCATTCCGGTGAGCCTGGTGAGTCCCAGATAGGGGCCATAGAACTATAATATGTTATTTTAAGCACTTTTCTGACCCTATACCAGGTTTCAGCTAGGCCCCTCAAGATCTTCAGCCTTACTTTCTTGAAATATTTGGGGTCTGCGTACTTGAACATAAAGCCTTGGCTGCCTCCTAACTCCTGTCCTGTCATGACTCCCAACAGTCTCCCAATTTCAGATAGGGTAGGTGTATTTAATAGCATTTTCCCGTTCTTAAATAGAAAAGCCCAAGAATAGAAAATCAGGTCCGGCAAAGCTAAGCCATCTTTCACCACCCTCCTTAATTTCTTCCAGGCTATTCTTGGGCCTTGGCTTGACCAAATAAAGCTGGTAATCTGGCCTTGAATTGTTTAAGCAGTTCACTTTCAAAGGGAAGTGGGATGGTGTTGAACAAGAATGTTAGCTTGGGGAGGATCATCATTTTTATTAAATTGGCTCGACCTAGCAGAGTGAGTTGGAGATGTTCCCAAATTTTTAAAAGCCCACTAATCTCTTTTTTTGCCATTTCCAAATTTATTTTTTTAAGTTTGGAAATATCCTGTGGGATCATAACCCCCAAATATCTCATTACTTTTTTTTAAAAAACTCCCCCTGGCACTTAGATCTAAGACATAATTTCGGTCTTGCTTTTATTTATATCATATCCCGATACTTTTCCAAAATCAGCTGTTAATATCATGGTCCGACTTAAGGTGTCTTGGAGATTAGTTGTATAAATAAGAATGTTGTCAGCGTATAAACCCAATTTCCTACTCCATCCCTGAAATTGGAACGGTATAATCTCTGGGTCCTCCATTATTTTACTGACCAGGGGTCCTATGTATAGATTAAATAAAAGTGGTGATAAAGGGCACTCCTGCCTAGTGCCTCTACCAATAAAGACCGGTGCCGTCAAGGAGCCATTAATCAATAATCTGGCTTTTGGTGCACTATATATTGCTTCCAGTACTCTACAGAAATTCCGACAGTCCTGGCTGAGTTCTTAATTTCATGCCAGCACTTGATGTACGAGCCCCACCTTGCCAGGAGTAGCTTCGTTAGACCAAGCTCGAGCCAAATCTTTGCTGATGAGGTATAAGGTGGGAGGTTTAGCATTACTCTGTATGCTTTTGACAAGGTGGTTTCCAGCAATGAAGCATCCCTGCCTCTCAATACCTCGCTACCGTATGTAACTGATGATGGAATTTTTGCTTGCGCAACACAGAGAAGTGGGCGAAATGTCGGTCCTGTCAATTTTGTTTTGAGTTGCCTTAGCGTTGTCGCAATTGCCATTCCTTTCCTCTTGATGGCAAGCTCTGCAATGGCCCCCCTTGTCGATCATGACACCTAGGTACTTATACACATTGCAGTTGGTAATTGTAGTTTTTCCAAGTGACCAACAATGGGACATTTTTTTTCCATTTATTGTCAAAGTTTTAGTTTAGTCGATTTTAACTTCTAGATAGTTCTCATCAGCGTACCCATGCAGTGTGTTGAGTAGCCGTTGTAGACCCACTTGAGTGTGGCTAGTTAGAATGACATTGTCCACATAAGACATGCTGGAAATGTTTTTTCCTCCTATTCGAGGGGCGTGGGCATTACAAGCAGTGAGGGCTGTGAGGGCTGTTGTCAACTCTGCTGTGTAAAGGTTAAAGAGAAAGGGTGTGAGAACGCACCCCTGCTTGAGGCCTTTAGTTGTTTGTATACGCCTCGACAGGTGGGAGCCATTGCAGAGCTTGACCTGTATCCACGTGTAGGAATGTAATTCTATTAGAAGATTCATGAAAGGTGGAGGAACCCCCCAGTGAGCCAGCTTTTTCCAGAGGTTAGCTCGGTTAACATTGTCGAATGCCGCCTTAAAATCCACAAAGCAAAAATGGAGAGTTTGTTTGGTTAAAATTGCTTTTATCAATAAGTAGTGACATTGCTAAAAGGTTGGTTGTTGTTCCAGTCTCTGTACAGAACCCTGTTTGGCTAGGGGGAATTATATTTTGCTCTGTTGCCCATTCCTGTAGCTCACTAAGTAGGTTCCCAGCAAAGTATGTTGCCTCTACATCAAGTAGTGCAATTAAACAGTAGTTTTTTGGTAGGGTTTTGTCCCCCGCTTTATAAATTGGTGATATGATGGAACCCTTCCATGATGCGGCCAAACACCCAGTTTGCCTAGCTGAGCTAAAGATTTCTTCCAGTATTCTGGGTCTTGCTTAAAAAGAGCAGTCAGAATCCCATTTGGCCTGGGTGCACCATCCTTCCTCCCTTTGCATATTTGTTCCCTGATCATGGCGGCATCGATCTCAATTTCCTCGACCTCATCAGTCATCGTAGTTTGAAATTGAGACACAGGCTGTTCATCCTTGCTGAAGTTTAATCCAAAAACCTGTTGGTTGAAATGACGTTCTAAATAGGATGTCCAGTTGTTTTCTGTTATATGTGTTGTGAGACCACCATGTGCGGGTTGTAGGAAATTATTTATCATTTACCAAAAACGTGCACTGTTATTTCCTTTAGAATCATGATGAAGTTTAGCCCAGAGTTCGTTTTCTTGTGATTTTCTTATATCCCGTTTAAGTTTCCTAAGTTCGGCCTTGTTCTTACGGAGCCGTTGTTACAAGTCCTTGTCCCCCAGGCGTAACCTTAATGTCCTTAGTGATTTGTTTATAGCTTTTCAAGGTCGCCCTTTGCGTGCTCGTGGCCTTCCCAGCTAGTGTTGGATCGTTGGGCAGGAAGTGTCGAACTACCAATGAGTAGGAATTTGAAAATGTGGCTGTGAAGTTTTCCCATATGTATATGTGGTTTCCCGTAGTTTGGTTAGGCTCATTTAATTGTTGTTTTGCTGCCTGGAGCACGTCCCTGGAATTTGCTGTAGATGACTTGATTCTTATTAGGTGTATTGTATGGAATGCATGCATTCTGACTTGATTTACAGTAGCAGTATTCCCACGTTAGCTAGAATGGAGGCCTAAGTCAGCTCACAATGGCATTTGAGCTTGTAGCAATTTCAGGTAGACAAAGCATTTACTGAGCTGCATTTGGGCCTGATTATACATGCAGCAGTGGAATAGAAGCGACAAACATTGCACCATTTATAATTGCAATCCCTGGGAAAGTAAGTGTTTGCACGGGGATCTCAACTCATCAGGCTAGTTGTAACTAGGCTCTTTAAGTATGGATGCAACTTTGTAATTTGGACAACACAACACTAAGGTTCCCGATTACAAGTTTGGCGTGCTGAAGCGGTACTGCCCCACCGCATCCCTGCCAAACCCGTTTGAGAACACCCCGTGTATTGTGACTTTTTAGTCACTGGCAGGCGGTTCCTTTGGTGTTCCCACAGCGGTGCCTATAAAATATGCACCGCAATGGGAATATCAAAGGAAGTTCCAGCCCGGTATGGAGTGTGAAGTCCATGCCAGGCTGGAACTGGGGGTGCATGCACATAGGGAGGTACATGTTGTGCCCCACTGTGTGTATCCACATGGAGTGAGTCCCAAGGGGGCCCTGTAGGGCCCCCTTTGTAATCCTCACAACCACTGTTTTCATGGAGGAAAGACCTCCATTAAATCAGTGGTGGTGAGGAAAGTTGTAATATGCTTGGTGGTACCTCAATTGTCCTGCCAAGCATGTTACTGCTTCAAGACCACCGCTTCAAGACCACCGCCACTGCCAGGGAACAGCTGTTCCATGGCATACTCGGCGGTCTCAGAAGACTGATGCCGCCGCCCCACCACTGCCAGACTCGTAATTAGACCACAATTAACTAAGATTAAAAGATACAAGGATTGTTTTATTGTAGTGCTGCAAAAGCAAAATCCTTCAAATAAACTAACCATGAGTCTATGAATACATGATGAGCAGGATGCAGGCAAAGTAGCCCATACCTTAATAATATCTTAGTGACAACAAGGAACCATTGAGAGGCCATAAATAGCAGAGACAAAAATGTTATGTGACTTAGTCAGTCAATATATCTTTAGTTGGCAAAAAGTTATAAAAGTACATATCAATAAATAAAAACAATAATTAAAAAGTATAAAAACAGGACACATACTATTATTGCACATTTCACTTAAAATGAATTACAAAAATGGTATGTCACATAATCAGATTTAAGTAACACATGTGCATTCTAAGCAAAACTGAAAGCCTGTCCTTCTCATCCAAGCACATAAAAAGTATATATTGTAGATATTTACAAATTCATTTAAAATTCATATTTATTTTTATTGCAAAGGCGCTTTGTATAAAATGCATTATTGATTAGCTAGTAGCTTGTGACTCTAACCGGGGTAAGAATATCAAGCCTGCTTTTTGGCTTCAAATATCTTCGGACCTCTAGATTGAACGCAAAAATCGGACACGTAATGTTCTATGTAAGGTACAAAAAAGCATAAAGTGCACAGTGGTCTATGTGGCTATAATATCACAATGAAAGTGGCCTGATCCCAAATTGGTGACCAGGGCTCCAACACGCTACAACGAATGTTAAAGGGTACTCATATTCAGCAATTTATTGAATATTAAATCATATGAGATAAATCAATGTTCTTAAACATGAAACAATACATTTATGATTTTGTATAATCACTTCAAACAGCACAATTATATAATACAAAAAAATCATCAATTTGTAAGAGTACTACATTTTCTATTTAGAACCCAATGCATTTCGTGACTTGTAGTCCCTTCATCAGGGGTTTCTGTAGGGAAAAAGAAGAAGAAGAAAGGAAGCATATTCAAAAGATGCACTTCATCATTGATAAGCATGGTAATCAAAAAGATCACATAGATGTATAGTTCATACATAAGCCATTGCAGCGTGACTTCAATCTCTATTACACACACCTATTACACTGTCGTAAAATTTTGACACATTTTGTATTTAAGATACTTTCTTGTTGAGTACTATATAAAATCATGTTTAGAATGCCACTTATGTCACCTATTTTAACAAGAAAACATCGCAAGTGACTGAATCACTAACCTTGTTGAAAACGTAGAAGACAAGCATGGACAACCTCAAGTGACCAATCTTTATGGGCGTGGACTCCTAAGGAACAAAATACTATTCTAAGATGAAGTTCTACTATAGCCTATCTCAAACACACGACACCTTAGATCTACATGCAAATGCTCACCTCTATTGCTCACCTCTGGGACCAGTCCATGGCTGGACTGGTCCCAGGGCAGTGTGTCCCACCCAGAACCTCAAGGGCAGATGCCTTGTCAGGCAGACCTGAGCTCTGTGTTGCGGGTACTGAGTCGTGGCCCCATTGAGACGACAGTATGTGGTGGCAGGCTTGGGCCAAGATCGAAGGGGACAACTCGGCTCCCTGGGAGCAGCTGGCGTGCTGTGGGGGGCCCTGGGCCTGGTGCTGGGGGAACCATCCAGTGTCCTTCAGGATCTGGCGTTACCCGAACAGTGTGAATAATCTGGGTCTACATGAGCTGCAGGTGTTCTGGACTCGAACCCTGTTTCATAGATATCGACATGGATTCCAAAAACTGCGATGGCCTGGGGTCCTGGGTGGATGATGCCATTCAGGAATCCAATCCTTGGCATGTATAACACAACTGACCTGGGCTTTGTGCTGGTGCGCCTGCCCAGGACTTTGTGAGTGGGGTGCTACCAGGGGCCCAGGCTTTGAGCTGGAGGGGCCGCCTTGGGCACGGACGCTGTGGAGACACGCTCTGGCGAGATTCGGAGCCTTTTTGAGGAGGCCCCCCCAATCCCCCAGATATGGCAGCATACTGCGGTGGACTCGGGCCTCAGGATGGAGGAGCCCCCTTGGGACTCAATTGAACAGTGCTGTGCCCTTGTTGGGGTCACGCACAGGTATGTTCAGTCGGCACTGTGAAGCAGGCCCCGCCCCAGGCCGCTGGGCCTACCCTGGCACGTCATACTATAAGACAGTATACTGTGTGGGGGACTCTGGTTCTATGCTTGTGTGGCGGGGCGACACATGTCACGCTCCCTACATTAGCTGTCTGGGAGGGAGTGGTAAATTCAGACTGGGTTAGTAGACTGGAGGCCCCTGGATATGACTAATAAAGCTACATAATACGCTCCGTGTCCCATGGTCTGAAGCGGTGAATGGGCACAGTTGTTTCTCCTCGCCTCTCTGGAGCAATAAGTCTCCCCTTTGTCGGCATAATAAGAATCTGCCCTCCTTCAATTCTCCCACCCCACCTGACAACTAAAATGGGCAGAACCAAGCCGCATAAGTCTCAGGTACAGGTAGGGAGTGCACCTTACTCAGTGAGTTAACCATCCAAGCCTGCCACTGTGATGGAGCAGCGCCCAGAAACCTCGTATGCTCATGCGGACCACTTTGATGCAATCATGGCAACCATATTGGACATCAAAACCACTCTGGGCCCCAAAATAGATTCACTTTGTATAGAGGTTGGTCTTCTTTGGGAAGATCAAAAATGCCTAAAAGAGCAAGTTGAGAACTCGGAATCAACCTTGGCATCCCTGAAACCGAAGGTACAGAGGACAGAGGAACAACTTGAGACACTGCAAAAGGAATTGGCAAATCTACGAGATTGAGTAAAGGATCAGAAAGGTAGATTGCGGAGAAATAACATCTGCATAGTGGGCCTCCCAGAACCGGCAGAAGGCCATAGCATGGAACTGTGCCTAGAGAAAAAGTTTGCTGACACAATCCTGCAAAGCAAACAGTCCAAGTTTTTTTCAGTGGAAAGGGCTCACAGAGTGACCAGGGATCCTCCTCGCCTGGGGGCCCCACCGCATCCTGTGGCGGCCCGACTCTTTATTTAAAGCGACAGGGATCACATCCTTCAGGCCACAAGAGCACGTGGACCCTGGATGATCGAAAAGTCCGCTATCCACATTTACCCAGATTACACCCTGGCGGTACAGCAACGCAGATCCTTCTTCCTTGCAATAAAGCAGAGCCTACGTGAACACAATGTAAAGTACGCATTGCAATTCCCGGCCCTCCTGAGGATTCAATACGGTGACAAGACCAACTTTTTTACTACACCAGAGGCCGCATGGGAATGGATGGAACAAAATGGCTTGGCGAACACTAAAGATTCGACCTCCATACTCCAAAATCAATGGCAGACACAGAAACGCAGAGTGTAGCGTCTCAGCCATTGCCCGCAGGGACCCACCAAAGTGCAGGCAGAGAAAAAAGGGCACAAGTAGGGAAGGGTGCTGAACAGTACACCGCACTCCAATCTGTCACATCTTCTGGGTCCGAACCTGATAACCCAGCGGAGGATACACCCTCCTTAACAGACTCTCAAAGGGCAGTCGTGAACGTGGGTAGCTCGGAAATCACGCCCCAGATGGCAGATGACTTCATGTAACAGGACTTGAACAGGTTTGCTATGGCAGTCTTAGGTTGCGTGAGCTTCCTAGGTGGGTATCTTGACCCCTCCTTTCCCCCCCGCTTGAGCGCATTCTTATAGGCCATGTCGGAATTCAGTTTGGGAACTTATACAGGCGGGCATCAAGAGAATGTCTAGTAGTCTTTGCCCTCCCCAATCATCCCTCACATTGTGTGACTGTAATAGACTTGGTGGTGCTCGTTGCTTTCTATTATACTGCATTTTAGGATATTGTTTTTTTTTTTAAAGTTATATTTCTGTAGGTTTACAAAGTATTGTACTGCAGCTTAGTGCGGATGGCTGACTGCCAGTTGGCACAAAGGCCTGGGTGCAGGAGTTGGGGAATGTTAATATTCATAATGTTTAGCCATTGTTCAAACTTGAAGGATTTCATTATAAACGGAGTCTATCACTCTTATGTTCAGCAGTACATATGCACCTACATCGGATTGGTGGATGCACCATTACAGAGGAGGGGCATTTATCCTCACATCATAATTTTTTAAGACAAATGGCTACACGACCAGATAATATTACACTCATAACTTGGAATGCATGTGGGCTTGCGGGCTGCGCCAAACACCATTGGGTGTATCAATACTTAAGGAGGAGAGGGGTTACTATTGAGCTTTTACAGGAAAAACATCTGACTACACAGACAATTACATCCATGTGCAAGAGATGAAAAGGCACAGTGGTGGGAACCACATACTCGGGCTATGCCAGAGGCACCTTGATATGGGTGGCACCGGGGACACCAATCAGAGTAAATATCTGCCAAACAATATAAGTAAAGAAGGCTCACTCTGGGTCCATAAAATACATTAAGCAAAATTGAGCTCACTAGATTAAGAGACCAAAACACAGATTCAGCCGTGCAGCAGTCATATAGTATAACATCTTTTATTTGTTATTTTATTTATTTTTTATATTTAAACTTTGGATAAATATTTACATCTCATATCTTTAGGAGATTACAATTAATAAAAGAGAACACATAATACACACTAGAATTTCATAAGGTCTCTAAAACAGCCCCTGATACCCCACACTATAAACATTCAAAATTCACTCATTCAATCTACACATACGTAAATCCACACACTTCATTTTCATCCACCATCCTCTATATGGTTCCAGAGTAACAAATGGACTTGATCCTGTTGAGTCTTCTCAGCAGAGCACTGAAGACCCCAGTTGGTTGAGACAGGACAAGGAATAACAACGCCAACGCGTGTTTCGGTGACCGGCCAGATCTACTGCTGCACCTTCATCGGGGCATTCATACGAGGACAATGGGGAGGGGCAGGTCAATGATATACAATGCCCAATCTGTGATGGACAAAAACACAACACATTACAACATGGACTACATAGGAACAAGATACATTTATGAATCATATTAGTGCGAGATTTCATTACACAATCAGATATTCGTTTCTTTTTCTCACATCTAAGCTTTAAATGACATTTTCGTCCATTTCAGACATAAGATATATAGAAGAGTTACTTATTCTTTACATAGATATAACAATTCCTATATGTCCATTTGTTCCTATATAGAGTGAGCTCAAAGTTTGCAAAGAATGATAAAAGTCAATAGATTTGTAAAAAAACAGCCCGTAGAACCCAATCATTACCACACAACTCATATCCACGGCAATATTTATAGTTTCTTTTTCCAAGGCCCATTTCAGCTATCTTCCACATAAACTAGAGGGGTAGGAGGGCCACCAGAGAGTCACCGCTATGTTTAAGTGGTCTCATCCTCAAAGATCTGTCCTACATTGCTCATTCGTGCTCATCAAGCGTTTCACATCATGTTTTACCTTATTTGATAAAGCAGCCAGATGAACCTTCTCAGTAATGGATGATTTCCTTCTGCGATCAATCACCACATCCAAGGAAAGAAGGGGGAAAGTACTAAGACTGTAGTTTCTTCAGCTTATCTCAATCCATGCAGGCAAAGGGCCTATACGTAACCAAGGATTTACAACAGTTTAGTCTCATTCAACCAAGAGGATAAAAACACAGCTTAAGCCAATTTAGTTAGGCTATTTCAAATTAGGCTCAGAACTACCTTGGATATCCAGATAGGAAAAGATGAACAACAGAGTAAGCTTGCATGCGAGATGGCTCCGGACGGGCGAGGGTCCTGATTATAAAAATGCGTTTCTCCAGTAATCTGTAGAGACGAGTAAAGTGCACATATTTATAAACAAAGTTCCTAACGCCCCTAGGTGCTAAAATAAAGCATCCACGAGCGGTAACCCTTATTCCTCTTCATAGCTTATAGCAACTTTGTCGTTTTAAGAAAAAGTATGATTCAAACCCTCTAGTTATAGTCAATCACGAACAGGTCCCAAACCCAGATATAACACACTACTATTCGAAAAAAGGTCGTAACTGGAAGCGCTACCTGTGCGCAGCGTATGTACACAGCGTCACAAACATCATGGTACGGTGTAACATAATAACGCACTTACCAAGAGTGTTTAAAAATACATGTTTCATCTCTCGGTGTCTCAGTTAATTTCTCCGGGACGCCTTCATTATATGACCCGGAAGATAGGGTCAGGGGTCCACAAGTTTCCCGATTCTTCCTAAGAAAACGAAAAGGAACATGAATATGGGCTAAGGCTTAAAGTTTTTCTTCGCCCAAGATAGTATTGAAGAGCGTCTTCGCCAGGCCTCCTTTGCCCGCGAAGAGAAGTTTTTAAAACAAACTACGAGCCCTACACGCGAGCCCAGAGAGTCGAGCTGACTGACTCGGGAGGGAGAGGGAGGGGCCAGGGGATGCTCATGTAACTAACACGGTTTAATCTCGTGGGCGTTTGGGCTTTTACAGAAGAATAGCGGAAACTCAAACAAAATTTAAACAAGGGAGTCAGAAAATAAAATAAACACAAGGAAAAATAATTCCTTAAAGACAACATAAACCTTCAGAGAAACAGTGATAGCATAGACCCCTGCTGGACATCTTAGAGTTCGCGTCTTCAGAATTCCTCAGTTTTAGGCTTACCTTGGAGTATGAACGAATCTCTACGAATACAACTGATGCGGGTTCACGCCTCAGCACCGTTTCTCGCACAGAGATACGCGGGTAGTGAACAGCCGATTTTAAAGGAGGGTTGGCCACACCTTCTCGGGCGGTGCACCTATCCGTAAAAGGTCACATGGGCTGTAGCCATGCAGATCAGCAATAAGCTCTGGGCCAGATCAGTAAAATGTAAGGAGTCCGCTTTATATTTCTCTAGCGTGGCATACTTTAGTCGCAATCGACCTAAACCGCTCGTAGGTAAAGAGCAGGAATCAAAAGGTCAGCGGAAATTCATACTACAGGGGACACTACAGGTGATACAGTCCATTCGCACTGATCCGAATGGATGATACACAACTTAAGAAGAGATACTTAATGGCCGCCCAATAGCGCTGATATCACTATATGCCCCAAACTCAGGCCGAGCCCACTTTCTAAAAACACTCACTCCGATGTTATTACAAAACCTCACATCGCCCACATACTGGGACGGAGACTTTAATTGCACCCCCAACATAGCAATAGATCGCTCACGCCCACCATTGCAAGGTTCCCAATCCATCACTCTTTCACAACATCTACGGGCCTGGTCCACTAGAATGCACGTATATGATGCATGGCGCAAATTAAACCCAACGCTTAACGAATATTCTCATTACTCTGGACTTCATGACCTGCACACTAGAATAGATTTGATATATTGCTCATCAGAAGCCATACCATTGACATAACACGCCGAATATCTTCCTGCACGCTTTTCGACCACAACCCCCCTCAAAATAGAGATATCGTGTGGTCCAATCAGATCCAGTGTCCCAACTTGGCGTCTACCCCGGAAGCTCTCAAAGATACACCACTCCGACAATCACTAACGCAATCCATCACAACATATTTCCTAGATAATGAAGGCACGACCTCTAACGTTGGTGTGGAATGGGATTTATTCAAGGTGGTCCTACAAGGACACATGATAAAATCAGTATATGGGGCACGTATTACACTCACTTAGGAACTAGAGGGACCGGATGCAGAAATCCGAACCCACAAATGGCAGCTACTTAAGAACAGACAAGCAGCACCTAAATTAGCCCGAGCTCATGTATCTTACAAAGAGACGTTAGGTTATTCGGATTGAATTATAAAAGATACCTGGCAAGGAAACGTGCGGAGGGTGACAAGGCCGGCAGGACACTGGCTTGGTTACTGAAAACGGACACGACCCACACACCAGTCACTACCATACACACTCCAGGGGATCACCTGGTTAATACACAAGCTGAGATTGATGCAGCTTTCCAACAATACTATGCATCCCTCTATAAAGCCCCCCAGTGGACAGGGAGAAAAAAATACAGGAAATTTTAGAACAAATAGAGCTACACCAAATCCCCCCTAATTATTATGTGACAATGGAAGCCGCCATCACAGCTACCAAAATAATGGAGGCTATACAGCAGCTGGTGAGAGAGAACAGCCCGGGTGCAGATGGCTGGCCCCTAGAATTTTACACTACTTTGAGCACGCAAAAAATCCCGCATCGCCACTGTGTATACCTAGACGCTTACGACCGGGGTGCACTACTGTCCTCGATGCAGGAAGCAACACTGGTGGTACTCCTGAAACCCAGAAGGGATTCACAACAAATGGGATCCTACCACCCACTGTCACTACTAAATACAGATTGCAAGATATTGGGCAGGGTTCTAGCCAATAGACTGATGGAGGTAACACAATTACTAGTACACATGGATCAAAACGGATTCTTACCAGACAGAAACACTGGCCTCAACTTGCGGCCCCTTTTCTGATTACTAGACTGGGCACGCACATCGGGGGAGTCGGAGTGGATAGCCTCCTTAGATACTCAGAAGGCATTTGACACACTGGGTTGAGAATACCTGGACATGTGGCTTGCAGGATATTGCATCGGCCACAAATTCTTGAAATGCATTTGACTGTAATATAGTGCACCGCAGGCCGGGGTAAAAACTGGCCGCTTTATCTCAGACCAGTTCCACATCGGATGCGGCACCAGACAGGGCTGTCCCCTCTCGCCTATTATCTTCGCCTTGACAATGGAGCCTGTAGCATGCGCACTGTGGAGTCAAGTAATGGATTGGGGTATTGAAGAACATAACCAATGGCATATAATTTCATTGTATGTAAACGACGCACTGATATATATTCCAGAACATCCTGCAGTGCTGGAGGGTCTGATGAAAATGCTAGATCACTTTGGGCGTGCCTCTGGCCTCAAAGTGAATTGGGGAAAGTCCCTCCTGTTCCCAGTGGCCCCTCTATCCTTGCAGGCAGCTCTCTCACAAGCACCTCTTACCAGGACATCTGACTCTTTTAAATACTTAGGGGTGCAAATATATCATCCCAAAGCGGACATCATAGAAGGCAACCTGGGGAGGGCAATCTCTATGGCCCGCTCCTCCATGGCATTCAGGACGGACCTACCTCTTTCCAAAATGGAGCACATAGCCCTATACAAAATGCTGTTGCTCCCTCGCCAATTATACTATTTTGCGACACTACCATTCCCAATACTGAGTAAATTGTTCCAGGAACTGAAATCAATACTAACCTCCTTGATCTGGGGAAAGTCCAGAGCTCGTGTGTCCCTCATGAAACTCTATGCCCTATTTCAGAATGGGGATAAGGGGCACCTGATTATGAGAAATACTATGCTGCCACACAACCACAATGGCTGATACGATGGCTAGCAAACCATAAGATTACGGAACTGGGCAATGGTCTCCACATTGCTACCAGACGACATTATTAGAGTGGCTGGTTGGTACGAACACGGCAATCCTGAAAAACCCCAACAATGTCTTAATGTCCATGGCACGTAGCTGTTGGAACCATTACGTATGTTCTGTGCGCTCAACCCAGCCCTGTGCTCCAGACCTACCCATAGGGGTCATTCCCAATTCACAAACAGGTGTCCACTGGCCAGAAATGACGGAGTGGTGTACTGCAGGACTCACGTCTTGGAGACATCTATTTGTTGAGTCTGCACTCTGCAAATTTGCAACACTGGTAGACGGATATGGAATATCCCCCCCCCCCCCCGGTTTATTCCTACTATATGCATCACTGACTCAATAACTATCCCAGACATGGGGCACTAGGCAAACCGAACCAAAAACCTCTGACATACTCCAAGCGCTCTTGACACTTGGAACAGGCAGGAAAGCAATTACTATGCTATAATATAGCTCGCTTAAGCCAGATTTCGCCAATTTTTATGGCTCCCATGAGGGAATATTGGGCTGCCGCACTTGGAACTGCTTTAACAGATAAACAATGGGCACAAGCACTGTCATACCCAAAAATAATATCAACCAACACCCGGATTAAATTCACACAATTTAACTTTGTACACCATACCTATTTAACCCCACACAGACTAGCTAGGATGTATGAGGGCTCCCCTGACATTAATCCCCGCTGTCGTGGCAACAACGCCACGTTCCTACACATGCTGTTGGACTGCCCGCACATAAGTGCATATTGGTCGGCGGTGGAAACCATTCTATCAGAAGCCACCGAGACATCGGTGCCAGCACTGGAGCTGCACTTCCTACTGGGAGATACCAAACGCACCACTGGGAGGAAAAATATCAATACGTTCTTGGACTTGACGCTTGGACTGCAAATCAAGCCTACTCCATGCATACGCACATGTCTTGTAGACCTAAAAAAGGCGCTGACTGTAGAATATACACAGTCACAGGACATCACGCGTGTGAGTGCCACGGGCTCTGGTCCCGCAGATTGGCAGAAGTACTTAATGTTCGCAGAATTGAAACAACATCATCATGCTCACAATGATAATCTCACACAGCACTGCTCCCCACGATAATGCCCTGCTTCGGATCTCTCCGTCAACCGGTCTCCACTGGGCACATGTGTCTTGTTGTCCCATCACCCTCGGCCTCACATATCCTCCCTCCTACCCACCCATAGAAACAACAGAGCGAAAAATGTTATACCCCCCAGCACAGATAGGTTGTAGCGTAGTTTCACCTTTCGCATCAATACTTAGATATCTGTTAGACAAATCTATTACACAATACATTTCCGCGATCCAGGTAGGTACGAGTAACTTACATAAAGAGTCCGCAAAACAAATTTTAAGGGCATGGAGTGTTAATATGTTAAGTAGTTTTCTTATGTCTGTTTTTCTTGTTTTCTGATTAGCATTGCTTCCTGTATGCAGCAATGTAACAGCAGACCCCTGGCACTTTCTCAACATTTGCGTATATACAATATATGTATAACTTTATAACTTCGTACTTCAAGGCATACTCAAAGTCGTATATAATCTCATCTGCTCTGCTGTTTCAGTATGTTAAATCAAAATTTAATAAACATTATTGGAAAAATAGAACACTATATATTTTTCCCGCCAAAATATATTCATCATTTAGCGAATAATTTTGACATCCAAAAGGAACACTAAACATTTTGTTAGGTTATTGTAATTTAGCATTAGCTACTGATGTAGGTGCTCATACCAAACGCCTTAGTGTGTTTATAAACAAAAAGATGATATCATCTGAAAGAAGCCAAATAGTATGAAATATTACACATATAACTCGGAGCAATCATCTCAGTGCTTTCAATGCTTGATACGGAAGATCCATCGGCTGGACACATAGAATGTTTTTGTTTCTGTAGCATATTGGATCTTAGCTAAGAATACTAGCTAAGTGGCCTGGAGCAGTATCTTCTGCGGGTAGAAGATACCTCTGATTATCGCTGTGATTTTATACCCAGAACTACTAAATCTGCACATACCAGACTCAGATATCACAAATCCCAAAAGAAAACTGTTTTCAAATTACAGAATCGTTCAATGATTTCCCCAAAGGATAAAGGCATAATTAACTTTTATATAAAATACTGTATTCAAAAGGTTTTGCGACCACCAGTTTTTTTGAAGTCTGGTAAGTTTCGATCCATATTAGTGAGCCATGGTGAAGGTCACAGGGATGTTGTGTTACTGAGTTTGTTCTAGATGTAAATATGTAAGATCCTTTTTATGACACTCTTAGGCAGTGGCAGTAGATGATGAATTGCCTGTCTACTGTATGCTCCTTATTCAGTAAACCAAACTCTAGTCTTAGTTGTGTAACTGGACTAGACTTGAGCAATGAAAAATTGTGCAAGAGCTTTATCATTAATATTTCTAGGCCTTATTTTTTTCTATTTTCAAACATAATAGCTCCATAGGTCACTACGGGGATGAATTTTGTTGATAAAACAATGACTTAATCCTTGTTAAGTCTTCTTCTGAGTGGTTGTACATTGCTTTGCCAGTTGTAATTTTGTAAACATTTGTAATTTTGTTATGGTGACCAGCCAGTGATAATACTTGTAGGTCTGATTGACGTGCAGGGGAAAGTTATGTCAGATGCCTTAGGTCTGGTTGTTTTTTTTAATGAAAAGATACGATAAAGGCAGCAGGCCTCGCTCATTAATTGTGGCCAACGTTTTTTTTAAAGCACATAGACCTCTAACATTGGATCATTATCACAATATGTTACAGACTGTGGGAAAGTATTCTGTTATTTGTGATCTCACAGATTAACATAGCAGACAAACGTTATGGCATTGGTCACCCACTCTGATAAACCATGAAAATAGAAGATTTTCACTGTGATGATTCCTGTTAGGCCCTGTTGGGAGGGATTGTATATAGTTTTACCAATTGTAAATCTGTACATATTTGTATCTATAACTGTATAATTTTTTTTTAAATATCTTTATTGGTTTTTTCTCGAATGTCCTTCTTTCACTTTTCCTTACACTTTGCATGACAATACATAATGTACGAAAATAACATAACGGTCTGCGTAATACAACTCCAATAGATCACTATATAGGTCAGCAATATACGGTACTGGAGTGTAATCCGGGTATGCCATTGTGTACATAAAGAACAATAACTAACAATTAACTATATCACGATATGATTGCCTGCCCACATTTCCGGACCATTGTCGCCCACTCACTAAAAAATAAACACTAATCTTATATGACAATAAGATACATTCTAAACATTGCGTTGGGACACAATACACACACCAACTATATATATAATTGAGGTCGGAATATTATTGCTTCAATACTCTAGCAGAGGGGTTTTCCAGAGGAAAAAGAAAAGGGGGACCTGGAAATATACCAATAAGACATGTATGAATTATTAAACATTCATCAACAAACCACTAAAAATAAAGCTGCCATTGATGAATAAACATGATGATCTTTGCTGGACTGTGTGATGTTCAGTCGATCTCTACATTTACTGTAAAGGAGGGGGTTTACAAGAAAACTAAGGGGCAGCTGTGCGCCTGTTAACAGTCCAGTAGGGCTCTTCTATTGCAGGTTGCACCTGCGTAGCAGGTTCCAGCATTTAATGATTCTCATCTCCTGATACCGTGTCCCCCGTGACTCAAGGTCACTACTGCGTCACCCGGATGGGTGTCGCCTTCATCCCCATCACCCACATTGTTGAGGGCCGCAAGCATAGCGTACCAGTGCTGCACAGTGGGAAACTTATGAAGTCCCTCAGTTTCCTCCCTGTGCAGCGCTGTACTTTCCGCCTGAGCCCAGTTTGCAAGTGATCTCTTCCAGCTAATCAATTCAAGGGGGGTCTGCATGTTTCCACCTCTTCGTGATTAAACGTTTCGTAACTATCAATCCTAACTCCCTAAACCATGACGAGACTCTGTTCTTCTTGGTCCTCACATAAACCCCCAATATGCAAACCACCCATGTTTCCGACAAGGATACATCAGTGCAGAGCACTAGGGACTCGGTGATTCTGCACCAGTAGCTTTGGCATGCAAAACAGAACCATAGCATGTGCAGAAGGTCCTCATCGAGATGCTTACAGCGCGGGCACTCGGAGGTAGTAATTTTGAAATACCTATTAATTATATTGGGAGATAGATACGCTATGTGTAATATGTAGGTTTGTATTCATTTAAATTTGGAGCTTCTTGGTATTTGAGTGGAGCTGACCAAAATATTGTCCCATTCTTTGTCAGCCCAGGGTTGGCCACGATCCGCCACTGGTTTCAGTGTGTGTTCAAGCACGGCCGTCACCTGCCAGTGTACCATATGCGACCCCGCCCCCTTAATATGTAGATACTGTATCAATAAATGTATAAGGGGTTCAGTCACTAGATTTCCCCAATGAGCCGATAGAGCTCTTGTGAGAGAGGTGTGTAATAAAGACTGCCCTACTGGTAAGCCAGTGTCATCCGCCAGATCCTCGAATGGTGATAACATACCGTCTCTATAGAGATCGCCCAGAGTTTCCACGCCCACCGCGCGCCAGTGTGTAAGGGCCTTCTCAGAAGTGCCAGCCCTCCCTCTTGGTGTCCCCAAAAGTGGTAACGCCGGGGCATATGGAATGGCTGAGGAGGTGAGATACAAGCTTCTCCTATAACTTCTGTACGTTAACCCTAAATGTAGCTAGGCCAGGCGCGGTGTTTTGGCCTTGGGATGAAACAGGTGACAGGCTTGGGTATGAGTCCACGCCTGCTGCAAGGTGACTGTGTCCTCTAGCTTGTTGCTACCTAGCCTTTTCGTTACCCATTGCAGCTGGGCAGCCATAATGCAGTTCCATGTTGGGAACAGCTACCCCCCCCTGGCTGGTAGGTGCATACACCTTCCACAATGCAATACAGGGCCTGCCTTTATTTCATATGAGGTCTCAGAACATACTCTCCAGGTCGCGGAAGATTTTGGTTGGGACATAGACCGGGAGGTTTGAGAAATAATATAGCAGCTTGGAAGGACTATCATCTTTAGAAGGGTGATACGGCTCATAACATTCAGTGGGAGCGTTTTCCAAAAGTGCACCTGGGCCCGCACCGCCGATATTGCCCTCATTAAATTTCCTTCTAGCAAATCTTCCGGCGTCCGATAAAATAATAATCCTAGATAGCGGAAGGTGTTGGAGTACCACGGGAGTCGTGAGCTGTTGATGAGCACATCAGTTTCCTCCAAGTGCGCATCAAAGGGGTACACTCCGGACTTGGCCCAGTTAACACGGAGACCCAAAACCACCTCAAAGGTCTTCAACACGTCCGCTATGGACGTGGGGATATCAGCGATATCACGAACATAAACAATAAATCATCGGCATATAGGGACAAAGTATGAGTTCCGTCACCTAGCGGCATGCCCCATTCCTCGCCACTACCAGGGAGCAGCATCGCCAATGGTTCCATGGTCACAGAGAAAAGTAGCGGGAATTGCGGGCAACCCTGGTGTGTCCCTGTCTCACTCTGATAGAGTCTGATATGAGCCTACCAATGCGGACCCAGACAGTAGGGCGTTGATATAGCAACTGGACCATACTCAGGTAGTGATCTCCAAGTTCATATTTATTAAGCACTGCCGCCAGATAGGGCCAGTCCAAAGAATCGAAGGCTTTTACCAGCTCTAGTACCAGGCAACCAGAGCGATGCCACCTATGTAGCGTGTATTGTTGTACCTGAAAAAAACGGCAGAGATTCATGGAGGTATTCCTGGCGGGAACAAAGCCATTTTGGTCAGGATGCACCAACGTTTTAACAAGTGGTGATAGCCTCCTTGCAAGCAGTGATGCAAAGATTTTGTAATCATTATTGAGAAGCGCCAGCAGACGATAGGACCCTGGTGATTTCAGGTTTTTGTCAGGCTTCAGGAGAGACACCAACAGAGCCTCATTTTGCGTATCAGTGAGTGTGGACATATCTAGAGCAGTCTTAAACACCTTCAGCAGCTGCAGTCCTAATATGTATGCATAGACTTTATAGAATTCGGTCAGCATACCGTCCGTCCGGCCCTGGTGATTTCCCATTAGATAACGAGAATATGGCCTCATGTATTTCCTCCCCAGAGAGTGGAGCATTTAAGTCTCCCGTCTGTACGCGCGTGGGCTGTGGTAAGTCTATCTGCTCCAGGTAAAGCTGTAATTTCAGTGGTGTGGCCGGTGCCAGAGAGTTGTATTGACCCTGATAATGAGTCACGAATACAGTATGAATCTCGCGCTGCGTGTATGCTATGTTACCTGATGCCATCTGCATGGACGTGATAGGGTACGATGACTCTTCCTGATGGATGAGCCATGTTAACAGCTTTCCAGCGTTGTCCCCCATGTGGTGCGTCCGTGCTGAGTGTGCAGCATAGTTAAGGCATCGCAGTCTCTCCAGTAATCACGCATGCTCGCCTCTACAGTGATTTAGCTGCCTCTGGGATCCCTCTATCGCTTCTTTCTCCCGAGCTGTCAATTGCTTCTCCAAGGCGGTAAGGTGCTCTAATGCTCGCATGTGTATCCATGTAATGGCCCCTAACTACCACCTTTGGAGCATCCCATTCTACCAGTTGTGATGATGCAATGCCCGCATTGTTGTCAAATTACTGAGCCACGCTGGCAGCCAGGGAGTCCTGAAATGGTGCATCCAGGAGGGCGTCTGGCTGAAGACGCAACATGGGTATTGGCGGCGTCACGTCCTCCCAACCCAACTCTATTATATGCGGATTAGCATTAGAGTGCATCCGTCCCATGTAGGAGGACCCTAAAACGCCCGATATAAGGTCATTGGATACCATAAAGCTGTCTAAGCGTACATGGAGCCCGTGCGCCCCCGAATAGTAAGAATTCTATAACTGTATACACGATGGTTGCCAGTTTTTTACACACTTCAATAAGGCTGATTTAGTTATAGTGTTAAGGCAATGGTAAAGGCTAGAGGCCTTATTGGTTCACTGGAAAACTTTAATGTCGGATTCCTTAGGAGTGATCTGTTTATAATGAAAGGTTATGACAAAACAAGTATGCCTGTTTTACGTATTGTGAAAAGCATGTGTTAAAGGCAATATGCTTTTAGGGAGTAGATTGGTATTACACTGTGCTAAATCCTATAGACAGGTAATTTGATACACTGAATATCTTAGATTACCATTGTAGGAGAGGGTTGTTGATGACCCACCCAAACAAACTACAAGGATAGAAGATATTCACAATGGTAATTCTTATTAGCCTTTATTAGAAGGGAAGGAAAAGTTATGCCAGATGCCATTGGTCTGGGTCTATTTATTATTTAGAAAATCTGACAAAGGCAGTAGGTCTGACGTATTTATTATGAAAAGCATTTTTTAAAAGCCAATACCCTTCTAAGCAAAGGATTGTTATCGCACTGTGTTACAGAAAGTAAACATGTATTTGGTTACATGTAATTTCACGGATTACCATATAATCCAAGAATTTTGGAGTTGATCACCCACTCTGACAAATCCTGAGCAGAAGACTTTCATTGTGATGATTATTGTTAGGCCGTGTTGCGAGGGCTTGTATATGGTTTTGCCATCTTTAATTCTGTAAATTTGTGTAATTTTATACTCGTATGCATGATGGTTGCCAGTTTATGCCAGTTTATGCACACCCCGGTAGGCCTTAGTAAAGGTTATACCCCTCATCCGTTCACTGGGAAAAGTTATATCAGATTCCTTAGGAGTGATCTGTTTATAATGAAAAGTTATGGCCAAGCAGGTAGGGCTAACTTACTTTTTGTAAAAGGCGATAGGCTTTTAAAGGTGGATTGTTATTACACTGTGCTAAAGCCTGTAGACAAGTAGTCTGCAGGGGTGTGGGAAAAATACATAAATTACTTTTGCGTGACTACACAGAATTTCAGAAAAAGCATGCAAAGTTCAAATCCATCATTTAACAGCATATTTTGGCACAGAATGTCTTTTTACATACATTTTTTATGCCAAGCACATTTTGTGCTTAAAAAACGGCATGAAAAATACACATGCGATGAACAACACCCGTCTGCATTCTTGTTGTTCACGTTGCTCCCACTCAATAATTTTTCCACCAAAGGCAGTATGAATACGCAATGTGGCACAATGTGATTTTGGGAATTTTGCATAACAAGAATAATGCTAAATACCCAAAATTACGCTTGTGTTATTTAAATTCTGCGCAGCCTAGTTAGACGGAATCTCGCAGATTTATAGTAGCAGGAAGGGTTTTGGTGACTCACCCAAACAAACCAATGGAAAGAAATGTTGCACTATGGTAACCTTTATTGTGCTCTATTAGGAGGTATTGTATATTAATTTTGCAACTTGAATTTTGTACATATCTGGACTTTTCACACTGTATATCTGATGGATACCTTGTGGGAATATTTATGATCAACACAGTAGGTCTGAGTTGGTTATGATGACAAGCCATTGATAAAGTTTATAGGTCTGATTGTTTATGATGAAAATTTACGATGAAGGCAGTAGGCCTGCCATATTGATTGTGTAACGCATTAAAGTCAGTAGGCATTTAAGTTGAATGATTTAAGATTCTCGTTAGATTCTCTATAGAACGCTTGACAGGCTTAGCTGTCTGCTAGAAACTTACAATATAAAAATAATTGAAAAATACATACATACATACATATGTGTAGATAGATAGAAGGAAAGATAGATAGATAGATAGATAGATAGATAGATAGATAGATAGATAGATAGATAGATAGATAGATAGATAGATAGATAGATAGATAGATAGATAGATAGATAGATAGATAGATAGATAGATAGATAGATAGATAGATAGATAGATAGATATTCACTGAAGAAACCAAAGGGTAAAGTCATGTAATTGTTAGGTATGGTAAGAATATCTTACTTTACGTTAAAAAAAAAACCTTTAAAAATTCACTCAAAGAAACAAAGGTTAAAGGAATGTTAAAGTTAGGTGAACATTTCAGTGACAAATTAATGTTTTAAACTAAAAAAACTTCTGAAACTCACTAGTTATAGTTATCTCAAGTAACTATAACTTGTGCCCTAAAGTAACCATAACTCGCACTCCCACCATGCACAGTGTTGTCATTAATTATGTCATTTCAGATGATGCAGTGATGTTATCAGTGATGTCATAGAACATGTCATGAGTGATGTATTGTGGGAAGTAATTAGCAGTGCATTGCCAGGGCGTGAGTTATAGTTACTTTAGGGTAAACATTATAATTACTTGAGATAACTATAACTTGTGAAATTCTGTGTTTTTTTTAGAGGAAAATATTATGTTGTCAATGAAATTTTCACGTATAAGTTTACTTTAACCTTTGTTTTTTTCTAAGATTTAAAAAAAATGTAAAATAAAATAAAATAATATTTTATTGCCATACATAAAGCCAACGCTAGCAGTGTGCAAACTTTGGCCGTGCACTGCATGGGGTTGGCTGCTGTCCAAACCTTGTGCCCAACCTCGCTGGTGCCCAACTCTCCCCTCTGCACCTGAGCCATGGGGCTGCGCTGAAGGGGGGTGTTGAGCATAGGGCCTGGGTGTAATTTTGAGTATGGCAGACATGCTAACTTTGTCAAAGGATCAGAACTCCAAAATATTAAAAGGTGGTCTATTGGATTTATGAAGAAACCAGAATCTAAATATAAATAAAGCACATGTATTGATTGACTGTTGCTGTAGACCTATTGTGGACAAAGCAGGACTTACAATGGGCTTTGGTCCAGCCCATTGCGTCCTATTGGTTGGCTTTCTTGTCAGTCTCATTTGCTCGCTTCATATTATATTGCTTTGCTTCCTCCTTTTGTGTTTGTCTCTCTCCCTTCTTTACCATTCTTTTGAGTAGATGTGTATCCTCCCACTGGTTATATTCAGTGATCTGCCATCTACGTCCATGTCTTTCATGGCCTCTCCCTCTTGTACTACTTCCCCACTCAAGTCCCCACTTATGCTTCTGTGTTCTTCCCGTGTCAACCGGCAGCTACTCTGTTCCTTCTGCTGCCACTCCCCATTGTCTATCTTGTTTTTTTATTTTTGCACCTCGCTACCCAGTTCCTCCAAATGCAGTCACCCCAGCGTGCTTATGTCACCCCTCCTCCTTGCGCACTACCCTGTTGCTCTGTCATCCCCAACTCTTTTTTTTTTGTTTTACCTTATTCATTTAGATTTTTTAGGTTGTACCGACAGCTGCATTTTGTGGCCAGGTTGTAAATTGGTTGCCACATCATGAAGTATGCACACATACGCACCCTAACACCTTTTTTGCTGGGTGATGAGCATCATCTGCAAAAAGCATGTTTTACTTTATGTCAATAATAAATTGCAACGTTAAAATGCATTGGCAAAAAAATAGGTATTCACTGGAAAATCAAAAGGTGAGGTCGATTGGCTTTGCCAATGATCTGGTTGATTTAAACAGCTGCAGTGCGTGACATTTAGGAAAGAACAAACTGCTCGCGTCCTCTGCATCTGTATGAACTTTCTTTGGCTAGAAATGTTTATAGAACACAGTTAAAGATCTGTGTGCTGGCATTTGAAACATTTAAATATTTAGAGGCAGAAAATCTGCAGCCTCTGGTGACGTTTTAAGGACCACTGGACTTTTGGATATCTTCATCGTTTGTAATTTTTAGGCATCTAAACACAATAAATCCACAACAGACAGCAGAGATTTCTTCCCTGCTGTTCAACATTTGTTAGCCCAAAATATTCCTTTTCTGAGAAGGCTATTTTAAGCTGGCTCTTCTTATTATATCTTGCTCTTTTTACCTAAAGCTCGTACTTTAAAGTGTTGTGCAGTGCCAAGCTGACAGCTTCACATTCTTTGCTTAAGGACTATTTATTCGATGAGTGATAAGAAAACTTCTGGATCACCTAAAGGTGGTTTGAGTGATTGACTGAAGCTAATCTATGACATCGACAAAATAAAAACTCACTTTCAATACTGAGTGCCCTTGAGCTGGTGCGCCTTAGTAAATCTGGGTGAAGCACCTTAGATGCAGGTATCTCAAAAATTCAAAGGAAAACAAACATTAGCAAAGCCATTGAGTCTGGCCTTGCAAACATGGCTCCTATAAACTTGCAATATGCAGTATTCAAAACTAGCCAATCAAAAAAATGAATGTCATTTTATTATGACATTACATATACTTCCTATAAGGCAGGTGCGTTTAGAATATGCATAGAAACCTTTTCGGTTTTAATGCACGCCACAGGAAAAGATGATTCCTATTGGAGCAAAAAACTGTATTGTATTGGTGTTTCGTTACTGTAACATGAAGGCATAGTTTAAACGCCTAAGGATAACTAAAACAATAAACAAGCATTTGCAGTGCAATAGGTCCTGCATTACTGAAAGTTTGAGCTATTGCATTGCACATGCTTGTTTTTTACTGTTGTTTTAAGCCATCGACATTACCCATTGCCCCCACCCTTCCCCGAGCGCAGCCAATGACAAAAGCAGACAGTGTAATTAAAAACCGATAGGCACACAGCTGGCAACATGAGCAGGGAACATGAGCATGAAACTAAAAAAACTGGAATTAAAGAGAATAAATACAGAACAGGAGGCCAGCAGTATCCAGCAAAGAACACTGATAGACCTAATGGTTATGAGACTGGCTCAGGAATAAGGGAGTGTTTCTTTCACAGAAAGCATTGTGAATGTACCGAACTATCCTCCGGAGAAATGGAGGAGTCAAAATTAGTAAACGAAAACAAAACAGCTGAGGAATTAACAGTGCTAAGTCTGGAAACCTATGAGTGATACAACAATATGGTGGTAAAAGAAAGAGGGTGGCACATTACCAATCTTCAACTTCTTTATATGCATCTTCAGAGGATTCGAGTACCTGGTGATAATGGAGGTTAGGAGCAGGGGGGTTGGACACTTACCATCACATGCCAGATTTCTATCCCACGCTACGGCAGCGACAGCCCCATCGATGCCCACAGATCTCACACGCCGTGGTGACACACAATAAAACAAGTAGTCCCTAAACGTAACAGATGAACACTTAAAGCGTTATAAAACTGTAGTTGGTCGGTGCTCCTTCTAATAAAATGGAAGTGATGTATTGGGTGCACCAACCAATAAGGAGCCAGGCAATAAGAGTAACGCAGGAGTTAACCAGTGGCAAGCAGCAGGCGGGATTACACTCGCTATACTGCTTACAGCAGGTCTTGCAGACAGCGCTTGTGCAATGCCACGGCTCGACCTAAAGGGGTTAAGAAATGCAAAGAAAAAGCATTAGCAAAGTAAAGTATTATCTCCACCAGCCCTAACACTGGAAAACAGTTTATTTTAAGTGCATGGTCACATGAGATCAAGAAATGGGCCTAACTCGTAGTGGAGGAGAGCCAATCGCTGAAGTGTGCTAACCAATTGCTACATGCTGCATGCTGTGTTGGGAAGCAAAAGGTGAATGATAGATGAACAGATCGATGGAATGTGCTAAGTCTTTCTATTCAAGTACATTTGTATGTTTTTTTAATTTCTGAATTGTTCTGACTTCATGAGGTTCACTAGACAACAAAGGCTGTCTCTAGGGCAGACCTAAAGATGCACCATTACAGCACTGGCTGCATCAGCTTAGCATACCTTGTCCTGCCACAGAAGCACACTGTATATTAGGAGGATGTGCACAATTGTCAGAAAAAAGGCCATAAATCAAAGTGCTTACAGCAGGGGGCTTCAGCGGACTGACCCTTTGCCCCATGCTTTATTAGGGGTGGAGTTAACTTTATTTTTACAGATTTTTTTTTAGTATAAAGCACAGCACAGAGTTCAATAGTGGTACATAGCAGATACATCCCGATAATGACAGTTCAATACATTCTCCACTGCATAAAATGTCAACGCAAACGCGGCATAACATATCATCTGACATTAAACATAAACAGTTTGTAATCAAAGGCAGTCCCACCGAATTCTCCAGAATACCATTAATTGTCAAATAAACGCATAACCGTCTGTAGTAAAGTATCCCATATGTGCAGAAATATGATTAAGAATGTGCTGTCCCACTCAGCTCTCATCTCGATTCTTTACTTACACTACTACTAAAGCACATCCTAGCTAGGGTTGGGAACTACAATTATCAAGCAACTTTCAGAAAAAACAAGGAATGTGAGACCTCCAACATACCAGAGAGACACAATGTGTGGGCACTGATAACATACCTCCACTTTGGGGGAGAATATCCGGAGCCCACAAAAAAGGTGGATATTCCACTGTCAAAAGTGAGGTATTGGTTGTTCCCCTATGACGGCTCTATTTGACAGCCTTTACCTGGAAGATTTACTGTCTTGCTGTGACCCTGCTGTGTAACATCTTCTCACATGCTAGAGGGCAGCACACCTTGAGCCAGCAATACCAGCATCATGGTTGTTCACAGGTAAAGCATATATTGAGTGCAGCCCTTGTTTCTTTCCCCGTTGGATGGGTGCTGCCTTCCTGCACTCTTCCACCCTCCTCCCTTCAGCTCCCAACACCTCAAGGGTCCTATTAGACAAATTTGAGACACTAAAGAAAAAACAGATCAGCACTGATCTCCATGCCCGGATGCTAACAGAATACTTGAAGTCTGATGTAATTCCTCTTGGAGTTCAGATACGCAATATCCCAGCAATATACACACAAGACCCCAAGTTCCGAACTGGCTTTAGTTAGCTCGCAACTACCTGTTCCAGACATTGGATGGTCCTAGGCATTGACACAGCCATAGAGCACACCCGTAAGAAACTTGAAGAAATCGCTGAGATAGAAAAACGTATTCCTGCCGATTCCACCACCACTGATGCCAAAAATTTACTTGAAAAAATCAACAGTACCATTGCTACATTCAACTCATTCCAGCAAAACAAAATACAAAAAGATATCAAAAATACAAGAGGGCGACTACAAACCCTTACTTACGTGAGACTTTTTGCAACACCCCCTACCAATCCCGTAGAAATAAGAATATGGGCAAATACAGGAATAATCAGATCATCACCTTTTCAGACTCCTCAAACACTTCCATTGAAGACTAAGACCCTGGTGAGGGCCCCAGTACAGAACGTAACCAGAATAGACCTCACCCACAACCACTCCTACCTACCGTTTTTTTAGGTGTGAACCGCAGACACGGCAGAGAGGGAACCAGACCAAATTACCAATACCAATACGCAGGCGAACGCCAGACTCACTGCAAATTTTACCAATGGGGGCCCCAGCAATAAATACACAAATAAGTGAAGTGAACCCTTCTAATACTACTCCTGACCTGGCCAGCCTGTCCAATACCACCTCCATTCCAATATTCAATCTATCAACGCACATTCTCTCCTCAGATGAAATCTCACTTCTCAGCAAGGGTTTGTATTTCGTCCCTGCTGATCATAGCAATTTTTTCAAACTCCAGGAAGACCTATTACGTTTCTTCCGACGCATCTTGCTCAAGCATTTCTTCTCTGACAAACCACCAAGAGACAATTCTAGAGAGGGGGCGTGGCTTGGCAGCCGATGGAAGGAGACGCGTGAGCGCCGAGCTCCGCAGCAGCCTCCCCATTAATCCTGGTATTTCTTGTCCTGTACACCCTTGAGCCCTGATTTCGCCCGCGCCTCCTCCCGCACACCTGGGGGCCCGAACGGAGAAGGTGGGAGCGGATCCCCGGCTGCGCGGTACCAGCGCCGCGCCAGGAATCTGGTGAGCGGCGCCAGCCATCTTGCGGCCTGGGTGGTGGGCCGCATCCCCGGCCTCGAGTAGCTGGAGGGCCGAGCAGCGGTGCTGCCTGGCCGGCCGCCGGCTGCTGTGGGGGCCGGTGCCCTGAACTTTCGCGCTCGCCGCGGCGGCGGAGCCCGAACCACCTTGCCAAGGTGTGCCCACAGAGGCGCGGCGGGGACGCCTGCAGCGGGACGGACCAGTGGAGACCCTCGGCCCTGGGGGACCGGCGGCGCGCCAGACCAGGAACGCGAGATTGGGGTAGGGCTTGCCCCTGCGCGGCCTGCCGGAATTGCGACTGACTGGCGCTGACCCCTGGCCACTAGTTATTGGGAGACCCCGCCGTGTGCCAGCTGCGGAGTGCAGGCTTGAGGTGAGGCCTAGCCCTGCGCCACTTACCGGCGTGAGAACGGACCGGCGCTGGCCCTGGCTGCGTGTCGGCGGGGGGCCTGGTTGGGCGCCATCTGCGGATCCTGGGATCGAGGTCAGGCCAGACCCTGTGCAGCCTGCCAAGGGGTGGACGGACCGGCGCTGACCCCGGGCCGCTTGCCACCGTGGGACCCCGCAAACGCAGGAAGGCCTGGGAACTGGACACTGGGGACGCCCAAGGGGCCCTGATTCCTCACGTGCCTGGTACTTTGAGGGGCCGCCCCTGACGCCATTCTGAACTGTTACCGCTGGGCATCGCGTCTGCACTTGGGGGAGCGACGCACTCCGGGGGGCTCATTGTGATTGGTGGACAGTAAAGCGAAGAGCGAGGCCCAGGTGCCGCTGGGGAGCTGTTGGTTTTGTGGGCCAGCGGAACCGGAGGAAGGGCGGCACGGAGAGGGACCCCGGGGCTCCTGACCTGAGGAGCTGGACTTGGTAGAGGACGCCGACCCTGTTGCTGCGGAGGAGAGACCTGGCCGCCTCCATGGGGAAACGCCCGAAACCACCCCCGGATGCGGCTGGGGGGCGACAGATGACCGGGGCCCCACCCTGGATGACGACCCGGCGACGGGTCTGCCGCAGAGCCAGCTTGAGCAGATCCTGAAGGCCATCGCTGACACCAGGGAGGCCCTGCACCACGACATCGGGCAGGTGTCCACGAACCTGGGCCTATTGCGTGCAGACCACAGCAAGTTGGCAGATCGGGTCAAGCAGACCGAGTGCCGGATAGATGCGCTGGAACCCACATCAAAGGCGGCGGACACTCTCCTGGGAGAGCTACAGCACAGGGTACAACTGCTGGAGCAGAGGGCGGAGGATGCCGAAGGGCGCAACCGCCGCAACAACATTCGCGTGGTGGGCCTCCCGGAGAAGATTGAGGGGACTGACATGTTGGGCTATCTGGAGACCTGGCTGCGCGATGTGGTTGTTCCGGAAGGGCTATCACCGTTCTATACCCTGGAGCGGGCTCACCGAGTGCCGGCTCGTCCCCCACCCGAGGGCCGGCCTCCCCGCCCGGTGGTGGCGCGGCTGTTGCACTACAGAGATCGAGACCTCATCCTGCAAAAGGCGCGAGCACTGGGGCCCTACAAGGTGGACAACGCCCAGGTCTCCATTTATCCGGACTACTCCTTGGAAGTCCAGAGACAGCGGTCGACTTTCCTGGCGGTCAAGAAGGCACTTCGGGAGGAGGGTGTCCGCTACTCTCTCCTGTTTCCAGCCCGCCTGCGGATCATGCTGGATGGCAAGTCTTCCTTCTACGACACTCCCGACGACGTCTGGAACTGGCTGGAGTTATACAAGACCGGCGCGGATGCACTTCATGTGCCCGAGGAACGACGGAAGGCACCGCCGAGACCTAGACGGAGGAGGAGACACAGGAAACGGCCGCCGAACGCTCAGACACCTTCGGTCTCACAGACCGCGCTGGAGTGCAGGGACGCCCTCCGGGCGGTCTCTACCATCTCTCAGGCAAAGGGCTCCGCATCAGCAGTGGAGTCGGGCTCCCGAGAGGGCACTGACGAGGGGGCTTCGGAAGACTCGGCGGCTGGAGGCCCCGCTCCACCACATGTCACACCTGGGACTGCTGATGGTTTGTTGGACGAATAAGGCAGATGCTCCCCTGCAGTGGTATTGTATGACCTGATGTGCGCCTGATCTGGGTTTGGGTAGGAGGCAGCATTGACTGATTGGGCCTGGAACTAGTGTTTGGTGGCTAGCCGCTGGGGTGGTGGCTGCCTTGATTGAGGAGGCGACGAGGGGCACTTGGGGCACGTTGGGGAGGTCTGACTGGGAGGAGTGTGCTGTTCGCGGTCTATCGGAAGAGGCGACAGGCCACCCCCTCTCTTCCCACACCTATTGTGGGACTCTGGTAGTTGCCAGAGACTGTTCCTTTTGGGATTAATCATTTGGATGGGTTTCTGCTGTTGGGGGCCTATTCTGGGGAGGGGTGGGGCGAGGGATTGTTGGGGAATGTTGGGGTTTTGGTCTAGGGGTGCAGCCAGTGTGTGCGCGATACTTGCTTTTTTTGGGACTGTGATTGCTACCAGGAATGGGGACCCTCCTTGACCTGAAGTGTGTGACCTGGAATGTGCGGGGTCTGAATTCCATGCTGAAGCGCCACAGGGTTCATGCTCACCTTGTCCGCAGGGGGGTTCAGGTCGCCTTCCTACAGGAAACTCACATTGATCAAACAGAGGGGCGGGCTCTGCAGCGCAGGTGGCGGGGGCATATGTTTTACACAACCTACTCGGCCTTTGCTAGGGGGGCTCTGATATGGGTGCGAGCAGGGATTCCCTTCCAGCCATTAGTGACGATAGTTGACCCCGAGGGGAGGTTTGTGGCAGTACAGGGCCGTTTGGACGGGAGGGACGTGACGCTCTGCAGCGTGTACGCCCCGAACGTGGACCAACCTGCCTTCTTTGCGCGACTGTCTGGGAAGCTGGCGACTGTCCTGGCTGGCACGGTCCTGCTTGGGGGGGATTTTAACTCTGTACTGGACGTAGACTGGGACCGTTCTCACCCACCACTGGCGCAAGCGGCAGCTCACAAGCTAGCGAAGAGTAGGAGGGAGTGGCAGAGTAGCTGGGGCCTGGTCGATGCGTGGCGGACCCAACACCCCATGGACAGGGACTTTTCCTTTTACTCATCCCCGCACGATCTGCATGTTCGCCTGGACAGCATTCTGTGTTCATTAGACATCCAGAGCCTGGTCCGCCACAGTGAGTACCTGACCAGGACGGTATCTGATCATAACCCCTGCCTGGTGACGGTGCAGTGGATGAGGCGACGCCAAGCTATCCCGACGTGGCGGTTGAATCCACTGACGCTGGAGGACCCACCGTTTAAAGCCGGGGTGCGCAGCGGGGTGGAGGAGTACTTTGGTGCTAATGAGGGCACGGCCTCCAGCAGGGCACTGGAGTGGGACGCCTTTAAGGCGGTAATCCGGGGTGTCTGCATCTCGGCTACTGCGGGAGTCCGTAAGACCCTCCTGCAGGATGTAGAGCGCAGCGAGGACCGATTGCGCACTGAGGAAAGACGCAGCCACACGGACCCTGCGGCTCACGGAGCGGTCTCGGCAGCGCGGGAGATGGTGGCGACGGCCATGGAAAAGCTGCGCTGCTTTGATTATAAGGAGTTTCTGGTCCGGGCTCACGCCGAGCGTGATAAAGTGGGCTCGCTACTGGCGTGGTTGGCCAACCCTGGGACCCGTGGATCCCCGATAGTGGCGTTCACCACTCCAGACGGGCGCATGGTTTATACGCAGTCGGACATCAACGACCAGTTCCTTCAGTATTATGAGCGCCTTTATCGGAGCAGGATGCCGGATCCTCCCGAGGAACTGGAGGAGTTCCTGGAGGCGGCGCAGTTGCCCAGGCTCGACCCGGACCATGCGAAACAGTTGGGCAGAGATATCTCCAAAGGAGAGATCAGGGTGGCCATCAAACATATGGCCCGCCGCAAGACGCCGGGTACGGATGGGCTCCCGATCGAATTCTATGCGGCCTATGCGGATGTGCTGGTCCCGAGATTGAGGGCGGTTTACCAAGAGGCCTGGGAATCGGGGTGCTTGCTGGCATCTGCACGCGAGGCTTTGGTGATACCCTTATTAAAGCGAGAGGGAGACGCGAGCTGCCGCTCGGCGTATCGCCCGCTCTCCATGCTCACCACGGACTACAAGATCCTGAGCAGGGTCCTTGCGACGAGGCTACTGACCCACATGCGCTCCTTGGTACATAGTGACCAGGCGGGCTTTATTCCTCAGCGCACCACTGCCACCTGTGTGCGCCGGTTGCTCAGGGTCATGGGGGGGGAGGCCGCCGCTCGTCCGGGTGCTGCGGTCCTCTCTATTGACATCGAGAAGGCGTTTGATAGCGTCGAGTGGCCATACCTGCTTCGCGTGTTAGAGGCCTTTGGCCTGGGCGACCGCTTCGTGAAATGGACCGCCTTGCTTTATGCCGCGGCCACGGCCCGCGTCAAGACTGGAACCACCATCTCGGCTCCTTACGCGGTGGGCCGGGGGACCCGACAGGGGTGCTCTCTCTCTCCCCTGTTGTTTGCACTGGCTATTGAGCCACTGGCCGCACATGCCCGGCTGGGCCAAGCGTACGCGGGACTGCCACTGAGAGACGACACCCACTACATCTCTCTCTACGCGGATGACTGTTTGTTGTTTCTGGCGGACGTGAATGATTCCCTGCGGGGAGCCGAGCGGCTCCTGGCAAAGTTTGGCCAGCTCTCGGGACTGAGAGTCAATTGGGGGAAGTCTTGCCTCTTCCCGCTGACCCCGGGGGCTGATGATTCCCAGCCGGGGGGCGCCTTGCGGTGGGAGCACCATTGCCTCCCCTATCTGGGCACCCTCATATACCACTCACCAGCGACCCTCTTAGACGGCAACATCAACAGGGCAATTCGGAGTCTGCAGGGTTGCATGGGTTTCTGGCGGACACTACCGCTGTCGGTCGCGGGACGAGTCGCATTATTGAAAATGGTGGCGCTTCCCCGGTTGTTGTACCTATTTCGCACCCTGCCGATCTGGATTCCTGCGTCAGTCTTCAGCAGACTCCGCTCCCTCACATCCGGGTTCATCTGGGGATCGGGTAGGCGACGGGTGGCGCTGGCCACGCTGATGCGCCCCAGAGCGGACGGGGGTCTCACGGCACCGGATTTTGAGTGGTACTACCTGGCGGCGCAGCTGCAGTGGCTCACCCAGGCGGTGGCCTTGGAGTTCCGAGGCCCGGAGGGAGTGGCGGGCAAAATGTTCCCGAGACACATCCTTTCCTTTATAATCATGGGCCAGAAATTGGACCTCGCTCAGCTCATTTTGGAGGAACGAACGATTCGCAGCTGCTGGCTTCGGTGCCACAGGCGCTCGGGTGTCGTTCGCCCCTACGCCCCTGAAATTCCGCTCGGGATGTGCACGGCCTTTCCACACGGTGGCGACTGGTCAGCACTGGCGACCTGGGAGGAGCTTGGCCTGCAGATGGTCGGCGATCTTTATAAGGATGGCTCGCTGCTCCCGTTTCAGGAGCTGCAGGACTCTTACGGTCTGCCGAGAGGTGGATATCTGCTACACGCTTCGTTGGTGGCTGGTATTCGCCTTTACTGGAGGAGTGGGCTCACCGAACCGCCGACCTCGGAGTGCTGTCAGTACGTGGTAATGGCCGCTGGCACTCACAAGGCCGTCACATGCCTTTACCGACGATTGTCGACTGCCACCCTGCGACCCCTGGATGCGCTGCGAGCCAAATGGGAGGGGGACATTGGGCGGTCTATTCCTGAAACGACCTGGCCACAGCTGCTGCACCGAGCGTGGAAGGGCACCAGGTTCCAATTGATCCAGTTTTTTACCCTGCACCGCGCATACCTAACACCGACGAAAATCTCGCAATACTTCGAAGGTGCGTCCTCACTCTGTCCTAGATGTGGGACAGCGGACGCGGACTTCGCCCACATGTTTTGGACCTGCCACAAGCTGGCCGGTTACTGGGAGGCGGTGATGTCCTGCCTGAATGCTGTCACGGACCGGCAGATCGATATTGACATGGGCACCTGCCTATTATTGTGGTTCCCTCACACCCCCCGTAATCGGGTTACCAGTAAATTTTGCGACCTGGGTTTGGTGTTGGCCAAACGTGAAATCTCCATGCACTGGAAATCAACCCAAGGCCCCAGCTACTTGCGTTGGAAGACCACTCTGGAGCGCTGGGCGAAAGCAGAGAGTACCTTGCGGCTGCGGCAGGCTAGGAGCCTAGATAATGACAAAGCGCTGGAGGCGGCTAGGGCGTGGGAGGCCTTAGTGGTGGCGCTCCAGCAGCCAGAGGATGATCAGAGCGAAGATGAGGGAGGGACACCAGGTTGAGGGTGCTGAATACGGGGATACCTAGCGCGCACCAGGGCACACACACCACTTACACCTATCGATGGCGGACCAGGAGGTCCTAACATCCCGTTGAAAGACGTGACTTACCTTTGCTGAGGGCCGGTCCGGGACAAGAAAGTGATACCTTGTTAATGTCTGGGAGGGAGGATTGTGACACACTGGCTGAGGGGGTGGGGTACAGGGTGGGATTGGTCTGTTGGGGGATGTTATCAATAAAAGGTGTCCTGTTGGAACTGTACTGATATACTGCATTATCGGCTGCTGCCTAGATTGCTATTTTCCTGTACTATACTTTCTAACCTGGAATGCCAATAAAAAATGTTTTTACAAAAAAAAAAAAGAGACAATTCTAGAGAGCACCAGTTCAACCCCACGTCCACCTTCCTCCCTCCGGCAGCCACCATGCCTCCAGAGATACTCACCTTTGAGCAACTGGTACTCCATGACATCAGGAATGTACAACAACATTCTGAATTTGCACCATACAATCTCCCTTTGACCAAAAAACGTGCCCTTAATAATCTGCATGACAACCAAAACATAATTATAAAACCAGCAGACAAGGGCAGGGGCATAGTTATCATGGGCACTGACAAATATGACGCCGAAATCATGAGACAACTTGCCAACAAAACACACTACCGGACCCTTCCAATTGATCCCTTTCCCAACATTCGTAGACAAAAACAAGAATTTTCCAATCAGGCTTTACTCTCAGACATTATATCCAAAAAGTAACACACTTTTCTCAACAATCCTCACCCCCGGACCGCAGTCATCTATGTCCTTCCTAAAATCCATAAGAATACCACCGATCTTCCTGGCCTCCCAATAGTCTCTGTTTGTGGCTCCATCTTGGAACCCCTTGGCAAATACATTGATGTCATCCTTAAGGAATTTGTTCCCCTCACAGACACCTTTAGCCGCAACAGCACCAACCTAATCAACATCATTGAGGACAGACCATTCAATATGCAAACCGACCTCATGGTCGGCTATGACATTGTTCTGCATTCTGTCCATCAATTGTTCTTTTTGCATTTGTCACCCCAAGTGGGATGGGTATGCTCAGATGTGAGTCCCGTGCTCTCCATGCCACTGGAATCAAGCTAACCGGTCCTAGGATGCTTGTTTCCAGTCCAGGGGGGACCTGGTCCGGCAGTTTAGGCTGGACTATTCCCATTGGGTGCAGGGTCAAGACTGATTTGCATATGGGTGGGTCCAAACTGGGATGGCATGGTGAGCAAAAAAACAATGGATTTAGTCCCAGTGGGGTGAATGTATGACATTGTTCTGCATTCTGTCCATCAATGGTTCTTTTTGTATTAGAAAAATATCCATTCAAATAGTTCCCAATACATCATTTGGTAAAAATTAATGATCCGGTATAATTTCACTGCAAATGAATGATTTATAGCAAAGCCAACACATGTTTCACCCTCCTGTTTGGCATGCACGCTTGGGGCTTTTTCAAGGCTGAAAACTGGAGAAGTTACTATTTACTGTTAACATGTTTTTTGTAGTTGGTTTGTAATATCTGTAAAGGTGACACGCTATACACATTTGGATTGCACCCTTATGCGAACACTGCACATGTGATTAATCCAGTCAAGTGGTGTACCTTACATTTGATCCTATGTCTAAAATGTGCAGTTGGTGAGAGGTGAAACAAAAAGAATAAAGAAAGAGATTAAGATAAAATATTGGTCTATGATAGTCATATGAGTTGATTAATTACTGCTTGATTTAGCGAAAAGTAATAACATGCACTGGCATGAGAGTGGTGTTATCTTGAAAATGCCAATAACAATAACCACTGCTGCTCTCCCATTATGATGAAATTGTAGATTCTTATTAAGGTTTGATTTATTCATTTAATTATATGGCTCTGGAAACGACATTAAGGACAATAGGGTTTAAATTAATAGTAATACAAGTATCAAGTGATACTTGGCTCCTAAGGTTACCTTTGAAACATATTATTTCGAACTGGTTTGGTAACGACAAGTTTATGGCGATTTATTTGCTCTGCGCAAGCTGGGAAATAACAAAGGACTACCAGTAAAAAGAAGTTTACAGGACCTAACCGATAATCGTAGATTTACTTGTTAGTTTAAGTTTAATTTTTAACACAAGTCACAGCAAAATATTCCTTAGGCCCTTAATGTATCTGCATGTCGATTCTGTCTGGTGTAGGTAACCTAAAAGTTATGGTAACTAATTAAAACAGGCATTCTACTGCTGATAGCGCGCTGCTGCTGGCGCCTTGCAATTTTTAACCTTCCCTGTTTTAATATTTTGTTTGCTTTAATTTGTTTGTTTCCCTTGTTTTTAGCGGACCGGGCTGGGCTGTTTCTCCCCCCTCCACTCACCGCATATAAATAGAGTTTACACCACCGCTTTGGTGGGTCCTGGGTCCCTTGGGAGGTTCGGGGTCCGCATTCGAGCGCCATCTTGCTTTGGGCTCTGGCAAGACCGGCAGGCGCCATCTTGGAGCGTTCTTACGCTCGTCTTCTTCCGGGGAGCGCCTACTCAAGGCGGACCCTTAGATGCCTGCGTTCTCAAACAGGCATTCTACTGCTGATAGCGTGCTGCTGCTGGCGCCTTGCAATTTTTAACCTTCCCTGTTTTAATATTTTGTTTGCTTTAATTTGTTTGTTTCCCTTGTTTTTAGCGGACCGGGCTGGGCTGTTTCTCCCCCCTCCACTCACCGCATATAAATAGAGTTTACACCACCGCTTTGGTGGGTCCTGGGTCCCTTGGGAGGTTCGGGGTCCGCATTCGAGCGCCATCTTGCTTTGGGCTCTGGCAAGACCGGCGGGCGCCATCTTGGAGTGTTCTTACGCTCATCTTCTTCCGGGGAGCGCCTACTTAAGGCGGACCCTTAGATGCCTGCGTTCTCAAACAGGCATTCTACTGCTGATAGCGCGCTGCTGCTGGCGCCTTGCAATTTTTAACCTTCCCTGTTTTAATATTTTGTTTGCTTTAATTTGTTTGTTTCCCTTGTTTTTAGCGGACCGGGCTGGGCTGTTTCTCCCCCCTCCACTCACCGCATATAAATAGAGTTTACACCACCGCTTTGGTGGGTCCTGGGTCCCTTGGGAGGTTCGGGGTCCACATTCGAGCGCCATCTTGCTTTGGGCTCTGGCAAGACCGGCGGGCGCCATCTTGGAGCGTTCTTACGCTCGTCTTCTTCCGGGGGGCGCCTACTTAAAGTCGTCCCCTCCCGCGCAGCGGGACGCGCAGTTGGGATGCCTTCGCTGTGCCGGAGTCGTGCCAGAGTCCTGCCCGTCTGCGCTCGTCCGCGCAAGGGAGACGCAGGACGCGGCGGGACTCTATCGTGCCGCAAGTATGATCCATCAGTATTCCAGTCAGGCTCTTCATGTGATCAGACGATGTTTGCCCTCTTGTTCGCACTCGGCTCAACATCCTCTGTGCGGCCCTCATACTTGTCCATGTGGATGGTGGGAACTATCGGCACCGACGATGGCCCCTAGCCAGGCACTACCGCATTGTAGGAAGGAACCTCCACCCCCTAGTGCCGTTAAACTGTGGCATCTCAATATCAGATCTCTGTCGAAACACCATCGAGATATTTATGAACTTATCTCCTCAGAAAGCCCTGATGTTTTCTTCATGACGGAGACCTGGTTAGGTGATGAGGATACGGCCATTATCAATCTGGCCCTCCCTCCGGGCTACGCAATCCATACATTAAATCGCAAGGGGAGAGGCGGAGGCATAGCCGTGGCTTTTAAAACTTGCTTCACTTGCACCTGGAAGCCTATGAACTTGGCTGGCGCTGAGTGTGCCCATTTTTCCATCGGCTTCAGTCAGCATCAAACATTGCCAGGTCTTTTAATCTACCGCCCTCCAGGGAGTGACGGTGCTTTCAGGAAAGCTCTTCCTGAGCTGGTAAGCTCTCTCTCTCTGTTCTCCTCCAATATTACCATCATCGGCGATCTTAATATACACTTCGATGCCATGGAGATACCATCGGTTAGAGGTCTGCTGGACGATCTTGAAGCAGTACAGCTACTCCAACTGGTCCGTCATCCGACCCATGAGGGAGGTCATATCATCGATCCGGTTTTTACAAACCTTCAACTGGTCGAGGTCTCACCCCCTAGACCCATGGGATGGAGTGATCATTACCTCATTGAGCTTTCTGTCACGATGGTGACACAATCTACTGGGAAGCCTGGTAAAACATCTTTCAGGCGGCCCTGGAAAAAGCTCAAATTAGAGGATTTCCATCGTCTCCTGATCACTACACCTCTGGCCCACACAGATGACGTTGCAACCGGCTATACCATCTTTTGCGCTTGGATTGTTAAAGTCCTTGACGTATTAATCCCAGCCGGCTGGAGTAGGAATCGTCATTCTCAGCCTAATCCCTGGTACACGGAGGCACTCAGGTGTATTAAAGCTACCTGCCGACAAGCCGAAAGAGCATGGAGGAAGAATTATGATAAAGACCTGAAAATATGCTATCTGGCCAAGGTAAAGTTATACCATAGAGCTGTCTGCCGGGCCCGTGCTCATTACTATGCACGGGAGTTCCAGGCGAGTTCTAACCCGTCCAAATTGGTTTTTAAAGTCTTGAAGGAGCTCACAGTGAACAGACTTCCTATTACGGAGATTTGTTCCCTTGCCCACTGTGAGTCGTTAGCCAGCTTCTTTGTGGAAAAAGTAAATGCCATCTACCGCTCTTTTCCTAAAGTTGACCCTGACAGTACGACCTTGACATTGCGTACTTCTCAGTGTTTGGCCTCTCTCTCTATACCATCGGAGCAGGAGTTTAATCTCCTAGCGGCCAAGGTCAAGTCTGGCTCTCCGGATGACCCTTTGAGACCTGCCCAGTTTATGGACTCGGCGTCCTTTTTCCTTCCTCCTATCCGCCATCTGGTGGAGCAATCCCTTACCATCGGTTCAGTTCCACCTAGCTGGAAGGCTGCCTGTGTTATGCCCATCATAAAAAAGCCTAGATTGAATCCGTTGAAGCCGGAGAGTTATCGACCCATCTCCCTTCTTCCTTGGGTGGCAAAGATCACAGAGGCCCATGTAAATAACATCTTAACAAACCATCTGGCATCTGCACATCTATTAGATCCGACACAGAATGGTTTTAGACCTGGACATAGTACAGAGACGGCACTTTTATTCATGGTTGAACACCTCCGCTCTGTACTAGATGCAGGTCAAACGGCGGCATTGGTCCTTTTTGCTCCTTGGTGGAGAAGTGTGGCTCACTGGTTAGAGGAGGCAGACCTGGAAGCAGAAGTCAGCCCGGGACCAGGGTTCAATTCCCGGCTCGGCGGGGTCTTGAGTCCTAAAATGTCCATGACAATTGTCGCTCCGGTGCCTACTCGATTCACGGGTTCACACTCTGCGACTCTGGGCAATAGCTTGCTTAATCTCCACAACGGCCCCTCGCGGCGGGATGCCTGGCTTTCACCTTGCGGATACCCTGCCGGGGTTATCTCACAGGGGAATACCAGGACGGGTTCCCTAAGCAAGCGCTTAGAAACCGCTCGGTGATTTGCGCTATATAAATTCCTGTACATTTACATTTACATTTACATTTTACTTAGTGCCGCCTTTGACACTGTATCTCACACCATTCTTATTCGAAGGCTTAGTGAGGCAGGTATCTCAGGCAGGGTGTTGGATTGGTTCCAATCGTTCCTTTCGGAACGATCCTTTCAGGTTGTGGTGCCACCGTTCAGATCCAAGCCCCACGCTACCACTCAAGGAGTCCCGCAAGGCTCGGCGTTGAGCCCCACACTCTTTAACCTTTATGTTCAACCTTTGGCGGAGGTTGCGAAGAGTTGGGGTCTCACTATGGTATCATACGCCGATGATACCCAGTTGGCGGTAGCTCTTAATGGGGACTCTGACCAACTGGCATCGAACTTTGCGGATGGTCTGAGGGCTGTTGCTAGTTGGCTTACGGCCAACTGTTTACAACTCAACGCCCTCAAAACTGAGGTGATGGTGCTGGGGAAACATCCTGATCTGTGGGGTGCCAGCTGGTGGCCTAAGGAGCTGGGACCCCCCCCAATACCTGTCCCCGAACTCAAAAATCTTGGCGTCTGGTTGGATTCCAAACTAACCTTCTCGTTCCACACTAAGAAGGTGGCATCCATGTGCTTCGGCATTTTACGAGGTTTGAGGCCTATCCTCAAATTTTTTGATGCCCCCACCCGCCAGATGGTGATCCAAGCTAGCGTACTATCGAGGCTCGACTATGCGAGCTCACTGTTCTTGGGCGCCAACCAGGCGGAAGTCCTGCGACTTCAACGGGTGCAGAATGCGGCAGCTAGGGCCCTAGTGGGCCTGCCGCGTTTCTGCTCAGCCCGTAGTACAATTTTCAACTTGCACTGGCTGCCAGTAACCAGACGGATAGAATTCAAGGCCCTCTGCTTCGCATTCACAATTCTTAAATTTGACACCCCCATCATACTTCAGCACCTTCTGTCCTTGTACACTCCTCTGCGCAGCCTTCGTTCTGCCGGCCAAAATTTGGCACTTGTCCCCCGTTTCCAAAAATGTAGATTGGGTGGCAGATCGTTTACGGTCTTAGCCTCCAAATTATGGAACGCACTCCCTGCCCACATTCGCTCTCTGGATGACCTTTTTGCTTTTAGAAAAGCTGTTAAAACTCATCTCTTTCCTTTGTCCTATTAATCACTCCCTACTTTTTCTGTGCTATTAGTTATGTTACCTGTTCTAGATATAGCGCCGGGACGCCCCTTGGCTGGGGCAGCTGTGCGCTTAAAAAATCCAAATAACATAACATAACATAAAAAGCTTCTTAGTAGAGATGCAGGAACAGATAGCATGGGTCTGCCAATTAATGGAGTCTAATAGGAGCTTACCCCATTTATGTCAGTCTGCTAATAGCTCCGGTGCAGTCTCTGCGGCCCATGAGTGTGTGCTACTAGCATTATCCTTGGACGCCATTTTTAAATCTAGAGGCGTGTCTAAAATCGTTGTGTATATGCCTAGTCCTTTGCTAGTGTTTATGTCAGCACACGGCCTCAGGACTAACTGTGGGTGTCATTGTGATATGTAATGTTATGTTATTATTGTATCTCTCGAAACAAAGGAAACGTTTTAGTACTGTCTGCAAAATAATGTATAGTATATTATAGAGTAATCTTATTAATAGAGGTAAAGTTGTTTGTGACTTGTTTAAAATTCAGTTAACATTTGTGGGCATATGTATCAAGCTAAATTGCGTTCGCAAACGCTGAATTGCGCGGTCACAATTTAGCTTTGTGCTATGTAGGTAAGTTCAAACCTACTCGCAAAAAAAGGAATCACAAAAATTCAGATTCCTTATTTTGCGCAAGCATTTAGAGAATCACAATTTGCAATTCTCTAAATGCAATGCTAGAAGGCATCGCGAATTGCAATATTGCCTTAATGAATCGCAAATTACCACCAACTTCAAATTGGTGGTAATTTGTGATTTCCTTTAAAAAAGCACTTGTTTTGCTTTTTTGAAGTGCCATGTGGCACAGATACATGCCCTTAGGGCATGTATGTGTGCCACATGTGCACACATGCACATTTTAGGGGTTTAACAGGGTGTCATTTTGGAACTCTTGCACGCAATTCCCATTCATTCCAATGGGCCTCTTTGTAAGTCACAATTAATGAATGCGAGGGAATCGCCCAAAAAAATCACATTTTTAAATACATATTGCTGTGCGATTCTCAAATAGCAATTCTCTAAAAATCTCTATTTGAAAATCGCAAATGTATCCTTTGACTAATATTTTGCACTGGTATTATCATAAGTGGTCTTTTTTTCAGCCATATCATTTTCAACTAGGGATTCTTAGTTCAGAATATAAATTATTCTTTGTAAGTTCCAGGGTTCACCATTTGAATATGATGCAATAATAACTATAGACTCCATCTTATAATCCTGTTTTTTGATTGTGTATGTATATTTATATTCACTGGAAAAACCATAGGTTTCACACCAGTTATAGTTAGGTGGAAATTTTACTCGCATAAAACCATTGAAATTCCCACGTTATAGTTAGTTGGACTCACTATAACTTGCGCGTGCAATGCACTGCTGATGACGTCACATATTACATCACTCATGACATGGTCAGTGACATCACTCATGACATCACTGATGACATCTCAAATGACATCACTGATGACAACATCCTTGTGACAAAGTGGCAGACCTCCTATCAGCATAAAATAACCTTTGACACACACATTCAAAAATAGAAACTAACATTTTCTTAAAAAAGGAGAAACCAATACCAATTACAATAACTTATTAGGTAATTCCAACATCTACATACACATCCACTCATTCACCAACAGTTCTATATAGTCACTCATGCATGTACTTACTCATCATATGTACTCATACACCTATACATCCTGTTACACACTAATACTCATCCATATAGTTACTCACACACAAATTCACACATGCAAATAAACTATCAAAAAAACATTTATTTGATTATACTGCTATATACACACCACTACACATACTTCTACAGAAACGGAAACATATTTACTCTCTTAAACAATCAATTATAAAAACACATACTCACTAACCCACCCATACACACAATCATCCACCCATAAAGTCTTGCACACATGCTGTCTTCAAAATACATACAAATAGTGAGTCACTCATTCATGCATCTGTGCTCTAAGTAATATCCCCCACCGAACCATACAGACACTGATACTGATACTCAAAAACCAACTAATAACCCATATACACACTCATGTAGCTACTCACCAACCCATGCAGCCACTTATACACAAAGTGAGACACAGATACAGATATTTAAATATTTAAACATTACTCGCTAATATATGTATTCACTAAGATACATTTAATAAGTCAGTTAACCAATCAATTTTACACAAAAAAAACATCCATTTAGACATTTATTTACCCATTTATTCTTCCATCAACCTTTAGATATACATATATAAAAAATATTTATTTTTCAGAAAGATACACATTCACTGGATGATGTCATCAGTGATGTCATTTGAGATGTCATCAGTGATGTCATGAGTGATGTCACTGACCATGTCATGAGTGATGTAATATGTGACGTCATCAGCAGTGCATTGCACGCGCAAGTTATAGTGAGTCCAACTAACTATAACGTGGGAATTTCAATGGTTTTATGCGAGTAAAATTTCCACCTAACTATAACTGGTGTGAAACCTATGGTTTTTTCAGTGAATTTAATAGGTTTTTTAAATGCTAATTCCTAACTATAACTGGTGTGAAACCTATGGTTTTTTCAGTGAAAAATATATATATATATATATATATATATATATATATATATATATATATATATATATATATATATATATATAATTTCTATGGCAAAATGAAGCCCCTCATTTTGTTCATTTTCAAATTAAATGTATTAAGTGTTACCACTTTATTCCAATCAAGATGACTTCAGGTGTGCCATACTTTTGTCATAAGTAAGACTGTTAGCGTTCTAGTTGTTCTTTAGAACATTCTGGGACATTCTGTCATTGGGCTATAGTTGGGCTACATCTGGCTGATATTTGGGCTACATTTGGGCTCTTTTGTCTCTGGTGGCCATCTTGGGAGACTGCGTATCAGAATTTTTTTAATGAAATATAAGATGATTTGAGAAGTCACTCAAAATGTGCCCTACATTTTCTTTCTTCAGTACTAATCATAATTTCTATGGCAAAATGAACCCCCTCATTTTGTTCCTTTGCAAATTAAATGTTTTAAGTGTTAATACTTTATTCCAATCAAGATGACTTCAGGTGTGCCATACTTTTGTCATAAGTAAGACTGTTAGCGCTCTAGTTGTTCTTTAGAACACTCTGGGACATTCTGTCATTGGGCTATAGTTGGGCTACATCTGGCTGATATTTTGGCTACATTTGTTTTTTTTTGTCTCTGGTGGCCATCTTTGGGCTACATTGGGCTACATTGGGCTACATTGGGCTACATTTGGGCTCTAACATATATATAGCCCAATGTAGTCCAATATATATTTTTTCAAAGTTAATTTTCGTAAAAACCACTGGAGCATATATCTTGAGACATAGCAAAGGCACATCGGGGTACCAGTCCCTACAATTTTGCCAAGTTTGGTGGAAATCCATTCAGCCGTTCGGGCTAAAAGTGAGTCCAACCGCCCTATGGAAATTAACATGGGAAAACACGTTTTGGGACCCCCCTTTTATCTCGGCCCCCGCTTGACAGATCCGCACAAAACTTTCAGGGAAGGAGCTGAGCGCAGCAAGGCAAAGGTAAGGAACATTACAGGCAGATCCCTCATTCGGCGCCAAAGTTATTCCCAATAGAATGTTGCGGATTTCCTATGGAAAACGATCCTAACTATAACTACCTACTGGCGACCGCCAGTAGGTAATATATATATATATATATATATATATGTATATATATATATATATATATATTCATATATATATAGATATATATATATATATATATATATATATATATATATATATATATTCACTGAAAAAACCATAGGTTATAGACCATATATAGTTAGGAATTAGCATTTACAAAACCTTGAAAATTCACTGAAAAAACCATAGGTTATAGACCATATATAGTTAGGAATTAGCATTTAAAAAACCTTATTTTACTCACACAAAACCATTGAAATTCCATATATAGTTAGTTGCACTAACTATATATCGCGCACCCGCAATCCACTGCTGATGATGTCACATATTACATCATTCATGACATGGTCAGTGACATCACTGATGACAACATCCAGTGATTATGTGTTTCTGTAAAGTTTAAATATGTTTTACATATTGAAGAATGAGTGGATGTATAAGTGTCTGAATGAAGGTTTTAGTAGGTGCGTGATTGACTGTATGAGTGAGTGATTAAATGCGTCTTACTAAATGCACGGGTTAGTGACTAAACTGTCTGAAAGTGTGCATCAGTATGTCTGTTGTTGTCCAAGCTGCTGCATGTGTTGATCAGTAGCTATATAAGTAGCTATATGGGTTATTGATTGGTTGCACAAGTATTTGTATGGGAGACTGAGTGTGTGTATGGCTGGCTGGGAGGTGTGTGACTCTGTGCAGATCAATGTGTACTTGTATCAGTGATTCTATAAGAGAGTAAGTATGTGTTAGTATATGTTTGAAAATGTAAGGTACTCTATGTTTAACTGTGTAGATTAGAAAATGGAAGTGTGATTGATTCTTTACAGGACTGACTAGGTGTGTGAGTAACTCCATGTATGAGTGGCAGAGTGTGAGTGTCTGTATAGGTGTATGAGTGCATATGATAGTGTTGTAAAGATGAGTGATTGTATGTATGAATGATTGTATGGGTGAATGAGTGAATGTGTGTGTAGACGTAGGAATCAGTGAGTGCGTATGTAGTAACTAGTATTGGTGTGTCAATGGTTTCAAAAATTATACTCTGCATTTAACACTGGGTGTAACAGAGGTTATATTAAAGTGTGAGGAGATGCATTGTATTGTCACATGAATGATATCATCAGTGATGTGGTCATTGATGTCAAATGAGATGTCATCAGTGATGTCATCAGTGATGTCATTTGAGATGTCATCAGTGATGTCACTGACCATGTCATGAATGATGTAATATGTGACATCATCAGCAGTGGATTGCGGGTGCGCGATATATAGTTAGTGCAACTAACTATATATGGAATTTCAATGGTTTTGTGTGAGTAAAATAAGGTTTTTTAAATGCTAATTCCTAACTATATATGGTCTATAACCTATGGTTTTTTCAGTGAATTTTCAAGGTTTTGTAAATGCTAATTCCTAACTATATATGGTCTATCACCTATGGTTTTTTCAGTGAATTTCAATGGTTTTTTAATAGCAAATATCATAAGCTGTCGAATGTCAAGTACGTGGTAAGTGAAAATTTTTCGTGTTTATGCACACTGATCTGCTTTGAATGGTGCCCCCCCCCCCTCATTTCTATTAGGAGTACTCTCTCTTTGCACATAGTGAAGGGTAGTTAACGCAGGCCTTTGCCCCCGTTGTAATACGTCGTGCCTGCTTCTCTCTCCATTTGATTGATTGTTATCCAAGTATTTACTGTTTTAGAATTGGTTCTCTTTGGTTCATTCTCTATTTACAAACAAACACAGAGTCGCAATACTCTGTTTAGTCTTTGCAGATAACGAAAAATCGTGTAAAAAAAAAGAAAAGGAATCGAGCAAAATCAGCAGGCCACTAATGGGATCTCTTTTTGACCTCGCTAAAATAGAAACATTAGGAACAACCCCTCATGACAAATACAAAACTAGTGAAATGAACTGAACTCCACACAATGATGGCTGCAAAACAGCTCGGCTCCGCCACCCACCCCGCCCAAAATAACGATAAAAAGCGGCTGCCATGATTGGTTGCGGAATGGCCACGACGGAGCTACGAAATGGTGCTGCTCTCATGCTAACCCCAGCTTCAGTCTGAAACATCCAGAAACACTGTAGACTACCAATTCGATCAGTTCTGGTAGCGCCCCAATGTAACCCGGTAGAGAAGAGCTAGCCCTCCCCTCTTTGACTAATGGTTCTTGTTGCCTGTCCCTTCTGTTGTCATTTAACAGAACTATTTAGCCTGCTGAAAGGGGTTGTGTTCCGACCGCTGGTTGGTGGACACATTTTGACTATATTCTGGACCTGCGTTGTCGCGTAATGCGTCATATGACGCGCCGCGTTAGCGCATCCGGAAGTCATCCGGGGCGCGCAGCGCGTAACGTAAGCATAACAAGTCATGTGACTTGTTAATAAAACTTTTCATTGGTTCATTTTACTTTTCTTATTCTAATGATGAAAGGCTTGGTCATATGACCTAAAAATTACGCTTTTTATTACTTCCGAACATTATTTTTTCTTAAATATATGTTATAATGTTCCAGGCTAATGTACTTTCCCGGAAAATTTACAACTGTCCTGCAAGTAAAATATATTCTTTTTTCGAGAAAAAGAGCGTTTCTTCGTCCCATGACGGAGCCGTTGAGCAAAAGAGGGTCGACCTGCTGTCTTAGTCGCCGATACGCCTGAATATGAGATTCTTATCGATCACTTTATGTTGCAGGAATAGAAAACACAACAGCCCTTGACCATTTATCTTTACTACGTTCCTTCGTATTATACCTTTTACCCTTCATGTAATTGGTCTGCTTTATTTCACTTGCCTTTTAATGATTCTAAAACAGTGACTATTATTAAAAACTTTACCAATGTATATACTACTACCATGTTTTCTTTTAAAAACCTTTATTGTGAAAATTTCATTATACAAATACGAGCCTATAACCACGTGGGCCTGCCACAGAGCAAACTGTAATCGTATATGATGAATAGACATTTACACTGTAGAAGAACGTAACGGGCGGGCCATTAGGTTGCAAGAACTAAGGTGTCTAACAGTTACGGAATCGGTGGACGTACATTTTATAATTAAAATACGACAGGGCCAGTTACAATAAAATTATCTAGATATACATTTGCGGGCAAGTACCATGGGTGACGTTAATTCGAACTTTCAACAGTACAGTAATCAATAACACATCAGAACTTAATATCAATAGGGATGTCGAAATATTCAATCAATTCTCGTCCCCGCCCGCCATGTGCTTCAAAACTGCATACGTATCTCGTGATTTCAAGGTTCTGCAACCAGTACACAACAAGGAGTTACGAGTCCCATTTATTCCGGCGCCATTTTGGGCGAGGACGGGCAGGTCCAGGATATAGTCAAAATGTCTCTACCAACCATCGACTATGATGACGTTCATATGCTGTATTTATTAGAGTAACACTCATCTGTCCACATGAAATTAATTTGCCACAATCTAAACATGTCATTTTAATCTTTCCAAAGTTCTTCTAAATATTTGGGACCGTTTCCCTTGCCTCTGAAGCTCTCAGTGCCACTTCTTTGATGAATGTACTAGCAGGTCAGGGGTTCTCCTCCAAATCTCTCTTTTATGCAGCACTATAATTAATTGGTGCCACCTCTCCATATGACGATGCATGGTATAGTTACCACAACTATATTTTTTTTCGGTTCCTCTGGAGAGTTCATCGTGGCAGATGAAGCGTGTAACGTACCGGGCATTTACCTTTTTTTGCATGTACAGGAAAGGAAAAAAAATCGAGCGTCCGAGTTCTAAGGTGTCCCAGGGCCATTTTAGTGGACCAGGCCCAAATCCAAAGAACAGCCATCTCACAGGCTAATGGGGCGACCCACGCCGAGTTTCAGCATTGTAGGATGACCACACCAGTACAGCAACTTGCTAGACATCACCTCGGTGCCATCCGGATCTCGGCGCCCCACTGCAGATGAAGTGCCTCTCAACTATGAAACCACCACGGTGACATCCGGATCTTGGCGCGTTGTGCTGCCTTCGGCCTATTCGCACATCGGTCCGCTACTGACGCCATCTCACAGGCTAATGGGGCGACCCACGCCGAGTTTCAGCATTGTAGGATGACCACACCAGTACAGCAACTTGCTGGACATCACCTCGGTGCCATCCGAATCTTGGCATCTCAACGCCTAGTGGTATCTTCCATACAGAAAATCTTGTTACGCTGCCTTTGGCCCCATTCGCACATCAGTCCGCAACTTAGACATCACCTCGGTGCCATCCGGATCTTGGCATCTCAGCGCCTTGTGGTGTCAGTCAGAAAATATTGTTGCGCTGCCTTTGGCCCCATTCGCACATCGGTCCGCTACTGACGCCATCTCACAGGCCAACGGGGCGCCCCACGCCGACTTTCAACATTGTAGGATGGCCACAGAAGTGCGACAACTTACTAGACACCACCTCGGTGCCATCCGGATCTTGGCGCGTTGTGCTGCCTTCGGCCTATTCGCACATCGGTCCGCTACTGACACCATCTCACAGGCCAACAGGGCGCCCCACGCCGACTTTTACCATTGTACGATGGCCACACCAGTGGCACAACTTGCTAGACATCACCTCGGTGCCATCCGAATCTTGGCATCTCAACGCCTAGTGGTATCTTCCATACAGAAAATATTGTTACGCTGCCTTTGGCCCCATTCGCACATCGGTCCGCAACTTAGACATCACCTCGGTGCCATCCGGATCTTGGCATCTCAGCGCCTTGTGGTGTATTCTCTTCAGAAAATATTGTTGTGCTGCCTTTGGCCCCATTCGCACATCGGTCCGCAACTTAGACATCACCTCGGTGCCATCCGGATCTTGGCATCTCAGCGCCTTGTGGTGTCTTCTACTCCGAAAATATTGTAGAAAATATTGTTGCGCTGCCTTTCGCCCCATTCGCACATCAGTCCGCTACTGACACCATCTCACAGGCCAACAGGGCGCCCCACGCCGACTTTTACCATTGTACGATGGCCACACCAGTGCCACAACTTGCTAGACACCACCTCGGTGCCATCCGGATCTTGGCATCTCAGCGCCTTGTGGTGTCTTCAAATCAGAAAATATTTTTGCGCTGCCTTTGGCCCCATTCGCACATCGGTCCGCTACTGACGCCATCTCACAGGCCAACGGGGCGCCCCACGCCGACTTTCAACATTATAGGATGGCCACAGAAGTGCGACAACTTACTAGACACCACCTCGGTGCCATCCGGATCTTGGCGCGTTGTGCTGCCTTCGGCCTATTCGCACATCGGTCCGCTACTGACGCAAACTCACAGGCCAACGGGGGCCCCACGCCGACTATCAGCATTGTAGGATAGCCACACCAGTACAGCAACTTGCTAGACATCACCTCGGTGCCATCCGGATCTCGGCGCCCCACTGCAGATGAAGTGCCTCTCAACTATGAAACCACCACGGTGACATCCGGATCTTGGCGCGTTGTGCTGCCTTCGGCATATTCGCACATCGGTCCGCTACTGACGCCATCTCACAGGCCAACGGGGCGCCCCACGCCGACTTTCAGCATTGTAGGATGGCCACACCAGTGCGGCAACTTACTAGACACCACCTCGGTGCCATCCGGATCTTGGCGCGTTGTGCTGCCTTCGGCCTATTCGCACATCGGTCCGCTACTGACGCAAACTCACAGGCCAACGGGGCGCCCCACGCCGACTTTCAGCATTGTAGGATGGCCACACCAGTGCTGCAACTTGCTGGACACCACCTCGGTGCCATCCGGATCTTGGCGCGTTGTGTTGCCTTCGGCCTATTCGCACATCGGTCCGCTACTGACGCCGCCTCACGTGCCAACGTATTTTCTCCGCATTTTATACCCTATGCCGCATAACAGGTCATGTGACTTGTTTATAAAACTTTTCATTGGTTCATTTTACTTTTGGTTTCCTAATGATGGAAGGCTTGATCATATGACCTAAAAACAACACTTTTCATTGGATGAAAACTTTTTTTTTTCCCCAAACGATGAAAGCCCCACCTTGTTTCTGGATGTTTCAGACTGAAGCTGGCGTCAGCATGAGAGCACCACCATCTCGTAGCTCCGTCGTGGTCATTCCGCGAGCAATCATGGCAGCCGCTCCCCACCAGAAGCCTGCAGGAGTCGGGGCCCCCAAAACTTTTGATGAATTCTCAATGCGGAGGGGACGCTTTCGAGAATGGGGTCCAAGACCTAGCAGACAAGCGTCCGATTTCCAAGGTGTCCCAGGGCCATTTCAGTGGACCAGGCCCAAAAAGGAAAGAGCCTGCCGCCATTTTGAGAGTCCTGTGACAGCCGCCTATCGCTGCACCGCAAGAGTGGGCGCAACTCAGCTGAATTGCGGCTTTTGACACAGTGGACCAAAAACGGACGGAATGGCAACTGAAACGGTAAAGGGGCGCCCCACTACAACAGATGACACTCCACCTGGAGAGGCCCGTTCACACCGCCTCCCCCGGGGCGCCCCACGCCGTTATTCGGAGCAGCATTGTAGGATACCAAAACCAGTGCGGCAACTTACTGGACATCACCTTGGTGCCATCGTTCTGCTGCCTTGGAACTATTCGCACAACAGTTTGCTACTGATGACCCACCCCCCGCGACGCCCCACGCCGTTATTTGCTGGGTGGCAACTTACTAGACATCACTTTCGTGTCATCTAGATTTCGGCGCGTTCTGCTGCCTTGGAACTATTCGCACAACAGTTTGCTACTGATGACCCACCCCCCGCGACGCCCCACGCCGGAAATCTGGACGTTGTGCTGCGTTGGGACTATTCGCACAGCCGACCGCTACTTCGTTGTTTTTCCCTAAAAATGTTTATATGTTATTACTATTTTTGTTTTCTTGTATATATTTATAAATTATTAAAGTTTTATAATCTTACTACTTTGTCGGAGTGCTATATATTTTTAATGTGACACATAATTGTAAAAACTTTGATGTACAAAGAGTCATCCCTGGAATCTACCGCTTCACGCTCGGTCCCCTCCCCAATCACAATACAGGATGGTTTTCAGATAATAGCAACGCTTCTGCTGTGACGGATCTCATCGAGTGTGGGCCTTGATCTACTATAACTCCTTTGAAGAGGGGTGATTCTTTACAGCTGTGGCCATAAACTACATCTGCAGGGCTAGCTGATAGCCTAGGACCGGCCTGGACAATCGGACACAGAGGAAAAGGAGTGTCAGAGGGTGCGGTAGTGAATAGGGCGAAAGGGAGGTGTCGGGCGGGCACAGGGTGTGATTCTCAGGGAAGAGCAGCGCAGATGGGGGGAGGTTTATTACCCATGCATAAGACAGAGAGCGGGGGTGACCACTGCCTGGGTGAGATGCTTGCGAGGGTGGGGAGCCATGCTAAGGATCGACAGCGTGCACAGAGTGGGTCTGGTCAAGGCATCTAAAATGGCTGCCGTGCACGACAAAAGTGTGGCATTTGAAAAAAGACAAGATGGCGCAGACAATGTTTTTCAACACTTCCTGATTTCCTTCGAATCGAACGTTAACAGACGTTGGGGCATATTACCAAAGTTAAGCGATATTTATCCCTAACGATGCATTGCAAAGATTTTTTTACCGTCAGAAATTATCGCACATAAACCTTGCTATTATCAAGGTTTATCGCAAATACGATAAAAACCGACCGCAATGCATTAATATCGCTGAAAACTCAGCGATATTCATACATTACCGAGCTAATGCTCTTAGCCATGTTATCCACCTCCCATTGGATAACATGGCTAAGAACTGCTCAGGGCAGCTGTTACTTTTTGGAGATATTCGCGCTTATCTCGAATATTTCCAAAAGTTGATAATAGGAGATAGCGATGTTAGCGACTGTTTCCAGTCGCTAACATCTTGGCATGCCCACTTTGCATGTCATTAGTGATAAATATCACTCACATGCAAAGTGGGGCCCAAGATGGTCGCTATCTCCTACTAGCCGTCGCTAACTGGTGTTAGCAACAGCTAGGTAATACAGATATAATTTTATCTCCGCGAAGCGGAGCGCTGTTACAGATATATATCTTGTTTTTGAACGTTAATTTCTCAAAATGCACTGAAGCACATATATTGAGACCTAGCAAAGGCACATCGGGCTACCAGTCCCTAATATTTTACCAAGTTTCGTGCAAATCCATTCAGCCGTTCGATTATTATTATTATTATTTTTTTTTGCCCCGCGGGGCCCTTTTAAAACCTCCACATCAAACCTAGGGGGTCAGCGAGGATCTACTATGCCCCCTTATGGTCATTTGCCCCTTCGCTTTGGCCTCCTCTTGTCTCTCGATCCTACCGAGAGACAAGATGGCGGCCGCTACGTACTGTTTGGAATGTTTACAGACACCGGAGAGCCAATCAGCTTCGCTTCGCAAAGCTCCATAACGCGAAAAGTACGCGAAGCGGTGCGCTGTTACAGATATATATCTTTTTTTGAACGTTAATTTCTCAAAATCCACTGAAGCACATATATTGAGACCTAGCAAAGGCACATCGGGCTACCAGTCCCTACAATTTTGCCAAGTTTCGTGCAAATCCATTCAGCCGTTCGATTATTATTATTATTTTTTTTTATTGCCCCGCGGGGCCCTTTTAAAACCTCCACATCAAACCTAGGGGGTCAGCGAGGATCTACTATTCCCCCTTATGGTCATTTGCCCCTTCGCTTTGGCCTCCTCTTGTCTCTCGATCCTACCGAGAGACAAGATGGCGGCCGCTACGGACTGTTTGGAATGTTGACAGACGCCGGAGAACCAATCAGCTTCGCTTCACAAAGCTCCGTTGCGCGAAAAGTACGCGTAGCGGAGCGCTGCCCGGTCCGCTGTTACAGATATATATCTTTTTTTGAACGTTAATTTCTCAAAATCCACTGAAGCACATATATTGAGACCTACAAAAGGCACATCGGGCTACCAGTCCCTACAATTTTGCCAAGTTTCGTGCAAATCCATTCAGCCGTTCGGGCTAAAAGTGAGGCCAACCGCCCTATGGAAAACTCAATGTTAAAAACACGTTTTGGGACCCCCCTTTTTTCTCGACCCCCCCTGGACGAACCCCCCCCCCCCCAATTTTCAGGGGCTGCTCAGAAACAAAATGTGCCATTTTCCTGAAAATTTCAGCCAATTCCGTCCACAAACGCCAAAGTTATTAGACATAGAATTTTCAAAAAACCCATAGAGAAAAAATCCTAACTATATATACCTACTGGCGACCGCCAGTAGGTAATATATATATATCAGCGACTTATAGAGTTATTTGGAGTTTACTAAAAAATCTCTCGAATGCTACTTAAGTCATCTGAGACGAGACACCATGAATGGGAGTTTTTTAAGCATATCAGTATCAAATAAGATTCCCTAGTTCAATGTATATATGGTCCCATATTAGTTTCTAGGTCCCCACGTGACCATGGGACAATCTAAACTATGGGTACCATCTTTTAATGTTGTGTTCTCATAATATTTATATCATGGGAAACTTATAGAGTTATTTAAAGTTTAGCTGGGTGGTCTCCAGAATATCTCAAAGTAAAACTATTTTAAGGCTTATGATTTGGGTTCAGTTTTAGTCCTGCTTTGGTACTTGCATAACACCCTGTTATCCTATTGCATGTCCATGAACCAAATTAAAACATTATCATAGTTGAAGCAAAATGGGATAAAAAAAGCTGATACAAACATACTTGCAGAATCTTGAGTTCCTCATGTTTATGTTATACACATTGTTACAATATTAGATCCCGTACATATTTTAAGTACTGCAATAAAGATTGTTTCAGATGGGTTGAAAGTCTGTCCATTTGTCCTTTTGTTTAACCCAGATCAATGAGTTTTGATTGAGATGATGAATCAAAGTAACCCCGTCTGTAATTTAGCATCTTTGTTCAGTCCCAGTCTTAATGTATAAAATGTAAGTATTAGTGCCCTTTCCCGTCTACGCAGAATCAGTTCTTGATTGCCTCCTCAAGGGTTTTGTTTTAATTTTTTCAATTCCATGGAACGTGAAAGTATGTTGATGCTTATCCTCTTAATGTTCAACCAACGGTAATGTTTAATCCAACTTTTTGTATGTTCCTGTAATGTTCCTGAATCCTGTTTTTAAGTGGCCTGATGGTACTCCCAATATAGGTTTTATTGCAGAGACATGTAATGTATATGACAAATGTTCTGTCGCAGTTGATCCGACTTTAATTTGGTATCTTTGTCCACTAATTATTGATTCTGTTGTTTAGTTTTTTCCAGATTTCAAATAGAACAATTTTTATACATGTAAAACCCTTTGGGCTTGTCTAGAAATTCAGGGGCATATTATCAAGGAACGGTGTTAAAGTTATCGCCGCTTTAGCAGCAGGAAACTGCCGCTAAAACGGTGATAACGGGCTTGATAACATGCCATAGAGAATTCTGATAGAAGCCCGTGTTAATACCAGAACATGGGCTTGTATTGGAATTCTCAAAGCTAAAGCAGCGATAACTTTAACGCCGTTCCTTGATAATATTCCCCATACCTCCTTTATTTCTCTCATCTGAGAAAAGTGATTGACAAAGTTCTTGTTGCAGGTCGGGTGCTATAAGGCTATTAGAACATTCCACCCACTAAGTGTAGAATGTTCTCCATTAAAATTGGAGAAACATGAATACTAACATTGGAATGTTGGAGCTCAGGGCTTAAACCAGCCATCATAAGCCCAGAGCTACTCCATTGTCTTCAATGGAGCTCCAAATATTCCATTGTACTAATTCAGACATGTGTACTGTTAGGTCCTACTGAAATAGTAGCAACACTACTTTATTATAATAGCCGTAGCTGACAGTAGTCTGCCTATAAGTGCGCCAAATCTCCAAACCCCCCGCCCCCCCAAAACAAGACAAGTAGAGGGACCGCCTGAAAAAATCTTACTGCGCACATTGCCTGATATCAACTTGTAGCACATAGAAAGCCATAAAAAGGGATCTTCCTACTGTACGGGAAAGTTATACTGCCAGTAATTGTATACTAATGCTTATTCAGATGAGAACCTTGCAAGCACTATGTCAAGTGGAATGTCACCTTGAGGCTAAACTCTGGCTGCAAGCATTTCGACTTAGCCTGTACACAGTCAAGCACCCAATATATTCCCATATGTACAATAACTGGATTTACTGCACATAGTGGATTTACTAGCTGGAATAAGAGTTAGATTGCAGATTTGGATCACCACAGAAGTAATTATATATGGTAATACTTAACACACTACTAAAGACAGGGGGAACTACAGAGCTCATACATTCCTCACAATAGGACCTGTAGAGTGCACACATTTTGTCTTCTGTTATGGGAGATACCCCCCTGGAGCATAATGCAAATGAAATTTTGAATATCCAGTCTCAGGAAGGACTTAACAGCTGTTTGGACAAGAAAGAGGAACATGCAGTCAGTGTTTTCCTTTTCAACATACAGTTTCTTTTTCCCAATCCATTATCATTGCTCACTTGTCATTAGCTGTGGTAGAAAATATAGCTATCATGTTAGATTAATTAAGTGTGTATCTATAGCCACCCTTAAGTGAGTAAGGTCTTTCTTAATTAGTGATGTCATGAAGACAGTGTTTTATGATGAGTGATTAAAGGCCTGAAGGCCCTGTTGAAAATACCAATTAAAACGTGTTTGTACTGGAGGCAGTTCCGGCAAGTGGGTTTGTGAACATTGGACTACATTAGGCATGAGCGAAATTCAGATCTGCCGGCGCAGTACACAGAGTTTTGGCCACTCCACGTTACGCTTGTATGCGGAGTTCTGGACAAACGCCAACAACTGCTGTATGGCAGATCTTTTCTTGCACGCGTCTCACCAACAGTTAGTTGGCAAGCGAGAATTGGCATCCCCTAGTGCCATTTTCTGGTGCTAGGAAGGCACCTAGCGAGATTTATTCAGATTTGTGCAGTCAGTTGCAAGCATTCGTGACCGTTCACAGTGAGAAAGTTGCTCCTCAAGTATAAAATTTACTGGAGTGGCAGCAAAGAACCAGTTCCCTCTGATGCACCACGTGGTGCAGTTCGTGCTGATTTTGCAGCACGCAACTAGATCCTGGTGCTAAAAATCAGCGCAAGCAGTGCGACGTGCCGACTTCTGCCCACTTTGTAATCTCGCAGAGTTTTTTGTAACTCAGCGGAACTCTGCGGAGTGAAACTCCTTGAGTTCCGCCTACCCCTAGCCTACATGCGACAAGATGAAAAAACAAGGAAAATCCTCTAGTTAAAGAAATACTAGCTAGAAGTTGCAGTTTTAGGTGGACAAGTTGTGAAAAATGTCAGGGATATGCACTGAATATGTTTTAACATTGTTTGGTGTGATTTCTTCCCATGCATACAGTTCTATGGATGGGGTCACACTGTAGGGTGGATTGGAAAAACCGTCCACATACATCACTCATGCCATGGAGGGGGCACAGCTTTGTTTTACAAAAAGCACTTAAAGCCCATTTCTGTAAATGGTAAATGTGTAGACATTCTCCTGTTGTCTTATTTGCATCCAGCTGTGCCTAGAATCAATTGAGGAAATTCCTTTTGTCATTGTGCGCGCTCCTATTTTGGAGTACAATGAAGCATGAATGCAACAATATGCTGAATGTATGCCACAAATTAAGAGGAAGACACTTAGTAAGTGTTTTGGAGACCTTTGGTAGCATCAAGGAGGGCCTGATCAATGTTCCATCGTCCCCATAAGATCTTCTGTGTCTTTCCAAAAAGTGTCTTGGGATGCATTGACCGTAAAATATCAATGGACCCCAGGCTGACCCTTGGCTTGCAGCACACACAAGCGGCGTCAAGCCTGAGGTCACCCTTCTACAATTGTGTGGTGCAGGTTTTCCACTGTTGCGCGAACAATGTCCATGTGCCCCTGCCTTGGAGACTGTAATGTTGTGTACATGCGACTGTGAACTAACGGGAACTAGTGAGGCGTACCAACGTCATGCACATGTTTTTGTAATCAGGCCTCTGGTGCATGTAGCATTATGGCAGTTTGCATGATTCCTAAGTATTCTGCTTATTCGCATTTTGTTTCTTCATAGATCCCTGAGGATGAAGTTGGCTGTCCGGCACTTGATGATTCTGGAAAGGGCAGTGGAGGCAAACTTGGTAAAAAATGGAGGGCAGTCATTTCTCGCACGATGAACAGAAAGATGGGGAAGATGGTAGCAAAGGCCCTGACTGATGAAATGGTAAGGAACACTTCTCAAGCAGTCTTTCCTCATTTGAACTCTTGTATACTCTTTTCATTCTGACTGGAATCACTAAATTGAAATACACCTCTCAATATTATTAAACAACTGTTTAATAACTTTTTGAAAGTTTCACCCAGGGTATTTTTGCATTTGTCACTCGGGGTGACAAATGCAAAAAGAACAATTGATGCACAGAATGCAGAACATTCACCCCAGTACAGAGATCTGGGCCTAAATCCATCGTTTGTTTGCTCACCATGCCATTCCAGGTTGGACAAAGCCATATGCAAAATCAGTCTTGACCCTGCGCCCAATGGGAACAGTGCAGCCCGAACTGCCAGGCGAGGTCTTCCCTGGACTGGAAACAAGCATCCTAGGACCGGTTTCGGGCTTTCAGCCCTCATCAGCCAGGATAGCTGGACTCCAGTGGCATGGAGAGCACAGGACCTATGTCTGGGCATACCCGTCCTACTCGGGGTGACAAATGCAAAAAGAACAATTGATGGACAGAATGCAGAACAATGTCATACATTCACCCCAGTACAGAGATCTGGGCCAAAATCAATTCGTGTTGTAAAAAGTGACGTTCCTGTGGCAGTAGGGGCTTCTAAATATGCCCCAATATTTCTCCAGAGATTGCCTTCATTTCTTTGTTCGTTTGTATTCAAAGATTTCTGTTGATCTTTGTTTCTCTTCTTGAGCCGTCTGAGAATGATGTAATCACTCCCTAGCAGTTTAAAAAGTTGAAAAGGCATTTCCTGTGCAGTAAGCCAGTCTTTCACTGTCTCTTGGTGTCTCTTCTGTTATTTAAAATCATTTTTCATTCACTGTTTAATCTGAACAGTTAGCGCTCTATTTATCAAGGGGTTGCATCGCTTTTGCACCATGCAAAGTGGTGCATGTGCGACGCAACCCCAAAAAGCGATTTATCAAGCCTTGCAAGGCCACTTTGAATGGTTCTGAATAGCTTGATAAATCCAGAGTAACGCAACGCAGCACAAATCACTGTGTTGCATTACTCTGTACCAGGGAGGCATTCCATGGGATTGTGTGGGTGTTCCCACACAACACCCATTGGTTTCAACACATTCCCAGATTTACCATTACTGGTAGACCTGGAAATGCATCAAAATGCTACGCCTTTCCAGGTGAGGCGTAACAAGGAGATTTCTCCTCATTACTTCCTCTTTCTATGTGTGCCACATTCTGCAGCTCACATAGATAGAGGAAAATGCCTCGGGGATTGTTTTAGACAGGAAAGGGCCCCTTTCTGCACAAAAAACAATCCAGCATGCAACGCAGGCACCCTTGCACCATAGTGCAAGTGTGTCTGCGTTGGTGTGGCGTTGCTGCTCTCAACAAAAACATATCTCATTGTGCAGGAGTCAGGATCGTCCCCCCCATGGGCATGCGGACAGCCTGAAAGGGAACATATCATTCATATACACTATACTAACTCCATTCTTCTGACAACATCCTGTTTCCCTTGCCCAGGTTGAAAACAAGGTAACACCACTGGAAACTGTGCAATGTACAACATGAAGCATCATAGCTTCTGAGCCTCCTAAGGCATTAAAAAAGTTTGTGATTAATACAATGCAATGGAAAACTTCAAGCAGATAGAAAACAATATTCATCTGTGATTAATGGTGAATGCATTCATGGTTACATGCATGGATATTATTTCTCTTCAGGAATGTACATGAACATAACACAAACCCATATTAAGTATGCTTTTACAGCCCCGTCATTATTCAGAGGAAAAACTTCAGTTTACAACAATTCAATATAATACAGTTTCACCATCTCTTTATTAATTTCATCATGATCACTTCCCTCATCATCCTGAGAAGTAGCAAGCATACATTTTTTGACAATGATCTACCTTTCGAAAGAGCACTGGATGATGCATCAAACCAGTCTATTTGTTACATAAATGACCACCACAGTTAGCATAATGCCAGTGAGGAATTCAAATATGTTTATGAGTCATGGACCGAAACGTCCCCCCCCACCACTCTTCTTAATACTGTCTATTTGCTTTTGTAAGGTAAAGGAAGTGTTAGGAAGGTGTGTGCAGCATTCAGTCCCTACCATTGTGCAGCCTCCCCACACCCCCGTGACTGCTAGAAAGCCATTCTATTTTAAATTAGCATTTAGGGAACATGAGTATTTAACAGATAAGTTTCTATTCCTATAGAGAATGCAGTGGAATCTTCTATTTCTTCTAAAATCTCTGCATTTCTTCTTATTTCGTAAAGCTAGAGTCAAGCCATACATGAGAATTCATGCCGAATAAAACCTAGATATAGTTGAAATGGTGCAACTACCCCTGTTTCTTTCAAAAGGATGATCATCAAAATGTTTTATGCTGTGAATGAAATATACATGACCTTCCTAGAGGTGATGTTTGGAGAGCAATAGTCCATGGGGAAGACAGTAGTGAAAGAGAGGTGATACAAAAGGAAGATACTGAAGACGTTTGCTAACCCGTGCGTGCAAATAAATCCTTGCTTAGTCATTGCGAGATAAGTCACGTTTGGCATGTTGCGATTAAATGGATTTGTGTTTCACAATTCTTTATTGGAAATCAGAACAAAACAGTAGGAAGGAAAAGGGACAGGGAACATAAAGTACAATTTGCAAAACAATAATACAACACGATAGAATACAGTGCAAAATGAGAGAGAATATCGGCTAACAGGCAAGCAGAATACGTACAAAACAGGCACTCTCAATGGGCAAGGAGGGGCAGGCTCAAGGAGGGTTCGCAGGTCCACATTTGCATGCAAATGGATTGTTAAACTTTTCGGGGCTTGCGAAAGAAGAGATCTATCCCAAGATGGAAAAGCTGCAGAAAACTGTCATTACAACTGCTTGGCTCCCAATCAAAGGGCAGCTGAGAAGCAGTTTTGTTCCACAAGAGTTCTAGCATGGTTCCTCTAGGAATAACTCCCACCACAAGGATGTACTCCACCATCAGTAGTTGCTAAGGGTAACAATAAAGACAGATGGACAGACCCACAGAGGGATCCAGTATCCAGAAGGGGGAGGCTGTTTACTGTGGAAGGAGGCAGTAACAATGAGAGGATGTCAGCACACCATCATGTGGTGGGGCAGCAGGCAGGAGAGGTGAGCACAAAACCCACCAACAGGTGAGGAGGCTGAAGCAGAGGTAGTGTCAGCCAGTGATTTGGAAATAGTCCCAGCACCATTATCTATAGGAGGGCCAACTCACTTGCAGTTGGAAGACTAGATCTCGGTCCACAGGCCTCAGCACTTAACCTTTTCATGATTAGCAGGATTTGGTAAGCTTCTCGCCAACGAGGCCCTAAATCTGTCTTCCTTTCGTATACACAAACAAACACCAGGGCTCAAGGGAATGTCAGGCCTTAGTCAAACACTCAGCTATGGTATCTTGGACCTGAGTCAGTTGAGTAGTACAGTCGTAGACTATAAGGCATCAGGCCATTTTAACTGTGTCTCCGAACAAAGCTTAACTGTCTTAATCTTCAGGGTCCCATTTTTCCTTCCAACTTTATGAGCTGACTTGGGTGATAGACACAATGGAAGTGCTGATTTATTCCTAGCACCTGACAAACTACCTGTACCACTGCAGACATGTGTGCCCTTGGTCACTGTTATCCTACTTGGTATTCTGAACCTAGGGATTAAGCCTCTGCGTAATCATTTAGCAAAAGTGAAGGCATCTGTGCGGGCACAGGGGTATGCATCTGCCCATCTGAGAATATGCATGCTGTATCAAGTACATAAGAGTAATTTGCACATTTAGGTGATTGTATAAATCAACCTGGATGTGGACAAAGTGGTCCCAAGGAGGAGGATGAGCAGTGGGGCTAGCCTTAACCCAATTTCGAGCATTGAATTACAGTCAGGAAGCACAGGATTGGCAATAACTTTGCACTATGGAAGACAAGAAGGGATCAAGAGTTGCAGCGGCCTAAATCATGCAGTCCCCACCAACATGGGTTGCTCTATGATACAATCGGAAAGGTTGAGGAGTAAACAGTGAGTGCGAACATATGCCCAGTGTTGCCCCTGAACACCCTCTCAAGGTTCTTTTACATCGCTGCTTGATCCATGATTGCTTTTTATTTTATTTTTATCTTGCAATTATGACAAATCCATTAGTGTTGGAAAAGGAAATAGATCAGTTTTCACAACATACATGGCAACATCAGCAGTATTAGACTAGGCTGCATTCTTACCAGCTGAATTGGCTACGGCATTGCCACTTCGAACATCATAATGAGAGTGTTTGTGGGCTGCACAATTTACAACAGCCACATTCTCTGGTAATTGCAAAACATTTCAAAGATTTTGAACACACTGCCCATTTTTATGGGAGTCTCTGCAGATGTAAGGAGTCCCCTTTGTATGCTCACAGGCAAGTCGCTCCCCACGCTGCTGCCTTTGCCTAATCTTGTATTTTTCCCCTGTGCCTGTACTTGCTTTCTTGCCCAGACTTGTTTTTATTCCTCTGTGCCTGTACTTGCTTTCTTGCCCAGACTTGTTTTTATTCCTCTGTGCCTGCACTTGCTTTCTTGCCCAGACTTGTTTTTATTCCTTTGTGCCTGTACTTGTCTTCTTGCTAAAACTTGTTTTTCATTCCTGTTCTCCAGTGGCTCTCGCCTGTTTTTCCCGCCGCTGCGTCCCTGCGGCCCCGCACCCCTGCAATCCCATTCGCCGCTCCGGTCCTGCCTCCCAGCTGCTCCTCCATCCCACATCCCCCCATATGGAGGCTGCGCAGCGGGTTCGGCGCGCCTAATGCAAGCCCGTCTGCACCCCTCCGCGTCTGGACCGCGCCCAGCGCCTGGACCCAGCGAACGCCACGATGCCCAACACCGCTACGATGACAGAACCCTCCACACACTCAACACCAGATGATCACACGCCTGCTTCCTGGCTGCCCCGAAGCGCACCCACGGAGCTTTCACCTACCGGAACTGCCGCTTCATAAGTATCCGCCCCACCATGCTGCCGACCAGGAAAGAACCCAACCACCTAAGATGCATCCTCAAGCACCGAGACTGCCCTCATCGCTGCCACTGATGACATCAAGTACCTGCTGGACAACGGAGAAACGGCAGCCCTCATCCTCCTGGACCTGTCAGCCACCTTCGACACGGTCTGCCACCACACACTACGAACACGCCTCCACAATGCTGGGATCCAAGAGAAGGCCCTGGACTGGACCACCTTCTTCCTCTCCGGCAGAACACAGAGTGTACGCCTTCCCCCCTCCGCTCCGAAGCCACCGAGATCATCAGCAGTGTACCTCAGGGCTCATCCCTTAGCCCAACTCTGTTTAACATCTACATGGCACCGCTCGCCCACGTCACCCGTCAGCACAACCTCAACATCATCTCCTATGCCAATGACACTTAGCTGATTCTCTTCCTCATCAAGGACCCCCACACCGCCAAAACCAACCTTCACAAAGGAATGAAGGCCGTCGCTGAATGGATGAGGAACAGCCGACTGAAGCTGAACTCGGACAAGACAGAGGTCCTCATCCTCGGATCCACCTCTTCGGCCTGGGACGACTCCTGGTGCCGACCGTACTGGGAACCACCCCAACACCCACCGACCACGCACGCAACCTAGGGGTCATCCTCAACTCCACCCTCTCCATTACTAAACAGGTCAACGCAGTCTCCTGCTTTAACACCCTCCGCATGCTCCGCAGGATCTACAAGTGGATCCCCACTGAAACTAGAAGAACGGTCACCCAGGGCCTCGTCAGCAGTAGGTTGGACTACGGAAACGCCCTCTACGCAGGAGCCTCGGCCAAACTCCTGAGACGGCTCCAACGCATCCAGAACGTCTCTGCACGCCTGACCCTCAACATCCCTCGCCGCAGCCACATCACACCCCACCTTGTTGTGTGGCGTTTAGAGCTCCGAGTGAATTTTCCTGATTCATGCCCTTATATAGGTACAATTCACAATGCCCTTATATAGGCAAATAAATCAATCCCTTATTTAGGCATAGTCCATGCTACCCAAATACAGGCATGTCTTCTTCCACCCGTACCAAACGTCACAGCGATTTCTTGGAAAATTGGCTTAGGAGTTAGGGACCTTACCCTTGCTTGAATATTGATTTCTCCAAGAACTCATGTACTTTGCAAAGAACAACTATTCCCTAGGGGTTCTTTCCTGATGTTCATATGCCCGACTTTACGCCAAACTATGGCATTCCTAAACACCATCGAGGTATAAATATACCTTCACTTGCGCTAGTAAGATACGGTGGTTCGGAGCAGTTCGAATGTCTACTTGCCCGATGTAGCTCGCTACAGCAAGTGCCGAAGGAAGCCGACTCTCCAGCTAACACACTGATCAAGAGGCTGCCCTTCTCCTGCTGAGAATCCAGCTCCAGTGTTTCCAAGCTCCCCTTGCTAAATCGAGTCCCGCGACAGAGATACCAGACCTCCTTTATTCTAACTAAGGTATGGAGCTGAATAGAACTTAGAGAAACCTTTGGTAGATTCTTGGCAAAAATAACTAAACCTATGCTACACAATACTTACTTCTTCCTGCCTACTTGACTTAGGTTAGGTACATTGGGGCAGGCGTATTTTAGAAGCAAGAGTTGAGTATTTTAGCCTGTATATTTATGTATGTATTTTTATATGGCTTAGAAACCATACAATGCTTTTACAGTATTATTTTATAATACTATTCTCGCTGTACGCATTATACTTTGCAGTCTGCATAACGATTGTAGCAGTTCACTTCTCTTGTATGAGAAAGAAGACTGTTCAATAAACCTTTTTATTGAAAACGCCTATCTCTCTATTTCCCTACAACTCTGTTTAAACGAAGCATGCACGATTGACTAAGTGAAATACTTATCTATTGTTTCTACGACACTGAGAGATATATTTCTTATTCTTGGGGAACAAAGTTGTCATGTTTATCTGGTTGTCAGAAACTAATCCCTTCTTGTGAATTCAAGAAAGTTTCTAGTGACCTCTGAGCTAGCTGGCACTCACTATGAAGTTTAGTATATTCGATAGAGACCTAGTCGACCTCAGTCCTACATCAAATCTATAGGATATATTATTCCAATGCGCAGAGCCTATTGGGAATATAGGAACTACACTACAACCTGAGAGACCTGCACTGGCTCCCGGTCAACAAGAGGACAACCTTCAAGCACCTCACCCACGCACACAAGGAACTCCACAACACCAGACCAACATACCTCAACAGACGACTCAGCTTCTACACCCCCACCCGCCAGCTCCGCTCCGCCGACCTCGCCCTCACCACAGTCCCCCACACCCTCCCCATCCACCTACGGCAGACCCAAGACCTGCTGACCGTCCGAAAACTCCTCCAGACCTGGCTTTTTGAGCAGTAGCAGCATTCCCCACCCCATCGCCTTGAGACCCTCATGGGTGAGTAGTGCGCTTTACAAATGATATGATTGATTGATTGATTGAAAGGAGCACAAAGTCGTGCATCACTCCGAACATGCACTTTGTGTCTCTATATGCAATAACAATATTTTCTTTTGCTAGAATGCAAGCCCTTGGTAGTCACATTGAACTTCAGAAACTGGGACCATTTTACTATGAGCAAGTTACAACTCTCCATCAGATTGTTTAACAGTGAAAACAGCATAACCAGGACCTTCTTTATTTCGGAGACAGGAACCATCCACAAGATAAGCTAATTCACATTCATTTAGAGGCACATTATTTAGATCAATATGTGGCTTAGTCACCTGCACTGTATTCAAAATACGCTCATGATTCTCCACCTTTACTGCTAGGCATCAAATTAGGAGGGTTCACAGAGGGACAGAGAACCAAAGTAATATGAGAGGCAGATAACAGTACTATTTCATATTGAGACATCCTTGCTGTGTACAGATGTTGAGTTCTTGTAGTGAGAAGTGCAGCCAGAGAGTTGGACAAAGTAATAATTAGTGGGAACTTAGCACAATATTTACTGAGGTTTTAATAAGAAATGAGACGGACGCAACACACTGTAAATATGGTGTGAGCCCAGCTGCTACTCGGTCCAGCACTGAGGAATAATAGACTGTGTGGGTCGTTTGCTGTCTCCATGGCTTTGTTCCCAAACCCCAAGTGCAAATCAGTTTGGGTCATTACAATGCAAATTAGAAGGTTTCTCTTAATCAGGTAGTCCTAAAGCGGCTGCTGAAGTCAACACCTGCTTTATCTTTACACATGCATTTTTGGCTTCACTAAACCACTACATGTGTTCAGGGGTGTCTTTCCTGACAAATTCTTCTAAAGGCTTTGCCGTTTCACCATAGCCCGAAATCTATTATCAACAGTACCCTGCCATTCCTAATAAGGCTTCAACTCTTTCGGCAGATGCTTACAGGCAAAATCACATGTCTAAGATTTGTCACTTGCAGAAGACAAAACTGCAATTTTTATTTCAAGTCTTATGCCCTTTGTTGGTCAATTCGGTGAGGAGATAAACCGAGTCTTCCTTGAATTGATTTGGAGTAACAGATGTCAGCAGTAAATCATCAACATATTGAATCAGAGTAGACCCCCAAGGGAAAATAAATGTGTCCAAATCCTTTTAGAGCTTGGTAATAGACTTAGGAGACTGCAAATCCTTGTGGTAATCAGGTGCATTGACAGCGACACCTTCACAATGTGAGCTAGAAGAGATAGTGACTCTCCTCATGTAGGTAAATGGAAAAAATGCAAAACAAAGATCAACAATGATGAACCATTCAAACTGGCATGGATGCAGTAAAGAATGGCATTAGGGTTGGGTATCACAGAGAAGCTTAAGAAAATCACATTATTGATAGCCTTAAGCTGTTGTACGAACTTGAACATTTTGGCCTTTTCTGATATTCCTACTGAGAAAATCAGGATGTTACATCTACTGAAAAAAGGTACTGGACTTCCCTTGCTTAATCAAATCAACTATTACAAGATGGATAAATTCCTTCACTTCATATTTTAGTGGTATTCTGGGTAACTTCTATTGTCCGTCGATTTTCACCTTTTTGGGCTCCATCGTGGAAATTAACTCTACAATGTGGACGGTACCTGTGAAAGCAATTCAGTTAAATCAGGAGACATGATAACAGGGCCTGATGCCTCAGTAATTTAAACTTTCACATAATAGGGTTAGTACCTAACTCTCTTTTCTCTGAGGTATATTCAAGAACATTCCAACAGTTGGTTCACATCCACCCAGTTGGATCTATACACTTCAAACACTCTCTGCAATACTTTACGAAACTAACTTTCCTTGATTACTAGATAATGATTTACTTATGTTCATTAAGTCAGAGGGTTTCCAGGGTACGTCAACCTCAACTCTACCACTGGCTTCTAGAAAGTCCCTCAGAGAGAGAAGAGCTTAGTGGGAGGATCCTCATCATCAGCATCACTTGAGTGAGAAGACAATCACCCTGCGGTCTGTCTCAATCTTTTGAGAGTGATTTCAGGAATTTGCTCTTGCTGGTGCCTATTCCCTGTTGCAGAATGCATGTGTGCTTTAGCCCAATCCACAGTAGTAGAACAGTCTTCAAAATGGTCATTAGCCCCATCAGCTGTTATAGGAAATATGCCCAACAAATCTTCCTCCCTTGAATAACCGTTCTCTTTCTTCTCTTGCGGTTCAGTAAGCTGGGGGAGATAAATAAGGCGAAAGTCTAGCAATTGGAGCATAAGTCCTAACCAAGTCCTTAAGGTGGCTAATTTGCTATTCCTGCTTCTTATGAGTAGCTTTCATACACCGGATGTTGGCTGCATACGTTCACTTATGCACTACTTCATACCTTTGTTTGAAGAGCGCCCACTGCTCAGTGACTATTTCATTCTTGAGGTATGTATGTATGTATGTATGTATAGGCGTACTTATAAAGCGCAAATCACTGTCACCCGCCGGGCATCCTGGCGCTATAACTGTTTCTGATACAAAGCAAGATCTTACCGACTGCTGCTCTACTGCGTTATGCTAGGGAAAAGGTACGTTTTTAACTCCTTTTTAAAGATGGAAAGAGCTTCCTGGCTCCTGAGGCTCAGTGGTAAGGAGTTCCACAATCGTGCCGCAGCCGTCCTAAAGGAACGGCCGCCCATCCGAGTCCTCCGAAACTTAGGTACCACCACCAGAAAAGCCGATGACGACCGAAGAGTTCTTATAGGGGTATACCAGGAGAATAGATCTTGTAATGGGACCGGGCCTTGGTGGTGCAGAGCCTTAAAGACGATACACAGAGCCTTAAAGGTCACCCGTTGAGAGATTGGGAGCCAGTGAAGGTCCCTGAGTGCCTTGGTGGAGGAGTCCGAGCGGCGCCGTGAAAGCGCCAACTTAGCGGCACAGTTCTGAATCCGCTGGAGTTTCCCCAGCACGGTGGTTGGAGCCCCCAGAAGCAGTGCGTTGCAATAGTCCAAACGACTAAGGACTATGCTCCGCACTACCTCTGGTCTTACCGATGCTGGGAGTAGCGGTAGAATCTTTCTCAGGGATCCAAGTAGGCCCATGCACGTGGCCACAGTCTTGTTGACTGAGGTGTCCAGTTGTAAGTCGGAGCTGAACATCACCCCTAGATTCCGAACTGAAACAGCCGGCAGATTTGAGCCCATAAAATCGGGAGGCCAAAAACCCTGAGGAAGGGCCCTGGGAATCCGATCCGAGGAGCAGTGTAAAACCTCTGTTTTTGAGCTGTTGAATTGGAGGGAATTTTTCCCTAGCCAGTCTGCCGTGGCCCTCATGCATTGGTGGAACACCTCCTGTGACACCCCACCCTTACCCTCAAACGAGAAGATAAGCTGAGTGTCGTCAGCATAATTGGTGACCGTAATGCCAAAGGACCTGATCAGTGTGATTAGGGGCCGGAGGTACAGATTGAAAAGGATGGGGCTGATGGCCGAGCCCTGGGGGACTCCCTGTCCTACCCTCTTGATGTTAGATTGGTAGGGCGGTAGTGCAACTACCTGATGTCTTTGCTCTAAATAAGACACCAACCATTCCAGGGCCGGCCCCGACACCCCCCCCTCCGACAATCTCCTGATCAAGGTCACATGGTTGACCGTATCGAACGCGGCCGACATGTCAAGCAGCACAAGAAAGGCTGCCTGACCCATGTCGGCCCGCGTCCGAAGATCATCGAGAACGGACACCAAAGCTGACTCTGTCCCGTGTGCCTGTCGAAACCCAAACTGAGCCACATCCAAATGATCGTTCTTCTCCAGAAAGTTGGATAGATGTTTAGTGGCCAGTTTCTCTAGGATCTTGATGGGAAATGGCAGGAGGGAGATGGGCCTGAAATTCGCTGGACATGTGGGATCCAGATTTTCCTTTTTGAGCAGTGGAGAGACCACCGCCAGTTTCCAGCAATCTGGTACCCGTGCCGAGGTGAGGGACTGGCAACATGTGAGAAACAGAGGTGGAAACAGCTCATCACGATAGAGTTTCCAAAATCTAGGTGGTAAAGGATCTAGCGGTGAGCCAGAGGATACCCCATCGGCCAAAGAACAGAAATCCTCAAAAGATGGTAACGGGAACGTACGTAGCTCCACCAATTTAGTGCGCTCCCCATCCTTTTCAGGCAGGATGAAATCATCTGCAGTACTCCCAGTTGGAGAAGGGAGGTTGTTTAGGATGTTGGTGATTTTCTCCTCGAAGGCTAGTGCTAGCTGATCGCACAAGGCCTGTGAGGCCGGAATGGCATTCTCAGTGCATCCAGGGTGGGCCAGGTCCTTCACGATCTTAAATAAGGCCTGAGATTTATTGGCCGCCGCCACCAAAGCGCTTTCTAGAAAACTGGCTTTAGCCTGTTTGATCTTGATCTTATAAAGTGCCAGTGCTTGCCTAAAAAGAACCCTGTGCGGTTCCAGGTACTGTTTCCTCCAGGTTCGCTCAGCCCGTTTACATTGTAGCTTGAGCTGCCGGAGATCTTCCGAGTACCATGGCATGGCAAGATTGGGCCTATCTTTGATTTTTCTTTTCGGGGCCACGGAGTCCAGAGCTGTGGAGATTTTCTGGCAGAGAGTCTCGTAGCTCTCGTCCACACTCTCTCCCAGCACAAAGCCGCCCGGCAACAGAGAGGGCGGGGTGGATTGTCTAAGGAGCCTGGACCACAGTCTCCCCGTTCTCGTACCCATCTTACTCTCTCTCGTCGAAGGGGTGCTGGTACACACATGGGAAAACTGAACAAGGGCGTGATCCGTCCAACACTGCGGCAAAACATCCCGAATAGAAGTATTGCCGGGGTCCGCGAAAAGAAGGTCAAGTATATGACCCTTTACATGGGTTGTAGATAGCACTAGTTGTTGTAACTCGATGTTAGTACAGGCTTGTACCAGGTCTTCATAGGCCGACTTAGTAGAACCCTCTGAGTACAGGTCTTTCAGCCTCTTCTCCAGATTTGCAAACGTCTCTATGTCAAAGGTGCCATGCTCTGGAAAGGACTTATTTTGATCCTCATTAGTGAGGCCCACCTACATCTTTAGGTATTTGCATAGTTCTGCCAGGGGCACCTTTATGTGTTGGCTCACTACATTTAGGCAGTCCAGCCCCTTCTCAATTCATTAACGTACAATCACACTGAATTCGAAGACGAAAGGGTCTTGAATTCTTGTGCTCACAGCTCATCCCATGGAGGAAGGCAGAGGGGTGGGAACGGAAAGTAGGATAGGGTTCTCTTCAGTTATTATTTCTTCTAATTGATCTAATTGAGGGAAAGGGAAAATATTGTACAAGCACATCAAATGATCTCCTAGATTTTGATGACCTTCAGTCTACACGGGAAAAAGATCTGGAAGGTGTTAGGGCTGCTAGATCATAGGGTCTGTTTCTGTCACCCATTCACCTTTCAAGTTCCTGTGATTTGGGTCCTGGCACTCCTTTCTATCTTCCCCATAAAAACACTATATCTAGGTCCCTCTGCCATGGAATCACAGTCATGCTCATTTTTCCTTCTAGGCTCCTCCCATTCCTACCTGGCCAACCATTTTCCTCTTATTTTTCTCTTTGTTGCCTACCCTGACGACAATTGTGCACAATGTTTCGCCACAGACAATGCAAGCCATGAAAGCAAGCAACAAACCAATGGTAAACACTGATAAACGCAAACCTACAATTTTAGGTCGATCTGTGTTCTTGTCTCTGTCTGCTAGCTATTAAGCTCAGCACTGGGCCATTCTACTCTCCAGTTCCCTTGGAGACACTTCTCTTTTATCTCTGGTGCTTGTGGAGTCTGGTCCAGTACTCCCCTGTTTTTCTTCACGGATGCAGTTCCCGCTGCCACAATGGATCATCTGTTAAAACTTAACATGTTGGGAAGCTAAAAGACTGGCTAGGCTTTAATGCAAAATAGCAGGCAGCAAAGTGAAACCTCAAAAGACAATTGTCGTTTCAACTGACCAGGGCTCCCACTGAAATATGGTCTGTTGAAGCTAGGAGCTAAAACATGTCAAATTGGCCTATATATACAATACAAGTCAATGTAATATGACCATGTGACAGAACTGTGTTGGTCTTACCAAAAGTATCTAATTTTGCAGATATCAGGATGTTCCCCTCAAGGTAGCACAGGATGGCCCTGAAGGGAAGATTACATTCATACACTCAAAACTAAACTCCATTCTTATTACAAAATCCCACTTCTCTTGCCAGGTTTGAAAACGCGGTTACACTACTGGAAAATGAGCAATGTACAACATAGAGCATTATGGGTCCGAGGCCTGCTAAAGCAATGAAAGACGTGAAATTAATACAATGCACTTGAAAGCTTTAAGCAAATAGTAAAAACATTCCTATTTCATTAACAGTGAATAAATTTATGATTAAATGTATGGTTATTATCATTTTTCTTCATCAGTGATTATGAACATAATCAAAACACATTTCAAGTATGTTTTTGTAAGGCCTTGCAAGGCCGAGACTGGTCTGGGGTTACTGTGTTCATTCTGGAGGGAGGTCTCGCCTTGCAATTCAGGATGCACTGATCCCATGAAGAGCAGGGTCAGTATTGATTTGCATAATGCGGCCATCTGTGCATCATGGCAGAGTTGGTGAAAAACAATGGATTGGAATGCTACCCAGAGAGATTGCAAGTGGTTTAAACTATTTACATCCGTCCACAATTGTGGGTGGGAACAGATCGTGGTGAACCTAAAATGGATTGACTTTGTGAGCGGTTAGAGGATCATCTGTTTTGATGTACTGAACTTTCTTAGAAAAGTATGCTTCAAACCAGTATAGCCCTTTGCCTTCCATGCCCATTCTGCAGTAGGATGTAGGAGAATGTTGTGATTGGTGGTAATGAAAGCTGCAATAGGTTAAAGAGGGGAAGCATGCAGTTTGTTCCTTCCTCAATTGTCCATAAGGAGTCATCTATGATCTTGAGCATGGGCATTTCTATGCTATGAGGATATCTTATTCCAGACTGAAGCCGCTCCAGCAACTCGTTTTCCAATGTATATTTTTCCAACTGGGCATCTATAAATTTCTCTATGACGATATCCAGGAAGGGTAGCCATGTGATGGGTCTGTGGTTTTGTAAGTTATCGAGGTCAGTGTTATATATAATTTTTAAGAGGGTGAATGCGGCCCACTGTTAGAGCATCTGGTATAGTAACTTGTGCAAGAGTCAAATTTATGATTTCCAGCTATAGTGCTGAGAGAGCATAAGCATGTTCCTTAGCAAGGAAAGATGGCAGTGGATTAGGAGGTAGGGAGAAGGGTTGGTGCTTACAATGGCTATTTAAGTCATAGCACCCTATATTATTTACAATTATCTCAGTATGAGTTTGTTTCTAAAATGACAGGAATAGGTGTTCCATTCATAATGTGTTTCTTTGCGCCTTAAAGCTAATATGAGCATTCATTAACAAAAAAGTTCTTCTGCACAGCCATACTGCTCTTAATAAAAATGTAATTCACATTTAGTGCTTGTTTAAAATACTCTGTTAACACATTGAAATCGAACCAGGCCTTGCACCCCAGAAAATAGTTGTATTTTTTCAAGTGATTTTAGCTGGGAAAGGATGTACTAGAAAGGAGACGAATGGCAATAAATGTGAATTATTAAACTTCCCTAAACACGTCATGCACTTTTCAGTTCAGTTCAGTTCAACTTTATTCGGATACAGTAGTAGCCATAAAAGCACAGAATATAAAAAATACATCACAATAGTTAAAAAGATAAAATTCCAAGTACATGTGTCCAAAATAGCTAGTACAAAATATTTAAATACATCATAATGATTAAAATGCAAAGTTCCGTGTACATGTATCCTAATTGGCTAGTGCAGGAACAATCATCATATCAACATATACAACTAATTAATTAAAACATTTAGCAGATTGCGTAAATATCAACAAACCATCATAGACCTGCGCGCCCTTATTGTAGTTTTAAGAAAAGTGCCAGTGCGGACAATAAGTTCAACAGTGTCTAGGTCTAGCATGCGGCGATATGCTACATCCAAGGTGATTGGTCTTTGCTTATTAAAATATGGGTAAAGCAGCTGTTTATAATATTTAAGATAATATTTACAGAAAAATATAAAGTGCATAATGGTTTGCTCACTCCTATCATCACAAGGGCACAAAGTTTGATTAACATTTTTGCTATAGCTCAGTGGGAAACAGAGTGCAAATCGGATTGTACCTGCTCTTAATCGTAACAGGATACTCCTTTCCCAATGGCTCATTTGTAAAGTCAAGTACATGCGAAGCGGATAACAGTACTGTTCTCTGGCCATATAGATTCGCACAAAGGTTTTCCTGGACTCCACCACTACCCACTCGTTGTTGTATAGTGCATACAGAGCGTTCCGAAGTTGTTTTTTGGGACTGATTCAACTAAAGTGGGATCCAGGAAAATACTTTCTTTATTTATACTGCGCAAACTGACAAAAACACCGCTTAGCCATGGGATTTCAAGGCCTTTATCACACTGTAGACAATCCTTTATAATCTGTTGTGTCAGAAGGGCCGCTTCGTTCTTCCATACTGATACCCACATAAGTGCTGCCCGTACTCGAATAAAATCAGTTATACAATTAATATTAAGCTCCTTGTGACATATATATTGGGAGGTTGAGATTGGGGGGCTCAGTAATTTCCTACAAAACCTATTCTCTTCTTGCTGAATTACTGAGCAATTAACAGTTCCCCAAATCTCTGCGCCGTATGTTGCCACCGGGGCACATTGTAGTTTATATATTTTCTGTACTGCTAAAAGTGCACCCGTGGTCTTAGGGTGGGGTAAGCGTAAAATTGAGTTGGTGGCCTTCGAGAACTTGCACCTGGCGTGAGCTAAATGCTTACACCAGGAGCCGTTCGCAGCAAAGGCCAACCCTAAATAAACAAATGATTTCACAGAGGTCAGTTTTTGACCATCTATCGTGATCGTTCCTAATTCGCGCTTCCCTGGGCCACTACTCATAAGAAAAGATTTTTTTTAATTTACCCGAAGGTCTAGCTCTTTCATGTAATTATTATAATTTTGGACAAGAAAACGCAAAGAATTTGGGGTACGGCCTATGAGAAACGCATCATCTGCGTAAAGGAGTACTGGGATGGGCTCTTTGTTAACATATTGAACATCTTTAGTAGCCATTTTCATAGAGGTGTTCAGCCCATTGATATATATATAATAAAAAGCAGGGGTGCCAACACGCATCCTTGTCTGACACCCCTGCTAATGTCAATGGTCCCCGAAACCTCTCCTCCCATCCCTATCCTTACTTGAGCTTGAAGGTCTCTGTGTAAGTATGCAAGGAAGTTAACCAATGTTTCATCCAGCCCACCTGCTAAAAGGATAGCCCACAGCTTTGACATATTAACTAGATCAAAGGCTGTGGACAAATCCATAAAGGCCATATAGATGGGGGTCCTCCTGGCAATAGTGTATTTAACAAAAAACACAACGTGAAGGAGGGTCTAAAGGGGAAAATAATTTAGAGACCTAAGTGCACCCTGTCCCCTAATCTTACTCACAACAAACACAAAAGGGGGTGCTACTGGTCTGAATTGGCTAGAAAGTGTCTGCTTTCTCATGAGGAGTGTGTGTGCACACTAAAGAGTGAGAAGTGAGAAAGAGGAAAGAAAACCCATCAGCCCACCCAATGGCGGAGCTGGGGTTTAAAAGTGCGAACTGGTATCAACTAGGTCACTCACTCTTAGTATCGTGAGTGAACCTTAGAATCGGATCCACCAGTGATGAAAAGCCAAAGAGTAGTGGTAATAAGAGCTGTGGGAAGAAAAGTTGCAGTGCTCAAAAAGTATGTGCTGGTAGAATAAGTGGTGTATTAAAATTGACTAGCATGGTGCCTAAGAGTAAATTTTATTATGACGGTCACCATGATGACAAGGTTAAAAACAGAGTGTAGATAGTGTTTCAACAAATACTACTATCCTGTTGGTAAAGTTAACTGGACGACATGTTTCAGCCTCAAATGGCTTTCTTCAGGACCTATGATAAAAACACTACTGCAACTCTGACCAAAGTGTAATGAGGACTACATACCATGCATGAATGACCTACCATCTGGCAATGTAGTGAGTGGTAGGTTCGGAAGTCATGATTGTGAAAACTCCTCTCCTAAAAAGAAAACAGTGTATACAGACACATAGTGTAACAGATGAAAGCAACATATTATGATACAAACATATAACAGCCAAAGAGACATTGCTCATTCATTGTTTATTGAATAATCACTCACCCAAAATTTACTTGGGAGTGCCTCACCTCGCCTGGCACTCGCTCAGGTGATGAGGCCCCGCTCTAAAGAAATGGAAACAAAAAATACCTTTTGAATCACTGTCATGGTATAGATCCACTTCATAAGGATATCCCCTGGTGTCAAAAGTGGGCGTAAAAAAAGGACCGCAGTTCTCAGCTAGCCTAGCCGGCTGATGATTGATGATGTTAAATATAGAAAGTTAATAAAAAAGTTAATGAAACCGAGAGCATATGCCAAGTTGCTGCTTAGCCGCTAGGCTACTACAAATATCTAGTTAGAGTCAGGGTAACACCCGAATAGGCACTTTTCACTCAGTGTCACACCATGGTTTAACACCTCTTAGTATCAGTTGGTTGAGTTAGATACTTAGTTGGAAGTGTATAACCAAGGTGTGGAGCGAAAAATGGAAAGAAAGCGCTAGCGAGACAGATCTTCAATGGAGGATCCGTGGAGAGTGACAAGGACAAAATATCCCAAACACAACTACAAGTAAATGGACCTCCAAAGGCCTATTCTAAAGGTGCCATAAGCCGCTGCACTCACCTGTCCGTCGGTACCTCAAACCCCTTCTGAGCTGAGGGGAAGGTAACATGACGGACAGGACGGGACGCTTAAATGCGACATTTGCGGACCGCAAAGGAAGCGTAAGGTTAATAGTTACCGCCTCCCAAGGAGTGCCTCAAATCCGTGCTGTTCTGATGCCGGCGATAAAGGGCGGACCAGAGAGAAAGTTGTATTCACCCGCAGTGAAGCACTAAATGGAGATATGTATGTAAGCAAACACCTAGTAGGTCTATTTCATCAAAGGGGTGTTACCAATCTAGCTGTTGGTTTGGGGAATAGCCAATCAGTGGCTTGCTTTCGCAAAATGGCCCAATAGAAAACCGGCAAAGTCGTCCCGAGCCTGCCTCGCTCCTCTGCGCATAGGCAACTCAAATGTTTTTTATACTTGCCCTGTCTGAAACAAAACACACCAGTGATGAAAAGCCAAAGAGTAGTGGTAATAAGAGCTGTGGGAAGAAAAGTTGCAGTGCTCAAAAAATATGTGCTGGTAGAATAAGTGGTGTATTAAAATTGACTAGCATGGTGCCTAAGAGCAAATTTTATTATGACGGTCACCATGATGACAAGGTTAAAAACAGAGTGTAGATAGTGTTTCCCGCGGGACAGAAGTGACGTTCTACTTTTAACACGCTGTGGGCAGGAAGGGAGGGCTGCTGCTGGCGCTGGCGCTCGTTTCTCCCGCTGGCTCCTGGGGCAGGTAGTCCAATGAGCCCCCAACACACCGCCAAACACTCCACGAAGCGTCTCCCGCGGAGCGGGAGGCGCAAGCTGTTTTGTAGTGCTGCGGGCGGGAAGGGAGGACTGCTGCTGGCGCTGGCGCTCGTTTCCCCCGCTGGCTCCTGGGGCAGGTAATCCAATGAGCCCCCAACACACCGCCAAACACTCCATCATGCACTTTTCTTCACATGTTGGTGACAAGATCAGGTGACCACATCTCCCCATATACATTATTAAACTACTTTCTTCATTTACAAAATCCCCGAAAAATGAACTACTCTGTCTAACTAATGCAAGCTTATTTGTTTTTTGGACATGCCCATACCTAGTTGGTGGGCTGTTTTGTGATGTTTCAAAATATCCATTAAATCATAACTTGTTAAAATATGTTTTGCAACTTTCTGTTCTTTCTGCAGGGTCAGATGGAGCATTCAGAGCAGGGATCCGCCTCGCAGATATCGCTGAATGACAGTCTGGATGGGCACTCACATGAGAAGATGGCACTATGTTTTGTTGACTCAGACGACAACCCTCATACTCCTGTGAGCCGGCAGACATCCAGTGGTGAGTCATAGAGAAAATGCTTGCTTTGCATAAATTGATGACTGTTTTATTAGAAGTGCACCTCAGCTGGATATTGTTCTAGTTACATTGATTTACTGGATCTTAACAATGTCTAGGGCTCCATAATGTATGTGTTCAGGAGGTTGCCTCTAAATCAGATAATTCGTCAAACACAGGACCACACACATGCGCATCTCTTCCAATAAAAAAGAAATTGGGCAGAAGTACATAATTGATTCATTGTCCCAACTTGTGGCATGTCATACCCTTAACTGGGTGCCCCCAGCACAGATCGGGACAGTTTGCCAAATTACAGATAAAAATTGCGGTCCGCAGTGCAGGGGTAAACTTCAATAGTTTGAAACTGCTCCTCCCGCTTTCACTGGAAGCAGACTCACCCTCAATTGTAAGAGGGAACAGGTAATCCCCAGAGACATGTGTATGGTGTGAATTTACCTGCCCACTTGGGAAAGCCTGGAGTTTTCCTGAGACCACTGTACCCGCCTCCTAAGAAGCGCCATCGTAGGGGGTACACTAAGCACCAAAGTACATGTCTACATCTAAAGGTAGGAGCAGAACTACGGATGCAAACTTATCTCTGTAAATAGGACCCATGGTGTTTACCCAGTCTGCACTTATACCCAGTGGCGGCTCCTCCGCGTCATCCCACAAGAAAAATAAAATGATAATAACACCATGTTATTATCATATTATTTTTCCTTAGTGGCTCTGTAGGGGCGGGGCAGGTGGGGCTGGGCTGCACACAGGAGTGGGCGGCACCAAACAGTCATGCGCACTCTGCATGTTCTACGGTGCTCAGACCAATCAGCAGCATCGTAATTGGCTAAGGGAGATTGGGACCCTGTGTGCATCCTGTTTCCTGCGCCTTGGCAAGAAGGACGGTGGAGAGGCAGCCGCCGGGAAGGTAAGTTTAAAAATGTTCTTTTTTTTTAACCCCACCTCCCTGTCCCACTACTGCTACCCCATAGCTGCCGCTACTGCTTATACCCACCCCATAATCCCCAATAAGTTCAAGGCAGTAGATCCAGTTGACTAAGATGTGCAAGGAGGGATCATAATTGTCTTTTTCTGACATCATATTTACTTTTTGTGGTGAAAGCTGAAGTCTGCCAATTTATAAATGTACCCTTTGATATATGAATTGTTGTTTCCTTGATATGCTGTGTACAACTCTGCTTATTGTTTAATCCAAATAAAGAATATGTAAACCTAAAGCATATTAAAATTAATAAAATGCAATGGATGCCAATGGAAGGGCTGGGGTAGGCTTTAGTCTAGGGAAAATAATTTCCTTTTTTATTTCATTTGTTTAAATTAAAAAATTTGAATTAATATAAAAATATTCATGGAAATTTTAAATATTGTAATGTATTAATTAGAAGTAATTCAATTATATTACACAGTATCTATCAATATTTGGATCAAGGGGAAAGTTTAAGGTCCGTACTAAAGTTCCTAAAAGAGTGATCATAAGATTTCCATGTTTTTAAAAACATTAATAGAATTAAATGTAATTACATTTAATACATTAAAATAAGCATTACAAATTGGCAAGTGCTAGGATAAACATTAGGGTTGTGCTAAGGGTACAATATTTAAATAAAAAAAGTAAGTTGAACATATCTTAAATTAAATGTATTATATACTTAACAATTGTCAGAGTTTGGATAGATATCATTGTTAGTGTAAGTGCTCCTTACTTAAATTAATGTATTTAATTTCAAATAATTTCTTTAGTATAAAAATAATTAAATATTCTAACAAACTCACTAAATCCGGTTGCTCCCGTTCCCTGAGAAGTACTAACACCCTCCTTCTTATCCCCCCTTCTAAAAAAGAAAAACACCCAGTCACGTTCCTTTTACGGCAACGCTCCTTGCATTTGGAATGCCCTTCCAACTGACCTTCACTGCAACCCTTCCTACTCTAGCTTCAAAAAAGAACTCAAACTACATCTCCTCAATAAATACTGGGGACCCTAATCCCTATCTGTTCTCTTCCACTGGCCACTCCTGTCCTACCCTATTTGTACCCGCCCTCTCTCTATCATCCTTACTCACCCTTCCTTCTCGTCACTTCCCCTCAAACCCCCCCCTACTTCTCCCCCTCCCTCTCTCTTCCTTACCAACCTAACTGATCACTAACCTCCCTATCCTGACTCTGCAATTTCCGGCTCTTTTTTTCAATTTGTGCCTTATCATATTTTTGATTATCACTTCTTCCACATTCTGATATGCTTACTTCCCATATTTATCGTTTTGTAATCTTTTAGGCTGAGACTTATATGTTATATATATACATTGATGCTTTGTATATTCCCTGTCCCTGTCTCTTGTCTCAAAAATGTAACGCGCTCTGATACCCCTGGGTTCAGCCAGCACGATATAAAACCTCTAAAATAAATAAATAAGGGATAATGTAAACACTAGGGACAAAAAATGTAACTTGAATTATTTTAATTTACTTTAGATACCAAATATGCTACATTCAGTTACATATAGATAATTAGATATTTGTCAAAGCTTAAGATTACAGTTAGGAGTAACAAAGTTCTCAAAAAAAGGTGTTTTCAAGAGTATTTTGCTTTTTCTTCAAGAAAAAATTGGCATAGATTCAGTTATGATTTTAGTCAAAGTTACCTCCTCTCTTAAGACGTTATCTTCCAAAGACTATTGGCAAGAACTTTCATGATATGAAATCCATCCTTCATAGGAATTTTAAACCAGTATCAAAAATGTTCAATGATAATTAGTTAATGCAGATGTTTTCTATGGCCCACCTAGAAACAAACTTTTTTTCACATTAGTGACAAGCGGCTGAACATTGGGATTACTGCTTTGCCTCTTTCTTAGAGACTCTGAGAAAAAGATGACCCCTTCTAGAAGCCACAATGTGGGTCTGATACATGAAGGTAACTTACACTTGTGTGCAAATATACGATTATTGGTTGTTCACAAAGGTATTTTACGAGTTGTCTCTTAATGACTGCAGAGTCTCAGCACATGAAAGGTTGGACTGTCCTATCTTTTATATGTGTGGAGACTCCACAGTCGTAAATATACTACTCGTAACATACCTTTGTGAATAGCAAACAATCGTAAACGTACACAAAAGTGTATGTTCACCTTAGTGAATCAGGCCCTGTATGTATGTATACATGTAGTATTAGTGTAGTGTGAAGCTAGTCAAAGGGTAGTGGAGAGCTGTACAGGGTGAATAGCAAAGATAGAGTCAAAGAGTGATTATAGGGAGCTGTGTTCTGAGATTTGAAGTGATCTATTATAGCCTTAGAGCCCAACATAGCAGTCTCTACTGGCCATTAAAGGTCCTCTTAGGGTTAAAGGCCGAAGGTGAGGGCTTTAAACAAGAGAGCGGGCCGTTAATGGCCGGTAGAGTCCGCTACGCTGGGCTCGAAGACTATTAGAACATTACGCCCTTACAGGGCAGAATGTTCTAATTTGTAAAACAAATACCTCACTGAGCCAGAGGAGGATGAAATTCACTCAGGCTCCGGGAGGCCTTTCTTCACAGCTGTTGCTGTGAACAAACATTGAAATGTTGATGCTCTGATCTTCAACTGACCATTCGAAGTCCGGACCAGTCCATTGTTTTTGAGCATTCCAGTGTTCTAATATTGCATAGCGATGCAGTGTTCTCTAAAAAAGTGTATCTTTAGCTCTTCCCTAAACTGGAGCAGAGTTGGGGCAGTTCTGATGGATATGCCACTGTTGTTCAAGATTCTGGGTGCATAGACGTACAAGACCTGTTGCCTTGTCATTCCCTTTTTGCACTTTTTTGTCTTAAATCTGTGCATATCAAGAGCAACTGGAGATGGTAAACTTGTCAAAGAGAAAGATGGGTAAGTATTGATGTCTTTGTAGATGATTTAGCTAGTTTTGAAGATGGTGCAGCTGTGTGCCAGAAAAGAAGGTGCGCCAGTGGAGTTCTATCATGGTCGGGAGATATAGTAATATTTCTTCAGGCCATTGAAGCAGCGCATTGCAGAATGAAGGACACAGTCTGTCCCTAGAGTTACAGAGAAGATGTCCTTTGGAAAGTAGAGCCTGAAAACACCAGGAGGATAAAATCCAAATGTACAAAACGCATGCAAGGTGCTGGGTCACAGTTACAGGACAGTTCTTGCAAGGCTGAATCGTCAGATCTGCATAAGACAAATATCAGAGCAGATGTAAATGTAGTTGAGCTTATATAGCGCACAGCTACCCGCAGTGGGTTTCCCGGCGCTTGCTTAGGGAACCCTTCCTGGTATTCCCCTGTGAGATAGCAGGGTATCCACAAGGTGAAAGTCAGGCATCCCGCCGCGAGGGGCCGTTGTGGAGATTAAGCAAGCTATTGCCCATAGTCGCAGAGTGTGAACCCGTGAGTCGAGGAGGCACCGGGGCGAGAATTATCGAGTCCGTGGAATTTTTTAGCCCAAGACCCGCCGAGGCGGGGAATTGAACCCTGGTCCAGGACCGATCTCAGCTTCCGGGTCTGCTGCCTCTAACCCCTGAGCCACACTTCTCCAGATGTAGAGTTGGGAAAACCGAAGCAGGTCTGGAGCTGACAGGATTGAAACAGCTGTTATTACTGGAGCAGAACTGAAGCTGGCAGGATAGAAGCAAGGGTGTGAGTGGCAGGACTGAAAAGGAGCAGGAACAGGCAGCAGCAAAGAATCAAACAGCAGGAGCCAGCCAGAGCATTTGATTGCAAGCGTATACACTGCTCTGAGACCATTATGCACTGCTAGATTAATAACAGGAAGGGCTGGTCTTAGAACAGGCACCACTAAAGAGGAAGAGTCTGTTCTCAGAAAAGGAATCACATGACCGGAAGGCGATGCCCATGTTGAAATGGTTCAGATGTCTAATGGCTATCTAGGAACCGAGTTTGGGTTTGGCGGTCATCATAGATTGGAGTTTACTAAAGGGAAGTTGAACCGAAGCTTCCTGCTCTGAACTATAATACAAATACTTGTAGGACTTGTTTGTGAATACTTTGAGTAGGTTTTTGGCTTCTTACAAGTAATTACTGTTATTGAATTTAGAACGTGATTATCTATATTAAATGAAATGTTATATTGTTATGTTTATGTTAATTCTCCCCCTTCTGAATTTCCTCAAGCATGTTTTCTCTAGATTTGCTCAAGCGTGATTGTGTATATTTGTCTTCTGTGTTAATTATATTGTGTTAAACTAAGTATTATGTTTTTGCCTTTGGTCTTCATGTCTCTAAAAAGATTTATTTTTGACTAAAACAATTGTAAGGTTAGGAAAAGGGCAGATTGTTTTATTTTACTATGTAATTAAATGAATGTTAATCAATGTTTAAATAACTGAATATTCCTTAAAGGACACGATTAGAGGTATGGTTACTCATTACAGGCTAGGCAAAGGTCAAAAGGAGGTGACCGTTTTAGGGTAACGGTAGTTTGAATGTTAAACCAAGACTGATGAGGTATAGATTATAAAGTAAAGCGTCACGCAATTGGATAGAGTAGATAGACTAACCTCATGATTGCATAAGGTATTGCCATATTGTAGAGTGACCTGTAAGGTCAGTCAATTAATCAGGACTTCCACACCTGCAAATTGAGTCTAGGTTTAGGAGCAGCATAAACACATTCTTATTGATAATAACTTGTTGTATATTGTGCTTAGTAGTGCACTTCAATTGTTATCAAGTTCACTGGTTACAGGTGTTTTACCATTACCAACTGTAATGGTTTTCAATGTAATGCCCTCAGAAGGATTGATTAGTCCTCACCAGTATTTGAATCCACAACATCCTGATCACATTACTTGGTGGTGAGTAATTTAACTCACTGAATTATTGTGTCAACAGGTATGTGGTGGATCAGTACTCGCAGACTACAGCAATTAATTAACCCCTTCCATGCTGGTGACGAACCCCAGCCGTCACGCTCTGCGGCACTCGTGTGCTGATGACGGCTGGGGTTCGTCACAGCCCCGCCCTGTTCTTTTGTTTACCGCACAGCGGCGGAAACAGGCCAGCATGGAAGGGGTTAACGCTGTGATGGAGCTAATAGTTGTTCCAGACCATATTGGATAGCCAATAGTTTATGAGTGGGTAAAGCTTATGTTATGCAAGTGTTTCTCAGACATGCAAGCAAAATGAGTAATACACAGGGCATTCCCGAAGGCTTAGGGGAGACCTACATAGAAAATATACACAATGTCAATAACCTTTCCGTTAGGTATGGCACCTGTAGAAGTCGAAACCCTCCCAATAGCCACAACATCCATGAAAGGTTCTTTGGTAATCCCGCTTGCAAATTACTTTGTCCAAGCTGCTTTTGCTATTGATCTACAAAGTATCCACTACCCGGAGCAGGCTCTACAAGGCTTACCCTAGTGTCATCAATCAATCAGCATTTGTAGAGCGCGGCACTATCATCCCTGCGGGTATTTGGTGCTGGGGTGTGAGGTCTCCGTAGTGGTCTGAAGGTTGCACCACAACTATGTTTAATCACAGCTGAGAGTGTTTGTGAAGAGCGAACAAGAATCCGTCACTTGTGTCACCCCGTCCTGCCGCATGCAGTCTTTAGTCGATCCTCCCCGTACTCTTTGGAGACCTACAGACTGCTGGAGACACCTGGGGTACTGTTATCCCACAGCCTGCCAGTCGTTTTCTGTCCAAGGGCACGAAAGATAGAACACCTCGGGTAGGTGTTGCCCCTATGGATCCTCTCTTGAGTCGAAGAAGGAAGGCCCTTGGTTAATCTACAATGAGGAAATCCTGGACTGCTATTTCATGGCCCCGGGTGAACAAATGACAGGAGCAAATCTCAGTTTGGCTACGCCTGTCCATCTGCAGCGTTCATCTCTCTATTTCTCATCTGTCACCATTTAGCCTTCTACTGAGACATCACAGGCATAGAGCTAATGAAACACACTTAAGTCAATGCACACTTACCTCTCTTGTGATCAACCCTACTAACATAAAGACCCTAAGAAGCACCCTGTCAGCCCTCCACCTTAATCTGCACTTTGGCTAAGGACCATAGGGACCAGGCTATATGTAGTGATCCAGCACCATCTAACAACCTTACATCATAAAAGCACTCAGAATCCTGTAGGGGCAAGGGGTGGCTTTTGTCGTTTATTTACACATCCACCTTTTCTGATGGCAGATTGCTGCATGCATACCCTGTCTGAACCCTTGACCTTCTCCGCTCTCTTTATATCATCATACTTTGACACCAAGGGATACAAATCATGCTGTGCTGGATACAGGGCTGCAGGTAGGGTGTGAGGTTTGTAGCTGGTCATATGAAATTCTTGTCTTGTACAGGGCAAAAGAACACAAAATAATAACAATTTTACATACGTTTCTGTGTCTCATTCAGACCTATTATAGTATAATTGTATGCAGCAGAGCAATTAAAATGTGTCCCTTCCTATGCAGGCAGTGAAGTGTTCAGCCCAACATACATGACGAGCAACAGAGACAGCCTGAGGATGGAAGACGCGGCGCCTCCATACACAGGGCCATTCTGTGGCAAAGCTCGTGTCCACACAGACTTCACGCCTAGTCCTTACGACAAGGACTCCCTCAAACTCAGTGTAAGTATTTTATGTTTTTTATTTGGAAACCGATTTTAGGGCGTAAATGTCCCATTAGATTTGGCAAAATAGAGGCAATATGGGAAAAGCGCCTAAATAAATGTATACGCTTGACTAATTCATCTACGATTGCACCTTAGACAAATATGCAAATCAGCTGAAGTTTGTTGAATTGTTGAATGTTTGTGACTCTATAGATGCTATGCAGAGGGCGCGTAGGAGATGTAATGCCCCCACTATTGTGCCATAGCTCTGAGGCTTCCTAGGTCCACGCGTGAGTAGTTCAGGAAGTCCAGGTCTTATGCTTAGTGATGATCTTGTGCTGGCTATTCCCGGTTTACCCCGTTTTAAAACCAGGAGTAGAAGTCCCAGAATTCAAAGCAAAAATGGGGCAAGGAATCTTGGGACCTCTGCTGCGAGTCTGATTTATAAACGGGTACTAGGCATAAAAGAGCAAATATACCAAAAGATTGTATTAGCGAGAATTGTAAACACCACCCCTCTTCTACACACTAAACTTATTTTAAGATTTCTAAAAAAATAATTTCCTGAATTTTTCCGAACGAGCTCCGGCGATGCCCTTATTTCCATTGCCAGTTACCATTGCTTATAACACATTGTGCCACAAAACCTCCCATTGGAAAAGACCAAGGTACCCTTTCTGAATTTGATTACTCATGGGCATTTCGTAAAAGTTTAATAGCATGCCCAAAGAGCGTTTAGGGCCTCCTTTAGAGTTTGGTGGATGGCACCACCCCTCCCCTTCTGCTTTATTACAGGTGCATCAGGCCCTTAGCGTTTACGCATAATTGCACAGATCTTCAAATATGTGAACAATTAACTATTATGTAAAGTACTGCGCACATCAAATAGTTAAACAGTGGCGGCTCCTCCGCCTTAACGGAGGTGTGTCGGCCCATTGCCTTGAAGCAGTAAAAAAAGTAAAAAAGTAAATGATAATAATGTAATATTATAATTTTATTTTGCCCTCCTGCTGTGGCAGCTTTGCGTGATGGGGCGAGGCTGCAGAGCAGGGGAGGAGTGGTAGAACGCCCCCCCCACCCCCCCCTAGGAGCACAATGACTGTTTGCCCGTCCCTCTTGGGCCGCCTAAAACCGTCAAGCCCACTTTCTCTGTTCTCCATACAGGCTGCATTACAGCTTTCATGGAGAAAATACCCAGGCCCCCATACCCTGGCTGAGCGTCAAACCAGGACTCTCAGACCAACCACAACGTTGCATTGCAGCATTCTAATTGGTCATGGGAGCCTGGGCGCCTCCTGGAGTCTGAGAAGAGACACGGGACCCGGCAGCAAGGTAAGTGTATTTTTTTTGTTTATTCTTATTGAAGTGTATTTTTTGTTTTATTTTACATTCAGCCCCGTGCCCCCCTCCCCATGCGGCACCCCCTCTGCCTTTTCTCCACCCGCGAGCTGTGCCAGCCTCCACTTTACTTAAAAGTCTTAAAAGCCGTATTATACAGATTGCTTATTTATCCAATTAACAACACTAAAACAAGAAGGTGTTTGTTGCACTGGGTGGACCTGAAATAGTCTTTACCTCAAGGCACCGATGAGCTGTCTGAGGACTGCCCAGGGTGAGATGTGAGGCATTCCATTTAAGACTATCACTGTGACATAGGTGGTTGCTTTCAGGGTTGCCCAACTTGGCGATCTAACCTTGAAAGAGCCTCATGCAGCAAACTCTGACCACTGTCAAGGGCCGAGTTGGAAGCCAGTATCAACTCTGGCAAATTGTTAAAATCAGCTCCACGTTGCAGAAGGGCGTAGCTATTGTTGCCTCTCACCTCTCTTTGATTCAGTTGCAGCATGTAGTACTCTACATCTGCAGGTACAGTGCCAGGTCATCCTCCAGCAACGTGGATCATCTTGGAAACTAGGAAGGGCGGTGCAGAGATAGACTGGATGGAGAAGGGGGTAACAGTGGCAGGCAGTGTGTTGGCAACTGTTCTCTCTACCCTGAGAGACAGACCAGGAATTGCCTGGTTTGAACCTCGTGATTTACAAGTTGTGAAAAAATGCGCAAACTGGTACAGTTTCTACATTTCCTTCGATGTGGAATACTCAGCTACTAAACCAGGATACACATCCTGCCCCAATACGTATGGTACCATTGGTAAGTTTAACGGCTCTAACAGTGGTGTTCATATATTGAGTCAATATGTGTAAACTGATTTAGCAACGATACATTACATATTGGATGAAGGGTGGAACTGGTTGAGCAATGGTGCATTAAACACTGGAGGAAAATAAGGGAACAGACATCGCAGTAGTGTTTCCACACCCCTCCAGTGTGGCTGCCACAAAACTCCAGTGGGGGAGCACGTGGTGGTTGGGGGAGAAGTGGTAAGGGAGATGTAATTTTTTTTAAACATACCTTTTCCTGCCGCCCAAGTGTCGGTGCTTCTCTTCACTCCTGATGGTGTCACAACACTCCCTTGGACACCAGCACAGGCTCCCCACCCAATCCAGACACTGCTTTCATAGCATGAGAGCAGCCCCAGGATTAGTTTGAGCAGCCATGTTTGCTGCTCAGACAATGTTATGTTTTGTTATGTTAACAGTAATTTGTAGAGCTCACGTTCACCAGGCGGTTTCTTGGTGCTGAGAAAGGACGGCAGTTGTATAAGAGTGAACGACTCTTCAGTTATTCGCTTGGGTAAATAGCCAGGTCTTAAGTAACTTTCTAAACTCAGTGTAAGAGCCAGTGGTGCGCAAATTGCCTTAGTGCCTGTGGCGTGTATCCAACCCGGCTGTGCAAAACAGCTGGGTTGAAGACAACTAAGTGCTCAGTTTGGCCGGCCTAAGATGTGCCAAACCGACATTCGCACTTTATATTGCACACTATCCCCTCCTCCCTGCCATGCCCGGCCTGCCTCACCCAAGACTCTCTGGCTCAGTCAGTGGGGAAAAAAAGTGATAATATTGTTATATTATCATTTTATTTTCCGCTGACTGACTCAGTGGGCCAACGCTCCTCTGCCATTACAGACGAGCCGCCTCTGCACCCCTGCGAATATTTAGTTCACCACTACTAAGCTAGTATACTAATGTCACCCTAATATGTAAAGCACAAATGGTAAGGCAATTTCCATGTTTCCCAATATGAAAAGTGTCTGCACTATGCCAGCATAACTGGCCTAGCAAACTCAATTTGAATTCAGAGGTACTGAAACCAGTTTCACTGGCACAACAATGGTGCTTCAAGGACAAAGGAGGAAATGTGGATACTGAGTTAGCAACAGAGCATTAGATATATCTTGGGAAAATAGGAAAAGTGGCCTAGCAATATTGCTTTACATATCGGGAGAACGTGGAAACTTAGTTAGCAATGGTGCTTTAAATGTGGATGTAATGTGGAAAATGGCATGACAAATGTGTGTGCTATAACCCAGGGAACTGAAGACACTGATATCATGTTAGAATCTGTAACCTGACAGGTAAGTCTAAGCAGTAGCGGCTGCTATCGAACGTGGGTGAGAGGGTGAATGAAAAAAAAACACTTACCTGGGTACAGGCGGCCGATGCCTCTTCTCCTCTGGCTACTGGCAGCAGGAAGCACCCGGGCTCCCAGACTCCCCAGGCCAATTATGACGCTGCTGTCACCAGCATTACAGCAGCGTTGTGTTTGGTCTGAGTGGAATTGTTCGGTGCTCAGACAGGGACATGTTCTCTAACCAGGCTGTAGAATACAGCCAGGTGGAGAACATGCTAAGTGTGCCTTAACTGTTTGGTCGGCCCAAGATGACAAGCCAAACTATCATGCGCACTTAGGGAGTGCCCTCCACTCTTCTTCCCCCTGCTCTGGCCAGTCCAGCACGCCCCTCCCCGTTTGAAACAATCAAACTGAGCCACAGTAGTATGGAAAAATAAAATGATAATAACATTGCGTTATTATCATTTTATTTTTCCTTTATGAACTGCTCAGAAATCAGTGGGGTGCTGCTCCGCCACCTTAGTGGAGCAGCCGCTGCAGGTCTAGAGTCTGACAGCTGGTTTGTGATTGATATCTGTAGCGATGGGTAAGAGAAGCTGACGAACCCTTCAAGTTTGAGCAGAGCCTTTATTTTAGACTACTTAATTAATTCATCGAAGTAACTTCTAAAACCTATGACTTTTTGGCTAATATAGTAAAAAAAATTGTGATGTAAATTGCAGTGCTAAGCCTCATATGCACTTACTCTCCTCGAACCTACATCTACCCTGTACCCTATACGTACCTTCGGTATGTACTCGCTATATAAAGGTTAACAGAGTGTAAACCAGTTTCCATGCAACACAGACATCTTATCAATGGCATATGAAGAAATAAGGTAAAATTATTGAAGTGTCAGATCATGTTTTTGCTTTGCAGAAAGGAGACCTCATAGATATCATTGAAAAAACACCAGTTGGCACATGGACAGGTTTGCTGAACAGCAAGGTGGGATCCTTCAAATTCATCTATGTGGATATTGTGCCCGAAGAGCAGGAGCAGCCCAAAAGGATACGAGTGCACGGAAAAAACAGACGATCAAAGCCCAAGACCTTAGAAGAGCTCCTGGAACGCATAAACTTGCAGGTGGGTGGTAAGAGCGGAGAACATGGTGTGCTGGTAGGCAAATAAATACTTTCTTTTTTTATTTCAAAGTATTTTATTGAAGATTTGTATATATATACAGTACAGTAGTAGTGCGTGAGGGTGAATACAGACGCTGGCTCGTCCCTAACCAGAAGTACACACCAATTTGGCTAGCACTGGAGAGGGCGACCCTAGGCGGACTAGACCCCATAGCCATGCTCACAGCTAACAAACACCCAGAGATCAGGACACAGTCCTCAGGTACACAAAGGCCGCCCTCCTAAAAGTAGACAAAAAGATGGAACAGACAATCAGGAATACTAGTTGGGAATCCATCTGGTTTAACTCTAAGGGAAAGGGAAGATTCTAGACAACAACGCCTGGTACGGGAAAGGAATCTCCACCCTAAAACATACAATAGCGTGCATACAAAACCTAAAGAAACTATGGGGCTTATTAGCAAGAACCTTGTTAAAATTATTGCTGTTTTAGCGGCAGGAAACTGCCGCTAAAACGGCGATAATGGGCTTGCTAATATGTGTTATAGAATTCAATAGAAGCCCAGGTTAGATGTGCAGGACATCTAACCTGGGCTTCTATTGGAATTCTATAACGCATCTTAGCAAGCCCATTATCGCCGTTTTAGCAGCAGTTTTCTGCCGATAAAACAACGATAATATTAATGAGGTTCTTGCTAATATGCCCCTATGGTCTAGATTTACATAGCCCTTAGATTGCCACTGCGTCACGCAAGGCGAGGCTTCGGCTTCAGTGAGATCAGTAAACCTGGAGTAACGCAAGATTTCTGCCTCGCATTACTCTGCCTTGGGAAGACGTTGCATGGATGGAGTGTGGGTGTTCCTTTCTGCACAAAAACAATCTTGGCTGCAATGCAGGACCGTGGTGCAAGAGTCCCTGCATTGGCGCTAGGCTGCAATGAGTGTGCCATTGCAGGGAGAGCGCAGGAATGCACCATATCTCAGTAGATATGGTGCTTTCCTGCCCTCTCCCTGCCACGCAGCGCAGCAAATTGACATGCTCAATTGCGTTGCATGACTTGTTAGTAAATCTGCCCCCCTTCCATTTACATGTTTTTATCTAATAAAGTCAGGTCCTCTGCCCAAACTAATGGTTGATTCAGAATCTAGGACTCAAAATCACATCCAGATACATAACATTTGATACCAGAAGGGAAAATATTGGTACAAAGGCAAAAACCAACAAAGGAAATGGATAGATATTTTCATATCGAATAAAACGCTGTCGTTTGAAACAAAACAAAGAAAGTCATATTAAACGTTGAGCTGAAGCTTGGATAGAACACCTCATAAAACTATATTAAGAGTTCCCATGGAATATAGAAAGCACAGCCCACCCTGTTACACAAAAAAAAAACAGACCGTTTTTACTTGGAGGTAGGTCTCTGGTCACCCTGAAGAAGTAAAACAAAGCCTCATGCTCAGACCAGTTACCGATTATTATTTATATAATTATTCCAATGAATCAGGCTCAATTTTTGTTGAAAATCATTATTTAATGATAGAGTCAGACATCAAGACCTGTAGGTGTTAACATAATGACAAGATTAGGTTTGGGTCTTTTTCGGGAATACGTCATTCTATATACCGCAGGATGAGATCAGATGTTCCCTATCGAAAAGTGAGATTTCTGGTCTGAAGTCTGAGTCATCACACAGGGCCAGAATCACAAAGCTGTATGTGCACCTAATATCAACCTAGGCGCACAAATAAATGCATTTGTAAGGGCAAAATGTCATTGCTGACTCACAGAAACAGAATCGACTTTGGGAGTGTATTTTTACCATTGGAGATCGGATGTGTTCACACAGAAATGCAGCAAGTATTGTGGAATGCTGTATTGTGAGCTCATCTGCTAAAACGGAGGGCTTGTGGGTCCTTCCTGGGTGTGTCCAGTAGCAAAGATTGGTGAAAACAAACACATTTGTAAGTCTGTGAACTTTCATCCAACATATGCAAGTAGTAGATGAGAACTATATGTTTATGAAGGTGCGAATGAGAGGGGCATGCCTAAAGAAATCGATCTAGGTAAGTAAAGGATATTTGACATGGAAGTAATACTTTTATTTAAAAAAAGGTTTCAAGTGCACATTCAATGTGTGTCACATTTTCCGTTTACAGACATTTCCACACTATATTACCTTATGTAAGTAAGCATAGTTATGCATGTGAGTACCTCTGGCAACCTGAGTCTGTTCTTAACAATTAAAAAACTGTCCTCCAGACGTAGGAGTAACAAATAAGCAACTTATTTACTGTGGGTTTAGAGAATTGTTCCCTGAATGCTAAATGGTATTCCTGTTTTCTACAGTCCAAGGAACAAGGTGGCAATAGAAGTGTCTCCCAATATGGATCCTCTCTGTACCTACAGCACACAGAGCAGGAGCTGATTCTCCAACCGCATGAATTGGCCAGGATTGTATGTTTGTATGACAGGTGCCTGTTCTGAATTTTCCTGCCAGTGTAGACCATGTGAGTCCGTTAGAGAGATTTGAACTGCACTCTATTGGACTCTCTGAGTGGCAAAAATGTGGCTAGACCATTGGAATGTTGAGTGTTCCATTAGAAACAATGGAGTGCTCCTGGCTTCTAATGGCCAGTAGAAGCCCGGAGCATCAATATTCCAATGTTTGTCCACAGCTGTTGCTCTTAACAAAGGCCTCACAGAGGGCGAGGGGATTTTGACCCCCTCGGGCTCCGTGAGGTCTTTATTTTACAAACTACAACATTCTACACCCTAGGGGCGGAATGTTCTAATAGCCCTGGAACCCTCGGTAGCGGGATCTACCAGCCTTTAAAGACCAGCTCCCGTGCCTTTAATGGCCGTTAGAGCCTGCTACGGGGGACTCTAAGGCTATATTAAATTCACAGAAGTTGCATACAATTCACACCACGAAATTCTGAATACACTACAGCGCCAATAGGAGGTGAGCAGGAGGTCTAAGTGAAAGCTGTTACTATAATATAATCTGTATAATATACAGGTCTTTTCAACAACTAAGTGCTTATCTTTGAGGAGGTGAGGAGAGAGCAGTCCACTGGACATATGTCATGAGTGCATAGAGGAAAATATGGGATTGGGCTGATTGATTGTGTGTGCTATGGCTCATTTGCTATGCTTAGTCTTTTGTGGAGAACAAGGGTCGGGGGATCTACAGTTAGAATTCCTCATTGAATTATTTCCCAAGGTCTGAGATTTTTCTATTTCTTTCCTGAATCGCCGGTAGTCCTGTGCCTCCATTCCCTGTATGTCTGAGCTGCTGTCTGGAATGCTACTTGCTGTTGCTGTATACTGTGGGCCCAACATCCAAGAAAGAACTTATCTTCTTCTTCAATGTCTCAAGACTGTTGCATGGAGACTCTGCCCTCATACTTCAACAGGTTTTGTGGACTTTTCTTGGGTAATGCACTTTGTTCCAGAGCTGTGGCTGACATGCGTTTACTGTGCTTCAGTCATGGTTCCACCTCGCCGTCTGCAGGAGGATCTTGGCAAAGTGCCTGTGCATGAGTGTCACACACAGGAAAAAGTGCTGCACCCCTTTTTAGGTCTCGGACTAGCGAAGGCTGCGCTTGCGCAGTCTCGCTCCGAGACTTTATGTCTACAGTTTGGGGGCTTAAACCCGCCCCTCTTCTCCATTGGCTGGCCTCGTAAATGCTGGCCAGCCATTGTGGGAGAGGGGCGTCACTGCGTTTAAGCCCTGTCTTTTTCGGATTCGGGCGTGTTTTTTCGCCTCTTTCTGTTTTCTTTCTCTCCTCTTCCCATTGGCTGGAATTTTACATTCCAGCCAATGGGAAGAGGAGAGATAGTGTGGGTGGCTCTCTGTGTGTGTGTGGGTGGCTCTGTGTGTGTGTGTGGGTGGCTCTGTGTGTGTGTAGGTGGCTCTGTGTGGGTGGCTCTTTGTGTGGGGGGTGGCTCTGTGTGGGTGGCTCTGTGTGGGTGGCTCTATGTGAATGACTGTGTGGGTGGCTCTGTATGTGTGTGTGGGTGGCTTTGTGTGTGTGGCTCTGTGTGGGTGCAAATGCAATAGGTCTCGCATTTGCGAGCGATTAAGCTATTGGTATTGTAAATGACAATGCCATTTATTTATGTTTTAAAAACAAAAACATAAATAAAAATAATGTCATGAGCAATGCCAAAAGCTCTAACTTTAAGAATGCCAAGACCATTGCATTGTAAATGCTTGTTTAACCCCTTCAGTGCTAATGACAAGGGTAACTCGTCATGGAGTTTCCATTGATTTCAATGGAAAGTCAATGGAAGCTCATCATGTGCCTTAGCAGCCAAGTGGTTAATGTACTTGGGGGTGCCCACAGGCCTTTCGCATGTTGCAAAGGACATTGAAGTCAATCAGTGTCCCTTAGCTAGAGTCAAAAGACAGCTTTCAGAGGTTGAAGCGCAGCTTAGTTCCTTTATTTTGCATCCTCTGGTGTTTCATGATCTGTTTTTTTTTCATAAGATCGGTATAAAATGTCTTACAGGAGTCCGAGATCAGGGCTGTAACTAGATCAAAATGATGGCTTAGCAGGAGTAGTGGGAGAATTGTCTAGAGGCAGTGCACCTAGTAGTTTGTGCCTTGTATCCTTAAGTTGACCTTGTGGACACATGGGGTACATTTGTGAACTATGTTCTAAGGCCCTGTGCTAAGAGGGTCTGTGTGCTACGAAAAACAGAGGAGAGATTAAGGAGCATTAAAGTCCCCTGCATTAAACTATCTGATGGCTTTCGTCATTCCTTTTTCCAAAGCTCTGGCTGTTTTGTAGCTATAGAGGTCTTCCCATAAGAGGCAGTACTGTACTGCTCAACACCCGCTCCGTCCACAGACCTGCTCAACACCCGCTCCGTCCACAGACACGCCGTCGAGCTCTGGAACCTGCTCGACACCACAGCCCCAGACGTCGCTTTCCTCACGGAAACCTGGATGAACGCCTCCTCAGCGCCCGACATCGCCATCGCCATCCCAGACGGCTACAAGATCATCCGGAGGGACCGCATCAACCAGACTGGAGGAGGCATCGCCATCATCCACAGGAACACCATCCGCATCACGACCAACACCGACGACACCCTCACACCCGCTGAGCACCTGCACTTCCAGATTCACACCGACCCCAAGACCACCCTCAGAGGCACCCTAATCCACAGACCCCCGGGACCACGCACACAATTCAGCGAGGACATCGCCGACTTCGTCAGCCCGCACGCCCTCTCCTCCGCTGACTACATCCTCCTCGGGGACCTCAACTTCCACCTGGAGAACAACAACGACCGCAACACCACCACCCTGCTGGACAACCTCGCCAACCTCGGACTCAAGCAACTGGTGACCACCCCCACCCACTACGCCGGACACACACTCGACCCGGTCTTCTCATCCAGCAAGGACATCGCCTTCAGCCACGCCACCGGACTCCACTGGACGGACCACAGCTGCGTCCACTTCAGCTTCAGAAGGACCACGACTCACCATCACCAGCAACAGGCTGCACGCAGAAGCTGGAACAAGGTCACTGCCGACCAGCTCGCTACTTCCCTGAGCAAGAACCCTCCCACCAGCACAACGAACCCCAGCCAAGCGGCCACCAACCTCACGAAATGGATCAGCGACTGTGCAGACTACCTCGCCCCTCTGAAGGCCCCGCCGAGCCGACCCGGCAGCAAGAAAGCCCCATGGTTTAACGACGAACTCAAGAGCTCCAAGAAGAACTGCAGAGCACTCGAGAAAACCTGGCGCAGAGACCCAACACCGGACAACATGACTGCCCTCAAGCTCGCCACCCGAAAACACCACCAACTGATCCACGCCACCAAGAAAACCGCATTCAAGGAACGACTGGACAACAACGCACACAATATCAAGGAGCTCTTCAACATCGTTAAAGAGCTCTCCAACCCCAACGCCGGAAACAACGACATCACCCCTTCGCAAGACCTCTGCAACTCCCTCGCCTCCTACTTCCACAACAAGATCGCGGACATACACAACAGCTTCTGCACTCAACCGACGCACGCCACAATCGAACCACCGCCCCCCACCACCACCCTCCACGCCTGGACCCCGATCAGCACCGAAGAGACCGTCCGCACGATGAACTCCATCCACTCCGGATCTCCGACCGACCCCTGCCCTCACCACGTCTTCAACAAGGCCGACGCTGTCATCGCACCCCACCTACGGGACATCATCAACACCTCCTTCGACACCGCCACCTTCCCGGAGAGCTGGAAGCACGCCGAACTCAGCGCTCTACTAAAGAAGCCATCAGCCGACCCCACCGACCTCAAGAATTACCGCCCCATCTCGCTGCTCCCGTTTCCAGCTAAAGTCATCGAGAAGACCGTCAACAAGCAGCTGGCCGCCTTCCTCGAGATGAACGGATCCCTCGACTCCTCGCAGTCTGGCTTCCGGGCCAACCACAGCACCGAGACCGCCCTGATCGCAGTGACCGATGACATCCGAGCCCTGCTCGATAACGGAGAAACAGCGGCCCTCATCCTCCTAGACCTCTCCGCGGCCTTCGACACTGTCTGCCACCGCACCCTAGTGCAGCGCCTCAGCCACGTCGGAATCCAGGAGAAGGCACTGGAGTGGATCATCTCCTTCCTCGCCGGAAGGACACAGAGAGTCCGCCTCCCCCCGTTCAGATCAGAAGCCACCGAAGTCATCTGCGGCGTCCCTCAAGGCTCCTCGCTCAGCCCAACCCTCTTCAACGTCTACATGAGTCCCCTTGCAGCCATCGCACGCCAGCACAACCTCAACATCATCTCCTACGCCGACGACACCCAGCTGATCCTCTCCCTCACCAACGACCCCGCCACCGCCAGAGCCAACCTTCACGAAGGGATGAAAGAGGTAGCAGAATGGATGAAGAACAGCCGCCTGAAACTGAACTCGGACAAGACGGAAGTCCTCATCCTGGGATCTTCACCCTCCGCCTGGGACGACTCCTGGTGGCCCTCCGCCCTAGGCAACGCACCCAAACCAACAGACCACGCACGCAACCTGGGCTTCATCCTGGACTCCTCCCTCTCCATGACCGGACAAGTCAGCGCCGTCTCCTCGTCGTGCTTCAACATCCTGCGTATGCTACGTAAGATCTTCCGGTGGATCCCCACCGAGACAAGGAAGATGGTCACCCAGGCCCTCGTCACCAGCCGTCTGGACTACGGCAACGCCCTCTACGCCGGAACCACTGCCAAACTCCAGAAGAGACTCCAGCGGATCCAGAACGCCTCAGCCCGACTCATCCTGGAAAATCCCCCGTCGCAACCACATCTCCAGACACCGGAAAGACCTGCACTGGCTCCCGGTCAACAAGAGAATCACCTTCCGCCTCCTCACCCACACACACAAAGCCCTACACAACGAAGGCCCAGGATACCTCAACAACCGCCTCAACTTCTACGCTCCCAAACGCCAGCTTCGATCGACCGGCCACGCTCTCGCCACAGTCCCCCGCATCCGAAGAGCCACCACAGGGGGAAGGTCCTTCTCCTACCTCGCCGCCAAGACCTGGAACTCCCTCCCGACCTACCTCCGCCTGACCCAGGACCACCTCGCCTTCAGGAAGCAGCTCAAGACCTGGCTGTTCGAGCAGTAGCGGACCCCCCCCCCTAGCGCCTTGAGACCCCCCGGGTGAGTAGTGCGCTATATAAATGCTCTGATTGATTGATTGACTATGACTCAATGTGCTTCATAGCAACCAGACATCCAGGTAGGCGGCTCAGGTCCATGGCATGTTCTTCCACTGCGGGTGCCTCTTTGGTGAGCAGATTTCAAATATTTGCAAGTTTCTTATTCTGATTGTTGGAGATCTAAACTCTGGTATTTTTCTAAGTTACCACTATAACACCTCAGTCTTCCCTTATTGGTTTCAACGTCCATCAATTTGGTATCAGATGACATGAACCCAAGCAATTGGGAATTTTCCCTCCACAGCTTGCTTCACGCTGGGGGAATTACTCTGTACACTATTGAGCGTAAGTTATTTAGATAAATATAAAGTAAGAGAGGCTTCAGCATTTCATATGGTTCTGACTACGCAACATTACAACTTTAAAAGAGGTAAGAGGTTCAAATCAAACAATTTGCAAACGTTTGCCATGTCAAGGCTTACAAACATGGACACAAACTTTTAATTATGCTTGTGAAAAAATGTATAAGACTTTGCAAAGGCATTAGTGGAAGGTGAAGAAACACATGGAAAAGTCACGATGGAGCTCAAACAGTAATAGGAAGCAGAGTATTGCTGAATTGTAGACACTGATAGAGAGTTGCAGATAAAAACACAGTGTGGTAGGAAGGGTCATGGGAAATTAATATCTGAGTATTGGTAGGAGATGTGAGACTGGGAAACCACAGCAGCCCAGGCAAATATGCTCAAACAAGCCTTGCTCTCTTCATCTCCTCGTGCAAATTCTCTTTATCCATCCATCCATCCATCCATCCATCCATTAATCCATACATCTATCCATCCATCCATCCACCCATCCATCCTTCCATCCTTCCTCTCTCACCTTCTCTCCTCCTCTGATTTCTTTCTCTCAATCTTCCCCCCCTCTCTTCCAGCCTCCCTTTGCTTGCTACAGTTAGGCTGGGGAAAGTGAGTCAGACCGCCAGCCAAACGGGGAAATGCCTGGTGGAATAAATGGCCTGTCTGAACTTAATGGGAATGTTCACTTGTCAAGTATCAATAAGTAGAAAAGGCACTAGACGTGGATCTTGGAGATGAGCACAACATAAACCAGGACAGGGTTGTAGTATGATCCTGCAAGGTAAGATTACTAGATATGTTGTTGCAATATAATAGGGTGGCGAAACAAAACATAAGTGGAAGCACATTGCAGAACTGTACTGTTGCTGAAAATGGTTGACCATGAATGAGATCAAAGAGGTTGGAGGATCATGGCAGAGTGACAGCACCAAGAAGGTCACAGAAGTATGGGGTTCTGACCACCGCAAGTGAAAACAGCCAGAGGCAGAGGTAGCAAGACCATGGTGCAAGGAGGGGGAAAACAAAGATAGGCGGAGCATGGGACAGGGAAGAGGTAGCAAAGAGACTGCAGGTGCATGGGAAAAGTAGTGCAGAGCAGAGAAGAGTAGATCACAGCTGCACATGGTCCAAAGTAGTGCTTAATTTGAGCGTGTGCTTTCTGGTGCTCAGCACCAGCACTTTATTGCCATCACCGGCTCTTATGACAGTCTGCCACATGGTGGCGCTGTTTGTCTTATTTTTTGAGGAGCACAACAGCTGTTGTTTAATAATTAAATATACGTTAAAATCACTAATACCTGCCACACAAAGCAATAAGAATAGCTTGGGTGGCATGTATTAGTCATTAATGTATTGTCACACTTGATGAGTGTGATACTAGTAGTGATAGTACTGAAATTGGCAGCGCTGGTGGGAGCAATGGGCGGTGAGAGCTGCAGTGGCCTCCTGACAAGGGCCCTGACACTTTTTTTTTTACAAACTAAGCACTAGTACAGAGTGCAGATTAGTGTTTGCATGGAGCAAAGAAGGCAAATACTCAGAAGGTAGACAAGGTCATATATCATCAGGCGGAGAGTCAAAGTAGGGAATGTGAAGGTCAAAGGATAGTGGAGAGGAAAGCAAAGCACTGGCCAGTGCACAGAGCATAGAAGAAATTTCAGAGTGAGAGCACTTTAAAAATCCCAGCTACACCATGGAAGGTAATGAGGGCAGCTACTCCTTCACCATTGCACAAAATGAACGACGAGATAGAAAATATTAAAAGAACACAGAATATTACATTTGGCATGTAGAAGGACGTAAGAAATTATTGGAAACTAATGGAAGGAAGGAGTTAATGCAGCAACACTACTGGTTATTTCGTTGCAACACAGCACGAGCTAAATCGCGTATAGGCACTTCCCTAAAGCAGCCATGATAGCAGAATAAGTAAGAGAAAGGTTAGAGGTGCTTTCTGGAAGGACATGTAGAAGGAAGTGCTTAAATGCTAAGATGAAGCTTCCAGAACTGCTTGGCAGCTGTAGAGATCCTTTCATGGTCACAGAAAACACCTGGAGGTAAGATTTAAACTAAGGTGGTCATTTGTGGACCTTAAGCTCCTACTAATAGTTTAGGTGAACGATGGTGCTGAAGAAACTGAGGACGTTCCCCATGGGCATTTGTAGGTCCAGGCTAAAGATGAGGGACGCTCGTTCGCGCTGCTAGCACCTTCCTTATGGAACTCCATGCCTCAACCCCTGCGATCCGAAATCTTTTATCTTAAATTCCGCAGGGGAATTAAGACCTGGCTTTTTAATTCTTAAAATGTGTGCCCAATCCGTCTCAGCTTACCTTACCTTTTGTTTGCTCACTAGCGCCGGGAAACCTCCGGGTAGCTGCGCGCTCAATAAATGCAATTATAATAATAATAATACACAAACAGAAGGACTATCAACAGAGCATGACCAAAAGTTGGTTAGGTGGAAGATTTGGGGGAATTCATAACAATTTTGCAGAAGCGTATATATCAAGTGGTCTTTTTGAGCCTTAAGGAGAGCATGTTGGTGACAAGAGAGGTTTTCTGCCAGTAAGCCCGGCTTTGACATTTTGAATAATACATAGACTTTTTGATGAGTCAGTGCTTTTCTGTTTCTGCTTCCAGGCAACAAAAAACGTTACTGGCAAAGCAAATCTTGACAGTATTGACAAATTCTTCCGTTTTTTCTTAAGTGCTTATATGTATGAGGAATAAAGAAGTCTATGTGTTTTTTGTTTTACTGTGTGTGAAGAATATTGACAATTGTTGGTAGTATTAGCAGATGTGGCAAAGTTTGAATGGCCAAGAGATCTCAATTCCTCTTTCTGATTGACTGGTGGTAAGTGTAAGAACGTACCAGCAATTTTTAGAAGGGCTTCTATACCTTTAATTGAATAATACCGCCACTGCTCAGCAGAGCTCCTGTATTTTTAATGAAACAGTTCCACGTCTCAGCAAAACCGCTATGCTGTTGGTGGGACAGCACCAGCAGCTCTCAAAAAAGTGTGTTTACTTGCTGCCATCACACGCAACACAGGTGCAAACTTCACTCACACAGAGTAAAACTTAAACACAGACAATAGCCGAGAAAGCATTGCCTTTTCTTACATTCACACAGAAAGTATAACACACAGCATCGGGGCAAACTTCACTCACACAGAGGTTAAACACAGCCAGCAACAGTTCATACTTCATAGTACGTGCACACCGTGCCACTCGTGCCTCTCACGTACACTCTTTCGGTTTGCTGCAATGCTCAAGAAAAGATTAGATTCATGTTATGATTGTCTAAGGAGTAGCTTTTTATTTACAACTCACAAGGCTATTCAAACCCAAGACGAGAAAGAGAAGTATTGTTATTATTCTTTTACAAAACAAACATTAATAGGCATCAAATGCAATTGGATAAATGAGCATCACCTTCATATTCTAGGCACATGCAGCCCATCTTGTTGTGACATCCGCTGCCTGCATTGTGTCAGAAGGCCCAAATGTGCAACAGCCCTCTCCCTGTTCCATCCATCCAGGACACCCGTCCACGACACTGCTGCAATCTTCAATAAGGCCTTGACAAGAAGATCATTGCATCACTTGAAATCCAGTTGCAGCCGGCATGACTCGTGGGGGGAGGAGGGGTTGGGAGGGGACGGCGGGTGAGGGTGTCGTGCTGGGTGGATCTAATTAAAATATATATATATATAGACTTATCTTCCCGGGTCCTGTACCGTCTCAACTCGTGACCGGGTTCCATGGAACAGGAAGCAGGCAGCCTCCCTCCCCTTCCTTAAGCCAATCACAACGCTGCAATGGTAGCACTGTGATTGGTGGTGATAGCACCCAGCCAGGCGCCAATGAGGAGGCTATTTTCTCCATTTAGGCTGCATGCAGCCTACACGGAGAAAAGGGAGAGTGCGCCTGACTGGTTTGGTTTGCCCCTGAGGGCCGACCAAACAGTCAGGGCCTGAAACATTGAGCTAGCTACTCCTCCCCTGCCCTCCAGCAGACCAGCCCACGTGCCTGCCCCCAACAAAACCCTTCTGCTTTCGCGCAGTTCAAGAAGCAGAAACATAAAAATGGTAGTTTTACCATTTTATGTTTTTGCTTCTCGTACTGCGAGAAAGCAGTGGGGCGATGCTCCTCCACCCTAATGGAGGAGCCGCCCCTGTTGCAATCTAGGGCACCACATAGCGCATCAGCCCACCGGAATACCTGAACACAAGCAGCCTCCCCAAAATTCCAGTCATTCCAAACATCGCATGTTAGGGCCGGAGAGTTCAGAACCAGCCGAAGGTCAGTTCACCCCACCCCTGCCGGGTGTACGCACAAATCCCCTCCTGGGGTCAGACCTGTCTCAGAATCTCCATTCTTTTGTCTCACCATATATTATTGTCCTCCAGGGACCCGCCAGTTTCTCAGGATGGGTGGGTGGTTGACGAAGTGGTTGCTGTTCCAGCTCTGCTTCCAGGCAGGATCAGAAGGGATAAAGAGGCCAAAGACCCTGGCGTGCCGCCTTAAATGGCTCCCAAGGTCCATGCTGCACCTCCTGATGATGCGACTGCCCATCCCCCAACATCTGCACTTCCTGTGCAGGGTAGTGTTTCGGCCCATCGCGCAACTAAGGGCGCCCCTCCTCTAGCCGCGGGGGGCACCTGCTCATTCACACACACAGAAAAAATGTATGTGCAATCGGAAAGAAGGTAGCCAGCAGCAGTTCTGACATCATTCATAAACACTGGAATGTCCAAAGTGGGAACATCAGGTTAGGAATATCCCTAGCTCCTATCCAGAAACCTAAGATCTATCAACCACAACTTACTGTTAATTCGGCCACACCGATAGATGTTTGCCAGCAAAACACTTCACACGTAAGTATCATCCCTACCCCTTTCACTATCCCTGTCCTTATCTCTATAAATCCTTATCCCTGTCCTATCTCTATTCATAGCTACCCTTATCCCTATCCTATGCCTCCCTCTCACATCATCTAAGAGTTGAACCTGATGCTGCAGATTCAATCAGTCGTTAGTTTCATCCCCTACGATGCCGCCACATGCTCCTGACCCAGACTGGTTAGAAATCTAAAACCAGCCTCCCAACCATGCTGGGTCAACCACTGAATTCCTTCTCTGAGGCTTTGCCATCCACTTATGAGATCAAGGCTCAGAAATATCATCCACTTATTTAAACCAGTAGTGCACTAAGCAGTTGTGGCTTGCAGCTCTACCTAAAACCCCAACTAAATCAAACAACAAACATCCCGTTAGTGGTAGAAAGAAGAAAGAAATACGTTATGTGGCGGGGTAAATTGGAATTATGTACAACACATAGAGGGCAAGGAGCTGGCCGATCCACCTTGTTGGGCCTGGGTGCAAGGTTCAGCAGGCTTGGAGGTCTTGCTTCAACTTCACACAAGAAAAATAATGTCACCCGTCTTAAACAGAATGGCAGATACATACCAGCAGGGTAGGTCTTAGATAAAAATGAAACCATTGTTTTTGATCATGGGCAGGCCCTGGTGGCGTCACCTGGTGACAGCAGAATTTTTGAGGAATGATGAGTCATGCCTGGCCTGGAATGACTCAGCCTGTAGGCACTTGGTAATAATACATCGACCGTGCTTGCTTTCATGTTGATACTTTATAAGCGTGTCCTAAATTTCCCATATTAGTGGCTGACGTTCTGGTACTTCGATTGATTGCTTAGAGCCGCCCTACTGACCTGATCATCGTTTTTTTCTACAGTGATCCTGGTAATTGCTTTTTGCTGATGACGGACCTTTGGGCTTCGGTGCCAAGCAGTGACTGTTTGTAACTTCTATCGTTTGTTAGTTGTGTGGTCTGCTGTCGGATGGAAACCAGACGGTTTGCACTTTGTGTTTCACAATAATGTGCCGATTGGCTGGACAGAGTCGGGATCGCCTGAAAAGGCACCTTTCCCACGAATATTAAAAGGACGATGATTACACAGATTAGTTTTTAAGAAAAACAACATATGTGTTTTTTCAAATTTTGGGGCGTATTTCTGTCCATCGAATAAAGAACAACAGGAAACTGCCTGTTCTCTGTGGTTTGTACCTTGTGTTTTTAATACCAGGGAAACTCACGGTTCTTGAAACCACGGCTTCCTCTAAAGTGAGACACCCCAGTGGCAGTGGCTTGAAATTCACAATCGAGGAGAAAATTAGCAAAGTCAGCAAGAATGTCCAGCATGGGCTCCTGGAGTGTGGACACTGCAGGCAGGTCAAGGTGTCACTAACTCCCGTGAATTCCTGTGATTGGCTAGCAGTAACAGTATTTGCCCACTCTTCTCATTTAATGGATGCAATCGCACCATATCTCTGTAGGCTGCACCAGCTCCACCAAACCGCGCCTCTCACTAGGGTAGAAATGGCGCACGATTGACAGAGCAGGTTGAATATGCTCTCTCTATTGGCTGTCCTATCATTTGATTCACAAACTTACGGGCAAGGGTATAGAAAATACTGTAATGACCAACAATAGCTAAAATGGCAATAACCAACAGGCAATACTGCAACAGAACTTGATAGCCCCAAAGAAGTCAAAACATCCAACCAAGATGGCGTAACCTACGCGATGTACTATGAAACTCCCTCCGGCAACGTTTCAGACTTTCCTGTGACTTTTGGCCTCCCACTAGTCCTAATTGGTGCAGCCTTTCAAGAAACCGCACCACCCGAACACGTTTCTGACTTAAAGTTGAGGGCTGAATCTAATCATCCTTAGGGAACTAACAGCTGCAGAAGTTACAAGCAGCAGGAATTTTCCCATGCCGCAGTTAGATACTTCTGTTTTTGCCAACTACCTCTAGTTATTGCATGCCTAAATTATGGCTCTTCATATGTATACATTTCAGGTCTAAAGAAAAAACTTTTGAGTCTTGCGATCTTTCTTTTGTGGATGCAAAAAAACTCTAATTGGGAAAATTCATGCAGGCTTCAGTTTAACCCAATGTGTTTTTTTGCACACCATTCCCAAGTGTGAATGGGCATTAAAAGCTGCAGTGGTTTTCCTGCATGATCAAACCTCCGTTCGCTCTATTTTTCACCCCGATTCTCCTGTGAACATTTCCTCTGGTTATTCCAGGAGGAATTAGCAAGGGGAAATACCACAAGTCTGAGAGTCAGTTTTACTCAATCTGGGTTCCAGATTTGGCACACAGACTCTTACTGCCCTATCTTGGATGGAGACTGTGCAGGACGCTGAGTATAGCCATAGATGATTCAAGGCTCTCCACTTCCAGAAGAAGGGACTATTTAAAGGTAGAAGTAAGCTGACAACACAATTGAGATAGGCAAAAAAAAGCTTTCACCAGAAGGCATGGTGTGCTGTTTGAATTGGACACGTGGATGGGTGTTTCTTACGTGTGAAGTGGTGTCCCAAGTATATATATGAGAAGCCCCTTATTCCCCCTTCTTGAGTATGGATTGAACCTTGAGACTGATTACGAGTGGTAGTTCATGGTGTTTGATACATAAAGTTTTGAAAGACTTAATTTTTCTGAGAAGGTGCAATTGAAAGATTAATGATTTGGAGATCTCATTATTCAATCGAATTTGAGGTTCAGGAATGAAGCAAAATGATTTGACCAAATTTGCCACTTTGGAAACTGTTTTATCTCACAAGTTTGGTTGTCCTAGTTTTATGATTGTGACTGAGTGCTGCAGTCACTGTCTGGCGGCTGTATGAGTGATGGGTTCATAAGTGGCTTTGTGGGAGTGTAACTGGGTCTGTAAGTGCATGTCTCATTGTGTTAGCATGTACTGATTACATACTATTACATTACATGCTATAAGCAAGCATCCACATCTAATTTTAAACACATTCATTCATACTGGCATATTACCATTAATATACATTCAGTATACCAATTCCTCTTTCTCCTTTCCTGCTCACTGTATTTTTTGTTAATATTATTATCTAAGCACCCTTCTATTTTCCCTTCTATTATAAGGTCTGGAAGGTACACATTTCTTTCAGCTTACATGCACTCACTATCTGTTATCAAAATGTACTTTTATATACTACAACCTAATCAACATACCTATAAGACCTCTTTATTGTTCTCTCATTTTTATTTCTATGTTTGGTAACATCTGTTTTCATTCCAAAGCTCCAGTCAGAACTCCTGCAAACCACCTCCTCTCTCAGTAGAAAAGCAGACAAAGTGGCTACCCTTTACCATACTTATGCTGCTCTAATTAACAAATCACAGGCTTCCTTTTATCTTTAATTTTTGTTATACCGCTCCTAAATGGTCAGTATGTCTTTAACCCTTTCCATGTTCCCTGCGTAGAAGCACAGTTTGGCTGTTTTTTCCATGAAGCAGCGAATCCTCCGCAAAGCTCATAACGTTTCTGTGGATTTGCGGGTCCAAAGGGGATCTATGACTCTGACTGTCAGTGTCTGAGTGGGTCTGTGAGTGGGTGTGTGAGTCAATCAATCAGGCATTGTGAAGTGCAGCTGCTTCTCCGAAAGGGTCTCAATGCACTGGGTGCTCAAGGGGGGTGCGCAGCTCCCGGATGTTCACGGTGATTCGTTGAGGCCCTTCAAGAACTTGGAGAGTGTTGGTGTCTGTCAGAGGTGGAGAGGGAGGGAGGGAGTTCCATGCCTTGGCCATGAGGAGGGAGAAGGAGCATCCTCCTGTTCGGGTCTTCTTGATGCGTGGTACTGTCGCAAGGGAGAGCTAGGCTGAGCGGAGGGATCTTTGAAGTGCATGGAATGAAAGGCGGCAGTTCATGTAGGCGGGTCCGGTGTTGTCAAAGGCCATGTGGGCGTGGGTGAGTAGCTTTACAGTGATTTTCTTTTCAGCAGGGAGCCAGTGTAGTGTCCGTAGGTGCTGCCTGATGTGGCAGTGGCACAGTAGGTTGAGGACTAGTCTGGTGGCGGCATTCTGGACATTCTGGAGTTTGCAGGTGAGGTTTTTGTTGATCCTACCAAGGAATGTGTTGCCGTAGTCCAGGCTGCTGCTGATGATAGCATAGGTGGCAGTTTTTCTGTGTTCGAGGGGGATCCACTTGAAGGTCTTTCAGAGTAGTCGGAAGGTGTGGTAGCAGGAAGAGGCAACAGCGTTGATCTTGCGGTCCATTTTGAGTTCGGAGTCCAGGATGATTCCGAGGTTGCATGCGTGGTCCATGGAGGAGGGAGCGTTCCAAAGAGCGGGGCCACCAGATGGCGGTCCAGATGTCAGGTGTTGGCCCATGATGAGTACTTTGGTTGTGTACGTGTTGAGTTGAAGGCAGCTGTTCTTCACCCACCTGGTGACTGCTTCCATCCCTTCTTGAAAGTTGTGTTTGGAGATGTTGGATTAGTTGGATAGGGAGAGGATGAGCTGAGTGTCATCTGCGTACGATACGATGTTGAGTCGGTGGGATCTGACGATGGATGTGAGTGGGCCACGTAGATGTTGAACAGGGTGGGGCTGCTTGAGGATCCTTGGGGGACTCCGCAGGTGGTCGGTGTAGGTTCTGAGAGGAAAGGGGGGAGTCTGACCCACTGCGTTCTGACAGAGAGGAATGAGTGGATCCATTCGAGTGCCTTGTTCTGGATTCCTGCAACTTGGAGTCTGCGGGCTAGGGTATGATGTGAGACTGTGTCGAAGGCAGCCGAGAGGTCCAAGAGGAGGAAGGCCACAGTCTCTCCTCTGTTGAGTCGGGTGTGGATGTCGTCTGTCGCAGCAAGAATGGCGGTTTTGGTGCTGTGATTCTTCCTTAGCCTGATTGGAAGGAGTCGAGGATGTTGTTTTCTTCTATGAGGAGGCGAGTTAACTGTTGACAGATACAGGAGTAGGGATATCGGTCTGAAGATCTTGAGGACGGTGGGTTCGAGAGGGTTGATCTCGGTGAGTGTCTGTGTGGGTGTGAGAGCACCTGCGTGGGTCTGTGTGTGGGTTTGGAAGTGTCTGAGTAGGTTTGTGAGAGGGTGTGAGAACACCTGCATGGATCTATGAGTGTCTGTGTGGGACTGGGTGTTTTGGTGTGTGAGTGGGTGTGTGAGAGGATATGAGTAGGTCTTTGAGTGGGTGTGAGAGTGTATATGGGTCTATGAGTAGGTGTGAGAGTGCCTGTGTAGGTGTGAGAGTACCTGTGTAGGTGTGAGAGTGCCTGTGTGGGTCTGTGAGTGAGTATGTGAGTGTCTGTGTGGAACTGTGACTGGGTGTATGAGTGTCTGTGAGCTGGTGAGTTTTTTTTTTAATTCACTGCGGGATCCATCGCAGATTTACATGAGGGGCCGCACTGAGCTCCATGGTGGATCTGCAGATCTTGCATGTGGCAAAAGAAATGTTTGAAGGCAATTTCTTGCCCATCATACCCTCTTTTGACACCTATGTAACTCAAAATTGGGTCAGGGAACCTCTACCCTGACCCATTCATGTAAATTGCAGTCTACATTTCATCCCCAGGAAGCATTTCCAGATACATAAATGGGCTAGCCGCAACTTCTCTCTAATCAGGGCTTTGCTGGTGGTGCGTGACTTTGCCGATTACCCGTAGGAGATCCGCGGAGGGTCCACGTTCCTAGAAATACAAATTTGTTTTGCATTTAATATCTCAAAAACTACTGAACAGATTTACACCAAATAACAAAAAGGGCTCTTTCTGGACCAAGAGCTACTTGCTGCCAAACTTGGTGTAATTCCGTCCAGCCGTTCGGGCTGCAGTTGTGTTCAAAATCCCTATGGGAAATTGCATGGGGTAAAAGGCATTTTGGGACCCCCACTTTTTCTCAGCCCCCGCTTCATGAATCACTCAAAACGTTCAACACAGCTGTGGAACTGAGGGTTGTATTAAATCGTCAAACAGCGCCAAAGTTATTGGCAAAACAAAAAATGCTTTCCCTATGGGAACTAGGTCCTAACTATAACTACCTACTAGTGACAGACAGTAGGTTATAAATATAGCTAGATAGCTAGATAGAAAGATAGATAGATAGATATTTATTTTATTTATATGTGTAACTAATTTAATTAATTTAACTTTACTTCATATAGGGTGCTAGTTTATTACCCTATCTCTATTATTTTCTATGGGAGTGTGTTGCAGTATTTGTGAATGGCCATGTGTGGACTGTGACTTGTTCCAAGGCTGGGCTGAAGTAGATTTACACCTGTTTGGCACCCTTAGGACTGTAATAACTTTAGACGTTTACAAATATCAATGCTTTTACTCTTTTGTGGATGTCGGTTTATAATTTCCCCTCCCTCCCATTTAGTAGCAAGTATTTCTCTTTTTTTCAGGCACTGCCCTTTACACATTTACTAAAACATGTACCTAAGCGTGAGGAGATTTCCACCATTGTGGTGGAGCTCTCTACACAGAAAAGATAGGAAAAGAGAGAGGCGGAGGCATTTTGAACTATGTCAGTTCTTCGACTCTGATACTTCTTTATATACTATAAAATGCTGTTTCAGAATAGGCTTGTTACTTTACAAAAGAGGATGTAATTGAGCAAAGTGAAAGTACTTCACAGAATGAATTCTCTCAGCTTTCAAAAAGGGTCACTAAATGTTTCAAACATAATTGCTTGTAACATCTCAAGGTGTTTGGCACTTGGGCAATGTACATCTTTGATGGAGAGGGGGGTATGCAGTGAGGTTACATGTTATTCAGATGGGAAATAAAGATGCTGTATCATGGCCTTATGTGTGATCTGAGAGACTCACTGGGCACACATAGTATGAGGGTTCTCATAGAAATCAAGGGATGTAAACTTTGGAGAAGAGGACAGTTCCTGCTTTAGTTCTAAAGGGGAGTAACAAGATTTAGGTTCTGATGTGCAGGGTCAAGATTTTCTAAACTTTCAAGGCATGTGGGCACAGTGCCTGGCATACCTTGTACACAGTGGGAATTGGAGCTAGATGAGGCAGGTTTGAAGACCACAGATGTAATATTTGTGAATAGAGAGATGTGTTGAAGTCTGAGTCAGTACGGTGCTTGAGTTTAGGTCTTAGGGTCTTGAATTTGATACTGACTTTTATGCTTATACATTAGTGTTTGTGAAGGGGTGAGGTCAAACATACTCTCTCTTTTTATTCTTTTGACTGGTGAAAATGTAACCTTTTGGATCTTGTCAGCTGATCCTCTGGAAGGATGTAGTTAGCGCTTTTGCATCAGTTCAAGTTTGCTTTGATGATAGTGCCCACCAGTGCAGCTTGGAACCTATGCACGAGACATAGGCATGTCGCACATTATCAATAAAGCTGAAACAGAAATATGACACATAAACACGTTGAACGTCTGCTACTGCCATGCCATAACAACCTGAAGGAATGGGTCTGGTCAGCCCATATTTTATCTGTAGCCAAGTGTATAGATTTTTAGTAGTATTTGAATACCACCAACCATGTTACCCTGTCTCCATGATCCTTTCTTATTTTCCATTTTCCCCCCAGGAGCACATTCCTACTCTTTTACTGAACGGTTATCAAACTTTGGAAGATTTCAAGGACCTGAGTGAAACCCACCTGAAGGAGTTAAACATCACCGACCCGCAGCACAGTGCCAAGCTCCTCACTGCAGCAGAACTACTGCAGGATTATGACAGTAAGTGTGAACCCACAACATTTGCTTGATCCTTTTACTATTCCTGGCACAGTTATTAGAAGATGAACAGTATAAGGGTAATATTCATGCAACATCAGCAACCCTACTTTCATTACTGCATATATTAATCAGAGAGGGTTCCTTATGAGAATATTAGGTAAAAAGCTGTGCAGTGTAGTGGAATGAACAACAGGCGGCGCTACAGGTGTGTTCTGCTTAACAAAGGACACATAGCATTGACAGATGAGATGAGGAAATTCAATAGCTATTCGGACCACAAGAAGAATTAAATGTCAGCTGGAATGAATGTGTAGCACTGATATGAGTTCTAAAATCACCAGCACTCATCTAAAGCTCTAGGAATTACAAGGAAAGCAAGAGGCTCGAACGCTGAAACACAGTGAAACATAGGGTGCCACTGCATTTGGGTTTACAATCTAATCGAATTATTTCTCTTCCAAATTATTTGCTCATGCAAACTTTATGGAATATACTCGATTCATCCAGGTGCAGTGGAAGTGACGTCTTCCACATTTTGTCTCCAGATGGCATGCTATGGATGGCGCTCATTCCAACATTAGCCCCTCAGTAGCCTCTTCTTGGCTACCAAGTTAGGGGGAGGGCAAGTACTAGAAATGACTCTTTAATTACTATTTACTTTCCATTACAAATGCTGTTTTCCTGACTCCTGAAACCACAGGTAGCAAAGACTGTGCCTGATGTACCAAAGATCACAAATAAATATCAAGAGTGTGATTATTTATTGAAATACATGGCTTATCCTTTACAAACCCTAGAATAAATACTGGGTTTACTAATCGTAGAGTAAATACTGGGTCAAAAAGGGAAAGCGAATACTCTTATTTTCTTCTATGTTGGTATGATTGGTAGTTTTAAAGAGTTAGTAATGAGTATTATTTTGAGCACTCCAATGGGAGACTACGAAGTTTCCTAGTGTCCAGCACCACCCACAAAACTTTCAGAGTCATCAGTTTCTTCTATTTCATTCTGACTATTATCCCTCTAAATAAAAAAGTTGAAAAGACTCTGTGGAGTATATATTATAATATTTTAGCATCGTTATGCAATTTAATGCAGTGCCTTCTCCCTCTTTCCCTCAAATCCTACATGAGCTGTATGATCTTATCTTCATTGTTAGACCTGGCATCTTTGGCTTAGTTTCCACTGCATTTTTACCTTCTGGCCTCCTGTTTTGCTGACTTTATTTTTGCTGGCTTTAGGATTCTGGTCATTTTACCACTGCTAACCAGTTCTAAAGTGCATATGCCTTGTACTCTAAAACCTGGTAACATTGGCTTATCCACAATTGGCAAATTTAATGTATTTATAAGTCCCTAGTATGGTGCACTATTTGCGCCCAGGGCCTGTATATTAAATGCTACTAGTGGGCCTGCAGCACTGATTGTGCCACCCACTCAGTCGCCATTTAATCCTGGCTCAGGCTCTAAACTGTCATTTAGACCTGGCAAGTAAACCTACTTGCCATGCCCAAATCTTCCTTTATATTAAATGTAAGTCAACACTAAGGTATGCCCTAGGTAGGCCCATGGGCAGAGTGCAGTGTATTTAAAAAGTAGAAAAAAAGATTTAAAACATATTTTATTGAGTTATTCATAGTACAGCTTATAGACATCATCCCTCAAAATGCCAGTACGTTTTTCAGACATCTGAGGACTTTATCTGCAATTTAAAAAGTAGAATATATACTTTTGAGTTTTACATGCCCTGGTAGTGAACACCTGCTAAATTAGTTTTTCACTGCTGCAAGGCCTACCTCTTCCTTAGGTTAACATTGGGATTGCCTTAAGCACATTTTAATTGTAATTTCCAATTGGGAGCAGATGGAAATTTGGAGTTTGGTGTCTCTGGGCTCACAATTTAAAATTAAAACTTATGGTGAAGTTGGATTTAAATTGTAATTTTGAAAGTACAACTTTTAAAAAGTTGCCATTTTCTGACTTTAACCATTCTGTGCCTCTGGCTGTCTTTGAATACACATCTGGGTTGGGTGGCAGCTGGACTTTGTGCATTCCCTCTAGACAGGCACACAAAGGGAGAAGGGGTGTGACATTTGCATCCTGATGGCCCATCATCAGGCTGATGGGCATTTCTGAGGTAGAAAGGGAGGGAAGAGCTGACACTTGCACCTGAATAGGCCTATGCCTATCCCCACATAAAGAGCTGCATACCCCCTCTAGTGTGTCTGAAGGCATGGCAAAAAATGCAGGGACCTTGTGCTCTTCAAAGGCCTCTTTGATGTTTCTCCCACTTAAAGGGACATTTGGGTATAAGTACTGGACCACTGACACCACCAAATCAGAACTTTGCTGGAACTAAGGGCATTCTGCCTGGAAGAAGAGCTGCTATGCTGTAGGCGCGCCTGATATTTTGCTAACTGCATCGCTGTGTGGGCCTGGTGATTGCTGTGCTGTAGGAGGGGCTGCCACTTTGCTACCTGCTCTGCTGTGTTGGCCTGATGCGTCTTCCCTGGGAGTGAAAGGGACTGGACCTGCACTATACATCCTTGAACCCAAGTTTCTCCAAGGGCTTGCTGACTTGCCTCCTGTTTTCTGAGGTCTCAGGGACACAAAAGACTTCTTGCAACTCTCCTGGTGCTGCTAGACTCTGCACTATGTGAGTCCTACCCTTGCCTGAGGTGCCCCCTCCAGTTCTGGGCCTCAGAAATGGGATTCTGCAGCTTTTTCATCTTCAATGTTGACGCAACAGCTGCTTTGCACTGATCGAATTTGACACATCGCCCGTTGATGCTGACGCAGCGGCTGCTTGATGATTGGGGCTCTACATCCGGTGTGGCTCGATGACAACAGATGGTGAGGATTGACAATGAAGCAGTGCCTGCATCATACAGGGGTTCAGCAACAAAGTTTCCATTGACAGCACGGATTGACGCCAATGCTCACTTCCATCCACTGATCGATTACAGCGTGGCAACTCCTCGACTCCTCGACTCCTCAGCGCTTTTCTCCATCCAAGGTAGTTTGTTAGTAGGACCTGTGTCCTGTATCCGGTCTACCGTCAATCGCGGTCGGCCTGAACTTTGGATTTACCCCAGGTCTTCGTGACCTCAAGTAACCTGTGGACCGCTAGTGACTTCTAAGCACTGTTTTCACATTTAATCTTTAAAAACATTATATCTCAAATTCTACCTATTGGATTTTTGTTGTTTTGGTCTGTTTCACTCATTTAAACATTCTCTATTTTTCTAAACTGGTGTGGAATCTTTTTGTAATGTTTTCACTGTGTTGCATAAATACTTTGCACATTGCCTTTTAAGTATGACTGCTCAGTGCCAAGCTACCAGAGGGTGTGCACAGGTTAATTTAGGTTAAGCATATGATTTACTCTGTCTAGAATTTAAGCTCCTGCTAGGATAGGGTATATACTCTGCTAACCAGAAACCTCCATTTCCAACACTAATCATCAGAGAATTACAGGGAGCAAAAGATGAAGGACATCCTTGCCTACTTGCTGTGGCTATGGTAAATTTACTGAAGAGTAAGCGTTTGATCAAGTTGTTCATATTGTCTTTAACTCCCTCTCATCCCAACACAATCTTATAACATGTCAATGGCATTATTAGACAGCTGAAATATGTTCTCAATTCATAACATAAGAGAAGAAAAAAACACTTTGGGTTACAACATGACACAAACAATAGAACATGTTTAAATGGTGAGATCAAAAGAGAACAAACGAGGCTAAACAATGTCTTTTAACTCATGTGTGCTGAGGATATGTCCAATCCTCCCATGCGTACTATTTATGCCCCCCCCCCCACCCCCGAAGTCACAATGGTTTTTTCTTTGTCTACTAAGCGGATTCCTGAAATAAAAAAATATTATGTAGTGATGCACCTTGTGAGCATCACACTGCCCTGGACACATTGTTTCTGTATTAGAACTCTGTCTTTCGAATGTTCCCAAAAGCTTCTTCAATAGCCAGGACTTAAATTTGCCCTAGTTTACATTTCATTTTGTGTACCTAGAAGGTGCCTTACTGGCTTAATGCTCATATGCAAGAAGCCCCCAGAAGTAAATATCAAGGTAATTCTGGATCCTGGAACATAATGGTGCACCAAGGCGTATAAGAAGTGATTAAGCTGATTGAACTACTCTATAGGAATTGTAAAGATCTACAGAACCATATCACAACAAGAGATGATAGCCTTAATTGAGGCAATTCAGATGCCTCATGACAAAGACAGACCTCTACCGCGAGACTATCTTTTCCTGTTCTTTCTTGGTGATACATAATATAGTGCTGATAGTAATCCTCCTAATAGCCTCAGGAAAGCCATATTATTAACACTGCAATACCATAAAATACAGAAAAGTTCAGAGGCAGCATCTCAATGCAGCTTCGTAAGTAATCATCATCTAAGATCCCTCCAGGCTGAATCCTTCAAAATACTGTCCAAAAGTTTTACAGACTCTTAAAATGGTGCTGCAACTGGATGCCAATTTGTAGTTTGGAAGGCACTTGTTGTGGGCATCCCTTTCAAATTGTGATCAATGGTTTGCAACTAGATTTCCAGCCACAAACCTTTGAAAAGTTACAGACTCCTAAGTTGGGATGGTTACTTAATCGCAAAAGAGACAAGGTCCCTGTTGAACCCCTTTCCCGTATGAAATTTGTGGGACAAGTTTCAGGGGGGCTGGGCAGCGATCCAGGGGAACACTACCAACTCTCACTGAAACACTTAAGAAATTAATACTTTTTTTCAAACAGCAGCCCACCTTCCTTTGAGGAAATTGGCTTCAAACTCAGTCTCAAGGTTGGCGATCGCCTGACCCTTGAAGACCACCTTCCCTGTGATTGTGATAATCAGAGTGAGTTGTAATTTGCGAACAACCTAATCAATATTAATTAGATGGGGCAGACAGTGACCCACTCCGTTTCCTTATTTAGCAAACAAACCTATTATTACAAAATACATTTCTGGTCCAAAAAAAAATTGTTGCAAATTGCTCGAGCTCTTAGTGACCAGAACAATAGTACATCTAGCGCCTACTTCTCCAAGCAGATCTAAGACAGACCCATTCCCGTATGCCATCACCTATTTGCCCCGGTCATAACCGTTTAGTTACTGGTTACTGCCACAGTTTCCCAAGTCAGTGTTTTTACTTTATAGACTCTCTTGACCCATTTCAAATGCATTATTACTTTCAGCCAGAAAGGAGGGGCTGCATCAGCTGGTCATACTCTCTTGTTGGCTGCCTTTCTGTTAACCTGTTCAAGACTAGGGTCCATTGCTCTTTTGTATAGGTTCCCACGTGCTCTGGAGCCACTGCCAATGGTTTGATTTTACCAGTTAACTTTTCCCTTTGCCCCTTTTCCTTCATCAGTGACCCGTGACTGCTACAGTGTGGTGAAGTCTGTTTTTCCCATACCAGGAGAATGTTCTTGTGCTTTATTGTGTTGTTCATGTCAATCTTGATTCAGAACATAGGAGTTAAACATTGAGCAACCCTGGTGTAGAGCATGGGGGCTGATTGCAACCCCTGCCCTAGGACTGTGGGTTATAAAGTAGAGTGGAAAAACACACAGTTAAAACATTAAAGGTAAAAAAAAAGCCATGGTTAGCATGAATGCCTATGGAAAATACAAACATGGAGTGTGTTAAGTGGAACTGTGGGATTTCCGATTGGAGCAGCATGAGAAGAATTCAAGCAGAATGCATGAGAAATTGAGTTTAGCTGCTGCAGCATTGTATTGTTGCTTCTGCTGTTTTCATTAGTGAAACCGTCCAACCTTCAACGAATCTACTTTGAATTGGCAGATTGCTGTATATACGCAAGGAACTTCTTTCTGGGTTTGGGTTTTCAATTAATATTTCACTTCATTGTGTAAATCATACTCTTCATGTGCTTTTGTTAAACCAATTCAACTAACAGCCCGGATGTGATGAAAAAGACCACTTGTAGAAGAAAATCGCATGCCTGGACCTGTAGCGTCTGGCATAGGCGGAGCAACCTGTAAACCCTAAATGTGACCTATCCTATGTTCTTCCTAAATACAGGCAGTGTCTAATTTGTAAAAATACGTAAGTGCCAGGGACCGTCTCAGGAGACCAATGCGGCTTGCACCACCCAGTGCCCCTGCCATCTATGCCGATGCCAGGACCAACAGGACTACTAACCATCACACACCTACAAGTGTGAAAATTCGGATTATTCCTGGCCAAACAAAGCTTTAAGAATCGGCTAAATGGCTGGTATTATTCTTTTTTGTGTATATTACATTATTAAACATCACTGTTCACTTCAAACATAGACAAACATTTCTACTATGTGGTGGACATTGATAAGTGCTGGTGTTACGAATTAAGTGCTGTTGGGGAGTATCAGCTAACACCAGCTCAAATTAAGCACCTGATACAGGTACTGTGATATATAAATGAGTATATATATGTGTATATCCCAACAAAACCTCCCTTAACTCCAGAGAAGCACCAACGCCAGCTGAAAGTGATTCAAAAGTGCTTTAATTCACGTGGAAGGTTAAATGCAGGTAAGAAAAACCAACGCGTTTCTCCTCTTTGCGAGGCTTGATCAGGGGTAACGAGTCTATGCCTTTTGACTGTCACGTGTTTTATCACTGTGGTTTAGTCGTCACACAGAGGCCGTTATCAAATATATAATGACAGCTTTGTTTCTGAAAGTGAACCGATATGGTTTTTAAACGCTGCTGTCTTTTTAAGGGACACACCTTTTTTTGGCTGTATTCTGCACTTGGAATACTGGTGTGACTCTCATGTCTGGGGGGCCCAAGACGAAGGCTGGTGCAGGCGGCACTCTGGTGAAAGGAAGAATGGCGAAACAACTGGAATAGGATCAGACTGCCTCCAAGCTAGACACGATGTTAGCAGCTATGGAGAGGCTGGAAGAGTCGCTGCAGCAGACCCGAGAGTCCGTAGAGACTAAAATCGACAAAGTAGCGATTGATCTGACCCACCTCCGTGCTGACCATAAGAAGCTATCGGATCGGACGACGGAACTTGAACATACCATGGCGGACATGACACCCAAAGTTACACAGATGGATAACCATGTTCAAGATCTTCTAAACAGAGTGGAATTTCTGGAGGACAGGGCGGAGGACGCAGAAGGACGTACACGAAGGAACAACGTTCGCATAGTGGGTCTGCCGGAGCGAGGGGAGGGCACCGGCGGAACACATGGAACAATGGCTCAAGCACCTACTCCCGGAGGGTACCCTCTCACAACACTTTGTGGTGGAACGGGCCCACCGTGTACCAACGCGCCCTCCCCCTGAAGGCTCCAATCCAAGACCTATGCTAATCCGCATTTTGAACTACAGGGACCGCGATATCATACTGCGTGAGACTCGGAAACTATCTGACGTCAGTGTGGAGAACGCCAGGATCATGTTCTTTCCTGATTACACTGTGCAGGTGCAGCGCCAGCGCCACTCTTTCTTAGCGGTAAAACAACGCCTCCGGAGCCGGGCTCTGAAGTATTCTCTACTCTTCCCAGCTCGCCTGCGAGTGGTGGCGCAAGAAAAGACGCACTTCTTCAGCACTCCGGAAGCAGTCGAGGCTTGGCTTGACTCCGGTGTTGACTCGGAACCTAGAGACATGCCGCCGAAAATACGACGCGAGCGTGGCTCCCGACGACGACGTCGCAGACGACCCTCCCCAACACATTCACCACACCCGGAATCTGAGGTGGGTCCCACGCCCACGTGCATGCAGAGCGAGCAACGGGAGGCCCTCCGCTTGGCGGTGGAAATCAGTGGCTCACACACAGCGGACCCCGTTTTGGAGACCAGTCCTGAGGCCCTTGCGAGCGACGATGAATACATCTACGGATTACCGGACTCCCAAGTATCGCTGGATCTTCCAGATGTCACAACGCAAACTGCAGACATGATCCACTGATTGCATCTGGGGACACTCGCTTCATTACTCGATCGCTGAGAAGGCTGCAGCAGGAGTGTTTCCAAAGTGACCGGACACTGGGGTGAATCTTGCTTACTGGTTTCGATACTCTGGAGATGCCCACCCTTGCTTGCCTTGGACACTTATGCTGCACTCTGCACTCCTACTGCGCCTCAGAAGAGATCGCTGTAGGTGAATCATGAGTCTAAGCCAAAGGGGTGGACGACTCCCCTGGAGGTGAGTGCCTCGAAGTGAACTGAGCCACGGTGCCTTTGAGCAGCGGGTCCTTAGACACGCTAGAACACCTTCCACTGACTTTGAGACGCTTTACCGGAGCTGGCCTAGCGACCACTAACTGCCTGTGGTGGGGGACAGCACTTTTGTCTCCCTCGCATGTACACTCTGTGAGATACAAGATCACGACTCAGTGACCCCCCTTGAACCTACGTACTTTTAATGCTCGTTAGAGCGTTTGGACGACAACATGTTCTGCTGTCGACCTTGTGGTATTATGTTAATGTTTTCCTTGTTTGCTAAACAGGTGGTTTTCTTTCCCTATTTCCTACATGTGTGTTCATGGGACGTCAGCCAGCGGCAACTGATATGGCAGGGTTGTTGTGGATTTCTGAAACGCAGCATATCTATACTGTGTGCTGGGGGGAGGTGGCCGAGGGGAGCTATGGGGAATTGGACACACGATGACTATGGTTAAATTCTGTACTTGGAACGTGCGTGGTATGCACACACCTTCACGCCGTTACCAGGTCTATTCCTATCTTAAGCGACACCAAATACACATTGCATTGTTGCTGGAGACCCATTTGACAGACCTGGAGGTAGGCACACTACGCCGCAGGTGGAGGGGACAACTTTACGCCACAGGATTCTCGGCATTCGCGCGAGGAGCTTTAATTTGGATTCGCCCTGGGGTCCCCTTTGCACTAACTCACAGCATGATAGATATCGAGGGTAGATATGTGCTTATACAGGGCAAGTTGGATGGACAGCAGGTGACCGTAGTTTCCATTTATGCACCTAACTCTGAGCACAGGAAGTTTTTTTCACGACTGACGTCGGTGTTGGCACCATGGCCAGGTGTCCCACTTTTAACTGTGTGCTAGATGTAGCGCTTGATCGCTCGTCCCCCCCTTAGCCACTGCACCGACGAGTGAAGCACAGAGGGCACTCACAAGTTGGGCAACACAGTGGGACTTGCATGATGTTTGCCGTACCCGAAACCCCAAGGTGAGACTTTATTCGTACTACTTGGGTGCCCATGCCTTACATGTTAGGCTAACAGATTTATGCTTATGAGCGACTTGCTCCCCCATGTTGCTGACACCGAATATTTGGGACGCACTCACTCTGATCACAACCCGCATGCACTAGACTTTGCCTGGGAGCGCCCTCATCCACCGGCGCCCACATGGCGACTTCAACCAGACGTTTTACTAGATGCCGCATATAGGGAGGCGCTCTCACATTGCATTCTGCGATACTTCGAGGACAATACTGGCACTGCAACTACCCCGCAAATAGAGTGGGATGCTTTCAAGGTAGTTAGGAGGGGTGCCTGTTTGGGCATGCAAGCGGGCATGCGACGACAGGTGGAAAGAGACTTGACATGTGTAGAATCTGAAAAAAAAAAAAAAAGTCAAGCCAGAACAGGGGATTAAGGCTATTATGCCCGCACTGGTGACAAAATCCCTAGTGTGTGTGTGTGTGTTTAGGTGCAGGTAGTCTGGGATACAATCCCCTAGATCCCAATTTTCGAAAAACAAGAAATTGTTTTACAAATCAAAGGTTAGCACAAATTGACTCCGCACACTTAAATAATAAATATCACAAAATCATTAATGTTATCCACAGCGGTCCAATATCTCTTCAGTCATTCTCAATAGGCTATTGATCTTAAAAGTGTTTGTGAAAATAAAGAATTTTTCTACTGAAGATAACCTGACTTTGGAATTCTTGGGAGAATGACTGAAGAGATATTGGACCGCTGTGGATAACATTAATGATTTTGTGATATTTATTATTTAAGTGTGCGGAGTCAATTTGTGCTAACCTTTGATGTGTAGAATCTGCCCTACTAGATGGTGAACGAGAAGCACTTGCGGGAGACGACACGAGATTAATGGCGGCCCGAGAACAACACGCTCGCCTTTTGGACAGGTTAAAAAACCTGAATTATGCTGCCCATTCGGCGCGCACACACCATACTGGGGACAAACCGGGCAAACTCCTGTCTTGGTTGATACGGCGAGAGGCTCAAACGGCGCCAGTCTTAGCGATTCGTACCACTCATGACTCCACAGTCTATACACAGAGAGCCATACACGGGGCCTTCTCGAATCACTATGTGGGCCTTTACCGCTCCCGGTTGCAGGTTACTGAAGATGAAATCTTGGAATACCTGTCACAACTTCCCCTGCCACTCACCACTAACACGCAGAAGGAGGAACTGGGTGCACCACTTGCAGCGGAAGAGCTCAGGACGGTCATCTTCTCCCTTTCCAATGGTAAGACCCCAGGCCCAGACGGGTTGCCTGTGGAGTTTTATAAGGCCTACTCCACTATTCTTATACCTGAACTATTACGGATGTATAGGGCAGCGGTAGACAACTCTGCTCTCCCCCCAACTCTGAATGAGGCGCACGTAATATCCCTCTTAAAGCCTGGCAGGGATGGACTCAATCTGGGGTCATACAGACCACTTGCACTCCTTAACACGGATTACAGGATCCTAGCGTCTACACTCGCTCAGAGGTTGGCTCCCTTGGTACCTAGCCTGGTACACCCTGACCAAAATGGTTTCGTGCCCTTCCCGGAGTACATCCTATAACATCAGACGCCTCTTTCGCATACAAAGCTTAGCCATGTCTAAGTGGCCTCGCTCGGGATGTTTGGTTCTCGATCTGGAGAAAGCGTTTGACTCCGTGGAGTGGACGTACCTGATGCACGTGCTCAAGAAATTTGATTTGGGAGAGGACTACCTACAGATGGTGAAAATCCTCTACCAAGGTCCAGTGGTACGGGTGCGCACAGGCAAGCTTCTATCAGACCTGGTCCAAATACATAGAGGCACTAGACAGGGGTGCCCTCTCTCCCCATTAATTTTTGCCCTAATGATGGAGCCTTTGGTGACACTACTTCGCGACTCTGGTGCGGACTGGGGCATTCCTTTGGCCGATGGGATACACTTGGTGTCGCTATATGCGGATGATCTACTGATCTATATCAGAGACCTGGCTTGCTTTCCAGGGTGCTCACCTCCATATTCCGCGATTTTGGAGATATGTCAAGCCTCAGGGTTAATTGGGCAAAATCAGGAGTGTACTCTTTTGCAGCGGACACGCCGGAACATGACATTATAGTGATGGGTGAAAAACGTGTCTGGTACCCAACCGTCTTCCGTTATCTGGGGATACGTATCTATCGAGACCCAGTTGACTTACTAGAGGGTAACCTCACGCGAGCCATTTCGTCACTCACGGCGCAGGTGGCTTTTTGGAACACCCTTCCACTAACTGTTCCGGGTAGGATTACCCTTACCAAGATGATTATGCTGCCGAAACTCCTGTATTTTTATGCCAACTTGCCAGTGTATGTTCCGACCAAAACTTTCCGTGAACTGGAAACACTGACTCGGCGGCTGATCTGGAATGCAGGGCGCCCCAGAGTGGCGCTAAAAACGCTATATGCGGCAACGGAGACAGGGGGATTATCTGTCCCCAACCAGGAGCTTTACTATCTGGCAGCACAGTTGCAGTGGGTTGCCTACTGGCTGAGCGGTAGGAACCTCTGCGACACGACTTCGGTCGATACCGTCATGACGGTGGCTCAGATACATGCGCTATTTCACCCCCTGACTAAGAAACGTTGTCCAGATCAGTTGCATCTCGCGGTGGCGAGAAGGTGTTTTGTGAGGAGCCTTAAGCTTACGTACTCGGTCGCACCTTATGCCCCCAATTTACCGCTGTTGGGAACACGTTGGGAGGGCGGCATGCTCACGGAGACAGCACTGGACAGTTGGACAAATGTCGACTTGGAAACATTGGGGGACCTCTTTGAGGACGGCACTTTGCTTTCATTTGAGCCCTGACAGCTAACACAGGACTATCACCTGGACAATTTCTAACACACGCGGCATTGCTTCGTCTACTGAGACGGGCTTACTGATTCAGTACCTACATGTGATGGGAAACGGCTCTCACATAATACACTGGCTTGCCCAAGCACTACACACTCACACACAACTTTCGCCGCAACGCCTGCGAGACAAATGGGCTGTAGACAGAGGCCGCGCCTGGACCGATAAGGAATGGGCGGTGGTACTGGCTGGGGTGACAAATATTCCGCGCAACTCACGATTCAAAATCATACAGTATTACATAGTGCATCACGCGTACTTGTCTCCGGACAAAATCAATCGATACTTCGGCCTAAACTCATCAGCGGGCCCCAGATGCAGACTTATAGATGCGCATCTACTCCACATGCTCTGGCAGTGCCCTCTCCTGAATAATTACTGGCCGCTAATTTCGGATTCTTTGGCGGCAGCGGCAGGAGGCGACTTGCCGCACACCTGGGAGACATGCTTGCTGGGCCTGTTTAGGAGACCGAAGCAGACCAAAGTACAGGCTAGATTCTGGGACCTGGGGTTGATAATAGCAAAACGCCTCATCACCAAGCGCTGGAAGAATAGTGCACCCCCGCAACCCGCACATTGGCGCACCTCATTTGATAACTGGGCGAGGGCGGAGAGTGGAGCACTACATAGGGAGGAAATGGCTGGACTGCGCAAGTTCCCTATAGCGCAAGACTGGGACAACACCTTGGCCACTTATCACCGAGTGTGCCTGCAGAAAGGCATTCTCTAGACCCGGGAATGCGGCGGCCGCCTCATCCTGCTACTCCCACCTTTTTTCTCCCACCCCACCCCTCCCCTCTACCTCCACCCTCCCTCCTCCTCCACCTCCCCCTCCTCCCCCCCCTCTCCCACTACCCTTTCCCTCCTCCCCCCCCCCTCCCACCCCTGGCTACATACCGATCTCGCACCCCCGCACGCTCCAGACTGGACCTCGTGGTCAGTCCTCCTGCCTTCTCCCCCCCCCCCACATCTCATTTCAGTGTGGAGCCCACTGCGTTTCGCATCCATCAACCTTCCTTACAGCCATGACACCACACACGTCCATTCCTGGCTGACCTGATCGAACCACACATTCCTAGTTCACCTTTACCTAGTTTTTTTTTTTCAACCCCACACTCCCGGGTAGTTGTTCATGGTTTCCCGTGTCAAGCAAAAGATTTGAATACCTGCTACATGTATGCCACAATTACTATTACACCATACCACAGGAATTATATAATGGATACCCCTGCCTACCCATTCCTTAGTCTGTGGTTGGAAATTGTTTGGCGTTTTCAGCAAACTGCTGTTGTTAATTTGCGTTTTCACATCTGTTCAGTGCACGATAGGAACTAATGGCCTAGTCATGATGTAAACATAACATTGCTTTGCTCTTATTATGTCATCTTTTACCTGTTACCAATATTGTGTCTCAATGATTGGCAAGATATGTACTGATGATTCTGTGCCACAATTATGTCACCGTTTCATATATGTGTACGAATTGAACGTAACTTAACAAAATAACTAATAAAAGATATTCAAACAAAAAAAATACGTGAACACGGCAATAAAGTTTGAGCCATTTCTAGACTTTTAAATGAATGGATTGTTGGAAAAAATCATGATGTAGCACTAAAAAAGTCATTTTTCACAAACATAGGGTGCAGTTAAATAGTCAGTGCTAGTAAGCACCGACAGGTTGTCTACCTTGTGGAAAATGTGCTTGACTGTGTGAAGAGACCCAAGACCACACTAGGTCTAAATATTTCCTGTTGAGGCTGGGGTAGCTCGTCAAGATGACGTAGAGTAGGATGTGCAGTGCTCCTCTCCGCCCTGGCCCACCCATTTAGCACAGCCAACAGCACAGAGGCACGCCTGGTCTGACCTTTGGATTAATGTGGCTGAATCCTCAGGTTCAAGAAGCAAAATATTACTAACAACAACAATATCATTAAGGCAAAGATCCTAAGCAGCAGGGCGAGCGCTGTGCACAAGATGGTAACAGACATGCAGATGATGGACGGAATGCAGAGCAAATCAAACATTCACCCCCAGTCAAGAGATTTGCGTTAAATCCATTGTTCTTTTGCTCACCATGCCACCCTAGTTTAGACCAAGCCACATGCAAATCTGTCTTGACCCTGTGCCTCATGGGAACAGTCTAGACTAAACTGCCAAACGAGGGCCTCCCTGGACCAGAAACAAGCATCCAGGAAACGGTTTTGGGGCACCCCCCCCCACCTCATCAGCCAAGCTAGCTTGAATCCAGGGGCACAGTGAGCACGGCACCCACGTCTAGGCATACCCGGTGCACTTAGAGAGAGAAAGCAAAAGACACACAGGCGATTGACAGAATGCAGAGCAAATTAAACATTTACCCCCAGTCAAGAGATCTGAGTTAAATCCATTGTTCTGTTGCACACCATGCCACCTCAGTTTATTCCCAGCCATATGCAAATCAGTCTTGACCCTGTGCCCCTTGGGAACAGTCCAGACCGAACTGCCCAGCCAGGACCTCCCTGGACCGGAAACAAGCATCCTGGGACCAGTTTCAGGGCATCACCCCTCATCAGCCAGGCTAACTTGAATCCAGTAACAAGGAAAATGCCAGTGCTGAAAACATTTATTCTATGCAAATATTAATCAACCACAAACAGAAGATTAATTCCAGAGAGGGTATTGCTGTTTTAGTTGCAATTTTATTTTATACAAAAAATCACCAATTTTAATGCAAATTTTACTATACATCAGAGAAGAAAAAAGGAAGGAAATCCAAAATGGACGGACACAATATATTACATTCAAGTGAGAAAATCACACATTCAAACATCCAATCATGTCACATTCACCACACATTCAGACGTGACTCTAGTACTCTAAGTAAAAGAACAAAAGAAGGAAAGCGGTCTGCTGGAATTAAATAACAGGTGAAAAGCAATTTTTTGAAAGGAAGTACAAGACCTATAGATTTACGTTTTCAAAACATTCATTTTAGCTTGAAACACATGGTTAATGTACTAGAAAATGGTATGGGGTTAACAAATCAACTCCTATACTGGAGAGCAGACCACGGAGATGTTAGGCCTACGCGTTTCGAATCTCCTTTAATTCAGCGGAGATTCTCATCAGGGCCTCAGGCGGCTAAAAGGATAAAAACAAAAACCATACAAATACCGGATTTAGTGAACATAAATAATAGCAGTCAGGGTAAAACACTTACAAACATGACAAATACCTGTTGTTATTATACAAGAGGCATACTCAGAGTCTCAAAACTTAGTGACCCACACTGGCAGAGGACATAGACACAATATAGATCCATTGTCCCGCAAAGCTGAGCTAAACTGGATTATATACATGGCCGTGCCGGCTGACCTAGTACACTTACCACAAATAGTGCTGTCCAATGGCCTAAATTGGGACCCAAGGGCCAGGGGGGCTTCTCTAATGAAGGACCACCTGTGAATTTAAAGAAACAGCGTCTAAGGGGTTGGTGGCGCCGAGTGTATTAAACCTAGTATCTGGCAAATCACGGTTGCATTGACTTACCGTGCTAGAGAAATCATAAAGCACCGGTGGTCATGGCAGGAAGGGTTTCCAGGAGAAACAATCTGGAATCAAATGAGCATAACTCAACATTGACCACCATCTAAACGAGGCTTATTAATGTCGAAAAAGAGCCCTTTACACAAAAAAGGGGGGGAGGGGGGAGGGGAAAACCAGTTACCTTTTAGTGAGGAGAAAAGCTGGACCATATGTCGTCAGCCTTAAGGACCCGTGAAATTTGCAGAGATAGGGGGACGTAGATGCTTAATCCTCCAACTCACGGACCTAGGAGGTTAAGGAAAACATTATTAATTCCAAAGGGACTAAAGTGCGGGGTCTAGTAGTCGTTCAGGACTAGACATCAGTCACCTGTAATTAGAGGTGCCGTCACATCAGTTAGCTGGTGGTAGAGTCAGGAACACAAATGGTGTTTGGCGTGTCCTGGAAAGAATAAGAATACCAGAAGGTGATTCATGGTCAAGGGCCAGAACCAGTATTAGGGCACTAAAAGGTTCTAACGACGGCACTTACCACTTGAGATTAAATCCGGATCCAAATGAATTCGACGAGTCCCAGCGGCGTCCAAGCGAGTGCTAATCACTTGCGCAGGCGTGTTAGCCCGCATGGATGCGGTGTTCTCGTTTTATACCCTGTAAGAACAAGGTAGCCCGGCGTATTCGGCAACAGTGCATGCGCGGTAGTGGAACACTATCCGCGGGGAGGTAGACACTACCTCATCGAGCTAGAGCGAGCATACAGTCACCGCTCGGGGGTGGATCCTTTTGTTACAGGAGACAACTTCCATAGCCACCCACTCTCTACAGCGAGCAGGCTTCACCAGATACTAAGCCTGAATATTAAAAGGGGAAAGTTATTTAAAGCATGCAAGGAAAAAATGGAAAAAATGAGGCATTTAGTTGTAGTAAACCTCAATGCTACCTCACAACGTGATATATTGAAATTCCACGAGCAAGGATAAAGCATTTGGTTAAGGTGTACCTAAATGCTGGCTCAAAACGCTGTATCATAGATACAGTGGACTCGACAATTAGCCTCAAAAGTCACAGGTTTGCTTAGATACAAGCTGGAAAGACTCGTACTAGGATAGGGTGTCTACCACATTCAGTATAATTACAGATCATAGTTTAAACTTTAAAGTTTAAAACTTTTTAAAGTTTAAAGATTTCGGAGAGCTCATTAAGACCTGACACGGCCGTGTCAAATTTTACGATTAGCATTGCTTCCCTTTTGGAAAGCTGAAGACTCAGATCACCTCCTCGGGGGTCTTTCTCGATCCTGGAAATCACTGTCCATTGGAACTCATTGAGTCCATGTTGCATTCTGGTCCAGTGGTTGACCAGCGGAGCATTTTCAACTTGTCTCTTCAGTCTCGACTTATGCTGTGAGATGCGTTGACGCACCTCCTGTTCTGTTTTGCCGATGTATAGGCAGTCACAGGGGCATTTTATCCCGTACACGACGAATTTAGACTTGCAATTGCTAAAAACGTCGTGCTTCCAGGATACTCCCCTATGTTGAAAAACTGAACCCTGTGTAGTGGTGGCGCAACATAGGCAGGTGCCACATTTATGGTGGCCTACTATGGGTGCTAACCCCATCATTTGGCGGAGAGATGGTTGGCACAGTGAGCCCGGGACCCACGTCTGGGCATACCCGGCTGACTTAGGGTGAGAAAGCAAAAGACACACAGATTATGGACGGAATATAGAGCAAATCAAACATTCAGCCCCAGTACAGAGATCTGCGTTAAATCCATCGTTCTTTTGATCACCATGCTATCCCAGTTTAGACCCAGTTATATACAATTCAGTCTTGACCCTGTGCTTCATGGGAACTGTCCAGACAGAACTGCCAAGCCAGGTCCTCCCTAGACCAGAAACAAGCATCCTAGGACCGGATTTGGGGTTTGTTTCCTGTAGAAAGGGGGAACTGAAAACCAATGAGCAGGCCGCATAGAAGAGACATATGGCGCCCAGAGAACATCCAGTCATCCAGCGTCAATCTTTCTTTTATAATCATTGGCCAACTGAAGGCCTTCAGAATCATTCCTCAAGTGCAAGTCCTGCCACAACGGCATTAATGAAAAGTGTTTTGTGCTGGACATCTGTCAGGCTGTCACATTGGTGTCAATCTACTCCTTCCCCAGACACTTATGTGTCAAGTCCCACGCTGTTTAATGTACATGTTAGCCACCTCATCAAGCTCATTCAAAGTCAAGGGCTAGCTGTGTTCTCCTATGCTGATGATACACAGATAGTTGTTTCTATCTCATCGGACTTGGATAAAGAAGCCAGAAATTTCAGTAACTGCATGTCCCAAGTGGCACTGTGGATGCAGGATGCAGAATAATTGTCTGAAACTAAATACAGACAAAATGGAAGTGCTGCTTTTTGGAAACAAAACCTCTTTCTGGAGAGACTCATGGTGGCCACTGAACCTAGGCACGTTACCTACTCCTGTCCAGAAAGTTCTAAATTTGGAGTCATATTTGACACTGAACTATCTTTTTCGAAACAAATAAACTCTGAATTACCTTCTCTGGTTTTTTGGTGTTGAAGATTCTCAAAAAAATCTTCCCATTTATCCTCCTTGACCTTCAAAAGACCATTATATCAGCTCTTTTTTCCCTAAGCTGGATTACTACAATGCTTTGTACCTGGGTGCTCAGAAGTGTGTAATACGGAAGCTGCTGGCTTTGCAAAACGCAGCAGCAAGAGTACTTCTAAAAATTCCTAAATTTGTCTCTGTGTCCGAATCACTACAAAATCTTTACTGGCTCCCAGTACAAAAGAGGATTATTTGCAAGGCCATGTGCATGGTTTACAAGGCTCTTCATCTGACTGGCTCAAAGTACCTACATGAGCGTTTCTCTTGGTATATGCCAAGTAGAAACCTTAGATCTAGCTCTTTATGCTTTTTTTTAACACTTCCAGATTTAACAAAGCTAGATAGGAGGTAGAGCTTTATCCATATGTGCAGGTAAATGGTGGAACCTACTCCCTCTCTCGTTGCGAGGTCAGGCCTCCCTGATGCAATTTAGGAAGCAGTGGAAAACATGGCTGCTCACGAAAGTAGTAGAATAGGCTGCTGTGTGTACCAGGTTCAATCCTACTGACTCTACAGTGTTCTATTTTCTGCCCTCTCTTTGGTTTCTTTATCTCTTTTCCTTAGAGCTACGACACCTTCTAGTATGTGTGCGCTTTATACAATTATTTTCATTCATTCATTTATTCAGTCAACAATCAAGTCTGCAAAAAGGGCCTTTTCGCCTGCTCAGTACTACAGGACGTCCTTGTGTAAGTGCACTCATACAGGGGATACTGCTTTGATATTCAAAAGGCAAGGACTCTCCAGATAGAGTACCCACCAGAAAGAGCATTACCAAAGGTACATAATTGGTTATTTTGATGGATACTTCTAACTGCAGATTCCTCACCGCCCTCACTCTTTCTTGTTCTGAGGAGTGAACTCTATGGTTCTAAGAAGGTCTCAAGTTAGGTTTTGCATACTGTCATGCGACCATGTGACGATCTGTTATGATTGATTTATCTGAGGGTGTGAGAGATTTCCAAAAGAAAACTGGCATTGGGTGACACCTATATGCAGCTCTGTGGTGTCACTTACTGAGATGATGTGAAGCCACCATGGAGTCTAAGAGTACCACATACCAGTGTGCAGGACGAATTTCTGAAAAGGTTCCAGATCCAGTATGGCACCTGGGGTGAATTCAAAAGGTGAGTAATCTGCAGGTAAAGGAATTCATGAAACAGGAACATCACTTTCTTCGAACCGACAGAGTCCTAATGCAGCCTTTGGTCTTACTGGTAGTGGTGGTGGGAATAAATAGCTCTAAAACCCACCAGGGCACAGTTTTGGTGCCAACAAATATAACTTTCAGTTAGAAACATGAGTTCACATCTGGTGGGTGTATATATTGTGTTGTATTGCAAAATTCCTATAGTTCTTCATAAAGTGCCAAAGTACTTTCCCAGGTACGTAGTGCGCTACGCCATACAGGCGTATGCCGTAGGTAGGGGCACAAACATCAGGGAAGAGCCTTTGAATTAGGCTTATCTGTGACTTATATCTCTATTGGGGAAGTGCCCTATGATGAAGTGGGCTAGATAGTGCGGCTGAGTTCATTACGTCCTTTTAAATGTACACATGGAAGGAAAATTCTTATCCTGACCCAATTTGACATAGTGTGTTCTTTTCCCATAATATATCCCTGGGTTTTCAATCTATTTGCTGGCTGTGTGCATGCATACCTGGATGCTTCAACAAATCCATAGCAAATTGTTAAATTCCAAACAGCCTTTAGATATAATGTGAGTACTGATAACGTGATTGAAATATGTCAGTTAATAGAGACAGAGCACTGATCAATGAGTCTGTTTTGCTATTGTGTCTTACAGCTGGGAGTGAAACTGAAGACGGAAGCAACGGCTCCGAGACCCGCCCCCTGACCTCAGACTACAAGGACGATGTTCCTCGAGATTCTGGTTGCTATGAAGGCTCTGACAACATGGAGAACAGCAGGGAAGAGCCGGATTTGAGCAGTGTGGAGGAAAAACTTCTCAGCTTGTCTCTAGAAGCATCCAACTGAATGAGTAGCTCAAGATCAGAGCTTGCGGATAAAGGAATGCCAAAGTGTGCCTTACAGCGATCTGGAAACAAATTTCTGTCTGAGAAGAGAACTGCGGGGCCAGAGAATTTGGATGGTCCTTTTTTAGTCTCTGGTGGATGCTGCTAGGAGTGCAGATCTCACCCATAGGATAAAGAAGTGGCCTAGATTTCTTGGACAACAAATGTCAACTTTAATGTAGCATGAATCGCTTAGGGACAATTGGACTTATTGCATTTGCCAAGCGCGTGTGTACCTTGCTGAGATTCAAGCCTCACTTTGAGCTTCTGCATAAAAACTTACTTTCCAGAAGCTGGTCCGGCAACTAGGCGTGCAAAAAGCAAACTGTGCTTTCTTTTAGAACTGTTTTTAAAGAAGCAGCTTTGTTTTATTTTACGAATGAGTACATTTATATTGTGCAACAAGCTTACCAGATAGAAGTTCTAGCCATTTGCATACCCAGAGGACAGTGCTATGCTGAATAAGCCATACATGCAAAATGTCTGTGAGGTGCTTTACACAAAGCAACTCAACTGCTAGAAATTTTGGAAATTGAATATAGACCACAATATTTGACTCACAGAATAAAGGCCAGACCATTGTTTCAAGGGTCCCAGCAGTGTATTTTAATTTCCAGCATTCTTAGAGAGGACAGTCATGAATAGTTGAGGATGTTATAATGCAAAAGTGATATTATCAATCTATGGATCTGCCGTGGTATTCCTCAAGCTTACACTTGTCCAAGACAACCTTGGAAGCAAACGCTTAGATCATTGGGCTCGAACTTGGGATGGAGACCTGTAGGATGTTTGCATCAGGTGACAATTAGACATTCCAATATAATTTGTGTCAGTCACTGTACTTTTGCCAACTGGAATTAGAGATTATTATATTAAGACATAAGCCTATGATAAATGTATCTTCTGGATATGTGTATGGATTGTTTGCATGCACTGAAGGTGCCCAAGTCATTCTGGGATACTTGAACATCTACATGTGTAATTTAAAAAAAGCTTTATCACAAGGACCAGGGACTGTGCAAAGGGGACAGAGCTGTGTCCGCAAAATTAAAGCACCCTATGTACTGAAGATTGTTTGAACAGAGGCCTATCCCTCTTGGTTGGAGCCGCTGCTTAACTTGATGGTTAGAAGGTCCTTAACATTCTTTTGCTTAGGGATTCTCTATCGATTAGATACTGCAGGAGCTTGGTACAGGATGTCCAAGGTAGACACGTCCTGTAGCTATGATGGCAGCTAGAAAGTGCTGAACACGTTTTGGTTTAGGATTTCTCTATGTATTTGATGTTGTGGGATCTTGGTACAGGATCTCCACAAGGTAGACAAGCTTCGAAGAATGTGCATAAAGGAATGAGAATCTATTACACATCTTTCTCTCCTCTGTACAATCCTGAGAGGGTCGATAATCCATGGTTAAAAAAAGGGAGAGCATCTTGAAGGTGACTATATAGGAAACATTTGGTTAATGAATTTAAATAATGTGGGTTCTTATCTAGTTCAGAACAAATGTATTGAGCAGTGAATAGTTAAGTTGAGAGAACATCATTGCAGTAATACTTCGGAATAGTGAATCATATATATCTCTGCATTTCACCATGATGCTTTTAGGACACCATTGCACTGACAATTTTATCTTGTTTTTTGAATATCAAATAGTGTACGTTTTATTGTAAAAGTGTGAATGGTTTGTGTAAGCAGATATAAAACAAGAACAAAAAAAGTGCTGTAAAATTACGTGAAAACTGCACTAAGCAGCATGTTACAAAGTACTGTAGACGTTCACAGCCTGCTGGGAGGTACAATACAACCTCCTACCAGAAAAGATTTATCTTAGAGACATGACTGTGAAGCTCAAGTTCAGGCCATTCCCAGCAGTGGCACACCAATGTTAAATGGAATATCTTAGACCTCAATAAAGATACTTTTAGCTTTGTCTAGATTATTTTCCCTTTCCTTCCCTTTCACGCTCTCTTTGACTCACTTTGCAACACATCTCACGTATTTGTTCCTACCAAAGTCATGGTCAAGATATGCCTGTAACATCTTGGCAACAACGTGTACATTCTTATTGATACATGATCTTATAAGAGATAGTGAAAGCGATGATGAAGTATGGGCGGGGCAACAAGAATGTAAAAGTTAACATTTCAGAATAAATATTCCAACATGTTGTCTAACTAATTATAGGTTTTATTCAAATTTCTACCCCAGTGGGCTTTACCGAATATCTCCCCAAAACATGTGGTCATTTAATTATATGTTGCCATATTTTTGTCATGTAGTACATGTTCTATGGTAAAAGGGTAAGAAAAGTCCTAGGCAAAACTACTTGGTATTCACCAGATGATGTGATGGGAGTCCTACAGTCTAGAAGTAAAACAATATGCACCATCTAGGAGTGGAGTGCTATATTTTGTTGTAGTCATTTTGCTGATTAATCTGCACCTTTGAGCTCCTAAGATTGTGTAGGAACTTAACAAGTTTAAGTCACCCTCAGCACAAATAGGACTTTGCGTCAAGAGGGCATTACTGGGCGAATCAGCACATACACCCATATGTTATGATGCAAAGCTAGAAATACTAAGACAGCCAGAAAGGGTTTAGCATCAAAAACTACTGCTTACTACTCGGGTGTACAGCACACATTTAATGCAGGGGATTCCGTGTTTCTCCAGACATAGAATTTTTTACTGGAATGGAATGCTTCCAGTAGAAATCCAAAACTAAACAGCACACTCACCTCTCCACCATGGTGTGAGGTTGTGCCTTGTGTAAAGCAAACTTGTATTAACACCAGCACAGGGGATGGCAGCAGCTGGCCAAACTTAGCAGCATATTTACAAATCCTTATCCCCACAGCAACTTCACTTTTAATGACGTTCCTGTGGCGATAGGAGCTTTGCTTTATTTGCGAGGTGGGCGTTAAGCCATTTAACATCGCTTAACGCTGCCTTGTATATAAGGCCCTCTTTCATGCTACACTTAGCGTGAAAGGGATGGGGAATGGGTGTTGCGGTGGGCATTCCGCCGCAACCCCCATTGAGTTTGACGCTGCCCCCTATTTACAAGGGTAGTGTAAATAGGAGGTAGCGCCAAAATAAAGACCAGGGAAAACCTGGTCTTAACATGCCAACAAAGTAGAAATGCTTTATTTCTCCTCGTTTTTGTTGTTTCTATGTGTGCTGCATTGCGCAGCACACATAGAAACAGCAAAACGCCATGAATGATTGTTTATGTGCAGGAAGGTGTCCCTTCCTGCACATATACAATCATTTAAAAAAAATTACGATTTGCAACTTTTAAGTGTGCTTCACAATGCAGCATGTATAGAAGTTTCAAATCGCCATTTATGATTGTTTATGTGCAGGAAGGGATCCCTTCCTGCATATACACAATCATTCCCTCGACGCAGGCACCAGGCAGCTTAATTTAGCACCATCGCTAGGGAAAACACAGGGGTAAGCCATATATGTACAAATATGGCTCATCCCTGCATTTTTGGAATGGCAGAGCGTGTCGTTAGCATTTTGTGCTTAACATCACGCTTCAAAGTTCCCTTGTAAATATGCCCCTTAGTGCGCTGTGTTTTGCCATTTGTGCAATGCATTGCAGCAAATTTGGATGCTACACTGTTATGAGAAAAATTTGTAAAATATGGCTACAGTGTTTCTAAAATGTAAGTAACTTTAATAATTTAAAATGTATGTAATTTAACGTATTTGTAATTATATATGTATATTTATAAATACATCTAATTTAATTATTTTAATGTAATACATTCCAATTTATAATTTCATTTTGCAATTCCTTTCAAATTTTAAAGTAATACACATTAAACTATTACATAAAATCCTTCACCCCTCTCAATCCGGCTTTAGAACCAGAATTTCCCCTGAAACCACACTGCTGGGGGTCATGGAGAAGCTGCGACACTACCTTGATAGAGGAGACAAAGCTGCGCTTATACTGCTCGACCTCAGCGCGGCATTCGACACGATCTCCCATGCCATACTCATAAACACACTAAGCTCGATAGGCATTTTCTAGCCAACCGCACCTTTCAAATCTTTTCTGCCACGGCCAATTCTAATTTTCACTCTTCACCTTATGGGGTACCCCAAGGATCTATTCTTAGTCCTCTGCTTTTTAATTTATAGGCCTCTAGTACACATTGCCGAACAAGCCGGCCTGACCCTATTTACTTACGCCGATGACTCCCAGATCACCTTTTCCCTCTCGAGCACTAACCCCGGCTCGACATCTCTCCTTCAGTCAGGCTTAGGGAAAATTGCTAAATGGATGAACTGCAACCTTGTTAAATTGAATGGCGAAAAGACTGAAGTCCTGATGCTCGGTAAAAAGAAAGACCTGTGGGGCCCGTCACACTGGCCTGCCGAGATGGGCGCCCTCCCGCTGCCATCCAGACACGTCTGCAACCTGGGAGTTACTGTCAACGATTCCCTAACCATGCACCAACAGGCAGTCAAGGTCTCAGCCATCTGTTTCACCATCTTGAAATGGCTTAGGAGAATAATCTGGATGCTGCCAGGCGACACCCAGAGATCAGTGGTCCATGCCCTTATTACATCTCGGCTGGATTAGGGTAATGTCCTCTATCTGGGCTCTAACAAGGCAGTGGTCAGACGACTGCAGATGGCACAGAACTCTGCCGCAAGACGCCGATTCTTTATATAGACTTATAACAAGACCACAAATGACAAAAATCCACAATACTGTACTTAAAATGGTAGTTTTAGCTTAGTTCTCTTTAGTTCTTAAAATGCAACACTTGGAGTCAATGTACCTTAAGATGCGACTGGCAGGGCAACGAAAGTGTTGCAAAGATGGAAATGCGTCAAGATCCAGTGCAAAGAAATAAAGACATCAAGTTCTTCCTGATGCGGCAAGATTCTCCTATGTTGCGAGAAGTTACGACTCGATGCGTCAGCTGCAGCGGCGACACCCTTGTTCAGAGATGCGACGACAGCGGCTTTGGTGGCGACACTCTTCTCCCTCGATGCAAGATGCTTCCACTCGATGTGACAGGCTTCTCCGTGGATGCGAGGCGCTTCTCTTGATGCGGTGCAATGCTTCAGCTACAGTGGCGACACCCTTGTTCAGAGATGCGATGGCAGCGGCTGCGACGGTGACACACTTCTTCTTCATTGCGAGAAACTTCTTTCGATGCGGTGCAATGCGTCAGCTACAGCTGTGACGCCCTTGTTCAGAGATGCGACGGCAGCGGCTGCGACGGCGACACACTTCTTCCTCTTGAGTCTCGCTTCCAGCTCCTTGCGACGCGCAGTCCCTCAGAAGGCCCAAAACAGCAGCAGGCACTTCCAAAGAACTCTTGGGGAGCTGGGGGTTGAAGTATGTTGTCCCTGAGATTTCAGCAGGATGCAAGCTCTTCTCTCATGCCCTTGGAAATCCTTCACAAGTTGAATAAAGTGCACACAAAGTCCTTTCTCCTTTCTTTGGCAGTCAGGCAACCACTGCAGGCCAATCCCCTAAGCAGCACTTCAGCATAGGGATAGTCTCTCCTCAGTTTCTTCAGGTTCCTTTCCTCAGCAAAGGTTTCTTCTTGTTTGTCCAAAAGTGATCACATTTTTGGGATCAGCGTCCCAATACTTATACCCCAAAATCGTGTGTCCTCTGAGGGAAGAGGGGCATTTGCTCAGTCCAAACCAGTTCTGGAGCAACTGTGTTGACATGACTCCTGCTCTCCTTTCAGAGTGCAGGGCAGAGATATCAGACGCACCACAGGGGGTGGAGCCAGCATTGTGGACGGAATGCACAGCCCTATTCAAGTCCCAGGTGCAACTCCTCCCTCCCATCTAGATGCAGATCTCTCTATTCACCACGGAGCTGACTCATCTGTCTCCTGGAATCCCCCAGCCCGTCACTCAAACTCCAGACAAGGAATGCACAACCTAGCAGAGGCAGGCTTGGCTGCTACTTTCTAAAAGTGGTATTTTCCAACACAGAATGTTAAAATCAACTTCACTAAAAGATGGCTTATCATTCTGAGTTCAGGGGAGCGTTGTTGTGGAGAGAGACATACCCACTGCCGTGAGGGGAACGGCCCATCTTTGTTGCTCTGGGGCTGACACTTCTTTGCCGTGATGGGAACGGCTCGCAGCGCCAGCACCATCGCCGCCGCGAGGGCAGGGACTTCAACTCCCAGGTGCCCCGGCGGTTGTGGTGCGTGAGTGACGCCAGCAGAGCGCCCGGAGGCGCGTTAAAAGAGCGGAGCGCCGAGCGCTCACTGGGAGCGTTGTTGTGGAGAGAGACATACCCACTGCTGTGAGGGGAACGGCCCATCTTTGTTGCTCTGGGGCTGACACTTCTTTGCCGTGAGGGGAACGGCTCGCAGCGCCAGCACCATCGCCGCCGCGAGGGCAGGGACTTCAACTCCAAGGTGCCCCGGCGGTTGTGGCGCGCAAGTGACGCCAGCAGAGCGCCCGGAGACGCATTAAAAGAGCGGAGCGCCGAGCGCTCACTGGGAGCGTTGTTGTGCAGAGAGACATACCCACTGCCGTGAGGGGAACGGCCCATCTTTGTTGCTCTGGGGCTGACACTTCTTTGCCGTGAGGGGAACGGCTCGCAGCGCCAGCACCATCGCCGCCGCGAGGGCAGGGACTTCAACTCCCAGGTGCCCCGGCGGTTGTGGCGCACGAGTGATGCCAGCAGAGCGCCCGGAGGCGCGTTAAAAGAGCGGAACGCCTCTCGCCCTGCGAGTCGCGCCCGGGCAAAGCCCGGGCCAAGGGCGGGCCCGTTTAAGCCCGTTCAGGACCGGACAAGGACGGGACGGCCCACCCCTCTGAGTGCTGTCGCAGCACCCAAAAGGTCAGTGTCGTTATACAATAAATTGTTGTGACATCCACTTTTCATTATCCGCTAACTGCACTGAGTAGCATCCAGGACTTAGAAAGGATGGCTACTCCACCATATGTTGGCCGAAGCAGCAGGAAATCTACGGGTGGATCATTATTGGGAACCCTAGATAACTTTCTCATTAGGGTATCTACCGCACTTGCTAAGGACATTGAACTAACTGAGAAAAGACTATCCTTGGATACATCTTTTAACAAAAGGTCTTCGCTGGGCCCTCTGGCAGAAGCTAGATCTCCGATACATTTACATACCGACTCACAGGGCACGCTTCCTCCGTCGGGAGTGGTAACTACCCTCTCGCCTCAGTCAGTAACCATCCTGAACATAAGTGAAAATTCGTTAGGAGACGGAGTACCTGCAAGTGACGCAGAGAGAGCACCATCCTCTAACATTAAAACTAGATCAGCTGGGCAAGTAAAACCAATCATGGTCCAGCCGAAGGGGAGGGTGCAAGCAAAAAGGAAGCGTCCTGGGCCGCAAATTAATGCTGGAGGAAAAAAAGCAAGGTCATGTAAAAATACTGTTCCTGTTGACGACCCAGCAGTGACTACACCAAATAGCCCGGTACAACATGGCATGGCCGACAAAAATGGGCAGGAAAGCCTTTTGGACACCAGGGGGGAGGAGTCACATTTGGACTTGGGACCTTTATTTTGGAAAAGACTGGAGGGCACTTTCAAGAAAATGTGCCCCCCATTGCATGAGCGGTTGGACTCTATTGAAAGTAGATTAGTGTGCCTTGAACTTAATTTGGTAACAGCTCAGAAACAGGCAGGACCAAGGCACAGTGGTCACATTGTCCGGGGGCGAAAACACCTGCAGCCCATGGCTCAACTGGTCCCGATAGTGGTGCCGGCTCGGGACAGGGGGTTGGGCCACCCCTGGCTACCGACAAGGCGCATACTACTAACTGTCAACCCCCTGCCTCGACAGGGGCGGGAAATGCACGCAAGGATAGTGGGGCGCCCCAAACTTCTTTGGCTCGGAAAGATGTCCCCCCAGGTGCCCAACCATACAGGGGTGGGAGTGACACCATTGAGTAAAGAGAGAAATCAGGATGTTATTACCAGGTCGGACGTTAGACAGCAAAATTTGCCTGTCTTACCCAGGACTCACATTGAGCCTTCTTTACCCTACATTGACCTCCCTCCCCAATCAGCCCCCTTTGTGGTAGTCTTGGTAGGGGTTCCACCAGTAATTCAGGGGAAACGAGAATCATACCTAGACCTAAAGCATAAATGTATTTTCTGGCTTAACAAGAACCGCCCTTTGCCAGTTAATACGCGAGCTGATATAATAGGAGTTAGGAGAGTTAATTGGATAGGCAGGGGTTGTAAGACGGTGGCAGGAGACTGCATCGTTATTAATTTTAGAGACCAAAAATGTGTAAACTACATCTGTAATTGGCCCCATAATGATCAGCCAAATGGGATACACGTTCTACCCTTAGCTTATTTTTATGGACCCCCGATTCCGGTTTCCTTTGAGAGGGATACGTTCCCACATGGAGTTTTATTAAATCCTTGTCCACTAGGGAACGTAAGGTTGTTTAACAGATTCCAGGCCTTGTCGGGGCTAGGGGACTGTGATTGACAGTATGAACCGCAAAGGTCTACCCTGGGTAGTAGAGCAGGGGATATAAGGGAGGGGACAGAGACCAGGATAGGGCAAGTGTCTACTTTAAAAATTAGGGAAGTAGGGGAGGCTGAGGTTGGCCAGAGTAATACATGTGATATTATTATTGAGGTGCCAAATGTAGATCTGCTCTTGGGCATGGACAATAATGTACATCTTGACTCAGGGGGCTGCCACATAAGGGGCGAATTGGACGCAACACCTGATGGACCTCTATGTCACACATCGTTGGTCTCATGGAACGTTGCGGGACTGGGGTCAAAACTAAATTCCCAGGCTTGGGCAGAATTCATTGACCGCTTTGACAATTGTTTGTTTCAAGAGATGTGGACGGCTGAACCAATGTTTAGAGTAGGATATTTGAATTTCTTTGTACCTGCTATTAAGAAAAGTCATGGTCGTCCTATGGGGGGGGGGGTTTAGTGATGTGGGTTAGGCAGTCTCTAAAATGTCAAACCCAGCTGCTCCCAGTTGTAAGTAATGATATTCTTGGTGTTAGGTTTAGTTTCCCTGCTAACTTAGCAATCAATATTTATAATGTTTATGCAAGGGGGCTCAAGGGTGAAAAGAAATCTGAAGTTGTAGTGGAACTGGATAAATTACTTCAAGTGTCCCCCCCCAATATACTGCCACTAATTGCCGGTGACTTTAACACTACTTTTGAACCCCTAGGCTTGGGTGACATACATTTAACAGAGGATGAGGATGCCAGGTGGGGAGTTCCTCAGCTTGACACTAAACCCATAAGAAAATGGACTGAGGCCGCAATACAGTTAAAGGGCCTCTGCATTGAAAACGAGCTCCGAGCTGCCAATGGGCGCACATTGTCGGATAAAATGGGAAAGGAAACTTTCGACAATGGCGTCAGGGCAAGCAATATTGACTATTTACTTGTCCCCTTGAAGATGTGGTCTACTCTCCTTGATATGGAGGAGAGCGACCACAATCCCCTGACCGCAATATTTAATCTGGGCACACATAAAGTGGACGATCCCTATGAGGGTAATACCCCTCCAGATTTAGTCCTGGCAAACGATGAGCGCCACCTTAAATGGTGCCAAGTTGCAGATCTACAGGATATTATTGACAATCTTGAGGAAGATCTGGCAGGGGCCCTATAGGCTAAGGAGGTAGCCACCCTGAATGGATCTCCCCCTAATCTTCTGTTGGGGGTACATAATAGGCTTTTCACCAAACTAAAAACATATTTCTGTAAACCTAGCTCAGGAAAAAGAAGGACACAAACTAAAAAACCTGAGAGATGGTACGGCAAATCTTGCCGTCAAGCCAGGGTTGAGCTGGGCCAAGCCTTAAAATCCAAAGATATGGGTATAATAAAACTGGCCAGAGCAAACTATAGGTTTAAGCAATACAAAGCTAAAAGGGAATGGGAAGAGGGCATGTGGCAGGATCTAAAAGTGGCGTGTAACGCAAAGAATCCCAAACTTTTTTGGGACATTTTTAAATGGGACAGGGGAGGGCACCGTGAGAACCCCCAAAATAATGTCGACCGAAAGTCATGGGTTGACTACTTTAAGCCCCAATACGCCAATAGTGCTTCTGAAAATAGAGAAGGTTCTTTTGATTATACCTTCTATGAGGAGCCTGTTTTTAATTTAGGGGAAGTGGATAGGGCTTTGGACCTAGTCACAGAGGGTCGTGCTACCGGCATGGATTGTGTTCCCGCAGATTTATTTCTAAACAACAGAGGGCGATGGCGGGTCTACATTTTGTATGTGGCTAACGCCGTAGCCCAAGGTATGGATGTACCTAAATCTTGGAAAAGGGCAGAAATAGTGCCAGTGTATAAGAAGGGGGACAAGTCGCTCGCAGCCAACTATAGACCAATAAGTCTAATTGACTGCATACAAAAAATCATGGGACGGCTGGTTTTGGGCAGAATCCAGACCTGGATGGATAATGACAATATTTTGAGTCACCTCCAGGCTGGTTTCCGCCCAAAAACAAGTACCATAGACCAGGTCTTCCGGTTTATAATGTTATACTGGCGTACCGTGGTCCTGGAAAAGGGTACTTTGTTTGGCGTCTTTGTTGATTTAAAGGCGGCTTTCGACCTTGTCCAACGAAACACATTATGGGAAGTTCTTGCGGGGCAGGGGATGTCACCTGAACTGTTGAGCCTGATCGTCTGCTTACATGAGGGTACGTTCGCTCGGGTCCGGTGGGGTCGCCAGGGGGGAGGTCACGGAACCCTTCCCTGTTGAGCGGGGAGTGAGGCAGGGTTGCGTCATGGCACCGACCCTGTTCTCACTCTTCGTGAACGGGGTTGTGGACTTCCTCTCCCTGGTCCCGACCGACGCCCCTGCGCTGTCTGGTGAGCGGGTCCCGATCCTCATGTTTGCGGACGATACCCTAATCATTTCAAAAACACCTAGTGGGCTCCAGCAAGCGCTGCGGCACTATGAAGACTTTTGTCTCGATAGGGGCTTAGAAATAAACACGGCAAAAACTAAATTTATGGTCCTTACTGGCCGTAAAGCTCATGGGACTGCCAGGCCTTTTAGAGGGACGATACATATGAATGGCTCCCCGCTGGAGCGGGTAGACGCCTTTAATTACTTGGGGGTTACCCTCCAGAGAGATTTGGGGTGGTCTAGACAATTAGACATTGTAGTTTTAAAACACCGCCAGCAGGCAGGCATTCTCTTGAAAAAATTTACCTCTTCATTGACAAAGCCCATTAGCCCATTATTAGAAGTATATGGGATGAAGGTCTTAAGTTCGGCCCTTTATGGAGCCGAACTTTGGGGTTTTGAAGATCTAGGGAAATTGACGCCAGCAGAAAACGAATTTCTGCGAAAAGCTACTAGCGTTCCCGTAAGTACCCCGTTAACACCACCAATGTGGGACCTTGGAAAAAAGGCGGTGCAGGATCTCGCCCTTTTGCGGACACTACTTTACTGGCGCCGTCTATGGACTACAGAAGAACTAAGCCACTACGCTCAGGGCCTGGTAGATAATGACTAAGGATTCCTCCCAAAAAATATACTGGTTGAATGCCATTCGGTCTTTACTTTTTAAATTGGGAATGAGGGAACTGTGGGAAGACCCGGAAAACGCTCTTTTCCCCTCCAAAACCTTTTTAGAAAAAAAGTACTGGGAGATGGTGATTACAGAAGAGAGGTCAGAGGGTCTCTCCCGGCACCTGACAGGTTGTTTCATGGATGTTAAGGCCCATCCGATTCTGGAGCCTTATTGGGACATTGTTGGGAAACAGCTGGATCGTAAGCTCTATTTTCAGCTCAGAGTGGGTACCCTCCCAGTAAGGTCTTTTACAGCAAATTGGGCAGGAAAAATTGGTAACGACAGATGTCCAAAGTGTGGGGAGGAACAAGAGTCTATAAGCCATTTCCTCTTCTTATGCCCCATGATACTGCCCCCAGAACGATGTGGATCAAGCCTATATGCAAATTGCTTGGAATACATAGGCATGAAGAGGCTCTTAGAATCTTATGTACAGACCCAACCCCTACAATTGCTGTGGCTAAGTTTTTAAAATGGGCTTGGGTAATCCGTTCAAAACAATTAGTGACAGACGCATGAAGATTTAGCTCTGAGCTCCTGTGCAATATACCTCTGGAAGAACTGTATATTGATGAGATTGATTTTAAGCCATATTTGAAATAATGTAAGTTGATATTCGGCAATAGTCTATTGTAGTTTAATTCCTTTTTAATATTTATTGTATGAATTTTAATGCATTTTACATTACTAATTCTTTTTTATGTATACTTTTATGACTTAATTGTCGAATAAAGTTTATGAATGAATGAGTTCAGGCATACTAAACTCGAATTTCTACCATGTTCCCTGAGTCAGTTAGGATTATAAAATGGAATAATCAAACTGCCCATTCTGGCCTTTGGAGAACAGGTAGCCTTGCAATAGTGAAAAATGAACATGCCACACACATCATGGCTACCTTATACTTACAATGCACCCTGCCCATGGGCCTCCCATAGGGGTGTCTAATATGAAGAAAATAGAAGGTTTAGGGACTGGTAAGTGGGTGCACCTGCCCAGTCAGCATGGCAGTACCAGACTGCACACAGGCTCTGCAATGGCAGACCTGAGACCCATTTTACAAGGCTGCTTCTGTGGGTGGCACAACCAGTGCTGCAAGCCCACCAGCAGCATTTGGATTTACAAGCCCTGGGCACACTCGGTGCACTGTACTACGGTCTGACAAGTAAACCAAGCAAGCCAATCATGGAATCACTAATCCATACATGAATTTATAATAGGGAGAGCATATGCACTTTAGCACTGATCAGCAGTGGTAAAGTGACCAGAGTCATAAAACTAACAAAAACAGGTCAGACAAAATACAGGAAGAAGGCAAAAAGTTCAAATATGACCCTGCAAAAAGGGCCAAGTCCAACAGTATACATTTCTGAAAAGTAGATACAATTGTGAATTTAGCAAACGGTCAAACAATCAAATAAGCTTTATTTGGCCAAAGGCCATAAAAGACAAGTAATATACAAACCGAAAGAAAACAGTTTTGAGGCAAATCATAAAAATATAATTACATAGTATTAAAAACAATATTCCGATATCAGACAGACTATGGAAATGTCAAAGTGTTGTGTGCATGGAACAAAGAAAGGTGTCAACATGTCACATTGATAGATAATCAACGAAAGGACAGTAAAAATTCGACACAAATTCAGGAAATATGAACATGAAGAAGATACTTCGTATCTGCATAAAACATGATAGTTACTTCAAATTTCCTATGCTTCAGAACGTGCTGAATATAGCTCACAATGGTCAGGCAGACCTTTAAAGATGGAATAGATAGCGGTCTTCTAATCACTAATATTGATATCCTTTAAAAGTGGAAATAAAATAGTTTTCCTAAAAGTACAATCAAATTATAAAACAGCATTAAGTCCAAAGCAGATTGTACAGACAAGTTATCACAGACACAGTACAAAGTCATAGGGTATCTGACAGGATCAGGAAAGGCCACCTTATAATGCAAAGTACTAAATCTCAGCCTGGTTAACAAAACCCTCTAATAATTATTACCTATCCATGTAAGATATGGTTCCATAATGGGTCTGGAATCCAAAGGGCTTTACACGCACACTGACCTTTTAACCGAATCAGTGCGATCTCTGTTACACCTGATCCGAACTCCAAAAGTGATCTTTAATGGTCTGGCATAAAGCCATAGAAAGGGCCTCTGGACTACTATAAAAGTCTGGAAAACCCAGAATATAGCTCATTTTTTTAATATACATTAGCTTGGGTATGGAGGCAGCTTTAATTGCATGAAATCCTGAAATCCCTGATCACACTATGGCTAAAGTTAGCTCCAGGCTTTGTCCAGATTGCTATCCACAATAGGTGAGGATGAATTCTAATGAGATCAGTGACAAAGTCAAGGCCAACTTCTGCATGGCTTATTTAGATGGCTGTACTGCATGGACCCCATTAGCCTTTTCAGGCAACTATTGTGGTTCTGAAATTCTCAAACCTGTCTGCATTTTAATCTTGCCCTCACGTAGGCCAGTGCTGTGGGCCCAACGAACAAGTGGCTTTTCGTGTATATATTAATTTGGGTTTCTCTGACTCTGAATGAACTGCAGAGAGAGTAACCCTGTTCACCTGAAACTGACCTTTTGCAAAACCTGTTTCACTAGCTGATCGTTGTCTGACTTTTTCAATCACTGTTCAGGACCTCGTTAAACTTTTAGTTTTCCTTGCGCATATCTTATCTTAAACAAATATCTAAATGGTTTCTTTCCTTAAAGACTTTCTTTCCTGAAACATGGGTTTTTGCCATGTGTCCTGACTGCCCTCTGGTGTTACTTTTTATATAGGCCTCAGAAGTTAGCCTGTGAGCAAAGCAGTCTGACCTGTTGTGAATCACATATACACATTAACCAAGGATTTCTTCGTGCACTGGAGTTAATTTCAGAAGCTGGCCTTTCACCTAGGAATTGACCCTGCCAAGCCAATTTCCCTGCAAGATCGTTATTTGCTTTTCCAATCACTATTCAAGACATTTGTTAACTTTTAAGTTTCTTTACGTCTCTGTTAATCTTGCACATTATCTGAAACTACTTTTCTTTATTGTTCCTTCATTTCATGGGTTACGCTTTCAATTAAGGGTTTGTGCGGGCCTTCCAGATTATTATTTTAGATATGCCTAAATATTAACTTGTGGGTTGGGACACTGTAAAATGAGCTTTACTGTATGATGCTGTGTGATGTCATGTATTTTCTATTGGTTGAATTTTGGTGCAGGGGCGTGCATTTTAAATGTACCTTTTTGTGTATAAATAGGGATGTCTCGCCTTAGTAAAATTGAGCAGTTTCTTGAGTTGTACACCGTGTTGTGTTACTGGGATTTCTGCTACTAGCTGCAGCTAATAAATTTGATCTCTGACGCCACCTAGAAGTATTCTGTGTCTCTGTATACCAAGGCAAGGGAACCTAGAGGACTTTGGGCGTGTCCCTGACGCCGCTGGGTACTTGAAAACCCGGTTCTTCAGTTGGCGCGACCAACGCGGGCCGACTTTAGTGGTACCGGTCCAAGCCCGAAGATTGCGAGGAGCCACGTGAGGAAATTCTGGAGGAGGGCCCCCACTTCATCGACCCCTGCATGTCGACGTGGACCAAAGGACTCTTCTGCGAGGCTTCCCGCTTTCCAATGGCTGCGAAGGACTGCTGCCCTGACTGTCGCCTTGTCTTGGACCCTCCGATTGATGTTCGTAAAGCGTGACGGTAGACGGTCTTCTGGTGGCGTGACAGATATTTAGTTAAGTATAAGTGGGTCGCTCCCACGACTTTGTCTGGTTCCTTGGTTTTGATTTGTTTGGTTTTGATTTGGTTGCTGCAGTACCCAAAGCCGAAGGGCTTGTATATTTACGAGTGTATCATTTTTTTTTTATTCCCTTTGAAGTTTGAAACCAGACTAGTGAGCACGATGCCTGGTCTTGGTAAAATTGGTAATTGGTTTGTTTGTGGTAGTAACAGGGATTCCCGATTGGAGGATTCATGTCCGATACCTCCGGTTGGAACTCCGACTTATGAACTTTACTCAAAACACGGAGTAGGCCCTATTACTTATAATAAAGTATGGGTCCGCTACACTAAAAAAGATGGTGTTTTGCAATGGCCCCCACATGGTAGTTTTGAAACAGAGATTTTAGACAATCTAGAAGTTAAGCTATTTAAGAAGAAAGCCCGGCCGGCAATGTTTGACTCTTTCCGCCTTTGGCGTAAGGAAGCCAGACAGAGAGAAATTAAGCAAGCAAAGAGAGATAGGAAAGATAAAAATATGTCAGTACTACAAGCTGCTAGACAGTTTAAGCAAGATGGAGAAGAGCGTGCGAGTGAAGTTTTAGATAGACAGCGTTGCATGGCCATAGATAAATGTTATCTGGCCTTGCCGTCTTCTCCTCCGAAAGTGATGGAAGACCCTGAAAAAGATCCTTTGATCTCTCATTTACTGAGATTGCCTCCTCATGTGCAGGGTGCTACTGCGCCTCTATTACCCCCGGTTGTTCCACCCTTTGTTGTTCAACCTCCTACTGTTGTTCAGCCACCCGGTGCTCCACAGATGGTTTTGCCTCCTCCTGCGCAACCCATTCTAGGGTCGCCAGCCTTGCTATCAGCTTTGCCTCAAACTCCTTTGCCTTCTGCTTCTGCATCTTCGATTTCTACTGTTCTTGTTCCTACACCTTCCTTGCCTCAGAATACTTATTCTCCTGTTCTTATGTCTGCTTCTTCTCCTTCTGTTCGAAAACGAATGACAGAAGCTGATTCTAATTTATTGTCACCATTGTTTGGGTCACTAAATATGACCCCTGTTTCGGAACGTAAGCAGAGTCGTAGTCAGCTTCCTAGTTCTGAAGAACGGACAGTGTTGGATTTGTTGGCTCGTAGGTGGATTTTAAATGCTCCAAGGTATAATTTGCCAGCAGTTATGGATGTTTTCTTTCAGTGGGAACCGCCTAAGCAAAGGTATGTTTTTGATGTAATGTGTACTTTTCTGCATCAGGAATGGGAAGATAATGAGTTGGGTCCGATTCCGCAGGATGTGCTCGATGTTCAGTCAGATTTTGCCAAAGGGATGATAGTGGAATCGGATGTTACAGATGCCGTAGAGACAATACTTGCTTTCAGATCTAGACTTCCGCCTCAGACATTGTATGAACCTGATTCCTCTGTTAGGAGGAAAGTGAAACAGTACCCTATGAGAGAAGTTCCTCCGGTATGGAAAGAAGCAGTTCAGGCTAATGTAAATTTGGGTATTCAGGCCGCTCCAGCTCATTTTCAGCGAGTATGGGTACATATCCCTTGGAAAAGAGCAGAGGTCTTGGCTCTTAAGCAGACCTTACCTGACCCTCGTAAGAATCCTGCCGGTTATTACAAGGAGTTGTCCCAGACAGTTGAAGCGTGTATTATGAATTTAGCTGACATCGATATGTTGATGGGTAATGTAGTCCCTCAACCCTTGTGGGCGAAGATTCGTCATGAGAATCATGCGCAAGAATTAGGTGATACCTGGGCGAATATTGTTGCTGCACATGGTAGACAGGAGGGAGGTGCTAAACCTGAACCTCTAGTTTCAGAATTACCAGGTAGAATTATTAATCTGATGAAAACGATGATACCCGCTTTACGAGTGAATTGGGATAAGTTAGCAGCATGTAAGCAGAAGAAAGACGAGAGTGTATCTGATTTCTTCACTAGGTTTGAAGAGACGTTTATTGATCATAGTGGTCAGGATATGAGTACGGAGGGTGGTCAAAGGTTGTTTGTGGATACATTTGTCTTTAATTTGCTTCCCGAACTTTCAAATAAGTTAAAGGACTCTGAGAGTTCATGGGCTGTCTCTTCATCGGCCCAGATATTGGCTACTGCACAATATTACGAGAATAGGGATAAAGATGAGAAGGATAAAGTGGAGAAGAAAACTAAAGAGTTAAAGACGAAAGTTCTTTTGCAGCAAGCTTATCCGCCTCGTCAGAATCAGCCTCAGTTTCAGCAACCTCCACAATTTCAGAGATTGTTACAGAAGCCGGAGCCTTATGTTCATCGATTCTTTCCTGGCCCTAATCATTGTGCTTATTGCAGAGAGGAAGGTCATTACAAGAATAGTTGCCCGGCTTTGTTACAGCGTGCGAATGGTGTATCTGGTCAGAGAGGTCGTGGTAGTTTTCAGCAAGCTCCTAGGGGTAGGGGACATGGTGTGTTTCTCCAGAATGAGCGTTCCTCTTCCCTACAGAATTCTGCGAATTATTTTGACAGACAGAATGTTCCGAGTGGTCAGTCTGCCCAGTATTATGTTGAGGATTACTATGTCGAAGGTGAGAGTTCTGGTTATAATGATAACTAGGACAGCCAAGGACAAAGTGAGGGAGTAGTGTCAGTTCCAGTAGACCAGAGTGGACCTTATGTTGAAGTGGTTACATCAGGTGTGGTAGAACCTTTTCTTTTGGATACTGGTGCGATGAAGAGTTCTATTATGCACTCTAAACTTCCTGGCGCACCTTTGTCTGGCTTGACCAATGTTTCAGTAGGATTTTCAGGCGCCCCAGTTCGTAATCCGGTTTCTAGTCCTTTGTCCCTTTCGATTGGCCCTTGTGAATTGGAAGCTCCACTTATTTTAACGACTGGTTGTGGTGAGAATCTGTTGGGTTTGGACTTGCTGAAAAGATTATATGCGACATTACATTGTTCTCCTTCAGGAGTACAACTTACCCTCTGTAAGAAAGTGATTTCTCCAATGTATTTGTCTAAGGATTGTTTGCCACTGGAATTGCGTTCGCTTCCTGATACACTTTGGGCTACAGGTCCAAATGATGTTGGTCTTTTGCGGATTCCACCTTATGTTGTCACGCTTAAGTCAAATGCTAAGCTACCTCGTATTCCCCAATACAAGATCTCGAGTGATGGTGAGAGAGCTCTTTTAGCGATTGTTGATGATCTGGTTGAGAAGGGTGTAGTTGAGGAAACGAGAGGTAATGTTTGTAACAGTCCTGTTTTGCCTATCCTTAAACGTACTGATGCTTCTCAGTCACCTGTGTACCGGTTTGTGATTGACCTTCGAGAGGTAAACAAGATAGTCGTGCCACAGTTTCCTGTGGTACCTGATATCACTGCTTTGTTGACTTTGATTCCTGCTTCGGCAGCTTGGTTTTCCGTCATGGATTTGAAGAATGCTTTCTTCAGTATTCCTATTGCTGAGGAGAGTAGGGATATTTTTGGCTTCTCATTAGGAGGCCGAAGCTTCCGGTTTAAGAGAGCTCCCCAAGGTTATTGTGAAAGTCCCTCCATCTATAGTCAGGCGTTGAAAACTCAGCTTGACGGTTTTGTGTTACCTGTTGGTGCTGCTCTTATTCAGTACGTCGATGATTTGTTGATTACTGCTGATGATGAAAAGATTTGTAAAGAGGCTACTCTTTCTTTGTTGTGGTATTTGTCTGACCTTCATCATAAAGTGTCACCTTCAAAGCTGCAATATTGTCGCCAAGAAGTGACCTACTTAGGTCATCTCTTGTCGAAGGAGGGAAGGAGATTGACCCCAGAACGAATTCAAGCAATTGTGCAAATGAATGTACCATCCACACAGAGAGAAGTGCGTGCCTTTTTAGGTATTACATCGTATTGTAGACAGTGGATCCCCAATTTTTCACTGTTGGCGAAACCTCTGTTAGCATTGACTCTGAAAGATACTCCGCATCCTCTTCCTTGGTCTGACGAATGTCAGAAAAGTTTTTCTGAACTACGTGATGCATTGTGTTCGGCTCCTGTGTTGGGTACTCCAGACTATAGTAAGCCTTTCACGTTGTACGTGGACGAGAGAGAAGGTTGTGCGTTGTCAGTGTTGACACAGACGTTTGGGGACAAGCAACGTCCATGTGCGTATTTCTCCTCTACGTTAGACCCAGTTGCTAAGGCGTTGCCGAGTTGTTTGAGAGCTACAGCTGCAGCGGCTGTTTCTATCCGACAGTCTGCTGGTTTGGTATTGGACAATACGTTGATTGTAATGGTCCCACATGCAGTGGATACCTTATTAAACAGGACTAAGACACAGCACCTTACTATTGCACGTCTTTCAGGTTACGAGTTGACACTGTTGGCTAGCCATGTTCACATCAAACGATGTAATGTGCTGAATCCAGCTACGTTGTTACCGATCTCTACAGAGACGGATCCTCAAGAACAGCATGATTGTTTTCTTCGTACAGAGGAAGAAACGAAAGCTAGAGTTGACCTAAGGGATACTCCCCTTACGAATGTTGATGGTACCCTATGGGTAGATGGTTCGTGTTTTAAGCTTCCGAATGGTGAAACGACTGCAGCGTATGCTATTACAACTTTACATACAGTTGTTGAGACAGCACGCATACCACAGAATTCTGCGCAAGAAGCAGAATTGATTGCATTGACTAGAGCGTGCGTGTTGTCAGAAGGAAAGCGAGTGAATGTTTACACCGACAGCCAGTACGCGTATGGAGTTGCCCATAGTTTTGGGCGTTTGTGGAGAGAGCGTGGGTTCCTTACTTCGCACGGAACCAAAATACAGCATGGGCAGTTGGTGAATGAACTTTTGGAATCTCTCACTCTCCCAAAGCAGATTGCAATTATGAAGTGTAGTGCGCATAAGAAAGTTGTGGACGATGTTGGTCGAGGGAATGCGTTTGCGGATGAAGTTGCGAAGGAAACGGCGAAAGACATGATGAGCCGTATGTATGTTGCAGGCCCAGCTAATTGGGTTATGGCTGGTGGAATGTGTGAAGACACAATAGAAAGTGTGAAAATGATTCAGGCTGAAGCGACTGAGAAAGAAGTGAGTGTTTGGAGAGAAACTACGGGTATGTTGGATTCAACAGGTTGTTGGGTTGAGTTGTCAGAACACCAGCGATGGCTGTTGCCAGATGCGTATGTGCTCCCAGTGGTTACAATGGCTCATGGAATGGCTCACATTAGTTCGAAGGGAATATGCAAGTTGTTGGCTCCAGTTTGGCAGAATGCTGGAATTCCGAAATGTGCAGAGAATGTGGTGAAACATTGTATGATTTGTCTGAAGTATAATCCTGATAGGGGAACTCCAACTCCAGCTGGTCATTTTGCTCCTCCGACGTATCCGTTTGAGGTGATACAGCTAGATTATATACATATGGAGAGATGCAACAATTTGAAGTATGTCCTTGTGGTTGTTTGTGCCTTTTCCAGGTGGATAGAGGCCTACCCCCTAAAGGATAATACTGCCTTGTCTACAGCCAAGGTTTTGCTGAGAGAATACTTCCCTAGGTATGGTTTGCCGAGAATTGTATGGTCGGACAATGGGAGTGAATTTGTGGGTCAAATCATGAAGAAAGTGTGTGCTGGATTGGGAATAAATCAGAAGTTCCATGCAGCGAATCACCCCCAGTCTGCTGGACTTGTTGAATGTTACAATGGTACCTTGAAGCTGAAATTAGCTAAGGTACAAGCGAGCACTGGTCTTACATGGCCGGATGCCTTGCCGTTGGCTCTTTTGTCAACAAGGACGACTGTGCATTCTCGAGTGGGACTTAGTCCGTATGAAATCGTGTTTGGTCATCCTGCAAATGTTTGGGGTGTGCCTCGTCCTAAAGAATACAGCAGTATTGAGTACCCTATGTTGGTGGATTACTTACATGACTTGACTGCTAAATTACGTGTTCTCCTACAACAGGTCTATGACAGTTTGCCGACAGCTACTACAGATCCAGGGCACACGATCCAACCTGGTCAATACGTCCTCATCAAGAACTTTCAGCGTACCAAGAATTTGGAGCCTAGATGGACTGGTCCCTACTTAGTTCTTCTGGTCACTAGAACTGCTGTTAGAGTAGCTGGCAAGAAAAACTGGGTGCATGCCACCCATACGAAAAAAGTCCCTTTGCCTTTACCGTATGATCAGTGGGTGAGGGATGGTATAGCTGATACAGATTGCGAGCGAGCCCCCACATTCGTGCCTTTTAGTGATGCTCATTTGACATGGACACGGTCAGAACGCGAGGATGACAATGTGCTGCAAGAAGCTGTTCCTCCACGTTTGAGATTGGACACTACCGAACCTGAACTTTTGTTTACGGACCAAACAGTGTCGAATAAATCACGTTACAACCTCCGATCTCGGAATAAATAAAGGGACTTTGAACATTGTTTTTTTTCCCACACTGAGACCAAAAAGAGACAATTTCTTCAAGTATTTTGCATTTGACTTTTGTTTTTCTTTTTCTCTTGCTTTTTCTGAAATTGTATTATGGTTTTCTGTTAAATTTTTTGATTGGTTACCATTTGCCAGTTGCAGGGTCTCGTAGGAGTACCAACGGTTCAGTTTGTGACCTGAGTAGTGGCAGTAGGTCTGCAGGACTTGCAGTGTCCCTATGACCTGCTAATAGTCACAGCTGAAGTACTCTGTCAAGATTGCGTGAGCGACATTAGAAAATGGAGATTGTATTGAGGAATGACGATAAAAAGCAAGAGATGAAAAAACGATATTATAGAATGTTGTTCTCTAAGTGTGGTATAGCTTTATCTATTTTAATACTTTTATGTATTCTATTAGCTATTATATTCTGGTTTGTTTCTTCTACACAATTGACATCAGCACCAACTTCTCAACCTACTCTTTCTTTTTCTACTGTTTCTCCACATGAGTTTCATACGTTACCTGAACATGAACAGACACGAAGATCAGAATTTGTGAACAATTCGTTTATACAGATGTTGCATCAGCATCAGCTAGTCATAAATACCACGAATTGTTGGGTGTGTGGTCTTATGCCGCATACTACAGATAAGGGAATGCCATATTTGGTTTTGCCTTTTTCGCCTAATGGGTCAGTTTGGGCCCTCCAATCTATGTTTATCTATGGGAATGAAGCCTCTCCTGTACGTTCCGTCAAAGACAATGCAAGTAATAATGCCTTGATACGGGGAATAGTTGATATGATTAGAGATATCGATGCGTATAACGCTATCCCTAGAGATGAGGTACGAGCATATGTCGGTTGGAATAAGACGACATATAGTGCTAGCTTGACGGAGAAAGAAAGGCAGCGAAGGTCTCCTCCTATTTGGATTGTACCCCACCGAGGTCATCTTTGTCTGCAAGGTAATGGTCAGAATCCGAGGGCTCAGCTTGGTAAGAGTGTGTGTGTTCACACATACGTTTATACGTCCCAGAAATCTCCTCCGTTCGTGCCAGCTAAAGGCACGTATTTTATTTGTCACGATAGAGCATACACATGGTTGCCATCTGATTTTTCTGGCACATGTTATGTGGCATTTTTGCTTCCCCCTACATACACTGCTGTTTTCGATTACCATAAGACAAGATATGGTAGAGGTGTAATCGATGTGAAAGATACTGTCGCACAAGAAGCTGGATACTTCTTTAAGGGTTTCCTACCCTTTTGGGGTCCTATGGCTAATAGTAGGAATATTCGTCAGCTTACGAGAGTGGTTGAGGCCACTATAAATGAGACTGCAGGTGCCCTTAGCAATATTACAGCTGAGCTTCAAGCGGATCGCCTTATGACATTACAGAACCGTTTTGTTTTAGATATTATACTTGCGGATAGAGGTGGGGTATGCAAATTGATTAGATCTAGTTGCTGTGTTTTCATACCAGATAATGCCCCGACAGGGTACCAAGCCATCTCTAGACTACATAAGATCTCTGAGTCTATTCATGTGGACGAAGGAGACTGGTCGTTGATGGGATGGTTATGGGAGTCGTTGTCCAAATGGGGATGGAAGATTCTGATGTTCCTTGGTATGGCGTTAGCTATCCTTTTCTCGTGTTGTTTATGCATCCAGTGTGGTCCCGCCATTTGTAGTCTTTGTGCTATGATCTGTGTGAGAAGACCAGCCCCGAGAGAAGTGAAGGATAATAAGATGATGTTACAGCAACACCTTGATGACATGATGAGAATAGATATAGACGTAGATTCAGATTGACATGAGTTTAGGTTATTGCCTACGTAATGGCAAAAGGAGGGTCTGTGGTTCTGAAATGCTCAAACCTGTCTGCATTTTAATCTTGCCCTCACGTAGGCCAGTGCTGTGGGCCCAACGAACAAGTGGCTTTTCGTGCATATATTAATTTGGGTTTCTCTGACTCTGAATGAACTGCAGAGAGAGTAACCCTTTTCACCTGAAACTGACCTTTTGCAAAACCTGTTTCACTAGCTGATCGTTGTCTGAGTTTTTCAATCACTGTTCAGGACCTCGTTAACCTTTTAGTTTTCCTTGCGCATATCTTATCTTAAACAAATATCTAAATGGTTTCTTTCCTTAAAGACTTTCTTTCCTGAAACATGGGTTTTTGCCATGTGTCCTGACTGCCCTCTGGTGTTACTTTTTATGTAGGCCTCAGAAGTTAGCCTGTGAGCAAAGCAGTCTGACCTGTTGTGAATCACATATACACATTAACCAAGGATTTCTTCGTGCACTGGAGTTAATTTCAGAAGCTGGCCTTTCACCTAGGAATTGACCCTGCCAAGCCAATTTCCCTGCAAGATCGTTATTTGCTTTTCCAATCACTATTCAAGACATTTGTTAACTTTTAAGTTTCTTTCCGTCTCTGTTAATCTTGCACATTATCTGAAACTACTTTTCTTTATTGTTCCTTCATTTCATGGGTTACGCTTTCAATTAAGGGTTTGTGCGGGCCTTCCAGATTATTATTTTAGATATGCCTAAATATTAACTTGTGGGTTGGGACACTGTAAAATGAGCTTTACTGTATGATGCTGTGTGATGTCATGTATTTTCTATTGGTTGAATTGTGGTGCAGGGGCGTGCATTTTAAATGTACCTTTTTGTGTATAAATAGGGATGTCTCGCCTTAGTAAAATTGAGCGGTTTCTTGAGTTGTACACCGTGTTGTGTTACTGGGATTTCTGCTACTAGCTGCAGCTAATAAATTTGATCTCTGACGCCACCTAGAAGTATTCTGTGTCTCTGTATACCAAGGCAAGGGAACCTAGAGGACTTTGGGCGTGTCCCTGACGCCGCTGGGTACTTGAAAACCCGGTTCTTCACTATTCTCAACTCTCTGGATGGCCATAATATCTTTTGTCTCCCATACTCCAGGGCCATAAGTAGCAACTGGCAGACATTTGGTTTTGTTGACCGTCAGGAACTTATTAAGGGTTTAAAACTTTAAAACTTAAGTTTTTAGGTAAAATTAAACAGGCCTTCACAGTGCCAGCAAACTTGGCTGCAGTGACTGTGCCTAATGAATACCAAGTGCTTTGATCATCAAAAAGTATGTCCAAATAAGGAAATGATGAAGTAGTATAAGGACCAAATGGGTACCTACATGTGGCACGTCGGCGTTTAAATTAACCAGGGGCTGTTCTAGACCCTTGGTGTAAAGTGTAAATAAAAAGGGTACCAGCAAACATACCTGTCAGATACCCCAAGAAGATAAGAAACTATCAGTAGATTCCCCCGTAGGGCCAAACCTTATAGAAGCAGATACTTCACTATGTAGCTCTCCAAGAAAATTAGCAATATTGTCCTCAACTCCCAGTACCAACATAAGACTCCAAAGTTTGGTACAATTCACATATTAAAAAGCAGACTTTAAGTCCTTTAAGGCTAAATAAACTTGCCCTGGCTTAGCCAAAGTATATTTATTAATTATTAACTGTAGGTTTAGGCATTGTTCCACAGTACCTAATCCTGCACTGAATCCCAATTGTAGATCAGATACAATTGTATTGTCCTGAGCCCAGACTTCTAACCAATCTAAAATGCTTCTACCCTTGATAATCATTGTATAGTTGTTCAGGAAATGAGCTGGTAGCATTTTGGACTGCCGCTATCCCCTTTCTTGAATATCGGTACTATGACCAAGTGTGACCAAGATTTCGGTGGGCCAACCTCAGATATACCATTCAGGAGCCCAAAATCAACTTTGACTTAAGGAGATTAACGGGAAACCCATAAGGGCCAGGTGCCTTGCCTACAAGACATCTGTTAATGGCCGTTATTACTTGATCCAAATCAAAAGACATTCCTAAGTCTGAGGCCACTGGATCACTCGTCAAAGTACCCTTGAATTGAAGGGATGGATGAGAAGAGCCATAGACTTATTTAAAAAGCGCAACCAAACTATTGGGACTAACAACCAGGGTAGTCTCTGCTTCAGGGGCATCTTTGAAAAGGAGTTATTCATCACTTTCCAAAACTGATGAGAGTCCTTTCTATTACTGGGACTCATAGGCCTCTAATCTGATCTAATTTGTCCTTGTTTCTAGTGCCAGCTTGTAGGACCTACGACGTCATCTTATAAGATCAACGTCTCGAGCACCCATTGTTGTTGTTTTTAGTAGGGCTGTATGCTGTTTGGAGCAATTAAAGTTGAACCCCCTAGATGGTTTTTAGGGCAATTCATGACCTGGATAGTAAGCAACAACTTGACCGAATTACAAAATGCCTCAAAGAATGCACCAATATCAGAATGGGGCCCGTACCAAGATCCACGCATAAAAACAATGCATCCCTGTTATTTTTCACAAGGTTAGTAAACACCTGAACCTTATCAGTCTGGCCCATTTTTAAAGGACCCTTTTATTCCTAGTGGCAACTGAGAAAATTACTACATTGTGATCATTCGTGGGGCGAGTGTAGCCCAAAAGATACACAGCTAGTGGGTTATGATCGCTGAACACGTTATCCTCAACATCATAACCAGTAAGAAGATCCAACAAATCATCACTAAACAGTATAAAGTCAATAATACTATGGCAATCTCTGCCAGTGAAGGTTACTACTAGAATAGGGCACTCGATAGTTAATCATAGGAAAAATAAATTGATATTTGACAATGAGCTCATTGAGTACCTTCCTGTAGGGGTTATGGGAAAAAATGCATTAATGGTTCACTGTGGGTGTTGCTTAAACCACAGGCCACTGTGTTGCCATGATTACATCAACAGATGTTAAAATCACCCATCCATATAATGGAAGGGCAAACCCCAGATCCTGATAAAAAAAATACCTCCAGCTCACTCCTCAAGGTGTTAATAATTATGTAATTGTTTGTATCAAAGCAGTTGGTGTAATAATCAATAATCAAAAGCTTCATGGTTTGATATTCCAGCCCTATAAAATGAAAATTGTTATCACTCAGAACCGTTCTGCTAAAACGCACAGGAAAGGCGGTCGATATAAGAGTTAACAAATTACCCTTGGTTGTTCCAGAGGATCCAGGGATTGCTAGTGTAAAATAAGACACATAACGTTGAATGTGGGATGGGTTAATGTTAGAAATGGGGGTCTCTAGTTGGCAGAGGGAGGTACCATTGTCCAAATAGGGGCCCTTCTTCCTATCAGGATAAGGGAGTTACACTCCTAAAATAACCCCTGTTCACCCCCTTGGTAGTTTGGCACGAGCAGTTAGGCTTATCTTAGAGGCAGTGTGTAAAGCATTTGAACATAACCAACAGTAATACAGTGTAATCACTACAAAAGGACACCACACCAGTTTAGAAAATATCCAATATTTTTATAGACTCAAGACAAGACCAAAAACGATAAAAATCCACAATACAGTACTGAGAAATCGTCAGTTATTAAAAAAACCTTGAAAAACAGTTCCTTGAAGTCGATATCTCCCTCAGGGGCTACAACGGCGTAGTGAACAAATAAATCCCAACAGTTCTGGCTGACTGCGGCATCACGGCCAACTAGGGTGCCGGGAAGACCTGCAAACAGTACCTTTTAGAAATGCAGGGCGTCGACAACCTATCGTTTAGCTTACGAAAGCATGGCGTCCGCATGCGTTATCGGAGATTGGTGCAGGCGTCGTTGAGGCCCTCGAAGTCACACGCATTGCAGATCGAACTCTCCTCTGTTGAAGTCAGGAGCACTGGCGTCGGGTGCTGTGGTGCGAGGTGCATCGGTGCGGCGTGCGGTTCCCTCAGGTCGCGGTGCGAGCAGCGGCTCAGTGGCGGCATCAGATGGCATCGTCGGTGAGACCAGGGTCGGGGTGCGAAGTGAATGCGGTGCTCGTCGTGGTGCTGGCAGGTCACGGTGCAAGCAGCGTCGTCGTTGTTGCTGAAGCGATGTCGTCGGCTGACGAACTGGAGTCAATGGCACTGGCGTCAGTAGGCCCAGGCTGAGGTGCGGAATGAGGGCTGTGTGTTGTGTAACTTTACAAGCAGTACCCTCGAACCACGGTGCAAACAGTGGCGTTGATTTTGGTGTGGCACGGCGTCGTCAGGGAGGCCAAGGCATCATCGTGATGTGAGGCGGTGCAGAGTGCGGTGCCCACAGGTCACGGTGCAAGCAGCGGCTCGGTGGCAGAGTCAGCAGGTGGCGTCGGTGAGACCAGGTTCGCGGTGCGGCATTGCGGCGGTGTACTCTTCAGTGCCCTCAGGACATATGGGTCGGCAGAAGCGTCATAGACGGCGTTGGGTTGCTTTTTCTTCTGTTGCAGCACAAGACTCACAGTCCCCAGTGCTTAGGGCAGAAGAACTTGAAGTCTTTGCTTTTCCTAAGACTTCTTGAACAGGCGGCAAGCCCTTGGAGAAACTCACAAAAAATAGATTGCAGAAAGTTCAGTCCAGTCCTTTTACTGCCCAAGACAGAAGCAGCCACTGCAGGCCAACACAGCAAAGCACACAGCAAAGTGGTAGTCCCTCCTCACAGCTTCTCCAGCTCTTCTTCTTGGCAGTCTTCTTGGTCCAAAAGAACTCTAAAGTTCAGGCGTTTGGGCCCCAATATTTATACCACAAAATGCTTTGTCCTCTTAGGCAGAGGGTGTCTGTGCCCAGCTAGAATCAGTTCTGCCCTCTCTAGTGTGGCTTCCTGGAAGGAGGTGGAGACGGCATTGACAGAGGCAGACTAGGCCCATTCAGGTGCAAGGAAATCTCCACCCCTACTCTCAGCACAGGTCTATTCTGCCCTTTCCTGACCCACCTAGACTTTCAAGAGCCACTCCTGCGTCCCAGCCCCTGTAATCCAAAACCCAGTCAATCCCCAAACCCAGCAGAGGCACACTGGATGGTTAGGCAAGAAAATACCTACTTTCTAAAAGTGGTATTTTCAAAAACAAATGTAAAAATCACCTTCCCTAAAAGATGCATCTTTAGATTCTGAGTCCAGCCATAGTAAACTTTATTTTCCTACCTAATTCCCAGAGCCAGTCATGTTTATTAGATGTTATAAACAAACTCCCCATTCTATCCTATAGGGAACAGGTAGCCTTGCAATAGTGAAAAACGAAATGGCGGTAATTCACTATCAGGACATGCCACACACGCCAGGGTATATCCCACCTTTCACATACACTGTACACTGCACCCTGCCCATAGGGGTACCTTGGGCCTACCTTAGGGGTGACCGACATGTAAGAAAAGGGAATGTTAGGGCCTGGCAACTGGGTGAACTTGCCAAGTCGACATGGCAGTACCAGACTGCACACAGGCTTTGCAATGGCAGGCCGGAGTTACATTTATGGGCTGTTTGTGTGGGTGGCACAATCCAGTGCTGCATCCCACTAACAACATTTGATTTATAGGCCCTGGAACACACAGTGCACTTTACTAGGAACTGAAACTAAAATAAAATAGGCCAATCATGGAAACCCCAATCCAGAACACATTTTACCACAGGAGCACTTGCACTTTACCACTGATCAGCAGTGAGAAAAGTGCGCAGAAACACCAAGCCAGCAAAAACAGTCTCAAAACTGGGAGGTCAGAAAGCAAGAACTCAGGGGAAACACGCCAAAAGATGTCAAGTCTAACAGTTAATTATCCAGGTCCCTTGCAGTGCAATAATGCCATAGCCAAGAATAGTGTCTACGCAACCTGCACATTTCTGAAAACTAGACACTCGGGAAAGTCCAGTGTGGAATGACGAGCGTGGCTCTAAGCAGATAATTTTATCCAGAAGCCCTTGCAAACCTCAAACACATTTCCTCGCATTTCTATGACAGAAAGTTATGCCATTTGTGGAGGAGCACACATTTCTTATCACCAAGAATTCCCCTATGTTTCTCAATAAAATCACTACCTCACTTGTTTTATGTGGGACAAGAGACTGCTACACGAAAGTCCCTGAAGCACTAAGTGGAGAGATCAGCTAGAGGGGTAGCTGCAGTATTAGTGGCAGTGCTAGGCCTCCGCCCATGGAAACCTGCCAACAACAGAAAGTTTTGAAAACTAGACACCCAGGAGATTGCAGGGTGGTTTGATTTTCAGGGATCCCACTACATTTCATTACCCTCAATTTGCCGCAACCTCAAACGTTGTATAAAATCACACAAGTTTCCGTCACAGAAATGTAAGGAAAGTTTGAGGTCTGCAAGAATTGTGAGTGGGAAACGGCCTGAGATCCATGCAAAGCATATCACCCTGGACTCCCCCAGGTGTCCGCTTTTCCGAGATGTGTGGGTATGGTAGGTTTCCCTGCGAGGCCCCCCGAGTACGGGCCCAAATACAGTAGCTACCCCCATTGGCAATGACTACACTCTGCCCTTTAAGACACTTAAGTACAGATATACTGCAGTGCAGGGCAGCAGCTGAAAACGCTGTGCTGGGCTGCGTGAGGAGAGAGCAGGAAAGCACTACATTTACTCAAATATGGCACTCTCCTCCCCGACCCCTAACGCCAGCGCAGAAATGTGCTGCCATGCACCACGTACACACCTTTGCTCCATAGTGAAAGGGTCTCTATGTGAGATTAGTATAGGTTTTGAACTGGAAGGATCTCCAGTGTCACAGGCGCTAGGCCAAGCAACACAAGGGGGTTAGCAGTTTTATATGAAAACACTCACTAGTAGGAATTTTGTAGACAGACAGATTCTGAAAGTGTCCATCAAAGAAACGTGAGTGATTTGTAATATTGGACATTTGGAGGGCATTGTGGATAAGTGAATGGGGTCCATGCACCAAGACACCTCTCGATGTTCAGGTTACCAAAACGGGGGGATGTAAATGTTCCTTCCTAGTCTATTCACAACTCAGGAACAAATTCATACCAGTTGGTTTTGGAACTACCGGTAGTAATAGGGTAAAGCGTCAATACTAATAACAGTATCAGGATTTTGAAACCATTACCTAGTGTTAGTGAGCTATAAAGATACATCAAGGCATCAAAGACTTTATCGCCCATCCAAATGCATTTCATGCTTGCTAAACAAGCCATGCATACTGTCTGTCATGGACTCAACTCACACAACACTCACAACAAACCGCAGCTATTCAAGGGCATATCATCTTTATATACCAACTGGACTGAAACATTAATCACACAGCCACTGAATTACTCATCAGTCAGTTTATTATAAAGCACCTGTAGCAAACCAATACACATATTCCACCAGCCAACAGCCATACAATCACCACTGCATATATACCATCAGCTATGATTGGGTTAGTGCCTTTATCGCAGTTTCACTTCGACCATGAACATCTGCTTCTACCTGCACAAGACACCTATGAAAACAAACCTAGATTAAGGTTTGACTACAGGTTCATGTCCAGCTCTAATAACACAAGAGTGCCTTGTTCACCTTTCCTAACACCTATCCATGGCAACCTGCTTAGGTTCAGGGGGACTTGTCTTTCATGCACTTTCAGCCTATCCATAGCACTAAATCCCACTGCTTCCACTATGTGGATGTACATTGAGAGTGTCTGAGGATGTATTTGTGGCCCATTCCTCAGACAGTGTCAGCAAATCTACTTTTAAATATGGGGCCCAACCCCCACTTACCTGGGAGTGGCCCGTTTTCAGACAGGCTCCTTTGCCTCGAAGCTTCTGCCTCGCTCCTTCTGACGTCTCTCTTCTGTTGTGTTCTCTTGACCAACTCCTTTTATCCTTTCTCTCTTTTCACCCGATCCTTGGGCGCTGCCAAGCTCTGTTCCTACGTCTGCATCTTTTTGTCAATCTTCCATTTGCTCTTCTACTTGCTCTCACCTATTGCACCTTAGTGCTCCTTTTACTCTCTTGTGTCACAGCTTTTTTGCTTGCTCTCCTTTTCAGCCCTTCTGCATCTGTGTTTTTTTTACACGCTTTTCCCATTCTTTTCAACACTTTCTTGCCTGCTCCCTTTTTCACCCCTTGTGCCTCTGTGCTCTTTTCATTCATGTTTGTCACTCTTTTCACCTTTCCTCTCACTCTTTTCACCTTTTCTTCTGCTTGCTTTCTTGTGCTTTTTTGTTTTTTACCTTTCGACTCATTTTTTGGGCCTCCTCCATCCTTTTCAGGGCTTCTGCCCCCTCAGAAAAGCTCCTCCAGCACCCTTGCCCCCTCCCATGCCTTTTCCCACCTCCTGCCGCTCCTTACCCGCTCTTCCTTCCTCATCTCCACCCTGCCCCTTCTTCTTATGCCTCTGCAGACTCACCCACTGCCCCATACTTAATACTAGCTGCTGTGTGACCACACTGCAGATGTGTCAAAGGTAAGCCCATCTGCGCCTCGACTGAGCACAGTGCCAGGAACCCTGGTTTGATCACCTGCAGTGATACTCTGCAGCGTTCCTGTGGTCGCTTGACCCAGGACGCCACTACCCCCACTACTGGTGCACTGCACCTCACACCGTGGTAGGAGCCTTCACCAGCACCCACTGCTAGTTCACCTATAGAAACTTACCCACGCAAGCACCAACACAACCCAACACCACATGCCTCTGCATACCCACACCGCAACACTCGCTTACATGCATGCCAATAAACATATGATCTCCCAGCAATCCCACAAGCAAAATCGGGAACCTGCCGAGCAGGGACATACCAGACCCCCTCGTCAAATAACCTGGCTCAATCCCACATCAGCACCTAACATCACCATGATCGCACAAGATGCACAACAAGACTGCCGTTCCAAGCCAGGAGGAGGATTTACAGTCATCTACAAAGTCTCTATCAAGTGCTCAATGGCCACAAAAAGTATTACCCCATTTATGGAACACCTGCATTTTAAACTGCAAATCTTTGATAAATTGACCCTAAACAGAACTCTCATCCACTGACCACCTGGACCACAAGCTTCCTTCACCAACCTCATCACAGACTTCTTTGCTCCCCCTTACCATTGATTCTAGAGCCTTCATACTCTTTGGCAATATTAACTTCCACCTAGAAGACAGTAACAACCCCTGCTCCACAGCCCTACTCGAAAGCCTCAACAACATTTGACTAAACCAGCTTGTCAAAGAACCAACACCCATCACGGGACAGATACTGAACACCACCTTCACCAATAATGAGAGTATCAAGTACAACCCCATGTCACTGCTCACATGGACTTACCACTCTATCATCCATATTCAAATCAACACACTGCAAGTCAACACACTCACCAGTGCCAGCCTACCCAGCTGCAGCTGGGGCAAAATCTCACAAGCAGACTGGCAAAACATCCTCAGCACTGATCAATAAAACCCTATGGACAATCTCAACATAGAGATCACCAACTTCATCAATAGAATCAGGAACTGTGCAACTCCCTCTCACCCATCAAACTTAACAAGAAAAAAAGAACCCAACAAGCAAGCCAACTGGTAAACAGAGGGCCTTCAGGACTCCAAACGGCACAGCAAACAAAGTGGAGAGCCAGTCACAAAACCAACAACAGACCCACCTACAAGGGTGAACTCAGGCACTACCAGCATCAAGAGATAGACACCAAGAAAAGAGTGATAGCTGAACGGAGTGAAGGGAGTGCCAACAGCTGCAAGGAAATCCTCTAGAAAATCAACAACTTCAGCAAACCACCAGCCTCTGTCAACAGTGTGACCCCCCTCCCAAGAACTCTGCAAAGACCGATCAAATTTCTTCCACAACAAAACAGCAAGCAACTGTGCATAGCAAGCAAGCCTTAACGATCTCATCACCAGCCTGCCAATCACGAACCAAAACAACCACTTAACCGAATGGGAAACTGACCAGAGACAGCAACAATCATGAAGTCTATCCATTCACGGGCCCCTAAAGATCTATGCCCCCACCACATATACAAAGTGAGAGCAGCACCAATCAGCACCACCCTCAACCACATCATCAACACCTCTATCACATCCGCCACATTCCCTGAAGACTGGAAGCATTCTGTGGTCAACGCCCTCCTCAAGAAACCATCAAGCGACCAAAACCAACTGAGTAACTTCAGCCTGATAGCGCTGCTCCCCTACCCAGCCAAAGTGATAGGGAAAGCCAAGTCCGAAACTTGGGGATCACCCTAGACAACAAGCACAAAATGACAGCACAAGTCAACACAGAGAGCACTGGCTATTTCCACATCCTACGCATGCTCTGAAAGATCTTTATATTGCTGCCACAGAACACCAGACGAATCATCATGCAATCGCTCATCACTAGCAGACTCTACTACGGCAATGCACTCTATGCCAGAAACTCCAAGCAGCTCACACAGACTCAAGACCATCCAGAACGCCACCACAATACTCATCCTCGACCTCCCACACCATAACCACATCTGACCTCACCTCAGAGAGCTCCACAGGCTCCCCATCCACAAATGCAGCCAATTCAAACTCCTCACTGACACATAAAAAGCCTCGCACAACTCTGGATCAGCATACCTGAAGAGCCAAATACACTTCCACGAGCCAACTAGACATCTATGCTCAGTCTAACTCTCACACAGCCCCTCCATTCACAATAGCACAGCAGTAGGGGGCTTGTTCTCCTAAATTGCACCCAAAACTAAGAATGAGCTTCCTCAGCACATCAGACCCTCCTCCTCATTTCTTGAGTTCCACAAGACACTGAAGACCTGGTTATTCCAATAACTATGCAGGGACTTCTCGCCTTTACTCCTGCTCAAATGCCTGAATACCCTAAGGGGTGATTAACGCACTCTGCCCATATTGTTATGTTATGTCAATTTGTAGAGTCTACTAAATTACCTAAAGGGCACTTCTGGAAAGACTAAGGGCCTTAGGGTTTGGTCAACTGGGTATTCAGTCAAAACATGTTGCATGCCTTGTTGACAGTTTTGTGCAGTGGACTCACTGAAATGTACTTGTAATACAGTGGACAGAATGTCCCCTATATTTTGGATAGGGATGAAAGTGGAAAGAAGCCAAAAGCAAGACCAACGTTTTCCTCTTTACTGGAGTCTGTAGATAAGTGGTGGCTCAAATCAAATTTAGAAAGAGAAAAAATCTTGGATTATAGTTCTTCTTTCAAAATTAGATGGATGAATTGCCAAGGTTACACAGCTACTTAAGTATTTGCCCATGGAATATTAAATATCCGGAATCCTGAACAGTCCCCAACTGTACCCAAACTGTGAGGGGAGACATGCTCTTATTGTGTAGTGAGCAGAAATACGTCTCACCTATCTGAGAATATGAAAGCGAGCAGTTCATTACAACACAACATACTGCTCTGTGCTTTTTGGTGCTTCTTGAAAACAAGCTCCTAAGGGGATCTTTTGCAGTGCTTTCTAATAGTACTGCAAGCCACAGTGCCAGTTCTGTACAGTGAACTCATTTAACTTATGTAGTAGCTTACTATATATGTTTAACACTCATAAACCTTTATAAAACACTCGGTCATTGGATGATGTCATCAGTGATGTTCTTTGAGTTGTCACTGACCATGTCATGAGTGATGTAATATGTGAGGTCATGAGCAGTGCATTTCGGGGGCGTAAGTTATAGTTAGCTGAGATAACTTTAACTGCTGCATTTCTATGGTTGTGTGCATGTAAAGTGTGAACCTAACAATAACATTCCTGTAACTTTTGTTTTTTTAGTATATTTATACGTTTTTCACTCTATTTCCCAACTATATCGTCCCTGCAACCCTTGGTTATTTCAGGGAATTTCTACAGTTTATTAGTGTCATTTCTCAACTATAAAGTCCATGTAACCTTTGGTTTTGTTAGTAAATTTAAAAGATTTTTTAAACTTTATTTCCTAACTGGAACCTATAACCTTTGCGAGTGGGTGTGTGATTGGATGTATAGGTCAGGGAGTGTGAGTGGTTGTATGGGTCTGTGAGCAGTTGTGTAAGTGGTGGTACAGGTCGGTGAGTGGTTTTATGGGTAAGTGGGTGTGTGAGTGGCTGTATAGGTGTGTGAGTTGTATGGGTGTGTGAGTGGCTGTATGGGTCTGTGAGTGGGTGCCTATCAGTTTGCTCAAGATAAGATCCCGGCAATCATATAGGGATGTATAGTAAGATGTGAACACCTAGGCTACTGTGTCGGGGGTAATGCATAGGACTCCCTCCACATCTTGCAGCAGCACTTCTGGGGCGGGGGACAGCGTAGCTTGACAAAGGCGGTGTAGCATTTTACTCGACTTGTCCCTCCCCACGGATAAATTCAGTGTTGGGATGCTAACCATATATCCCTGCCTTTGTTAGTAAGGTGTTGGTGTAGTTGCTATTGGGCGTGGAGGAGGCAATAACGCGACTCTGGGTGTGCAGTCTCCCTTACCTCCACCTCAAGCTCTAGTTGGTGATTTTCAAGGGCGATCGCCTGGACGAGGTGGCAATGCTTTGTCCCAGCATGATAGCTGATGTCTAGCCCACGGATCATGGGCTTGAGGGCTTACCACAATGTGATACTAGAAGGAATAGTTGGGGCATTGGTTGTCAAATAATCTGATATCGCCTGCCGAATGACAGTTTGATAAGCAGGGTCGCGGAGGTGCCAAGGTGACATGCGCCATCTGAAGGGAGGTTTTCTATGCCCAATATTTAGTTTACGGGTGACCAGGGAGTGATACGAAAAACTTCTGGGGAGAATAGAGGCCTGTGAATGTAGTCGCGGGGGAGAAAGAAATAGTCTAGCCTGGATAGAGACCCATGCACCACGGAGAGGAAGGTGAAGCCACGCTCAGCCGGGTGGTATGCCCGCCACGCAATCGTCCACCCCAGGGCAGCCACCAGGTGGTGCAATTTTGACTCTCCCCCCTGGGGGTCGCAGCCCGTCTCATGCCCACGATCCAGGGGCTCCATGATGTCATTCCAATCACCGCCCATCACTGCCAGGCAGTCTGGAAGTTCCCCCCCAGAGACGTGTATTACTATCTACATAAGTGTGCCTCAGTGGGGTGGGGGGGCGTAAAATCTGACTATTATAGATGCTAGTAGCATTTTTTAATGGGGAGAGGCACAAGGCCCCTCTCAATGGACCGATTTCAGCCCCGGGACCCCATCCCCCAGGGCCAGCCATTTTATAAGACCAGGCATGGGGCTCCTTCCTGGGCTGATTTTGGGCATGGGGTCCTGAAATAATTGTAGAGGGAGGATAACACTGCCCCCTCCCTGGACTGATTTTGGCCCCAGAAAACCCATCCCCCAGGGCCAGCCACGCCTTTTATTCGGAGAGGGCACTGAGCTGCCCTCCCCAGGCTGCCTTTAACCCTGGGAAGCCCATCCCCTAGGGCCCAGCAACATTTGTAGGGGAAGAGGGGCATGTGCCCCCCCCTCCCCCAGGAATCCCATCTTCCAGGGTCAGCCACACTTTCTGTTGGGAGAGGGCACAGAGCCCCCCCCCCTCCCCAGGCTGCTTTTGGCCCTGTGTACCCCATCCCCTGGAGCCCAGCAATATTTGGAGGAGAGGGGCATGTGGCCCCCCTCCACTGGATGATTTTGGCCCCAGGGATCCATTTCCCAGGGCCAGCCACACTTTTTATGGGAAGGGGGCTGCTTTTGGCCCTGGCGACACCATCTCCTGGGGGCCAGCAATATTTATAGAAGAGGGGCATGTGCCCCTCTCACCGGGATGATTTTGGCCTGGGGGACCCCATCCCCCAGGGCCAGCCACACTTGTTATGGGGAGAGGAGCATTTGGCCCCCACCTCCCTGGGCCAGCCACACTGTATGGGGGTTAGAGGGGGAACCGAGCTCCCCCACCCCCACCCCCGGATGATTTTTGGCCCCAGGGACCCCATCTCCCAGGACGTGGTGCAAATTTTATGGGGGGCATGTGGACCCCCATGGAACAGGCCAATCTTGGCTCCAAGGACCCCATCCCCAAGGCAAGCACCATTTTAAAGGGGGAGTGGGGCACGCAGCCCCTTCGGCCCGGGGAACCCCAGCTTAACAAAAGGTGGGTCCCCAGGCGCCCACCCAGGGCACCCACCATACTGTCATTGGGCGCTAAGGGGGGGAAGCCCCAAGTCCCCCGTATCCAGCGAGAGCAGCATTATAAGCTGCTCCCTGTAGGCAGGAGCAATATTTAGATCCGTTTGATCGAAAGTCTGCTCCCAGCGGGCAGGAGCATTTTTTAAGCTGTTGCCAGCTGGGAGCAGACTTGGTGACTCTCTGGGTTCCATCCCCCCTATGGGGCCCACTAAGTCGCAGAGTCCTGTGATGGCTGTCAGCAACATGTTTCTCATGTGTTCGCTCTCACTTTAGCTTGACTCCCAGTGGAGCAAGATGGTCCTAGGGAAATAAAGCTCACTGAACGCTCCATTTTTAACTTGGTGCAATTATTTTTTACTGGGTTACCACCTTCTTGACGTAGGTAGTAAAATGCGAATGTTTTGCAACCACACTTCAGCCCCGGGAGGGGGGAATAGGCCTCACCCCACAGCAGGACAGTGGTTAGATTCACTTTCCGCGCTGCCTACATTAAAAGAAAAAGAAAAAAATGCAAAAAAAGAAAAGACCAGTGCAGTATGGGTGCCCTGCGCTGCCTTAAAAATAAACAAATAAAGGGAATAGCAGTATAGAAGTGAATAGGAAATAAGCAGTGTAGCCGCTCATTTCAGATTCACTGTTTCTGCAGGGGGATGTTGGAGCGCCCCATCATGCACTGCAAGAGATTTATATAATTATTTTCAGTGTTTTCTAAATATTGTGGGGTATTGCAGGAAGTGCAGCAGCACCCCAGCAACATAAAAAAAAAGAAACAGGTCTCCTGGGTCTTTAAATTCATGACCCAAGGTCAACTGGAGTGTAAGGTCCTCTGGTGGTTGTTTTTATTATGGAGTGGAGTGGTGTAGCTCACTAGTTAGAGGCGGCAGACCCGGAAGCAGAGAACGGCCCGGGACCAGGGTTCAATTCCCGACGCGGCAGGGTCGTGGACCAGGGTCAGCGGACTCGATAATTCTCGCCTCGGTGCCTACTCTAACCAGGGATCACACTCGGCAACTCTGGGCATTAGCTTGCCTCATCTCTACAACGGCCCCCCCACATTCGCCAGGGATGCCTGGTTTCACCTTGGAGATACCCAGTAGGGACCATCTCACAGGGATAGCCAGGACGGGTTCCCAAGCAGTCTACAGCGCCACGACGCCTCAGGGCAGCAGTGCGCTTTACAAGACACATACATTTACATTTACATTATTGCATTTTCTGGGTTGAAAAATGTTAAAAGAAAAACTCAAACATTTAGTTCTTAAAAAGATATGACTGAGTCTTTGTTCAGTCCACAAAATGCAATAATAAAAAGTTAAGAAAAATTTACAGCTGTCTTTTTTATTGAAACTTGATTAAATGTTTTTTTAACAATTACTATTATTAAACATTACATTGGGTGAATTACTGAAATATACATTATATAAAAAATACTGGTTGTTTTTGGAGATAGATGAAATATGTGCTTTATATAGATTGATATGCTTACTCTCTGATAACACCAATAGGCCCACATGTTATATTTTGATGTTGTGACTAGTTGTAACTACTTGAGAAAGCCAGTAAGTCTGCCTCTGTGTGCCCAGGACTTGCAAGACCAGCCGAACGCTACACATGCTAGTAGGCAGTGTGCTGCAGGAGGTAGGATGCAAGGTCTCGCCGCAGACCAGGCCTTGCGTCCAGCCCCAACCTTTGAACAGGCGTTGGATGTAAGGCCTGGCCAGATGGCAGGCCTTGCAGCCACCCCACAGCGCACATGGCTGACAGCCATACATGGAGGGGTTGCCTGCCCGATGCCAGCCCCTCCGCATGGCCAGCAGCATGCACACCAGGCGGTTGGCTTTACATATGGTAATAAAATGTAACCTTATAAAAAAATTTTTTTAAAAACCCTAGAAATTCACAAAAAAATAAAAAGTTTGAAGTGATGTTCTAGTTAGATCCAACTTTCAGATACAACATAACGTATTAAACAAGCATTGGCATAGCCGTAGGTCTCGCTTTTGGGACCTTGTAAGTAAGTATAAGACTTCTCGTTTACATTTACTTCATATTTAGGATGCAGTAAATGTAAACGTGAAATCTTACACTTCAGTTTTTTTTTTTACTTACACGGTCCCAAAGGCGAGACCTACTGGCTATGCCAATGCTTGTTTCATTTGTTTGGAGAGGTAGGAGGGAAGGGGTTAATTATTAGGGGTGTTTGCTAGTACTGTATACCTGGGCTGGGAGGAGCTTCTTGCGAGCAGGAATGCAAAATATATTTGTAGTCTGTTGGAAGGTTTTATATAGCGCCCTTGGGGGAAGCTGCAAAGAACGAAAGTAATCCATGTTACCCTCCCCGGGAACATGGGCTGCATAAACCCATGTCATTTATTTTTTTGTTTGTTTGATTTTATGATTTAACTTTTTGCAAACTCAATGTAAAATGATCTACAAACATTCGGACCGGCAGAAGCTCGGTACACACAAGTAAAATTATTGGGTAAGAGGAAATGAGGAGACTGTCTGAATGAACGTGATGAGAGAACGGCCTAAAAGAAAAAAGTTAACATCGAGGTGACTTGGTTCGCGCACCCAGTTTGACAGAAGGCGGTGACACCATTCACTTGAGCAGACGGGAGATTCCCACACTTACCAGGACAACTGGATACCTAGAGGAAAGCCATCTGCAACAGTGCTGATGAGCTGGGAAGACGCCATCCTGGAAACAAAACCTTTTGCATTGCAATTGAGGGAGCGAAAAGAGCTGCGTTACGCCCCGCCTACCTCCTCACATATAAAGGAGCAGGTGCTGCCTCTGCTTCTTGTGGCTGGACTGGAAAAAAGCGAGCCAAGCAGAAAGAAAGGTGCATTCCCGCCATTGTGAATGTGTGCATGGCACGCTGAAAATAAAAACAAGCGCAGCACGGATGCTGGGCTGCGTAAAAAAAAATTATATTTAAAATCCAAAGGGGAGGGTGGACGCCACGCTAAAGCGCTGCTTTAAAGAGGCAGTGCCTCATCGGGCTGGATATAAAAGCGGCCATCATTGCTATGCACTCATACAGCATGCGCAAAAGTGGAAGTGATCACCCGTGACAGAGGAAAGACAGATGGTGGCTGATGGCAGCTGTGCAATTGCACGCGATCGTGAACGCAAGCTTTAGGCCAGAAAATGCCTGTGGGTAGCACTGTGATAACCCACTTACTAAATGCCTCGCAGAGCAGCGCATGCGCTGCCTCAGGAGAGACCTAAAAGCCCACTAAAATTCACTAGTTATAGTTCTCTATTAAATATAATTCACACCCCTGCTATGCACAGCTAATTACCCCACATATTACATCACTCATGACATGTTCCATAACATCATTGATGAAATTACTGGAATATTTGAAATAACATCATTGATGAGAAGACTGCTTGGCAGGGGTGCAAGTTTGTTACTGTAGGGCATGAGTTATAGTTACTAGAAACAACTATGGCTGGTGAATGTCATGTTATTAAACGTTAGGTTAACACTGAAATTTTCACCTAACAATGCCGTCACTTTAACCTTTGCTTAAGCTACAGAGAGTAAAATAGGAAATTTGGGAGTGGAAGGAGACATGAGAAGTACTTATTTTGAGGCAGTGCTTGCAGGTAGGGGCACACTGCCACTTGTTTTTGGGGAATGCCACTTATTTTCTTCCTAACAAACCACTACGTGCATTATTGGTAAGTTTTATATATCATCCTTTTTTGCTGCCCCCTGGTTGGGGGGGGGGCCATATCTTACTGAGTGGCCCGGCGCTAAATAACAAGTTACTTGCCTTCGGTAACAATATATCCGTAAGAGACATAGATTTGTTATTGATTCCTCACCTTAGATTCCTCACTGTTAGACCTGGCACCATTGGCGTTGGTCTCCCTTTCATTTTTGCTGTTGCCTCATGTGTTTTGCTGGTGTTAGATGCTTTGGGCACTGTGCCACTGTTGTCCAGTGCCACAGTGCAAGTGCTCTCTACTGTAAATGAATGTATTGATCAGTGATTCCATGATTGGCTTGTTTGGTTTACTTGTCAGACCCTAGTATAGTGCACTGAGTGTGCACAGGGCTGGTAAATCAAAATGCTGCTGGTGAGCTTGCAGCACTGGTTGTGCCACCCACAGAAGCAGCCTTGCAAAATGTTTCTAAGGTCTGCCATTGCAGAGCCTGCGTGCAGTCTGGTACTTTTATGCTGACTGGCAAGTGGGTGCACTTGCCAGTCCCCTAGGTATAAATATTGGGACCCTGATCCCATGAAATTAGATCACTTTTGAACAAACAAGTAGAAACCTTTACTGATGAGAGGAACTTGAAGAAACTGAGGAGAGACTATTCCTAAGCTGAAGTGCTACTTGGGGGATTGGCCTGCAGTGGTTGCCTAACTGCCAAAGGAAGGAGAAAGGAACACTGTGTACTTTATTTTCAACTTGTAAGGATCTCCAAGGGTTTGGAACAGAGCTTGCCTCCTGCTGAAGTCTCAGGGACAACAGACTTCAACCCCCAGCTCTCCAGAGTTCTTTGGAAGTGCCTGCTGCAGTTTTGGGGCCTTCTGAGGGACTGGATGTCGCAAGGAGCTGGAAGCACGACTCAAGAGGAAGAAGCGTGTCGCCGTCAAGACTCCGGAGGAGGGTGTTGCCGCTGTAGCTGTCGTATTGCACCGCATCGAGAGAAGCATCTCACAATGAAGAGGAGGCATTTCGCCGTCGCTGCTGCTGTCACAGCTCCGAAGGAGGGTGTCGCCGCTGTAGCGGTCATATTGCACCGCATCGAGAGAAGTGTCTCGCAACGAGGAAGAAGCGTGTCGCCGTTGCTGCCGTCGCATCGTGAATGTCACCGCTGTAGCCATCTTATTGCACCGCATCAAGAAAAGCGCCTCGCATCCACGGAGAAGCGAGCCGCCGTCGCATCTTGGATGTCGCCGGTGTAGTTGTCGCATTGTGCGGAAGCCTCTCGCAACGTCGGAGAAGAGTGCCGCAGCCGAGGTTGTTGCCGTCGCATCACTGAACAAGAGTGTCGCCGCTGCAGTTGATGCATCGAACCGAGACCTTCTTGCATCATCGGAGAAGCGTGCCGCATCTGGAAGATCTTCACTTCTTTATTGTTTTGCACCGGAACTTTGCCCCATTGCCATCGCTGCAACATTGATTGTTGTAGAAGCATCCCGCATCGAAAGGACATTGACTTAAAGTGTCGCATCTTAAGAACTGAACTAAGCTAAAACTACCATCTTAAGTATAGTATTGTGGATTTTTGTTGTTTATAGTCTTGTGTTAAGTCTATATAAAGAATACTTATTTTTAATATACAACTGTGTGGTGTTCATCTGTAGTGTTGTCACTGGGTTACTGCATGTGGTCACAAATGCTTTACACACTGCCTCTGAGATTAGCCTGTCTGCTCGTGCCAAGCTACCAAGGGGGCGCGCAGGGGTTATTTTGGGAGTGCACCCCCATACCCTGACTAGAGGCAAGGGTCCCTATTTGTCACAAGTATCTACCTGTGCCAACTAGAGACCCTCAAATCTAACACTCACCTTAGAAATACCCCCAGGCACCAGACTGAATGTGGGGAATTTTTTCCTCAGAAGTAAATCTGCGCATCGTTAGGTGGCGTCGGTCGACTCCACGTTTGTCGTTGGCATTGTGGTCCCTGGAATGACATCACTGTATCTACTAACACGACGCCCTCGCGCGCAGACATCAGTTCTTTACACAACATTCCACGCTAGAAGCGCAGAGCCATGCAAGACACTGACAAATGGTGCACGAAAACTAGGGCCCTGAAAGGGAGTTCCTGACCCTAGAAGTCAGTTCGCAGAACAGGGAGGATGGATGGAGCGGTGAGGAATCCATAACTAATCCAGGTCTCTTACAGATATATCATTACCGAAGGTAAGTAACTTGTTCATCTGAAAGAAACAATTAGTTATGGATTCCTCACCTTAGAATAGATTCCCCAGCAATACCAACCCCGGTGGTGGGTCTGCGAACCAAGTTCACACCAGAAAGACCTGTAGAACCGAACGGCCGAAGAAGCAGTCCTTTCGGACTTGGCTGGCCAGGCAGTAGTGTTTGGTAAATGTGTGCAATGAAGCCCACGTAGCTGTCTGGCAAATGTCAAGAAGGGGGACTCCACGTCCCAAAGCAGTAGTGGCCGCCGTCGCCCTGGTGGAATGGGCAAAACCGATCTGTAATGGTTCTTTTTTTCGCAAAGGAATAGCATATTTTGATGCAAAGAATCACCCATCTGGAGATGGTTTGTGTTTGCACTGCCTGACCCTTCTTGGCACCCATATAACCGACAAAGAGCTGGTCATCCATCGGGAATTGTTTTGTGCGATCCACATAGAATGAAAGTGCACGTTTTGGATCCAGACGTTGGAGCCTCTCTTCCTCTTTAGAAGGATGCAGAGGCAGAAAGAAAGTGGGCAAAGTGATGGTCTGTCCTATATGGAAAGAGGTAACCACTTTGGGAAGGAAAGAAGGCCTAGTGTGGAGGACAACCTTGTCTGGATGAACAGCTACGAAAGGAGGCTTAGAAGAAAGGGTTTGTAGCTCACTCACCCTGCAAGCAGATGTGAGGGCAACCGGAAAGGCAGTTTTAAGGGTTAAGAGTCTGAAAGGACAGTTATTTAGCAGCTCAAAAGAAGCACACATCAGATAAGTAAGAACCAGGTTTAAGTCCCACTGGAGCATCACAAAAGGAGTTGGAAACAAATGAGTAATGCCCTTAAGGAAGCGAGTTACAATAGGGGACTTAAAAAGAGATGGATGATCAGGCAGCCAAAGGAAGGCCAAAAGATAGCCTTTGAGGGCGCCCACAGCAGAGAGCTGCTGGGCTGAAGAAAGAATAAAGAGGAGAACCTCCGACAGGGGTGCAGAAAGGGGATCCACAGCCTTTGCTGTGCACCATGCCACAGTTTTGATGGAGGGATGCCTGACTGCCAAGATAACATTGCAGATTTCAGGAGAAAGGTTGTAAGCTGTCAACTGTCTCCGCTCAATCTCCACGCAAGAAGGTGGAGATTGGACAGGTTTGGGTGGTGGACCGTCCCCTGCTGCTGCGAGAGAAGATCCCCCCCCCCCGAAGAGGCAGTCTGATCAGAGGATAGATGGCCATGTGCTAAGGCTCGGGTTACCAGACTCTTCGTGCCCAATCCGGAGCCACAAGGATGACTTGGGCCCAGTCACGCTTGATCTTCAGCACTCTGGGCGGAAGTGTTATAGGTGGAAAGGCGTATAGAGGACCGCAACTCCAGTCACACCGAAAAGCGTTGCCTAGCTCGTGCCGCCTTGGAAATTCCAACGCGCAGAACTGCTGACATTGCGCTTTCTCTTCGGTGGCAAATAGATCTAACCAAGGATCTCGCCACTGCTGAAAGAGACCTGTCACCACCTCTGAGTGAAGACTCCATTCGTGACCCATCATGCACCTGTGGCTGAGTTCATCCACCCTGATGTTCAGAGAACCTGTGAGGTGTTGAACAACTTGGAATATGCCCTGATGTTCCAGCCATGTCCAAAGGCGGAGAGCCTCTTGACATATGGTCCACAACCCCACCCCGTCCGGTTTGTTGTAGTACCACATTGCGGTGGTGTTGTCCGTGAACACCTGCATTCTTCTTCCCCAAACTGAAGGAAGGAATGCCTTTAGTGCAAGACGGATCACCCGAAGCTCCAGAAGGATGATGTGGAGCCCAGACTCCGCCAGAGACCAGAGACCCCTGATCTCCGCCTCTCCCATGTAGCCGCCCCACCACTGCAGTGAGGCATCCGTCACCACTGAACTCTGGTTGTGGAAGGGCGGGGGCTCTGTAATTGACCCAATCCTGGTTTGTTAGCCACCACTGCAATTGGCGTGCAGTGCCCTCCGAGATCTGAACGCAATCAGAAAGATTCCCCTGATGCTGTGCCCACTGAAACTTCAGGTCACACTGTAGAGCCCGCATATGCCACCTGGCATAGTACAAGAGCAGGATGCAGAAGGCAGTGAGGCCCAGTAGCCTCACGGTCATTCTGACCAAAACCCGGGCTAGAGGCTGAAAGAACGGACACATAGCCTGATTATCTCGGACTCCCTGCTCGGGAGGATTAGACCAAAACTGCGCTGTGTCCAACCGCTCCAAAGAAACAGAGCTTCCGAGAGGGAATCAAGTGTGACTTTGGCACATTGATGGTGAACCCCAGCAAATGCAGGAGGTCGGCCGTAGTCTAGAGGTGTGAGATGACAGCCTGGGGTGAGCCTGTCTTCAACAGCCAGTCAGTCATCGAGATAGGAGAAGACTGGAACGCCTGATCTGCGCAGATAAGCTGCAACCACCACCATCACTTTCATAAACACCCGAGGGGCGCTGGAAGAGCCAAAGAGGAGCACGGTAAAATGAAAGTGCTTGTGGCCTATAGTGAACCGCAGATAATGCCGGTGGACCAGCATGAGGGGGATGTGAAAATATGCGTCCTGCAAGTCCAACGCTACTATCCAGTCTCCAGGGTCGGGGGCAGCCAGGACCTGAGCCAGAGTCAGCATCTTGAATTTCTCCTTCCAGAGGAAGCGACTGACGTTCCGAAGGTCCAAGATGGGCGTAGGCCCCCCTTGTCCTTCTTGGGGACCAGAAAGTAGTGGGAACAACAACCACTCCCTACTTCCGACCCAGGAACGCACTCGACCGCTCCCTTGGCCAAGAGGGCCTTGACTTCCTGCTGGAGGAGCACCAAGTGATCCCCCGACATGTGGTGGTACTGAGGTGGCATGGCTGGAGGGAAGGACTGAAAGGGAAGGGAATAACCCTCGCGGATGATCTGTAACACCCACTTGTCTGATGTAATATCGCGCCAGTGGGGGAGGTGGTAGATCCTGCTACCCACTGGCGTGGGGTGCTCCACAAAGTTTGGACTAGGAAGGTTTGGCGATAGAAGCAGCGGGGACGGAAGTAAACTGACCCCCACGCAGATTCCCAGACCTGCCCCTGCGGAAGCCACGTCCTTGGCCACGCTAAGGCTGGTTCAGCACAGGCTTGCTGAAGAAACGTGACTGAGCGCCCCTGCCGTATCCCCGAAAGGAGCGAAAACCAGGAGTGGCCGGGCTCTTCGTAGACAGGCCCAAGGACTTGCCCGTGGCCCACGAGACCTTAAAACACTCCAATGCACTGTCGGCCTTATCGCCAAACAGGCGAGTGCCATCAAAGGGCATGTCCATGAGCTAACTATGGACATCGGGCGAGAACCAAGTAGAACGAAACCAGGCGTGGTGACGCAGCACCACAGTTGTAGAAATCGCCCTGCCCAACGAGTCAGCCGTTTCCAAACCACACCAAATGGCAAACTTAGCCGCATCCTTACCCTCAGCAACCGCTTGGGAAAGAACAGCCTGAACATCCTCAGGACACTGAGGCAAGACTTGAGCCATGGTATCTCACACCGCATAGGAATAGCGGCCTAAAAGGCAGGTGGTGTTCACCAACTGCAGGCCCAAGCTGACCGAGGAGAACAACCGTTTACCGAACTGTTCCAGCTTTTTAGAGTCCTTATCCGGCGGAGCCGTGGGAAAAGCACTCTGCAACTTTGAGGCTTGGATAACCAAACTCTCAGGCGTCAGATGGATGGTGAGGAAGGCAGGGTCATCAGGCGCCGGGCGGCATTCTTATCCACAGGGGCCCCTGTGGCCAGCCGCGTCCAAGTACCCAACAGGACATCGGTGAGGGCATCATTGAAGGGAAGCAGCTGCTCCGACGAGGTAGACGCTGTCTGGAGCACCTCGGTAAGGAGGTTAGTCTTAAGGGTCACCGTGGGGAGGTCTAGGTTGAGGACCTCAGCAGCCAGACGGAGCACCATCGTGTAGGAAGCACCCTCCTCCATCGTGGGCAGAGTAGCGGTAAACCCCGGGTCAGAAGAGACAGAGGTCGCCCGCGTCCTCCAGGTCATCCACCCAGTCCTGCTCGGAGTCACACTGACGGGCAAGAGGGTCCTCAGACCCCTCCCAATCATTCTCCACCTCTGTTGCCGGAGGAGCCGGCCACAGGGGCTGAGCCAGAGGAGAGACGAACGGCATCGGAAATGGCGCTGAGAACGGCGCCGGCCGGGGCCAGGCCAGCGCTGACTCCAAATATGGATCCCAGGCAGGAATTAAATGGTCCTGGAACCAGGGCAAGGGCAGAACGAACAGCACCCACTGAGGCGGTGGAGCAGAGTGCGGCGCTTGGGCCGGAGCCGGCAGTGCCGGACAGTGTGGCGCCAGGGCCGGAGTCAACGGCATAGGATCCTGTGGCACCAGGGGTGGATCCATCGGCAGGCCAACAGGATCTGGACACAGGACCACAGGGCCCAAAGGCGCATGTGCAAGAGCCAGAGGCCTAAAAAGCCGATCCATGGTGGCAAGAAATTCTTGCACCTGTTCGGGAGTCGCTAACGGACCCGGGAAAGGTGGGTAGACCATGGAACTCCCAGGCTCCAAGGGAGCCGCAGGGGCAGAATCTCCGTCCCCCTCGTCCACATCCGAAGACCGACGGGGGGACATCAGAGAGCGAGCCCGCTTCTTCCAATTCTTTTTATGCTGTCGCTTACCGGAATCCGAGGGCGAAGACTTTGAGCCCGAGGAGTGACAACTGCGGCCCCACGAGCGGTCCCGGGAACGGTCCCTGGACCCAGAGCGGCGTCAGGACGAGTACCGGACCTCCAGTAGCTTCCTGCACTGCTCCCTCAAGCCCTTCGGGGCCATCGTCAGACAGGCCCGGGAATCGTGGTCGGTCTCCAGGCAGTAGAGGCAAACATCATGGGGGTCCGCCACCGACCTATTGTAATGACAGGCCCCACAGGACTTAAAGCCAGGCAACCATACGTGCACCAGGAGAAAAAAGGGAGACAAAAGTCTCAAAAGGGTAGTCAAAAAGTGACTAATGTAGTGCTCTATCCGGATCTGCACTTGCTGGCGCAGAAAAAGAAAGAACTGACGTCCGCGCACATGGGTGGCGCCCAAGTAGTCTCCATTACGTCATCTCGGCACTTACGACGCCAGCGACGGACGCGGACCCGCAGGACGCCACCTACTGACACACAGGGGTACTGCTAGCAAAACGGATCCAGTCTGACGCCTGGGGATATTCTAAAGTAAGGAATCTATCACTAATGGGTCTCTTTCAGATTGCCTATCTTGTTGGTATTGCCAGCTCTTCTGCTGTCCCTGCTGCTGACCCCAGCTTGTCCCTTGTTACGTTTGCTGGTAACTTTGAAGCGAGATAGCAGGTTGGTATGTACCTCTCCCCACTGGTCTCCTTGATGGTGTGCCTCTACGCATGCCTCTGAATTGTAGAGCCCCCATGGATCTAGCTGTCTCGTTGTCCTTTTTTAATTGATTGAGTTTTTCATCAACCACACTTCCAAACAGTTGTTCCCCATTGAATGGTGAGTTAACGATGTTACTTTGCACTTCTGGCTTGAAGCCTGATATTCTCAGCCATGCGTGCCTCCTTTCTGTGATACCAATCATCATTTCCCTGCTTGATGTTTCTACAGCATCTAGGGATGATTTAAAACGTATTCGCAATGTTTTTACCCTCTTCTACCAGGTGGCTAGCTCTTCTTTGGAATTGTTCAGGTAGATTCTTTAACAAATGCATTGGAATTAGCTATTCAACATTGATTTGCTGCACTTCTTTCGACCTTCCTACCTACAAGGTCCATCCTTTTGCTTTCTTTGTCTGGAGGTGGTCCCACTGTTGGTACATTTGCTCTTTTGCTTGCTCTGGAAGCAATAATAGAGTCAGCTGGTACAGACCCCCTGATGTACATAGGGTCCTTAGAGAAGTGCTTATATTCCTTTTCTGCTCTTGGTGTGATAGCCTTGCATGTTGCAAGCTCCTTGAATACCTCTTTTACCTGGTCCAATACACTTGGCAGCATTGGAAGGAATGGATTTCTTGATTGTTTTTGCATCAAAGTCTCTAATAAAAAACATGATTGCGGTTTTCTTCCTCCAGCTGAACTCCATACGTTTCTGCTGCTTTTTCACCTGGTTATACATGCAAATGACATCTGGGGGCGATGGCCTCGAAGGACATGTTTCCACAGCATCCTTAGGTGATTCAGCGTCGAATCTTGCCATTGCAGGTCTTGTTTCTCCGAGATCGCTGATTGGTCATATGTCTGTTCGTCATCTTTGACGACTTCTCCGAAGAAGAATGATTCTTACTCATCGATCGGCTCAGGTGTTGTCGGCGGTATTAGTTCCTCGACGACCTTCAGTACTTGTTGTTTTCGGCGGTATCTTGAATTGTTTCCAACTTTCGTCGAAGTCTTTTTTACATTGTAAAATATTAGCCATTGCGGCTTCGAGCCTCTTCCTTTTCTTCTCCATCTCGGCCGTATGTGTTTCGGCGTCGAGACTTTCGGCTTTCTGCTTCTCGCTGGTTGACGCCGATCCGGTCATCGCCGCTTGCTTAGACCTCTCTTTTTTCGACGCCGAGGTGTCCTTTTCCAGACTGTCTTTCTTGTCTTTTCGAGGGTCTTTGCCGTTACGGAGCCCTTATCCAAGGATCCTATGGTGTGTTTGTTTGGATCGGTCACTGAATGCTTCGACGTCGAGGCTCCCTTTAAAAGTCTAGAGTCCGATTTTCGAGACTACTAGTTTTTTCGAGGTCGAAGACTCTTACCTCCTTCGAATTCTTCTTCTCGACCTCCATGACCAAAACATCTGTCCTAGTTGCCTTCGGCAAAGGTATCTTACTCCTCACTGGACAGGCCCAGGTTTCTCAGCAATGGTGGTGATCCTTGGCCTTGCATGTTGTAGTTGGCTCGTCGCTGCCTTTCTCTCCCCGTCTTCGGGGTGAAAACTGAGCATGTGTTACAGTCCTCGCTTCGATGATCCTGGGGTAGGCAAAGGTTGCAGACCGGATGCTGATCCATCTGAGGGTACTTGTGGTGACAGTTCTTGTAAAGCTTGAACGGTGTCTTATCCATTACTAGGCACAGGGAGTCCCCTGCATGCGCATTATCTAATAGTCATAGATTTGGTTTTTCACCTTTTGTCGCTCTCTGGTCGTTTTGGATTGAAAACTTGAGTCGAAACGTCCAACTGGTGGTTTTCCTGAGTTTTTCCTTATGTTGGCCGATTCTTCTGTCCAATCTTGGGAGCTCCTTCGTTATCGATCCAGACCCAACAGTTGGAAAAAAAGAATCTTAAGATGGCGACCAAAGGTGGGAGCTTCCAGAGGAAGCCCGTCGACGTCACAGGACAACAAATGGTGGTACGCGATACCCACCAAAAAAAAAAATAAAACTACAATTCCAGACCCATTCACTAGATGGCGGAATAATGCACAGCATGTGAATCCAGAAAAGATTCACTCTGCTAAACGTACTTTTACCTCCATCTGTATACCTTGCTTCTCTCCCCTTTCTACCTCAGGCTTGTCTACTTAATCTTGCTCTACCACTCGATTTAACCAATCACAAAAACCATGCCTTCTCTGTACCTCACTTATCTAGCTACACGCCATCACTCCTCTACCACGCTTCCTCAGCTTCACTTATGTTTATATCTAATGGATGTCTCCTCTCTACATCTCCATGCAGCGATCGTCTTCCTTCTCTTTACCTCCTCTAACCTCTTCTACCTCACTAATGAACAAGTTACTTACCTTCGGTAACGATATATCTGTAAGAAACAGTAGTTAGTATTAGATTCCTTACCTTAGAATATCCCCAGGCGTCAGTCTGGATCCGGAAACTTTTGCGTAGCAGTACCCCTGCGCATCGGTAGGCGTCGTCTGCAGGCGTCCCCTGCGGCTCCGCGTCGTCGGCGTCGTGCGCCGTGATGACGTCGCTGGAGTATATAGACGCCGCCTCCGCGCGCTGACGTCAGTTCTTTGCACACAGCTTTTCCGCGCCAGAACACGCAGAGCCATGTGAGAACTAACACTGGTGCCATTTGAAACTAGGGCCCTGAAAGGGATGTCCTTAACCCTAGGTATCAGTTCGCAGAACGGGGAGGATGGGTGGGGCGGTAAGGAATCTAATACTAACTACTGTTTCTTACAGATATATCGTTACCGAAGGTAAGTAACTTGTTCATCTGAAAGAAACAGGTTAGTATTAGATTCCTTACCTTAGAATAGATACCCCAGCAATACCAACCCCGGTGGTGGGTCTGCGAACCAATACAACCTACACCAGAAAGTCCTGGAGGACCGAACGGCCAAAGAAGCCATCCCTCCGGACTTGACTGTCCAGGCAGTAGTGCCTCGCAAAGGTGTGCAGCGAGGCCCACGTAGCCGCCTGGCAAATGTCCTGCAAAGGGACTCCCCAGCCCAGGGCAGTAGTAGCCGCCGTAGCCCGAGTGGAATGGGCCCTCAGCCCAACAGGAGGCTCCTTCCGAGCCAAAGAGTAGCATGCTTTGATGCACAGGACGACCCACCGAGAGATGGTTCGTTTCTGTACCGCCCTTCCCTTCTTCTCACCCACGTAGCCAACAAACAGTTGGTCATCCACCCGGAACTGGCGTGTGCGATCCATGTAAAATGAAAGCGCACGTTTTGGGTCCAGACGATGGAGCCGCTCTTCATCCTTTGAAGGATGCGGAGGCGGGAAGAAGGAGGGCAAGGTGATGGACTGCCCAATGTGAAAAGCAGAGACTACCTTGGGCAGGAAAGAAGGTCTAGTCCTAAGAACCACCTTGTCAGGATGAACAGACAAGAAAGGAGGTTTAACAGAAAGGGCCTGGAGCTCACTCACTCTCCTGGCAGAGGTGATGGCAACCAGGAAGGCCGTCTTTAAAGTGAGAAGACGGAGAGGACAGGAATGAAGAGGCTCAAAGGGAGCACACATCAGGAAAGTCAGAACCAGGTTCAAGTCCCACTGAGGCATCACGAACGGAGCAGGTGGATACATGTGCGTGATGCCTTTTAAGAATCGTAATACAATAGGGGACTTGAATAAAGATGGCTGATCAGGTAGCCTTAAGAAGGCGGAAAGGGCAGAAAGATAGCCCTTGATAGTGCCCAGAGCAGAGCCCTGCTGGGCAAGGGAAAGAAGGAAGAGGAGAACCTCAGACAGAGGGGCAGAAAGGGGGTCCACAGCCTTTGCTGTGCACCATGCCACAAATCTGTTCCACCGGCAGGCGTATACCGACTTTGTGGAGGGACGCCTGGCTGCCAGAATAACATCACAGACTTCAGGAGGCAAGTCAAATGGCCTCAACTGTCGCCGCTCAATCTCCAAGCATGGAGGTGGAGACTGGACAGGTTCGGGTGGAGGACCATCCCCTGCTGCTGCGACAGAAGGTCCTCCTGAAGGGGCAGGCGGATCGAGGGACCGACTGTCATGCTGAGTAGCTCGGGATACCAGTACCTTCGAGCCCAGTCCGGAGCCACAAGGATAACTTGGGCCCGGTCGCGCCTGATCTTCTTCAGCACTCTGGGCAGAAGTGGTATAGGCGGAAAGGCGTACAACAGACCGCAACTCCACTCGCGCCGAAAGGCGTCGCCGAGCGAGTGCCGTCTTGGAAACTCCAACGCGCAGAACTGATGACATTGCGCGTTCTCTTCTGTGGCGAATAGATCTAACCAAGGCTCTCCCCATTGCTGAAAGAGGCCTCTCGCCACGTCCGAGTTCAGACGCCATTCGTGATCCACCGAGCACCGACGGCTGAGTTCGTCCGCCCTGGCGTTCAGAGAACCTGCCAGGTGTTGAACCGTCAGAGTCACGCCCTGACGTTCCAGCCATTGCCAGAGACGCAGAGCCTCCTGGCAAAGGGTCCACGACCCCACACCGCCCTGTTTGTTGCAGTACCACATGGCGGTGGTGTTGTCCGTGAACACCTGCACTACACTCCCGTTGACAAAGGGGAGGAATGCCTTCAGTGCTAGGCGAATCGCCCGTAGCTCCAACATGTTGATATGGAGCCGGGACTCCGCCGGAGACCAGATGCCTCTGATCTCCGCCTCTCCCAAGTGGCCACCCCAGCCCTGGAGGGACGCGTCCGTCACAACCACGTGCTCCGGTTGGGGAAGGGAGAGGGATCTGCCTCTGACCCAATCGCGGTCCGTAAGCCACCACTGCAACTGTCTCGCAGTGCCCTCCGAGATCAGGACCTGGTCGGAAAGGTTGCCCTGATGCTGGGCCCACTGAAACTTCAGGTCCCACTGCAGAGCCCGCATCCGCCACCTGGCGTGATGCACCAGTAGGATGCAGGAGGCCATCAGCCCCAGAAGCCGCAGCGTCAACCTGACCGAAACCCGGGATAACGGCTGAAAGATGGGAATCAGAGCCTGAATATCCCGGACCCGCCGTTCCGGGGGATAAACCCGAAACTGCGCCGAGTCGAGAACCGCCCCGATGAAAAGGAGCTTTTGAGAGGGACACAGGTGTGATTTCGGCACATTGATGGAAAACCCCAGCTCGTGCAGGAGGTCTGCCGTCGTCTGGAGGTGGTGGACGACTGTCTGGGGGCGAGCCCGCCTTCAACAACCAGTCGTCGAGGTAGGGGGAAGACTGAAACCCCTAACCGGCGCAGATGAGCTGCGACCACCGCCATCACTTTCGTGAACACCCCTGGGGCGCTGGTAAGGCCGAATGGGAGCACGATAAACTGAAAGTGCTCGTGGCCTACCGTGAACCGCAGGTAACGCCGGTGGGCCGGCAGGACGGGGATGTGAAAATACGCATCCTGCAAGTCCAACGCTACCATCCAGTCTTGTGGGTCTAGAGCAGCCAAGACCTGAGCCAAAGTCAACATCTTGAACTTCTCCTTCCGGAGGAAGCCGTTGACGTTCCGCAGGTCCAAGATAGGACGCAGGCCTCCCTTGTCCTTCTTGGGTACCAGAAAGTAGTGGGAGTAGCAACCACACCCTACTTCTGGCCCAGGAACGCGCTCGATGGCCCCCTTGGCCAAGAGGGCCGTAACTTCCTCCTGCAGAAGTGTCAAGTGGTCCCCCGACACACGGTGGTTCTGCGGTGGCATGGCTGGAGGAGTGGACTCGAAGGGGAGGGCATAGCCCCTTCGAACGAGCTGCAGCACCCACCTGTCCGATGTTATCGCGCGCCAGCGGGAGTGGTGATGGCGAACCCTGCCACCCACTGGCGTCACGTGAGCCCGAAAGCTCGGACTAGGAAGGCTTGGATGCAGCAGCGGAGGGAGGCGTGGACTGACCACGCCGCTGGCCTCTACCGCCACCACGGCGGAAACCACGGCCGCCACCGCGCTGGGGAGCGTTCTGCGGCGCATGGCTGGCAGCACGTGTGGGACCGCCCCTCCCTTGGCCACGAAAGGGGCGAAACGAACCCGTCTGCTGGCGCTGGGTCGAAAGACCCAAGGACTTGGCCGTAACCCTGGAGTCCTTGAAGCGCTCCAGCGCGTGGTCCGCTTTGTCACCAAACAGGCGACTGCCATCAAATGGCATGTCCATGAGTGTATTTTGGACGTCTGGCGAAAAGTTGGCAGATCTCAGCCAAGCATGGCGACGAATCGCCACCGTCGTGGACATGGCCCGTCCCAGGGAGTCGGTCGTGTCCAGACCACAACGGATCGAGTACCGCGCCGCATCCCGGCCTTCAACCAAGGCCCGGGTGAGCTTGTCCCGCACTTCCTGGGGGCATTGCGGCAAACACTCTTCGACCGTATCCCACAGGGAGTGGGTGTAGCGGCCCAAGAGGCACGCGGTATTACAAGACCGCAGTCCAGCGCTCAAAGAGGAAAAGACCTTTTTACCAAACTGGTCATACCGCTTTGATTCCCGATCGGGCGGAGCCGACGGAAATGCGGACTGCGAAGTGGAGGCCTGGATCACCAGACTCTCCGGGGAGGGATGGGTGGATAAAAAGGCAGGGTCGTCCGAGTATGGACGGTGACGCCTTGCCACATTCCGGTCAACCGGTGCACCGGAAGCGGGCCTGGACCAGGTGCCCAAAAGGACATCCGTCAGGGCCTCATTAAACGGCAGCAGAGGCTCCTGGGGGCATGACTGCGGTTTAAACACTTCGGTCAGAATGTTCGGTTTGACCTTCGCGACGGGGAGCTCAAGGTGTAAGGCCTTGGCAGCCCTCATCAGGACCACTGAATAGGCAGCACCTGCCTCAGACGCCACAGGGGACGGGGAGACAAACCCAGGGTTGGGCGACTCGTCCAGGCCACTGGCATCACCCAGATCACCTACCCAGTCCACATCATACTGGCAGGCACGGGATAAAGGGTCCTCAGACCCCTCCCAACCCTCACCATACTCATCCTCATCATACCCATATTCTGGGTCGACGATATAGACATCGGGGTCAACGGGCCCCATCGGCGTCGGCCGACGCCGGTCCGACTCCGTGTCCGGAGTCGGGGAGGGAATGGGGGTGGCGCCGCGCGGCGTCGGTGCCGGGGACCAGACGCCGGCCGGAGCCGACGGCGGAGTCGCTGCACCACGCGGAGGCGGTACCACGGGTTGGCCCAAAGGAACCGACGCCGGAGAGGCCGGGAGACCAGCCGGCGACGAACCTGAGGGACCCAGCGGCGCCGGGACCGGAGCCACCGGCGGCGTCGGGGCAGAAGCACCCGAACCGCTCGGGCCCCCAGACGGGACCGACGGCCCCGCCGGAGGAGACCTCGCCCTCATAGCAATGAGGAAGGCCTCGATCTCCTCACGCGACGCGCCTTCCCCAGGGACCGACGGGTATGGGGTAGACGGCGTCGGTGACCCACGCGGGCCCGCGGGGGTGGGGCCACCCGAGCCCCCGGCCGCATCACGCGGGCGTCGGGGGGAGTCGGGGGTGCGATGGCGACGCCCCGACTTCTTGTGCTTACCTGACGAACCGGAGGAATGGTGGCGACTCCCGGAGCGCCCATGGCGGCTCCGCGATCGTTCCCTCGACCGCTCCCTCGACCTCCGACCGGACATGGGACCGCTCTCGACGCGGGGCCGACACTCTGAGCTCGAGAAGCTTGCGGGACCGCTCCCGCCTAGCTTTTCCAGTCAAGGCCCGACAGTCGACGCAGGACTCCACGTCGTGGTCCGCGCCCAGACACCGGAGGCAGAGTCGATGGTGGTCGGTGACCGACATCATGCGGTCGCACTCGTCGCAGCTCTTAAACCCAGGCATCCTACCGGCACCGTAGAAAGATTAAGTTTTACAAACACTTGGTCAAAAGACCGGAGTACTGCTCTTCGGATCTGCGCTAACTGGCGCGGAAAAAAGAAGAACTGACGTCAGCGCGCGGAGGCGGCGTCTATATACTCCAGCGACGTCATCACGGCGCACGACGCCGACGACGCGGAGCCGCAGGGGACGCCTGCAGACGACGCCTACCGACGCGCAGGGGTACTGCTACGCAAAAGTTTCCGGATCCAGACTGACGCCTGGGGATATTCTAAGGTAAGGAATCTAATACTAACCTGTTTCTTTCAGATTGTTTGATACACCTTAATCTAGCCCACCTGTCTCAGTCTCATGTTCTCTCAACAACTTGTCTCTGACTTTCCATCTATACTACCTCTATCTACCACACCACTCTCTGCACCTCATTGCTGTTTCCATCCCATCTGCCGGGACATCTCAGCGTTCCTCTATGTATTCCAGCTCTCTGCTCATCTCAATTTAACGTCTAATATTGCTCTCTTCATCCCTAAATACCTTACCTATATCTATCTCTCACTCCTCTGTTGCTACCTTAGCACTCTTTACCCCACACCCTTCTCTACCTCTTTTGCCTCAACCTCAGTTCTCGCACTACATAATTGCTCACATCACCACCTTCCTTACTTTAACCTCTCAATTCACGTTATGTTAGGTGGGATTTGTAAAGCGCGCTGACACCATGGGTTTCCTGGCGCTGTAGGACAGGGGTGAGGCTGAGGACGGGAGAGGCGGGGGATTTAGCAAGATGGGGGAAACAGGAAGGTTTTAAGTAGTTTACTGAAGTGAAAGAGGGAGCTGCTGGATTTGATGGTTAGGGGAAGGGAATTCCAGAATTTAGGGGCCAGCAGGGCGAAGCGACGGCCACCGAATTTGTTGGCTTTTGGAACAGCAAGCAGGTGGAGGTGAGCTGAGCGGAGGTTGCGAGTGGGGCGGTGTTGGTTGATGAGAGAGGTCAGGAAAGCGGGGCTGGTGCAGTGGAGGGTTTTTGAACGTGAGGCAGCCTAGCTTGAAGGCCGCCCTTTGTTCAATAGGCAGCCAATGCAGCTTATGCAGTAGGGGTTTAGCCGACTGCCATTTGGGGGTTTTATAGAGGAGACGGGCTGCTTGGTTCTGCACAACCTGGAGGCGGTGTAGTAGTGATTTTGGGAGTCCGTAATACAAGGAGTTGGAAAAGTCCAGGCGAGATAACACTAGGGAGTTGATCACCTGAATCAGAGCGGCTGGTGGGAGTAGATGACTGATTTTGCGAATTTTTCGAAGCTGGAACGTGCAAGCTGAGATGACAGTGCCAACTTGGGGTCTGAGGGAGAGTTCGGCATCAATGGTCACACCGAGACTCTTCACCGATTTCGCAGGAGTTGGGGAGGGCCTAGTTTGTTAGGCCAGAACTGCGGGCCCCAGTGAGAGGGGCTAGATCCGGGAAGAAGGAGCTCGGTTTTTCCCGGATTTAGTTTTAGTTGATTGCAGTTCATCCACTCCTGAATGTGTATCATGGTGGAATGAAAGTTGGCCACAGCATTTGGAGAGTGGAGTGGGAAAATGATCTGCAGATCATCAGCGTAGTTGTACACTGTAATGTCCCATTTTTGAAGTGAGTGGATCAGGGGTCGAAGATAGAGGTTAAACAGTAGGGGTGACAGGGAGGAGCCTTGAGGGACTCCACAGTTAGTGGAAGTTTAGGGAGCTGTATAAGGGCCCAAGCGGACGGCTTGCGTTCTGCCGGTCAAGAAGGATTGAGTCCATTTGAGGGCAGAATCCTGGATGCCGGCCTGCTCGACACGGTGAAGAAGGATGTTGTGATCAACCGTGTCGAACGCGGCCGACAAATCCAGGAGTACGAGGGCCTGGGGGATGCCAGTGTCAGCGTTCCTCCTAAGCGTGTCAAGGACTGCCAGGATGACGGCCTCGGTGGAATGGGCTGGCCTGAAACCGGCCTGGTTAGGTTCCAGGTGGCAGGAGGTCTCGATAAAGTTGGAGAGACACCGGGTGACATGGGCCTCCATTAGTTTAGAGAAGTATGACAGTAGAGAGATGGGGCGGTAGTTGGCGAGTTCCGCCGGGTCGGCGCCGGGTTGGTTACCTCTTATTTGCTACCTCACCACACGTCTGCTAAACCAGTTTCCTCTTTCAGCTCCTACTAGTTCACTCCTTTCTCGCTACATTTCTTTCTCTTGTTGTACCCTTTTCTACACACTTTACTTCCTCATCTTTAACTCATCCTGCAATACAACTCATCTTCCACCTCACTGCTCTGCATCTCATCGTATCTGCCACTGCATCAACCTTCTCTTTATTGTACATCTGCACTTCATCTGTTTTAACCTTTCACCCCGCTAGCTCTCTTCCTTGCATAGGTTTCTAGATCCCTAGTTCACTTCTATATCAGTCTAATTCTACCCATCTCTGCTTCTACCGCAAACTCACCTTTCTCTTCCTGGCTTGCCTCTTTAAACTTCATCCCCTGGTGTAGCCGAATGTTTTTAATCTCTTTGCATTTCCTTCTATCTCCAGCTCTCAAGCATCTCCATCTCACTCTTTAACCTTACTGGTCTTTCTACCTCTTTCCCTAGAGAGGTCTTCCTCTTTCTACCTTTATGTATCTTTCTTTCGGGTTACCAGGCCTTTCTCTCTCTACTTTATGACACTCCCTGCCTCACATATCGCTCTACCTCATCTCTAACCCTACCTTCTTTCTAGGTTTCAGGTTGATGGACACCAGGCAGGTTGGGCTTTTGGCAATGTTAGCATGCTCCTGTTTGTGAACGTGATGTTATGAGATTTTGTAGAGTGCAGCTAATAACCTGGGAGGGTATCCAGGCACTGACTAGGGGAGGTATGAGGGGGAGGAGATCATTCCTGTTTCGACTGGAAGAGACATGTCTTGAGGTTCCTACAGTAGTCCACGAGGGAGAGAGACGTTCTGAGATGTTTAGGGAGGTTTTTCCAGGTCTTGGATGTGAGGTATGAGAAGGAACATCCTTAGCTTCTGGTCTTAATCTGCCTGGTACGCAGATCTAAGGCATCTGGTGGGTTGGCAGAAGTTGAGGCAGTAGTTGAGGTAAGCTGGACTGGTATTGTGGAGAGCTTTAGAGGCTTAGGTGAGTAGCTTGAACTCACATCTTTCCTGGACTAGGAGCCAGTGGCGATTGTGGAGGATGGAGAAATGTGGTTATTTTGCACGATGTTCAGGATGTTTGGCGGCTTCGTTCTAGGTGGTTTGGATTCGGTGTAGTACATTGGCTGGGATTCAAACGTAGAGGGCATTTCCATAATTAAGTCTACTTGTGATAAGGGTGTGGGTAACTGTTCATCTGGTGTTAAATGGATTCCACTTGAAAATCTTGCATAGCATTCACAGGATGTGGAGGCATGATGAGACGACATTGATCTGTCTATACATGGAGAGGTTGGTGTCCAGGATGATCTAGAGGTTCTCAGAATGTTCTTCTGGGGTGAGTGTGTGGGGAGGGGGCGTGGGAGGGGGAGGCCAAGTTCAGAGGAACACCAAGAGGCATTCAAGGGGGAGTGGTTGTTGCCAAAGATTAGGACTTCGGTTTTGTCTGTGCTGAGCTGGAGGGTCTCACCCAGCAGCGAATTTGCTCATACAGTTGTCGAAGTTTGCTTTGGCTGTACTGTTTACGTCGGTAAGGGAGAGGTTGAGCAGAGTCATCGGTGTAGGATACTAGGCTGATGTTGTAGGATACTACGCGGATGCCGAGCCAGAGTGGGGAGAATTATGTAGACGTTGAAGACTGTTGGGCTGAGTGACGATCCTTGAGGGACTCCACAAATTAGTTTTTTGGGTTATTAGTTGTGGGGGCAGGGAGTCTAACTTGTTGAGTTCTATCCTTGAGGACATCCACTTGAGGACCGGCCCGTAGATACCCAAGTACTGAAGCTTTCTGATGAGTGACTTGTGGAAGACTGTATTGAATGCTGCAGAGGTGTTGAGGAGGATGAGTGGAACACTTTCTCCTCTGTCAAAGATGCTTCTGATATCATTGATGGCCACAATGAGGGCTGTCTATGTGCTGCAGCTGGTACAAAAGCCTGATTACAATGTCTGGGAGTTGGAGTTCTAGGAGGTCTGCAAGTCGGTTTTTGATGGCTCTCTCAATAACTTATAGACAAGAGCAAGATGAGTCTGTAGCTGCTGAGGGTGTTGGGGGTCCGCTGGTTTCTTTAAAAGGCCATTGACTTTTGCATTTTTCCAGCAAGACAGGAAGGTGGTAGTGGTTATGGAGGTGCTGATAGCGTGAGAGAGATGATAGCTCTTTCAAGGTTGTATATGAAATGGGGGCATAAGTCTGAGGGGGCTCCCGAGTGGATGACATTTATCTGGGCGGTGGTTTCTTTGTTTGAGAGGGCCATCCAGTTGCTGATCTGCCGTTTGACAATAAAAGAGGTGTCTGGCTTGTCAGGGGAGTTCTCATCAGTATCCTGTGGGTCGACACTTGGTAATCTGTTTGCAGAAGTTTGACAGGTCATTGCAGAGTGCTTAAAATGGGATGATGTTGCCAGCTGCAGGATTGGAGAACTCTTTGAAGATGGTAAATAGTTATTTTCCGTTGTTACAAAAGGCTTCGAGTTGGAGAGCTAGGGTCTTTTTCTTTGCGTCTTGTAGTAGTTAGTGGTAGAGGAAGAGGGAAGCTTTGTGGATCTTGCGGTGGTGTTTTTGTGGAGTCTCCATTTTCTCTCAAGTTCTTTGCAATGACGCTTGGTCTCCTTGAGGTTGTTCGTGTACCAACTGGGATATTTGTTGTTTTTGTAGATCTCGTGTCTGGTGGGAGCTGTGCAGTTGGCAAGTCATTTATTGAAGACCTTGGTGTAGACATTGAGGTTCCAGTGTGGTTGGAAGAGTGATCCTTTAGGGTCTTGGTCTAGTTTTCTTCAGATATTTTGCCCCAATGTCTTGATGGTGCTTTGAGTTTTTCTGGTGGGGTGGCTTGTTGGGCAAGTATCTTGAAATGTATGATTTAGTGGTCGGACCATGTGAGTGGGGTCGTCTGAGTGGTGGTGATCCTGTTGGAGGAAAAAATAGGTTGTCTGCTGTGTGGGTTGGTCCTTGGATGAGTCGCAGGTTGCTGAGGGTGTTGAAGAAGGCTGTGCAGTTGAGGTCTGTGGTGTCTTCAGGTGTAAATGAACGTCCACAGAGGACGATGTAGTTGGTTGATCTGATGGATGGGATTGATGAAGTCTGCAATGTGGTTCAGAATTCTGCTCGGGGCCCAGGAGAAGGTAGGCAAGGGTTTCCTTAAGGAGGATGTTGTAGTCAGTTTGGAATTTGTAGTGGAGGTGTTCCATGAAGTTGGTGTCCGAGACCACGGAGGTGGTGATCAATTGTGTTTTTGTAGACAATTGCAAGTCCTCCACCTGGTTTGTGGGTTCAGTCCTGGCGTATGATTTTGTAGGAAGGCGGGATGACTGGCAATGTGTCTATCCCAATTATTGATTACCATTATTTGTTATTTGGTTCTGTGAAGTCTAATTTTCCGTGTCAGAATCATGCCCACCTTGTTGCATCATCGTAGAATCATTTCAGGGAGTGGTGCGAGTGTTCAGCTACGTGTTCCTAATTGCCCTCAGTATCATTGTCTCTGAGTTTCGAGGGTGCTTGCTTATCCATAAGGTCAAGGCCTTGAATTTCAGTAGTTACTTCTGCTCTAATAGGCAGACCTGCCTTGCTCTGGCTCTTTCAATAGTGATAATGGTTCCCCTAGTTGAAGCTTTGAAATAGTCCCATAGAGTGTGTAGCGAAGTGTCAAGGAGTGCTTGAAGGGGAAGGTATTTCTTGCTTGCATCATGGATGGTGGCTCTATTTCATGAATCTCTAGAGATTTAGCAAGTTCAACTGCAATCTGCAAGGTTTCTATGATCATGGGAGTCTACACCTCCAGTGCAGTTCTATGAGGTCTGGGATAGAAGTACCGGACATTAGGCTCAATTCAAGCAATCCTAGGAGGGAATGTGTAAGAAAGATGATCAATGCGGGAGTAGGAGGCGTGGCCATGCGAGTAATATAAAGTCTTGGAGTTCTGGATGCATATAGCACCAGGCATCTACTAAGCCTAGTTTGGTAATAGTTCAAAATGTCCCAATAGTTAAAATTGCCACAACAAGAGGGAGAAGCACTCTAATAATCACGTGAGACTAAATAAAACCTTAACATGGAGTCTAATATCCCAGAAAGAGTCAAAGTACAGTTATATGGAGTTTCAGTTAGAGTCCAAACATCACGAAACATCTATTCTGAATGTTCGTTCTTTATTTCATTACATCCACTTTGAAATAAGCACAAGGACACAGCCAACATTTTGCATCCTGAAAAACTGACTTCTTCATGGAACAAAATTCAAAGGCTTATCTTCAGCCCAAAGGACATTTCTTCGTGCAGATTTCTTTCCCATTTAAATTGAGCGTGCGTTTCATCGTACGTATTTTACAGCCTGAATAATACCAGACGTAAAGCCATAAAGTTTCAGAGAGTGGGAGTACACTTCTGAATCCAGATGTGTATTTCAATTGTGAGCACTTGATTTATTTAGAGTCTACACCATGAAAAAAGACTCTGGAATGCAGGGTTTCACAGGTTTTCCCACACCCACCGCTTCCCCTATCCAAAACAAACAAAGGAAGGAAGGAAAACTGTTACCCTATTCATTGTAAGTAGGAGATACAGTTATTTATCCCACCTCGAGGAGCAACCCCCAGTTGTTAAGGATACAAAGTAAAGTTGAGGTCAGACCTAGATGTAGTGAAGTGGAGGGTTGTCCACGTTTCAATGGCACAAATTATCATAACAGTCTCAGACACTAGACCACTGACCTGGTACGTGCGATTGCAGTCCCCCACGCGCAGCTCCACCACTAAGTGCTGCCTTCTGAGCTCGGTTACAAGGTGTTCTAGGCCCTCCTCCACCCACAGGCTTCAGCCAACACCTCATCCCTGGTGAGCCAGTGAGCGAGAAATTTGCTCTTCTGCCTCCACTTTTTTCTGTGCCCTCTTTTCGCTCTGTTCTCTTCTCACTCCCCGCGTTCTCCACGCCACTGATTCCCCCGCGGCCCCTCCAGTGTGCTTCCCGCTCCCAGATGACAGCCCTCCCTGTCCCTTCCTTGATGGCAGCCGCGCCAAAGGCAAGCCCAGCTGCGTTGGTCCACGACGCAACCAGTGCCAGGGACCTTGGCCCTCCGACCTGCCTCCCCTACGAGTGCAACACCCTCCACGCTCTCAACCCCAGACGCAGCAACAACTGTCAGTTTTCGATGCCAAGCAATACCAAAGGCCTGATCGCCTGTCGACACTTTCACCCACACCAGGACCTCAGCAGAAGCCCCATGCCTACCAGACATCACCGCTCACAAAACACTCTACTGCCGCCTCCCCAATGTGGGCTCCCTACACAAGCAAGTCATAGAAATCTGGGACCTCCTCAAAACCCACGAGCCAGACATTGCCTTCCTCACAGAAACCTGGACCAACGCCAACTCCACACCCAACTTACCCACCGCCATTCCTGACTGATACATGAACCTGCAGAAAGACCACCCACCTGCCCAGTAGGAGGCATCATCATCCGCACAAGCACCCTCCGCAAAACAACCACCGGCCCGGATAACACTACGATCCTCAAGGAGCATCTCCACTTCCAGATCCAGACAAACCCTAAAACGACTCCACAGAACCCTCGTCTACTGGCCGCCCAGCCCCCACGCTCCTTTCACCAACACCATCACCAACCTCGTCTCGCCACGCACCCTCGCCTCCACAGACTACATCCCACTCTGAGACCTAAACTTCCACCTCGACAACCACGGCGACCCAAACACCACCACCCTCCTACAAAATCTCGCCACCACAGCACACCACCAACTCAACAAATCCATAAAGAAGAAATTTCGCCAAGACAGAATCCTCACCAATGCCCACAACTCCAAAGAGCTCTTCTACATCATCGAGGAAACCCAGCAGCGAAACTGACGTCCCACCCTCCCAAGACCTCTGCAACAGACTCCGCACCTTTTTTCATCTCAAGATGATCTACAACAACTTAGACAACCAAGACCTCTGCACCGCTCCAGCTCCCACCCCCAGCGATGCCACCCAACAGACCCTGCTCACTTTGACCTCACTCACAACAGAAGACACCTAAAAGGCCACGAAGAGCATTCACTCCTGAGCACCCTCAGACCCCTGCCCACCCAACATCTTCCACAGAGCCGCCATGACCATCACACCGAACTGAGCCAGACGATCAACTGCTCCCTCGAAACAGCTGCATTCCCCAATGACTGGAAATATGCTGAAGTCAACCCACTCTTGAAGAAACCCTTTGCTGACCCAATGAACCTCAGGAATGTCAGGCCCATCTCCCCGCTTCCACTCCTGCCAAGGTCATCGAAAAGGCAGTCAACCCCAGCTAGCAAACGTCATCGAAGCCAACAACGTCCTGGACATCTCCCAATCCGGATTCCGCAGCAACCACCACTCAGAGACCGCCCTACTTGCTGCTACCAACAACATCCGTTCCCTCCTCGACCAGGGCCAAACAGCAGCCCTCATCCTCCTGGACATCTCAGCGGCCTTAGACAGTCTCCCAACACACACTAGCCGCCAGACTCCACGACGCTGGTATCCACAGAAAGGTCCTTGACTGGATATGCTCATTTCTCACAGGCAGAACTCAGCGAGTTAGACTCCCGCCCTACCTCTCGGAAACAACAAAGACCAGATGTGAGACAACTTTGAGAATGAGATTGAGAGGTATAGTTTTGTCCCTGCGCCTTCTCAAGGGAGTGTGAGTGGTGAGAAGGGGCAGAGTCCCAGTTTGCTTTCTTGTGAGTTTTCCTTCGACTTACCAGAAGATATGGATTGAGAGGAAGACCGACCCCAAGGAATGGCTCCTGACACTTCTGGATCTCAAACCGGATTGAACTTTCAGCTTGGACCGATCTCGTCGAGGAGTCTTTCGGTGTTTGGCCATGTAGAGTTTTGCCTAGCGGTCTCGTGTAGCTTTCAGGTTTGTCAACGTACATTCAGTGCAGACCTTAGGTTTGTGTCTCCACAGACAAATTTGGTGAAGATCTCTAACGGACATTTGTTTGTGACAGTTCTTACTGGGCTTAAAACTGGTAGTTTGCATGGGGGCAGGATGGGGGCATGTCCCTTGCACACAGTAAAACCATGCTTTGCTCGATGTAAGGGTCTTAAAGAGACGAGGTAGCTCCGGATTCGGAGGCTTGGAAACAAACAAACAGATATCAGTGCACATAAGGGCCCCTATATGGACTCCGCACATTTACAGAAAGGAGCGGCATCAGTACAGAGCCGCAGAGCCCCACCTACTGGAACACAGAGACAGGAATGTACCTACTCCCTCTTGTACCCAGGTCAAAGAACTGGGCTCCAAGGGTCCCAAGGCTGACCTCTTGTTCAAGCCACATGGATTATAACAAGTTGCAAGAGAGGCCTTCTCCCGGAAGTACCCAGCTGCCCATAACAACTGGACCTGTACTGGATCCTGCTGTTGGCCTTTGCCTGACATCCTCGTGGTCTCTAAATGCATTCCCTGAGGTCCTGGGGCCTTAGAAGAGTTGGATTTGGACTTCGAGAACATGCTCAAAAGGTAAAATATTTGACAAGGAAGAACTTGGTTTGTGTATGACCCACACTCCATCACGGTCAGCCTCAAATTGTGCCACGGTCCCAGTCTACTGCAACCCTTTCCACTTTGTGCTTTTTGGAGCCGTATCGGAGTAAAACCTTAAACGTTCATCTCTTTGGTTGCCCTTATTTGATTTTTGTCATTTTGTTGATTAGTTTTACTCTATTTCCCTAATTCAGTTTGGAATTTTTATTGTTCTATAACATGACTATTAATTTTTGGTAGAGCATAAAAAGTTTACACATTGCTCTAAGTTCAGACTTTCTGCTCTGAGCCATAACTGCCAGGTGTGGAGCCCAGATTAATTTAGTGTTTTTTAAGGTTCACCCGGACCAGGGTTGAGAAACCCTTGAGGTGGGCAAAAGAAGATCCAATTTTTTGTGATTCCTCCCCCCTCCAAAAACAAAAAATCCTTTGCCTTCAAATGTTGGACTCATTTGAAAATGAAAAAAACATCACACACTAGTGGCTGTTTTGAAAAGCCCAAAGACAACATACTACTGGATTCAATACATCAGGGAGTGTTTTCAATACAAGGAAGTTCTTTTGAGCTTCTCTCCTAATTACTATATCAGATTTGCCTAATTTTGCATAATTCTGATCGCAGCTATATACTTAATTATTTAATTGTTTTTGAATGTTATCCGGTTTACTTCTCAATTTTAAAGATGTATCTGGTACTGTTCTTTATATGCAACATGCAATTTGTCTAGGGGAAGGCAGTCGCTTAAGGCTTAGTTTAAGGTAAACCAAAAGATCCCTCTCAGAACCTTGTTTTTTTACGCATTAGATTATTTTAGTTTGTAGGAGCTGTAGTGCAGCTCACACAAGACTGAGGCCACCCTCCTCCCTAGTTATCAATTGGGTTCAATATAGTCACTGCAAAGAGGCATGCTTGCCTTACTTCAGTAGCAGAAGATGAGGGCTTGGCCCGTTGAAATCTCTCAGCTCCATGATGCTTGGTGCGTATTCCTTAGACCTCAACAACTGGATCCAGGTAGGCAGAGAAGAAAGTGATCACTATTCCCGGTGCTACTCAGCATCTTTCCTTGGCTATGTACATAATGTATTTAAGACCTGTGGAAGTGACTTACATACTAGAGGAAGGGGTTTCAGGACAGGGTCATATCAGATTAAAAGGGGAAAAATGTCTTCTGTTAGGGACACCAGGGTCTCCGGTTAGAGACGCCTTGCACACCAGTTTGCACGGAGGTTAGCATAGGCATGAACCAGATGGGTGTTACCCTGACAGAAAACACAGGAGTAGAAGGGCCAGGTGCTGCCACTGGCACAATGCACATGGCTTAAAACTAGAATGGTTCAGAAAGAAACCTGAAGGAAGAGACCAGAGAGTGAAAACAACCAATGATTCTGGAGAAACACCCATCCAGTGCCCCATAGGGGAAGTACCAGAGCAAGAGAAAAATTGGTTTTAATCTATAAAGCTAGCTGGAGAATATAGGAATAGTGTGAGAAATCATGTGGCAGGGCAATGGGCGTCAAAGCGGGCATACAAGAACAAAATGACCAGTGATAGAAGGATTATGCTGTACTCCGGGGCTAGACCCAGGGTCTTCAAACTACGGGGTTCTGGCCAAAAGCAGCATTACGCTGATAAGTGTTTTGTTTTAAGTTGAAAAAAAAATGAGGGGCAGTAAGCCGCTCTTTAATGGGACATCACTAGCATGTTTTGTAATTTATACTCCTGCTGGGAGTGTGTGTCAAAAGGGAAGGGACTCCAAAAATTCTTCCAAACTCTCACCCCTACTTCTAATAATCACAGTGTGGATAATTGTACGCATTAGAAAGCCTGCCTGACCAGAATAGTATTTTGGTAAACATGCATTTGATTGCATCTTTAAAACAGTGACAGAACTTAACTGCAACATTTAAATAAGTCTAGACATATTTAAACAATTGAATATAATAATGGTGAAGAATTCTGAAGGGGCCAGATTTATTTTCCACTGGGGTATAGGGCATTAACAAATGTGAAGACCACAGGGCTAGACTAACACTTTAATACCCAATAAAATAAATAGAAAAGGGCGAGTTAGGACATAAAAGTGCATAAAAATCTGAAACTAGTGATCAAAATATCTGTCATTTGTGCGAAAAGGGAGGGGGAGCGTTCATAAACAAAATGAGCAATCTCTGCGTAGAACTGCTTGTTCAACATTCCACACCATGAGCAGATGAGCAAACAGCACTTGAAGTTTCCACCATTCTTACTGTTGTGCACTAACACAACTAAACACTGAATGTGGAAACGTCTGAGTAATGGGACAGCTCCAAATCACGGCACCACCCAAATATTTTGCAAACAAAGCCATTTCTAGGGCTTCAGACTTAGAGGTATATGCGGTCTGTAGAACAAGTCAAATGCAATGGAAAAAAGTACAAGACACCACATTTCTTATACAGATCGACTGCTTCATTATGAAACTAAAAATACCAGTTAAAGATCCAAAATAATATAATAAAAATATTAGTCATTGGTGTGTTTTCACCTAAAAAGTGCAGATTTATACACAGGTTTAAAATAAATAATACATGTGTTTGAAAGTTACAGAGATTTGGTCAATAGCAGGTTGAATGACTAGACACAGGGTAGAAGCTATGATTCAGAAATAACATGCCACAAAGTAGGATCGCAGACTTCTGGTGCACAAGTTCTGTAAGGAAAGGCTTCAAGTAATATTATGGCAATAAGTGATTGGCATACATAAAAAAAAATCTCCAAGGAAAAGCTCTGACACTTGAAAGGTTTGAATACTTCAGGCAGAGAGAAATAAACTAGGAAAATGTACACTCCTTTTCCATTTAAATAAACATTGAATTTGACTCTGCATAAAGACCACAAAGCAAATGCAGCTTCCACATGCCTTATTTTATATAACAGACACTGCTTAATACACTTTGACCTTAGACATTGTACCAAAGTGTATATAGACTTTACGGACCTCTGACATCTTGCAGACTGATTTTTTCCCACTCTAGCCACAAGGGATGAGGAAGTCCCAAACTATCAATAGCGGGGTGCATACTTCGATTACACTTTCCGATCAAGATATCCTTTAATTAAAACCCGCTTCAATCAATCTAGGGAACACTGTGAATATGCTGCTAATGAGAAACTGTTTGACATAACCCAAGAAGATGACTTTTATAGGTAATATTGTAGAAAACATTTTTTCCAGAGGCTCACTGGCGCAAAAATCTTTTTTTGGGCGGTGTAGACCTTTTGCTAAAGTGATCTTTCACTGCTGCTTTGGGTACATAAATATATCAAAAGTCTTTCTGCAAGGATGCGAGTTCTTCCCTTTACACAGTAAGCACGCCTTTGTTTGTGTCATGATCCTACTCAGAGGAGTGTTCTGTGTCACGCCATGATTCAAACTAAGTATCTTGGAAATCATTCTTTACAACACAGAAAACAGAGCTGCTTTGCACTTCAGTTAAACCAATATCATCCAATTACAAATTTGTCTGATCTGTACTAAACATAACACGAATAGGGGTATAGTTTCAAAGGAGTAAAAGCTACAAACAGTGATACAGTCATCCAGCATTCAACAGTGTAGCTGTTTCACCAGAAGTAGCCATGGCTCACTCGACCACAGCTTTCAGGTTTCAATGATACCTACTGGGGCTGGAGAAGGCAGGGGTTGGGGGTGTATTGTCCTAGATGATATGGATGAAAGGATGTTACAAATTAATACAATTACACAAAGTATCATGGCAAACGGCATTCGATTCACTCAACACGGATCTCACTAGTCTTTTAAAAGCTACGATATGACTGAAAAATAAGGGTATGTGGTATTTTCATGGTACTGAGATGAGTCAAATTAAATTATATGCAAAAAGGTTTTGCAGTAGACCCATTTTCATTGTTTATTGGCTTTTCCTGCACAGCACAGAGCAAGACAGTATGTGCCCTTTGCCATTCCCAAGGGAACCTGCATCTCACTCCGTCATATTCCTTGATATAGAGCTCTACTTATTGTTATAGGTGCTAGGAAAGCGATTGCAGGCAATTTTACTATGCTGTTCAAATTCTTAGATCACCTGCACCACAGGGGATGGTCGGCATGAAGATAAAACCAATATCTATGCAGTGTTCCATTGCAGTCTTCATACCACAACGCAAGTCTTGTTGGAGGCAAAGGCATTGTTCCATAAGAGTTGCCCATTTCCAGCAGTGAGTGTCCCAGTCTAGTCTTGAGCCAGAAAAGCAGAGCTATGTCCATACCAATGCAAAGCTGCGCTCTTCTTCATTTCGCAGTGGCACACCCGAGAGAGGAATGTACTGAAGACTGGGCAATTCCCCACCTTCTAAATGCATGGAAATTTACTTTTGATCAGGCCAGCAATCGGGATAAGAAATAGATCATTCTTGGATTTATTGTTTCTTACGTATATGACTGGCACATTCCACTAGAGCAACTGGTCTGCCTTGATGCAACTATAGGCATCCTGCATCCAAGTGGATCATCAAAGTTCATAAGCAATACAAGTAAATACTGAAGTAAGAGGACAATCGCCAATTCTTCATCTTCCTGCTCTTTGTCCACTTTCTTTTAAATGATTTTCGTTTTCAATTTAAAACAAAAGAAAATGTCCGTTTTAAATACATGCTATTTTTTTTCCTGCTCTTCAGCCCTTCCAGGGTTGGCTGGTGGTTGCAATGGTGTCTCTAGAGGATCATGCGTTTCCTCGGGTGTGGCAAGTTTCACAGGAGACTCGCCAGAGATCAGTGGTGCTGTAGCAACCTAGGAAAACAAAGGAAAACCATAAATTGGATAATTTATCATTACAATATGGTAAGCCTTGTTATTAGAAAAACCGCAATGAACGATTTCTCCTCTAAGCTGCACAAAAAGAAATCCATTAAATTGTAGCATCCGGGCACTGAATGGTAACATCCAAGGCCCTAGCCACTACACAAACCAACAGATTAATCTTAGTTACATTTAAGGACAAGGACAAGTTTTACATTAAAAAAAACAGTTGTAGAGGCTTATGCAAGAAAAGAAGCACTGAATCGGGGGCACTAAAACCTTAGGGACTACCAAGACACCCTTTTGAAATGGAGTCCAGGGAGGGGAGGTGCAAAACGTTTACTGTTGGCAATGCACCGTTAAGGGAAATTGCTTGGGTACAAGGGCCAAAGAAGAGAATGCGACTTTACTCGCAAGCAGTTAAAATGACCAGCAGGAGAAAAAGGTGCAATGAGAGCTCTCTGACCAGAAACAAAGAATGACCACCAAAACAGAGACCCCAAAGTTCAGAAATAAACTATGATGAAGCCCAACATTTGATAATTCAAGGGTTAAAGTAAAACCATAACACACCACAAGAATAGCTTTTGATTATGTGTACCCAGAAGAACAATCAATATGAAGTGACGAGCACGAAATTCTGGAATACAACTCAGTCTTATGAAGGATAAAAGATGTTTGAAAATGGACCGGAGGAGTGAAGGAAATGTCTAGGGCTACTTGTAAATCAAGAATGTGCCTGAAGTCATAGAAAACCAGCTGAGCACCATCCCAAGCTCGTGTCACTTCATGAAACCTTTTCTTCACCCCATTGAGGGATGCAGAGAGAAATCCAGACTAGGCACCTTCGTCTGTATTGTTTTAGAGTGTACTTATTTAATCTATCCCAGTTTTCTGCTATGCGCCTACGCACTGCTCGCTCCTCCATGTGTACTATGGGATGGGATGGGTCTGGTCGGGCCCCCGCGTGCACAGTAGCCAATACAGCCTCCTCCCTGCTCAATTCCACCTGCAGCTGTTGACACACCCGATGAGGCATAATGGCTAGAACGGTGGACCTCGAAGCTGGGGAGCAGGGTTAGAGTCTCGGCAGGGACACTCAACATCCTGCGATTTTGGGCAAATCACTTAATTTCCCTTTGCGTAACAATAATTAATGTGTCCGTCTGTAACGCAACTGGTGCTCATATAAAGCGCTCTGATACCTTCAGGTTGAGTCTTACTATATAAAACTCCCACAAAAAAAACAAGCATTTCCAATGCAACGGTCTCGGCATTGCAAAAGTTAGAGCTATTAGCATTGTAAATGAACGCAAGTTTAAGGTCTTGACATTGTAAATGACAAGGTCTTTTATTTATGTTTTAAAAACCAAAACATAAATAAAAGTCATTGTCATTTACAATGCCAATAGCTCAAAGTCGCGTAATGTGTATGCCAAACTACAGTAGCCTCCTGACGAGTGCCCTTTCACCTAATTTTTTACAAATGAAAGCCCTGGCATTTTTTTTTTTTACAAATATGGGAGTGGTGGTGTCCGTGTGTGCACGGCAGTGGTGGTGTCCGTGTGTGCACGGCAGTGGTGGTGTCCGTGTGTGCACGGCAGTGGTGGTGTCCGTGTGTGCACGGCAGTGGTGGTGTCCGTGTGTGCACGGCAGTGGTGGTGTCCGTGTGTGCACGGCAGTGGTGGTGTCCGTGTGTGCACGGCAGTGGTGGTGTCCGTGTGTGCACGGCAGTGGTGGCGTGCGTGTGTGCACGGCAGTGGTGGCGTGCGTGTGTGCACGGCAGTGGTGGCGTGCGTGTGTGCACGGCAGTGGTGGCGTGCGTGTGTGCACGGCAGTGGTGGCGTCCGTGTGTGCACGGCAGTGGTGGCGTCCGTGTGTGCACGGCAGTGGTGGCGTCTGTGTGTGCACGGCAGTGGTGGTGTCCGTGTGTGCATGGCAGTGGTGGTGTCCGTGTGTGCATGGCAGTGGTGGTGTCCGTGTCCGTCTCCATTGTACGGTGCCAAACCCACGAATGAACATTTTAATTCACCACTCCTAAAAGTTAAACTCCTGCGCCACTTTGCTTGAGCCCAAACAAGGATCTGTGTAAATGTTACTTCTGCGCGAGAATATTTGCCTTCCTTCCTTTTATGGACGCCTTAGCTGGCTCTGAAAATTGCCGGCATCTGGCTTGCAAATGGCGCCCCTGCCCAAACGCGCTCGTGTGGAGCATTTCATGGGCGGGCTGCTCGTGGCTGGGGCGCGCGCGCACGACCAAATCCACATCACTGACGCGCACTCACCATCTGTTTTCCCCGCAGCTGGGCCTTGAATAATTGTCCAGGAGATGATGGACTGAGGGGGGCACACCATCTCCGAGGGCTTTCTGATTCATTTAACCAGCCTGGCTGCCCCCCAGAGGAACCGCAGCACTGGTTTATTGATGATGGCTTTAGAAAAAACACTGTACATTTTTGTCAGACAAATGGTATCATTGTATAGAAAGAAAAGCTCTCAATGCTGTATTGCTGGGTTTGGCAGGCGGTGGACGCATTCACCTCTAGGGGGCAGTGTTGTGCTCAGAGGAACGGGGGCTGAGCGAATGAGAGAGGTGGAAAAGCACGTGCTGGTTGTATTATGGCATTTACACATAATTTAGAGTGACATACAGACCTTTGTGAACAGGGGATTCAGGCCAAATGGGCATCAGTGCCAATAGTGCCGGTTTATATATTAAAATTGTGCATTAGTCAATTGCCATTGGTGAAACTTGGTGAATTTGCAATGTTACACAAATGTGTACAGCTCGTGAAGTAGCAAACCCTAATTTTTCTGCCGAAAAGTAAGATGGTATACAAATAAAAAATAAAAGATAAAAAACCCGGTAGAAGGACACGCTACACTTTTGAGCAATCTCAAAAATAAACAAATGTGATCACATGGGAAACGTGCCACTCGGCAGATCAAAGTAAAACAGCTGCCACCTGAGGGGCGTGGCTAGCAGCCGGTGATGGCGGCAGCAACTTAGAGAGGCTCCCACAGTAAGGCGGCATCCCGCATAAATCCGGAGATAATATCCGACACATTAATCATCCAGACGGGTCGGACTGGGTCTGGTGACCGTGCGGCGACCTGAGGCGAACTTTCGAGGCAGCGGAGGCCCGGCATTCGACGGAACGGCAAAGTGAGGCGAGGGGCCTACTATCCGTCTTGAGGCGGCGGTGTGGACTGCTGACAGCACCCGGGCCGGAAGTGAACCTTCGGCGGGTGTCTACCGCCGGAAGTGACGGACCATCGACGACAACTTTGGCGAAGCCCGGGAGACCTCCGGAACCATCAGAGGGGCCTGCGGTGAGTCTGGCGGTCGGGCGCTGCCTCGGGGGACAGCGGCAGGCATCGGCAACGCAGGTACGGGCCCGCCATTTTGGGAGGGCAGCGCTACCCCAGCCATGACCGCCCAGACGAACCTGCACTAGACTCTGGAGCCTGAAACCTTGAGAAGCCGCAGCAAGGAGGACAGCGCCGGGGGGCAGGAAGAGCCGTCCGCACCCCCGCGTTAACACCAGCGGGAAGCGGTGAGCTCCGTGCTGCCCACACACAGGCGCTCCCCCCCCTCTCCCACTACTGGCACTGAGGCGGCGCCTGGCCGCAGGACAGTTGACACAGCAAAACCGGCAGGCACGCTCCGGGCGTGCAAATCACCGACCCACTGAGCGGCCGGCTGGTACCGGTGCCGGGTGCACGCATCGGCGCATAGCTATAACGGCGGGGTCACACAGGCTATGCCTTCGCTTCTGTCCTACAGGCCTACTACCCCAGAACAATACTGAACAGCAACGGAAGGGACACGAAGAACAAGTTACTTACCTTCGGTAACGATATATCTGTAAGAAACAGTAGTTAGTATTAGATTCCTTACCTTAGAATATCCCCAGGCGTCAGTCTGGATCCGGAAACTTTTGCGTAGCAGTACCCCTGCGCGTCGGTAGGCGTCGTCTGCAGGCGTCCCCTGCGGCTCCGCGTCGTCGGGCGCCGTGATGACGTCGCTGGAGTATATAGACGCCGCCTCCGCGCGCTGACGTCAGTTCTTTGCACACAGCTTTTCCGCGCCAGAACACGCAGAGCCATGTGAGAACTAACACTGGTGCCATTTGAAACTAGGGCCCTGAAAGGGATGTCCTTAACCCTAGGTATCAGTTCGCAGAACGGGGAGGACGGGTGGGGCGGTAAGGAATCTAATACTAACTACTGTTTCTTACAGATATATCGTTACCGAAGGTAAGTAACTTGTTCATCTGAAAGAAACAGGTTAGTATTAGATTCCTTACCTTAGAATAGATACCCCAGCAATACCAACCCCGGTGGTGGGTCTGCGAACCAATACAAACCTACACCAGAAAGTCCTGGAGGACCGAACGGCCAAAGAAGCCATCCCTCCGGACTTGACTGTCCAGGCAGTAGTGCCTCGCAAAGGAGTGCAGCGAGGCCCACGTAGCCGCCTGGCAAATGTCCTGCAAAGGGACTCCCCGGCCCAGGGCAGTAGTAGCCGCCGTGGCCCGAGTGGAATGGGCCCTCAGCCCAACAGGAGGCTCCTTCCGAGCCAAAGAATAGCATGCTTTGATGCACAGGACGACCCACCGAGAGATGGTTCGTTTCTGTACCGCCCTTCCCTTCTCACCCACGTAGCCAACAAACAGTTGGTCATCCACCCGGAACTGGCGTGTGCGATCCATATAAAATGAAAGCGCACGTTTTGGGTCCAGACGATGGAGCCGCTCTTCATCCTTTGAAGGATGCGGAGGCGGGAAGAAGGAGGGTAAGGTGATGGACTGCCCGATGTGAAAAGCAGAAACTACTTTGGGCAGGAAAGAAGGCCTAGTCCTAAGAACCACCTTGTCAGGATGGACGGACAAGAAAGGAGGTTTAACAGAAAGAGCCTGGAGCTCACTCACTCTCCTGGCAGAGGTGATGGCAACCAGGAAGGCCGTCTTTAAAGTGAGAAGACGGAGAGGACAGGAATGAAGCGGCTCAAAGGGAGCGCACATCAAGAATGTCAGAACCAGGTTCAAGTCCCACTGAGGCATCACGAACGGAACAGGAGGATACATGTGCGTGATGCCTTTCAAGAATCTCAGTACAATAGAGGACTTGAATAAGGATGGCTGATCAGGTAGCCTTAAGAAGGCGGAAAGGGCAGAAAGGTAGCCCTTGATAGTGCCCAGAGCAGAGCCCTGCTGGGCAAGAGAAAGAAGGAAGAGGAGAACCTCGGAAAGAGGGGCAGAAAGGGGATCCACAGCCTTTGCTGTGCACCATGCCACAAATCTGTTCCACCGGCAGGCGTATACCGACTTTGTGGAGGGACGCCTGGCTGCCAGAATCACATCACAGACTTCAGGAGGCAAGTCGAATGGCCTCAACTGTCGCCGCTCAATCTCCACGCATGGAGGTGGAGGCTGGACAGGTTCGGGTGGAGGACCGTCCCCTGCTGCTGCGACAGAAGGTCCTCCTGAAGGGGCAGGCGGATCGAGGGACCGACTGACATGCTGAGTAGCTCGGGATACCAGTATCTTCGAGCCCAGTCCGGAGCCACAAGGATAACTTGGGCCCGGTCGCGCCTGATCTTCTTCAGCACTCTGGGCAGAAGTGGTATAGGCGGAAAGGCGTACAACAGACCGCAGCTCCACTCGCCCCGAAAGGCGTCGCCGAGCGAGTGCCGTCTTGGAAACTCCAATGCGCAGAACTGATGACATTGCGCGTTCTCTTCTGTGGCGAATAGATCTAACCAAGGCTCTCCCCATTGCTGAAAGAGGCCGTTCGCCACGTCCGAGTTCAGACGCCATTCGTGATCCACCGAGCACCGACGGCTGAGTTCGTCCGCCCTGGCGTTCAGAGAACCTGCCAGGTGTTGAACCGTCAGAGTCACGCCCTGACGTTCCAGCCATTGCCAGAGGCGCAGAGCCTCCTGGCAAAGGGTCCACGACCCCACACCGCCCTGTTTGTTGCAGTACCACATGGCGGTGGTGTTGTCCGTGAACACCTGCACTACACTCCCGTTGACAAAGGGGAGGAATGCCTTCAGTGCTAGGCGAATCGCCCGCAGCTCCAACATGTTGATATGGAGCCGGGACTCCGCCGGAGACCAGATGCCTCTGATCTCCGCCTCTCCCAAGTGGCCTCCCCAGCCCTGGAGGGACGCGTCCGCCACAACTACGTGCTCCGGTTGGGGAAGGGAGAGGGATCTGCCTCTGACCCAATCGCTGTCCGTAAGCCACCACTGCAACTGTCTCGCAGTGCCCTCCGAGATCAGGACATGGTCGGATAGGTTGCCCTGATGCTGGGCCCACTGAAACTTCAGGTCCCACTGCAGAGTCCGCATCCGCCACCTGGCGTGATGCACCAGTAGGATGCAGGAGGCCATCAGCCCCAGAAGCCGCAGCGTCAACCTGACCGAAACCCGGGATAACGGCTGAAAGATGGGAATCAGGGCCTGAATATCCCGGACCCGCCGTTCCGGAGGATAAACCCGAAACTGCGCCGAGTCGAGAACCGCTCCGATGAAAAGGAGCTTTTGAGAGGGACACAGGTGTGATTTCGGCACATTGATGGAAAACCCCAGCTCGTGCAGGAGGTCTGCCATCATCTGAAGGTGGTGGACGACTGTTTGGGGCGAGCCCGCCTTCAACAACCAGTCGTCGAGGTAGGGGAAGACTGAAACCCCTAACCGGCGCAGATGAGCTGCGACCACCACCATCACTTTCGTGAACACCCGTGGGGCGCTGGTAAGGCCGAACGGGAGCACGATAAACTGAAAGTGCTCCTGGCCTACCGTGAACCGCAGGTAACGCCGGTGGGCCGGCAGGACGGGGATGTGAAAATACGCATCCTGCAAGTCCAACGCTACCATCCAGTCTTGTGGGTCTAGAGCAGCCAAGCCCTGAGCCAAAGTCAACATCTTGAACTTCTCCTTCCGGAGGAAGCCGTTGACGTTCCGTAGGTCCAAGATAGGACGGAGGCCTCCTTTGTCCTTCTTGGGCACCAGAAAGTAGTGGAAGTAGCAACCACACCCTACTTCTGGCCCAGGAACGCGCTCGATGGCCCCCTTGGCCAAGAGGGCCGTAACTTCCTCCCGCAGAAGTGTCAAGTGGTCCCCCGACACACGGTGGTTCTGCGGTGGCATGGCTGGAGGAGTGGACTCGAAGGGGAGGGAGTAGCCCCTTCGGACGAGCTGCAGCACCCACCTGTCCGATGTAATCGCGCGCCAGCGGGAGTGGTGATGGCGAACCCTGCCACCCACTGGCGTCACGTGAGCCCGAAAGCTCGGACTAGGAAGATTTGGAGGCTGCTGCGGGGGGAGGTGTGGACTGACCTCGCCGCTGCCCCCTACCGCCACCACGGCGGAAACCACGGCCACCACCGCGCTGGGGAGCGCTCTGCGGCGCGTGGCTGGCAGCACGTGTGGGACCGCCCCTTCCTTGGCCACGAAAGGGGTGAAACGAACCAGTTTGCTGGCGCTGGGTCGAAAGACCCAAGGACTTGGCCGTGACCCTGGAGTCCTTGAAGCGCTCAAGCGCGTTGTCCGCCTTGTCGCCGAACAGGCGAGTGCCATCAAATGGCATGTCCATGAGGGCATTCTGGACATCCGGCGAGAAGTTGGCGGATCGCAGCCAAGCATGGCGACGAATCGCCACCGTCGTGGACATAGCCCGTCCCAGCGAGTCGGTCGTGTCAAGACCACACCTGATCGAATACCTCGCCGCGTCCCGGCCTTCAACCAAGGCCTGGTTGAGCTTGTCCCGCACCTCCTGCGGGCATTGCGGCAGACACTCCGCGACCGTATCCCACAGAGAGTGGGTGTAGCGGCCCAAGAGGCACGCGGTATTGCAAGACCGCAGTCCAGCGCTCAAAGACGAAAAGACCTTCTTGCCAAATTGGTCATATCGCTTCGATTCCCGATCGGGCGGGGCCGACGGGAATGCAGACTGGGAAGTGGAGGCCTGGATCACCAGACTCTCCGGGGAGGGATGGGTGGAGAGGAAGGCAGGGTCGTCCGAACACGGACGGTGACGCCTGGCAATGTTCCGGTCAACCGGTGCACCGGAAGAGGGCCTGGACCAGGTGCCCAAAAGGACATCCGTCAGGGCCTCATTAAACGGCAGCAGAGGCTCCTGAGGGCATGACTGCGGTTTAAACACTTCGGTGAGAATGTTAGGTTTCACCTTAGCGACGGGGAGCTCAAGGCGCAAGGCCTTGGCAGCCCTCATCAGGACCACCGAATAGGCAGCCCCCGCCTCCGACGCCACAGGGGAAGGCGAGACAAACCCAGGGTTGGGCGACTCGTCCAGACCACTGGCATCACCTAAGTCACCTACCCAGTCCACGTCATACTGGCAGGCCCGTGACAAAGGGTCCTCAGACCCCCTCCCAACCCTCACCATACTCGTCCTCATCGCCGTAGTCCGGGTCGACGATATAGACCGGCTCCTCGGAGCCAATGGGCCCCAACGGCGCCGGACTCGGCGTCGGACGATGCCGGTCCGACTCCACGTCAGGAGTCAGAGAGGGAATGGGGGTGGCGCCGCGCGGCGCCGGGGACCCTACGCCGGCCGGAACCGACGGCGGAGTCACGGCGCCGCGCGGAGGCGGCACCACGGGTTGGCCCAATGGAATCGGCGCCGGAGAGGCCGGTGGACCAGCCGGCGACGACCCTGAAGGGCCCAGCGGCGCCGGAGCCGCCGGCGGCGTCGGGTCAGGAGCACCCGAACCGCTCGGGCCCCCAGACGGAGTCGACGGGCCCGCAGGCGCCGTAGGCCCCGCCGGAGGAGACACAGCCATGAGGAACTCCTCAATCTCCTCGCGCGACGCGCCTTCCCCAGGGACCGACGGGTATGGGGCAGACGGTGTCCGCGGGGGTGGGGCCACCCGAACCCCCGGCCGCATCACGCGGGCGTCGGGGGGAGTCGGGGGTACGATGACGACGCCCCGACTTCTTGTGTCGCTTACCTGATGAACCGGAGGAATGGTGGCGACTCCCGGAGCGCTCATGGCGGCTCCGCGATCGTTCCCTCGACCGCTCCCTCGACCTCCGACCGGACCGGGACCGCTCTCGACGCGGGGCCGACACTCGGAGCTCGAGCAGCTTGCGGGACCGCTCCCGCCTAGCTTTACTAGTCAAGGCCCGGCAGTCGACGCAGGACTCCACGTCGTGGTCCGCGCCCAGACACCGGAGGCAGAGTCGATGGTGGTCGGTGACCGACATCATGCGGTCGCACCCGTCGCAACTCTTGAAACCGGGCATCCTACCGGCACCACAAGAAAGATTAGAGTTAACAAAAAACTTGGTCAAAAGACCGGAGTACTGCTCTTCGGATCTGCGCTAACTGGCGCGGAAAAAAGAAGAAGAACTGACGTCAGCGCGCGGAGGCGGCTATATACTCCAGCGACGTCATCACGGCGCACGACGCCGACGACGCGGAGCCGCAGGGGACGCCTGCAGACGACGCCTACCGACGCGCAGGGGTACTGCTACGCAAAAGTTTCCGGATCCAGACTGACGCCTGGGGATATTCTAAGGTAAGGAATCTAATACTAACCTGTTTCTTTCAGATAGGGGGGTTTAAGGGCCACCCCAGCGGCGAACACCTTGTGAGAAGTCCTGCTCGAGCCCGCACTGCAGGCGGGGACGTAGCCGGCGGACACGTCCGAACGAAGGAAGGCATATATCACTACATAGGGAGAGCTGGACCCGATTACCACGCAGATACCGCCTAGAAGACGCGACCAAAGTCCCGTCCCGGGGCGAGCTGCGCGGCCCTTTTGGGTAACAGGACCAGTCACAGGTAGTTCAACATGGCGAACAGAGGCCCCAGGCACAACTCCACACAGGCCAAACTCGATAAATTTGCCTATGATAAGCAGACCCCCCCCCTGGAGCAACGCAAATCCGTGGGGAAACAGACAGAAGGTGACGAGATAAAGAAAGCCACTCTAGAGGATGTCCTGTCGGCCTTGGCTCAGGTACAAGAAACGGTGGGGACAACGGCGACGGAAGTGACCCTAATACGCGCAGACCTTCAGAAGATGAATGAGAGGGTGAAACAAGTTGAAGTCGTGACCAAATCCCTAGTCGAGGATGTGTCTGAGCTGCAAATAGAAATGGGAAAATTGCAAGCGGACAACAAAACGCTCAGAGAAAAGCTGGATGATCAGGAAGGACGCTCGAGGAGGAACAAGGTCAGAATTTTGGGTGTGCCGGAATCCGAAGTCACAGGAGCTATGGAGATCTACGTGGAAGATATGATCAAGAATCAGCTCCAGCCCAAGGGTCTTTCGCATTTCTTCTCTGTAGAAAGGGTCCACAGAGTGCCAGGGGGGAAACCAAAGACAGGAGGTCCACCACGGCCGATACTGGCAAGACTCTTTAATTTCAGGGACCGGGACGCTATTCTACAAGCGGCCAGAGTGGCGCCGGCCATTCAAATTCAGAACTCCAAGGTATCCTTTTTCCCAGACTACACAGCGGAAGTTTCACGGAGGAGGACCTTCCTTGAGGTGAAAAAGACGTTAAGAGAAAAGGAACTGCCCTACTCGATGCTCTTTCCAGCCAGACTTCGGGTGGTGGCTGATAAAAAGGTCTGGTTCTTCGATTCCCCCGATGCGGCCAGAGATTGGCTTGAAGGATGGCGCACGGCGGGTCAGCCACGAAGAACTCGTAGAACGATCCACGGACACCGAGATGAAAGCCGGACAGGGTCACAGGCGTCAGGCAGAGGGGGATCGGGAAGATCCCCGACACATGACCTCACGGAAGTTGATGGAGAAGAATAACCCAGATTGAATGGGACGATTTTGACCGCTGTCTCATGCTGATGGAATTTGTATTTCGCAGTCGCGGCTGGGCGCGGGCCTGGTTAGCCCCGAATGAGAGCAGGGGTGCCGCCTGCTCGGGGAAACGCTCTCCCCCGACACACAAGTACTCTGGTTTGGGGATGGGTTAAGCACTCTGCTCAGTTGGGGAGGCGGGCAGTTGGAAGTCCGTTAAGCAGGGGGCGGGGAGGAGGTTTGTTCTGGAAATGTTCGGAATACACACGTATGGTCGAGGTATAATGTTCCACATTCGGGATGTTTAGCAACAGCTTGGTATGTACAAACAAGGTCTAACTGTCATGTCCCTAACCTACGACGTCTAGAGACTGGGTGGACACAAAGTGCCCATGGCGCGATTCACATTAGACACGCACAAGTCCACATGCATACTTATGGCAGACGACCTGACACTTAGCGCAGAGGGAGCTGAATCACGATCACCGGGTTCCCCCTGCGAATCCTAACTTGGAATGTGAGAGGGCTAGGAGACTAGGTGAAACGTGGTTTGGTGTTGGCCGCACTAAAAAGGCAGAAACCCGACATAGCCCTCCTACAGGAGACACATTTGACGGGGGGGGCTTCCAAGGCCATGGATAGGAGAGGATACAAAATGGTAATTCATTCAGAATTTACGTCAGGGTCACGGGGGACGGGCATCCTAATGCTGAAATCCTCACACTTCATTCCGTTGCACACTAAGACTGATGGCCAAGGATGCTTTGCAGCCTTACAGGGACAGTGGGAGGGTAGATCCCTTAGTTTGGTATCGGTGTACATTCCTCCAGCGCTCCACGCAGTGAAGCTCCCAGAGTTAGCGGACTTTTTACTTACTCTTCCCAAGGGGGATGTCATTCTTGGGGGAGACTTCAATGCCATCATAGACACACAGTTGGATAGGTTCCCGGCGATGACGCCCACTACAGGGCCCTCCCGCTTTCAGCGCTTTTTAACAGCGATGGGTCTGACTGACATCTGGCGACTTACACACCCCCAGACAAATCAATATACTTATCACTCCGCTGTGCACGGCAGCATGTCAAGAATTGATCACTTCTTAGCCCTGGGCAACGGTACCCAACACATAGACGCAGTAGATATTCACCCGAGGGGTATATCGGACCATTCCCGATCACCCTGACACTTTCCACCCAGGAAAAGTCTCACAAACGTGTCTACCCTATACGAGCTGCATATCTAAAGATCCCTCAGGTTCACAGAGCTCTTAAAAAGGCGACGACACAGTACTTTGCTGAAAATATAGACTCGGTACGCTCCTCAGAGGTTCTGTGGGAAGCGTATAAGGCGGTCTTGAGGGGTCAGGCCATAAATTCAATCACAGGATACAAAAGGGAGAAAGCGCAGGAACTGACTAGAATGGAACTGACGTTGCGAAACGCATCGGCAGCACATGAGACACACCCCACTCCGGACACGTCCCACACAACTTCACCTCCAGCAACAGATGTACACGGACCTGGTTCGGACCCAGGTTAAGGGATACATAATCGACACACAGAATAGGGTTTACGAAGTAGGGGATAAGGCGGGTAGGATGTTAGCATGGCTGGACAGGAGGGGGGACAGCTCCAGAGGTATACAACAAGTGAAGGACAAACTAGGGATAGCACACACAAACCCGGAACATATAGTCGAGATACTCGCAGCCCACTTCGAAGAGGTCTACGCCCCGGAACGGGTGGTAACAGCGGAAATGGCTAGGGCGGCGTTGGAGCCGATTGGGGTCCAGACGCTTCCAGCAGAAACTACCGCAGAGTTAGAGGCGGACATAACCGCGGAAGAAATCCAAAAGGCTATAGGTGCTCTGAACCCAGGCAAAGCGCTGGGTCCGAATGGAATACCGGTGGAATGGTATCAGTCAACGCCGGATCGGCTATGTAAACATTTACTAGCGATGTACAGGGAATGTTTGGAAAAGGGACTACTTCCACCTGATCAGAGGCTGGCCACTATAGTGGCGATCCCCAAGCCGGGGAAACCGCCTGAAGAGTGTTCTTCATACCGCCCTATTTCACTGCTTAATGCAGAAGCCAAAATTCTTGTCAAGCTCCTGGTGCCGCATTTGTCCGATCTCATACACCCAGACCAATCCGGATTTATGCCTCAAAGGAGTACGGCACTAAACTTGCGTAGATTACATGGGGTACTGGCTAAGGCGGAATTGATCCCTACTCAAGCAGTAATACTAGCCCTGGATGCGAAGATGGCATTTGACCTTGCAGAGTGGAACTACTTGTTTGAAGTTCTGACCTGTATGGGCTTTGGCCCCAAATTTATTGCATGGATTAAGTTACTATATGCAGACCGGTTGCGCAGGTGGTGGCGAACGGCCATATCTCAAGAACGTTCCCTCTGGGACGGGGCACTCGTCAGGGTTGCCCCCTCTCGCCATTGCTGTTCGCAATTGCATTGGAGCCGCTAGCCACTTTAATACGAACAACGCCACTGCTGAAGGGAATTAGGTGGGAGGAGGGCTGGGAGGACCGGCTCTCCTTGTATGCCGACGACATGCTGGTCTATCTAACGGACCCAGAACAGGGGGTGCCGGCACTCCTGTCTCTCTGTGACAGCCACGGTAGAATATCGGGCTACACGTTGAATTGGAACAAATCAGAGATGTACGTTCTACGGGGTCCAGTCCAGACATTGAGCACGGAGTGCCCGCTGAGAGAGGCTGGCTCCTCCTTCAAATATTTAGGCATCCATGTTACAAGGGACCCAGCGGAATTTATGAGTAGAAACCTGGCACCTCCTCTGGAAAGACTTAAGCAGGATGTTAAATACTGGGCGGGGCTGCCTCTGACACTGTTGGGGAAAGCCGCGCTTTATAAAATGATGTCCCTGCCCCGCTTTCTGTATATACTTGAAAATACTCCATATCCGGTGGATCCGAAATACTTTAGGAAGGTAGCGGCATTGGTGTCGAGTCTCCTGTGGGGAAACCTCCCGGCACGCATAGCGCAGACCAAACTACACAGGGGATGGTACGATGGCGGTATTGCACTACCTAATCTGAAACTATACTATTGGGCAGCACAATGGAAGTCCATTAATCATTGGATACCTGCTCCACAAAACGATCCAGCGTTTCAGGCCGATAGGGCACAACTAGGCACAGATACTCTATTGGCTTTGCTGTACGACCAGAAAAAAGTGCGTAATTTAAGGGGGCCCACCAGACTTACGGCAGCGCTATGGCATGCAGCGATGGCGGCACTGGGATGGAGAGGGAAAATAACCAAACTCGCATCACTATGGGACTCTCGAGCCCTGGGAAACATGAGAACCAGCAAGGGCTTCTCTCACTGGGACACCATAGGGATATCTACGGTGGGAGGCCTGTGGGTGAAGGGTGAGGTGGTGCCTTTTGCCAGGCTACAGGAACTTTATGGTCTGGGAGACGGGGAATCTTACAGATACGTCCAGATACGGCATGCGTTGCTCGCGGCCATACCCCCTGACATGGAATTCATGACAGAGCGTGCAACATCGCTCACATACCGCAAATTACTCCATAACCTACCGGACCCTATGGCACCGTTGAAAGAGAAATGGGAGGGAGACCTACATGATATGGATGAACACGAATGGAACGAGGCAATGTCATCACCTAAGGAAGTGGGTATCTCCGCAAGGTTGAGACTTGTACAGCTAAAAATTTTGCACAGGGTGTATTACACGAGGACCACATTACATCGCATACACAGGGCACAACACCCTTACTGCCTTCGTGGGTGTGGGGAGGAAGGCACATTCTCACACATTATGGGACTGCCCCCTTATCCAGGAATATTGGAGGCAAATAATGCGCACGGTATCGCAGACACTAGAGATTTCCCTGCTCCCCGAACCACGTAAATGCCTACTGAATGTCTGGGACGCTACTGATTTGTCCAGACACGGTCAAATTTGGGTTACATTAGGCATGATAATAGCCAAGCGAGACATTGCACAGCGCTGGGGGGCGGCGGAAGCGCCAAACAAATCACATTGGTGCCTGAATCTGGATAGGGTGATGGTGACCGAAAGGATGGTATATTCTAACCGGGCCTGCCCGGGGAAATGGAATAAAATTTGGACCCCGTTGAACAAATACAGAGGAGAGATCTGTGAACCGTTGCTGGAAGATGATCAGGATATATCGGATGAGGAAAGGGAGGAGGACTACTAGACTACGTAGATTCTACAAGTAAGGGTGGTTATGGGATCGGGGTGGACTTGGGATCTTGAGAGAGAACTTAAGGGACGAACAGGCGATAGTACTGAGGAACCTACGTCTTAGGGACCCTGAGCGTTTTTCATGGCTACGTCTGGTAAGTTCTTGAGATGACTTAGGCTGTTCTGACACCGAGGCTACGCTTCCATACTCCGCTAATGCAACCAATTACCAACAATGTACGACCGAACTGTGATTCCCTATGTTGTTTGTTGTTGTTTTTGTTGTTACAAAACAGAAAACCAGAAAAACCGGTACTGCTCAGCAATATATCGACAATAATGTACCCTACTAGGATATGTAATAGTGAGAACTGCTAAGCAATGACGTTCAGATTCCAGCTGTGCACTACTGACTTGAGACTATACGAATGTGATAGCGGCCGGCCCCCCGGGTTGTAGGCCAACAGCTGTGTATATTTAAAGGTACAATAAAGGTTTTTTATTTAAAAAAAAAAAAAAAAACAGCTGCCGCCTATGCACACTCCCCTCAGGAGGTTATGTCGAGCAGACCCTGTTGCAGCGAGTCAATAAAAGAATGTTTGCTCTTTGATGTACCCTCAAGGTCGCGTTAGGCACGTGGACAATGAACAGTTCAAATTGAGACACCGATGCTGGTTTACCGGTACATACATTTACTTTTTTAACTAACTTCAAAGTATTGTAATTGCATTTATATAGCGCTTACTACCCCTGACGAAGCATCAAAGCTATTTTGCTAAATAGGAAGTATCTATTGGCGGTCAACTGAGGCTTTTTTTCTGCAGAGCATCTACGTTCTAGTTCTCAGTGCTCTCTGGAACCAACATCCTGCTGCTCCTTTGTGATTATGGTTATCGTTCCTGTCTGGCCTTTCGCCTGCTGTGCAGTGCTTTTGTAATGCTTGGTTGTTTCTGAGCAACGCAGCATGGTCTGACACCCTTTTTGAGACGCTGGTAGCTCTGGGGAAGCAGCCATCTTAGACTGCATCGGAAGGGGAGCACTGCAATATGAATGATACTGGACCGGCTTGCAGCGAATAGTCAGTACTTCCAGAAATTATATTTACATGAAAGGTAGGATGAGGCCAAGATGGCAGATACTTCCTCGTGATCTCTGGTGGAATGGCAGAATATGTCCATCAGTCTGCCGCCATAACCACACCCACTCGAGATGTTTTTTTAGTGTTTCTTTTTCTCCTTTAACATTAGCCGACTTGAGAATGTTTAGTGCATCAGTATCTGTTTGCACCATTGAATGTTTTTACACCGAGGTGGAGGGGTGGGAATTGGGGGGGGGGGTTCCTTTCGCTTTTTTCCCATTACCGAGTTAACAAAGTCGAGGCATGTGGGAGCAGGACTCCTCATGCATTATGCTAATGATCAAGAGACATGTTAATGATACTTTAGAAGCCCAATTAGTGGAATATATAACTGTATGCGATTTGGTAATGGGCTGTGACAAGAAGTTGCTGCAACAAGGCTTGATGAATCCAGTTGTTTGTTGCTAGAGACAAACGAGGGCCAGGCCAGGCACAAGGCAGGGGAGCGAGACAGTTTTCTGGACATTGTGTCCCTCATGTTGCCACCGACATGCCTGCATTCCTGACACGAAGAGCCATCTTTTCATTATTCTGCACAGCGCGTCTTCATTTTTATACGACAGGAAAAAAAAAATAGATCAGAGTGGAAGCAGCGATTTGGTCTGTGGTGTTAGACTGCAACAGCTTTTAATTATAAAAATGTTTTTACCGTAGAAATCGATTGAGAGGTTGTGGGAGTATGTCGAGCGATCAATGTGTTAAAAGCGTATAGTATTTTTTTTTGCAAAGTTGTCACTGCGTAGACGCCTTGCTTGAGGATAACAGATTATAGAAGGTGCACTGTAATATGGGCTTAACGTTACCAGCGTAGGCGGCGGATGAAGAAAAGAAGCCTGCTTGAAGGGGCAGCCATGTGTGTGTTATCAGCGCCGCGCGCTGGTATGCAGACTCCCCTTGCATACCAGCAGGCGCGCGTCGCGATCTGGGCTGCATTCACATGCTCTGGATACAAGACCTGGCCGCGCGCACAACGTTATCCTATGGGGAAACGCTGCGCGCGGCCAGGTCTTTTCTCACTTCGGCGTCTCAGACTGCTGAGACGCCGACAATAGTTCTCTGGCAAGAACGCGCTTTCAGCGCGTTATAGCCGAGTACCTAAAAAAGGGTCCTCTCCGCATTAAGGGCCTCACATGCCACAGATCCCCTGTAAGTCTCCGGATAGCCTGTAAATGACTTCATCTTCAAGAATGTCAACCTGCATCCTCCAGGATCTCTCGTCTTGTGCCATGCCACCCCTCTATACAATGCAGCTGACTGGGGAGTGATCTGACAAAAAGCGAGCCAGGAGTGCTACCTTTACATCTTCTATTCACAGAACAACTAACAGCTTTGCTTACAATGGGTCTCTTTCGCAGGAACGGTAGAGGTTACAAATTTGACCCAGCACCTGGCATAAATGGATTTTGTGGAGGGGAGGCTAGTGGCAGGGAGACATCCACCACCTCAGATTGCAAGTCAAATTCAGTTAATTAAGGGCAATTAGCTTCCACAAATGGAGGTGTGAATTGAGTATCCTGCCATGTTACTGAAGCAAGAGTTCCTATAAAATGGTAGCCTGATTGGAGAACGGATGCTCAAGCTAATAAGTTCCGGCTACACAGCCATCTGGCCCAATCTGGAGCCACCAGGAGGACTTGGGCCTGGTAGTTTATGATCTTGAGAAACTTGACATGGAGAGGAAGTAGCAGGAAGGCAAACAGATGTCCCATGTTTCATTCCAGCTGGAATGCATCTCCCTAAGAGCGTGCTTACAAAACCTCCAATGTGCAAAATTGTTGACACTCCACATTCTGGATGTTGAAAAAAAGATATATATCTAGGGTTCTTGCCACTGGAAGAAGATACCCTGCACCACCTCAGTATTCAGGTGCCACTCGAGATCTGCCAGATGAAGTCTGCTCAGTTTGTCCACTCTTGCATTTAGGAACGTCTCCAGGTGAACGACGGCAAGAAAGATGTCTTGCAGCCTCAGCCACCTGTAGAGATGCAAAGACTCTTGGCAAGATCCCACTCTGCCCTGCTTACGGCATACCCCATGGCTGTGGTGTTGTCTTATGAGAACCTGCTCCAGCCTCCTCTTGTTGGATGGCACAAAGTATTCCAGGGCCAGACAAATGAGCTGTAGCTCCAGTAGACTGATGTAGAGTCACTCTTCCGCTGGAGGCCTCTGATCGCCACCTCCCCTAGGTGACACACACCTACCATCCCTGAAGGCAGCAGTGATGCATCCGTCATCACTGTTCGCTCCGGGTGGGGATGGGAGGGTGACCTGCTGTAGGACAAAAAGGAATCAGCCAGCTACTATTGCAGGTCTTGAAAAGTCTTCTCCAAGAAGATTATTCTGGGCCCATTGAGACTTAAAGTTCTTCTGCAGGGCTTGCATTGGACTCCTAGGCATGGTTGATAAGGAGGATGCACAAGGCTAAGAGGGCAAGAAGCCAAGAAGCCTGAGGGCTATCCTCACATAGATCCAGGGACGAGTTTGAAATATCCGGGTCATAGCCAAAATGTCTTGGACTAATTTCTGTGGAGGGAAAGCCCTGAAACCCACCTTATCTAGGGTCACCCAAACGCATTGGAGTCTTTGAGAGGGAATCAGGTGGTATTTTGGCTTGTTTCTGATGAAACCCAACAATGTCATAAGGTCTGCTGTCGTTGATAGGTAGTCCACTACAGACTGCTGCGAGCCCGCCAACAGTAGCTAATCTTTGAGGAACAGGAATACAGCAACTCCTGACCTCTGAAGATGGGAAGCGACCAGCACCACCGTCATGAACACCAGAGGGTCGCTATGAGGACGAAAGGGAGCATGTCAAACTGAATTGATCCTGGTCCACCTTGTAATGAAGGTTACCCCTCTGGGACACCAGGATGTGTATACAAAAATATGAGTCCTGCAAGTCCAAGGATACCATCCAACTGCTCAGGCCCAGAGCAGATTGGGGCGGGAGTAGAGTCTGTACCAGAGCCAGTACATGCCCAGTAATGGCTTCCAAGAGGACAGATTGTGACTGGAAGGGACCTGCTAGCAGTACTAGAGGCCCCTGTGGTTCTGTGGGCCCAAAGGCATGCCAGAGGGAACTACAAGCCCATTGAAGATTTGCAATATGGTCTCTTTGAAGACCTCGATCTGCTGCGGGGGTCGACAACAGCTCGGTTACAGGCGGAGCATCAGGATCGCCGGAGGAATCTGTTCCATGACCAGTGACTCAAAGGAGTTGGACTTACAGCTGCACGCTCTTGTACCTTCTCTTTGTAGTCAGAGTAGTGTGATTAGGTTGAGTTCCATTTACACTTTTTTTGCCTGTGTTTCACCTGTACCTCGACTTACCGGACAACTTCGAGCACAAAGTGGAATGAAAACGACCGAGTAACCACGGCCAAGTTCAAGACTGCAACTTGGAGCAGGATCTCCACAAAGGGCAAGATTTCTTGTGTTAAGCATCATACAACTTTGTCTCCCAGTCTCAAATTGCTCTCGGTGCATGAGGGCACACTTCTCACATGATTTACGAGTGGTAACACCTTTTGCAGGTCTATGATCAACATCTGCTTGCTACAGACGTTGCATAGCTTGAACCATGTTTTCAAAGAGGACATTGTTACCTAGCACACTGTTAAAAAAGTTTGGAAGTAATCGTAAAATCGACACATAGGTGAGGGGAGGTTCGAAATCCACGACTTTACATAAAGAAGGAATGCGTTACTTACCTGTAACTGCAGTTTTCCAGTATTGGTATCTTTCATAGATTCACATGCCTGAATCATTCCCAGTCGTCGGGATGGGAGTCCGGGTACATAAATAAAATAATGTCTCATTAGACATATAGAGTAATAGGCCAAGGGCCTCACATTAGTAACATATCCATGTCCTTTTGTAAAAAGGACCAAACTTCGGAGAAGAGCCAATCCGCTATCACCACCCTCTGGAATCTTCCTGGAAGGAGCTCTAGTCCCTCAGATTTTCGTAAGCACAGTGCTATGTAGTTGCATTACTGAGAGGACTAGGAGGGCCTTTCCAGGGGAGGTGGGTGGGTTGCATGTGAATCTATGAAAGATACCAATACTGGATAACTGCAGTTACAGGTAAGTAACGCATTCCTTATCCAGTATTATGGTATCTTTCATAAATTCACATACCTGAATCATATTTATTTCAGCCCCCAAAAACACATGTGCAACTGCTTGTACACTGACACAAGAGCCGAGGGAACAACAAACTAAATGGCAACTAACTCAACACACATGGTTCACAACGCAAAAGGGACACCACAAACCACCAGGCCGCAGACAGACATGGGGTTAAGTGTGTATCCAGCTACAAGAGTTGGATCAAGGACTAGTTGTTTCAGACCCAGAACATTGAAATTGCTAGCAAGAGCCAGCGTCTAACTGCTAGTGAAATGTGTAACTGTACAGATTATGCCCATAATTTACAATGATGTTACCTGTTTGTTGTAACAGTTTTATGACCATATATCTTAAGGTGACATTTAAAATGGCCTTGGCCTTACAATCCTACTCGGTAACATGATTGGAGGCCCGTGGGCAGAGCAGCATTATTCACAGTAAACAAAGAACAAGAAAATGAGCTCATAAAACCGAATGCACAAGAAGCATAGCTGATAACCCCTATAGGCCACATGAATTAGCTTCCTAATGGGACCACGCTGATTTGCCCATTTATAGAGCAGAGGCCGAGGGCGTAATTTACAGCAGGTAGTGAACAAACTCAGAGAAAATGCACGAAGTTTACTTACTCGCGAGGGCGAGAAGGAGCGCCGTTTTCCAGGAGAGATACTTAAGATCAGGTCTGTGTATCGGCTCAAAAGGGTGTTTCATAAGCTGGGCAAGAACTGTGTTAAGTTGCCAAGGGGGAGGTAAAGTCTTTACCGGAGGAAATGTCCTGAATAGGCCTTTAAGAAACTGTTTAATCAACCTACTAGATGAAAGAGAAGGGCCTACAAAGGATTTTCTGAAATGGGATATTGCTGCCAGGTGAACTTTCATGGAAGCGTGTGCAAGGCCTGAATTCGCCAGATGGAGAAGGTAAGGCAATATTTGTTCCAGAGAAGATGAGGGTGTATATTTTTCGACTTGCACCAGATGCAGAACCTCTTCCATTTTAAGGAACATGTTTTTTTGGTACTGTCGGCTAGAGCCCGAGCCAGAACTGCCCTGCAGTCCAGAGGAATATCTAGGCCATGGAATTCTCTGAACTCAGGAGCCAAGCCGATAAGTTGAGTGATGCTGGATCCGGATGTTGGACTTATTGCTGGCTCATTGTGAGAAGAGAGGGAAACTGTTTCAATGGGATCGGCGGTTCCAGGGAGAGAAAATGAAACTCCGTGAACCAGTGCTGGCGTGGCCATGCTGGAGCTATCAAGATGAGAGTGCAAGGTTCCGCTTTCAACTGCCTGAGGACCCTGGGAATCAGGGGAAATGGAGGAAAAGCGTACGCAAAGACGTTGAACCATGCGATCGAAAAGGCATTCCCTAGAGATCCCTTTTGGAGACGCCAGCTTGCAAATTGTTGGCATTTGGCGTTCTGTTTGGTAGCGAATAGGTCCAGGTGAGGGGTGCCCCATTGGGAGAAAATGCGGTTGAGAGTCCGTTGATTCAACTCCCATTCGTTTGTTGTCTGCGAGAACATAGTCTGTTCCTGGGACGTACTCTGCCCGAAGAGAAAGGTTGTGAAGAAGCAACCAGTTCCAGATTTTTTGTGACTCGTGAGAGAGTGTCAGAGAACGAACTCCTCCCTGCTCGTTTAGATAGTGCATTGTCGTGGCATTGTCCGTCCAAGCACTAGAGACTTTTTTGATCCTTGGAAGAAATGCCAGAAGAGCGAGATAGACAGCTCGAGGAGATTTATGTGAAGTTTCTGCTCGGAAAGGGACCACTTTCTACTGATCTGGAGTTCTTGGAGGGAAAACTCCCCAACCTTCCAGGGACGCACCTGTTGTGATGGTATGCGGAGAAGCTGGAAGCAAGAAAGGAATGCCTTGAGAAAGGTTCTGAGGGCGAATCCACCACCTTAGAGCTATGACCATCTGAGGGGTCACTTTGATGACATCGTCAAATGACCCTGTACATTGTACCCATTGAGCCGATAGTGCCTCTTGAAGAGGGCCTATGTGGAGGCGACAGTGCGGAACCAGTAGAATGCAGGAAGACATCATCCCGAGCAGGGATTTGAAAAGGAGCACGGTGAGAGACTTTGGAGCTTATGCGATTTGCCAAGGAAAGAAGTCTGTCTCTTCGTTCTTGTGAGGGAAAAGCTTTCTTCTGGGTCGTGTTGAGAGTAGCACCCAGGAAATATATACGCCGGGATGGCTGGAGGACGGACTGGTCTTGATTGTGAGTGAGCCCCAAGCGATCAGACAGCTGTAGACAAGCGTCGGAAGACCTGGTCGCGCCTTCTAGAGAGGGTGCTTTGACGAGCCAGTCGTCCAGATATGGAAAGACTTGATGGTGTTGCTGTCTGAGATATGCGGCCACCGGAGAAAGGCATTTTGTAAACATGCGTGGCGGCGATTAGAGAACGAAAGGCAGGCCCCGAAATTGGTAGTGCCTGCCCGCCACAGCAAACCTCAGGAACTTTTTGCGATTCCTGTGGATTGGGACGTGAAAATAGGCGTCTTGAAGATCTAAGGACACCATGCAGTAGTTTGCGTTGAGAAGTTGTAGCTCCTCTTGGATGGTAACCATGCGGAACAACTGCTTCTTTAAAAATGTGTTGAGACTTCTCACGTCTAGGATTGGCCTCCATTTCTTCTCTTTTTTCCGCACCAGGAAAAAACAGGAGTAAAACCCCTTCCCCCGTTGACGAGGAGGAACTCTTTCTATAGCTCCTTTCCGGATAATCAGTGAAAGCTCCAGGAGTAGAAGACGCAAGTTCTTGTGGAGCATAGGTCAGGGAGGGGTTTGAGGAGGAATTTGTTTGAATTCCAGCGAGTGTCCAAATTGAACCAGCTGGAGGACTCAGCGGTCTGTTATCTTTTTCGAATTGTGTAGGAAATGAGAAATTCTTCCTCCAACTCTGGAGGGTGGAAAGGAAGTGGAGACTAGTGGCAGTGAAGAGTCATTGTCGCCGAGCGGGGTCTTTCTGTCGACCACCTTTTCCTCAAAAGGAGGGCTTAGAGTAAGACGACTGTTGTTGCTGTTGACGCTGCTGGTACTGCAGCCGATATTGCAGATTGGAAGAATAGAAGTTCGGTAGTACTTCCCCTTGAGCCATGAAAAGGAGGGTTTTTTTTTTTTTTTTTTTTTTTTTTTTTTTTTTTAAATCGAAGGGTACCCAAAGCCCTAGCTGTATCGGTATCCTTTTTTATGCCCTGAAGAGCGTCATAGATATGTATGCCGAAAGAAGCTGACCGTCGTAGGGCAGGTCAAGAACTTTAGTTTGTACTTCCGGTCAGAATGCAGTCTCCTTTAGCCAACCTTGGCGCCGTAGTACTGCAGCACCGGCCAGTTGGCGATATCCATCAAGATCTTTTTTGCTTCTTCCTTTGAATCGTCCGGCAAGGCTCCAAGATATGGGGCAATGTCTGCCCACATCTGCCCGTTATAGCGTCCTAACAGTGCCAAGGAGTTGGAAGCACGCACTGTTAATGCGGACATGGACGAGAAAAGTTTCCCAATATTATCAAGCAGTCTACCTTCCTTATCTGGAGGAGCGGCCAGCGGTGCGGAAGGATTGTTAGATTTCCGCTGTGCGGCCTGTGTGATAACTGAGTCGGGTTTGGGGTGTCCGGTCAGGCATGCTGGAGCGGTGTCCGGAGCCCTGTATTTCTTGTCCAGCCGAGGCAACACAGAGGGTAGAGAAGAAGGGTTATGCACCCTGATCCCATATGTAGTCAATAATAGGTATACACCTGACAGATTTTTTTAAAGATTCCTTAAAGTCATAAAGTAAGCAATCCTGTTGGTGGGAAGGCATAGGTATCTGGAAACGCTGTGCCGATCTCTCTAAGATGTTATGGAAACCCCCGAGATCCTCAGGAGGCGAGTCAGCTTGAGTAGGCACCGGGGAGGCTGGACAGGGAATTAAATAATCATCCCACTCATCATGTGTCGATTGGGGAATCGTGAAGCTCCCCTTCCTCATGTGGATCATCCTCCTAATCATTCGTGGAAGGTGGAGGCTGTGAAGTGGAAGACCCAGGCTGCAAAATCAGGGGCAGACGGCGTGGTCTTGTTGGCGGAGAGGCTACTGGAGGAGGTGGGGACGTAGCCGAAGTTGGAAACCTCTGCCTATAATCCGTGATTAGAAATTGGAGGTCGGAAACCAGGGACGCAAGAAGGCAAACCATAGGAGGTGGATGCGGATGGCACTCTTCAGGATAATCCAACTGGTCCTCCTGCTCTTGGTCATCATAGTCCGAGCTGTCGTGGTACTTAACGTGAAGTTCAGATGGGCTTGTTGCAGCTCTGAACATACTGCCATCGTCAGCATTTTCCTCCTCCAAGAGGTGAGTAGGTGGCAAAGGTTGGACCCTACTAGGAGAAGTCAAAGCCGGTGTCGGCGTGCGTTTTGTAATCTTGAGGTGGACATACGCACTGTGTAGCTTGGGTTCTGTGGTCGACGGCGAAACGCCAATGGGCACCATCGGTGGTAACGGCGACAGAGCGGTCGACGACTGTGTTGACGTCGTCGACTGTGCCGTTGTCGACAGAGTCCTCGTCAACGACGGGGTAGACTTCGACGAAATAGTCTTCGTCGACGTAAACACGCTTGTCGGCAATCTTAGTGTCGACGATGGTTTTGACGTCGACGATGATTTCTTTATTTTTATCGTCGACGGGATAGACCGACCAGCCATCGACGATGAAGTTGTCGTCGTCTACGAGGATAAAGTTGAAGAAGCGACAGAAGTTGAGACTATCGTCATCGACGAGGTTACAGTCAAAGATGTAGATGGAGATTTCCTCGTCGCTGAAGCCACCGTCGACGAGGCAGTCGTCTATGAGGTGGAAACAGGCTTCTTGAAGGTGTGAAGAGCCTCCTGAGGAGAAACCTTTGTCGGCAGAGCCATAGGATGCGCCTCTGAAGATTTGTGCGTCTTTTGAGGTGGCTGCGATGAAGGTTCTGGAGAGGCCACTCTAGGTCTTTTCTGAGAGGAATGTGAAGACTTTGAGGAACATTCACTCTCCTCAGAAGACACGGCTTGGTCTTTATCTTTAAGCCTCTGCAGCCAAATTAAGAGGCGTCCCTCCCCATCTTTGAGGGTTTTTGAAGAAAAGGTACGACATACCTTACAGTCCTTTGAAGAGTGATCTGCGTAAAGGCAGCTTATGTTGGTCATCCACAAGAAGTCTCTTTACCACAGGAAGCACAGGACCTAAAAAGGCCTTTCTTAGGGGTATATGCCATGAAGAATTTGAGAACTCCACACAGATAAAGGAATTTTGAAGAAAATAGCACTGGAAATCCAGAAAACAAGGAAAGCTGAGCATAGCTCAGTGGAGACTCCTGTAGCATGACGTGCGGTAGAAAATCTGAGGGACTAGAGCTCCTTCCAGGAAGGTTCCAGAAGGTGGTGATAGCGGATTGGCTCTTCTCCGAAGTTTGGTCCTTTTTACAAAAGGACATGGATATGTTACTAATGTGAGGCCCTTGGCCTATTACTCTATATGTCTAATGAGACATTACTTTATTTATGTAGAGAAGTGTGGCTCACCGATTAGAGTGGTACAAAAGGGGGTGGTGATGGACGGAGCATCTGAATCAAACAAACACCCAGTCAAAAGATCTGGGTTTAATCCATCACCGTTCTTTAGCCCACTCTGCCACCCCAGTTCAGACATGGCCTTATGCAAATCAGTCTGACCCTGTGCCTCATGGGAACAGTCCAGCCCGAACTGCCAAGCCATGTCTTCCCTGGACCGGAAACAAGCTTCCGAGGACCAGTTTCTGGCATTCCAGCCGTCTTCAGCCCGGCTTGCTTGAATCCAGTGGCAAAGTGAGCAAGGGACTCACGTCTGAGCATACCCTGCCACACTTATGGCGGCCAAAAGCGGTACAAAAGGGGGTGGTGATGGACGGAGCATCTGAATCAATCAAACACAAACACCCAGTCAAAAGATCTGGGTTTAATCCATCACCGTTCTTTAGCCCACTCTGCCACCCCAGTTCAGACATGGCCTTATGCAAATCAGTCTGACCCTGTGCCTCATGGGAACAGTCCAGCCCGAACTGCCAAGCCATGTCTTCCCTGGACCGGAAACAAGCTTCCGAGGACCAGTTTCTGGCATTCCAGCTGTCTTCAGCCCGGCTTGCTTGAATCCAGTGGCAAAGTGAGCAAGGGACTCACGTCTGAGCATACCCTGCCACACTTATGGCGGCCAAAAGCGGTACAAAAGGGGGTGGTGATGGACGGAGCATCTGAATCAATCAAACACAAACACCCAGTCAAAAGATCTGGGTTTAATCCATCACCGTTCTTTAGCCCACTCTGCCACCCCAGTTCAGACATGGCCTTATGCAAATCAGTCTGACCCTGTGCCTCATGGGAACAGTCCAGCCCGAACTGCCAAGCCGATTAGAGTGGCTCACCGATTAGAGTGGCAGACCCTGAGGTAGAGGTCTGGCCCGGGACCAGGGTTCATTTCCCGACACGGCAGGGTCTTCGGCTCAAATGTCCACGGACTCGATAATTCTCACCTCGGTGCCTACTCTAATCATGGGTCCCACTCTGCAACTCTGGGCAATAGCTTGCTTAATCTCCACAACGGCCCCGAAAGTGCTAGGATGCCTGGCTTCACCTTGGGGGTGCCCAGTAGGGGGAATCACACAGGGAAAGCCAGGAAGGGTTCCACAGCGGTATACAGCGCCAGGATGCCTGAAAGGTGATAGTGCGCTTTGCAAGTATACATACATACATACATACATACATACATACATGTACCGGGGACTAATCCAGACAATGGGGAATGATTCAGGCATGTGAATCTCTAAAAGATACCCTAATACTGGATAACAGAACTGATGCCATAGTGCAGGGGTGGCACTTATATGCACAACACCGCCTACCAGCGCTCAGGAGTTCTGCTACAAACAAATCTCCAGATCCAGTCTGGTGCCTGGAATATTCTAAGGTGAGGAATCTGAGGTTATAAATTATCTATCAGAAAGTCTAACAACACAGTCAGGGCAAAATACCCAGCAATATGTGCTTGTCAAAAGTACAAAAAGGTGGTCACTGATCACCTGGCAGCTACAAGCAACCAGGGTGCCTCTGGTGAAGGCCAAACAAGCACCCATGGCCCTAGTGGAATGGGTGTGAATGCCCTCCATAGCAGATCTTAATAGAGAGGATGACCCAACAAGAAATGGTGAATCTGTCCCTCTTGGCTTCAGTAAAGCCAACAAAGAGGTGATTTTCCATTTTGTCCTGCCATGTGTGGTTAAATTAATATGACACCACACATTAAGGGTGTAGTCTACACAACTGGTCCTCCTCCGTGGTTGGATGTAAGGGAGGATAGGAAGACGAAGGGTAAAAGATTAGCACATGTGAAATACAGATACCACTTTGGGTAGGAAAGGCAGGTGTAAAGGAGCAAATTGTATGAAATGAAATGAAAAAGGTCTTATATCGCGCTACTAAGCCCGGAAGCATCAAGGCGCCTAAAAGGAGATCAAAATAACCAGTTAACCAGCGCTATGGATACGCCTTGGAAAATAGTCACGTTTTTAGGGATTTCCGAAAGTTCCGGACTGACGGTTGGGATTTAATTTCAAGAGGCAGGCTGTTCCACAATTTGGGGGCTACTGCTGAAAACGCCTTCCCACCCCATTTGGTTCTACGTACGCGAGGGACCACCAACAGACTCTTTGTTGAGGAACGGAGAGCTCTCTCCGATGCATAAGGGTGCAGCAATTTCCTCACCCCCTCAGCCCCATTACCGTTAAGCGCCCCATAGGTCACACAGAGTGTCTTAAAAGCAATCCTAGACTCAATAGGGAGCCAGTGTAATGTTTTCCTGGCAGCCGTGGCGGAGGATAGTCTAGGAGCCTCCAGTACAAATTTGGCCGCTGCGTTCTGGACTGTCTGTAAACGCTGCATAAGGCCTTTATTAGCACCAGCATAAAGAGCATTACAATAGTAAAGTCGCGAAGCCACCAGTGCGACGACCTGCTTGCGGGCCTGCGGGGACAAATAGTGCTTGATTTTGTGAAGAATTTTAATAATGCACCAACAGGTAGCCACTGTTCTATTGACCTGCTGTACCAATGAGAGATCAAGGTCAATAATTACTCCCAGATTCTTAACAGAATCTGTGGGTATAGGGCAGACTCCCAACGAAGGGGGCCACCATTCGGTCGTCCAGATGTTAGTGTTTCCACCAAAGACCAGGACTTCGGTCTTCTCCCCATTCAGTTTGAGTGAATTGTTAATCATCCACTCAGCAACCGCCTCCATACAACTTCTAAAGTTATGAATGGGAGCGTGCACTGAGCGAGATCAGCATAGGAGACTACCTCCATCCCATACGATCTCACCAACCTGGCAAGTGGGGCCACAGATGTTGACTTAATGCCGACCCTTGTGGGACCCCACATTGCACAGGTGTGGGAGGAGATAAAAAGTCTCCCAGCTTAACCCTCTGCTCCCTCTGATTCAGGAAAGAGGCCAGCAAGCTCAAGGCCAAGCCCTCTACCCCTATCTCCCTCAGACGAGATGTTAAAACCGAGGGAGACAGGGTATCGAAGGCGGCTGTCAGATCTAATAAAATCAGCAGGGAAGTATAGCCCTGATCGACCTCAGTGCGGATGTTGTCAAGCACTATCGTCAGGGCCGTCTCCGTGCTGTGTGATCTCCTGAAACCGTGTTGAGACTGATGTAACTGACCCGAGGTATCCAAGAATGCCGCCAGATGTTTATTTAGGTGCGTCTCCAGCATCTTGGCAGGAGCTGGGAGCAAGGAAATGGGGCGGAAGTTCTTGAGTACCTCTGGGTCTAGTGTAGGCTTCTTAAGGAGGGGCTTGACTACAGCACTCTTCCACTGGTCGGGAAAAATACCATCCCTCATTGCTCTATTCATGATATCCAAGAGCGGGGGCAGCAGGGTATCTCTGCACTCTTTAAGAACTTTAAGAGGACAGGTATCTAAAGGAGACCCTGACCTCATCTTGCTTAAAAGCAAGTCAAGCTCCTGCAGAGAAAGCGGTGGAAACACAGATAGATTCACAGCAATGGCAGGAACATCAGCTTCGGAGGGGAGGAGAGCAGGACCAGGAGGGGGCAATAAGGCCTTTCGTGAATCAAGTAGATGTCTGCTATTTTCGTGTGAAAATATCCTGCGATATTATCACAGAGGTCTTGTGAACATACTATAGGATCAGGCATCTGTAATGTACAGAGGGAATCAAGTACCTTGAAAAGGTCTCTCGGGGAGCTGAGGGTAGTCGTAAGACGGGCGAAATATTCTTGTTTCACCTCAACAACCTCCGCCTTATACTCCTTAAGGAGCAATTTGTGTTTCTCTCTCTCTAGGGGATTCCAGCTCGCCCGCCATAACCTTTCCTGCCTCCTGCACCCCTGCCTCAGGAGTCTTAAAGGCTCCGAGAACCACTGGGCTGATGGTCTCTGCCGGGCAGAGTAACGCAAGGTTAGAGGGGCTAAAACATTTACTGCTGTCATAACAGCATTCGTTAGTTCAGAAGCCGCTACATTAACATCTGTTGCTGAGCCGTCTGGGTAGAAAACAATGAAACATGAATGTCTGGAGAAGGCCTGAGGTTCTTGGACCGTACAAGCTGAAGTGATTATGACAAGTAACATTGTCTTCTAGGTGAGAAGTCGACCGGGCGGCTGTGCATCACTTTGAATGGGGTTGCTATCAAGAAATTTAAAAAATAGATTCACATTCTACTGAAGTAACAATAAATGGAGCAGCAGGAAACAAGTTGAGCAAGTATCTCAAAAAGGTGCCACAGCACTCTAAACAGGGAAGGTTGGCCAAGAGAACGCTTGAAGGCAGATAGGCAGACAAACAACCCTTAATAGTAGCCACTGCCAGACCCTGCTGTACACAGAACAATGTGAATCTCAGAAAATAAGAAAGGCAGGATTTAAAATTATGCTAAATCGGACTGGATAAATTGAGTAAAGGCCCAGCACACTCACTCACTTATATCAGTTTATCCTGCTGACAGAAGTTAAATACAAATACAGTAGGGGCAGTTAGTCATAATCTGAACACACTTTACACCATAAATATAAAGTTCATATGTCTTTATATTCAAAAGAAAAAAAGTCCATACTTCAAGTATAAATATTGGCTTGATTACAATCAATCAACTATTAAAGATGTCAAACAAGTCTCATATTTAAACAAAATGTGTCTGAACTTTTGTTTAAATATGAGATTAGTTTGACATCTTTAATATTTGATTGATTGTAATTAAGCCATATACTTTTCTTGATGTATGGACTATTTTCCCTTTGAATATAAAGACATTTTATGAACTATATATTTATGGTGTACATTGTGTTCATATTATGACTTACTGCCCACTACCAGTATTTGTAAATGAAATGACCCCTACTGTATTAGGATTTAAAATTATTCAGGCCTTCCAACACAACATTTAACACATTTGTTTCAGGTTCCCACATAGGTGGATTTCGTATCAGGTTTGCTGGCCACCAAGATTACTTCCGCAACCTCATAATGAAGGCAATAGAACTGCAGCTGGTCCTGCTCAATCACCACACGTGTGCAGCCGCGTTTGGAGATTATGGTGAAAACACTGTTTTATGTTGATGTCTTTACTGTGCAGAAAGAAAAAGGTGTCCAAATGTGGAGTGTCCATTAATGAGGGTACCAGATTCCTAATCAGTTGTGGTCTGGATCAATTGTGCCCACTCCTCCCAGATAATTTCTAAAAGAAGAAATCGGTGGAAACACACACATTACACTGATTAGAAAGGCGAAACCGGAGGTTATTCCCCAGGCAACCATACAGAAGGAAATGTATGGCAAAACACTGATAACTTCCTGGACCAGGAGGATGCAAAGTGGTCCCGGTATGGAAACCCCAAACTAGAGAGGAGGAATTTGTGACCAAGGTAGCCTGTGGAGGGGTGAAAAACTGATCTACCTAAAGGTTGAAGGGGTTCTACCTATCCGTGTATATATGGGAGAACCAATGGGACATCTGCAGCGGAGCAAAGAGGCTCCCTTGATTCTGAAACTGCTGCTTTTGCAGGCACCACTGTTGAGCCATGAATTACCATCTGGCACCAACAGGATGCACAAGGCATGAGGCCAGGCAGATGCAAGACCTGCAGGATTAGGAACTCTGTCAGTCAGAAAACATCTGAGAAAACGCCTTCATATAAAGTGTCTTCAGTACAGCTTCTGTGATGACAAACCCTAGAATTGGGTTTAGGCAATATTTTGGGACGTTGAGAGTAAAGCCCAACTCATGGAGGAAAGACACAGTGCACTTAAGGTGTTCCTCAACCAATGTAGGGGACTAGATTTCATTAGCCAGTACGTAAATATGTAAGATTCCTAACATTCGCTGTGTTATACCTCAAACTTGTAGCACTGTTTAGAATACAAGCAGTGCAATAACCAGGTCAAATGCCAAGACAGTGAACCAACAGTGTTGGGATCCCAAGTTGAACCTCCTGTAATGTCTGTGCACCGGGAGAAATGGAAGATTAGAACAGGTGCCTTGAAGATCTACGGATGCCAACCAATGTCCTGCAATTAGGACTAGTACATTTTGGCACAGGGACAGTATCCCAAACTTGTTCTGCAAATTGAACAAGTTTAAAATATGGAGATCCAGGCTGGGACTCGGACCTTTGTTGTCCTTGGGGATTAAGTGGTAAAGGGAGTAAGATTCAATGGTTTCTTTCTTCCAGAGGAAGCACATTGTTGGCACAATGCTAACACCAAAGATATCTGCCTCCAAAATTCAGAAATTCAAGAGAAAGCATATCCTGATGGAAAAAGTTCTCTGTTGGGAGTGACAGAAAGGCTAAGAAGTAGTATTTGCAGGTTAGCTGCATAAGCATGCACTCCATTGTAATGGTCTCAACCGTAGATATAGAGAGAAGTAGTGACATACTCAAACACCTCACCTAACCAGATCCTCTTGGAAGCACGGTCTTGGAGACCGAGATGAGAGTATACAGAATGATTCCAGACATGGATGGCAGGAATTGTTTTATTCTGATCATATTCCAGCTGTAAATATGCTACCAATTTTAAAAACATACTACATACAGTAGTTAGGCAATGCAGATGTAACTATTTCTTACCATATGTTCTACCTCCCTCACCCTTGCCCAATGGATTCAAGGACCAATTTGCAGCAACACTTCGACCTTAAAATAGCTACTCCCAGCCATATACTATGGATGTGGATTATGTAGCACTAAGACCATGCACACCAACATACCGAACTCTGTGGCACAGTGCTGCTTTCCTGAGTAGTTGTCCCTTGGAGCCCATTAATTTCTGGTAAAATGCCTCTCCTATCCAGCATACTAAAATAAAAGAAAAACAATAGATCATAACTAAGCATACACTTTTGCATTAGGCATATACATGCAAGGTTTACACATAAAATAAAATGCCTAGAGGAGCAAGGAATTTCCAGAGACATGAAATCGAGATCAAGTTTCTTTCATATGGCCTGCTACCTTACCTCACAATCTGACCTCTATCCTTGTAGCTTGGACATATTTAAAAAAAAAAATAGTATCAAGATGTTTTATTTTTAGCTCAAGCATAGACTGTCTTGATTTCCGTACTACACGCTGACAATATTTGGGTTACCACATTCTAAAATGCAAATACAGAAAAACAACTGTGAAGTAGTAGACAATGCTGAAAGATACACATACAATGCAAAGTACAGTCTTTGCAGCACCACGAAGTGTATCAACATGTCAACATAATTTCAGGTGATATTGCAAAACGGGAGATTCTGGAATTCGAACTGAACCAGTGTCGGGGAAACGTTTTCAAATACACCACTCACCATAAAAAGGTGAACATAAGCATTTGGGCATGTTGACACAATCTACTGTTCCGATGTGCTCAGCCGCTGGGTATGCATATAACAACGGTGACATATGACTAACAGTCTACCGTAGTGCATTCCAGTGTGATTTGACTGGAAATGGAGAATTTCAGGTTCTCCTATTGTGTAGCTTGCTCTTTCCAAACTTTACTCATTAGTTCTCATTAAAAATAAAACTTGAATTAATCTGGTAAACTCACACAAGAGCATGAATCTCCAACAAGAAAAGTTTTAGAGTACACGCTGACATTTTGAAGGATTCCAAAAATAATATTTTTGAAGACTGTTCTACTGTCTCGCCTGTGACCAAGTACCAGACAGACCTCACTTGTCTCCTGAACTTGGTTAGCTGAGACTGATGCATTTACAACTGAAAGGACTGCAAATAAGATACGATTCTGATTATTCCAAAAAGTTTGCTTACAAATATTTATGAGCAGGATATTAGCTAACATTTTGATCTGCTAAGATGAGAAATCCAATTCTAACAGTGTCAAAGACTAACTAGATACCTGAACATCTGCTGTATGCAGTTCCCTTCTCAGGGTGTCTAGCTTTTAAAAACCTGATCATGAGAGCAGCTGTTTCCAAACAGTGGCTACTCATTCAGCCTCTGAAGTGTTAAAGACCTAACAAACGTTGCTGAGATTTAAGTCTGTGGTCAGAATGTCCTACACAGAGCCAGTAGTAGCTATCTTACCACACTGAGAAAGGCAAATTTTAGGTCACCAGCTTAAACTAAATACTGGTGGTGAACAAAATCCCTTTCTGTCCATCAGTGTCTTCAGCAGCCTGCGGAAAAAGGGGTCTCTGATTTCGCTTTGTTGCTTATCAGACAATTTTATACCCACCAGCAATACATCTTTCCAAATAGGGCTCACCTGGCAGCACTGATGAGGCACCTATGACTGACTGACCAAAGTCCAGCTAACCACTCAGAAAATCTCTCAAGCATTCTGATGGACAGGAGAAGGAGTGCCTCACAGAGTGCTGAAGGCAACGATGTAATCTATGCTCATTTGTTCTTTTAGGTTTTCAGAATTCCATATTCAGTTTTGCGATGACTCGCAGTAGTTGCGAGAATTGAAATCATGTATAGATTATGACACCAGGGCAACTCAAACCGGCCTGTCCTAAAAAAAACACAATGGTAATAATTGGGCCTTTTGCCTGTAGTACCATCCCTCATTCTTAAAAAAAAAAAAAAAAATTCGTATCTGGTCAGGAATCCTGTAAAATATTAGATTCCATTCTCCGAACATTATAAGATACAATGAAAAAACATGCCTTCCCTGCATGTTCAAAATGACCAGGCTCCCTAAATTTTCCATTAAACATCTGGAAGACAGAAACCTGGTTTATTTCTTTCCTCGATGTAAATGTCAATCCGGTCAACTGTGAGTCCTTCCCCTTCAGGTCTACTCTAGCTGGCATTCTGTTACATTTTAACCACTTGCGAGAAGAAAGTTCAAAGTGGATGTGTGTCCTTGTTTAAGATACAAGGCTGTATGTGGCGGTCTGTGATAACCTAACAATACCAAGATGAAAATACTACATTTTTATGTAGTAGCGGAGGGCACTCACTGCAAATCTGATCTTTTACACAACATGAGCCAATGCTACCTCCATCAAACATAACCGATACAAATTATTTTTCAGCGACATCCTACAAATTCAGTTTATAGGTCACTGTAGTATAACCATAACCGGTTAGGCTACGAGACCTCAAAAAGGTATGAAATTAAACATCAATACTCCAGTGATAAAGTGTATTCTATTCATCATGCTCACTCCAGAAGCAAAGCCAAATCACTTCTATGACAGAGCTGAGAATGCACTGACCTACAAATCGGCAGCCATGTTGTATTTAAGCTCCGGCCCAACCGCCCCCCTCCACCCTCACATCCCCCTCCGAGGTATGCAAAGCAAATACTAAAATGCTACTGTGGACAGGCTGCCCAGATGGCATACTCTGGATCTAACACACCCAGAAAAGGAACAGCTCTATTATTGGTTCAAGTGGTAGAATGAGAAAGCGCTTAAGAAGCTACACAGTCACCAGCTTTATCCTCACTTGATTCTTGAAGAGGAGTCCCTAGCACATTGACCAACTTTCACTATGAGTATATATCTGAGGCAGTGCGAGCAACAGCATCCAATTAATTTTATTAGAGTTATCACGTAAACAAAACCTCACTGAAGGTTGTGAAGCACTATGTATTATACAGAACTGCATATGTCAGATGCCCGGTACAGATGCAGGGCCAACATTTCTAAAAGTAGCTGCTAAAAACAACCTAGTTTGATCAGCAGCACAGTATTTGTAATCATACAAGCAGTGAAGTAAAACATTATGGGACCAGAGCAGCCATGCGGGGACACATTTGTTCACAAATCTTCTGCAGGTTGGCCGATTGGTTTCTTTGGGTGCCAGGAAGTATAAAGTGAAAAGAGGGGGTAAAGGAAGCGTTTCAGAAAGTTTTTAATGAGACCGAAATTACAGAACAAAAACAAGACCTGGCTCGATACTCCTGCTTCTGTTATAGGTTTACGAGAAAATTTGGTTATGCACATTTTTTTTTTAATTTTGCACAAAAATCCTGAAGGTCCAACCACTAAAACAAGATCTTACGAAGAGATTTATAACTTTGAATCAAGTGTTCACATCATAATCCATAATTTGTGCATACATTTAAAAGACCAAAGGGAAACTGACAAGATCTCTGTGAAAGAGGTAGGCACTGGCAAACAACAATTTTGTAGGAAGCAAAAGTACTTGCAACAAGACATGACCAAGCAAGTACAGGCTGCTCTCACAGGGAGCCTTACCTGGGTTGCACCGGCCCACACAGCACCTCACAGCAGTTTTTCAGGAGGTTTCCATGGCTGTAGGGATTCTGCACTCTGTTTTTACCTGTCCAAGACCCTTTAATCTAGCAATAGAGAGAAACAAGTGGTAAATAATTAATTTTAATTAAGCAGATAGCAGGATTCTCCACAAAAAACACAAGTAACCTTTCAAGGCAGTAGACCACAATCCACGGACTGGATAGCTCGACACTTCATTCCAAAAATCTCCACCATGAGGTGCTTCTAGGTTGCACAATCTACAGAGTACCTGCATTCAAACAGTACGCATTAACTCACTCGGGGCCCAATGTCTTGCAAACACTGTGACCTGAAGGACAATGTTCCTCTTTGCATACACAGTTTAGTGAGTTTCCAAAAAGTGCACAAACAAAAAGCTCCATCAGAATGATTTTCTCTCCAACCTACTAGCCTACTTGTACTCCCTGCATACCTAAATGGACCCAATAACCCACCAACATAAAGCCCCTCTCCCCCATAACAATCACAATACCATCGTGCATAGCAAATGAGGGGCAAATGATACACTTGCATCTGTTATAGATAGCAAAAATATGATTTAAAATGGATGTGTTGCCCAACTCTGCCTCAGTTATTGGTAATACTAATGCATAGTTCCAAGTAGGCGCACAACGCTCATTGGGCTAAAAGGGCTTAAGCAACTGTCGTGTGTCTCAGCCAGGCTGCTGCAGCTGGAGCTACTGTGGGAGGGCTGAGCTGGGCAGTGTCAAGAGTCTTATCACCAGCACACCAGAGTTTTTTACAGGTCTTTAACCCCTTCGCTGCTAGGCCTTTCCACCCCGCCATCATGCTAAGCCTTTTTTGGCTATTTGGGGTAGTTTGCGCTTAGGCCCCTGTAATTTTTTGACCACATAAGGTATCCACGCCACATTTGCATCTTTTATTTTCCATCATGGGGATTCTAAATTACCATGGGTTTGTAAGTGCCTTTGGAGGGGACCCAGTAATTAGCCAAAATACAGCAAACACTTTTTTGGGGGGGTTGGGGGAGGGGGCTCCAGATGAAAGCATCTGTTTTTTTCACTGCAAATGGCATCAAGAAAGGGGTTGCAGTGCTGAAATCACCATCATCCCAGTTTTCAGGGACAAGCGGACTTTTGTCAGAAAACCAAACATTTTTACACATCTTTGGCACTTTTCTGGGACAAGCCTATTTTTGCCATTTGTTGTGCTTTCAACCTCCTTCCAGTTAATGGCAGAAATGGGTATGAAACCAATAATGGATCCTGGAAAGCTATACATTTTAGAAAAGTAGACAGAATTCTGCAATTTGTGTAGATCCTTGAGGGTTTCTTCATAGAAACGAACAGTTAAATATAGGAACAATTGAAAATTAGTTAAAAAAATTTGTGTCAACGTTTTCACCTGAAGCTTCTTCTACTTATGACAGCTGTTTGAAAGCAATATACGGTTACAGTCGCTGGACATTTCTGGTTGTGGGGATATATAGGACTTGTAAGTTCACCAAGAACCAGACGAACCCAGACCCAATAACTGAGCAGCGTCTTGCAATGGTTTTTTAATATGTACCGGTATATAGCAAGTATTTTGGGAAAATGTATACTTGGAAACATTAGATTGAAGGACACCCATGTAGTTCTGAAATGGGAACAAAATATAGAGTTTAGAAAAAGTAGATATTTGAAAATTTATTTTTCAAAATGACTTTTTTTTATTTGGAATGCAGAAATGTATCGAAAGTCAAAAGGTAATAACAGTTGTTCGGGGGGAAAAAAACTGGTGTCTAATGAGCTTTCTGCCCCCCCCGGGGGTGGGGGGATGGCAAAAAGACTACCTTTTATTTATTTTTTAATCCCTGGTATCTAATGGGCTTTCTGCCCCCCCCGTGCAGATTGGGGGCAAAGACTAAATTTGCCAAAATGCATATGGGGGAACAAGGCCCTTGCCCAATTAAGAACATTAGAAAAGGGAGATTTCTCCCCTTTCCAATGATACCTCTCCCGTCTTTCAACGTGCTCAGGAGGCTGAGATAGCCAAAGTGAAACGGAGATGAGCCTAAAGGCTCATTTCAGTTTCGGTTTCTGAGAAATTACGTCGGCGCGACGTGCGCGCTGATAGTCAGTTCACAGAAACGGCAAGAGAGGGGCGGGGCCTCGGGAGATTGGGGAAACTCTTCCCTAGCTCCCGAAGCTTTGGGGGAGAAAAAGAAATCCCTCTGCTGTTTGCAGCAGAGGGATTTCGTGCCCCTGTCCTCATGACGTAATGGTTCCGTAATGAGCTCAGGAGCACTGGTGCTCACGACGGAACCATTTCATCGTGAGCACCGAAGGGGTTAAAGACCATTTGCATGAATACATACCTTTGTAAAATGGTTACAGAGGCTTAGTTCTTTTTCTGGTTCCAGTACCCTCTGGGCTCCCACTCTGCCTATTCCTTACACTTGCATTTTACATTTACTGCCATAGTGTGAGAATCCATTTCATGAAAAGGAATATAAAGTATGGTTGCCCAAAAAAAAATGTCAGACGTGTTCTTTAAAGAGCCTCCAAAGACATCGTCTTGACACTAAATAGGGTTATAAACAAAAAGGTATGTATTCATTTGTAATGTGGCTTTTCAATCTTTGTTCCCTTTAATTATCAGTCATGGACCATTCAGGCAGCCCTAGAACACAATTAAAAGTGCCTTCCATTCATATTTGCTGTTTAAAGCATGCACAGGTAAGTGCTGAAAATACGGCTTTAGGGGACTGTTTATTTTGTACCATCTGGGACATGAAAATTATGAGCTGGCAACCCTAATCATAAGACTGGAAGTTTGTTCCCTACACCCTCGATCCCTGATTAATGCTATAATAGCAATAGTTGAACTTCTATCTGAAACCCACGCACCAGTCAATAACATGCGGAGTTACTTGAAGTGTCTGGGAATGCACCCTGCATTCAGATAACTCACTCCTCATTCTCGCCCTTCACTCTGCAGTCATACGAGCACACTACTCACCGTGCACTCGTGACCCTTCACACACCTGCCTCCTCACTGCTCAATCTGCAATCTCACTCAAACAAGACCATCATTAACCATGCATTAATTTGTCCCACTCTGCACTTACATCAGCACCCAAATTCGTATGGTCACCTCACTCACCCTGCAGTCACTCCTCTTACCCTACTCTCACACTGTTGCATCGCTCACTATGGACTCACATGGGCACTCCAGCCACCCACACAGCGCAGAGGGTTAATGTGCCTGCTACAAAGAACCTGAACCATGCAGATCAACTGAGTGTGAGTAAACTGAGTAGTACTATAAAAAAGAAAAGGTTTGTCAGGTGCTTGTGGGAGGCTGGCTTAGTATATGGTGCTCACTTATGGAAGCAGCACTGTTTGCACTAATCCAGACAATCTTATGGTGATTTTAGTTGTCTTAGACAACCATAGAAGCTCTCTAAGTGGTATCTGTGGAGAGGAGGCTTAGTCCAGAAGGAGTGCAAAGCAGCTTGTTTTACCAGTACGTAATCTTATGGTGCGAGTCAAGTGAAAAAGAACCACACAGTGTACTTACAAAACAGGTATTTATTAGAATCACTAACACATTGCAATATCTACTACCCGGAGATATAACCACAGTACACAAAATACTTCAGTAATAGGACAGGTAAGTAGCACAAATACATAGTCGTGCCCGGGGGAGACCAAACCATATACTAAAATAGTGGAATGCGAATCACAACCTCGGTCGAGACTGGGCTCCAAGGACGAAGAAGAGTCAGGGATACAAGGAACAAGGAGAGTATCTAGGAACCCCAAGGAGGTCGGGTGCAGAGTGAGAACATGACCGCATGCTCAGTACAAGTCAATGGGTACGTTGCGGTTGTAGTTTTAAAGAAGTGCCGTTCCCAGTGGACCCTGAGGAAACACGGTGGAGGATGGAAGGTTTGAGGGTCACCCCACATGTAGATACTCCAGGAACCTGGATACCTATACCATGGAAGCCGGGTGCATAGGTGTGAAGTAGCGTCGGAAACCGCTGTAGACACAATCGAGGACTTCAGTTAAGATGCTGCTGGCAAAGAAGCTGAAAGAGTCCAGTGGAACATAGAAGTGGATTGAAGGTGAGAAGAACCTGCAAGCAGAGGGGACAGAATCTATGACACTCCGTAATGATCAGGAAGCACGAAAGACTAATGCCCATCAATGTCGAAAGATGCAGGAGTTGATGGTGCACTTTAAGTTGCAGCTGTGCAGACCAGGAGACACTGAGGATGACCAGGAGCCAGTTAAGAGACGCCCCACGTCTGCTGTTGAGAGCCAGGAGATCAGTGTCTGCGGGGGGCAGCACCAAACACTGGCAATGGCAAGAGGCGCAGTATTAAAAAAAAAAAAGGTGCAATATCTGGCCCAGCAAGGTCCAAGTGACTCACCACAATCAGGTTAGTCAGAGCAGGCCCGAGCAAGCAGGGGAACCCACTGGAGCCAATCAAGACCCTTGAGAGGGCCCACAGCCCAGAGGTACCTTAGTCACAAGTGCAGCTCCAACAGCTCACCAGGGATGAAGGGCCATAGTTCCGAGGATGCGGCGAGGAAGAAAATCTTGGCTGTAGAAGATTCTGGAGGCTGGAGCTTCTTGGAGCCCTAAGATCTCAGGAGGAGACAATCAACAAGCCTTGGCAACAACAAGTTGATACAGTGCACAGGGGTACTGCTCCAGCGGTTCCAAGAGGGACACTAGCTTCAAACCTGCTGTGAAGATCGGTCAGGCCTCGAGGGAGCTGTAAAATCACCACCTGTGTTGCTGAGACTTTTGGAGTCTGTGGGAGCCCAAGATCAGCAGACCGGGCAGCTGTGTTGCGGTGCTTGCAGATGAAGGAAAGGGACTCCTTCACTCCAAGGGAGATTCCTTTGGGTGTCTTGGATGTTCACAGGCCCTGTGAAGAACCTGTATGGAGTAAGGGCACAGACGTTGCAGGAGTCTTCCCAGTTGCAGTCTCGGTTTCCAAAGCAAAGTCCAAAATGCCCAGAAATTTGAAGATTAAGTGGAGTTGGATCTGAATCTTGTCCCACGACGAATCTAAGGACCCATCCACAGGTAAGCACTTAAGTACCCTAATGAGAGGGTTGAGGCGTTTCAGGGGTCCCTTCCAGAGGAGGGGCTGGACAGTGGGGAGGATACTCCCATGTCCTTTGTCCAGTTTCACACCAGAGAAGGCGCAAACGGCTCTCTGAGCTTGTATGAACTGAACACTAAATCCTGTCTGGGAGGTGGTTACATCTCCTTCTGACAGGAAACCTATTGTCCTGAGTTCCCCTGCACGAACCTTGTCAGCAGCAGGGGGGCAGAATCGTGTCTGACCGGCAGTTTGCTGTCCAGGTCTAGACGACTGGTACTGGGAGCACTGAGGGCTTCCCAGAGGAGCTTTATAGTGCATGGAATCATACTCCCTACACCGTTACACCCAACAACGTTCACGGTGTTGGGGTATGATTCTAACAGGTTTGATACCAAACACAACAGGGTTTGTTACAGCCAGTTTAGAGATGGCCATCGCATGGCGACGCGTGGCCACTCTATGTATCATAATGGCTAATGCACTCACAACCCAGGGGAAAGCACTCTGAAGGGGGCACCCTCAAAGTTAGAACCAAGCACCCTGCCTTCAGGACTGAAAGGCCTGCCTTAGGCGTGACTTCTAGGTTTTAAGTGGAGTGACCTCAGACATAGGTAAGCTTATATCTGTTGTACGTGGTGCTAGCACCAGCTTGCACAGGCTGCAATGGCAGGCCAGTAGTCACAATTCGAGTGGCCCTTCAGGGTGGCATAATACATGCTTTAGCCCATAGGGGACTCCAGGTGTATCTATGCCCTGGGTACCTTGGTACCATATACTAGGGACTTAAAAGGGTACATTAGTAGCCAATCTGAGGGGTACCCAAGTACTCGCATTGTCCAATTTAGGAAGGAAGCACAGAGAGTGGGATACTGATTAGCAGGATCCCAGACAGACTACTCAGAAAAACATGACACCAGCAAAATGAGGGGGTGGCCATGAAAGCAGATCCTACTTTCCTACAGTGCTATAGTGAGAGGAAGTGCATTGTTGGTGAGTGGTAGTGAGGAAATTCATGGAGAAGGAGGAAATGGGGGAGGGGCACCAAAAACGACTGTTGCACCATGTGTGACTAGTACTAGGGCAAGCCCTGGCTGGGAGTGTTAGCCCCTTCGAAGTTCAGGTCTAGTTACACTCCTGGTTCCATGCAACAGCACGAATGTTTGTCTATCCGCAAGAACGAAGTTACGTCGCTTACTGAAAGCACCACTGACACAGCTGCGCTGGCCTAGCGGCAAAGCGGACTAAGATTACATTAGCAGGGGCATGCTTAGAGGAGTGGATTCAAAAGGACGAGTGCAGCTCAGTGCATGAAACCTGGAAGAGAATAAGGTTATCCATCATGCTAGCTGCAATTCACTATTGATCAGAAGGCTCAGTCCCGCAAACTATGAAGATCATCTTTGTGCTAAATCAACAAATAGAACAATACATATACAGTGACCTAATGAACACTCCTGCAGCTCACACCATGCAAAGAAAGCATTGGCTCCTCAGTGAACTGTAAATAAACAGTAAAGCAGAGAGCATGTCGACCTGTGTTGGGCGGGCCTCCAACTCCCCGGCAGATATTTGAATTTATCGACAAAGACAAACACACACATACACACCTTCCCCCACCAAAAGACCAAACCCAAAAATAAGTCCGATACCAGACCTGTCCTTTCATTTGAATGTATAGCTTCACTCTGACATTCTCCCTCTCCTATCTTCAGTCCTCACTAAAAGACACCAGCATGGTATAAAACTTTATTGTAGAGTAAAGCATTTTAACTACTTTAGAACACTGTAGCAAAAAGAGACTGACAGTTGTTTATATTGTGTGTTTTTCATGATTACAAAGGAAGGCCAAAAATAAGAGGGACTGCTACTCAGGAGCACAAAACTGACATAAGAGGGACTGCTACTCAGGAGCACAAAACTGACCGAGGCAGACACTAAAGCAATACTACTTTGACATCTGGTGTCAGCTAACACACTTTGAATTTAGTAATATATATATATATATATATATATATATATATATATATATTCCTGTGATCAGGGCTCCCGTGAGAACTGAAACTCGTTATGCTGTCTTGCGCTAAATAAGGGATTATAACCGCACTATACCCTGGTCCGGACCCGTTGTTTTGAGAGATTCAAGCAATATACGGTGATGATATATATATATATATATATATATATATATATATATATATATATTAATATATTAAACTTCCTTATATAGTGGCTTTTTTGCAAACCCTCTTCATCGATTGGTCTGTTTCTTGGGCCAACTACAGCACACATCACTGGGATTTGGGTCATTCCACTTCAGCCATTGATTAACTTCACCATAAGAAACAACATTCCGCACTTTCACATTTAGCACATCTGCACAAAAGGTAGTTCCCTTCACGGCCAGGGACTTGTGTGGCAACATGTGCTTTTAAAGACCAAATATTTTGGCTTTTCAGAAAAACATTTTTACCGTTACTCTGCGAGTGGTTGGGCTGCTACCCCAACAATAAAACTTTACAAAAAACCTGACAGAAAAATACAAGTACTGACAAAGTCAGAAAGCTGGCATCCAGAACCAAGCAGATTGGCTTTACCAGAACTTGTTTTAGGATGACTCCTGATTAGCAGACTGATCTAACACCGGAGCTAAATCCTTGTTTGAGATTACTGCTCTGCTTCAGCTTCACCCTAGTTTTTGGTCCTATGTCAGTTGTAACAGCCTTGCTTGAAAGAGATTGGAACTCTTCAGACTGTAGGTTGATGTACAGCTCAAACCTCCAAAGAAAAAGGCCATACACAAGCGCCAGATGAAAGTGTGCCAACAATTGACAGGCTAGCTGTGTCACCTGTAAGGATCCTGCAGGAGCGATGTTAGGTTAGAATACAACGAAAAGGAAAAATGTCAAATATATTAAAGACAGCCAAGCGATACAGAAGTATGCCAAAGTGCATCACTTTGTACCCTACGCAGTGTCTATTGAAGCAGATACCAAAGCGTAGGACATGTAGGATGGCCTATAAACTGCTACAATTAGTAATGGTGCTTGCCAAATGGCAGGTAGCTATATATTGGATAAGCCTAAGAGTACCGACACAAGAGGGGTGGATGTGGGTGAGTGGTCACTTGCTGAGGAGCTGCATATGAAGAACTGGCGGAGAACCTTGCACTGTGGAGGGAATTATGCAGGACATTGCTTAAAACGGGAAATGGAAGTGAGCAGGCAGACCAGTCGGATAATGATGGTGTTTCATAATAATGTAGTAGTCTTATTATTGTGTCTACGTGTGAAATTCTGGTGGAGGTATCCCCCTTCGTTATGATTTGTAATTCATGTATTTCCTCTCATTATGATTAATGTGCTTGATTGATGTATCGCTGGAGATCTGCATGTTTCGAGAAAAAGCCTATTGATAAATGTATTGCAGACTGGTGTACAACCGACCAGTTGGAGATTAAAACGGAATAAATAAAGTTGTTAAAAAAAGGGCATTACTTTGTAGGAAATCCGATGAATTTTGACTGAGCACCTGCACTACATATACTGATGAATCCAAGCAGATTTTGCAAAAAGTGATATTGGCAAACCTTTGGCCGTTTAGTCTGAGCAGAAAGGAATCCCCAGTGAAACTGAGGTGTTGTGCGTAATAAACATACCAAACTATCAAAAAGTACTAAGAACATAAAGGTTCAAGTCAGGTTTAATTAAACGAAGCAGCTAGTCAATCCTTCTGTTATCTTTGGTCCCAGCAAAAAATTCAAGCTCAAAATGAAAAGAACTAATGGAGCAATATAGATTGAATCCAAATTAGCAGCGCAGACCGGTTGACTATTTCACGCGCACATCTGTGGGCATAAAGAAACATATATGATGCGATCTTACTAGAGCAGCCCAGCTGCCCGGAGATGGGGCTCATCACAGTAGCTGCGTTTGGAATGGTCGGTCAACGCATAGAGCGCCACACGAAGTGGGGTAAAACACCAAGACCACCAGGTCAAAAAGATGGACATGCTATGCCAAGAATCGCCCTGGCTTATCAGTTTCACCCCCATCCTTATTTTCTAAGTGGGGTGTTGGGGAGGGGGGGGGGTGGGACTGGGGTCAGGCAACCAAATTCAGCTTGCAAACGGACATGTATGCGCCCACCTAATGCACTGCTTGAGGAGGGGAATGCAAGATCTTAGTAGATCACCATTAATGCAATAGCCTTTGGGGAATCTCGTTTTAGCCTAACTCTTGAGATCTTTAAGCGCCAATTTTGCACAAATCTTCCCTTCAAAATCTATTAGCGCTATAAGGTGAACATTCTGTGGGACTTTATTGGACCCTTTTTAGGTCGAGTCTGGGCAGCACATGCGCTGCTCTGCGAGGCATGCTGTATTGAGGTATGGCATAGAAGCTCCGCCCATTTCCTGCCCAGCTTTTCAATTGGCTCCAGTTACTGTCCTTGCTAAATGGTTGCTTTTAATTTGTGAATACGCTTAGTAGTCCCTCTGTGGTACCGCCTTGTCTGCACTTGTAACCTCCCATAACGACTGGACTTTTTACTTGTGTTATTACACGTATGCTTTAGAAGTCTGTGAGCACCATTTTCTTTAATGATCTTCCCCTATTCCACCCACAGCATTGCAGCACGCCGCCCTCTTTTAGATTGTTAGTAATGCATTTATTTAACTTATAGCACAGTCAGTCTTCACTATAGCGTATGCGCTTATTTATTTAATTTACAGCGCCGCCCGCTTCCACTTTAGGAGCTGCGCTTATTTAATTTACAGCAGTGGCCACTTTCACTTTACCCACTGCGCTACAGTATCTTTCTAAGTTCATTCATTTTAATGCTATGGGTGAAAGCGCCCCATATGAGCTTTCACTTTAATGCTGGCTATGCCCCTTTCTTTAGACGCTGTTCACTGTAACCGGAATACACAGGTAGAGTCTAAAGAAAGGGGCACAGGTGCTGTTACATCGATTTAGTGTGTGTCTTCGGTGAATGCACTTGTGCCTTTCTGTTGGAATCCATGGCTCTTTTGGAATGCAATTCGTCTCGCATTAGCAAGAGCTTAAGCTATTAGCATAGTAAATGACAATGCCTTTTTGTTTAGGTTTTAAAAACCAAAACATAAATAAAAAGCCTGTTGCATTGCAAATACTCGTTGTGTACTGGTACCAAGAGAGAGACTCCAGCTATCTGGGACATTACCACTTGTTAAGCATGAAATGTACAAGGGGCATAACATACTTGCCCATTAAATCGTCACTGATTTGAAAATGGAGGCTGGCATTATCAATCAAGTTTATTTCAATATAAAGGGCAGAGGAGGCAGTCCCATACAGGGAAAATCAGATAGCACAGAGAGGGAACTAAACCAGGGCCCACGCTAAGGAGAAAGACGGAAAGCTTGCATTATCAACGCCGACTACACAACAGTGTGGTATACTGGCAATATTCTTGCAGCAACGAAGCACAAAGGTAGGTTACACAGGATGAATGGATGAACCCAATACCCATTAGCATATAGGACATTACCCAAAATATTACCAAAAAGCGGAAAGCCTAAAATATGACTCACTTCTGTTAAAGAGGTAAAGAGTAGAATTTCACAATCGTTAATCGGGGGTAGGAGGTATGTGAGGCCTACAGATACATCCAACAAATGGACTTTCAACTGATAATGGCACAAAGAGATCATGAAAGGAAATATCAATTCAGAGACCTAGATTACCACCGTCTGATATATGGTCCAATTAACATCAAGAGTTATAATAAATATTTTTTCAGAAATAGGTTATAAAGATATTTCCACACTTTTTTTTCGAATTCTTAGGTGGCAAACTGAAGGATGGTGTAGTGGAGAGGAAAGATGCTTAAATGCAGTGGATTGACTGGCAGATTGACAGACCCTCAAACCATACAACACAGACTTGGCTTCAACTCACGCTTTACGACAACTTTATGAGAGGTACTCCAGGCTGGATATTTATTTTGTGATTCAGGATGTGTGCAACAGAGTGACCACGGTGTAGACTGAACGTTCATTCTTTCTGATCAGGCACCAGTTATCATATCATCGCAAAATGACATCAGTTAACACACTTTCAAGATTGACAAGGGTGATAGGAATGTAATGCAGAAACATTACTTGGAAATCTTAGTAACATGCAACAATAATCATCAGAACAGTGGGCCATTTCCAGATTAATGAAATTTCACCAGAAACAGTTACTGAAGGTAACTAACTTATTCTGCTGACCGATATTTCTACCTGCAGATTTCTCATCTCATGCATCAATACCAAAGAAATAAAATCTCCGTAGAAGGGTCCGAGAAGCTCAATAAAGGGCTGTGCCAAACGGAGCTATGGGGTTAACCTGTTCTGCAAGCCAGGGTGTAGGCTCTGCAAGCCAGTGTTTAGGCTCTGCAAGCCAGGGTGTAGGCAAAGTTTGACAATTAACAGAACCAGGCCCTCGCAACAGAACACACTTTTACAGATCTATATCATATTATAAAACTTGTATGTTTCCTCTTAGCTTTATACAACTTTTATATGATTATATCCCAACTGGATGATTTAGTCGCTCACTTACAGAACCCTTCATTGTCTCCTTAAACCTGGCCCGCTATATTTAGAAACCGACGTTTACCTGCATTTCATATGAGGGGCCCTCTTCTCGAAATACCACTACACTTTCCAACCTTCGAAAGATCAGTTATTTCTATTGCCACTAACATTTTAACGCATGCGAACTTTGCACTTTTTCTATGTAAGGGAAACGCCGACTTGGTTTCCGGCTTTGAATTTCCAATCGCACACTCGCTGCATTCATTGTCTACTCTACTCTTTCGTGATTCATATCTGATAAAAAAATTGATTTATCCAGCCTAACTTCCCAGGGCCTATAGTTTCGTGCATATTTCTTGTTGCTAACTCGATTCATGTCTATTTGCAGTTTGGAGGCAGAGGGCATTGTACCGTTGTATTATATTCTGAAGACCGCCAAGATTATCATGCTTGTTCGCCGCTGCTCACTTCTCCTATGACCCATTTGTAGTCCGTGTTCTGCTGAGTACCTTTATGAAGTTTCCAGAGTGCCTTTACGATTTAAAAGTACATCGTCATCTACTGCTTCTATTTTCGTTCTGCCACGATTTTACCCATACATGGGCTCTTGTTGCTCATTACATTATTATGAACTAGTTTAGCAAGCAGCCATTACAATATCTTCGTTAACCATGGATAGATTGGACATATTCAGTTGCCTGAAATGAAATTGTCATTCCATCCAGAATTTGAAAAGACGAATCCACATTGTACCTAGTCATATTTTAACAGCTTTATTATTCAAATTGATTATATGATGAAAAACAACTCAAGGTGAAACCAAACACAAACTGAAAGAAATAAGATTTGTAGGGCTGCCTGACTCGGAGAATGTCATCCAGAACTGTAGACTTGAGCCTCAACTAAAGCAAGAAACTATGATGCGAAATGCGAGCGAAGTCATTATGACCTCACATTGTTTAACTCACAGTATGTAAAGCAAGTAAAGGGCCCAAGTGTGACCACAGTGCGGATCGTCCTAGAAGAATGTCGAGGGTGTAACCATCAGATTCTAAAACCCATACTCTTTGCTCGTGCTTTATGTTATTTGTTTTGTATCAACCTCTCTGTTATGGTTTTATTCATTCTGCGCTGTACGAAAGCCAAATATTGTTAACACTCAAAGAAAATTAAATTAAATGTCCGACCATAAAAACCCTGGAAGCCAAAGTTAAGGAAGTTTAAGAACTGACAAAATGTAAACAGACACTTTCAACGGTACAATGCAATGAGAAGCAAAATAGGCATACTTACGTCCTCATTTGTGGTTTGGTTCAAGGATACCAAAAACGTGTGGAAACCAGTCAACCCAACAACTGACCAGAGTGTGAAGAAGCAGATTAACACCTCCAGAACCGTAAGAATTGGGTTAAGGAAAGCAAGATTCAAAATATTCTACATAGATTTAAACACAGAGGATAAACTGCTTCTGAATCTCAATGCCTCAAAAGAGGACAGGTAAAAACAGTGATTTCCATCTCAGAAGTCTATCATAATGAAGTCGCCATAGCGGGCATTTGTTCAATCCTAGTAGCAACTGATGCCATTCTTAACTGCCAACCCCCACAGCACAGTGGAGACCCAATATCAATAACAAACAGTAAACATAAAGAGTGATGGAAAGGCAGTACAAAAAAAGAAAAATATTTGTGCACAGATGTGCAGAACGCAGCATGATTTTAATTTAACCACAGGAAAGACAAAGCAATGCTATAAGTTTCACTGTGCAGTACATCTTGATTTTTGTTAAAATACAAATGAATTGCATAAAATCAAATAGTGAAAATGCTTACTAATAACTCTGGATGCATATGCTTTCGACTGAATAGAATTTTGCGTCACTCTCATTGTTCCAATTATGCAAGTACTGTTATGAACGGTATCAAATCCCAGTAGAAATACTCTTCTTATGGTACTGAGTAAGCAAAATTCGTCTCAATAGATTGAGAATACAAAACTCAAGATAAGGAACACACCAAAAATTGAAGGATAATTTTAAGACAAAAAGCATTTTAGGTTATTTCTAATTACGGCAGAATGTATAGTTCAAGTTCAAAAGACCTTTATTCGAATTTCTTAAAATTCATAAAAGTACCGAACATAACATCAACAAACCATAATAATATATGTACATACAAATAATGAATAAAATAAAACATATGACATTCCATTCCATACAGTGACAATACATTATATTTCAGAACAATATGCTAGATTTCCATGATGACACAAATAAAACTGATTTACTATACTCAGGGGTTTTCCATCATCTTACGTGCTCGTGTGGCCAGTCTTAAAAAGGAACTGACACGGAAAGTTAATTCATCACTATCCAGAGCAATCAACATGCTATATGAATCTTTAAGAGTCCGTGGTCTGGATTTTTTAAAAAACTGAGTTAAAAACCATTTGATGTACACAAGATAAAATTTACAGAAAAATAAAAAGTGCAAATCATCCTGAATACTCACGCCATCACAGGGGCATAAAATAGAATCGGCGCTGTGACAATGCCCTAGTGGGAAGGACAACATAAATTTTACAGTGCCTGCCCTTAAACGAAACAACAATGATCTCTCCCAGCTGGTCATGGGCAGGGAGAGATAGGGCGGCAGAGTCTGTCCACACAATCCATTGCCTATGTATTTCATTACAGTTGATTTTTGTGATTCGCTACTAAGCCTTTCACTGTTGTAGAGTGCATATAGCGCATTCTTAACCTCAACTTTGTCCTTTAATTCTATAGTCGTAGGATCAGTAAACAAAGTGCCTCTACCAGCTTCATTCAGTGATTTTAAAACTTCAGACAACCATGGAATCCTCATTCCGTGGTCGCTACTTAAACAGTCCTTTATGATATTCTGAGTAAGAGCAGCAGCATCATTCCTCCAGATTCTAATCCAGAAAAGTGCAGGTCTTGCTCTAATAAAATCACTAATATGTGGAAGATTTAATTCACTGTGACAGATGAAGTTAGATGAGGAGATTGGTGCACCCAACACTTTCCTACAGAAGCGATTTTCCTCCCTTTGGATACAGGGGCTGTTTCTCGATCCCCATACCTCTGCTCCATACGTGGCAACAGGTGCGCACTGTAGTTTAAAAATCTTTAAAATAGCCTTAGTGGCACCTATTTTCTTTGGGCGTGGGAGACTCAGAACAGAGTTGTTGGCTTTCGAGAACTTGCTCGTGGCGTGGGCCAAATGCCCACTCCACGAGCCGTTCGCAGCGAAAACCAACCCTAAATATGGGAATTTAGGGACAGATCCCAATTTGTCTGTGCCTAACTGTATAGTATTGAGTTTCCTTTTGCCAGGGCCACAGGACATGATAAAAGATTTTTTTAAATTTACCTTTAAATCCAGATCCTCCATGAACTTAACAAAACTATGTACAAGCAGACGAAGAGCGTTAGGGGTGCGGGCCATAAGCACCGCATCGTCTGCATATAAAAGCGCTGGAAGTGGTTTCCCTAAAATGAATGGGACATCTGTTGTAACTTTTTTCAGGCAGGTGGATAAACCGTTAATATAGATGATGAACAACAGGGGTGCTAAAACGCACCCCTGTCTCACCCCCCTCCCTATGTCAATAGGTCCTGATACCTCACCGCCCATCCCGATACGTACCCGTGCTTTCAGGTCAGTATGGAGATAGGCTAAAAAATTTACAAGAGTGTTATCAAGACCGTTGGTTGAAAGAATGGACCAAAGCTTTGATCTATTAACGAGATCAAAAGCGGATGAGAGATCCATAAATGCAAGATAGGTGGGGGAGGAGCGGGCAACACTATATTTATCAATTATCAGTTTTAAGTTTAGGCATTGCTCCACTGTTCCTACCCCACTACGGAACCCCATCTGACACGGGTCTAAAAAGTCAGAGGCATTTGCCCAGTCCAGTATTCTGTGGAAAATGATGCGACCCAATACTTTTTAAGTATTGTCCAAAAGGGAGATAGGGCGATAGTTCGCAGGATCAGACCTATCTCCCTTTTTGTAGATAGGGACAATGATGCAGGTTGCCCAGGTAGTCGGCATGGCTGTTTTTGGGAGACTATTAAAAATATTGAGAAGTATAGATGTCCACAAGTCAACATCATATTTGATTATATCAATGGGAAGACCATCTGGTCCAGGTGCCTTATTTCCCAGACTCTCTTTTATGGCTGTTTTAACTTCATGATCTAGGATTAGTAGACCACCTGATTGGTCAAGAGTAGGTGGAAAATACTCCTCTGTGGGGGCTGCATAAATACTAGAAAAATGGGTCTCCCATGCTGCGCTTGTTATATTACAGCTAATTTGGGTAAGTTTCTTTCCCATTTCCCTTGTTTTTCTGACAGCTGACCAAAATGGGCCGCTACCACCCAAGTTTGCACTGATTACCAAAGAGTCCCATTGGTCGGAGAGTAAATTGGCCTTACGTTCTGATATTTTAGCTTTATAATTTTTCCTAGCTAGTTGAACGGTGGCTTTACACCTTGGTTTCATAGAGAGAGCCTTTCTTAATTCTCTATTTGCCAAGGAACATGCCGAATCGAACCACCTAGGCTCCTTACCTTCCTTTGGTAGTGGAACAGACAAAAGAGTTTTGATGGTTGAACACAAAACTTCAAAATCAGCAATTAGTTGGTCATAATTATCACTTGAAGATTTACAAGATTCAATCAGATGTGGATATAGCAATTGTACATTTGTTAAAATAGCCTCACAATCCACTCCCCTCCATTTTAACCGAAGGCCATCAATTGATGGGGTAATGTCCCTTGCACCATTTAAATTCGCAAAAATCGGACTTGGAGCAAGATCCAAAATTACAACTAGTGGATTGTGGTCACTGAGGGGTGTTTGTACCACAGAGGTTTTTACTATACAATCTGTTAGCAGTGGTGACGTAAATACATAGTCAATGGTGGAATTACTGTTCGCGCCAATATACGTTGGAGCATAAGAGGAATCAGATTTATGTCCTATTTTCAGGGCATCATCTAAATCAAATTCAATGAGTAATTTGGACAATTCAGAACCCCTGCGCTCTGCTGGATCAGAATAAGTTTGATTAACAGATCCAACACTCACTGCTAGTTTAGCATTGAAATCACCCCCTATTAAAATACCTGACTTATTGTCTACTGAGACGGAACATTCCAATTTACTTAAAACCTTGGATAATGCCAGAAAGTTCTTGTTCGGTACATGATAAAAATCATTATTATAAAAATTAATTAAATAAACTGTGGTCTTTGACTTCAACTTATATTCAAGAATCTGAATGTTGGAATTTTCCGGACCATCGTTCTCCAGGTTTCTAATTGTACCACCTGCAAGAATCTTGATCCCAACAAAAAGGCCACCCACCGCTCGGCCAAAACTCGGTTTCGGCGATGTCAAGCTGAAGCAGTGATAGCCCTCTATATACAAATTACCAACAGCCCATGTTTCCTGGAACATAAGAATATCCGCATCATTAATTATCTCAATCCATGCAGGATCCGATAGTTTAGATTCCAATCCTGCAACATTCCAACTTAGGATTGATAACCCATGGATGTTACAATGGTTACCTGGCCTAACCCTAGTACTGGTGCTCCCTGCTTTTTCAGAAGTAGTATTAACAACAACAGGTTGATTGCCGTGAGTGGGTATCAATTCCATGGTTTCTAAGGTGCCATCCAAAACCTGACAGTCTGCAGCTGAAGCTGGATATCCCTCTTGTGTACTGACTGTAACTAGGCTATCAATGTCTATATTGGGCATTATATTCAGTCAATCCTGGTCGTCTAGGTTGGAAAAATATTCAAAACGATTATAAGTGGGAATGTTAAAAGTTGGCCTTACTTCAGTTATCGGTTGAAACTGATGAGGGTCAGGGGCAGGATAAGACCCATCTCTGTAATTGTATTGGTGCATGTTTGAAAATTGAAAATGATGCGGAGAGTGGGTAGGGGGTACTAACATTGGGATCGGGTTCCGCCAATTATTATGACCGTTCAAATGGCCAAAATCCTGATTTTGTAAGAAGAGCGGTGATTTGAATCTTGCGCCAAAGTTCAAATCTTGATAAGAAGTAGTAGGGTGGCTCTCCATAACTTGTTTCTGGGGTATCAAATGTCTATAAAAATAGCCTAATGGAAGGAGTGTGGTGTTGAATTCCCGGGTTGAGGGAGATGGGGCACTTGCTAATGTTTTCTCTGCCCACTGTGGGTTCTTGAAATTAATTGTAACACAATCCCCCTCAAACGTTTTTCTAAGTGGGCCTATCCAACCCACCCGCTGAGTATTAATAATCTCCCTTGCACCTTCTATGGGGAAATTACAATTTGCAATTAACCAGTGTAAGGGTTTATTTTTGAGAGATGAGGGGGTTTCTTCTTGATCCTTCCTTAATTTTGAAACATGAACTAAAACAAGGACATAAGCCCCGCATTCTGGTGGTAAATTAATACGGGAAGGGGCCTGTCTAGATGTTTTTTGTGACGGTTGAGCCAGGGTGGAAACACCTCCAGAATTCGGAGGCTGGCCCGCCGTAGGCACACTTATCTGTTTAGTATTGTTATCCTTCCTTATAACTGGGGCTGCCTTGTTACAATTGGCTATTGGTTGGCTGACACTTATCCCCTTCGGTGGTACCAGGGCTGATTTGGGTGAATTAACTGTGTTTGTAGATAATACTTGGGAGATATTAGCATCAGGCCCTAATATTTTGGTGGAAGTAGGTTTAATTACATCTTTTGCAGCGGTTATTTTAGATAAACTCTTAATGGGGGTGATTAGTTCCGCTAGTTGCTTTTCTATCCGGGTGAGCCTACTTTCAATGGGGGATAGGTAAATACCAAGAAGTTCACCCAGTTTTGCCAACATGTAGTCGTTTACTAATTCAGTGCGGTCAGTTATTTTACCATCCTTTACTACTATCCCTTCCTGCTGCTCCGTTTCTTTTTCTTCATCCTCATGATCATCATGGTCATTAGTAGTATCCTTAGTCCTACTTATATTTGGGTTGGGATTTGAGTTAGTATCTTCCCCTTGATGTTGGGGCAGGACATGTTTACTGACCTTTAAGGGTTTAGACGTAGATGCATTTTGGTTCTGTTGTAATTTCTGAATAGCACCCTCACGTCTTCCCCTTAATTCCCTAGTATTTTCCACTGATATAATTTCGGGGGAAGGAGTCATATGTAGGTCAGGAGTCTTCTCTAGATCCATACTCATGTCTGTATCGGAGTCTATCAGGGGAATGGTGGCAGATAGATTTACTTCGTTTGGGATGGTATGAATATCAACACACGTATTTAATAAAGGTCTATTATTAGTAGGCAAAACCTGGATAGGAGTAGTTGCTGAAGCAATGAGTCCCAGGGAGGAGCGTCTAGCATGGGCAAGATCTTGTGAGACCCTACGTTCCAGAAGGGATATACCCTGATTTATAGCATCATTGGCCTTAATTATGAAGTTGTCAATGGGGCCAGTTTTGCTAATTTTGCTACTACCCCCAGCAGCTGCAGTTCTGCTACGACTTCCCCTTGGGGACATTTTGACAATAGGTAGTAATAAACTGGTGTTATCACCTAGTGGATTCAAAATATAAGAGTTTTGTTAGACACTACAAAATTCAATTAACAGGTTAACAAGTACCCGGGTACCTAGGGCAGGTTGTGCATAGTCTCACAGTCTGTGTATCAAGTAACGACAAGTGACTGGTAGGTACTATGTACTTTTCTCCCGATCCGATAATAAGCAGTTTACTCCGAAAATCTTAGTCCTTAGTGTAGTTACCCAAACACAGAGTCGAAAAGACAGTCAGGTACCTTATATCGAAGACGTTCGAGGGCTGCTCCCGTCCTCCTCCGGCCTCGGAGGGCCAAAGAGGGCCCGCCCTTTACCCGGGCTTAGCCCTGCGCGCTCCCGCGTCGCGGGGGGTTGTGCTGGTTTTCAAGCGCTGCCTGGCGCCAAATTGCGGTGCGCGGCTTCCGGCCGCAGGGAATGCTGGGGGGTGTAGTCTAACGACCCCTGGCTCCCGCTGGCTCCCGCCCTCCGCTCCGCGGCGACACCCGGCTGCAGAATGCGCCGCTACTGCAGGCAGGCAGTGGCAGTCCCCTCAGAAGGAATCCTTGGCTAGGGAACGGCAATCCTGGCTGCCCTGGTGAGCTCAGAATGTATCCAAAAGAGGACAGGTAAAAACAGTGATTTCCATCTCAGAAGTCTATCATAATGAAGTCGCCATAGCGGGCATTGGTTCAATCCTAGTAGCAACTGATGCCATTCTTAACTGCCAACCCCCACAGCACAGTGGAGACCCAATATCAATAACAAACAGTAAACATAAAGAGTGATGGAAAGGCAGTACAAAAAAAGAAAAATATTTGTGCACAGATGTGCAGAACGCAGCATGATTTTAATTTAACCACAGGAAAGACAAAGCAATGCTATAAGTTTCACTGTGCAGTACATCTTGATTTTTGTTAAAATACAAATGAATTGCATAAAATCAAATAGTGAAAATGCTTACTAATAACTCTGGATGCATATGCTTTCGACTGAATAGAATTTTGCGTCACTCTCATTGTTCCAATTATGCAAGTACTGTTATGAACGGTATCAAATCCCAGTAGAAATACTCTTCTTATGGTACTGAGTAAGCAAAATTCGTCTCAATAGATTCAGAGAATACAAAACTCAAGATAAGGAACACACCAAAAATTGAAGGATAATTTTAAGACAAAAAGCATTTTAGGTTATTTCTAATTACGGCAGAATGTATAGTTCAAGTTCAAAAGACCTTTATTCGAATTTCTTAAAATTCATAAAAGTACCGAACATAACATCAACAAACCATAATAATATATGTACATACAAATAATGAATAAAATAAAACATATGACATTCCATTCCATACAGTGACAATACATTATATTTCAGAACAATATGCTAGATTTCCATGATGACACAAATAAAACTGATTTACTATACTCAGGGGTTTTCCATCATCTTACGTGCTCGTGTGGCCAGTCTTAAAAAGGAACTGACACGGAAAGTTAATTCATCACTATCCAGAGCAATCAACATGCTATATGAATCTTTAAGAGTCCGTGGTCTGGATTTTTTAAAAAACTGAGTTAAAAACCATTTGATGTACACAAGATAAAATTTACAGAAAAATAAAAAGTGCAAATCATCCTGAATACTCACGCCATCACAGGGGCATAAAATAGAATCGGCGCTGTGACAATGCCCTAGTGGGAAGGACAACATAAATTTTACAGTGCCTGCCCTTAAACGAAACAACAATGATCTCTCCCAGCTGGTCATGGGCAGGGAGAGATAGGGCGGCAGAGTCTGTCCACACAATCCATTGCCTATGTATTTCATTACAGTTGATTTTTGTGATTCGCTACTAAGCCTTTCACTGTTGTAGAGTGCATATAGCGCATTCTTAACCTCAACTTTGTCCTTTAATTCTATAGTCGTAGGATCAGTAAACAAAGTGCCTCTACCAGCTTCATTCAGTGATTTTAAAACTTCAGACAACCATGGAATCCTCATTCCGTGGTCGCTACTTAAACAGTCCTTTATGATATTCTGAGTAAGAGCAGCAGCATCATTCCTCCAGATTCTAATCCAGAAAAGTGCAGGTCTTGCTCTAATAAAATCACTAATATGTGGAAGATTTAATTCACTGTGACAGATGAAGTTAGATGAGGAGATTGGTGCACCCAACACTTTCCTACAGAAGCGATTTTCCTCCCTTTGGATACAGGGGCTGTTTCTCGATCCCCATACCTCTGCTCCATACGTGGCAACAGGTGCGCACTGTAGTTTAAAAATCTTTAAAATAGCCTTAGTGGCACCTATTTTCTTTGGGCGTGGGAGACTCAGAACAGAGTTGTTGGCTTTCGAGAACTTGCTCGTGGCGTGGGCCAAATGCCCACTCCACGAGCCGTTCGCAGCGAAAACCAACCCTAAATATGGGAATTTAGGGACAGATCCCAATTTGTCTGTGCCTAACTGTATAGTATTGAGTTTCCTTTTGCCAGGGCCACAGGACATGATAAAAGATTTTTTTAAATTTACCTTTAAATCCAGATCCTCCATGAACTTAACAAAACTATGTACAAGCAGACGAAGAGCGTTAGGGGTGCGGGCCATAAGCACCGCATCGTCTGCATATAAAAGCGCTGGAAGTGGTTTCCCTAAAATGAATGGGACATCTGTTGTAACTTTTTTCAGGCAGGTGGATAAACCGTTAATATAGATGATGAACAACAGGGGTGCTAAAACGCACCCCTGTCTCACCCCCCTCCCTATGTCAATAGGTCCTGATACCTCACCGCCCATCCCGATACGTACCCGTGCTTTCAGGTCAGTATGGAGATAGGCTAAAAAATTTACAAGAGTGTTATCAAGACCGTTGGTTGAAAGAATGGACCAAAGCTTTGATCTATTAACGAGATCAAAAGCGGATGAGAGATCCATAAATGCAAGATAGGTGGGGGAGGAGCGGGCAACACTATATTTATCAATTATCAGTTTTAAGTTTAGGCATTGCTCCACTGTTCCTACCCCACTACGGAACCCCATCTGACACGGGTCTAAAAAGTCAGAGGCATTTGCCCAGTCCAGTATTCTGTGGAAAATGATGCGACCCAATACTTTTTAAGTATTGTCCAAAAGGGAGATAGGGCGATAGTTCGCAGGATCAGACCTATCTCCCTTTTTGTAGATAGGGACAATGATGCAGGTTGCCCAGGTAGTCGGCATGGCTGTTTTTGGGAGACTATTAAAAATATTGAGAAGTATAGATGTCCACAAGTCAACATCATATTTGATTATATCAATGGGAAGACCATCTGGTCCAGGTGCCTTATTTCCCAGACTCTCTTTTATGGCTGTTTTAACTTCATGATCTAGGATTAGTAGACCACCTGATTGGTCAAGAGTAGGTGGAAAATACTCCTCTGTGGGGGCTGCATAAATACTAGAAAAATGGGTCTCCCATGCTGCGCTTGTTATATTACAGCTAATTTGGGTAAGTTTCTTTCCCATTTCCCTTGTTTTTCTGACAGCTGACCAAAATGGGCCGCTACCACCCAAGTTTGCACTGATTACCAAAGAGTCCCATTGGTCGGAGAGTAAATTGGCCTTACGTTCTGATATTTTAGCTTTATAATTTTTCCTAGCTAGTTGAACGGTGGCTTTACACCTTGGTTTCATAGAGAGAGCCTTTCTTAATTCTCTATTTGCCAAGGAACATGCCGAATCGAACCACCTAGGCTCCTTACCTTCCTTTGGTAGTGGAACAGACAAAAGAGTTTTGATGGTTGAACACAAAACTTCAAAATCAGCAATTAGTTGGTCATAATTATCACTTGAAGATTTACAAGATTCAATCAGATGTGGATATAGCAATTGTACATTTGTTAAAATAGCCTCACAATCCACTCCCCTCCATTTTAACCGAAGGCCATCAATTGATGGGGTAATGTCCCTTGCACCATTTAAATTCGCAAAAATCGGACTTGGAGCAAGATCCAAAATTACAACTAGTGGATTGTGGTCACTGAGGGGTGTTTGTACCACAGAGGTTTTTACTATACAATCTGTTAGCAGTGGTGACGTAAATACATAGTCAATGGTGGAATTACTGTTCGCGCCAATATACGTTGGAGCATAAGAGGAATCAGATTTATGTCCTATTTTCAGGGCATCATCTAAATCAAATTCAATGAGTAATTTGGACAATTCAGAACCCCTGCGCTCTGCTGGATCAGAATAAGTTTGATTAACAGATCCAACACTCACTGCTAGTTTAGCATTGAAATCACCCCCTATTAAAATACCTGACTTATTGTCTACTGAGACGGAACATTCCAATTTACTTAAAACCTTGGATAATGCCAGAAAGTTCTTGTTCGGTACATGATAAAAATCATTATTATAAAAATTAATTAAATAAACTGTGGTCTTTGACTTCAACTTATATTCAAGAATCTGAATGTTGGAATTTTCCGGACCATCGTTCTCCAGGTTTCTAATTGTACCACCTGCAAGAATCTTGATCCCAACAAAAAGGCCACCCACCGCTCGGCCAAAACTCGGTTTCGGCGATGTCAAGCTGAAGCAGTGATAGCCCTCTATATACAAATTACCAACAGCCCATGTTTCCTGGAACATAAGAATATCCGCATCATTAATTATCTCAATCCATGCAGGATCCGATAGTTTAGATTCCAATCCTGCAACATTCCAACTTAGGATTGATAACCCATGGATGTTACAATGGTTACCTGGCCTAACCCTAGTACTGGTGCTCCCTGCTTTTTCAGAAGTAGTATTAACAACAACAGGTTGATTGCCGTGAGTGGGTATCAATTCCATGGTTTCTAAGGTGCCATCCAAAACCTGACAGTCTGCAGCTGAAGCTGGATATCCCTCTTGTGTACTGACTGTAACTAGGCTATCAATGTCTATATTGGGCATTATATTCAGTCAATCCTGGTCGTCTAGGTTGGAAAAATATTCAAAACGATTATAAGTGGGAATGTTAAAAGTTGGCCTTACTTCAGTTATCGGTTGAAACTGATGAGGGTCAGGGGCAGGATAAGACCCATCTCTGTAATTGTATTGGTGCATGTTTGAAAATTGAAAATGATGCGGAGAGTGGGTAGGGGGTACTAACATTGGGATCGGGTTCCGCCAATTATTATGACCGTTCAAATGGCCAAAATCCTGATTTTGTAAGAAGAGCGGTGATTTGAATCTTGCGCCAAAGTTCAAATCTTGATAAGAAGTAGTAGGGTGGCTCTCCATAACTTGTTTCTGGGGTATCAAATGTCTATAAAAATAGCCTAATGGAAGGAGTGTGGTGTTGAATTCCCGGGTTGAGGGAGATGGGGCACTTGCTAATGTTTTCTCTGCCCACTGTGGGTTCTTGAAATTAATTGTAACACAATCCCCCTCAAACGTTTTTCTAAGTGGGCCTATCCAACCCACCCGCTGAGTATTAATAATCTCCCTTGCACCTTCTATGGGGAAATTACAATTTGCAATTAACCAGTGTAAGGGTTTATTTTTGAGAGATGAGGGGGTTTCTTCTTGATCCTTCCTTAATTTTGAAACATGAACTAAAACAAGGACATAAGCCCCGCATTCTGGTGGTAAATTAATACGGGAAGGGGCCTGTCTAGATGTTTTTTGTGACGGTTGAGCCAGGGTGGAAACACCTCCAGAATTCGGAGGCTGGCCCGCCGTAGGCACACTTATCTGTTTAGTATTGTTATCCTTCCTTATAACTGGGGCTGCCTTGTTACAATTGGCTATTGGTTGGCTGACACTTATCCCCTTCGGTGGTACCAGGGCTGATTTGGGTGAATTAACTGTGTTTGTAGATAATACTTGGGAGATATTAGCATCAGGCCCTAATATTTTGGTGGAAGTAGGTTTAATTACATCTTTTGCAGCGGTTATTTTAGATAAACTCTTAATGGGGGTGATTAGTTCCGCTAGTTGCTTTTCTATCCGGGTGAGCCTACTTTCAATGGGGGATAGGTAAATACCAAGAAGTTCACCCAGTTTTGCCAACATGTAGTCGTTTACTAATTCAGTGCGGTCAGTTATTTTACCATCCTTTACTACTATCCCTTCCTGCTGCTCCGTTTCTTTTTCTTCATCCTCATGATCATCATGGTCATTAGTAGTATCCTTAGTCCTACTTATATTTGGGTTGGGATTTGAGTTAGTATCTTCCCCTTGATGTTGGGGCAGGACATGTTTACTGACCTTTAAGGGTTTAGACGTAGATGCATTTTGGTTCTGTTGTAATTTCTGAATAGCACCCTCACGTCTTCCCCTTAATTCCCTAGTATTTTCCACTGATATAATTTCGGGGGAAGGAGTCATATGTAGGTCAGGAGTCTTCTCTAGATCCATACTCATGTCTGTATCGGAGTCTATCAGGGGAATGGTGGCAGATAGATTTACTTCGTTTGGGATGGTATGAATATCAACACACGTATTTAATAAAGGTCTATTATTAGTAGGCAAAACCTGGATAGGAGTAGTTGCTGAAGCAATGAGTCCCAGGGAGGAGCGTCTAGCATGGGCAAGATCTTGTGAGACCCTACGTTCCAGAAGGGATATACCCTGATTTATAGCATCATTGGCCTTAATTATGAAGTTGTCAATGGGGCCAGTTTTGCTAATTTTGCTACTACCCCCAGCAGCTGCAGTTCTGCTACGACTTCCCCTTGGGGACATTTTGACAATAGGTAGTAATAAACTGGTGTTATCACCTAGTGGATTCAAAATATAAGAGTTTTGTTAGACACTACAAAATTCAATTAACAGGTTAACAAGTACCCGGGTACCTAGGGCAGGTTGTGCATAGTCTCACAGTCTGTGTATCAAGTAACGACAAGTGACTGGTAGGTACTATGTACTTTTCTCCCGATCCGATAATAAGCAGTTTACTCCGAAAATCTTAGTCCTTAGTGTAGTTACCCAAACACAGAGTCGAAAAGACAGTCAGGTACCTTATATCGAAGACGTTCGAGGGCTGCTCCCGTCCTCCTCCGGCCTCGGAGGGCCAAAGAGGGCCCGCCCTTTACCCGGGCTTAGCCCTGCGCGCTCCCGCGTCGCGGGGGGTTGTGCTGGTTTTCAAGCGCTGCCTGGCGCCAAATTGCGGTGCGCGGCTTCCGGCCGCAGGGAATGCTGGGGGGTGTAGTCTAACGACCCCTGGCTCCCGCTGGCTCCCGCCCTCCGCTCCGCGGCGACACCCGGCTGCAGAATGCGCCGCTACTGCAGGCAGGCAGTGGCAGTCCCCTCAGAAGGAATCCTTGGCTAGGGAACGGCAATCCTGGCTGCCCTGGTGAGCTCAGAATGTATCCAAAAGAGGACAGGTAAAAACAGTGATTTCCATCTCAGAAGTCTATCATAATGAAGTCGCCATAGCGGGCATTGGTTCAATCCTAGTAGCAACTGATGCCATTCTTAACTGCCAACCCCCACAGCACAGTGGAGACCCAATATCAATAACAAACAGTAAACATAAAGAGTGATGGAAAGGCAGTACAAAAAAAGAAAAATATTTGTGCACAGATGTGCAGAACGCAGCATGATTTTAATTTAACCACAGGAAAGACAAAGCAATGCTATAAGTTTCACTGTGCAGTACATCTTGATTTTTGTTAAAATACAAATGAATTGCATAAAATCAAATAGTGAAAATGCTTACTAATAACTCTGGATGCATATGCTTTCGACTGAATAGAATTTTGCGTCACTCTCATTGTTCCAATTATGCAAGTACTGTTATGAACGGTATCAAATCCCAGTAGAAATACTCTTCTTATGGTACTGAGTAAGCAAAATTTGTCTCAATAGATTCAGAGAATACAAAACTCAAGATAAGGAACACACCAAAAATTGAAGGATAATTTTAAGACAAAAAGCATTTTCGCTTATTTCTAATTACGGCAGAATGTATATTTAATAAGGAAACCACAGGCATCAGGTGGGCAATGACGTTTAAAGAGCTCAGTCGCTCCCCAAAAATGTCAGATATGTATTAAGAAATATAAAAATAACTGTTCAGTAATCTTTCGATTTTGCCTGCACAGCACTTGCAAAATCTCTTGTAAACACAGAGAAAAGCTTAAAACATGCTTAGAGCCCACCCATTACTTACCATTGGGTGACTTCAACACCACTCTATTTTCCTTGCTTATTAGTAGTCTATCACCCTCCCGCTTTCATTTCACTTCTACCGGTGTTGTCCTTGGCATGCAGCATGGACCAACTACAGCTTACTGCAGCCAGTGTCCTTTCATTGGTCCTTTTGGGTTGCACTCTAGGATAACGCATGTGTTTAATTTTTAGTCTGAGCATCCCTCAAGCCCGTTTTCCTTATTTGCCTGATCTCATGAAGAGCAGCACCTTTTAATCCGTGCATTGCTCTTCGTGCTTTACTTCACTTCTGAAACTCTTTGTATCACAATACATTAAATGTTTGATAGCCACATTTTGGCCCTCATGGTACTTTCAGCACTTAGTTATCTTAATCCTCCATTTCATTTTTCGTCATGGTTGAAAGAAAGCCTACTGTTATATTAACTACTGTGCTTTCACAGTGCAAGACTATGTAGAAGATAAACTGGAAGGAGAGGTTGTGTTACGGTCACAGCTGCCCATTTTGCAACAGGTAATCAGGTGTGTGACCAGGTGTCAGTTCTACAGCCTGTTAATATAGGTAAGTCACTTAATCTACCTGCGCCTTAAAACAGAAGAAAAGTGTCTAAGTAATGTATCGTGTTCCAATGCCTTTGGGTTGAGTTTGTGCTATGTAAAACTACAACAACTGCCATTTAGCAGTCATTTTATATTAATTTGGTTGGAAAGCAGTTTCTTTCTGAAGGCTTTAGGGTTCAAATTCAGCCATTATCCATAGCGATGATACCAGTGCTGGACTGCCCAACAGAAGCTCCATGAAAAGGTATTGAGGGAAGAGAGGAGCCTATCGGCTAGAGCTGTAGAGTACAGATCGTTGAACTGAGGAGCCAGGTTTGAATCCCAGCCTCAGCTCACTCCTTTGATTCTCGGCAAATCGCTTAATCTCCTTGTGCTTGGGAGAAAACAAGCACTGGCAAAGCCAACAGAGTTCGCCACTGTGAGAGCTGTTGCCTTTGACAATGTTATTCTTCCACAAGCTACTGTGCAACATGGCTTAAAATAAAGTTTAAAAAGCGCAATGATTCAGCCTTGCAACATGTGGAAAACTAACACTGACAAAGCAAATTGATCTCGCATAGACAAAACCTATTGTCTTTGCCAATGCTCGTTTCGTAATGCACCTGTGGAACGTCATCTTCCTAGAGATCAGAACCATAACCTACACCGAGTTAATTGAAATGAACCTGAAATACCTACTTCAACGCCACTTCCCCTAGCAATAATCACAACTCTTCCAGCTTCAAAACAAAGGATTTCTTGGATCCTAATTCCTTCGTTTAACAGTTGACCATCTCCACTTCAATTCATTGTTCTGCTGATGGTTATTCTCTAGCTCATCTTTGGTTTCCTGAATCTACTGGGTCACGTGGTAAGTCTTACTGTTTTCTTAATTTGGTTCGAGACCTGCCTTAAAATGCCAGAATTTACAACTGTATTTACCCTGATGATGTACTATGTTTATCTAAAAATTTGAAAAGTTCACTGAAACCATTGGGTTTCTATAGAAAACCCAATAACAAAGTAATTCTATTTGAAACCTGTAGGGCAGCTTTAAGAAACGTGCTCTTAAGTGTGTCTGTGTGTGCTTATGTGCTATTTGAATGGAACAAAATAACCAAGAGGCAGTGGCTCACTGTACATGGATCAAAGTGCCAGAATGATGCAGGGAAAATTCCTCTCGAATTCTCCGCTGGTCACTGTTGCCCGAGTTCAGACTCTTGTATGCCCATCAACATTAAGGGCGCATGCTATTTTGAACAAATCGAGACGGCAGCATAAAGATAGAGGTTTTCTGTCATTATCCTCAAAAGTACTGGGGGCGATGGATTCTTTTTAGTGCTTTCATTATTGCAACACAAGGTAATACAGCTTGACAGTCATGTTTCTTAGGAACAACATTTTACCTCTTTTTATTTCTTGTTTTTTTTAAGAGGGCTGGGGTTTGAAAAGCTGTGAAATGTTCAGATGGCATCCGAAAAAACTGTCAGTTTGTTTCTCTACAGAAACAATTAGGAAACACGGACTTTCAAGTTTGTATATACGAGTTATTTTGTACAGCACAGCCCTAGACGAAAGTGAATGGACGAGCATATATCAGGTGTCATTGTGCATTTTGTTTACATCTTTTTAAAATTGACATGGTCTCCTGCTGCTAATCTAGCAACCTGGACATACGACCCGAGGCTTGAATCCTTAATTATAGCACCAATATCGTGTTTTATATGCAATTACAAGAGGTGAAACGACAGCTGAAAGAGCGAATATCTCCGTTAACAAAATGTCTTAAATGCGAGGCATGAAAGCACAATCCAACAGGCCTCCAAATTCACGAAAAGAAAACTGAGTAAGTGGACAATGGCAAACGTGTACAATGTTTTCAAGCATGAGCTTCATCCCTTTAATACGGAAATCATTAAATAGGGACTGGAGAGTGCATCAAATCCGCATTTAACGAAGCAAGGGCTGCCGACACATTACCACGTCCAATAACAATTGCATGAAACTTGGTTTAGTCCTACAACTATCAATCGAATGGTGCTTTTGCAGTATATTTCATCAATGGAGAGTAGCAGAGAATTGGGGAAGGGTGCTGATGAGACCATCATGATTTGCAGTTCTCCGTATGCAAAAATGCCAGATTTGGGGTTCCCTGTAGTCTCTGTGGCATCCTGCGCTTCACCCAGTTTTGCGTGGCTACTGACCTCCTGCCCACGCAGTGGCAATTGGCTGACTTTTCAGCACTATAATATTGTAGCTCTGATCCCTCCACAATTTTCACAGTTTGTGATATCCGGTGACATTGACGTAAGGTTGGGTTCTCCACAAGAGATTAGATCTTCTGCAAAAACACGTCACGTATTTTAACATCTAACCTTGTACCTGGAATGATCTGGTCTAATCATTTCGCTACGGCATCTCTCGAAGATCCAACAAGATTTCTCGCATTTACCTGCCATACTTGTTGTATAGCAAACTACAAGAAAATTACCTTAGAATTATTTACTAAATTCCAGACTAAGCGGTTCTGAAAACTGTATTTTGAGATAAATCTATGCTCTTTACTCCACATTTCTGCAAGAACGTGGAGAGGCAGAAGCCTGTACAGCGTTAGCGAGGAACCAAACATGCACTTGCCCACGTGCACCATACAATTAAAATAAATGAAGGAAGGGGATCAGATCATTAGGTTTCAACTGGTGAATAAAGCTTTTTGTTTTAGTTCAATTAACGTTAGGTAAAAAAAAATTAATCTGCGTTCAGTCAGCATGGCTCTTAAAGAAATATGGCACCACACTTTGCAAATGAAACCAAATTGTTACTTACCTGTAGGTACTTTTTTGTAGCGTTCATCTTTTCTGGATTCACAAGCTGTGCATTTATTTTGTTGAGGCAGACGCTTTAATAATACCTTTTCCCTCACTTGTACCTCCTTGTTAACTTGGATTTCTGCACAATGTTTTGTGGAGTGTATGGACAACCCCGTGGCTGCCACACGTTTAGAAATAGAAATGTTTGCTAAGGCGGCACAAGTTGCTCCCTTGTTCAAGGAGGTCTAGGTTTCTCTTTTAACTGGACTTCTGCCTTTGTGTAGCACATTTGGATTTTTTGACTCTACAGTGCAATGGCACCTTTTTTAGGTCTCGCAGTCAGCGCATGCGCTGCTCTGTGAGACATTTAGAAGCGAGTTTTCAAAGTGCTGCTTTTTCCAGCCACTAGCTTGCTGTTATGCGCACAAGCGCGGGCAACTTGCACAGCTGCCATGTGGCTTTATCGCGTGAATCCGATCGCGATAACTTTCGAGCTGCGCAAGCACACACAACTCCCGGGCTTCTTTTCACGCACTTGAGGTGCCCACTTCTTTTAAATCGCTTTCACGGTGAGCACGCACACAGCCCCCGTTCCCACTGCTGCGCAGTCCACGGCGCATCCAAGACCCAGGCCCCCTCGCCGATGCACGCAGCCGCGTGCACAACTCCCGGGCTTCTTTTCTCTTGCATTGGATTCTGCGACCTGCATTGTTCCCACATGAAAGAAATGCTCTCAGCCCCATTATACAGCTGAATGAGACCTCAGCCTTTCTGAGACATCGGATATACGTCAGTCCATTGAATAGCGCATGTCTGTGCGTTTCTGATGGTGCTTCGGACATCTCTAACAATGCACGGTGTCAGCCCAGAGACACAAATTACACTGCTTGTTGTGGTCTCGCCAGTGGCAATAGGTCTTATGCTATTGATGCCTGTATTCTCTTAAGGCTCAATATGTGAAACCGTTCTTCCTGTTGCAGTATCAGGCTTTGTGTCCAAATAACGTAGTGAGTTACATCTGCTTTTGAAGCGGACAGTGGCAGGATAGCAATTAATTGCCACTTGCAAGGAAAAGGGGTACCGGAAAGGAGAGTTCAACCATACCTTATGCAAAGAAAATGTGAGCCCTTTTTCAAACTAACCTTAATCACCGGACCAATAGAGTGTTAAATGGTATTGCAAATTCAGCAATCAGTTCTTATTTTCCCCCCACCGTTTTCATAGAACCAAAGCAACTGGACGCCTTCACATGGTGAAAACTGTGAATTAATGGAAGCCAGCAGCCTTTGCTATAGTTAACTTCACTTAAGATTTATACCGTGGGCAATCCTATATGGCAAGTTAATTCAGTGGGCATCTGATACTTCACTAAGGTGTCTCTAATCATTGCTGGGAGACAGGGCTCAGCAATTGCCAATAGGAAGATACACCTCTCTTACAAGCATGCCGGGCTTCCATGCATAGCCCCCTCCCTGTTTTAATGGTTGCGTTGCAGTCTGTGTGTATTATCAATCTGAGCGTTATGGGCTCAATTTTCAACTCCACCCTGATGATGCTCAGTTTTGTGGCCACCTGCAGGGGTTGTTGCATGATCATAAACCGCAGCAACCGCTCTGCCTAAGACACCCATTCCTAACAGTTGCAGTTTTTTGGGAAATGGTTTGAATAATTTTGAGTAAATAGTTTGGAAGCAGCTGGTTTCGACTTCTTTTTGATTAAAAGGGCACTTTGACTCGGTTTGGCTTTTCATTTTTTTAGAATTCTTCATCTCTTAAAGTTGGGGAACATCCCCAGTATTTTCTTAAATTCCACCACTTACCTTGGCCCCTTAACTTTGTTCACAGCTTTGACCTCGTGTAATACTATGTAACGTGGTTTTTAAGTTAAGATGTATTCATTATTAAATGCATTTCCCTGAATTTCTTGTCCGAGTACCATTATTTGAACACTTGCATTCAAATGAATTCTATTTGTTACAGCTCAAACATATGTAACTTTTTTACCTTGCTGGCAGCATTGGCTCAATTTTGACTAAAATCTGTGCTGATTGACCCCAATCTTAGCCCTGTCCATGTGAAAGTGCAGTTCCTTCAGAAACCTGGATAGCAGAACCCTGTATCTTTGAGAAATCTAACACAATTACATAATCTACCAATGAGGATCTGCACAATTATGCTTATGTGTCTCCGCACTCCAGCAACTCTCATTACCTGGAATTACTTTAAAAAGTAAGTAAACATTACGGCACTAACTAAAACCTCAGGACGAGTTTCACACATATATTTAGACCTGTTTCTCTGCTGAATCTTGATTTCTGTAGAGAATATAGTTTAGAATTTTGATTTGCCCTTAAAGCGCAGTGATATAAAGTCCCAGTACATCTACAAAATATGGTCCAGAGAAACTCCCCTGCATGACCCTCTACTCAGTGCATTAACTGATTCACTGGTCGCTCTCCAGTTCCAGAATAGCACATTTATAAAAAGACACATTATCTGTGAAGGGCCTCTGGGTGTGGAGCACGGACTCCTCTTTTGCACACTTCGCTAATAAACTTTTTTGTTCATATTGGACAACCAATTTCTTTAAAATTACCCAGCACAACCTAACGAGGTACAGAAATGGATCTCCTCACATCTTCCACGGCAGGCATTGCTCTGAAGCAGCCTCGTCCTGCATTTGATGCTCTATGCATTCAAGTATTGCATCACAAACTTGGGAAATATTTGAGCAGAGTCCCTTGGTAGTATTTTTGTTTCTCCGAGTTCCACTTGGTTTCCTAAGTTCGAGCCCACCAGCCTGCAAACATGCAAACAAACCTGTTGCCAGTTTTCCATGAACTTACAGTGGGTTTAAAGCCTGCCCATTGCTCACCATTGGTTGGCTTTATTGTCACTCACTTTCGCTTGCTTCTTATTCTATGGCTTGTATTATCCAACTTGGTTTTCCTATTCCTGGACTTTAGCATCTTTACTTGTGTTGTCAACTGCTTACATTTAGGGAACTATTTTTTTCTTCTTACTTGATAAGTGTGCATGTGTTTTCCAGCTGTCTCCCTGTTGTACTTCTGTTCCCCTCCCATCCCAGTCGCGCTCTGTTAATCCTCTCATCCATCTGAATCTCTCCTCCTAGTGCTCTGTGTTGCTCACTTTCGACCATCTGCTTCGGATCCCTCCCAGCGTTGTGCAGCTCTTGCCTTTTGCCCCAGTTTGGTTCTCTTCCTCATGTGCGTCCCCCACTTCCCGTGCTTGTTGCTCCCTCCCTTGTCGGCTTCAGTTCCCATACTTCTACCCAAACTACCCTAATCTGCTCCTTTGTTGCCCCCCCCTCCACTTTTTAAAACATATATATATGTTAATTAATTGCTGCCAAATAACACTTTTTTTGTTTATCTATCTCAGATCGGTAAAATGAAATTGCACTCTCCATGCGTGCATGTTGACAATTACACAGCTGCATCATCATGCCTTTTTTAAGGTCTGGCTTGCCAGTTGTAATTTGATCAACCTAATGAAGAGCTGTCAGGAGTACTGTAGAGAGGGTCTTTGACTGTGCTCATGCTGGTATCGAGGAGTACTTGATTTTATTGGGCAGAAGTGTTGTGCTTCCACAGAAAACAAGCATTGTCATAGCCAATAGGTCTCACCTTTGGGACCTTATAAGTAATTATGCAGCACAATGCATAAACATCAACTGTTGATTGACTAAACACTTATAAGGTCCCAAAAGCGAGACCTATTGGCTATGCCTATGCTTGTTTTTTTAAACTGATGAGCCCCTATTTACTGGTGCATAGTAGACAACGAATTGGTTTCCTTTCCTGACTTGTTTAGTTATTTATTTATTTATTTATTTATTCAGAGTTTTATATAGCGCGAACAAGATCTTTACAGATATCAGAGCTCTTCACAGAAACAGGGGGTGACGATAGCATGAGGGTGACGCGACATAATATTGGGTGCAATATAAACTTCAGTAACATGATCGGATAGCAGTCATGTTCAAATAGAATGTCAGTAAACAATCAGATAAGCGAAAAATAAAAGACGATACTGAGTCTTACATACCATTACGATAAAAATCAGGAGAACTTATACTATAAGTATCTAAAAGTTGCAGAGGAAGGGGCCTCGATATACAATAGGCTAACATGAATAGTCTAATAATAGATATTTAGTGAGTAGCATAGAAGGATCGAATGACCATCAAGTACTAGTGGCATACAAGAGGAATAAACAAATCTAGGCCATGCAAAATATGACATTATTTGACATTAGACAATCATGAAACCAGTAATACCCAAGCGGCACGAAAGTCAATGAGGAACAGACATTAAAGTTCAGGTGAACTTAGCCATGAGGATGGCTTTCACCTCTTTCTTAAAGAAGGCCGTGGAGGAGATAAGCCTGGTTTCGGGAGGGAGTGCGTTCCAGATCCTCGGCGCCATTCCTGAGAAGGAGCGTTTGTATGTTTTTTCCTTCCGGAATCTGCGAGGTTTCAAGAGTAAGTTTTTTTAACTTCTATTGGATCTCGACCCTCCTGATATAGTTAGCTTTTGAGTGAGGTAGTTAGGTGCATTGTGGTGTACAGCCGCGTGTGTCATTACAGCGATTTTCAGATGTATTCTGGCTTCAAAGGGCAGCCATTTCAGAGATTTCAAGTCAGGGGTTATATGAGAGTGTTTTCTTGAGCCCGTGATGAGTCTCGCGGCAGCGTTCAAGGAAGCTCTTAGGGGTGCAGTTGTTGCTAAAGGGAGACCACTGAGGGTCACAATTCCATAGTCAATGCGGGGGATGACTAGGGCTTGAACTGCATTTTGGAAGTCTTTGGCTGGGAGGAAGGGTTTCAACTTTCTCAATGTGTTGATTTGGAAATTAGCTCCTTTCGTCGCTCTGCTAATGTGCTGTTGCATGTTGAGCTTTGCGTCCAGTGTGACACCTAAGGATTTCGCGGAGTCCACGATGGTGGGCCGGACATTGAGTGCAGTTAAGTTGTTGAGCCAAAGTTGGATGGTGGTAGATTTCGCAGGGGGTGCTATCAGAAGGAACTCAGTTTTCAGAGCATTTAGTTTGAGGTGGTTGTCGGCCAACCACGATTGGGTCTTTGTGAGAGTGTAATTCAGGAGTTTGATATCATCCGGGGATTGTACCTTTAGGTAGAGTTGAGTGTCATCGGCATACATATGGAAGTGTACATTGGATGCTTGGAGCAAGGAGGCAAGCGGTTCATTATGAGGTTGAACAGTGTGGGTGAAAGGGAGGATCCTTGTGGAACGCCTAGGTCGACTGGCACAGGCGAGGACAACACATTGTTAATCTTGAACTTCTGAGTCCGGTTATGTAGGAAGGACGTGAACCATTTGAGAACAGTCCCGGATAAACCCATTCTAGTGTTTAGCAGCTCAAGGAGGTTCTCATGTTTGACCGTGTCAAAAGCTGAGGAAAGGTCAAGGAGGATGAGGAGGCATGAATCATTGCGATCAAGGATTTGGTGGGCGTCGTCAATTATGTGAGTCATGGCAGTTTCCGTGCTGTGTTTCGCTCGGAAGCCTGATTGGTGGGTGTTGAGGAGATCAAACTTGTCAATGTGTTCTGTTAGTTGAAGCTGTACACATTTTTCCAGCAGTTTGGCCAAGGTGGGGATGTTTGTGATGGGACGGTAATTGTTTAGGTCAGACGGGTCAGCTGTGGGTTTCTTGAGTACGGGCGTGACTTGCCCCACCTTGAGTGAGTCCGGGATGAGACCTTGTTGAAGGGAGCTGTTAATGATTTTAGTCCAGAGTGGGAGGAGCATGGTGGTGAAGTCTTTTACCGCGTTAGCAGGCAGGGGGTCTGTGAGGTGATTAGAAGGTTTCAGGGTACCGAGCAGTTTGAGTATTGCATCTTCTGAGTAGATGTCAAAGGAGGCCCACGATGCGTTGTTTTTTGGCTGGGCGTTAGACATTCTGATGTGCACAGGGTGTTGGCTTACATCATTGAGGAGATCATTCCTTATGTTGTCGGTCTTTTGCTTGAAGAAGGTGGAAAAGTCTTCACTGTGTGGGATATCGCTTGTTGGGTTGTTTGGTTGTAAGGGTTGCGGCTTTGTTTGACTTTTGACTAGTTCGAACAATTTTCTTGGTCGGTTTTTCACTTGGTCAAGCTGGAGGCGAAAGAAGTCAGATTTTGCACGCTTAATTTTCCTAAAATAGGCATTTCTCTTGTTCTTAAGCTTTTTGCGATCTAGTGATGAGGGATCCGATCTCCAAATGCGCTCTGCCGATCGCATAGCTCGCCTGTCTTCGTTGAGTCTGCCGTCATACCAGGGGTTCGAATTCTTGGTGGAGACTCTCTTTAGTTGCAGTGGGGCTGCTTCGTTGATTATAGAGGTCATGGAGTCGAGGTACAGGTCTGTCAGAGTTTGAACATCAGAGACGCCAGCAGGTGGAAGGAGGAGCCTGTAAGTGTGGGGCGGTAGGGAGTTAGGGTTGAGATTCTTCATGTCCCTTTTCCAGATCTTGAATTTGGTGGGTTGAGCCGGGGAGGGTTTGATTTTTTCATTGATAAAGAAGGTGATGATGTGGTGATCTGACCAGTCACAGGGTTGGATTGACCCCAGTTGGGTAGAGTCCTCTTTGGCGATGATAAGGTCGAGTATCGCACCTTTATCATGTGTTGGGCTGTTGCATATTTGGGTGAGGTCAAGCGCTTTAAGGAAAGATTTAAGACTATTCACCACTGTGTCTTTCTGATCGTTCCAATGGAGATTAAAGTCACCCAGGTAGATTTGAGTGATCTGCCGACCGGCGTTGGAAGTAATCGTGTCCATGAGTTGTTGAGAGAAGATGAGGTTATCCCCCGGCGGGTGATAGATGAGGTGTAGAGCACATACTGGTTTGCCATCACTGGAGATGTCGAGGCAGAAGAGTTCACAGGAGGTGAGGGAGGGGGAGGTGACTTTGGTGACGGATAGATTGCTCCTGAAAATGCATGCTATTCCCCCGCCCGTCTTGCCGGTCCTGTCGAGTCTGATGATGTGGTAATTGGGGGGAACTAGTATATCCATGATGGGCGTGGAGGCTTCAGTTAGCCAGGTTTCCGTCAGTATGGCTAGGTCAAGATCCATTGATGTGACGAGATCTGCAATGTCGGAGGAGTGTCTCTGGGCCGATCTGCAGTTGAGAAGGATGCATTTGAGTCTGGGGGTGAGAGGGGAGGTCGTGTGTTCTAGCGATAGGGGAACTCTTCTGAGGTTGTTTGGGACAGAGCTTCTGATGTTTAGTGTTGGGTGCCTAAGGGGATTTGAGAGAATAGTAGGTATGGGGAGGTGAGTGGGGGTTATGTCTTTTACCGGTCCTGGGCCAAAAGAGCGGAGCAGGGTGCGTAAGTCGTGGTCCGACAGGGAGTTAAGGGCACGCCGGGGACGGAGGGTGTTGTTGCGGACGGGGATGGAGGGCCAGTGTAGAGGGCGTTGAGTGCGAGGGACTGTGGGGAGAGTGCGTCGTTTGTTGGATACGGTGGTGGTCGTTGTGGGTCTATGTTGTCTGGAAGGTGTGTGTAGAAACTCTTTGATGGTGCGGAGCTCGTCTTTGAGTTGTAGGAGGGTGGATAGAATCAGGTCGAGAGGTGTCTTGGTGTTAATGTTCGTGATGTGGGCCATGGGCGAGGCGTTGAGAGGGGAGTTAGTGGGCGAATTTGGGGAGGTGGGGTATGCTAGCCTTAGTGGGGGGCTCTGCTGTTAAAAAGGGTGGGGTGGTATTCGGTGGGTGCGATGAATTGTAGGTGAGCGGTGTGGGTGAAGTAGGGGGAGGGTGGGAAGAAGTGGTGGTGGCGTCGGTGGGGGGTGGTGCCGGTGTGTTGAGGGATGAGTGAAGGTCGAAGATAATAGGGGTGGTAAGGAGGAAGCGGGGGCTGAGTAATGGTGGGGAGAGGTGGGGGGTGTTATTGTAGGGGAGGAAGCACGTTCTGGGGTGCTAGTTGGGCGTGTGAGGGAGTGAGGGGTGAGAATGGGGGGGGGGTAGAGAGGGAAGAGGATCTGCCACGGGGGGGGGGGGAGGGAGATATACTCCGGGTGATGTTGGATTCAGCGAGATTCGTGTGAGGTGTGGGATGGGGAGAAGGGTGGGTGGGGGTAAGTTGGATGTGCAGGGGGAGGTGAACTACGTCTGTGGGTGAAGGGAGGGGGGGGTAACATCAGGTGTGATCCTAACTATAGCACCGGGTGGATGGGAGGGGTGTGTGTCATTCTGAGGTTGCAGTGAGCAAGGCAGGTTATTTTGAATATTGGTGTTGGGGGGAGTTGTGTAGCTTGATGTGTGCAGAGTGGAGGTCCGCCGTCTGGCGATGTGCTCTAGGAAGGTAGGGAATAGGTTGTCTAGTCGGTCAAGGTTCCTATCATTGGCTTGGAGTAGAATGGTCCCGTTGTTGTAGATGGTGATTGTGGCTCTGCCTGGGAAGACTAGGGATGGAGAGATAGAGAGAGTTAGGTCATGAGCGGATTTCTTGGTGGTGTGAATAGTGAGTGTGGAGAGGAACGCTTTCCTCCATTGTGCTCTCCGTGTAGTGTAAAAGATGATATCGTTGTTTGTGTCTCCGTTGATCAACGAGAAGTAGGTGTCCACACACGGTAATTCGGGATGTGCCTTTAGAAAATTATGTTTGTAACTTCTGACCAATTATGTTTGTAAGTTCTGACCAAGTAGTACATGACTGCCTTACAGACATCAAGCATATGGATAAGTCTTTCTGCTTGTGTCCAATGTTCCCTCTATTTTTGCTTGAGTGCGGCAACAGACAATCTGCGTGCACACTTTCTAAGCTGAGTGCAGAAGACTAGAAATAAGCGAGTTGCAGGCAGAGGTGCTTAGCTATCAAACTTTTTTTAAAGAGTCGAAAACAGATAACTATATCTTCTGTTGCTTAAACTGGAACTATTTGCGCCATTTGAATGCTTACTTTGGATGTAATTACCTGCCTGTAAAATAATTTGTAACTGATGATAACCAGCACTCTACACTAATCATTTCTATACTGAATCTTTTGAAGGGCTTTTAAATTGTGCCTGTAATCAGAGTTTTCCCCTTTGGTCCATAAGTAACCAATGTGTTAATATTACTCAACTCAATGGTACTCATTTGATCAATTTCGGAAGGATAAATGAGTGCGCCTTCTTTACACCAAGCAAACTTGTGGTTTATTGTGGATTACACTCCGTAGTGAGCGCTTACCTTGCTGAGCTTGCTTACTAGCTATAAAATGAATTCTTCAGGGTGAGGTCCGTTCAATCCAGTAATAGTTAATTAAATATACAGAACACACCAGAACCTCCAAATGTTGGAGGTCCCGATCTAGGGAAAATCTAAAAAAAAAAAAAAAAAAAATCAGAACTTGCAGGTTACACCAGGGGAGAGCAGCAATGCAGGCAGTATATGAACAAGTGACTCCATACTATAGTCCGTCAAACTGAGAAAATAGATTTACAGAAAAATAGTGAATCTGTTTCCATCATATATTAAATAGAAGCCATTCAGAGTTCAGTAGAAGGACCACACTTCAAAGATGGCGTGCATCCCTTCTTTATGTTATTTCAAACTTAAATACAAAGCTAAATCGAAATAAAGCAAATGCAAATATTTTTGCAACAACATTTTTTTAACTGTCTGGAATAATTAAATATCGTCATTGGTCGTGACATTTATCACCTGGGAGCTTTAGGAGCTAGAGGGGAGTGGCCTTTTTCCCCTGCAGCACAAATACCCTCGTTTTACTTTGCTGAGCTCCAACCCTCACAGAGCTGGGTGAGCTTTACTAATCCATTGTACCGTATTAACGCCCTTATCAGGAGAGAAGACTTCAGAGAGGTACCAATGAATGCACTGAATGTGTAACAGTCGATTACGTTGCATGAACTTCCCTGCGATCATTACTTTGAGGATTCACTGGCCTCACACCGCTATTGTAATAAGGTTCTCTATGGGATAAGAATGATGACGATTTCAGTTCTTCTATCATTTAAATTAGTACCATGAATGTGGGATGTTTTTTTCCAGAGGAATGTCATTGTGAGCAGGACAAAGAGAAAGTGACATGGATGAGAAAATGCATTCATTTCATACTCCTAAAAACACAAGTTACACAATTGTTTGTCCATTTTTGCCCAGTTACTTCAACATTATTGCTAAAACTGAGTTCTATCAAAGAGTAAGTCCACCCAATTGATTTAGACCTTTGAGATCTGAAGTTAATTTATGTGCCAAGTTTCTCTGGGCATTTGTCCGAGCAACAAAGGATGAATTTATAAAGCTGTGCCATGAACTTCAACTGCTGTTTCTTCAGCCTTTCTTTTTCTGAAAATATGAACAGGATGAGAGACTCTCAAAATGACGAAACACTGGCCGGATGCAGATCAAAATAAAGACTAAAGGGTTTTGTTGAACTAAATCAGGCCATGGCAGCTTCACCTTTAAATGTGCGCGTTCAGAGCCTCCGAATGCACGGCAAGAAGAGAGAGAAGTTGGACGGGTGTGCATGCGCACAGCAAAGAGGGAGCATAGCTTGTGTCTGTGGTATTTGAAAATACGTCAGCAGTTGAATGGGTTCAAGTTCAAGTTCAGGCATTTATATAGCGCACTACTCATCCAGAGGGTCTCAAGGCGCTAGAGGGAGGGGTTCACTGTTTATCGAATAGCCAAGTTTTCAGTTCTTTTCTGAAGGAGATGTGATTCTGAGTAAGGCGGAGGTGGGTGGGGAGTGAGTTCCAGGTCTTGGCAGCCAGGAAGGAGAAGGATCTGCCACCCATGGTGGTTTTTCGGATGCGCGGGACTGCGGCGAGGGCTTGATCGGATGATCTTAGTTGGCGGGTAGGATAGTAAAAGGACAGTCGGGTGTTGAGGCATTCGGGTCCTAGATTATAAAGGGCCTTGTGTGCGTGGGTAAGAAGGCGGAAAGTAATTCTTTTGTTGACGGGAAGCCAGTGGAGGTTTTTTAAGTGACCGGTGATGTGCTCTTGGCGCGGGATGTCTAATATGAGTCTCGCTGATGCGTTTTGGATGCGCTGGAGCTTTTTCTGCAATTTTGTTGTAATTCCGGCGTAGAGAGTGTTGCCATAGTCCAGTCAACTCGTGACCAGTGCATGGGTGACAGTCTTTCTTGTTTCGAGGGGGATCCAGCGGAAGATCTTTTTGAGAATGCGAAGGACGTTGAAGCAGGAGGACGATACGGCGTTGACTTGTCTGGACATTGAGAGAGAGGAGTCTAGAATGAAGCCAAGGTTACGTGCATGGTCAGTGGGTGTGGGCGCTAATCCCAAAGCGGAAGGCCACCAGGAGTTGTCCCAAGCTGAGGGGGAGGACCCAAGGATGAGCACCTCCGTTTTGTCTGAGTTGAGTTTTAAGCGGCTCGGTTTCATCCATTCGGCTACTTCTTCCATACCTTCGTGAAGGTTGTTTTTGGCGGTGTTGGGGTCTTTGGTGAGGGAAAGGATTAGCTGGGTGTCGTCGGCGTAGGAGATGATGTTGAGGTTGTGTTGACGTGCGATGGAGGCGAGGGGACTCATGTAGACGTTGAAGAGGGTGGGACTGAGTGAGGAGCCTTGAGGTACGCCGCAGATGACTTCGGTGTGCTCTGAGTAGAAAGGGGGGAGTCGGACTATCTGTGTTCTCCCGGCTAGGAACGAGATGATCCAGTCCAAGGCTTTTCCTTGTATGCCGATGTTGTTGAGGCGTTGTATGAGGGTGTTGTGACAGACAGTGTCGAAGGCGGCGGAGAGGTCGAGTAGAATGAGGGCCACTGTTTCACCGTTGTCCAGGAGTGCTCGGATGTCGTCGGTCGCCGCAATGAGGGCGGTCTCGGTGCTGTGTTTAGCTCGAAAGCCGTTCTGTGAGGGATCCAGGGAGTTGTTGGATTCAAGGAAGGCTGCGAGTTGGCTGTTGACGGCTTTCTCGATGACTTTGGCCGGGAAAGGGAGGAGGGAAATGGGTCGGTAGTTTTTCAGTTCTGAGGGGTCTGCTGTGGGTTTTTTCAGAAGGGCGCTGAGTTCGGCGTGTTTCCATATTTCTGGAAAGGTGGCGGAGTTGAAGGAGCAGTTGATGACATCGCGGAGTTGGGGAGCGATGATGGAGTCAGCTTTGTTGAAGATGTAGTGGGGACAGGGGTCGGAAGGTGATCCAGAGTGGATTGAGTTCATGAGGCGAATGGTATCTTCAATGGTGATTGGGTTCCAGGAGTTGAGGTAGTTAGTTGGAGGGGTGGGATCAGAAGGGGGTGGGGTGAGTTGGTCATTGGGAGTATTCTTGAAGCTGTTGTGGATGTCGGCAATTTTGTTGTAGAAGGAGGATAGCGCATTGCAGAGGTCTTGGGAGTTAGTGATGTCGTTGGATGCTGCGGGAGGGTTGGTGAATTCTTTGACGATATTGAAGAGTTCCTTGCTGTTATGAGAATTGTTGTCGAGACGGTCCTTAAATGCTGATTTCTTGGCGGATCGAATCAGTTGGTGGTGTTTGCGGGTGGCTGTCTTGAGGGAGGCCATGCTGTCTGAGGTTGGTTCTTTTCTCCAATTCTTCTCCAGGGTGCGGCATGTCTTCTTGGATTTTTTAAGGTCATCATTGAACCAGGGAGCCTTTTTGCTGAATGATTTCAACTGGTGTTTTTTCAAGGGTGCTAGTTCGTCCGCACTGTGTGTAATCCATTGCCTGAGGTTTGTGGCCGCTTGGTCTGGGTCCGTTGTTAGGGTGGGAGTGTTTTGGCTGAGGGATGCGAGGAGTTGGTCGGTGGTGATTTTGTTCCATTTTCTTCGGGGAATGGGTTGTGGACGGTTGTGGGTCAGGGTTGTTTTGTAGCTGAAGTGAACACAGCTGTGATCCGTCCAGTGGAGAGCTGTAGTGTGATCGAAGGAGATGTGCTTGCTGGAGGTGAAGATAGGGTCGAGCGTGTGTCCGGCTGTGTGAGTGGGGGTGTCAACAAGTTGTTTGAGTCCGAGATTGGACAGGTTGTCCAGAAGCGTGGTGGTGTTGTTGTCGAGAATGTTGTCAAGGTGGTAGTTGAGGTCTCCTAGAAGAATGTAGTTCTCGGAGGCGAGGGCGTGCGGGCTGACAAAGTCAGTGATGTTGTCGCTGAATTGAGATCGGGTGCCTGGGGGCCTGTAAATGAGGGTTCCTCTAAGGGTGGTCCTGGGGTCGGTGTGGATCTGAAAGTGGAGGTGTTCGGCGGTTGCAAGATTGTCGTCAGAGCTGGTTGTAATTTTGATGGTGTTTCTATGGACGATGGCGATGCCTCCTCCAGTTTGATCGGTGCGGTCTTTTCGAATTATCTTGTATGTGTCCGGTATGGCTATGGCGATGTCGGGGGCAGAAGATGCATTCATCCAAGTTTCAGTGAGGAAGGCGATGTCAGGTGACACGGTGTCGATTAGGTCCCAGAGTTCGGTTGCGTGTCTGTGGACCGAGCGGGTGTTCAGTAGGATGCATTTCAAGTCGTTGAGTTCGGAGCTGAGTGTGGAGGAAGTGTGTTTGGTGAGGGTCCTGAAGCAGTTGAACTTACAGGAGAGGCAGGAGAATGGGCCGTGGGTACGTCCTGGGGTAGCTTCGCAGCATAGTGGGGTGCGTCCGGCGTTGAAGGCGAGGAGAGTAGCGGCATCATAAGTTACTCTGGGGGGTTGGGAGCAGCATAGGGCAGGGGGACGGGCGCTGGGCGCGGTCCAGGCGCGGACGGGCGCAGACGGGCTTACCTTTGGCGCACCTTGCGCGTGAATGCATCGGTCATATGTGGACAGTGGAAGGGGAGGGGCGAGGGAGGGTCAGCTGGGAGGCAGGGGGCGGGGTGTACAGACGGGCCAGGAGGCAGAACAACAAACAGCAAAATGGCCGCAAGATAAACAGGATGATTCCAGGCGCAGGACGAATAAAGTTACAGCAATGGGCACTGGGAGCAGTGAAGCGCTATGATTATAAAGCGCGCTGAGGAATATGTTCTTCAAAATACAAAGCGAGGCTTACGATATGCTACAGGCACTTCGCATGCAATTATGACAATAGAACAGCTGATCTCAATGAAGCGCTGCGATAGAAATAATGCACAGAGGAAATGGGCTTCAAAGCGTCACAAGGAAATGCTACAACCAAGCAATGCGCGCTGCTATCAAAACGAAGCACAGATACTTAAGTGGCCAGGGAGCGTGGTGGAGCGACCGCTTCTGAGTGAATCAGGACGGTCACAGCGCTTCACCAGGCAGGACACTCCAGAGCTACTCGTGGGAGGGAGGGTCAGCTGGGAGGCGGGGGGCGGGGTGTACAGACGGGCCAGGAGGCAGAACAACAAACAGCAAAATGGCCGCAAGATAAACAGGATGATTCCAGGCGCAGGACGAATAAAGTTACAGCAATGGGCACTGGGAGCAGTGAAGCGCTATGATTATAAAGCGCGCTGAGGAATATGTTCTTCAAAATACAAAGCGAGGCTTACGATATGCTACAGGCACTTCGCATGCAATTATGACAATAGAACAGCTGATCTCAATGAAGCTCTGCGATAGAAATAATGCACAGAGGAAATGGGCTTCAAAGCGTCACAAGGAAATGCTACAACCAAGCAATGCGCCTTGCTATCAAAACGAAGCACAGATACTTAAGTGGCCAGGGAGCGTGGTGGAGCGACCGCTTCTGAGTGAATCAGGACGGTCACGGGTTGGTTCACATGGAAATATGATACGAACTTTGGGTTAGTCCACATGAGCACTCTGCCCGTGAGCATCTGCAAGTAGGTATTTCGAAGAGATTAGCCCTTGCAGCTCGCTTAACATGCATACAGATGTTATTGGTATTACGAATAAGAATGCTATGTTTTAAGTTTTTTTGTGCTGCTTTATGCAGTGGTCTGAATGCTTCATCTGCTGTGTGAGAACCCAATGAAGACTTCACATGGGCACTGGTGAAGATCTGGATGGTGCTATTCTTTTTGCTCCTTCTAGGAATCTCTTGAAGACTGGCACGCCGAAAAAAACTTTACACTATGCGTAGCCTTGTGTATGTAACCATGACTGAAACTGACTTTTAGCGAAGTGTAACTTAGGTTCTCGGCTAGCAAATACGCTAGTTATTTAATGACTGGTGTACTGTGTTCCGGAATAAAAAATATGAAACTTTGTTGTGCCAATGAACATATTGCTTCCATTTAGAGCCATGGCATTTCCTTGAGCTTGGCCTTCTAGCTTTCCTTTGAATGTTCAGAACCCTTCCGGCAAGCCAAACATGCAAAATCTTATTTTTCAGGAAGCAAGCTGGTCGACAGATAGGTTGGCTCCAGGTGACCAAAAATAAAAAAATTATATATATATATATATATATATATATATATATATATATATATATATATATATATATATATATATATATATATTACCTACTGGCGGTCGCCAGTAGGTATATATAGTTAGGATTTTTTCTCTATGGGATTTTTGAAAATTCTATGTCTAATAACTTTGGCGTTTGTGGACGGAATTGGCTGAAATTCAGGAAAATGGCACATTTTGTTTCTGAGCAGCCCTTGAAAATTTGGGGGGGGTTTGTCAAGGGGGGGCCGAACGGCTGAATGGATTTGCACGAAACTTGGCAAAATTGTAGGGACTGGTAGCCCGATGTGCCTTTTGTAGGTCTCAATATATGTGCTCCAGTGGATTTTGAGAAATTAACGTTTAAAAAAAGATATATATCTGTAACAGCGGACCAGGCAGCGTCCCAGGACGCGTACTTTTCGCGCAACGGAGCTTTGTGAAGCGAAGCGGATTGGTTCTCCGGCGTCTGTCAACATTCCAAACAGTCCGTAGCGGCCGCCATCTTGTCTCTCGGTAGGATCGAGAGACAAGAGGAGGCGAAAGCGAAGGGGCAAATGACCATAAGGGGGAATAGTAGATCCTCGCTGACCCCCTAGGTTTGATGTGGAGGTTTTAAAAGGGCCCTGCGGGGCAAAAAAAAAAAATAATAATAATAAAACGGCTGAATGGATTTGCACGAAACTTGGTAAAATATTAGGGACTGGTAGCCCGATGTGCCTTTGCTAGGTCTCAATATATGTGCTCCAGTGGATTTTGAGAAATTAACGTTCAAAAAAAGATATATATCTGTAACAGCGCTCCGCTTCGCGTAACGGAGGTTTGCGAAGCTGATTGGTCATTCTGTCACTGGGCTATAGTTGGGCTACATCTGGCTGATATTTGGGCTACATTTGTTTTTTTGTGTGTCTGGCGGCCATCTTTGGGCTACATTGGGCTACATTGGGCTTCATTGGGCTACATTTGGGCTCCAACATATATATAGGCCAATGTAGCCCAATATATATTTTTCAAAGTTAATTTTCGTAAAAACCACTGGAGCATATATCTTGAGACATAGCAAAGGCACATCGGGCTACCAGTCCCTACAATTTTGCCAAGTTTCGTGGAAATCCATTCAGCCGTTCGAGCTAAAAGTGAGTCCAACCGCCCTATGGAAATGAAGGAAATGAATGGGTAATTTGTAATTAGCAAATAGCTAATCGCAAACTAGGAATGGTAAAGAATCGCTATTTATTCCTTAAAGTTCTCTATTTAGGAAATGCAAAAAACTTTGATGATACATATGGCGGTTCATCTCTAACAAGATAAGAAGCATAGGGATACATTTATGATGACTGGCGCATCACCAGGGATGTGTTAGTCATTCTGTGCCGCTGTTCCGTCACCTATGGTGTGCTGCATTTACAATGCGGCGCATCATGGGGCAAAAACAGCACAGATGCGTGTTGTATCTGTGCCGTAAAGGTGGCGCATTGCTGGAGTTGTATCGCAAGTGTGATGAAGCTCCAGCAAGGGTCGGGGGTGCCCCTGTCGCAGGGTTTCTGTTCTCACACAGAACTGTGGACAGAGGATTGGAACCTCGGCGAATTAGGGTGTCCCAAAACTCACGTTAGTAATCAAAAACTCCTTAGCAAGCTAGGTACAGTGTCACATTGGATATAACAAACTCTCAATGTTTAGACAATCCAGAATATGAACTTATAGTACCTCAGGATACGTGGAACTCATGAACAGTCGGTCGTTATATATTTCTTAGAAACCAGAACATGGAGTTAAGAAGAACACATGTGTATTTGAAATGTTTATTTACTAATGCCGTCTTCTCAGGCGTAGTACCTTAGATAATACAAGTACACATATTATCAGTAGCAAAATTACCAGCATAGTTACTAGTACATAAAAAGCGAATGGTGACAGTATGTTAACATGCTGTAAATGAATAAGAGTTAGCAACACTTATAAGCAGCCGCGGGCCGTGGAGGGAGTTACGGTGGGGCAGGGAGGCGGGGAGGGGGAGGGGCAGGGTAGAGAGGGCTCCACCCTGCTTCTCCCCCTCCCCGCCTCCCTGCCTCACCGTAACTCCCTCCACGGCCCGCAGCTGCTTATATCTCACCCTCCCTAATACACATATTATATTATTTGCTAAGAAGGTCTCTTTGTGTTGGTTTAGGGCGTGCCCATACTTTAGTGTCTTAGATTTGAAGGAATCACATCAGCATACACCAGCTCTCTCTTCATGTGAACCGCATCAACTGTTGTGTATGTGTGTTCGGCAAAGCAATATAAAACCCGCCTCATGCCCAGAATTGGCAGAAGTTGCACTTATGTTATGAGTATGAAGTCGTGGAGATCAGACCTCATAACAATTCTGTATCGTGTTGTTCTTGAAACTTTAGCACTCGCTGTACAGATATAGTTTAACAAGCAAAGCAGATAGTAGAGCAATAACATATTATTCTCATGTAAACCACGATGAACTACTAGGTGGAAAGCTAAAGCAACAACTAAGTGTCGTGTGCAGAAGTTGCAAAAAAGGAAAAATGGCGTTTAAACCGGTAATGAGCCCATGCTAACTTAACACGGTGTAAAGATATCCAGGACCTAGATGACACCTCCCCATGATCCGGAAACGAACTGAATAAGATAATAGAAGTGCCATCTCATGAGAGCAGATTGCAAGTTTATATGTGGACGGTCCGCAAGGTAAAGCATTAAAAACTAGGAAAATTTAATGCTAAAGAAAAATAAAACAGCCAAGTACTTTATCGAGTCTTAAGCCAATAGGCAAGGTAAATAATAAAAACTTGAAAAATAAGTCAATGAATTGTCAATGAAATGCTAGTACTCAGCATATCAAACATGAAAAAGGTCTACGACATAACTGTGTATGCAAAATAAGCTGCAACAGCCTCCAATAGGAAGTCACCGTCTTCATCCGAAAACAGTTCAGCCATCCAATTTAAAAGCGGAAAAGAACATACGTGCTCTCCCAGCACCGGATCCTCTATCACCATCAGAGGACAGCTCGGTGGGTTTTCAAGAAAGCTCTGTTCCAAGAAAGACTGTGCTGCCGCCAGTAAATTCCAGGGACCAAATAGTCCATGCATCAATGCCACAGCCATAATCCTTTCGCCAGGACAAACCAACTCGTGAGTAATGATAGGAGTCATCAGCTGATTAAAGTCGACGTCAGGAGAAACCGGTCCGCAGAGACACAAATCAATGGCCCAATCGAAATCACAGGTCAGGCAGTGAAATACAGGCTGGACACAGGTGAAGTAGGAGAATCGAAAAGATAATCCATATGCCGTGCTTAATATCGCCAACGGCATTGTGCCATAATATTCTAGCATGCGATTGCGGAACAGTGTCAGCAGCTGCAGGGTGGGAGGTTGCATAGGAGGGACATCCATATTTAAAAATGTAAAAAAGCACAAGAGCGTCCGCTGGTAATGCAAGTAAAAATGCCAATCCACGAAGCAGAGTGGAGAAAATACAATGAAAGAAAGCAGGGATGACTCCAAAGATTTTCTCAAATGAAGTCACGAGACCACTGGTAACAACTTTAAAAAAGTGCGCCAGGGCCTTTGTGGAGGATGCGTTAAAGATAGTCCGAACCATCTTGCTGAAATTGAAAGGCAAATGTGAATTGAAAAGGGTCTGCACCTCTGTACGGGTGTTCGCTATGTGAAGCACGAAAGTTTCACGGGCCGAACTCAAGGCCACCTCTCTCAGACAAAAGAGCTCTTATTCTTGCCATGCCGTTGAAATCTCTCCCAAGGTTGGTATTTGTGGCCAAATTGAAAACTCCCTATGTTCATGTGTGGGAGGAAATAGAACATTTCTGCAGCAAATAACCCGTTCACTTACTGTTACGATAAAAGGAATACTTTTAATTAACTCAGAACAATCTTCATTATTGAGCATCAAATAACTACCATTTTCCAACAACTTGAACGTGGGGATGATAGCAGGAACTGGCGTGCCTTGCAACACGCAAGCCATATTTGGTCGGTGTTTGTTGCATGAACCGTGTAACTGTATGTGCCTACACATTAGTGAATGATCTGGCGTCTCAGTGCATTCCTCTCCATTCAGATAAACTTCTTGATCATCTTTGAAACATCTGTATGTGTATGGAAGCGACCAGACCTCATGAAGAAAAGCACTACCTAAAGGTTCATAACGACCTATTGGTATATATTTCATACAATTTGAAAACTTATATAAAGCAAAAGGCAGCGTTATTAAACCGTGGATAAGGCACGTTGCCAAAAAACCCGCAATCCTCTGCTGATGATGTCACTGAGCATGTCATGAATGATGTAATATGTGACATCATCAGCAGTGGATTACGGGTAATAGTATCTCTAGTTTACTTCCCTATAGCTGTCTTTCTTTTAACATAAGTGTCTGTTTCCTTCCCTTATACTTACTGTTTTTGGTTCGCTTCCGGTTCGCGTACCGGCGAGCGAACTGGGAAGCGAACTAAGAGAAAAAGAGGTTGGCACAGTTCCAAATATTGTACCAATTTTTTAATAACGGGGAGGTAGTTCTGAAAAGAACTTTTTTTTATTTTTCTGAACATTTTTTTACTTTTTTTGAATTTTTCTGAACAGTTTTATATTTTTTTGGGTTTTTCTTGGAGGGGGCAATGAAAACGATTCATTGTAAAGGGCTCAACAGGAGCAACAAAACAAAAAAAAGTATTTATTATTTTGGGCGTTTCGTACAAACTTGCATATGATAGTCAATAGCTCTGTTGATCAGAGTGATGCTTCTTTCTCCGTAGCAAATGAATCCATCGCGAAATACGCAGATGTGTTTTACTTCACCTGATCTCATTTGTATATTTGGCACCATCTCCCTGCCCTCTGGTCCCGTTACTTCCGGTACAACAGATCTTCTGGCCATAATAGGGAGATTATCTAGGTCGTTCCGAAACTGTGCAGCACTGTAGTTGTTAGGATGCCACCTAGTCATATGGCGATGCATTGTGTAGTTTCCGAAACTGTATTTTTTCTCGGTTCCTCTGGACAGTCTATCTTGACATATAAGGCAAGTTACGTATCTTGCATTTACTTTTTTCTGACCTTTGGGAATTTTAAAAAATTGCCAAATGAAGTTTTCTTTCCGGTGAGACGTCCTGGGCTCCTCAGGCAAAAACTGCCTCTCTTCGTGCTCGTCGTTCTGTTCCTCTTCTTCCTCTTCTTGTTGAATTATAACTTGAGCAGGTGGTCCACTCTTCCTTGGAGGTGGTGGAGGTGGTGGGGAAGCACCAGCTGAAGCTACTAAAGAAGCCATTGCTCAGTGATCACAAAGGGTCTTTCTCTCACAATGATGAAAGTCAGAGTGAGGAAAGAAGGAGGGATTTTCATCATTTGGGAAAAACAAGAGTTCTCAACCAATGAAAAGTGTTCATTTTAGATTATATGACCTAGTCTTACATCATTAGGAAACCAAAAGTGAAATGAACCAATGAAAAGTGTTATTACCAAGTCACATGACCTGCTGTGTTTACGTTAAGCGCTTTGCAGGGCCTCCCGGTTTGCTTCCAGAAACCTGCGCTTTGCGACTCGCTTCGCGTACCAGTTCGCTAACGTAGCACGTCATATGACGTATCACGCGACAACGTGAAACGTCATGCGGACGGGAGGCGTCACGATGTTGTTTTCTAACGCGGCACTTGCGGTAAAGAAACGTTTACCGGCTCGCGGTCTATTTCGCGGCATCAAGGTCAGCTAACGGGAAGCTTCCCGATTCGCGAAGCGGGAACGAAGAAAAAAATATATAAAAAAAAAAAATTATTCATAAACATAAAATATATTTTTGGATTTAAAGAAGAAAACATTTTACAGCTACAGATATTAGCTGTTAAAAAACCAATGAAATTCACTGAAAAAACCATAGGTTATAGACCATATATAGTTAGGAATTAGCATTTACAAAACCTTGAAAATTCACTGAAAAAACCATAGGTTATAGACCATATATAGTTAGGAATTAGCATTTAGAAAACCTTATTTTACTCACACAAAACCATTGAAATTCCATCTATAGTTAGTTGCACTAACTATATATCGCGCATCCGCAATCCACTGCTGATGATGTCACATATTACATCATTCATGACATGGTCAGTGACATCACTGATGACATCACTGATGACATCTCAAATGACATCACTGATGACATCTCATTTGACATCAATGACCACATCACTGATGATATCATTCATGTGACAATACAATGCATCTCCTCACATTTTAATATAACCTCTGTTACAACCAGTGTTAAATACAGAGTATAATTTTTGAAACCATTGACACACCAATACTAGTTACTACATACGCACTCACTGATTCCTACGTCTACACACACATTCACTCATTCATCCATACAATCATTCATACATACAATCACTCATCTTTACAACACTATCATATGCACTCATACACCTATACAGACATTTACACTCTGTTGCTCATCCATGGAGTTACTCACACACCTAGTCAGTCATGCAAAGAATCAATCACACCTCCATTTTCTAATCTATACAGTTAAACATAGAGCACCTTACATTTTCAAACATATACTAACACATACTTACTCTCTTATACAATCACTGATACAAGTACACATTGATCTGCACAGAGTCACACACCTCCCAACCAGCCACACACACACTCAGTCTCCCATACAAATACTTGGCCAACCAATCAATAACCCATATAGCCACTCATATAGCTACTGATCAACACATGCAGCAGCTTGCACAACAACAGACATACTGATGCAAACTTTCACACAGTTTAGTCACTAACCTATGCATTCAGTAGGACGCATTTAATCACTCACTCATACAGTCAACCACGCACCTACTAAAACCTTCATTCAGACACTTATACATCTACTCATTCTTCAATATGTAAAACATATTTTAACTTTACAGAAACATACAGTCACTGGATGTTGTTATCAGTGAAGTCATTTGAGATGTCATCAGTGATGTCATCAGTGATGTCACTGACCATGTCATGAATGATGTAATATGTGACATCATCAGCAGTGGATTGCGGATGCGCGATATATAGTTAGTGCAACTAACTATATATGGAATTTCAATGGTTTTGTGTGAGTAAAATAAGGTTTTCTAAATGCTAATTCCTAACTATATATGGTCTATAACCTATGTTTTCTTCAGTGAATATATATATATATTCACTGAAAAAACCATAGGTTATACACCATATATAGTTAGGAATTAGCATTTAAAAAACCTTATTTTACTCACACAAAACCATTGAAATTCCATATATAGTTAGTTGCACTAACTATATATCGCGCACCCGCAATCCACTGCTGATCATGTCACATATTACATCATTCATGACATGGTCAGTGACATCACTGATGACATCACTGATGACATCTCAAATGACATCACTGATGACATCACTGATGACAACATCCAGTGACTGTATTTTTCTGTAAAGTTAAAATATGTCTTGAGTGGATGTATAAGTGTCTGGATGAAGGATTTAGTAGGTGCATGACTGACTGTATGAGTGAGTGATTAAATGTGTCTCACTGAATGCATGGGTTAGTGACTAAACTGTCTTAATTTGTGCATCATTATGTCTGTTGTTCTGTAAACTGCTGCATGTGTTGATCATTAGCTATACGAGAGGCTATATGTGTTATTAATTGGTTGCCCAAGTATTTCTATGGGAGATTGAGTTTGTGTGGGGGTGGCTGGAAGGTGTGAGACTCTATGCATAGATGTGTGAGCAGTTTATTCACTAGGTGTATGAGTTCAAGAGTGCATGTGGAAACAGCTACATGGGCAGTTGACTGTGTGCATGAGTGTATTGATGAGTGAATGGATATCTCAATGCTACATGTCATAGTAAGTACATATGTAAAACACAGTACATGTGAGAGTTGGCATATATAAATAACTGTGCATGAGAGCCACTGAATGAGTGAGTGGTTGTATCGATCATTGTGAACTTGTATCAGGGATTGTATAAGAGAGTAAATATGTGTTAGTATATGTTTCAATAAGTAAGGTGTGTTTAACTGTATAGTTGAAGAAATGGAGGTGAGATTGTTTCTTTGCATGACTGACTGGGTGTGTGAGTAACTCCATGGATGAGTGGCAGTGTGTGAGTGTCTGTTTACACTGAGTGTATCTAAGGTTATATTAGAGTCTGAAGAGGTTTATCGTATTAGCACAAGAATGATGTCAAATGAGATGTCATCAGTGATGTCATCAGTGATGTCATTTGAGATGTCATCAGTGATGTCATCAGTGATGTCACTGACCATGTCATGAATGATGTAATATGTGACATGATCAGCAGTGGATTGCGGGTGCGCGATATATAGTTAGTGCAACTAACTATATATGGAATTTCAATGGTTTTGTGTGAGTAAAATAAGGTTTTTTAAATGCTAATTCCTAACTATATATGGTGTATAACCTATGGTTTTTTCAGTGAATTTTCAAGGTTTTGTAAATGCTAATTCCTAACTATATATAGTCTATAACCTATGGTTTTTTCAGTGAATTTCAATGGTTTTTTAATAGCAAATATCATAAGCTGTCGAATGTCAAGTACGTGGTAAGTAAAAACATTTTCGTGTTTATGCACACTGATCTGCTTTGAATACTGCCCCCCACCCCTCATTTCTATTAGGAGTACTCTCTCTTTGCAGATAGTGAAGGGTAGTTAACGCAGCCCTTTGCCCCCTTTGTAATACGTCGTGCCTGCTTCTCTCTCCATTTGATTGATTGTTCTCTTTGGTTCATTCTCTATTTACAAACAAGCACAGAGTCGCAATACTCTGTTTAGTCTTTGCAGATAGCGAAAAATCGTGTAAAAAAACAAAAGGAATCGAGCAAAATCAGTAGGCCACTAATGGGATCTCTTTTTGACCTCGCTAAAATAGAAACATTAGGAACAACCTGTTGAAAATAGCAATGCGTATGTACATAAGCGGCGTTCATTTGTGTTCACAGTACCCCTTGTTGATTGTTTCAATCGAGCATTGAATTGTTCGAAGTTAATTCTCTTAAGGATCTTCTCTACCTGCAAACGAGGAAGAATAGGAATATTCTCTCTCCCTTTGCAGATAGTGAAGGGTAGGTAACGCAAGCCTTTAACACGTCGTACCTATTTCATTCCTCATTGATTGATTGATTGTCCGAACATTGACTGTTTGGGAATTAGTTATTTTTGGAGGTATTCCCTGTTTGCATATAAACGTAGGAAAATCTTTGCAAGTAGTGAAAGGGTACGTAATGCGGACCTTTCTCCCCCGTTGTAATCTGTCATGCCTATCTACTCCCCACTGATTGATGCACCTTTTTCACCCGGACCATTTACTAGAGATACGTCATCTGGCCCGACCAGAGAGCACCCCTAGTGAAAAGGACATATGCAATAATAACGAAGTGATCACTGTATCCTGTTAACAGAAACTTTACCATGAAACAACCTGGAAAGAAAAAAATAGGAAAACGAAAATCAGTAGGCCACTGATGAACATGAACTTTTATTAAACAACAAACAAAGAAACGATAACATAACGTAATGATAAAACCTATTAATGTCCTAGAAACAAGAAAACGTTAAACTATGCCAGTGGTGAGAGACCAGAAAAACAGTCCGAGAAACCAAATCCGAGAAACCAAATCACCCCTCGCTGTCCCAACTCATGCACTCTGAAAGTTCAAAGTTTTGAGGAGTGCTTGTAACATTGTCTGAAGCCTATTTGCAATTGCTTCATCTTCACTATTCTTAAAGTAAGTGGGGGCTGTTGTGATGCGGTGCCACCCTGAACCGCTTGACGGAGGCCCCCGAGGGACGGTGTCATGTCGCGGACTCGGAGGGGGCGCTTGGCTCCGGCCCCCTCCCCAAGTCGTGTTGCCCTGGTGTGGCCTGAGATCGCCCCCGACATAGGTGGCCGGCTCCCGGGGTCAAGCGGAACTTTTTTCCTTTTGGTGACTCTTCCATTCTTCACCTTGTCCCACAATCCGTTTCACCTAAAGACACGCTGTAGTGGGGCACCCCTTTTCCGTTTCATTTGCCATTCAGCCCGCTTTTGCTACACTGTGCCTCTTCCGCTATTCAGCTGTTTACCGCCCGCTCTTTCGACTACAGCGTCTCGCTCACCATGTACTTGAGTTGCTCCCGCTCTTGCGGCGCAGCGATAGGCGGCTGCCACAGGACTCTCAAAATGGCGGCCATCTCTTCAGATTTGGGCGTGGTCCACTAAAATGGGCCTGCGACACCTTGGAACTCGGACGCTTGTCTGCTAGAGCTTGGGCTCCATTCTCGAAAGCGTCCCCTCATCCTTGAAGATTCTACAAAAGTCTTGGGGGGCCCCCGACTCCCGCAGGCTTCTGGTGGGGAGCGCCTAGCATGATTGCTCGTGGAATGGCCACGACGGAGCTACGAAATGGTGGTGCTCTCATGCTAACGCCAGCTTCAGTCTGAAACATCCAGAAACACTGTAGACTACCAATTCGATCAGTTCCGGTAGCGCTCCAACGTGACCCGGTAGAGAAGAACTTGCCCTCCCCTCTTTGACTGATGGTTCTTGTTGCCTGTCCCTTCTGTTGTCATTTAACAGAACTATTTAGCCTGCTGAAAGGGGTTGTGTGCCGTCCGCTGGTTGGTGGAGACATTTTCACTATATTCTGGACCTGCGTTGTCGCGTAATGCGTCATATGACGCGCCGCGTTAGAAAGTTTAATAAATTATTAAACACAATAAACAATCCTTAAAAAATAAAAGTCTATCATTCATTTTTCATTGCAGTACGCTGCCCAGAAAGCTTCCCGGTTCCCGGACCGGGCGCTACCCACGCAAAAAAACAAAAAAAAAAATTATTTTTTTTTGCCCCGCGGGGCCGTTTTAAAGCCTCCACATTAAACCTAGGGGGTCAGGGAGGATCTACTATGCCCCCTTATGGTTATTTGCCCCTTTGTTTTGGCCTCCTCTTGTCTCTCGATCCTACCGAGAGACAAGATGGCGGCAGCTACGGACTTTTTGGAATGTTGACAGACGCCAGAGAACCAATCAGCTTCGCTTCACAAAGCTCCGTTGCGCGAAAGGTACGCGTCCTGGAGCGCTGCCCGGTCCGCTGCTACAGATATATATCTTTTTTTAAACGTTAATTTCTCAAAATCCACTGGAGCACATATATTGAGACCTACAAAAGGCACATCGGGCTACCAGTCCCTACAATTTTGCCAAGTTTCGTGCAAATCTATTCAGCCGTTCGGGCTAAAAGTGAGGCTAACCGCCCTATGGAAAAATCAATGTTAAAAACACGTTTTGGGACCCCCCTTTTTTCTCGGCCCCCCCTTGACGAAACCCCCCCAAATTTTCAGGGGCTGCTCAGAAACAAAATGTGCCATTTTCCTGAAAATTTCAGCCAATTCCGTCCACAAACGCCAAAGTTATTAGACATAGAATTTTCAAAAAACCCATAGGGAAAAAATCCTAACTATATATACCTACTGGCGACCGCCAGTAGGTAATATATATATATATATATATATATATATATATATATATATATATATATATATATATATACACATATATATATATATATATATATATATACACATATATATACATATATACACATACATATATATCCACTTTGTCTCTCCTCACCACAACTCTAATGGACGGAGTCACGGCACTGCAACAGGTTAGTTTAAGATATTTTATTCACACACCATGTGAAAAATAAAGTGCATCAGATAACGGTCTACGCGTTTCGGCTACTCCTAGCCTTCTACTGGACCATAGAGTCCTGTGGTCTAGACCCCATTTTAAAGTGCTCAGTGCTAAGTACCCTTTTCCCTTTCCTTGGTCATCTAGACCGCCAACCCTGCACAGTTGATTGACAGCTTATTTACATAGTCGTTATTGGTAGTTCATATCATTGTAAAGTACTATATGTCTTTATCAAAAAAGGGGGGGGGTCAAATGATAATATTTACAAATTTACAGTATTTTCAATTTCAACTTTTTCTTATGGTTTTTTTTTCCTTCCTATCTTCTTCTTTTCAAAATCAGTTCACATTTGCTCTTACGACTAATCAGTGGGTTGTTACTATGTACATTATGTAAAGTACATTTCCAAGAAAAGTATTCCCAAACTAGATCATAGTTTCATACATTCTTGTAGACCCTTTTCCCAAGTCTGCTCATCTGTATATATGTACACTATTCACACTATTTTACATTCTATATAGGACGGTTTTTCTAAAGTTGTACACATACTCATTCACTTCTGACTATTGATCTTGTGACGATTCTGGATCGGGTAAAGTTTTTTAACCCTTCAGGATTCATGTAAAGTACAAAAACATTAATTTATTCGATCCTATCATGGTCACCCATTGTTAATATTTCTTTCCCTGAGTAACAAAAATTCAAGATATTTCAGTAAGAGTTCTGATGTGCCACACGAAAAAATCATTATTATTTGAAAGAATTGCGCCTAACAAAAAAGTTTAAATCATTCTCCCTTGATAAGACAATTTCTAAATGATACCTCCTTACAATGTCCAATTTCCCTCACACTCATCTCTACTATTTACATTGTTCTATGCATGTTTTGTGAATAAGAGTCCTTGCTCCCCATCAAAAAATGTTATCAAAGATGTACAAAAAGTTCCGCATCCAGGTTGAGCCCAAATGGAACCTCTGTTCCCATGCCCAAGATCATTCTTGATTCCAGTTTCCTGAGTTGAAGAGTTCGATCCCCACCTCTCTCAGAGATTTTACTTAGTTTGATCCCTGAATATTTCAATAGGGCTGGGTCGCTCTGATGGTATTTGGCAAAGTGTGTGGCCATCGGGTAGCTTGTGTCCTTGTTTTTAATAGCTCGTAGATGTTGTAGTATTCTTAATTTCAGTTTGTTGATCGTGCTCCCGATGTAGGACTTGTCACATGGACACTGTAGTTTGTAGACCACACATTTGGATTCACACGTGATGTGTTCCTTAATTTTCTCCACTTGGCCATTTTTCAGTTTGTACTCCTTGATGTTCACGACATGCTCACAGGCTTTGCACTTATAACACTTCCAAAACCCAGGAGTTGTTAACCAGATTTGTTTTACAGGTTCCTTCAATTCCAGATGACTTTGGGTTAGGATATCTCTTAAAGAGGAGGTTTTCCGGTAAGTAATACTGGGAAAGGGTGTTAACTTCTCTTTCAGGGTGTTGTCCAGAAGCAAAACTTCCCAGTGCTTTTGTAGTGTCTTCTTCATTTCTTTACTTTGGTTGTCAAAGTCCATAATTAATCTTGTCACTTCAGTTTCTTGATTACTTCCCCTGCTGAAATTATTTTCAAACCTTTGATTGTTCGGTATAAGCAGTTCTCCTCTGTTCTTTATCATCATTCTTGATTTCGCGGCGGATATTACTTCTTCCGGATATCCCCTTTCAAGGAAACGAAGACTCATTTTTGATATTTCCTCATCTAGATCTATTTGTTCTGAACAGTTTCTCTTAGCTCGAAGCATTTGGCCATAGGGAATGCTCCACTTCAATTTCACAGGATGGCCGCTGTTTGCGTGAAGGATGCTATTACATGCAGTGGGTTTCCTATGTATTTTGGAGCATAGTTTACCTTCCTTTACAAATATTTCTACATCCAAAAAAATGAGTCGAGTGGAGCTGATGTCTGAAGTAAAGTGTAGATTGTAGTTATTCACCTCTAGGGATTCAATAAATTGTTCTAAGGATCTGTTGTCACCCTCCCATATGACGAACAAGTCGTCTATAAAACGACACCAAAGTTTGATTCTAGAACCATTCGGATTTTCCTCTTCTTTCTTCACCACCTCCCTTTCCCATGTCCCCATCAAGAGGTTAGCATAGGTAGGCGCAAATGATGTCCCCATTGCGGTTCCCTGCTTTTGGAGATACATTTTCCCCAGAAACAGAAAAATGTTATGTGTCAGACAGTAGTGAAGCATATCCATTAGCATCGCTGTATGTTCCAGAAGGCTTACTGAGCGAATTCCTAGTGCATTCCTTATGGCTTTTAAGCCATCTTCATGGCGTATTGAGGTATAAAGAGAGGCAACATCAATGGTTGCCATCATATAGGTTGGTCTCCATTCACTTTCCGAAATTCTTTTTAGGAAATCCATTGTATCCCTTAGAAAAGAAGGTAGTTCCGTCACATAGTTCATCAAAAAGACATCGATGAATCTAGATGTCGATTCTAGCAATGATCCAATTGAGCTAACAATTGGTCTTCCTGGGGGACGTATGAGGGACTTATGAACCTTAGGCAGGAAATATATTGTAGCCACAATTGGATTCTCTGTTCTCAGATAACAATACTCATCGAAATCGAGTAGGCCTCTTTCTTTCCAACCCAGCAATAAGGAATGGTATTCATTTGTCCATTCCTCCATTGGATTTGTTATCAGTTGTTCGTAATGTTCATTGTTGTTGAGTTGCCTGTTTGCCTCTTCGACATAGGATGAGACGTCTTGTACCACCAGGTTGCCACCTTTATCAGATGATTTTATTATGATGTATATATATACACACATATACATATATATATATTTTTTTTAATCGGTCCCCTTTGCATTGAAAGGTGGCTCTGTGCAGCTGGTAGGTTCATTACTTTCTGCTGCAACATCTCCACGAGAACCATCTTTGCACAGTTCGTTGTGGTGCTATTAAGATTAGTGTCATAGGCGACGGTGTGCACTTTTTTTTATTATCAATGATAATAGTGGTATTGGGGAAAAAAAAGTACGCAAATTTCTTTGATCAGTCTATCAAAAGGACATTGACTGGGACAGGTAGGGTGGTGTGGGTGCATAGTTTTGAAATTCAGCTTTTGTTGGTGTTGTAAACAGATTTCTGGTGTACCTCAATGCTGAAAAACTTTCGAATACTTGCTGTTTGACCTCCCATTTCTTCGCGACGGTTGATTGTCTACTTAGTATGTCCATCTCTATGTTTTATACACCTGGTAGGAGTATTGCCCTCGAGGGTATATGTCTTTGGTTGGCCAGTTTCCAAATACCTTGGGCTAATTAGACCACATAAGGCCTTACCTCGCCCAGACCCCACCCCACCCAGCTTGCTCCGGGAAACACTGTGGTTCTGATGTCCGTTTGAATTTGCACAGTCTCCCCCCCCCTTTCTCTATTTGAAAATTCCTTGCAGCCAGGAAGACTGAAACACATTTATGTGTTGTACTGCTGTTCCCTTGTTGTCCACAAACCTTGGATGAAGTTTTCCATGTGTGCCCTCCTGCCCCATTCCATGCGGCTTGCACCTGTGGTGATGAAGACTGAAATTGTCTGTTTCTTTTTGTACTTTTTGAGATCCTCCCAAATTCCCTTTGTTTGGGACCAGTAACTCTGTATACATGCTTGGATCAGTCTCGCATGTAGTCTGGCAGGTGGTATTAAAGGAATGCATTAAGTCATCATGTCCATTAGTTTTCCAACTGCCCTCACAGTCGGACACTGTCCCTTCTGGTAAAGGTTAGCTTGCTCCGTCAATGCCAGAATACCTTTGGCAGTGCTGAAAGCTTTGGCCTTGTTGGAGTCTTGATTCTCAAAAGACTTTCTCCCTTCTGCAGTAATGGGAAGGTTTTTCCAAATGTATTGAAAACCCATGTTTTTGTAGTATCTCTGCCTGACTGTATTTATGCTCATTAGGCATTGAGTGATTAAGGTAAAAAAATGAATACGCTTGCTTTTACTAGCCAGCTGTCTAGGTAGGAGTATACTGGTATTCCAGGTCTCCGTAGACATGCTGCAACAGTGGCCAGACATTTTGTGAACACCCTTGGTGTTGATTTCATACCAAAGGGAAGTAATCTGAGCAGACAGTGTATCTTATTGATAACAATCAAAGGAATCTTTTGTACTTCTTGTTCATTGGCACAGACAAGCAACAAAGCCATGCATTTTATAAGTGTATTGTCACCATATAGACTTCTTGAAGTGCTGTTATCTTGATCATTTTTGTTATTTTATGAACTTGTTTAAAAATCGTAAACCCACTATTGGTCACACTGAAGTCTGGCTCCCTGGTTTCTCTCTTTTCTTGGAACAGTTTCCACTGCTTGTTTTTATGTGAGTTCCTCCACCTTTTCCTTGCAAACGTAGCTCTTCCTTTGACAGAGGTGATGGACATTCACTTCTGGAGGAAGCCCCCTTTTTTACCTCCAAATTTGCCACCCCACTGGTGTTCTGTGATGGGGCACTCCTTTAAGTAATTTCTCCATACCTGTTGGAGGCTCTTTTAATCATCAAGCTGAACACTGTTCTGTCATGCGGTGGTGAAGGCCTTGGTGGGTAGGATTTGATACCTGCCTCTGGAGAGATCTGTTGAGGTCTTGCTTGTCTCCCTCGGTGCTCTCAAGATCATGAAAACCATCTTGCTCATACATTTCCCTTCTTCAAAGAAATAATCCCACACCTGCTCTTGGGGTTCTGGTATAGCTGGTAGCTGTAGTTCCTCCTGCTGTTCATGAAGAGTTCCTATTTTACGGGCTTTGAAATTTAGAGATTCTTCTAAATTAGTCCTCTTCTCCAAGATCTCATTTTGGCCTCAAGGTATTTTTCATTTTGACCTTGAATAGTTTTTGCTCTGTGGCCACCGGTTTGGACTTTGGCTTGTCTTGCCATGACACCTTCTCAGGTTCTTGGTCACCTCTTGGCATCAAACCTGCCTTCTGAATGACAGCCTCTAAAGATTGCCAGGTGTCTGGCTTATGGGAATTTTTTGCTTTGTCCTCCCTTTGTTGAGTGTTTTAGGTTGAGTTTCCAGAGCGAATTTTGGTCATTTTTCTGCATCTGTGTTGTGTCCATCTCCGTTTTTCCATAGTTCAGAGGGTCTTTAGATAGAACTCATTGCACGTATTGCAGCCTTCGGTGATGTGATATCTCAGCAGGTAGAGATTGCAGACCTTGGGGTTATATTTTGTGCAACTATATGGTGGCACTTGGGACAGCACCTAACCGTTTTTTTCTGCATTTCTCTGGACTATTCCAGCCCTCCAGATGCACATTAGCTATCTATTGAGAACCTACCCTACTCAGTAACAGAGTGGTTAATGATTGATCTAGAAAACTTTTATCTCAAAATGTGCCTTCCAACCATATCCCAATACTAGCCTAATGATCCAGCAATTCTGCCACAAATCCTTAGATGACCATGTAGAGAACTGGGCTTTTGCTGTAGTTACACCCCAACACACATTTTTTGCCCACTTTTCAGCTACTAGATGCTGATTTTCGATTGCCAGTGCACTGAGGTCCGCTAACCAGACCTCAGGGCCAGTACTATCCCTCATTCACCGTAACACCTCTGAATTGAGATATAGGGGACTACCTGATACAAAGACTTCAGATTCTGATGGATCAACAGAAGGAGTGGAGAAAGAATAGTCCTGTCACGAGAACCGATGAGCAACGACTGACTTGGTGCCAACACAGTCAGCCTGACTGCTATCCCCAACAATCATGAAAGAAGCAGGCTCCTCCTGCAGCAGTGCAGTTTACAAGAAAACCAGAGGGCTACCAGTGCTTATCCAATTCCCTTAAGAAACTACCTTGGAGTAGAGGAGCTACTTCACTGCAGCCACAGGCACCAAAGACACCAGGTGCGGTTCACCGAGTTGTTGCTCCCAGGCCAGCGTGGCACAGCAGCTCCCCAGGAAGATGACCTAAAGTTCCTAAAGGTAAGGTCTCTCTACACGAGTGGGAGGATACCAGTACCAACCGGATCTGCACAGGACCAATAACCAGGTACCGGACCACTTGCAGCAGCCAAGGCTTGTTGTGTCCAGTCCAGACGCCGAGGAAGACAGACCTGCACGTCGAGGGACTTCAGGGACAGTGAGGCCCACATTGTGAGTGGCCCAGCTGTCCTGTTTGACCCTCCTGCTGAAAACAAAGAAGTGAGTCTGTGACCGCTGCAACCCAGCTCTTCAAACAACCTATGCACCCACGCTCCTGAACCCAAGTCCAAGACAGGTGATGGTGCCAACACAGCCCCCAGAACCCACAAGAGCTACACTCACACTTGGGTTTGCCCAGACTGGACTTCCAGTCACCACCCGCAGCCACTTTTAGCAGGCCCCCTCCAACTGCGAGAGACTCTTAAGCCCAGAAGACACCACTGCACCTGAGCCTCACAGCTTAAGAAGTGGACCAAGGGTGTTCCTGTGTGCCCGAGGATCTAAAGGGGCGAGCACCCCTGCGAGTTCCCCCAGACTGGCTCCCCTAGTTCCAGCCTTTTTGTGACTGGACCGTTCTCCCATTTAAGTGAGTAGGGCACCCAATGCCATGACTCACCTCTGCACCAGGACGCCCCAGATCTTCCAGAGGTGACCTGTTTGTGTGGTCTTGGACCTGGTCCCATACTCACCTTAAGTTCAGAACAACAGACCCTTAAGTCGCTTCTAAGAGCCCGAATTCAATACATGTTTTCCCCCCATGAAAAGTTATTGCAGATCCAGAAAATGCAGTGTTCATTTCTGAGAACTGTAAAAATTCCTAACTCGAAAAGTACTTACCCAGTTCCGATGATCTTGGCATTCAAATTTATATAAAAGTATGTTATTTCTATAAATTGGTGTTGGATTTCTTTGAGTCAGTTATGTTATCTGTGCTTATATAGCGCGCAGCTGCCCCAGCAAATGAGCGTCCCGGTGTTTCCAGCATCAGAAAACGGGCCTAACCACCCCAACAGGACAACCGACAAAAAGACAAAAAGACCAAGAAGAACTAAACTGAAGGAAAAAGAAAGGTTTTGATGGCTTTCCTAAAATCCAGCAGACACGCCAAACTACGTATCTGAACAGGCAGAGAGTTCCATAACTTGGCTGCCAGGCAGCGAAAGGACCCATCCCAGAGTTTCACACGGGGAACAATGACCTAGGAGTGCAACTGGCGGGGGGGTTCGGGGGGGGGGGGGGGACATAGAGTAAGCAAATTATCAGGTTAGGCTTGGCGAGCTTCAGTATCTTGAAAGAAAGACAGCATCTTAAATTGGATACGCTCCGCCATGGGAAGCCAGTTAAGCTTCCGGATGGTGCCAGCAATAGGACAGAACCGCGGTAGCCCCAACAAGGCTCTAGCAGCGGCGTTTTGAACACGTTGCATCAGAGTTATTTCAGCCCGATTGGACCCCAGCAGGAGAGAACTGGCATAATCCAGTCGAGATAAAATAGTCGACTGAACAATCCGCTGGCGTGTCAGTGGTCCAAACCTTAAGAACTCGCAGGGGGCCAAAGCACGTACAGGCAACTTTTTTGGTATGGATTTGAAAGCTGAGAGGAATCCATCCATACCCACATGTTCTTAACTAACCTCCTACGGGTTAGGAGTACTACCCAGGACACACAAGTTTGCATTCTTCCCTACTAACAGAACCTTGGTTTTGTTAGCATTCAACTGCAAGCAATTAGTGGTCATCCATTCAGCCACGGCCGCCAGGCTGCCTCTAAACCTGGAGGCATTCGGGGTGGAACCTTCAGCCAGGGCCACCACTAGCTGCGTATCATCCGCATACAAGACCATGGTAAGGTCCCACTGCCTGGCGACCGCTGCCAGAGGCTGAACGTACAGATTGAATAGTGAGGTACTCAGCGCAGAGCCCCGAGGCACCCCCTGATCGGGGGGCGGGGGGGGGGGGGGGGTGGGGAGCAGGGACTCAGAAAGATCTTTCGGTCAGAAAAGATCTGAACCATTCCAGAGCCAAGCCAGTCACACCTGCCTCCTCCAGCCGCTGTAGCAGAATACCATGCGAGACCGTGTAAAAGGCAGTACTAAGATCCAACAGAATCAGTGCCGCTGTCTGACCGGAATAGAGGATGGTCCGCAGATGTTCAGTCATGGCCAGGAGAGTAGTCTCCGTACTGTGGCCCTAGCAGAAACAATTTTGCGATGGATCGAAGATGTTATTGGAGTTCAAAAAATTAGTTAATGTGTTGTTAACATGCGCCTCTGCTATCTTAGCCACCCAGGGGAGGAGAGATATAGGCCTGAAGTTCTCAAGTTTAGCCGGATCAAGCAATGGTTTCTTGAGAATGTGGGAAACCCATGCCTGTTTCCACCGCACCTGAACAATTGCTGAGGAAAAGGAGGAGTTAACTATCTGGCAAAGCAGAGCCAGAAAAAGAGAGAGAGTGACTCCCTAAACTGAGCCGGCTTTAAAGGGTCAGCTGGAGAGACAGATTTAATTTTCCTGCTCAACCGAATGAACTCATCCTGTGAAATATCGGGGATAGCTGTAAAAAAAGACCGTGGCAAGGGTCTAAGAGGTAGTAATAGGAGGAGTTGTCATTTGTGGGAAGGACCTGTAGATAGCGCAAACTTTCTCCGCAAAGAAGGTGGCCAGATCCTCACACTGCTGTTCAGATGAAATAGCGGGCACCACGTTTTTCCTGGCTCTAAGGTCTTTAAGGATCTTAAAAATACATTTGGCTGGGTTAGGACTAAGCTTGATCTCGTTCGCATAGTAGGCTGCACGAACTTTACAGATGGTTCTATGATAGTATTTAATCTTGGCCAGATAGCATGCTTTTTTTTCTGAGATCATAGTCCTTTCTCCACTCGCGCTCTGATCTTTTACAGGCCTTCCTTAGTATGGTCAAGGAGTTGTTGTACCAGGGACTCATGTTAGAGGTGCGTCCCTTAAACCATTTCGCCGGAATGAGGGAGCCCCTGGGTGATCCAATCGCAAAATGCATCATAGCCTGACTTTGCGCTATTAAGAGGTCCGCACCGAGAAGTGCAGGGAAATCCTCTAGCCTCAGTTTACGCCAAGGGCGTTTAAAGACAGGTCGTTGGATGGCTTTGTTTAGAGGCTCTATGGCCAGAAAGGACATTTCTACCAGCAAATGGTCAGTCCAACCAATGGGTATAGGCATCTCCACAGTAGCAGACTGAATGTAGACAGCCTGTGTGTGTGTGATAAATGCTTAGTATTCCACTTCATCAACTTTATTTCGATCATAGAAGATCATAAAAGTACACAGCACAGTATGGATAAAATACAGAAAGAAGATAATCATAAATTACATTGTCACCATAAAAGTATAATTAAAATCACAGGGACTAAAAGTTTAATATATCAAAGTGCATATAGTGCACCTAATCCAAAGTGCATTCCAGTATCTAGACAAGCCAAAAACCACTACTCTGCGAGTAACATCCATCAAAATTCTTAACACCTCGAGGTAGTGGCCCGGACAGACTAATTTACACAATGAAATTATCCATTTTTTTCCTTAAGAATTTGTAATATGGACAGAAGATGTAAATGTACAATTGTTTCTGAACTGGAGTTGCACGCGGGACAAAGGTAGTCATTAGGATCATCATTACACCACTTTGAACAAAACTGTTTTGTGAGAAGGGTCTTTTTTTTTTAACAAAATTTTTTGATTTTTGTTATCGTCAGTACAGTTACACATCAATTTTTCTGTACAGTTTGTAAGTAGATCATTAACAAATCATGTAAAAGTAAGTCAGCCTCTGGCAGCGAAACTGGAAAAATCGTTTACATGCCATTGTGGGGACAATTTCATCTAATGCAACCTCAAAGAAGTCAACAGATTTAAAATCTAAGAAATCAGAAATCAAGCAACCCTCAGCTTTTACCAGTACTTTTTTTGGAAATGGCTTCACAGAACCTTGCTTTCAACTTTATTCTTGAAGTGGTAGCTAGGCTTTCTGGGTTTGTCCAGAGCCCCTCCATTCCAAGCCTCCCTAGTAGCTCTCTTACTGATCTGAACCAGGGGATCGAGGATACCAATGGTAACTTCAGGAGCTCTATTAAAGGCTCCCGGTAAGGGGCAAGCTCATCCACTGACCATAGCCTATGCCAAAACATTAAAAGTTTGTAGCTTACTTTGGGTACTAGCTGCCTGTGTGCAAGGTCCAACTAAAGGGGCACCAACCGGGTACTGAAAGGTAAATTCACCAAAGATCTAAGGAAGCGATTTTAGAGTACAGACAAGCAGTTTAAGGTACCAGTGCCCCACATCTCAGCTCCATAGAGTGTCCCTCCTAATACCTTAATGCTATAGATTTCCAGGGCTGAGGCGAGCGATCAGGACAGTGTTTTCCTGTGTATTTTGGTGAGGTTAGAAGTCTGGTGTATTAATTGCATTTTAACTTTCTCGATGTGAGCAGCCCAATTAATTGTCGATGTCAGGCAGATGCCAAGGAAGTCAAAGCCATCAACACACTCAAGCTTGCTATTTCCAATTGACACCGATCTTTTGGTGTTGTTGGCCGCTCCTTTTTTAAAAAACCATATACTTCGTTTTAGACTCGTTTAGCACCAGCCCTCGGGCATCACTAAACTTATTAAAATCATTTAAAAGCTGCTGTAGCCCCTGCGGTGATTTAGAAATTAACCCCTTGAATGCTGGTGATGGAACCGCTCCGTCACCAGCCACGGACGCGCCGCGCTGGTGACGGAGTGGTTCCGTCACGGCCCGGCCGCCGCGGCATTAATTCCACGCCTGCGCTGAGCATTCCATTGAGCGGACGGGGCCGTGACGGAGCCACTCCGTCACAAGCACAGCGCGCCCGTGGCTGGTGACGGAGTGGTTCCGTCACCAGCATGGTGGCGCCGCGCGGCTCCCCCTCCCCCTCAGCGCCGCGGCGGAATTTCCGCAGTGGCCAAGGTGTTAAAAGCATTTTGTCGGCAAAGAGATGGGGGGGAACTCTTTTTGCACCACTTTTTGGGGCATCACAAACATCTCTATCTAAAATTTAAAAAAAATAAAAACGACCACACCGTTAAAAAAATTAAAAATTCAGAGAGTAAAAAGAGTGGGGGCATGAACACATCACTGCCTTACTCCACACTGAACTGGGAAGGAATCTTTAACTTTGTTGTTCTCCCCCCCCCCCACCTCACTTGTGCTGCATTAGCTGAATGTAATCTAATTAAAACATCTAAAAGATATGTCGGAATACTTGGTTTAAAATACTCCAGAGCCTTCCATGCAAGAGAAGGTCAATGGAAGGCCTGAGGTCAATAAAGGCCACATTAAGCTTGCCTCCCTTGACTGACACTTACTTCTAATATATGCAAAGAAGGCCGAAAGCTTGATTCAAGGTACTTATTGCTCGAAATCCCGCTTGGAAGTCACTTAAAATACGGGACTCAAGGATCCAATCCAGAATTTGTACTAAAATCTGCTTGCAGAAAATCATCTGTAAGGAATCAATAAGGCTAATAGGTATATATTATAAGTACTAGTGCGTTGTGATCACTATTGACCCTCTTGGTCACTGTCATGTCTTGGACTAAGTGCCAAAGGTTCAAAGCTACCAGGCAATAATCTATTCTACTTTTGTGGCCTGGTCTATTAAAAGAGGGGTTCCAATTTAAATCTGAGTTGGTCCTCCCATTTTTGGCTCTCAAACCATGCTGCATAGTAAGAGCAAACAGCTGGGCACCTCTCTTGGACCACCTAACTGGGGGGAGGTCTAGTTGTGGTACTTCCCACTCTGTCCCACTCATCGGTCAGATCTGAAGGGATCGGGGCAAGCCGTTCAAACGTACAGTTGAAATTGCCTGCAACTAAGGTAGGGGTGTTGTCTGAATAGTGGGACAGACCGTGGTCAAGGGTACACACTGTATTGATTTCCTCCTGGCCCCGCAACACTGTTATACACATTAAATATCCTTATTTTCTGTCCACTATAAAAAGTAAGCACCAGCGCGAAGATTTCTTGGGAGTCAACATTTAAAAGTTTAACTTTGACCCCTAGTTCGTTTTTTACCCATACCGCTAGCCCCCCCAGAGGGTCTGCCCATCTCTTGTCTAGTGGCATTGGAAGCATAAGCAGAGAAGCCACTTCTATGTGGGCAAGGCAGGCTCCAGGTTGCCGGATATAAAATTACGTCAAAAGGAGTCTACAAAACAGCACCATTTTGGGTCTGGCAGTAACTTTGAAATCCCAACCACATGCCACACAAGAACCCTCAATGGGCAGTAAAGAGTCTCCTCCTCCTCGCCCCCCCCCCTCATCCGCGAGAATTGGGGCAGTTACACCCCCACTTTGATCCACATAGACTGGTTCACAAATTCTCTCTGGGCCAATAGTCGGATTAGATGGTACAGGGGTATTTGTTAGTGAGGGGCTAAAAGGTAGTGTCACTAGGGTACTGGCTAACCCAACCATGTTTACTGATTTTATCTGTTTTTCTAAAAATGGGCAACTCTGCCCTCTCCAATCGCTCCTTTGAAAGATGGCTAGTTCAGATCCGACTGCTTAGTACTACCCTCCGATATGTATAACTGCTCACCCACACTACCACAAAAGAGCATTTGGGGTGTCATTTGTACCTCTAATTCCTTTGGGGTTTGCCAGGACTCTCGCCACAGTATACCTTATTTTGGTGCACTATATGTAGCGCCAGCTTCCTACAGGGCCTAACAACACATTAAAGAATCTGAATATAGTGACCATTAACCGGGGCTTACAGGGCACGTCTGACATCAGGAGGAGACTGGCATACTACCAAATGATGGCAGACGAGACACAATACGGTCCCACCAACCCAAAAACAAAAGACGCACAACTAAAAATTCTAAAACCAACCACTAAATGGCAGAATAATTCTTACTGCAAAAACAAACCACCTTTTGACTCCTGAAGGCAGAGCTCCGTCACGATAGGAAGCATTAGATTAGTGACCACATTATTTAAAAGATAAGTAATAACTTGGCTACGAAAGTCTTGACCCCTGTTTTTACAACTGCCACCATATCAGTTGTATGTAAGCTAGCTGACATTGCAGGTATTCCTTAATCAAAGCCTTTTCAGCTAGGGTCAGGACTTGGAATGGGATGAATCTACAGGTATTTGCATTGAGGAATGACGCAGCAAAACTTGTCGGTTAACGGCATGCTGCCCTGCTTGATGAGCTGGACTCCTCAACAGCATTTGCTACTGTGGGCCTACCATGCTGAGAACATAATTCCCACAGAGAAAATCCTCAAGGTTGCCATTATTTCTAACAAGCAATTCTCAGGTAATAAACTGGTACTCATCAGGGAAAGTGAATATTACATTTGGGGTCCTTTGGAGCTCCCAGTCTGCCACCATATTGCACATCTACTTATGCCTTCAATTTACCATGATCACTGGATTTTAAGTGACGTGTCAACCCAACCATATGCAAACAGCAACCAGCTTTACAACAGAATATGAGATCTTGATCAAGACAATCAATTCTACTTTCCTGCCTGTCTAGAAATCTAAGCCTGGATACAGGATTGCTGTTAAAACATAATGGGAATCATATCTGGGCAAAATAGTACCGTTCTATAAAACACATCACTGCCCCCTTCTGAATTTGAAACTTACCCCCAGCTTAGAAAGTAAAAAAAATCGAGCATTTATGATATTTCAAGCACAAGATAACACCACTGTTCACAGCTGCTTCTTAAAATTACAAATTAAAACTTCCCTTCCTCTTTTTTCACGTGGAAAGCACTTTTGCATAAGTTAATCACTGCTTGAACTACACAAACACGTTCAAGGCTATGCTCTCAACCCCAAAGCAAAAATGCAAAGAGATGGAAATGAAGCTATGCTGTTGACTCATGGGTTTGGAAAAAGGGCGACATTAAGGCGTTCATGAAATCTCTGCACTGGCTCTTACTTAATGGCCAGAGTGCTTGTCTATTAGAGGCCTTTCGCAGCTGCCCATCTAGTCTCTAAAATCCGACGGTATAGCGCCCCTTATGATTGAATGTAAAGTATAAAAGTATATGACCTCCAAGTTCAAACTCTGTTCAATGGGGAAGTAACGTTTTTCGGACCAGATAGCAACAACAATGAATGGCCTTCGAAGCCACACTTCTACTAGTACCGATAGGCTGAGTTTCAAATATCTACTTAAAGAACGGTTTTCTGATATGCTTCACGGTCTAGTCATCAGCACATAGAGGCCCACTTTGAGGTGGGCTGCATCAGTGTAGCGACTTAGTCAAGCCAAAAAAATAGAATTACTGACAGAAGCAAATCTTAGCTGAAAAGACATGCTTCAGTTTTGTTACCTCTAGATTACACATATAGTTAAAATACATGTTTTTACATATGCCCAAGTTGAATTAGATCTATGCATTGCTTTTTTTAAAATTTTGATTTTAAGTGTGGTAGAGTTTGCCAAAAACATTACCCAATGTGTTTCACCCATCCTGCTGTCCACAGGTAATCAAATTTTGTACGAGTGGTATTACCAAACCACTGAGAACATGTTTAAAAAAAAAAGATTTCAACTTCAGAGGAAGGATATGTTCCAGGCGATTCTTTCAATGTTTCAACGAAGCCAACTCTTACAGTATCTGCGGAACAGAAAAGAAAAAAACTTTAACAAACTCAGAAATAGGGCACCTTCAAAAACATGCAGCTGATCAATATTGGGGATTTTTTCATTACCCACAGCTCTACAAGCACCAGAAAAATGGCTGTGTAACATGGCACAAGATACAGGCACTGATTTGTACGAAGGAGAAGAGAAAGCATCAGTAAGAACTGGAGTTACATGCAGAAGCGAGATCAGCAAGAGTAAAAGAGCAGGTACACTAGAACACTTAAAGGGCTGAGAGCACAGGTAGAGGTTATAAACCGAACTTAAAGACGCAGCAGAGAAAGACCACCACACCAACAGCAGCATTGACAAACACCACCGCAATGGGGAAACGCTGTGTGCCTTTACAACTCCTTGCGGAGGTGCTCCTCAGTCTGGTAATAACCAGCCCATACACACTACAGTGTCAATAGACACTCTGAGCTGGAGATGGTGCTCACAACGTCGAACGGTCTCACTCCGTCACGGTCATTATTATATTGACATAACTAAAATTGATTTTGTTGTGCTAAGTTAACAGGACTGAAATTTGGATTTTGCTTAAAATAAGAAAATTACGTATAAATATAGTAAACGCGCTGGCAATGCCAATAGGCCTGGCTTACAACGGAAAGTGCCTCTTCAGTTACTGTTCAGTATAGGTACTCAATACATCACCAGATAGACGCATATGCTCGGTCACTCTTCTGTGCACTCCGGAAAACATTCATACGGACACATTCTTACATTCGTTCACTCCATTCATAATAAATTGTACACACAAACTCAACAAGCATACACAAGATAAATTAAAAAGAACAAATGGTACCCCATAAACGTGGTGGGCATGTGTTTCCAATCAAGCGTACGTAAAAAAATAAAACATAAGTAAGCAGTGATCTTGAAATCCTAATGTGATTACTATGATTAATTGGTTCACCGATTAAAGCTGGCTGACATGTTTAAGGTGGCTGCTGTTTAGAAGCAGTGGCTATATAGGAAGCTGTCCACTGCAGATGAAATGATCTGTAAATGCTCAGATAAGTGGCATTTTCTGCGGAGCTACTACGAATCATTAAAAAAGTTAAAACGGATACATCAAAAAGGACATAACGCAAAACTAAAGCAACTGATGCACAGGGCCTGGCACTCCAGCACACTTCGATACAGGAGAATGTTTACATGTGATCAGGCAAATTGTCACAGGACTATTGAGACAAAGGCTGAAGTGGGCTGGTCTACTGCTGCATGCTATCTATATGCAGTCATGGCTGGATGGAAACAGAAGGTGAATGACTATCAAACAGACCAATGGCTGAAGCTGGTTGTCCCAAAGTGCCTCTATGTATACATTTGCAAATTTATTTGTATCAACGTTTTCTATTGCAAGAGCCTAGCAGAAAGTTATTGCAGTCAGACCGGAACCAATCAGTGCTTTAATGCCGACGCCGCTAAACGCTATACATAAAATTATATACGTATACAATTATAGTTGACAAAACAGTACCACCTCCTAAGAGGCTTAACAATAATTCTCATATGAAAATCTTCTACTCCCAGGGCTTGTTGGGGGTGAGCTGGGTTAAAAACACCATAGTCCATACCTACTAATAAAATGTACGATTCCTTGTAACAAATTTCCTTTTTACAAAGCAACAATAGTCCATAAAGGCCTTTTGTCTTCCAACACATTTTTCACTTTAAATACGTTGCGCCTACTACCTTTGTCATAACCTTTCATAATAAGCAAATCAGGTCAGACATCAACACAGGAACATATCTTTATTTGTGGGATTAACAAAAACCATTACAAAATTCTTTATTCTCCATACTAAAAACACAAAAATGCATACATGTTAAAATATACATATTTAAAATATAAATGTTAAGGCCTTCAGGTCAATGGGGTAGCTATCCTAACATAAACCTTGCTCAAAAAAGTGGATGGCCGCCCAAAGTGCATGAAGTGATTGTCTAAAGTGCTATTTTGACAGAGTCCTCACAAGTCGCATCTTATCTCATTTCAATGAAAAACGGGCCTTGTGGTCCGGGAATGGCTACAGGGGTTCACCGGGGCTTTATTTAAGGTCCTCGGGGATGCATAAAGTTTGTATAAAGTACTATTCTGACTGATTCCTCACAAGTCATAAGCACAGTTCAAGAGCCTCATTTAACAGCCCAGTCCATATGGGGCGTATTCAACCAGGTGAGGACTCCAGAAAATGCCTGATGGATGCATTTGACATGGTGGGCATTGAGGATTCACAGGGGCGTTATTTACACAGAGGGGCATAAAGTGTGTAAAGAGCTACTAGGACTGATTCTTCACAAATCACAGGATTTACTGGAGCGTTATTAAGTCCCCAGAGAAACATGAACAGTGTAGAATGCTATTATGACTGATGCCTCACAAATCACAGGCACGGTTCACAGGACTCACTCCATAGTCCCAGTCCATATGGGGCGTGTTAAACCAAGCATGGGCTCCAGAAAATGCCTGATCGATTTTGTCAGGGTGGGCAGAGTTTAATCAATGTTCTCTCAAACGTCTACATGATTTTCCTGAATCTCCCTGACAAAATGGGGCGTTCAGCTGAGAGGCAGGCAATGACAGTAGGTCTGCAGGAGAGTATGCCCAGTGCCAGAAATCGTGGTTTTAAAAGTACCTGTCCTTTCAGCAGGGCAGGGCAAACGATGGCGAGGTCCACCAGTGTTTCCTTGCAGGAAAAGGTAGAGCCTTGAAAAGTTTAGACTTTTTTTCGGTGCGGGTAGACAGTCCAAGTCATAAAATTACCAATATGAACCAAAAGAAAATTGACAACGCCTCCTTAAAGGGCCTAGCAAGGATAAATAGTAAAAATATTCTACACTCCGTGTTAGTAATAGGAAGAAGCAACACAGTATCAAATACCTATTGCTTACTACAATTATCTCCAAGATCGCACATAATAAAAAAAAGTCCACGTTTGTAAAGCGCACAATCACCCGTAAGGGTCTCTAGGCGCTGGGGGGCCGTCGGGGAGATTAAGCGAGCTATTGCCCAGAGTCACATGGTGCTGGGCTAACCTGCCGCCGGAGCCGGGGATCGAACCGTGGTCCCCAGATTCCAGCGTCAGTCGCCCTGGCCGCGGCGCCACACCTCTCCCAAAAAAAAACTGTCATCAGGCTCTAACACGTGTAACATCAACCGAGCCTGTTTGCTTTAAGACATGCTTTTCACAAAACATAATCAGGCCAACTGGCTAGGTTGTAAGAAGTCATACAAAACCGATTAGACATAGTATCGAACACACGTTCCCAATGAACAAACAGATCTACTAACTTGAGCATAATCTTTCCCACAAGACAGTCTTAAAATTACAAATATGTACAACATTGCTGCTAGCAGGGTAAATATCCAAGTCCTTCGAGGTGATGACCAGGATTACCATACTGCAAATCTTCTAACCTCAGTGTTCGTTAGAGGGGGTTGACCAATATAAAAAAAAGTGCCCACTACAGTAACGTGATAGTCTGTGTAACAAATTACCTGTCTACAAGCTTTAACATAACGTGATAACAATCCACCTCTAATGGGCAATAGGCTTTAAAATAGGGTTTTCATAATCGAGGCCTATTGCTTTTGCCATAACCATTCATAATAAAAAGATTAAACATAAGGCATCTGACTTAACCTTCCCCAATAAGTGAATCGGGCCTATAACCTTTATTATTGACTTGTCACCATAACGGACTCAGAGCGAGTGTAGTGAACAAACGCTTTGCCACAATAAAACCAGTGCCATACAGTCATAAAATTGCAACTATGTACAAAGTTGCAGTTGGCACACTATACATTCCTCCTAAGTGGGCTTAACAGTGCAAATCTCGTATTCCAAGGGTTCGTCAGAGAGGGTAAACAAAACAAATCATTGGCTACTACAGCAAGATGTGAGATTTTGTGCAACACAATACCTTTTGAAAGGTTTCAACAGAGCACAGTAACCACCCACTCTCAAAAGTCATTTAGTTTTAACATTTGTTATCTTTATAAGTCAGTCCCATTTGCCTTTGCTGCAACTCTTCATAACAGGGCAGACTACACTGCATCTGACAAATGGCATCACTGGTTTACCACCATAACCAAATCAGGCCTACTGTACACAGCATGCGTTTCCAACAAGGCATTCATTTTAATACAAAGACTGTTGCAGGAGCTTCTGTCCAATCAAACACTGCAGTTAAGCAATTCAACATTATATCCGGGCAACACCTGACATATTAACATTCAGGGAAGCATTAAAAACGTGGCTATTTTCCAATTAACTCAACCTTTGCGGGATGCATTAAGTTTACACTAAGGTCGCATTCAACTCCAACTGTGCCAACGCCAAGAGGCTCGTTACGGAGAGCAACAACTGCTATCACTACAAATACCCGATCATAACATGCCAAAGCTCCTCTCCTCTTTTTTCAATCAATCATAAAAGGTGTGACAGCAGCACCGCTGCCAAGCTACCTACAAATGGAGTAAATAAATTGGAAATGTGGTAAAAGCTGCAACCAAATGTAACTTCAGAAATCTCACTGTCCACCTAGAGACTGAACACTTAATATGGAGAAGGTTTAATGCACCAAAACAGCATGTGACTCAAGCCCTTTACTCTACTGCTCCCACCAAACATTCTTTCTAGACTTGAAGCCTCAAAAATTAAACATGCAGAAATTTCAACAAAGGAAAACCTCCAAGTCTTCACTTGGTCCAGTCATAAAGAACTACCTCATATGCACATTCAATCCACAAACATTTACTTTGTTTAGCCTTGTATGATGTACCTATGCACCCACCCAGATTTTGGCTACACAACTGCCCATACAGGTTTTTCTTAAACACTTATTCTCATCTAAAGTGTTACCCTGAAGCTAAACAACTGAGAATGTGGATCATGTCCCCAAACCATTTTTCACCCTTTCTCCCCATTCCGTCTAGGGAATGGGGCAAATGGTCTTTGAAAAAACTGTGGTGTAAGGCAGGGGTACTGATAAGAGTTCACTCATGGCAGGAGCTGAAGTGATCACAATGAGAGACAGTATTTAGGGATAGATGAAGCAAACAGCAGCTGTGCATAGACTCAAAGGAAGTATGCATGGGTAAAGTCAAGACCAAGTTAAAGTCGCACTGTGGCATCACAAAAGTTTTGGGAGCCAACATGTGTGTTCAACCATAATAATTTGTATATTTTTTTTATAAAAATCACATCAAAGCAGGTGATTTAAACAAGGGTGGTTGGACTGGCCAAATGGGCCAGAAAATAACCTTATAGAGTGCCCATTGCTAAGTCTTGCTTGGTCAAAGACACAAAAAGCAAAAAAACATCCAGCAATTTGGATTGTAAAGCATTGGTTATGCGGACTCCACACACTGCTCAAGCTTGTCCCGGCATCCAGCATAAATTGACTTCATAGACTGACACGCAAGAGCAACGCTATAGTACCTTTGTAATGCTGAACAAGTATCTAAGGATTTCTCACCAGAAGTCGGGCAGCCTCTTCTAGCAGGCTTAATGCAGTTAGGAACTCCTTCCTGAAGTTCCTATTGCGGGTCCAAAGTGTCCAACACACAATCCAAGGGTCTGGAATCTCCAAGAGGGTCCTTGAAGGTTTGGGACTTTAGTTCCCACAATCCACTTGGCCAAACCCTTAGAAATCCACTGGTAGTACTCCAGGCTGTGGATTCTTGTGGTGATAGTCCAGGTGAGCTCGTTTAACCTGTAGTTTGCGGGGAGTACATTCTAAAGTCCTTTTGAAGCAGATTTGACCCACAGGGCTGTAGCTTTGGATAGTGCAGGAGGCGCAATCTTCAGAGTACAGGGCCTGGTTAATGCATATCAAACTCCTCAGAGTGGACCCTTCTTGTTCACTTAGGTTTGAGGCAGCAGATCTGAGAGGCACTGCCCCTCTCCGATACTTATTCAGTGTTCTCTGGGGCCAAGCAGGAGGACACTCCTGTCCAATGATGTGCAGGACAACACCCCAGAGCATGACCACTTCCTCCAAAGTGTGGCACAATGATATTCCAGACTATTCCTCCAAAATTCAATATGTCAGAATTTTCAGCAGGGATGGAAGAGCTGGCTAAACACGCCTCCAGGATGGCTAATCTCCATAGTCTCTCCCCCTTCCATCGGCTCATTCCTTCCTTAAGCCTAGCATTGGTTCAAAGAGCCGAGTTGTAAATGAAACTCGTGTCTTGGGCTTGTCTCCTCCGTCCATTGAAGAGCATTATTTACTACCCCTCGCTCTGGCATTCCCTTGCCAAACACCCTCTGCTCCATGAGAGGATTCCTAATCCCAGGGGTCATTTAGCACCTCCTCAAAGCAGCCTGAGAGGCTTCCTAATCCCAGGGGTCATTTAGCACCTCTTCAAAGCAGCCTGGCTATTCTATTAATCTCTGACCAAACAAGGCAGAGCACAATAGGACTGCATTTTGCCTTACAGACAATTCTGTACATTTTAGAATACATTCAACAATACCATATTGTTGGATTTATCATTACCATTCTACAGAGTACTATAATCCCAGTTTTATGGCTTTTCTTTTTCCAGTTGCTGGCTAATAAACCCTCCCAATGTTAACCTATGGGCTGAGGATCTGCAATGGAAACAATGACTGGGCAATTTCTCCAATAACAGGGCCTATAAAACAGGTTTTATAAGGACCCTTCTTCTACCTACAGGACCCCAGCCCTCCCCCACCCCTGGAACACCTAGGAAAGACTTTAGGGGTTTTGAATCTAAAAGTATTGATGATCCTCATTTCACAGTGCTCCTAGCACAAAAGTCGATTTTGGGAAGTATTTTACTACAATGTGGGGAGTGAAACATGCAATTTCATTAACCAGGGCAAATAATCACCTTTTTATAAGGATTCTCCTTAGAAGTACCTGACCCCCAACCCCACTCCTGGGACACCTAGGGGAGTCCCTGGGGTTACCTACCACGCCCAAACATTGTAGTTTATAAATGCAAGTGCCCCAAACACCAAAGTCGAGTTTGGTCACAATTTGCATTTTAAAAGCAGCCCTGCAACACAGGGCTGCTTTTAAACGGACCTCAGGCTCCAGCAGTGCACACATATGCAAGGGCAGAAAAGGCTTCTGGACCCTGTCCTGCCCTATTCTATACTAGGGACTTATCACCCTGCTACATTATGTACTAGGTCTCATAGGGGAGGGAGGTGACCCCAATCACAGGGTTACCCTAATCCATAGTGTATGTATGTGTTTTCTCTGTATTCTAAGTGTCTCATTCAGATTAGCACTGGCACTGGTTAGTCAAAGCCCAGGGTCAGTCAGTCAGCTACCACCAGTACCAGTCAGCAAAACGTTGAGGGTGCCCCGGGCACAGGATGACTTTGCAACATATGTGCTTTACAATGTAATTTAAAAATAATAATTATAAAAATGTAAACCAGTAAACTGTGTAAGTCAGTTACGTGAAAAGTGTATAGTACAGTGGTGGGTTGCGTTTAGTTCTAGAAGGGATAACTCTGCACATAACTGGACTCCCAGTCCACAGAAAAGTTACCCAGTTCCTGAAGATGATGAATCATTCCTAAAAAAAAAAAAAATTGCACGCGATAATGCCATGTCCAGAGTACGAAGTACGAATAGTTATAGGGGATTTAATGACATGGCCCTATAATCTAGCTTAGCCTTTAAAGCATCAGCAGGGTTCTACAGGAAAGGCCTATGCCGACAGGTGTAGAAGACCCGATTATCAGGAAAGATGAAGATCAAAGAAAACCATAAATGTCATATCTACAGCTCAGACTAAAATAAATGGGTAGCAACGTAGGAACTAAAGTTCGGTTTATTGATCACATGTTACGTTGGGCCATTGAAGTATCAAGGCAAGCACACACTTAAATGCAAGTGTACGCCCTAGTTATTTGATGCTCTTGGGACACCTGAAAAAGGCATATTCCAGGGTTGGTGTGGAACAGATATGAAACAGATATTCCAGAGGAAAACATAACATACCGGGGAAAAAGAAATTCTTCTGATGCAGCATTCATGATGAAAATGTACAAGCATCCTGATACAGAACTCGAGTCCAACTCAGTTCCTTCGTCATTCAGCCTGTACTGCTATTGTCTCGATTCCCCAAACCCTATCGAGGCCTCACTGGTAATCTTAATTAAGGTAGAAGTTAGGGGGCCTTCCAATCGCGGTATTGAGCCACTTTCTATCGAAGCACTCCTAACAGTGAGTATTAGATATGCAAGTTTATTGCAATGGAAAATGTATCACTATACTTAAGACACAAAAATCCGTAGACATTGGAAACTTAAAATAGAACAAGAGGCCCGCAAACAAAAATGAAGAAGATCCAGACTATGTGAAACAACATTCCTGTCAAAATTGCGTAAGCAAAACTGGGATGGTCTGACAAATACCTGTGACATATATGGCAAGCAACAGTGAACTTGCTTCCTCGTCATGAACAATGATCATCCACGGCTAAGAAAGGGCCCTACCCATAGTAAATACTATACTAAGAAGAAATCAATCTTACCCCACCGCTGTCTCCTGCCCTCACCTCTCCATTTTCCAAAGGGTTGAATTCCTGTGTGGTCTCCAAGTAAACAGTAGCAAATTCGGGAATTTAAATCTGTGCCTTACAATATTTCACTGCACACACAAAGTGATGATTGCCCAAAGTTGAAAGAAGTCAGACTTACAGCAAGAAGTCCACTCCAGTCCTCAGCACCACTTTGAAAAAATTGTGGTGTAAGGCAGGGGTACTGATAAGAATTCACTCATGAGAGGAGCTGAAGTGATCACAGACAGACAGTATTTAGGGATAGATGAAGCAAACAGCAGCTGTGCATAGACTCAAAGGAAGTACGCATGGGTAAAGTCAAGACCAAGTTAAAGTCGCACTGTGGCATCACAAAAGTTTTGGGAGCCAACATGTGTGTTCAACCATCATTTTTTATATATTTTTTTAATAAAAATCACATCAAAGCAGGTGATTTAAACAAAGGTGGTTGGCCTGGCCAAATGGGCCAGAAAATAACTTTATAGAGTGCCCATTGCAAAGTCTTGCTGGGTCAAAGACACAAAAAACAAGAAATAAATCCAACAATTTGGATTGCAAAGCATTTGTTATACAGACTCCACACACTGCTCAAGCTTGTCCCAGCATCCTGCATAAATGTACTTCATAGACTGACACGCGATAGCAAGGATGACACCGCAACTTCCGTTTAATCTAAAATGCAGTGAGGTGTCACCGCTCAAACTTAATGCATGGAGGAGTATAATGCTCAGTTGCAGTGCCCTGCTGCTGTGACAGAATATCCTCCCAGAGTGGCAATCTGGTCAGGGGACAGACAATCATGCCCAGAAGGTACGGGTACTACACTCTTCTGATCCTATCTTGAGCCCATAGGATGACTTGAGCCTGGTCGCACCTGGTCTTCAGAACTATGAGCAGAGAAGGCAATGGTTGGAAGCTGTGCAGGAATCCAGTGATAAACACCAGGCATAATGCATCTTCTAGCTGAAGTTTTTGCAGGAACTCCAACACACAATGTTTTGAAACTGCACATTTATGGTTTGCAAAAATGTTTTGCCATGGTTCCCCCCTCCCCCCAACCCCACTGTGGGAAGGTGTCACCTTGGAATGCATACGCAATTCGTGATCCACCAGGCGCAAGTGTTGAGCTCATCCACCCTGGCATTCAAGAATTCCACCAGGTGTTCTCAATCGGGGATATGCCCCAGTGCTCCAGCCCACTTCAGGAGGTGCAGAGTATCTTGGCACCAACCGAGAACCCCACTCCACCCTGCTTGTTGCAGTATCATATGGCAGAGATGTTGTCCTGGAGAACCTGAACCAGCCTCTGCCCTTGATGGGCGGAATCAAAGTCTTCAGCTACAGACATATGGCCCGCAACTTCAACAAATTGCTATGTAGCAGTGTTTCTGCTGGATACCAGAAACCCCTGTAATGTACCTTACCCCTGGCCAAAGAGGAGGATAGCAAACCGAAAATGCCTCTTGCCTATAGTGAACTGAAGGGCATGTCTGTATAAATGCAGGGACTGGTATATGAAAAGTTTTGTCCTACGGGTCCAAGGCCACCATCCAGTTGTTCCGATTCAGTGCACAGACTCTGGGCCAGCTGGAGCATTGGGAATTTGTCTTTCCATAGTAAGGCAATCTCCTTCTTTGGCACAAGGAAACACATCCTTTCAGAGTCCAGAACACACATGGGCTCCTCAGGAGAGGAAGGTTTGTACCCCCTGCATTAAAATAGACAGTTACTCTTTTGAGAGTTGATCAGGTGTGGAAGGTAGGTGCCGTGGGGCAAACACGAAATGGTAGGGGATAACCATGCTGAAAAAAGATTGCCACCCTGGCAGAAAGTACTGAATTCTGCCTCCCAATGGGTGGTTGAGAGTAATGAGGCAAGCTACAGCAGCTTGGAGGCTGTTTTCGCAGTGGGGGGAGGGGCCACCAGACTCTTAGGAGAAGGATGATGTGTAAGGAAATCAGGGTCACCAAGAGTGGGTCTTTGACACCTGGCCACCTGCCTACTCACCGGTGTGTATGAACAGTATGAACAGGGTTTGGAGAATTACATAAGGGCTTCACTGAACAGAAGAACAGGCTAAAATGAGGCTTGCCTCGGATGCATAATCTCAGTAGTCTTTACTGCAACTGAAGACAGCTGTAGGTCCTGGACCATAGCTGCTCCTCTAAGTATCACAGCAAAGGAAGCCATCTCTTCCACTTCTGGCCCTAGAGGCAAATTGAGCCCCGTATCAGGGTAAGTACCAAGTCCACTGGCCTCCTGCAAGTTGATGTAAAGGCTCTCATCATAATGGTAAGAGTAAATCATCCCCATCCCCACGGTCGTCATCCGAATTGTGGCAAGCTCTGGTCAGAGCCTAAAAGATGGGGAGAGCCTCTAAGGGAGCTGTAACATAGGATCAGACTTAAGCTGTACGCAGACCAGGTGCACAATTGGGGTTGTAGAAGGTGAACGCAGTCTGGGATCAAAGTAGGTCTCGGAGTCATCACTGGCAACACTAGAGTCCATGAAGGACAGACAAGCGTGGAGCTGGAGTGGAAGTCTGTAGCAGGGACAGTGCTAAACAAGTAATTGGTCCAAGGTGTTCAGGCACGCAAAGAACGGATCCACAGAGGAAATTCGACTTGTAGCCCCCGAGCAAACATGGGGCCTGAAGATACGCCAGAGCAAGTCGAAAGAGTGATAAAGAGAGACAGTATGGCTTCAATAAAGGCCTCATCTTGTGCAGCGTTGCTGAACGCCTGAGATGCATCAAGACCAACAGTGGCATAGACTCCTCAACTAAAAATCCGGAGCGAGATCAATTGGCACCCTTACAACTTCTCTTTTGATAGGAGTGTAGCGGAGGGGATCGAATTCTGCTTCGCTTTCTTCCGCTTCGACTTTGACTTACTGGAGGACTTTGTCTGGTAAGGAGACTTCTCACATAAGCAGCCTCCGGAGTGGGTCCACACCCTCTACTTGGAGTGGGACCTAAGTAAGGTCCATGACTTTTTCCTGTGTCCAGCGATATACACCTTTGCGGTCTCAAATCACCTTCGGGTGCATGAGCATGCACTCACTGCATGGCTTGGAGTCATGCCCCGAATCCAAGCAATAAAGACACACCTCACGTGGGTCAATGAGCAACCAATGTTCTCAGCACTCAAGGCATCGTTTGAAGTCTGTAATTTTAGGGGGGTGTGGGTATTTTTGCCATGCACACAATTTCGTTTAGGGGTTCATTAAGTACAGACAAGAGTGGGATCTGTATTAAAAGGCAAGGAAAGAAAGTAACTTACGTCAGCATGCAGGGGAGACTCTTATTTGCGGCTCAGATCAGTTACATTTGGAGTGAAACCAACAGCGGTGCACAGGATCACTGCTATGCTACGAAAACCTTCCAGAGGCAGTCTGGTGCCTGGGGAATATTCTAAAGGTCCGGAATCTGGTGTTAGAAGTAGAACACCTAGTACACACCTACAAACAGACACGTGTGCTCTCCAATTAATTGCCTAATATGTACCCATGCAGAATGACCAATGTGTTTTATTTATCAATGTCAAATTAAAAGAGCAAGCTCAGTAAAAAACAGATTTTTTACTGCAAATGTGAAAATCCAATTGCTTGAGTCCCAGGCAAATAAGCACTCCCTTCTGGCACTGAACTCTCTCAAGGTTCCGAGCAAACGAAGGCTTACTTTTCAAGGTGATATATGTATGGTTAGTCACTCATAATATAGTATGAAACTAAAATATACCTTAGTAACATGGTCTAGTCATTACTTTGAAGAAAAAAACAATACTTATGCACAAGAAAAAATTACTACATTTCAAAGAATGAACAAAGAAAGCCAGAAAAATGTAGCTCCTTCTTGGCGATCAATAAAATCCCAACACTATTAATGCATTTAACCGCTAAGTGCACCCGAAAATCACTGTTGTGGGGCCAATGGACAAGTCATCCAATCTAAAGTGTTTGCAAACCCCAAGTGCGAGCTTGAGAACATCACAGCCTGCATTCCATGCGAAAGGATCAGGGAAACAGCAGTACCCAAATCTGCCTCAAAGGTACATCAAAATGTTCACATGTTCGAGATGTTACACTTTAGGAGGCAGCAATCTCTTTCACAGCAATTCTGGTTGGAGGAGCTGGGTTTCTGAACAAGCCAAGAAAGGTCCCACCCAAACCTGGCAAGCAAAAAAGTGTCTTCTGGAGTGAAAAGACAATATCTGGTGACAGGACACTTTCTACTGAATCTCAACAGGCTAGTCCATTGTGGCTAATAGCCAGCATTCCTTCTGCGGAGTACAGGTAACAAGGACTGTCCCTTTACTAAAATCACACCATAGGTACAGTTAACTGCTCAGAGAGAGTACCCTCTATGCTGGAATCAACAAAAAACTGACCAGAAGGATGGTGGCCATTTAGAACTCAGCGGCTAGAAGCACCCTTAACCTTGCATGCCACACCTCTATCACACTGCACCTGAAGGAGCTCCACTGGCTCCCAGTTCACAAACAGGAACAATTAAAATTCCTCACCTACACTTTCAAAGCACCTTATAACACTGGCCCAGCATACCTCAACAATGGAATGTGCTTTCACAAACATTATAGACGCATCTGCTCGTCCAGACTATTTGCACACATTCCTTTCATATACGGAAAACCAGATCTGGTGGTCTAGCCATCCTCTATATTGCTCATAAAGTGTGGACTGACCTGCCGCTACACATAAGAGCATTCTCCTCACTTCTTGAATTCCAGAAGAAGCTGAAGACCTGGCTTTTCCAGTAGTCCTACTAAGCCCTAGGTGTGGCTAGAATCACACCTGCTCAGTGCCAGGATACTCTCCCAGGTGACGGTGCACTCTATAAAATCTGCATAATAAACAGCAGTAGTAGTCGCCATCTAAAAGAAATGCACACTTTGAGTGTCCCCACAAACTGAAAGCCTCCTGGTCAATTCATAGAGGACCCACTTCTCTCTTCAGCTTACTAGGGAGAAAATCAATAGTTAACACAAAAATGTCATTGAACAGCACAGTTGCCCAAAGTTATACATGGACTCTTCATTCCAACAGTCATTATCAAACTTTAGTCCTCTGTGTTAACATGTCAAAAGTGAGGACTTTACTTCATTCGGGCAGATACAACCTTCTGAGAATTTAAGCTGCAAATGCATTCATTAGGCTACAGCTTAACATGGATATGTAATACAACACATAAGGCTACCAGTGTAACCCAGAGACCTCCGGACTCCACATGTGAATCAAAAGTCGGCATACAAGTGCACGTTTCTCAGTAACAAAATACTATGTGCAGGACTTCAGAAAAACGGAGAAGAGGTAACACATTTTCTGGGAATTTCGTCAATTAGGTTACATTTTCACCAGCAACCACACTTTTAATCCGCTTTAAATGCTTAGCTGCTATGCACCATCCGCCAACAGATTATTTGGCTCAGTGGAGAAATACAGAAAATAAAACTTACTCAGGGCAACGTAGACAATATTGAAGGCAAAGATGTAGATGGTGAGGAAGGAAAGGGAGAGGATGAAGAGGTAGAAGTAACGATAATTCCTTTTGCCAACGCAGTTCCCAACCCATGGACAATGGTGATCAAAGCGTTCTGTAAGAAAAATAAAAACATCAGCAGAATGCAAAATGCAGTCAACTGCAGTGTAAAAAAGACACCTGCAATAGGCTAGCCTGGTTTGGCCATTAGTACCCCTCTCTTCTTTTTACAGTGTGCACAGTAAGTGAGAATGCAATGTACATTGAGCTCACGAGTAACAAATAAATGTGATCTACAAACAGAATGCAATATTGGTTTTGTTAGATAAAACAAACCTTTGTCTTTTAGATCAATAATTCAATAAATATACATAGGAACCCTATTCCAGCTAGTCATTAGGACGTAGTGTGGCACAGATAGTGTAGGTCAATTTAAGAACTATATTTAAAGACAAAACGTGGATTGGTCTGAAAGACTACTCTAATCCTATGTACCAAAAAAGGATATTGCACTGTGAGACTTTTGAGTCTTATTCAGAGTGGGCTGCACAAGAAAGGATTGTTGTTCTCAAAATGTCATCAATAAAATGTCAGCTACGCTAAGATTTCCCTCACCCTAGCTATCTGGATCAGGTAGAGCAGGAAAAAAGAAAGCATTTCACCAGTTTTTGCAGATTCTTTGGAAGTCAATAATTCAGATTTTTATAGTTTATACATATTTCGCAGTTTAAGTTAATAAGATGTGAAACAGATGGATAAACAGGGGAATTCGAGGGACATTCCATGACAATCAAAAAGTATTGAAAGTAAGAAGGAAAAAATAGAAATCTGTGACCATGTTTTCATATGTACTCTTCCCCCTGCCCCCCATTACAGTTCTACAAAAGTAATGTAAGGCTAGGTCTGTCAGACTCTTTTGGTCGGCGGGATACATAGTTTGTTGGCCGTCCAAAAACACAGTATCCACAGTTAGCAAGCGAGCTACAGCTGAAATGATTTCTCATTGTGTACAGGTCATTAATTAATTCATACTGTAATGGGTATGAAAGGCCTCTATTTTTAAAATATTCCCAATAATGGGAGCTTAGGAATTGTGATTATTTGTAAGGCACTTAATTCAGAGTAACCCATATGGTTATGTGATTCACGGGACGCGCTACAAAATGTGTTCCTTCATGTACACAGAATTTGGAGGCCAACAATGGAGGGTTATTCAATGGATAACAAATGTTCTATTACTCTGAATGGATAACAAATGTTCTATTACTATGTGTTCCCACCCTTCTCTCAATTCAAACAGCGTCCAGATGTGTGGGTGGGTGTATAACCTGCCACAGTAGGGGGCGTGGCTACGGAGGCGACCAAGATGGCCGCATCCGACTAGAGCTCCGCCGGTCGGGCGATGTCAGCAGCCTCGATCCTGCGTTGAGCGAGCCTCTTAACACGCGAATACCTCCTCCCTGTGAGCGCAGGGCTCGGCGCCTGTGTTTGATGCCTTCGTAGTAGCTGAGGTGCTCCTTGGGACATCGCTGGAGCCTGATGCCACTGGGCTCCGGCTTGGGCCTTCCTGACTTCATCTCGGTGCCGCCGGAGACTGGGCGAGTCCTCGCCCTTTTCCTCTCCCTGCCCGTTCGCTTTTCCCTGCTCCCGCCTGCCCCGGGGCCTGCTCCCGTGGCCCGCCACCCGGTTGCCTCTCCCCTGCCTGGCCCCCGCAGTTGGTGCAGTTCCTTTGGCCTTCTGGCCTATAGCACTGCGGAAGCAGGGGCCTAGAGTAGGTGAGCAGGCCGGCCCAGGGTGCGGGCGAGGTGATCTGGGGTTAGGGTGGGGGTCTGGTTTGGTGGTGGGCGTTCGTGCTCCCCCCCCCCCTCCTCCTCCTCGGCGCCTGGAGGGCGCTCTGTGACCGGTTGGGCTGGGGACCTTCCTAGTCCCCTTTTCCTTCCGGTTTGGGGCCCCTTTAGGTTGCACCTGAGGACCCGATCGCCCGGTTGTGCTGATGGCTGCCGGGATCCCCAGATTGGCGGCCGTCCCTGCCGATTGGCCCTACCTTCACTTCTGATCCTGCCTGAGGGGTTGCTGTGCCCGAGCCCATCCTGCACATGGGTGCACATTGATCGTTTCCAGCCATTGCAGACCGCCACATGACTATCCCCCGGCCGTTCTACCAAACTCACACGGCGACGACAGTCCCGCCTGGTGCTGTGCTGGTCCTTCCTGCTGCTCCATTCTGGTGGCGCCTCTGCTGCTACTGGCACGCTGTTCGTTTGGGGGCCTGGATTTTGCCGTTAATTCCACAGGGCCTGCATTCCTGACCACGTGGGCGGTTCTGCTCCTGCCCTAAGATCAGTGGTTCGCCACCGCTCCTGCCCTCTGGCCTGGCTGCGCACATGTGCCCTATTAGTGGAAATTGATATTGGTCATCTTCATCGAAATTTGGCTGCAACTTGCTCGCTACGATGGTCAAGAAGGACCTGAGGCAGCCCAAGCTCCAATTTGACAAGCCGCCGGCTTCCACGTCGGACTCTGCCGCGGAAGCCGCACCCCATCAGGAAGAAACCGACTCTACCCCCTGGCTGCTGCCATGATAGCCGAAATGAGAGCTGGCTTAAAGTCCCTTGATGCCCGTTTCGATGACCTGGATAAAAAGCTGGCTGACATGAACACGAAGGTCCAGGGTCACGATCGCAGGCTAGACGTGGTGGAATCCAGAGTTTCGGATCTTGAAGACTGGTCCTCCTCCTCTCTGAAGCGGCTGGAGAGGGTCGAGATGATCCTTAAGGAAGTGGCTATAAAGAACGAAGATTTGGAGGCCCGGGGGCGCTGCAACAACATACGCATTCTCGGTGTTCCGGAGACAACAGCCACTGGCCGACTAGACACATTCGTGGAGCAGCTTCTTTGACTTGTTCGGAAGAGAATCCTTCACCCAAGGCTTTGTTGTCGAGCGAGCTCATCGATCATTAGGCCCTCGCCCCAAACCAGGCTTACCTCCTAGACCAATTATCGCAAGACTTATGAACTTCCGTGATCAGGACACTGCCCTCCGAGCGGCCCGCGAGAAGGGCGAGATCCAGTGGCAGGGTTACAGTCTCTCTTTCCAGATTTCACGGTCATGGTGCAGGAGGACAGGCGAAAGTATCAGAGTGTCAAAGCCATGCTTAGAAATTTGGGGCTCCGATATGGCATGCTTTATCCAGCTCGTCTCGAGGTCGACATTGATGGCAGGCCGAGGATCTTCGACACTCCACATGCTGCACAGGAATTCTTCCGAGACTTCAAGAATAACAAAAGTGGGGCATCTGGCAGCTCACGGCCCTATTCCCCTTCACTGCAGACCTCACAAGCCAGTGTGGACCTCTTTTCTCAGACGGGGAACGGCTGAGTACAGTCTCGTATAGTTCATTGGCCCCGATAGTGTTTTATTGTCTTTGGCTCGTTGGCATACTTATCTGCTATTCGATTGCTCGGTTTGATTGCTGGGTTGCCCGACTGGCGTGGCGTTTGTTTTTTGGGATGCGATGTTAGGGTGTTCCTCTTTCTGGGTAGTGAGAGGGTGGGTGGAGGGTGGTGGGAGGGTTTTGTTTTTTGATGGAACTTTTAGTTTACAGACGATGAGGATTGCTTTATATGATGTGATGCATTTTTACACGGACTTCCCTTTTTTTGTATTGTATATATGGTGCAGTTGGGAAATGTGCACGGTCCTTCCGGGCTTTTGTTATTAACATGGAATGTGCGTGGCCTGAATAATAATAGGAAACATCGACAGGTTTTGAACTATGTAGCACGGCATAAGACTGATATCCTCTTCATGCAAGAGACCCACTTGGCAGACACAGGCGCCAACTCTATGGCTTCCGGTTGGGGTCCACACAGGTACTTCTATGCTTACAGTTCATATTCAAGAGTCGCCGCTATTTTTGTACATAAAAGGATCCAGTTTGCACACTATGTCACACAACGTGACCCCGAGGGCCGGTTCTTGATTGTCACTGGTCAGTTGATGGGTCATAGGGTTTCACTTGTATGCGTGTATGGTCCAAACACTGACTCTCCCTCATTCTATCACTCCCTGTTGACTCGCCTCCTCGCCGTAGACGCAGGGCTCTTGATCATGGGTGGGGACTTTAACCTTCTCCTGGACCATTCTAGAGACAGCACTGCCTCTACTCCGGACTCCAAGCCCCATGCCCGTCTAGCCCTTCGTGAGATTTGCATACAGTATTCCTTAGTAGACAGAGTCCCATCTGCACGCACACCATCCTGCTTTCACTCATTACTCTGGGTTTCACAACACCTGGACCAGAATAGATTATTGGCTGGTCTCCCCTGGAGTGGCTGGCTGGTTAGTTCCAGACTCTCCCTCGCACTCTTTCCGACCACTGCCCAGTTCTTCAGCTATTTATTCCTCGTGAGAGGGGTTATGAGAGGCAATGGCGTTTTCCCGGCCGGGCCTTAATGGACCCCGCTTTCAGTGAGGAGGTAAGACAGGCTATAGAAGATTATTTTGATTTGAACACGGGCACGGTCGACACGTGGGTGGTCTTATTGGAGGGTTTTAAAGCTTACATAAGGGGTGTCTGCATTTCTAAACATGCCGGAGTCCTTCGCGATCTGCGTTCTACTTTAGATCAGATCGAAAAGCAAATCGCTGCGGCAGACAGCGAACTATTCGCTTCTCCCTCCGATTCTCTTTCTGCCCACCGTATGGAATTATGTGTCGAATTTCGGGACGCGGCTGATAGGGAACTGTCGTTTAAGTTACATTGCGTGGCGCGGTGGTATGGGAAAGGCGAACGTCCGGGTCGCCTATTGGCCAACACGCTACGCCCCCCTAGGGGCCCCACATGTATCATCTCTATGGCAGGACTAGACGGCTCCCCCATTCATTCTACCCCAGCGGTCTGTGAGTTGTTTCTTACATATTCTAAGACCCTTTATGCCTCGAGCCTGTCCGGGGATCTCGGCGGTCAGGAAGATTATCTATCTGAGGTGGCTCTGGTGTATCTGGAACGCTACATGCAGGAGTTCCTTCTGGCCCCCATTACCTCTGACAGCATCGAGGAAGCGATCGATGCCCTACGCGCGCCATCTGCCCCCGGGCTGGACGGCTTTTCGGCTGACTTTTATAAAGCGTACAAGGACCTTCTGGTCCCGCGCTTGGTCGAGGTCTATGCGAAGGCCTTGGAGGTAGGTATCCTCCCCCCGACGTTTCGGGAAGCTGTGATTATTTTACTGCCTAAACCCGGGAAAGACCCCATGCAATGCGGCTCATACAGATTACTGTCATTGCTAAATTTGGACTACAAGATCTTAGCCAAAGTCATTGCTATTAGACTATCGCTCTTCATGGAATTTGTCATCTGCCCTGTGCAGTCTGGTTTCGTTCCACACAGGTCCACCTCTCTCAATCTTCGTACATTATTCACTGTACTGCATCATATTGATCCTTCCACGCCGGCCGCCGCAATTCTACTGGACGTGGAGAAGGCCTTGGACTCCCTTGAATGGCCCTTTTTTCTTTCAGTCATGCGTCGAATGGAAATGCCAGAATGTTTCGTGGCCACTGTTACTCTTCTATACACTAAACCCACTGCCCAGTTGCTTCTTAACGGTACTTTATCTGATCCTTTCCCTCTGTCACTAGGCACTAGGCAGGGCTGCCCCCTTTCCCCTCTCCTTTTTATTTTAGCCATGAACCCCTTGGCTCGGCAGTTTCAGGAGAACCACCTCCAGTGTGGGTTGCAATTTCGCACTGGCCCTTTGTTGATGTCCATGTACGCGGACGACATGGTATTTATATGTTCAACAGCCTCATGATAATTTGTCATCATTGATTCGGGAAATCATACGATTCAGCAATTTTTCCGGCCTCCATATCAATTGGCACAAATCAGTCATTTTTCCGCTCACAGCCTGCACTACGCCTTGGTCATTTGAGTATCCGCTGGAATGGTGCGATGATTCCGTTAAATATCTGGGTATTCACATTCATTTAGACGCTGCATCGGTGATCCGTCTCAACTATGGCTCCACTATCGGCACATTGGAATCACAGATCACCAGATGGATCCGCTTACCCTTATCCATGGCGGGTAGAATCGCAATTATTAAAATTATAGTATTGCCCCGCTTTTTGTATTATTTCAATAATATTCCCGTTCCCTTAACCAAGGTATTTTTCACGCAACTCCGTTCTCTTCTGCTTCGCTTGATCTGGGGAGATAAGACACCCCGGGTCAGTTGGAAAGTATTGACCTTGCCACCGGACAGAGGAGGGTTGGGTGTACCAGACTTTTATTTGTATTATTTAGTTGCGCAGTGCGCCTACGCATATGCTTGGTTCCATCCAGACGCACACCATATTTACGGCCAGAGGCAGATCTGGTTCTCCCGAGATGACTCCTTACAATTCTCCCCACTGGCTTCCCTCGTGACCCCCGAGACATCCAGACTGTCTCCACCACATGCTGGGCCTGGATTAGATTGCGTAGATTTTTGGGAATAGAGCTTATATATTCCCTGGCCTTACCCCTTCCCAAAGCCTACCTTTTCCCCATTATAGGGGTGGCTTTGGTAGAACGCACCTTGGCGAAATTCAACATATGCACCCTCGGAGACTTGTTCCCAGATGGGCATGTATTCTCCTTGTCCGAGGAGGCCGGGTTTAGCAATCGCTCCTTTATGGACACATTCATTCTCACACATATTCGCTCAGCTTTGAGGGCGGGTTTCCCCTCCTTTCCGTTGGCCCCGGATGAGATGCCTCTTCTCACTTTGGTGATTAAGAACCCAAATAATGCGCACCTGATTTCCAAATTGTATAAACAGTGCGGGGCACTGAAACCAATTGATGACTCTAGGCTCAGGGCCGCTTGGGAGGAGGACCTGGGTGGGTCTATCTCTGATGATCAATGGGCATATTGCTGTAGGACTACAACAGACGTCTCTTTGAACAGTAGTCATAAGTTGCTTCAGTTTAAATTTCTTCGTCTGATGTATTTCACTACGGCCCACGCACACAGAATTGACAATTCCCGGCCTCACCACTGTCGGAAATGTCTTGCCCCCTTTGCTGACTTCACACACCTATCCTGAACTTGTCCCAAAATACACCAGTATTGGCTAGAAATCCACTCCACCTTGGGTGATATATTGTCCATGCCGCTCCTTCCTACACCTGAGATTGCGCTGTTGAGGTATGTTGAGAACTTCTCTAAGAAGGTTCGTAAATTTGCGGCGCTTGGCTTCCTATTAGCCAAAAGGGAGATAGCATTGCTGTGGGGCAGTAGGCGCGCCCCTACTCTTCGCTCCTGGTTAAACAGTTTAGCGTTCTGCAATGTGAATTGCGGAGAATTCAGTACCTTACTCCCCACTTCTTCCAGGCCAACCGATATCTGGGACCCGTATAGAGACTATCTCCCGGCACAAATTAGCCCATGATTCTCAGTTACAGTCTGGCATCACCCCTACCGGAGTGGGTTAGTTCCCCACAGACTCTGGAATGGAACAACAGGGAAATAATGACGTAACATCGGTTTGACTTTTGGTCTCTGTTTTCAATAGTATCTATTGTTTGCAGTTTTGTCACAAGATTGATTTTTCATTAAGTATAGTATAGATTGTTGTTGTCAGTACTTTTGTATCACATTGTCCTTTTTTGTCCTCATGATTTGTGTTCATATTTTATGGATATGTTTTTCAGACTCTTCGCAAATGTCTTTTGATGTTTCCCATATCACAATTTCATGGTTTTCTTTTCTTTGTCTCCATGCAAAATGGAAAACAAAGTTTATAACCTGCCACAGTAAGGCCTCAAAATGCAACAGGGAGTCATCAAGATTTCTCCTTAGAATGTACATTTTTATGGGAATGTATGAAGTATTATTTGGGCCCTGGACCAGCCTGCACTAAGGGACACCAACCAATCCCAGATATTTCAGAAAATTAGACACCCACGGGAGTCCAAGGTGTTGTAGCTAATGTGAATACCCACACGATTGCTTACTAAAAATGCCCCACACCCATCAAACTTTAGCATAAATCTTCTTTTTCATTGCTCTTCTGTAATGAGAAGTGCCTGAATGTACAGTTCTACCAGCGAGAGATCCCAAACTTGCCACAATAAAAAAATGGTACCGCACTTGTGTGGTTGGGCCCATCACTCACAACAGGAAAGGCCCCAAAAGCAATGTGGGGAGATCAAGATATTCCATAGCACTTCAATCTTTCTGAGGATATGGTATGCAACAGTATTTGGGCTCACGGTTGGGTCCGCACCCAGGGAAACCTGACCCCAGACATTAAAAAAAAACTGAACACCTGGGGAAGCCCAAGGTAGAGTGGCTTGAGTGAATACCTCCACATTTTCTTACTGAGATTCACCTGGCAATGTCAAACTTCAGCAAAAATGTGATCATCCATACTTTTCTGAAAGGAAAAGTTTTAGAACCTACAGTCCTACCACCTAAAGTTCCCATACTTGCCCCCAAAAAATAGTATCCCATTTGAGCAGGTGGGCCTATCACCCACAACACGAAAGGGCCAAAATGCAACGTGGAAAGATCAAGATATTTCCCTGGAATTTCAAACATTCTGGGTATATAGGTGATCCAGCAGAAACTTTATCTACCACTAAACTATCCTTTCTGTGGATTTCTACTGAACACAGATTTACACTATACCCATAGAGGCATTAGTCCTCTGATGAATCTTTCTTGGTCGTAGTGAAGGGAGAGACTTCAGGATGTCCAAACCGTAGTTAGCCATCCAATGAGGACCATTAAATAGTGGCCAACTTACAAGATCAAAATGTGGTTTGAAATAAATTACTCTAAGAACCATACTGTAAATATAAAGTATTGCAATGGCAGACCCAACCTCCTGAAGTTCAGTCTGACCAAAACTATACATACTAAGAGTTCTGCAGTGGCAACACAGATTATTTTCAGAGCATCAAGTTCTGCTTTTACTGTTCTATGACTCTATTGCGCATCTACACTCGATACTAAATAGCACAGTTTAAAGAAACACAACAGACGTTTGGCAAATTTAGATAAATTGGGTATTGTATTAATGATCAAAAATCAACGCATACAATCATTATTTTATAAGCTCAGTTACAATGCCAACAACATGCAGTATGAAACTATACATTTAGTCAAATTATTTCAAAGAGGTTGGATTAAGCATTATAGATTCCCACTACCAATGACGGCAGGAGGATGGTTAAAATAGAAAAAAAATCATTCTGGAAAGGGGTCAAAGGATCAAGTTAAAGTCCTGTACAGAAATGCCCACGAACATGGGGAAAGAACAAAAATCAGAAAAGTTCCAATTTAGTTTATCTTACTAAATCTATTCAAAAGAGTTCAGTAAGCAAGTTCATTGGAAAAGAAAAGTCAGATCATTGAGTTTAGCTTGTTGGCAAGGAAAGGAGTCCAAGTCGATCAGCAATTACAGCAGCAGCTTTCAAAGCATTTCAAGTCATTCAGCAAAAAGAGCTAAAAAAAAAAAAAAAAAAAAAAAAGTAAGAGCTCTTTCCTCTGCGTCTCCAATCTAATCCTCATCCTTCACACCTCCTCCTTTGGGAAAATTGTCTTTATGATATAGATTTTGGTCCGATCGATGATGTCAGAACTGCATAGTGACCTAGCCAGTTTGACAGGTACCATTTGCTACTCCAGCACTGTGTCCCAAGCCAGTCATGAGAAACCACAATATCTGCCATGCTCGCCGGCTTCATGGGTACAGTCCAAGGATCGGCTCCCATCAAAACACACCCACAGACACCGACCCGCACAGACACCCAGACACACACCCACAGAGCCCAAAGAAAATGCAAATGCATTGGAGTACTCTTAGTGAATCAACTCAACAGTTATATAAAAATGAACAATCCCAAATATGGCCTACTCATACGAACAGTAGCAACATGTAAACCAATTCTAAAAATCTTTAAAACAAAACTGTTTAAATTAATGTATGTTATTTATGATGTTAGGTACTTATACTGAGAGTTTCAAACATGCACCCTTATCAACATTGATTTGCACCAATGTGGAGTTTGTGAAAACATTCTGAAATTGAAATCAATAGAAATGCTAAACTTCATTAGTCAGCATAACATCTTATTTGATTAATCCTACTGTTTCTAGGTAATCAAGTGCGTTTATGGTGCCGATAATTCAACGTTTTCCCCATTTCTATGATGTTTCGCCAACCTGTGTAAGGTACATGTTATTTCTGTTTCCAATCTGGTATATATGTTGTGTTGCGTAAAGAATAATCAATATCTACACAGTAACTGCGGTATTTGGTCTCGTGGACTGTCAGCACCTAGGGAAATCAGTCATTTCTAAAAACTACCAGGGAAAGTGCAGTGATTGGGCATGCATGGATCAAACTTTTCCTTACCCAGAACAGAATACAAACGTAACATTTAGGCTAAAATTAAAGTAAAACCATTTTTCACACATCTGACAGAAAGTTCTGGAATCAACAGGGACTAAACACATTCCTACCATCCAGTATTTCCACACTTCTCCCAATAAAAGTGGTATGCCACCCCAGGCCTATTGCTGAGAACAGAAATCAGTCAAAACTTGGACCATGTTAAGTCAGCATAGTGGCAATGCGGTCAAAGTTGGCACTTTGCTGCGAGTGCGATAGGTTCACACCCACACGTGAGGGAGGTAGTGTAAATATGGAGGAAATTGTGTTTTGGCCCCATAGTATGAGGTTTGCAGGGTTTTCTGGGTAAAAACACCCTGGGCTCCACACCAAAACACACCACCCTGGATTTTCCCAGGGTGCTAGGTTTCAGAAATGCCCCCGATTAGTAGGGCTCCCTGGGTGCCAGTTGCCCCAGAGCCCAAATAGTGCAGCCATTACCTACGATAAGTGAGAGGAATTTCGGGTGCATTTTGGCATAGTTTTGACAGTTGGCCTGGTAAAAAAAGGTAAACCAACGTTGTCCCCCTGGGGGCAGATGTACAGTGGCATGCTCTTTTAATACTATTCCGACTCCCTACATGGCGTTACCTAGACATAAAACTCCAATGTTGACCTTCATAACTACTTGTTCAATATCCTAAAGGAATAATGTACAAAGACTGTTTGAATAGCACTCCCACCATTAATTAGGCCCACCACATGGTATGCAAGTGATTTTTGGAAGGCCAAATCCACATTTATTTTTGCAGATGAATCTTTTAAGCTGCCTTCTATTAGAAGAAGCAAGATTCAACTATAAATGTGCGATTGATGTCAGTAAAAAAACTGGGACGATGCAAACTGGGTGGATCTCCTATAGATTGTAGAAGAAAAAAAAAAATCACATTATTGCACGTGGCAGTCGTCATAGGAGAACGAACACAGATCATTATATTCATCCCCAAGTCTGGATTGAACACTTCACTAACTCATTCAAACGATAACGCTGCAGGCACGCTAGTACATATTAAGGGCCCCATTCACGTAAATCAGCCTCCGCCAGTGCTATTCTTCTTTTCTCACTGACTGACACCTTGAATGCTTTAAAGTTACTACAATTATGTAAAGCACCAGGCCCTGACAACGTCTGGAGGACCTTTACTGCTCTGAGCAGGAAGTATGGGGACCTTACATAAACCTGCTGTCCAACAGAATGACTGCTGTAGTGAGCATCGCTGACCCCCTGAACGGGGCAGAAATCATCCCCATCTTTAACCGCATGCGTGCGGCATGATTTCCGCCCGTACGCTGGATTTTGCGGATTCGCATGTTACGTGACGAGCTGGGCTCGTCATGAGCGTGCGAGGAGGCTACCTCATGACGAGCCCAGCTCGTCATGAGCGTCGAAGGGGTTAAGGAAGGTAATAGTGGAGTACCTGGGAACTATAGACCCATCCGTCAACTGGATCATCTTCACAAAATATTTGCTAATCAATCCCTAGTAATAATCTTGAATGGATGAGCAAGAGACCAGCTTTATCGCCTTATCAAGCCAGTTTTAGAGAGAAAACCAGCACTATCGATCAAGTCTTATAATTTTATTGAATAATAAAACGTAGGGAAAAAAGACCACCCTATATGTGGCATTTGTAGACTTGAGAGCTGCATTTGACCTGGTCCCTAGAAACACACGTTCGGACACCTTAAAGTTGATGGGTATCCCAGAGTATCTATTAGATACTCTAATTCATCTTTATGAACATAACCACACTCATGTGAGCTGGGGCAAACTTATTGACAGTTTTCTGATCAAACACAGGATACTAAAAGAGAGCGTTTTGGCTCCCACATTCTTTTCCCTACATATTAATAACCCCATTGACTCAGCACTCCTATTTGCTGATGAATATCATGCACCACAATGGGACTACAGAATCTTTTTAATGATGTAATGGTTTCAGTGATAAGGGGCCTGGAGATTTAGGTTTCAAAAACCAAACACATGACGTTAAGACCACCCAAGTCTTTTATGAGGCTTGGGGGTGGGGGCATTGTGAGTGATAAGGTCAATCAATCTGGTTACCTCTGGATTAAAGAGGACAGTCTATTTCGGTGGATTGTCCAAGTTAAGAAGAATAGCGCATTGTTGACCCATAGAGCAGCAGGAGTCAGTAAAATGCATAGTGCCACAATGGGTAGATCCGGGTCAACGGCCCTTTAGGTTTATGGAGCTAAGGCCCAGCCTTCCGTGGTATATGGTGCGGAAATTTGGGGAAGGGTTAATTCAATAGTACTAATTCGGAAGGAGACTTACTTTTTAAAATCGTTACTTCATTTACCACAAAGAACCCAGTCATTACCACTACTTTGATCTTGGCCTGAAAGGGGTTGGGGATTTAGCAGCCCTCAAACTATTACTTTTCCAGGTAAGACTATGGTCTACACCATAATTATCATTGTATCGGCATGGCCTACAAGAGATTTTGAAATTAGGCAAGGCGTTTCCCTTGCTGTAGTAGTTCCATGTAAAATCATTGTTGACTGCCTCTTAAAACCAGTTTTTGGAACAATGTCATTGATCTATGATAACTGACTGCCTCATTGACAAATTTCTGGCTCATAAACCCTTGCACGGTTTAGAAGCCTACATGGATGACATAGAACCACAACAAGCCAAAGTCCTGTATGTCAAATTCAGACTTGGAACTCCATTTACTAATATGTTTACATCTAAATGAAAGCATGGTGATACCTCTACTGGGAATTGATTGATTAGTAATGTTGTGGAAGATGTGGACCAGCGATTATTCTTTTGTCCTGCTTATAAGCACACAAGAATAGAATGGATAAGATCACTGCTTGAACAAGGGTTTTCCGCATTTTCTTATTGCTTTGAGTGCGCTGCGGTCTGGTTTGAGTGCGCCCATTGCTTTTGGTCTTTGCAAGTTTTTATATGCGGTGTGGTTTCGTAGTAAGCAGTTAGGGCTTTATTTTAAAATTTTGGTATAATATATTTTACAATTTTGAAGGTCACCCATTTTGTTATTTTGTATATAGATATATAATGATTTTATGTATTTTATCTGTTTTGCATGTATGTTTGTAACCACCTAAATAAACAATTGATCATTGCAATTTTCCACGATCAGAGCCTGCTTGTTCCAAATTTTCACAGGGTATCTCACAGGAATGGAAGCAGACCAGATCTACAGGGTTAGTTGTCCACTGTGATATTTCTTCAGTGTAGGTAATTTGCACCCTGGTTAATCTGGAAAGCTGCTTTAGGGTTCCAATTTTTACTTCCAAAGGAAATCTTTTAACTATTTTCATTAAAGAACTTTCAAAGTTTCAGAAAGAAAAGCAGTGGCTTGGCATTGATTTATTGAGGTATTGTGGTTGCGATATTTTGAGTTTCTAACCTACAGCACCTCCCTGCCAGCCTTGGGGGTGCTCTACACTAAATTTTGGAGGCAAGCGTTAAAAGGAGAATTTGGTCCAAATTTGAGGGTCTTTGGTACAGAGGTCACCACAAGTAAAAAGATGCCCATTCACACAATTGAGACCAAGTAACTAACAGGTCCCTGGGACGTCGCAAACTAAAATTCTTCAATACAAAAGTAAGGGGTTTGGCATTGTAACCTCGCTGATAAATATAATAGGGAAGAATATTCTCATTGTGAACTGTTTGCAAACACGACAGTAAGGAGTTTTTATATTGTGAACGATGTGACCAATACAATAAAATCTCTCCCAGGAGCCATTACAATCACCTGGAATAAACTCAAAGTTCAGTTAAAGAAACATCCTAATATTCTATCTTCAGAAGGGTCATTAGGACCCAGTTATTCAAGATGCATCTGGGATGACAAAAATCAAACACCCACCTCCTCCATGTTCCACCTCGCACCTTCAAGTAACCCTCTATATTATGAGCTCTTAAATGTTCTAGTTGCTACTGTATCTCGACTCCAGTTTGTATTATAACTGCCTTAAAGGGGTTTTTCAGTGAACAACATCACAATAGATCTCAAACCATCAGCAGACGTAATCTAATAAAGCAGCATTCTCGAATGCTTATTGTTTGTGATTACAAGGGATGAGAACTTTCTCTTTACCGGACGCCCCCTTTAAACTACGTTTTACATTGAATTTCTGCTCCCTGCAGAATATTTGGGATCCTTTGACCTCCCTGCAAGCCTCCTTTTAGCTACTCACTACTAGATTAGCTAGAATACATTGAAATAGGATGTTATGCATAGCACGCAATATTACCACTCTGTGCAGTTGCACTACTGATACATGAACAATACAATAAATATGCAAATATAGACAGTCTGATCATCAAGTTAGTTTGTGAGCTCTGAACTGCAGGTTTGTTTTTTTTACATCTGCAATTATTAATATTAAAAATGTGTCTTAAATGATTTAAGTATATTTAAATTGTGTTGTTACCAACTACTGAGAGCAAGTTAGTGTTCAAGAACAAGCTTGGAAATGTTTGATGCACTTAGCTTTTCCTGTAGTTCTTTGGCTATGGGTACCACCTTGTATATCAAACTGCACAGTGACAAGCACATATACAGTAGGTTTGAAGTGAAAAAACTATTTTCATTCTACATACCAGACTACCAATGAGCTCTAATCAAGCTCATTAAAAAAAAGGTAACGCTTGCCCAGACGCAAAGCAGTAGGGTCGCAGTGAGCTTTGTTCCATATGCCATCACATGAATACTAACTTCAATGACAACATAGAGCATATGACAAAGTTCTGACCCGATGTTGCAGAGCTCCAACAGTAAGTCAGTCAGCAAAACACTGAAACCAAGTAATGGATAGATTTTAAAGGATATACATATAGCCATAAATCTTCCTGTGGAAGAGGTGTGGCGCAGAGTGCAGGGAGACTGCCTCCGGATCCTGGGGCTCACGGTTTGATCCCCGGCGGCAGATCAGCCCAGCACCATGTGACTCTGGGCAATAGCTCGCTTAATCTCCTCGACGGCCCCCAGCGCCGGGACACCTCTACGGAGGTAGGTGTGTGCTTTACAAATGCTGGACATTAACCTTCCAACCTCCTCCATTCTTTACCCTTACTAAGTAAGTGTGGCAGCCAATGGAGAACACAAGGAGTGCGATCATCATTTTAAATTGCTCACCAACACAGTTATCGCAGATGCTACAGTGAGACGCACGAGGTGGGCGGAAGATCTTGCATGTGTAACAGTACTTTAGCTTGACAATCTGATTGTTGATTTCCACATTTTTAATACGTGGTGGTGGACGCTGACCTTGAGGAACATTCCCGTTAGCTGCCTCTGAAAAACACAAGAAAGCACAGTTTATTTACCATAAGCAAGAACAGTATATCCCCATGTGCTACAATCAAAAATCTAGTTACACAATACTGCTACCAGAAAAAGGATTACTGCCAACTAGCCAGAAGTAAATGTTTACTTTAAGATCGGCCAGAAGCCAAAGTCCACCTTTGTTTTCTTCTAAAAGGAAGGACCTTGACCCTAGAGACTGCCACGAAAACGCTACCAATGGATAGGAAAAAGGTCATTCATTGTGTGCCAACTAGGTTGCAAAGGATCGGTTTTTATCAAAAATGCAGATGTCTGTGTTAAAGTCACTTATGGAAGGAGCATGAGAACATGGGAGACAAAAGGAGCAGGTCATCATTTCTTTCTCAAAATGAACAGTAAAACGCACGTCACCACAAGAGAACCTGGTCATGTATTTGTTTTATCTCTTTACCCAGTTACTCGTCACCTCTCAAGGCTTGTTCACATACTTTCTGCCCGCTTCCTGCCTTCCTTAGATAAAAAAAACGTAGGAGCAACAGGATAAAGAAGCACAACTGTTGAGGACAGGGATGTGTATTAGCTACTTAAGCATAAGGTCAGAAATAATGGGACACTGGTGGCTCGAGAAACTCTAAGACTTCAGGAGCCAGATTGCAAGGTTCAGTTGTTGCGGATCTGGGTGGTGTATGTCTCCATGGCTCTGAGTGAGAAGAGTGGGTGTTCGCCGCAGTCTTTGATGAGGCACCACAGAAAGTTCTAGGAAAGTTGTGTACCATGGTTGCCTCACCCATGTTGGAGCAACCAGGATTAGTGTCAGTGAATGCTGGCGCAGTTTGCGTGCCACTAGCGGTATTAACGGTGCTGGGGGAAAAGCGTATGCAATTCTGCCTGACCAGTTCATCCATATCGCATTGCCCTGCGACTGCGGATGTGGAAACCTGGCGGCAAAGTACTGGCATTTTGCGTTTTCCCTTGTGGCGAACAGGTCTATCTCTGGTTGCCCCCACTGTTGGAAGTATGGTTGTAGCACTGTGGGATGAATCTCCCACTCGTGCATCTGTTGGCTGTGTCTGCTGTGTCTGCTGAGCAGATCCGCTATTTGGTTGTCCTTGCCTGGGAGGTGTTCCGCCATGAGAACAATTTTTCTTTGAATGGCCCACTTCCACATGCTTTGGGCTAGATGTGATAGCTGTGGAGAGTGTTCCTCCCGGTTTCTGTATGTAGTACATTGCGGTCATGTTGTCCATCCGGATCAACACAGTTTTGTTGCATAAATGTACTTGGAACGCTTTCATTGACAGAAAAATTGCCATCATCTATAGCAAGTTGATGTGCATTTTCTTCTGTTGTGTTGTCCATAGGCCCTGCACTGTGTACTGAAGGACATGGGCTCCCCATCCTATCAGGGATGCGTCTGTTGTCAACACTATTTGTCGTCCCTTGCAAAGGTTTTGTGGATTCCACCAATGCAGAGAGTTGTATGCACGACTTGTCACCAACACTAGGTCTTTCAATTGTCCTTGAGCCTGGTTCCACTGCCGTGCTAAGCACTCTTGTAGCGGACGCATGTGTAGTCTTGCGTGAGGGACTATGAAGATGCACGAAGCCATCATGCCTATGAGTTGCATAAACATTCGGGCCGAGAGCGAGTGTTGGGGCTTGAACTTTTGGATCAGTAGCTGCATACTGTTTATTCTTGCAGTGTTTGGGTATGCTTTTGCTGCTAGAGTATTTATTGTTGCTCCCAGGTACTGCTGTACATGGGATGGCTGAAGGTGAGATTTTTGGTAGTTCAACATGAAGCCTAGACTGTGCAGGAGGCGAATGGTTTGGGACAGGTGGCTGGCACATTGCTGGGTCGACTTTGCTTGTATTAGCCAGTCGTCCAGGTACAGATAGACGTGAATATGTTGTCTTCTTAAATGTGCAGCAACTGTCGCTAGGCATTTGGTGAACACCCTTGGGGCTGTTGTTACACCAAATGGAAGGACTTTGAGTTGGTAATCTGGATTTAGTATTGTGAACCTGAGATATTTCCTGTGAGCAGGATGTATCGGTATATGGAAGTATGCGTCTTTGAGGTCCAAAGTTGCGAGGAAGTCTCCTTGTTGCAGCAGTGGTAAGACTTGTAGTAGAGTGAGCATATGAAAATGCTCTGATAAAAAGTATTGATTTAGGGGCCTGCGGTCCAATATTGGACTGAGAGAACCGTCCTTTTTGGGGATGAGGAAGTATAGCGAGTATACCCCTGTACCTTGATGTTCTAATGGTACAAGTTCTATGGCCCCTTTGTGCAGCATGCTGATGACTTCTTGCTGCAATAAGTTTAGGTGTTCTACAGACATAGGACGGTGTCTTGCTGGTATGTTGGGTGGTGTGGAGGTTCGCTCTAGGCAATAGCCATCCTGGATAATTTGCCTTACCCACTTATCTGTAGTGATGTTTTGCCAGACTGGTAGGAACTGCTGTAATCGTCCCCGACTGGTGTTGTATGGTCTGGGGGTAGCGCTAAGATGTCACTGTTTTGTGTTGGTAGAGGATCTGGTGGTATTATTCCCTCGTCCTCTGCCTTTGTTGTTATTGCCGCGGTATCCACCTCTATTGTTTTTATTGTAGGTGGTTTGCGTATTCCCTTTGTAGTTTGTGGTCTGCTGTGATGAATTACCCCTTGCAGCACCTCTGTAATTGGAGCGACGAAAGGAGCCTCTATGTTGTTGGGACTGTAAGGCTCCCATAGACTTAGCCGTCTCAGTGTCTTTTCATTTTGTCCAGGATTGTATCTACAGCTGGACCAAATAAATAGTCAGGATTTATTGGCTGGTTTAATAAAGTAGACTGGACTTCATTTTTGAAACCTGAAATGCAAAGTCACGCATGTCTCCTGAGCACAACACTGGTGTTAACAGATCTGGCCGCTGTATCTACCACGTCTAGGGCACATTTAATGGAGGCGTTAGTTATTAACTTTCCCTCCTGTACTAGGTCTTCAGCCTGTTCTTTGTAAGGTTCAGGTAAATACTGGAGAAGTGTCTCTAAGGTGTCATAGTGTGCCCTGTCGTACCTAGCTAACAGGGCTTGCGTATTAGATATTCGCCATATGTTCGCTGCTTGAGCAGCTACCCTTTTCCCGGATGCCGCAAAGATCTTTGATTCCTTGTCAGGAGGTGGAGCTTCTCCAGTTGTTTGGGAGTTTGCACGTTTTCGTGCATTGGATACCACCAAAGAATCCAAAGGCAGTTGTCCCTTAATATATGTGGGGTCTACTGGTGCTGGCCTGTATTTCCTCTCTATTCTGGGGTTAATGACCCGTGCCCTAGTTGTTTCTTTAAATATGTCACCTGCATGTTTAAGTACCCCTTTTAACATAGGTAGTGTTTTGACAGATCTTTCTGATGTGGCAAAGGTGTCAAAGAGGAAATCTTCCTCAATGGGGTCTGCATGCATTTCTACATTGTGATGGAGGGCTGCCCTTTCTATTAGTGCATTAAAAGCAGCTGTATCCTCTGTAGGAGAAGGCCTAGCAGGGTATGCAGGTGTATCTGGAATGGGTTGACAGTCACCAAGATGTACTGGATCAACCCATGGTTGACCTGGATTGTCTTGGTCAGTGTCTACTGGGTAATTGTATTCCTCATTATATTCATCATCCACCTCTTCATCTGAGTGTGTGGGTGTATATGTGTATGGTTCGGGCCTAGTTGGTCCAATAGGCTCAAATAGAATAGGTGAAGTAGAACAGTCCCTTTTCTTTTTAATTGGGATGATACAAGTCTCTTTATCAGTTTCTGGTCTGATTTTTCTTTTGTAGAGCGTGACTTTGCCAGAATTAGGGTCAATGTAAAGTTTTGACTGTTCTTCTGATGAGGGGTCTGGATATAAGATCTCCTGCTCAGTAGTTCTGGGCGTTTTTGCCAATGTCTTAGGTTTTGTTTGTTTCGTTTCGATACCGCTTTTTGGGTCGACCGCCTTGGTTTTAGAGGAAGTTGGTAGGCCAAACTTGATTGGTCCGAGATCACGGACAGGGGCATACAACAAATGCATGAATCCCCATAGATCAATACAGGCACCAAAAGCCAGGCGTAATCACGTGATGTACAATTCAATGTCAGAGGGGCGATTACATAATGGGGGCACATGGCAAGTACGTTCAAAATATGTCACAGCTCACCCAGTCCTGTTTTACCTACATACTTCGCCTTTGAATGTGTTCCTCCCATTGCAAAATGCAAGAATACCACTGCTAAAATACACCAGATAAATGGAGTATACTAAACATTTTGGAAACCAGAGAATGGAATTTTCAGTCTTTTTAGAATGCTTTGGAGTGATTCTATTAGAGGGCAGGAAGCCATCGGACGCTAGATCCATTATGCAAATGGAGTGATTTGTACAAACAGCACAGGGACACATAATGTAGAGAGCCACATTAACGGATATGCACAGCTGCAAGAAGGTTGTAAAATGTGTAAAACCTTAACTTGTGCTCAGTTGAGGCACGCTGGGATTCACAAGCCTACACATATAAGGGTTATGGCAACTTTCTGTGATCCAAATGCCATCCCCGTTGGAAAGTGTCTGATAACATTTACTCTTCATGATTTTGAAAACTTTACTCATTTTGTATATTAATATATTTTATTGCTAATAATGAAAACCATTATATTCAAAATCGCAATCCAAATTTAAAGTGCAGTGAATAGACCCATTCAGTTACAGTATCATTGTAAAGTGTGTAAAGTCCAATTCATAGATCCGTTTAATTTCAGTGTCACAGTTCTCAAATTAACATTTATTCCATGAACAAGTAGGCTGTGGCTATCTGAGCACTTTGAAACAACGGTCTTATATCGTGTAATCTACTGTCACTGCAGCTTATACAAAATGACATTGTGGATACGCCATCACAAAAATAAAAAGTGTGCTCTGCCCATTGGTTTACTAGATCAGGTGCTTAATTTGAGCTGGTGGTTGCAGGTGTGGCCCATCGGCCATTATTTTTGAGGACTGGCAATTATTTTTGCTCATCAGACTTTTGCCCAGAGCAAGAGAGACAAAAACACAAAAGGGGGAAATCAGAAAAGGAAGAGAAAGACGGGAAGACAAATGACAAAATAGAAAACAAGCATTTGCAATGCAACGGTCTCGGCTTTGCAAAAGTTAGAGCTATTGGCATTGTAAATGACAAACTTTTTAATAAATGTTGGTTTTGAAAACAGATAATTAAATGGCATTGTTATTTACAATGAAATTGATATCACTGGGCAACGGTTGTATGCCAGCCCTCTTATAATGGACTTAGTTTATAGGCTGCAAGATCAGCACACGTCCTTATGCCATTTCTGTGCCAGCACATGCCATGTTAGGCTGTCAAGCAACAGCTCCAGGTAAGTAAGATAGTCTTTGTGCTATCTGTATCTCTGTTGCAGGTGCTTAAACCCACCATGTGCTTGGAGGCTGGTTGCTTATAAAACAAAAGCGGGAAAGAAGCTACCTGATGCCGTCAAGTGCAGTATTTACATTTTTTAAAAGCAGTGAAATATTCTGAAGGCAACACGTCCGAGCTCTGCAGAGCAGAGACTTGCGCTCTTAATCCTTCACGCACGAAGCTCTGGCAATAAGCAAATGAAGCTGGAGCTACCAGTAGGCTAACGGTGTATGTAAAAATGCGTACAACATTTGTTTTATTGCAGTAAACAGAAACTTCCCGGTTTGTTTACTGGGGGTGGAATCTTCAGTTAGTGAGTACCCACAGATCTGTTAGCAGACAACGACACCCCCTAGCCTGCTTTCTTTGTTACCATGTTAGAGATGGTGCTGCATGCAACGTGGCTTAATAGGTACAGCTATAGCGGCCGACTTTTAAGCTGGAGAACAACCAAGTTCTACTCTGGCGCAACACTTAAGCATTCGTCGACTTTGGATAAATCTCCCCGCGCCAAAAAATATTAAGATTCCCTGTGTAATGCAACTGGTAATCACTTTAAAACGGCTTTAGGAAGCTAAAGCGCTTTAAAGCTGCTGTTCTAGTTAGCGCTATATAAAACTGCAACAACCAAAAATAATAATAATGAAATGGTCCTTGACTAATCGACACACAGCTCAACAAAATTGGGGGGCAGGTAATTGCAGTACTCCATAAATTAGCACTCTTCGTGTTTCAGAAGTCAGTAAGTCTATAACTTCAGTTGATTTATAAACATGACAATATCAGACAAAGAGACGCTATGGCTGTGTGGCTTCATTTCTATTCAGAAAGTTTAAGGCCTGTTTGCCTATCTGACATCAAGCTGTGTCTGATAATCGCTGGTGTTAGTGCGTTCACTCTGGCACAGCTTAGTTATTTTTTTAAGGCGTGTGATAAGCCTACGCCTACCTCTGCCTGCACCAGCTGCTACTTGCTTTGATATGCTTATAAGGAGAGCGAAGATGAGTGTGTGGGGGGGCCTGTATGTGCGTGCATGGGCGCTTGTGTGTGTGTGTGAGAGAATGCAGCGTGGGGGGGCCTGTATGTGCGTGCTTGCATGGGCGCTTGTGTGTGATTCTGAAAGAATGCAGCTAGCGCGTTCGCGTGCGCGAGCTCGTTTCGAATCGCCTCCAAGGTGATGCGCGCGGCCAGGAATGTCTCCTGGAAAGGAGACACGGCCACAATAAGTTCTCGGCGGAGACGCGCTTCCGCGCGTTCAGCAGAGCCCTAACAAGGATGAAAAAGAATCTGAAAGAGCAACATAAAGGGGCAGGGAATATCTGTTGGTGGCTGAAAGAGGCATGAGGTGGAATAAGGATTATGCAGCCTTGGAGGGTTTAGCACCCCAACATTCAGTAGGGACGTCTACGGCTTCTGAGCAAAACTTTGGGCACCAGTGCTTATTCTACTACAAATTAAGCATCTATTATATCGCTAATTTAAATATAAGGCACATTGGAATAACCCATTTGATTATCAATTGCATCTATATAGGGTTTGATTTTTTATTAAATCGGTTTTACTGGTTTATAGTCAACATTTACACAAGATGTTATTTCATCATTTCTGTATCTTTTACTAATAGTAGATATTATACGTCACTAGACATCCGCACATGTGAATATGACAAAGGTGTTTCAGTATTGGTTTTTTTTGCTTTTTTTCCCCGTAGTGTTTGAGCACATGGTTGTTTACAATACCAATTTGTCCGTAACCAATAAATCTGACATTGTTGCTTATTATGCGGAGTATATTGTGCTTAAGATTCAATTAGGTGCAGATAGATTGGTGAAGCCGTTAACGTGGCAATAACTGTGTACATAGGGTAGTGAACTTGGAGTAGGGTTGGATCGGTCACGCAGGTTTGAGTACATGTATAATTAGATTTGTGCCTCCGAAGGTGTCCCTTAGCAGTACCATTGTCATAATGCTATGAAGCGCAGGTGCATTGGAATGGTAATGTTTAGTTGCTGGCACATGATCGGTTGCAAATGTGTGGTCTATGGGTGCGGGTCGCGTATGCGGTGTTGGTTGTGTAGGCCAGATGCCTGCAGGGACTGGGTTGGAAGGTCTGGATTGTTGCAGTGTTGCTAGGATCGCATCCCAATTTACAGCTATAAGTGTTTTCCTGAGGCCCACCAGTTCTCGCCTGATTGCTATGCCCTCTGCTCTGGCCTATGCTAAGGTGGAACACATCCAAGCCTGTACCTGTGGGGGATCTGACACCTTGCATCTTTTCATGATGAGCCGCTTGGCAGAGACTATGCCCAGGTCTAGGAACCGGGAGGTGACGCCGCACAAGATACTACTTGTGTAACGATATTAGTGTGTAAGAGACATTAGTTAGTGGTAGATTCCTTACCGTAGAATATCCCCAGGCGTTTGACTGGATCCGGAATTTCTTTTGCGTAGCAGTACCCGTGCGCGTCGGTGGGCGTCGTCCGCGGCTCCGCGTCCGTCGTTGGCGCCGTGAGGACGTCGTCTGAGTACTTAGACGCGGCCTCCACGCACTGATGTCAGTTCTTATACATAGCTTTTCCGCGCCAGAAACGCAGAGCCATGATAAAAACCAACACTGGTGCCATGAAACTAGGGCCCTGAAAGGGGATGACCTTAACCCTAGATATTGGTTCGCAGAACGGGGAGGATGGGTGGCTCGGTAAGGAATCTATCACTAACTAATGTCTCTTACAGATATATCGTTACACAAGTAGTAACTTGTGCATCTGAAAGAGACACATTAGTTATAGATTCCTTACCTTAGAATAGATACCAGCAATACCAACCCCGGTGGAATAATCACACCAGAAAGTACTGGAGGACGGAACGGCCAAAGAAGCGATCCCTCCGGAATTGGATGTCCAGGCAGTAGTGTCTTGCGAACGTGTGCAGCGAGGCCCACGTAGCTGCCTGACATATGTCCTGCAAGGGGACTCCCCGGCCCAGGGCAGTAGTAATCGCCGTGGCCCGGGTGGAATGGGCCCTCAGCCCAAAAGAATGTTCCTTTTTAGCCAAAGAGTAGCACGCCTGGATGCACAACACGATCCACCGAGAGATGGTCCGTTTGAGCACCGCCCGTCCCTTCCTAGCGCCCACGTAACCAACAAAGAGTTGGTCATCCACTCGGAACTGGCGTGTGCGATCCAGATAGTATGAGAGCGTACGTTTTGGGTTTAGACGGTGGAGCCTCTCTTCCTCTTTCGAGGGATGCGGAGGCGGAAAGAAGGTGGGCAAGGTCATGGACTGCCCGATGTGGAAGGTTGTGACTACCTTGGGCAGGAAAGAGGGTCTTGTCCGCTACACAACCTTGTCCGGGTGGACAGAAAGGATGTTTAGAGTAAAGAGCCTGGAGCTCACTCACTCTCCTGGCAGAGGTGATGGCAACCAGGAAAGCAGTCTTAAGTGTAAGAAGACGGAGAGGACAGTTATGAAGTGACTCAAAAGGAGCGCACATCAGGTAAGTTAGAACCAGGTTCAAGTCCAACTGGGGCATCACGAAAGGAACAGGGGGGGGGGGGGGGGGGGGAGAGAACATATGAGTGATGCCTTTAAGAATCTGTTAACAATCGGGGCCTTGAACAAAGAAGGCTGATCAGGAAGCCTCAAGCAGGCGGAAAGGGCAGTAAGGTAGCCCTTGACAGTGCCCAGAGCAGAGCCCTTCTGGGCAAGAGAAAGAAGGAAGAGGAGAACCTCAGAAAGAGGGGCAGAGAGTGGATCTACAGCCTTTGCTGTGCACCATGCCACAGATCTGTTCCACCTGCAGGCGTATACCGACTTTGTGGAGGGACGCCTGGCTGCTAGAATCACATTACAAACTTCAGGAGGCAAGTCAAATGGCCTCAACTGTCGCCACTCAATCTCCAAGCATGGAAGTGGAGACTAGACAGGTTTGGGTGGAGGACCGTCCCCTGCTGCTGCGACAGAATGTCCTCCTGAAGAGGCAGACGAATCGGGGTATAGACAGACATGCTGAGTAGCTCTGGATACCAATATCTTCATGCCCAGTCCGGAGCCACAAGGATAACCTGGACCCAGTCGCGCCTGATCTTCTTCAGCACTCTGGGCAGAAGTGGTATAGGCGGAAAGGCGTACAATAGACCGCAACTTCACTCGCGACAAAAAAAGTGTCTCCGAGCAAGTGCAGCCTTGGAAATTTCAACGAGCAGAACTGATGACATTGTGCGTTCTCTTCTGTGGGGAATAGATCTAACAAAGGCTCTCCCCACTGCTGAAAGAGGCCTTGCACCACGCCAGAGTTCAGTCGCCATTCGTGATCCATCATGCACAAACGGCTGAGTTCGTCCTCCCTGGCGTTCAGGGAACCTGCCAGGTGTTGAACCACCAGGGTCACGCCCTGATGTTCCAGCCACTGTTTGTTGCAGTACCAAATGGCGGTGGTGTTGTCCGTGAACACCTGCACTATACTCCCTCGGACAAAAGGGAGGAATCCTTCAGTGCAAGCCGGATCGCCCGCAGCTCCAGAAGGTTGATGTGCAGTCGTGACTCTGCCGGAGCAGAGGCCTCTGATCTCTGCCTCTCCCATGTGGCCCCCCCCAAGCCCTGGAGGGACGCGTCTGTCACAACTACGTGCTCCGGTTGGGGTAGGGAGAGGGATCTGCCGCTGACCCAATCGCGGTCCATGAGCCACCACTGCAACTGTCTTGAAGTGCCCTCCGAGATCAAGACATGGTAGGGGAGACAAAACCAGTGTCGGAAAAACTGTCCAGACCACTGGCCTCCCTCTCCTGTCCAGTCCGCGGAAGACGGACACTCACGTGCCAGAGGGTCCTCAGACCCCTTCCAATCCCCCTCGTCACCCATCGCCTGGTACTCCGGCTCAAAGGATGGGGCCGGGTGGTAGAAGTAAAAATCTCCCATCGGCATTGAGGGCAGGACCAGGAACGGCGTCGTCCTGGGATGGCGCCGGGGGCAACACCCTTGGGGCCGGCGAGGTCGTGAGGTCGACCGGCAGCGACACGGATCCGGAGCAGGATCCAGTGGGGCCCTGCGGCGCCAAAGCACCCGACGACGCGGGGCCAAAGCACCCGGCCCGCGTGGGGACCCAGTCGGGACCGCTCGGCCCGAAGGCACCGCGGAACCAGACGGAGGAGCGAGCGACCTACCTCATGGCCATGAGGAAGTCATCAATCTCCCCGGCGTCGCATTCTGCCCAGGGACCGGCGGGTATGGAGCAGGCCACGAGACCTGCGGAGCCGCATGGGCGGTGTCGCCCGAACCCCCAGCCGCGTCGCCGACTGTCGGGGGGAGTCAGAAGAGCGATGGTGCCTCTTCGACTTCTTGTGCCTCTTACCTGAGGACTTCGAGCCCGAAGAAGACTCCCGGAACTGTGGTGACTCGGCCCCGCGACCGGTCCCTCGACCTCCTCTCGGACCCGGACCTGCTGCCGAAGCTCGAGTCGCTTACGCGACTGCTCCCGTCTAGCTTTAGACGTCAGGGCCCGGCAGTCGGAGCAGGACTTGTCATGGTCCGGGCCTAGACAGTGCAGGCACAGGCGATGGGGGTTGGTAACTGACAGTCGGTTGCAGTCGGCGCAGGGCTTGAACCCGGGCATCCCTACCGGCACCGGAGTCGAGAGACTTCGAAGTAGATCAAAAAGGATCGTAAAAAGTTAGTCAAAAATTGACTAGGGTACAATTTTTTCTGGATCTGCGCTTGCTGCCGTGGAAAAAAGAAGAACTGATGTCAGCGCGCGGAGGCGGCGTCTAAGTACTCCGACGACGTCATCACGGCGCCCACGACGCCGACGACTGACGCAGAGCCTCGGACGCCGCCTACCGACGCGCATGGGTACTGCTACGCAAAAAATTTCCGGATCCAGTCGGACGCCTGGAGATATTCTAAGTTAAGGAATCTATCCCTAACGTGTCTCTTAAGCAAGGAAAGATTCTGTGGGGCCATTTGTGGCAGGGGGATGGATCAGGCCTACAACCCTTATACTTATTGCCAGTCCCTTTTCCTTCGTAGGCACCAAAAGAGTTAAAAGTACGAATGACTAAAAACAAAGTAGGACAACAACAAAAAAGCCAAACACTGTTATTTGTGCATCAATAACACCAATAGATAGAGAATACAAGCACTTGTAACTTAGGGTACATGGCATCCGTGTAGATGTCTTCCAAGGATGCAATTTGTCTAAAAGCAACAGGTGCCTCGGGTTTCTGCCTGCTCTTTGGGTGGAGGCTGCCCAGTAATCCTGTAGCATTCTACTATATAATAACATAACTAGGTAATTGAAGCCATGGATACTTGGAAAAATGAAAGGGGCCCATACAAGCAAATGGAGCGGCTCGGATTTGGTGGTGGGCATGCCGGACCTTGCATCCACTTACCACAATGACTGGCAACTTGGACCTTGGTCTTGGTCTCTGCACGTGTGGTGGGCTGGCGAACTGGGTTGGGGCACCAGGGACTCTTCCTCCAGAGCCAGACACGAAGCTGTGTAGCCACCAAATTTATGACTGCAGAGACTGGGCAGCCCAAGAAGATCATGTCGGACAGGAAGTATGAATTACCTCACAAGTGAACTGTGCACCTGGACACTGTTGTGGGCTGCTTGGTGTGGAGAACACAGAGCGGGCACGGTATACAGCTGGTACCCCCTTTCTTTCTACTGTCTTTCTTACTTTACACTTTTGAATGGGCGGTGGTTGAAGAAAGTATAAAAGCATGATAATGCCGAGAGAGAGACCTGGAGCTGCAGGGGTTGACAGTGGGTCATAAGAGGGGGGCGGGGTGGGGGTTTGGGAGAAATGTGAGAGAGGGGGGACTCAGACCGGAACTTGCCAGCAGATGAATAACTAGCCCTCATCCTAAAGATAGACATTGGTCTCCTCCCCTAAACCCCCCACCCCCAGCCCCTAGTTGGAGTGGTTCTGATGATCTGCACAGAGGGGTGTCACAACATTTGGACGTGTTGGATGAATGGCACTGGTCCCCTTCCCCCATATGGAATGCTAGATGGTGTGCTATGTTGTGGACTTATGTGAGCATACTCTCCCATGCCAGCCTGGAGAAGGGGTATTCATAGGACACCTTGAGAATTGGGGAGATACAATGGTGCAGAATTGTTTTTTGCTTTGTTGTTGTACTATGTACTTTGGACTGTGTATCTTAGGCAAAAGCTAATTAAGAAATACATCAAAAACAAGAAGAAAAAAAAATGAGAGGTCACATTTTAATAGTCCGCCTAGTAGCACAGCACTCCATGGACTCTAGAAGACTTGCAAGCTATCTATTTAAAACACTAAACTACACAAACAGATGCATCAAATTGGAGGACTGGACAGTCTAGAAGAGCTTCAGCTAAAGGATGCTGTATCCATGTGCACTCAGACCAAAGTCCAATCTCTTGCTTTGCTCGTGCGTCACCCAGCATATTTGTTCTTCTTAGGTCGAAGTCTACCAGATAGCGCAGCTGTCGGGTTTGCTTATGACATCTTCGGGACATTTAGAAAGCTTTGCTGGGAATGCATTCCGTCCACTGCTTACCATTTTCTGCGTTTTGTAACTCACATTTGCTTGCTTTCTATTTGCTGGCTTTGTTTTAGGCTGTCCAGCTAGAGTTTGTTCCTTCTGTGGCCCAAACCCTATCAAAGTCATCTTTCCACCAGTGCCAGTTTTCTGTAAGCAGGCCTTTAAATCTTGTTCTTATCTTTTCATATTCGGTGTGTATTCAAAGAAAGAGGTCAAATGTCAGGCTCTTTCTTCCGATGGAGCTTAGTTTTTACTTTTCTCTCTGACTTCAAAGTGAGAGGATATATGTGACAATTGTGCTGGCTACTGGGGCAGGGGTGGAGCTGGGTGGAAGGCTGCATGATGTTATTTTGTTTCTAGCACACAACAAAATTTAAATGTACTGTACAGAAACTTAACATTACAGAATTAGGGAAGCACAAATTAAGCACATTTTTTTTGCCTATTCTTAAGTGCATTGGAAAGAAATACAATCAAAACAACTGAATACACTAGGCGATTGCATTTCCACACATTATGCCATGTGCCTGTATAGTTTTATCAGTAAAACTGTTCATCTGTGCAAACGTAATTGTCATTCCGAATTAAGATGTCTTGTATGTAATGCCACTCCACTCCAGCCATTGCACTCTATGCCACTGCTCTCCACACCACTTTACTCTGCACAGTATAGTGGCAGAGTGCAATGGTGCAACCTTCTATGCCACTGAACTCTACGCCACTATTCTACTTTGCACCACTGTACTCCATACCACTGTTCTCTATGCCACCACGGCACATCACTTCTCTGTGCCATTGCATTTTACATAAAGGCACTATACCACTACACTACTCTGCACCACTCTCTGTAAATTGTAAGTGTATTTATATAGGGCGTACTACCCAATACGAGGCGTACAAGCGCTTTTCGGCAAGTAGCACACTACTCTGGTTACCCAAAAGGATTAGTGGTGGATTAGTGTAGGGTTTGAGCAGTGGACATGTGAGTGTTAGTTGGATTGAATAGAATAATGGTAATGGAGTAATAGAAGAGGGAGAGTGTTATTTGGGAGATCATAGTAGTAAGATGAGGTTTGGAATGAGTCAAAGGTCGGATACATGAGGGAAGAATTTAGAAAGGGTTGCTTGGGAGACCATAGTAGTAAAATGAGGTTTGGCGTGAGCCAGAGGAAAGAGTCTAGAAAAGGTTATTTTGGAGATCATAGCAGTATAATGAGGTTTGGGATGAGTGAGAGAGTGGAAGTAAAGGATATATTAAGAGGTATATGGTGAGAATTATTGCAGTTGACAGAGTAAAAGTTGTTTTTTTACATTTATTTTTTCATTTACAGTACATGACTACATAGAAAGGGTAAACGCACTCTACACCACTACATAAATGCATTCTACGCCACTATACTCTGCACCCCCCTACTGCACTCTACATAAATTCACTCTACACCTCTACACTCTGCACCACACTATGCCAGGCCACCCTACACCACTCCACTCCACTCCACTCCACACCAGTGCACTCTATGCCAATCCACGCTAATCTACTTTATGCCAAATCACTACTCTGAAACAATCCACTCTGCACCACCCCACTCGACCACTCCAGGTCAAGCCATGCCAAGCCATTGCACTATAGTTTAACTACGTCCACGCGTTCCACTCTACTGCACGTGACTAAACTCTGCAACACTAATCCACTGCACTCTACAATTATTCTACTCTGCTCCACTTTACTCCATGCCACTGCTGTCTATGCCACTTTGCACCACTCTACACCACTGCAAGACTTCTATGCAAAATGCACTCTACGCCACTGTACTCTGCGCCACTCTATGCCAATGCACTCCACCCAACTATGCAACACTGCATTCTGCACCACTCCAGTCTAGGTAACTTCACTCTACTAAGGGCCACTCCATGCCAGTGCACTCTACGCCACTAGTCTATGCCACTTCACCCTATAATGCACCTCTCCACTCTGCACCACTTCACTTTACTCCGAAGCAATCTACTCTATTGCACTGCAGTCAACGCCACTCTATTCTAAACCACTGCACTCTGCAAATGCACTTTACTCAACATCAACAAACTATGCCACTGCACTCTACGGCAACTACACTGCAGTCCACGGCTCTACTCTGCACCACTCCACTCTACTACATTAAACTCTACACCACTCTAATCTTCTCTGCACCACTTCACTCCACCTTATGCCACTCTACATTCTCCCCTGCACCACTCCACGCAAATTCACTCTATTCTGAAACAAATTACTCTTTGCTACTCCACGTCACTGCACTCTACATCAATCTACTTTGTACTTTCTGCCACTTCACTCTAAGACACTACTCTACGATCCTCTACGCAACTTCCTTTATGCCACTTTATTCCTCTATTATACTACACTCTGCGTCACTCTATCCCACTCCATGACCATCTATTCTGCTCTATGCCATCTACCCTCTACATCACTCCTCTCTGCACTACACCACTCTATTCCCTCCATGACACTCCACAACTCTCTACGCTACTCTATTCCATAACACTACACTCTACTTTACAACACTAACTTTTAGTCATGCTGAACAGCAGCCACGCTCATGTACAACATGGCTAAAACAGGATTGCAAAAGCAAAAAGGTCTTGAATAGGAAACCTGTTGGGTTTGCCAGTGCTTGTTTAAATGTTTTTGTTGTGCCTTTGGGAACCATTTCTTTTGAGTCAAACAAGTCATGTTTCTACACCGCATGTTTAGAATGGAGAGCAACTTATGCAGAACAAAATGCCATGTTCCACAAGTTAGGAGTTCTGCCATTTTCTTTAAGGTAATACTTTTCTCCGAATTCTTGAAAAATCTTATCCTGTGAAAGAATTGCGGTTGCGCTTTAGGCCTCATCCCAACTATGGGTGTGACTATTACTGTGAGGCAATAAGCAGGAGCGAGTCGGTAATATTTATAAAAATAAACGGACGGCTCATTCAGCACAAGGACAACAAAGGTAGTTAGCTAACCAAGAGAGATGTGAACGAAAAAGGAATAACAATGAAAATGGATATGAGAGTCTTCAAAGGTGGGTGGTGGAAGAATTAATACATTACCTCAATCTTTGCATTCATGCATTTCTATTCATGGCCATCCAGGCTCATCTGCAACATTCTAAACCAACGTAGCTTTTGTGAACATAAACAGGGTACATTTCAGTCAAGAACTTATGATTTGGCCCTCTACGCCTCTATCCCAACCTGACCACGTTAGCATGGCTTGTTTTATTTGTCTGCTTCGACAATAATGGGAAAAGCCAAGGAACAATTTCACTAACACTCTAGGTAAAGAACTTTCATTGACGGGTCTACTGCCAAGCAAAATTGCCAGGAATCCATCACGCGAACCAACAATGCTGGGCCACAATCGTGTCAAAATATTAACTCTGGCCTTCATGGATCTCACAACTATTCAAGGAATATATTAATGGGTTATGTCCAGGCGATATTCATAAGCCTAACAGCTAATGAGAGATCAAGATTATTAAGAGCTTAAGAAAAGACACTTGCATGGACAGTTTCTCAACTGGAAAAATGAAACCCGTAGGGGCAGAAAAATATGTTACACAACTATTAAGAAAGCCTCAGGCCCAACATTGGGTCTCCTACAGATACTGGTCCACTTTCAATGTTACCAAGTTACGATACTCCTTCTCCCTTTCCACAATAGTTCGTGTAGTCTAGTCTTGCTCAACACCCAATCATCTGGGGAAATTGCCCTTTTTGTTATCACAGGACTGGCGCCATTACTTCAGAGACCGCGATCTGGCCTCATTAGAAAAGGGAAGGTATGAGGCCAGATTGCTTTATTCAGTGAGAGCAAGTCATGGGAGTCTATCTGCTATTGACATGTTTCAATACCATAACCATCAGTGACTTTACTCCCATAATTTTGGTTGACTTGTCTAGTCTCGAAAACAGCTTTTACGAATACTTGAAGTCATCTTTCATTCTTACTTAACCAAAACAACCATATCTCAACTGGATAAGAAATGGGTCATCATCTAGGTCATACATGACCCCTTACATTTTTATTAAACACCACATTTTATTGCTGCACTTCAGTCTTTCCATTACATCACCACCACGAGCTCCTAATGGGGCAAGTGTAAAACCACTTTGATCCGCATACTGAGAAGGATGCTGCTATTGGATATTAGAATGCTTTTCCTTCCTCAGACTCATTTTCATACAACTAAACGGTAAAGCAAATATTTAAAGTAAGGGCAACCAAACTCAGTATTTTTATACTCTAGTACAAATCCTACTTGGTGTGCAGGCAACCATTCTGCTGGGTATGTTACAAAGCAGTTTCTCAATGTGGGCCTTGGGAATTGAAAAGGCTGAATTGCCCCAGTTGGTGCCCCTCAATCAAAAGCACAATAACCATCCTCGTGTTCATTTCTGTATTTTTGGGCTCTACAAAGGTCAAAGTTGGGCATCAAGATGTGAAACCTCATGGCCCTCTGTGTAAGCTAAGACACCTATTGGTTTTATACATCCACGCCCCATCTTTGCTCATAGGCCTTCAATTTTTCCTTCAGTCTAATTTAATGGAATCCAGTAGCTCAGCAAACAACTCTTTTGACATTGGGTCGGCCTTTTCTCTTAATTACTCTAGAGTGGCGTTTTAACTCTGGAGAGGTACTAGTAGGAGCTGGAGGCCCCCCCCTCCAGTTGGAGGAAAAAAGAGCAAATGACAGCTAAACAAAATAAATGCTCTGTGTTGGAAATCTACCCTCTTATGTCTGCAGGTGTAATGGGCAGAGCTGCTCTTCTCAGCACTATTATAGTCTGCCAGCTGTCTCAGACGTACACAACAACATTCAATCCAGCACACTCAACAGCCTAACACTACAATCATTCTTTAAATCAGGAAGCAACTTTCTTAATCTATAGGAGGAGTTTGGAAAGAAGAGAAAGTGCCATAACTTGTTCACTAAAACCTACCCACATAAAGACCATCACCAAATAAGAACTATTTTGTGATGGACTCCTGCCAAAAGGGATGGTTGCTAGCTCCTGCACTAACACTGCTCCCTCTACTGCGACAGAAAATGAAACTGGTTATACTCTCTAGTTCTATATTCATGCCCTTACCGTGATATATGAAGTGCTCTTCACCATTTCTGAGCAGGTTCCATAAGCAAAAATAACTGCAATAAAACTAAACCTTACCTCCTCCCACCACAAGCCCCCAATATACCAAGCTACAAGTGCCACAACTGAAAAGCGGTTCTAAAAAGAATAAGACTATGGGCATCTCGAATGGCTTCCTACCCTACATACATTGCATTCCAGATTACACACAAAATCTCTTAGCAAACGAGTTTGACCTTCCGACAAAAACAGATAGCTGTCGGTAATTCATCATCTGGATGATAATACATGCATAAGAACATATAGGACTTGGGTGTCCTGAAAACTAAGCATGACTCAAGATTGAGTTGCTTCTCAGTTTTACAGACAGCAATCAATATCAAAGGTTGCATTTTGGTTATAGTTCATCATTGTAGTCATTTTAGAAATCGTTTGATACAATGCCACTGTATTAATTTTGAAGCGATAAATTATAAACTTGTGAACAGCGGAATAGAACAAAGTAAGAAAGGGGGAGGCTGACTGAACAGTGAGTATATTGTTGCAAAATGTCGATCTTCTTAAAAATGTTTTGTGAAAGTGAACAAGATTCCTATGCAAACAGATTCCTGTGTGACTTGTTATAGACTTGAATCATCAATTGCTATCATGTGAACCATGGGCCCTGTTCAAGTAAATTTACACAGATTTAATACAAGTAAATTTACTCTTGCACTCAAGTAATTTACTACTTTGGGTTATTGGCAAAATCAGAGTGTATAGTTAATCAAATGAGTGTAGACGTACACGTCTCCACACCCTGAAATGTGGAAGAGCCTAATTTACGAGTGTAAAGTTACTACTGTCAAAAAACAGTAGTTGGTCCAGCACCAACATTGCCAACCACTGATAGTGCACCACCCTCCCATAGAAAATAATGGACCTAGGAACTTAAAATAAAACCCCAAAAGCTGTAATATTAAATTCAATATTAAGATAGTTACAAATAAATATTAGTTAATGTTGTAACCTTTATCTAAAAGTAAAACTCTCATTTTAACATACTTTAACAGACCTTTCAAATAAAAAAATTAATGTTACTAAACCATCTTTAATTAATTCTATACATCACTTTAATACTTAGTAATGAATATATATGTAAATTCATCACCGTATATTGCTTGAATCTCTCAAAACAATGGGTCCGGACCAGGGTATAGTGCGGTTATAATCCTTTATTTAGCGCAAGACAGCATAACGAGTTTCAGTTCTCACGGGAGCCCTGATCACAGAGATATATATATATATATATATATATATATATATATATATATATATATATATATATTACCTACTGGCGGTCGCCAGTAGGTATATATAGTTAGGATTTTTTCTCTATGGGTTTTTTGAAAATTCTATGTCTAATAACTTTGGCGTTTGTGGACGGAATTGGCTGAAATTTTCAGGAAAATGGCACATTTTGTTTCTGAGCAGCCCTTGAAAATTTGGGGGGGGTTCGTCCAGTGGGGGCCGAGAAAAAAGGGGGGTCCCAAAACGTGTTTTTAACATTGAGTTTTCCATAGGGCGGTTGGCCTCACTTTTAGCCCGAACGGCTGAATGGATTTGCACGAAACTTGGCAAAATTGTAGGGACTGGTAGCCCGATGTGCCTTTTGTAGGTCTCAATATATGTGCTCCAGTGGATTTTGAGAAATTAACGTTTAAAAAAAGATATATATCTGTAACAGCGGACCGGTTAGCGCTCTGGTTCGCGGACTTTTCGCGCAACGGAGCTTTGTGAAGCGAAGCTGATTGGTTCTCCGGCGTCTGTCAACATTCCAAACAGTCCGTAGCGGCCGCCATCTTGTCTCTCGGTAGGATCGAGAGACAAGAGGAGGTCAAAACAAAGGGGGAAATAACTATAAGGGGGCATAGTAGATCCTCGCTGACCCCCTAGGTTTGATGTGGAGGTTTTAAAAGGGCCCCGCGGGGCAAAAAAAAAACAAAATAATAATAAAACGGCTGAATGGATTTGCACGAAACTTGGCAAAATATTAGGGACTGGTAGCCCGATGTGCCTTTGCTAGGTCTCAATATATGTGCTCCAGTGGATTTTGAGAAATTAACGTTCAAAAAAAGATATATATCTGTAACAGCGCTCCGCTTCGCGTACTTTTCGCGTTACGGAGCTTTGCGAAGCTGATTGGTTCTCCGGCGTCTGTCAACATTCCAAACAGTCCGTAGCGGCCGCCATCTTGTCCCTCGGTAGGATTGAGAGACAAGAGGAGGCCAAAGCGAAGGGGGAAATGACCATAAGGGGGCATAGTAGATCCTTCCTGACCTCTTAGGTTTGATGTACCATTTTGCCAAGTTTGGTGTAATTCCGTTCAGCCATTCAGGCTGTAGACGTATGTAAATGTCCTATGGAAAATTGCATGGGGAAAACACATTTGAAAGTGTTGAAATTTAGAACCAATTAAAATGTTACTTTGGTTTTGTATTTGTGTGTGATGAAAGTTAATTGGTTATGTATATATGTCAAATGAGAGGAAACCACAGCCATTTTGTGATACTACTGTCTGAGGTACATTTGTGAGGAATTTTTGGTGGTGAATTTCTGGTGTTTGATTTACACAGTACTAACACTTCTGCTACTTTTAAAAAGGTGAGTTGTTAATTTGTATGGGGAACTATGTTGTACACTTGAAGATAATTTGAAAAATGTTTTCTGTTATTTATTTGCAGTCCTTCTGTTATACTAAATACTTGATAAAGTTAGTTTTATATTATGTATTACTAAAGACGATAAATGAAAGTGATTATTTTTTTCTGCAATTTACAGCAAGCAATTTCAAAATAAAATGGCTCACAATGAAGAGACCGTGGCAATTTCTTTTGAATTGTCCAACACATTGATTGAAATTGAGAGCACCAATAATGAAATATTGTCACAAGGAGGACATGACTTGTATGATTCCATTAGATTGATTGAAATGGACAGCACCAAGAATGAAATATTGTCACAAGGAGATGACTTGAATGATTCCACTACATTGATTGAAATTGAGAGCACCAATAATGAAATATTGTCACAAGGAGGAGATGGCTTGTATGATTCCATTAGATTGATTGAAATGGACAGCACCAATAATGAAATATTGTCACAAGGAGGAGATGACTTGAATGATTCCACTACATTGATTGAAATTGAGAGCACCAATAATGAAATATTGTCACGAGGAGATGACTTGAATGATTCCACTACATTGATTGAAATTGACAGCACCAATAATGAAATATTGTCACAAGGAGGAGATGACTTGAATGATTTTTTTGATCAATCTCTTGATGGCGAATTTATCGAGTGTTTGGAGACCATAGAGTTACAAGAATCATCATTGGAGACTTTTAATGAGGACATTGCTGATGAGGACATGTTACTAGTTCTTTCAAATTTAGAAAATTCTGAAGAATAAATTTATATTTAGAAATCAAAAATTGTTTGAGACATTATTCATTTTTATTTTTAATTTATGAGGTTGTAGCGAAGTGATTGTAGTATAAAATGAGACTTATAGTATAGAGTGCAACATTTTTATGTTACATGGTAAGTTTACTCATATTTACTTCCCTTCTGCCACTATATTATCTCCAATGTGTATTTGACATGTCTTCTTCATCTCCGGCCTCCTTTCTCTCACTGTGTGTCTCCGATGCATCTTATCGCTGGTATTTTGTGTAATTACAGAAGAGAGTAAAATAAAATAGTTCGGAACGTGAAAAGGGGGCAAAGTAGAGTACTCCTCACCCCCTAGGCCTTTTTAGGCGGTCCCAAAAGGATCAGTTTCTGCTTTCCTGAGAGATTATGGTATGAGTTCCATATACCACAATAACTTGCATTACAACATGCAAGATATCTATCTCCTATTACCAACTTTTGGAGATATTTGCGCTAAGCGCGAATATCTCCAAAAAGTAACACCTGCCCTGAGCAGTTCTTAGCCATGTTATCCAATGGGAGGTGGATAACATGGCTAAGAGCATTAGCTCGGTAATGCATGAATATCGCTGAGTTTTTAGCGATATTCATGCATTGCGGCCGTTTATTATCGCATTTGCGATAAACCTTGATAATAGTAAGGTTTATCTTCGATAATTTCTGACGATGCTTAGTGGTAAAAAATTGGTTGGTAAGCATCGTTAGCGATAAATATCGCTTAACTTTGGTAATATGCCCCAACGTCTGTTAACGTTCGATTCGAAGGAAATGAGGAAGTGTTGAAAAACATTGTCTGCGCCATCTTGCCTTTTTTGAAATGCCACACTTTTGTCGTGCACGGCAGCCATTTTAGATGTCTTGACCAGACCCACTCTCTGCACGCTGTCGATTCGTAGCATGGCTCCTCACCCACGCAAGCATCTTCCCTAGGCACTGGTCACCACCGCTCTCTGTCTTATGCATGGGCAATAAACCTCCCCCCATCTGCGCTGCTCTTCCCTGAGAATCACACTCTGTGCCCGCCCGACACCTCCCTTTCGCCCTATTCACTACCGCACCCTCTGACACTCCTCTTTCTCTGTGTCCGATTGTCCAGGCTATCAGCTAGCCCTGCAGATGTAGTTTATGGCCCCAGCTGTAAAGAATCACCCCTCTTCAAAGGAGTTATAGTAGATCAAGGCCCACACTCGATGAGATCCGTCACACCACACGTGTTCCTACTATCTGAAAACCATCCTGTATTGTGATTGGGGAGGGGACCGAGCCTGAAGCGGAAGATTCCAGGAATGACTCTTTGTACATCAAAGTTTTTACAATTATGTGTCACATTAAAAATATATAGCACTCCAACAAAGTAGTAGGAATATAAAACTTTAATAACATATAAATATATACAACAAAACAAAAACAGTAAAAACATTTAAACAACGAAGAGACCGTGGCAATTTCTTTTTAATTATCCAATAGATTTATTGAAATTGACAGCACCAATAATGAAATATTCTTGTCAGTAGCGGTCTGTTGTGCGAATAGTTCCAAGGCAGCAGAACGCGCTGAAATCTAGATGGCACGAAAGTGATGTCTAGTAAGTTGCCGCCCAGCAAAAAACGGCGTGGGGCGCCGCGGGGGTGAGTGAGTCCAGTAGGCACCACAGCTATTCTTACCGGCATTGCAGAATTACTGCTGGGGACAATGCCTGTGCTGTAGCAGGGTCACAGCAGAAACAAAAAGGATTCTGTTGAAGATGTTGTTGGTTTTCAATTTGAAAACAGTTCTGGTGTCAACTGCTATGCTAATGTAGTGGTTAATGTTTTGTTTTCTCTAGAAAATGTAAAAGAGGGGGAGGCAGTCCAAAGTTCCGTTAAAAGGGCAAAGGAAAGGATCGGTGGTTTGAACTATCAGTCAAAAAGGGGAGGGGGTGCAATAATTTTTCCTACCGGGTCACACTGTGCTTTCACCGGAAGTGAGGTCTGCAGGATTGTAGTAATTCAAAGTGAGGCTGGCGCCAGCATGGGAGCGCCGACGTCCCGCGGATACAGTTTCGTCACTCCACGGGCGATCATGGCAGTCATTCCCCATCGGGGGTCGGAGACTCCCGCGGCTCCTCTAGAATCTTCAAGGTCGTGGAGGACTACGGTGGTGGAGTCAACCAGTGACCGGGCCATTTCTTTATGTTGGGCCCGCTCTTGCCAGGTCGACCGCCATTTTGAGAGTTCGGCAGCTACCGGCGATCGCGGGGTCACATGAGCGGACGGGCTCCACCCTGCCGGGCGAGACGTTGCAGCATGGCCACAGTGGAAGAACCCTTTTCTGGGCGCCTGGAGCGCTGAGGGTGCAGCTGGGAAGCCTCCACCTGGGGAGGCGGGAGAGGCCTGTTCGCACCGTCTCTCCCTCCCAGTGCACCCCACGGCGTCTCGCTTGAGATTTGTTATGGCCGGACCAGGCGATGAGGACGAGGGGGGGGGTCGGAGGCATGTGCAAGACATCCCCCCCCAGTGTTGTCGCAGCCATTATAAAAGAAAGAAGTGTCCCGTCCGTCTTCGGGCCGGGCTTCCGGTGGATGTCGGCCGGACGCCCCTGGCTCTGGCCCCATGAACGGGTTTCTTGGTTTATCGGCTGCAGCCGGATCCCGTCGGCCTCGGCCCCCCGACCGTTGGTGGTCAGACCGGAAGAGCATGTGGCGGGACTACCTGCAACTCTCAAGGGCCACCGCGGCCGGACTGGGAGAGAGAGGGGAGGGTCGAGGAGACATTCCCCCCCCCTGCAACTGTTCAGCGTTGTAAAGGCAATCCCCTGGCCGGGTCCCGCTGGCCTCGGCCTCTCCTTCGGCTACACCCTACGGTAGGATCTCCTGGCCGAGGCGTGGCAGCAGGACCTGCCTTATATGGGCTGCTCCCGGCTGGGCGTAGCCGGAACCCTGCCCCACCTTGGAAGTTTCCAGAGTGGGGGTGGATGTTCTACTGACTTGCATTTTCCCTAGTCTATCGATTTTTTGGGCGTGGCAGGCGGTGGGACAGCGAGGGGTGATTTGGTTTCTCTTACTGTTTTTCTGGTCTCTCACCACTGGCATATTTTAACGTTTTCTTGTTTCTAGGACATTAATAGGTTTTATCATTACGTTATGTTATCGTTTCTTTGTTCGTTGTTTAATAAAAGTTCATGTTCATCAGTGGCCTACTGATTTTCGTTTTCCTATTTTTTTCTTTCCAGGTTGTTTCATGGTAAAGTTTCTGTTAACAGGATACAGTGATCACTTCGTTATTATTGCATATGTCCTTTTCACTAGGGGTGCTCTCTGGTCGGGCCAGATGACGTATCTCTAGTAAATGGTCCGGGTGAAAAAGGTGCATCAATCAGTGGGGAGTAGATAGGCATGACAGATTACAACGGGGGAGAACGGTCCGCATTACGTACCCTTTCACTACTTGCAAAGATTTTCCTACGTTTATTTGCAAACAGGGAATACCTCCAAAAAGAACTAATTCCCAAACAGTCAATGTTCGGACAATCAATCAATCAATGAGGAATGAAATAGGTACGACGTGTTAAAGGCTTGCGTTACCTACCCTTCACTATCTGCAAAGGGAGATAGAATATTCCTATTCTTCCTCGTTTGCAGGTAGAGAAGATCCTTAAGAGAATTAACTTCGAACAATTCAATGCTCGATTGAAACAATCAACAAGGGGTACTGTGAACACAAATGAACGCCGCTTATATACATACGCATTGCTATTTTCAACAGGTTGTTCCTAATGTTTCTATTTTAGCGAGGTCAAAAGAGATCCCATTAGTGGCCTACTGATTTTGCTCGCTTCCTTTTGTTTTTTTACACGATTTTTCGCTATCTGCAAAGACTAAACAGAGTATTGCGACTCTGTGCTTGTTTGTAAATAGAGAATGAACCAAAGAGAACAATCAATCAAATGGAGAGAGAAGCAGGCACGACGGATTACAAAGGGGGAAAGGGCTGCGTTAACTACCCTTCACTATCTGCAAAGAGAGAGTACTCCTAATAGAAATGAGGGGTGGGGGGCAGCAATCAAAGCAGATCAGTGTGCATAAACACGAAAAAAATAATTCTTACCACGTACTTGACATTCGACAGCTTATGATATTTGCTATTAAAAAACCATTGAAATTCACTGAAAAAACCATAGGTTATAGACCATATATAGTTAGGAATTAGCATTTACAAAACCTTGAAAATTCACTGAAAAAACCATAGGTTATAGACCATATATAGTTAGTAATTAGCATTTACAAAACCTTGAAAATTCACTGAAAAAACCATAGGTTATAGACCATATATAGTTAGGAATTAGCATTTAAAAAACCTTATTTTACTCACATAAAACCATTGAAATTCCATATATAGTTAGTTGCACTAACTATATATCGCGCACCCGCAATCCACTGCTGATGATGTCACATATTACATCATTCATGACATGGTCAGTGACATCACTGATGACATCACTGATGACATCTCAAATGACATCACTGATGACATCACTGATGACATCACTGATGACATCACTGATGACATCTCATTTGACATCAATGATCACATCACTGATGATATCATTCATGTGACAATACGATGCATCTCCTCACACTTTAATATAACCTCTGTTACACCCAGTGTTAAATACAGAGTATAATTTTTGAAGCCTTTGACACACCAATACTAGTTACTACATACGCACTCACTGATTCCTACGTCTACACACACATTCACTTATTCACCCATACAATCATTCATACATACAATCACTCATCTTTACAACACTATCATATGCACTCATACACCTATACAGACACTCACACTCTGCCACTCATCCATGGAGTTACTCACACACCTATTCAGTCCTGTAAAGAATCAATCACACTTCCATTTTCTCATCTATACAGTTAAACATAGAACACCTTACATTTTCAAACATATACTACACACATATTTACTCTCTTATACAATCACTGATACAAGTACACATTGATCTGCACAGAGTCACACACCTCCCAGCCAGCCACACACACACTCAGTCTCCCATACAAATACTTGGGCAATCAATCAATAACCCATATAGTTACTCATATAGCTACTAATCAACACATGCAGCAGTTTACAGAACAACAGACATAATGATGCACAAATTAAGACAGTTTAGTCACTAACCCATGCACTCAGTGAGACATATTTAATCACTCACTCATACAGTCAGTCATGCACCTACTAAATCCTTCATCCAGACACTTATACATCCACTCATTCTTCAATATGTAAGACATATTTAAACTTTACAGAAACATAAAATTACTGGATGTTGTTTTCAGTGATGTCATCAGTGATGTCATTTGAGATGTCATCAGTGATGTCATCAGTGATGTCACTGACCATGTCATGAATGATGTAATATGTGACATCATCAGCAGTGGATTGCGGGTGCGCGATATATAGTTAGTGCAACTAACTATATATGGAATTTCAATGGTTTTGTGTGAGTAAAATAAGGTTTTTTAAATGCTAATTCCTAACTATATATGGTCTATAACCTGTGGTTTTTTCAGTGAATATATATATATATATATATATATATATATATATATATATATATATATATATATATATATATATATAAATATAAAATAAAGCCTCCCTCCCAAAGTACCCCTCAAAGTGTCTCTCCGTTCTTTTCATAGCTGAGAGGAACCCTCATGGACATATTCAGCGCGTTAGTCTTGGGCGCGCATTGGCAGAGACCCGCCTTATCAAGGAGGATTGAGCATTTCCAGACAGCCTCGGCATTTCTTTCAAAATTCACGGTAGTGAAGTAGCTCTTTCCCACCACATCCGCCCTCGTTACCTGGCCGCTGCACTGCAGGATGTGACTTCACGTGGGGATCCTTGCCACTTGGATGGAGTTTCCCAGGCCCCCTCTAGGAGCGGACTTATGTGGTTGAGGCGTTATGGGGACACGGGAGGAAAGCCTGGTTTTAAATGCCCGGATTGCAGCAGACTGACAGCGCTTCTGCATTTACCGGATTCACACGGAGCACACCGTTGCCGGACGCAGCATCTTCATTTCATGCGATGGCAGTGCATGATGGGACACGTGGTTCACCACACGAACTACTGGTCTGCAGGTGACGCGGATCGACCAATCAGGAGGACGATACAAAAAACGAAGCGACTGGAGGTACTTGTTTGGACTGCTTGCGGTTAGGGGGTGAGAGACAGCATTTGATAAAGGCACTATGCCGAAACGTGTCATGACTGAGCTCGCAAAAATAAAGCCTCCCTCCCAAAGTACCCCTCAAAGTGTCTCTCCGTTCTTTTCATAGCTGAGAGGAACCCTCATGGAGATATATATATATATATATATATATATATATTACCTACTGGCGGTCGCCAGTAGGTATATATAGTTAGGATTTTTTCTCTATGGGTTTTTTGAAAATTCTATGTCTAATAACTTTGCCGTTTGTGGACGGAATTGGCTGAAATTTTCAGGAAAATGGCACATTTTGTTTCTGAGCAGCCTTTGAAAATTTGGGGGGGGTTCGTCAAGGGGGGGCCGAGAAAAAAGGGGGGTCCCAAAACGCGTTTTTCCCATGTTAATTTCCATAGGGCGGTTGGCCTCACTTTTAGCCCGAACGGCTGAATGGATTTGCACGAAACTTGGCAAAATTGTAGGGACTGGTAGCCCGATGTGCCTTTTGTAGGTCTCAATATATGTGCTCCAGTGGATTTTGAGAAATTAACGTTTAAAAAAAGATATATATCTGTAAGCGCGGACCAGGCAGCGGTCTGGTTCGCGGACTTTTCGCGCAACGGAGCTTTGTGAAGCGAAGCTGATTGGTTCTCCGGCGTCTGTCAACATTCCAAACAGTCCGTAGCGGCCGCCATCTTGTCTCTCGGTAGGATCGAGAGACAAGAGGAGGCGAAAGCGAAGGGGCAAATGACCATAAGGGGGAATAGTAGATCCTCGCTGACCCCCTAGGTTTGATGTGGAGGTTTTAAAAGGGCCCCGCGGGGCAAAAAAAAAAATAATAATAATAAAACGGCTGAATGGATTTGCACGAAACTTGGCAAAATTGTAGGGACTGGTAGCCCGATGTGCCTTTGCTAGGTCTCAATATATGTGCTCCAGTGGATTTTGAGAAATTAACGTTCAAAAAAAGATATATATCTGTAACAGCGCTCCGCTTCGCGTACTTTTCGCGTTACGGAGGTTTGCGAAGCTGATTGGTTTTTCGGCGTCTGTAAACATTCCAAACAGTCCGTAGCGGCCGCCATCTTGTCTCTCGGTAGGATCGAGAGACAAGAGGAGGCCAAAGCGAAGGGGCAAATGACCATAAGGGGGCATAGTAGATCGTCCCTGACCCCCTAGGTTTGATGTGGAGGCTTTGAAAGGTTCTCGCAGGGCAAAAAAATATATACTGTTTTTTTAGTTTTTTTGCGTGGAGTGCGCTCGGTTCGCGAACCGGGAAGCGTTCTGGGGAGCGTACTTTCTTGAAAATTAGTGAAAAAAGTTAGAGTACAATAATAATTGTGAGTGATCAGATGTAGGGTAGCTCTGAGAAGAGCTTTTGGGTTTATGGTACATTTAGGTACTTATAAGTAGGTACCAATGCACATTCTTAAATTCAGAGTGAAAACTCTGTTGCCCTCATCTGAGAAGTGAACTCCATCTCCTCTGTAGATATCTTGCATGTAGTAACGCAAGTTATTGTTGTACAGGGAGCCCATTCCATGGTCTCTCATGTAAGCTGAAACAGATTTGTTTACATGCTTCCTCGATTTCTCAATTTGTGGACAAAATTGGTTCGACCACCTCCATTTCTGTCTTTGGCATATATTTGAATATACCAAGGCAGTCTGAGGAAAAAGTGCCATCAATTGCTCAAAGGTGTCCTTTAAAAGCATTTCCAGACCTACCCCAGTCAAAGTGCCCAAATCATTACCTCCACAGTGCACAATTAACAGGTCAGGTTTTGGCAAATGCATAAAGGTTTTCACCAATGGTATCAATTGGTGACATTTTAATCCTCTGTGGCCAAACCACTTAATTTCCACATCTTGTAAATTGAGGTTAGGTAAATTCCTGTTTTCAGCGTACCTTTGAGCCCAATAGATGTAGCTATGTCCAACAATCCAGACAGAAAACATGGCGAGAGAAGGTTCTCCTGCAGTCAGATGAAGTGTGGCAATGAAATGGCAGTTGAAAAAATGAGTGTAAAATGAAAAAAACTGAGGAGTTTCTGTGTTAATGAAGCAGTAAGAGTGATTGGTGGATTTTGATTGCTGAAAACAGAAAGTTAGTGTGCATGGATGAGTTCGTTGAAAGATGTATTTTGAGTGGCGAAGAAAAAATCATTAAATGAAAGAATGCTTTGGATATGCAGGTGCACTGAGAGTTCAGAGTTCAATTGCAACATTGTTGTGTGAGAGGTCTTGCAAGAGGTGGTTGCTATGCAGAAAAAGCAGAGAGGGGCAGAGGGGGGAAGGGTTTTGCTTTGAAAAAAAGTGAGGGAAGAGTTTTGATTGGGTGACATGAGAGATCTGTGTGAGGAATTACAGCATTTCTGTGCTTTTGATAGCTGCAGACTCTGGAGTGCATACCTTTTGCTCTGCTGAAGACAAATTGGTGTGTTTCTGAGACTGTTTTGAAACTCAAAGTATTTGCTAAGGTGAGAAAAAATTTCTTTAATTTAGATAGAAAATAGTGTGCTTTAAGGAGAAAATTATGAAGAAAGTTGTGTTTTTCAAATGTTGCTTTGTCTCAAGTGTTTCACAAATAGATTTTGTTTGTTTGAGAAATTGTAATTGGAGAAAATGTGAAGTATTAGTACTGACAGGGCTTTTATGTGCATAGGAGCTGTGGAGTGTTTTCAAATTATGACTTGTAAATCGTTTTTGAGAAAAAGCAATGGTTTTAATATTGATGAGAAGGACATAATGGTGTCTGCTTCTTTATAAGGTAATTGAGAGTCTTTCCCATTTCAATGTAAGAAGTTTGTCTGTGGAGCAAATTGCTTGTAAATATGCTCCCACCTGTGCATGGCAAATTTAGATTTTGAATGTTTCCGTTACATAGGCATGTTAAAGGTGACTGAAACATGCTGCAAAGGCAATCAAAAAATGCTTTTATGTGTCTTAAGGACATTTTAAGTCATTTCCCCATGTGCAGTGTTTTCAAATTATGAGTTGAAAATCGTTTTTGAGGTAAAGGAATGTTTTCAAAATTTATGTGCGCCATATGACCCCAAATTTTTTTTTCAGGGGTGCAGCAGGGTGTTCTTGAGACACCCCTGCACCGTCGGAAAAATTTGTAATTTGCGATGAGGTAATTGCTAATCGCAAATTGCACCTTCATTCCTATGGGCCTCCTGCTGCATGGAAATGAATGGGTAATCTTGCTGAAATGCAAAGTCGAATCTGTATTTAAAAGGGTCTGCACCTCTGTACGGGTGTTCGCTATGTGAAGCACGAAAGTTTCACGGGCCGAACTCAAGGCCACCTCTCTCTGAGACAAAAGAGCTCTTATTCTTGCCATGCTGTTGAAATGTGCTCCCAAGGTTGGTATTTGTGGCCAGATTGAAAACTCCCTATGTTCATGTGTGGGAGGAAATAGAACATTTCTGCAGCAAATAACCCGTTCATTTACTGTTACGATAAAAGGAATACTTTTAATTAACCCAGAACAATCTTCATTATTGAGCATCAAATAACTACCATTTTCCAAGAACTTGAACGTGGGGATGATAGCAGGAACTGGCGTGCCTTGCAACACGCAAGCCATATTTGGTCGGTGTTTGTTGCATGAACCGTGTAACTGTCTGTGCCTACACATTAGTGAATGATCTGGCGTCTCAGTGCATTCCTCTCTGTTAGAAACGGGACCTCCGGCTGGCCAAGGCTTGCGCCAAGGTCAGTCAGGGATCGCCATTTCTAAGGTCAGGGCTAGGGAGTCACACACCAAGATAACCCCCGCTCACCCTCTAGGTAACGTGGCGCGAGCAGCAAGGCTAATCTCAGAGGCGATGTGTAAAGCGTTTGCGCGCGCACCCCAGCGACAACAACCAAAGGCCCACCACAAAGGAAACTCCACACAAGGTTATATCAAAAATAGCCTTTGTATTATAATAATAAAAACACATTAGATAACACACACACTTTACAATGTGCCAACAGGCACGGGCAAGATTTACAAGGGATTATGTACAGGACAGGGCCACCTGGACCACTGTCAGGGGTATGCACTTGTTAGAAATAATACTTGTAGGTATAACACTTTAGCACATAAACATACAATGACTGTAACACAGAAATAGAAAATGTAGCATACAACCAGTAACTACTGGTAAAGGGAAAATACCTCCTACGCCACCCTAGTCTCTGTAGGGAAATCACGCAGGGAGCTAGGACCTTATCAGCAGGACCTATGGAAGGAAAACCTATCACCTCCTACGCCACCCTAATCTCTGTAGGGAAATCACGCAGGGAGCTAGGACCTTATCAGCAGGACCTATGGAAGGAAAACCTATCACCTCCTACGCCACCCTAATCTCTGTAGGGAAATCACGCAGGGAGCTAGGACCTTATCAGCAGGACCTATGGAAGGAAAACCTATCACCTCCTACGCCACCCTAATCTCTGTAGGGAAATCACGCAGGGAGCTAGGACCTTATCAGCAGGACCTATGGAAGGAAAACCTATCACCTCCTACGCCACCCTAATCTCTGTAGGGAAATCACGCAGGGAGCTAGGACCTTATCAGCAGGACCTATGGAAGGAAAACCTATCACCTAAGCAAGTCACATTTAGCAAAGGGAAGGAGACCTAAAATAATCACCTAGGCAGGTAACATTTAGCAAAGGCAATAAAACATCAACATTCCTCTAAGCAGGTCACTTTTAGCAAAGGGAAATAAAAGAACAAGGCATTACCTAAGCAGGTCACTTTTAGCAAAGGTAATGACACCAACAATCCTCTAAGCAGGTCACTTTTAGCAAAGGGGATAAAAACAAAGAATTACCTAAGCAGGTCACTTTTAGCAAAGGTAAAAACAAACATTGGCACATGAAACATTACAACACATTCAGAGGTGCAAGTAGAACATTTGCGCACAAATCAAATGAGCAGTAATCATAAATTGCGCAGGGTGCACATGGCACAACATTAGAAATGTCCCTCAGGCCAACTGGCCTCGAAAGGGGCTGAAATGCCCTGAGTCTCAATGTCAGGGAAGGCTGCGCAGGCAGCCAAGAACAAAGCCTAAACGTAGCAACTTGTCCACTAAGTGCTGGACAGTGGTGAATCACAGGTAGGCAAACGTTGGAGCCACGTGGGCTCAAGAACCATGGTGGGGAGACACAGCGTGGGAGCCTCGGGGCTGCAACCAACTAACTGCCTGTGTCCCCCTAGAGCCTCTGTGGCTCGCCAAGTAAAATAGGCAACGTAGAGCTTCTGCGCTCTAAAACAATTAAAATGCCCCCAGAGCCTCGGGGCTCGTAAATATAGGAGTAGGGCGGGAGCCTCTCGGGCTCTAAATAAACCAATTGCCCCCAGGAGCCTCGGGGCTCCAAGCACCAAAAATGCGGCCACGTGGGAGTCCCTCACGGGGGACTCAGGAATCAATAATGCCCCCGGAGCCTCTTGGCTCGATCACACAGAGGACCTCGCTTAGTCCGCAAACGGAAGGGGAGGGGCGGCACCGACAGCATGCCCCGACGCCCTCCTCCCTTTCTTCACTCACCGGCTGTCTGCTGGCGGGACGGAGCTCCTCTTCACACGGGGAGCCTCGGCGAGACGCGCCAAGCTGCTTCCTGGTTCCGCTCTCCTCCCCCGATGACGCGGCGGGAGGCTCGACCGCCTGGGCCAATCCCAGCGCGGCCGGGCTATGACGCTGGCGGCTGCTTCTGCTCGGCCCGGGACTGCGGCGGTGATCACGGGGCAATGCGGCGTGGGCAGCCGCTCTTCAAAATAAATATAACGGGGCAATGCCGGGTGGCACCGGCTCTCCGAAAATAAAGATAAAGCGAGGTGGCACTCGCTACGCCGAAAATCGGCGAAATCAGGCGGGCAGATGCCGGGTAGGCACCGGCTGCATACAGCGCGCTCCCAAGCGCTTAGGGGCCACAGAAAGCGCGCCTAGCGCTAAAAATAGAAGCAAAGCGCTATTGAGCGCTGGGGCATCAGGAAAGCGCGCCTAGCGCTATAAATCAAATAAGAGCGCCTCCAGGCACTCTAAGCCAAAATCAAAAGCTCCAGCAGGGACTGGAGGCAGGCAGAGGGGCAGGGCAGGGCCAGAGCCAGCACACTGGGTCTCCAGGCAGGGAGACAAGCCAAGTGGCGGTCCTCTTGGCCCCAGCAGCAGCAACAGCCCCCTCTGGCAAGGATCCACAAGTAGAACCATTTCTGTGGGGACACAGCCCCATTTTTATACAGCGAATTCCTTTGTTAGGAGGTGCAGGGTGGGGGGAAACCAGTTGCAGCTGGCTTGGGAGTACCCTTGATGGCCCAACCACCCCTTTCATTCACTGGGGAGGCTAGGGTCATTAGACAAACCACAGGGGGGCGGAGCCAGCATTGTGTGGGGAAAAACCCAGCCCATCCAGGACACAGATCTACTCCTCCCACACATCACTCATGCTGATCTCACACTCACCACCGGGCAGACCCATCCAGACTTCATGGAGCCTGGCATGCCAGCCAGCTCCAGCCAATCACGCTCCAGTATCCTCACTGCGCACATACATCAAAGTCCAGAAGTAGCACTTCCCTTCTAGACACATACAAGCCACACATACCATTGCGCAGCATTCACTCTCACGAGTTCATACATACTAAACTCGAGCCTGCACTCCCCACACATCAGGAACTACCAGGGCACACGCATTCCCCATGCATTCCTATGGGAGGGCAGGCCAGCCATACTACACGCACGCACTTTCACTCTGGGACACAGGGAAAAAGTGCGCCAAGACCCAAAAATCACTACACAGGGTCACAAATAAAGGCAAAAAGATTAGGGGTGAACCTGCCCTAAGGCCCAAGTCTAACACTCTCCATTCAGATAAAGTTCTTGATCATCTTTGAAAATCTGTATGTGTATGGAAGCGACCAGACTTGATGAAGAAAACCACTACCTAAAGGTTAATAACGACCTATTGGTATATATTTCATACAATTTGAAAACTTATATAAAGCAAAAGGCAACGTTATTAAACCGTGGATAAGGCACGTTGCCAAAGCAGTCAACCTTTTGGATTTATACTGGAAATGTTAAAGGAAGAATTACGGAGTAGGGCCTGTAAATCTTTAATAGACAACGAGTAAAATTACTCCAACCATCGTATTCCTCTAACTCCGGGATAGTAGGGGTGTTTAATTTTTTAGAAGTAGCCAATCCAAAGCATTTGGTCTGGGAAATTGTTTCATTCACAAACAACATATGTTTTGGGATGAGACATGCACGGTGGAAAGCCTCAGTGCCTTGTACCTGCCAGGTTCGTGAACCCCAAACTGATGTAGATCCTGGATATTTTTACTCTGTGTTACGTTAGCATGGTCTCATTACTGGTTTAAACGCCATTTTTCCTTTTTTGTAACTTCTGCACACGACACTTAGTTGTTGCTTTAGCTTTCAGCCTACCTGCGTCAAGATCTATGCCTGCTTCAAGCAGGCGCAGGGTTTTGATGTAGCTTTGTCCTATCTGATTGTAAATGCGGCACACCGTGGGTGGCAGAGCAGCGGTGCACGTTAACTGGTGCATCCCTGGGGATGTGCTAGTTAATATAAATCTGCCCCTTTACATTTAATTATGTGCAGGGGACACAGAGTAGGTGAGGTTTATCCAAGGTTAAGAAGAGATGAGTCCTGTTCAGTGAAAAATTGGAGATAGGCTTCAGTATATTATATACTTAAGTAGTGTGTTAAGTTTTTGATGACTGTTATTAATTTACTGTTGGGTAATAGTGGTTAATAACATTTTTTATTATATTTTACCACAGATTCAACTGCAGATTATTTCAAGATTTTAGGATGCCTAGCAAAGAAAGAGTAAGAAAGGCTGGAAAACGTCAAAGACAGCAGGAGCATGGAATATTGCAGCAGTCCTCTAACAAAAAGATTTGTCAAGTCACCAAGAAAGCACCGGGTAAGAGTCGAAAAACAGTCATAAGAAATATGTGTAGTAAAAAAAATATTACTACAGAAAATGTTTCACTCCAGAAAAGGAGACAGAATTCAAATGGTAAGGAAAGGCCAATGAGAAATGTTACTGCTAGAGTAAGAGAGAACTCTATGCATGAAAGTAGAAGGAAACAACAGTTTAGGGATATTCGTAAACGAATGTTCCGCAACAGGATAATTGGGAATTTGTTAAAAAATATTAAGAAAGGTCAGCAGAAAGTGGTTTTTTATAAGAGAAAAAAAATAGTTGAGAAAGTTATTGATCAGGCATTTGAAATTAAACGTAAGTTATTTATTTTGACAATCAATAGAATTAGGAAGCTAAACAAGGTAATTTATGATTTCAAAAGAAATAGTAGATGGAAGAGAATAGTTAATCGTAGTAATTTTTGTGAAGTTTTTTCTGGAGAATGGATGCATAGTTCAAGCTCTGAGGCATTTTTTAATGAGGAGAGTTATTTCCAGGATAATGATTTGGTGCATGCAGTTGACACCAGTGGTCGAGCTTATGAAGTGAAAGATGGTTGTCCAGTTGAAAAAGAAAAACTTGTGAGAACAGAGATAGAAGAGGTGTTAGGTAATGAGGTTTTAGGGAGACGTCCTAAGGGTCCTGTGTACACCTGGAAGTGTAGTAGTATTTGCAGTGTACGACAGGATTCCATCAATTTGCTTTGTGATTTTATACGGTCATTTAGTAAGAAAAGTTTGAAGCAGAAAATGAAGTTGTTGCAAGAATTAGATCCTTGCAGAGTGAGAGAAGTGATAGGTTTGCATGGTCATTCACTGGCTTGTCTTTCCAGGAGAGTATGCCAGAGTGTTTTTCATCATTTCAGGATGCTAGCAGTGCATCATAATAAAGTGAGGAAATTAGTTAGAATGTTGTATTATGCTAAGAGTCCAGCAATTATGCTAAAACAATTATGCGCTGCTCTTTTGCATGGTTCTGAAATAGATGTGAAGAATATATGTGAAGAAATTGAGTTTTGTTACTTTGGAAGTAAAGAGGAGAATGTTGAAATTGACCAAGAAGAAGAGAGTAATGTGGAAGATAGTGTACAGGTTTCCAGTACAGATAATTTCCAGAGGGAAATTGCGACGTTTGAGGTGAAATCAAGTGAGAGGCCAAATTTCACTTGTGTGTGTTGTCGACGCACTTATTATAAGAATCAGACTAAGTTAGTGGATTTATATGGAAAAAGTGAAAGGGAAAATAATAGTGAATGGAAGGATTTTACAACATACTTGATGGTAGAAAATTGTTTTGATTTGGGATTGGATCAACGTGTGTGTACTTATTGTTGTAACAAATTAAATGAAAACCAGATGCCTGCTAGAGCAGTTCATAATAATCTGGAATTGGTTGAAATTCCTTCTGAATTGAAGGATTTAAATACTTATGAATCTATTTTGATTCAAAGTATCCATCCCTTTCAGGCTATTGTAAGAATGGAGCCAAAGACAGGGAAATTGCCTCCATCAGATTTACAGAGAGGATTAAAGGGAAGAGTTGTTTATTTGCCTCTAGATTTGAAGAAAAACATCAACACAATTGGAGTAGAAAAAGTGGAAGAGGAACCTCTGGTTATCTTAGTTAATGGGGTTCCGACAAAGAATAAGAAAATATGGCAAGATTTAGTAGATGTTAGGAAAGTCAAAAGGGCAACATTGTATTTGAAAAAATATAATAAATACTATAAAAATGTATATGTTGCAGAAGAGGAAGTAAGTGAGGAAGAGGATAGCGATTTGTGTGCTGGTCAAATTGAGAAAGTAGAACCCTGTACTAGTGAAGAAATATATGAACATTATAGTGTTCATCCTTTGCATTCCAAGGAAGTCATGGGGAATGCTATTGAGTTGTTTCAAATGAAACAAGCGAAAGGGAGTCCCATTAGTGTTTGGGAGGAAAGTTTGGAAGCTCGGTGTTTCCCACAGCTTTTTCCAACAGGTCAGGGAGGAAGATATGATGAGCGACCTCATCAAATTCCTGCTTCTGAATACCGGACTTTGCGATTGTATGCAGGAGATCCTAGGTTTCGACAATGCATTCCTTATTTGTTTCATCTCCTGTTTGAAAGCGATCTGTCTGGACTGTCATATGCAGTGAACCACATCTTGAAAAGTTGTATACACATGCAAAACATCTCGGCAAGTGACTTTATGGATAAAGTCAATGTCCAAGACAGTATTTTGGATTCTCACCTGATTAATCTCATGGCGTGTCAGCGTGGTACTAATGAGTACTGGTACCGTCGTCATGGTGATTTAAAATGTATGCTGAGGAACTTAGGAACTCCCACATGGTTCCTCACTTTGAGCTGTGCTGAGTATGGCTGGGAAGACTTACTTGAATTTCTACGAGAGGCAAATGCTAACGTAGAAAACATCGAATTCAAGACACCCGGAGAACTGTGCTCTTTGGATCCAGTCAATGTATGTAGGTACTTCAATCATAGATTTGAAGGTATGATGTCTTTCATCATGAATAAGAAGAATCCACCTCTTGGAGAGGTGTTGGATTTCTTCTGGAGGAAGGAGTACCAAGCAAGAGGTGCTCCTCATATACATATGTTGCTGTGGATCAAGGATGCACCTAAATTTGGAACGGATGCAGACGACTCAGTGATGAGTTTCATAGAACAGTATTCTACGTGTGCTGTTCCAAACGCAAAGGAGAAAAAAAGCCTAAGAGAAAAAGTTTCCAAAGCCATCGATGTGGAAAGTACTGTCGTCGTAAATTCCGGAACAAAGACAAGTTCTACACCAAATGTCGTTTCGGCTTTCCACGATCGGTGATTTCTAAAGGAAGAGTGAACAGTTTGATGTCTTCGCTGCGACATAATGTGATGAAGAAATCACCTAAAAACACATACAATTTGAAGAGGAACGAAGAGTCTAAGTACATCAACGACTACAACCCGGTGATTTTGTCCATGTGGAATGCTAACATGGATATACAGTTTGTGGCTGATAACTGTATGGCTGTGGCTAGGTATGTGACATCTTACATCACCAAAAAAGAGAAGACAGAATTGAAGGATATGTGGGAGGACATTTCCCATGAAAAGAGCCTCAGCAAGAAGTTGTACAGTTTCAGTCTGAAGATGTTGTCGCATCGAGAAATCGGAGCTTACGAATGTTCTGACCGGTTGTCTTCAGCAAGTCTCTATGCCAAGTCCAGGAGTATCGTTTGGGCGAGTGTTGGTCTTGCTGCAACGCGTAATCGAGTTCTGAAACCTGTGCGGGAAATTGAGTATTTGGCGGAAAAGGAGCCAAACAGTACCGACATTTTGAAGAGCAACATGTTGGATACATATTATCCAAATCGAAGCAGTCACCTCGAGAATGTTTGTCTGTATGAGGTTCTGCAAAATTACATATTCAAGAGGAACATCAAAGAAGATACTGAGAAAGGAGTGTATGCTGTAATAGGAAGTGAGGGATGTCTGGTCAAGCAAAGAAAATGCCACTTGATAAACCATCGAAAATTGAGTGGCGAATCTCCTGAAAAAAAGGAGTTTTTCTATTTAGCACTTTTGCAACTTTTTAAGCCTTGGCGTGCAGAAGAGGAACTGCTTGGAGATTTCCTCTGTTACGAAGACTCTTTCAATGCTGCCAAGGAGACCATAGAATGTCCTGCTTTTCCCAAATATGTAGAAATGTTGAATGTGGAAATTGAGCAGGAAGCAACGATTGCAGCCGAGATTGCCAGAGACAGTTCTCAGGACAGTCCGAGTTCTGCTTCGTTGAGTCAGGATCCACTAGGAGGACCTCTTATCGAAAATGAAGCTGCCACTGCTATGAATGAAGTGGAAAGAGCCATGGCACATGCTCAGGAGGATGCGGTTAACTTAGAAGAGTTGGAAAGACAACTCAACGTTGAGCAGAGGAAAATATATGACGAACTTACCATGCAAATTGATCATGGATTAAGTCATGATAAGAAAGAGTGCTCATGTACGTCGTTGAAGCCTGTCCGACTGTACGTGAGTGGAGAAGCGGGAACTGGAAAAAGTTTCCTTATTAAAGCAATTTCATGTTATTTGCAGGAAAGGACAGAGTCATCGCTGTCTTGTGTTGTCACCGCTCCAACTGGACTGGCAGCACATAACATTAAAGGGATTACTTTACATCGTTTACTGATGCTGCCAGTGGAGCATGACAACAAATTAGAATATCACAAGCTATCTGGAGATGCTTGTTTTGAAGTTTCAAGAGTCTTGAGGAAAATGAAACTTCTTATCATTGACGAAGTAAGCATGGTTTCCAATGTTATGCTTGCCTTTGTGCATTTGAGAATGCAAGAAGTTCTCAAAACAGAGTATGATGTGTTATTTGGTGGCAAACATCATTGTTTTTGGAGATCTTCTGCAGCTGACACCAGTGAAAGGGCAACCTGTGTTCAAAATGCTCACGCATGAAGATACCAGGAAGTGCTTAGGGAGTATTGGCAACGTCAATATATGGTTAAACTTCAATTATGCTGAACTGCATGAAAATATGCGTCAGGCAAAGGATGAAGTTTACAAGACTATTCTACAAGATGTTAGAATTGGAAAAGTGACCGAGCATGGGAAAGAAGCTTTACATGCACGATTACTGACAAATTTATATCCAGACGAAGATGTTGTGCCTGAGAATATTTTTCAGAAAGTTACTGAGAAAAAATCTGGAATATGTTTGATGCCAACTCTTGCAGAATGTGCCAAATTCAACAACAAAATGTTGCATTTAGAAAAGCAAGAGATTGTGAAATTGGAAGCTATTGACAGAGTAGAGCATATGGGATCAACAATTATTTTGTCTGAGAATCTGAAAACAAAATTGGATTCATTAGAGAAGAGTATATCTAAAACTGCGGGTTTTGAAAAGACTCTGAATGTGTGCTTGAACTGCCGTATAATTTTAAGAAGGAATTTACATGTTGAAAGAGGTCTGGTAAATGGATCAATGGGTAATGTTGTTGATTTTGTGAAATACAGAAATAGAGATGGAATTGAATTTTTAAAAATTAAATTTGATGGCATTGAGGAAGTACAGCTAATTGCTCGTTGTTCTGCTAGATTTTTGCTTGTAAAAGACTTATATGTTCGTCGTAAGCAGTTTCCTGTTTGCTTGGCATATGCGGTGACAATCCATAAATCGCAAGGTTTAAGTGTAGACTGTGCATTGGTGAATATTGGCAGTTCTGTGTTCAAGGAGGGTATGGCATATGTGGCATTGTCACGAGTTAGGACTTTATCGGGATTGTACTTGATTGAGTGTGATGTCACAAACATTTGTGCGGATCTAGATTGTGTTAAGGAATACAATAGGTTGAGAAGAGAGTATGCGCCACATTTGCCTCAGTATCCTTTGTTTGAGAAACGTGTGGTAGGCCGGAAACGAAGAAATGTGACCAATACTGGGGAGGTTGTAGCAAAAAGACGAAAAGTTGATGAACCTGAAATTATAAGCAGAAACAAAAAGGATTCTGTTGAAGATGTTGTTGGTTTTCAATTTGAAAACAGTTCTGGTGTCAACTGCTATGCTAATGTAGTGGTTAATGTTGTCTTTTCTCTAGAAACTTTAAAAGAACAGATTGTGGTCAATTCGGATCAAAGATTTTGCAGTTTGTTAAATTCTGTGTTAGAGAAATGTAGCACTGATAGAACAAACATAGAAAGTGTGTCTGAAATTCGAAATCTGTTAGACAGATGTTCAGGCCAAACACAATTCTCTCAAAATAGTCAGCAAGATTGTCAGGAGTTTTTAATGTATATGCTTGATGTATTGCATGATGAAGGTGTAGATGTAGATCACCTGTTTGGGCTTTCTTATCAATGGCAGCATGACTGCGAGAACTGTAGGGTATCAGCTACTACTAGTGTAGACTCAGAAAGATTTATATATTTAACTTTGCCAGACAGTAAATCAGTCTCTTTTAATAAGCTAGTAAAAGCAGCTGATCACAACATGGAGTGTAGCCAATGTAAATCTGAAATGATGTCCACTTTATTTATACGAACATATGGCCAGTATGTCATTTTAATGTTCCAACGATGTAGGCCTGATGGAACAAAATTGACAACTTTAATTAAAAATTTTGTGGCTTCACAGTTGTCAATATCAGGAAGGACTTTTGTAACTGTAGCAATTATATATCATGATGGTCCTTCAATAACATCAGGACATTATACAGCTTATTTAAAGTGTAGAAATGGCTGGTCATTCTGCAATGATTCTGTTTTAATTTTCAAAAAAAAATTGCCATATGACCTTAAAAACTCTTACCTGGTGTTTTTAAAACCAAAATTTTAGGGAAAGAATCTCGGGATGTGCTCTGAGGAATTTCAAGAAGTTCTCATGGCTCCTACACTATTTGGCCTTGAGGATAAGTGTAGTACAGAGACATAACTTTTTACCATAACACTGGACGTTATTGAGAAATACGTGCACTTTGAATGAGTTCAGAAAAACTATTTCTTTTTATAAGCTAATTGAAGCAGTGAATCAAAACATGGAGTAGAGGGAATGTAAGTCTGCAATGCTGTTTACTGTTTTACATTGCTTTGTGATTAAAAGTGATGTAGAGAATTAAATAATTGTACTAGTCATAAAGGTAGTGTAAGTCTGCTTCATAGTAAGCAGTATCAGTGTGATAGGAAATGTAGAACATGATTGAGCAAGAAGGGGAAGATATTACTAGTCCAGGATTGTGTAAATGATCTTCAACATTTTAATTCTGAAAGTTGCGGAAATGCGAAAAGACGGGATTGGCTTACAAGAAATCCAAGAGTTATACATGGCTCTGACACGATTTGGCCTTGTGGAATCGTGTGGTAGAGAGCGAGAAGTCATTTATTGTATGTAACATGTTTTTGAAAACGATGGAGGTTTTCTTTCAGAAAGTGGCGGGTTGAAAGTAATAACAGCACAACAGAGTGTAAGCTGTTCATAGGACATCCTTGGCCGTCATGGAAAGTAAGTTAACTTTAAGGAGTTCTGAATTCTGATTTGTAATGTATGGGTTTTTTAAACACAATCATTTTGATTGTGTTTTTTTTTCCCCGCTGTTATATGATGAATACCTTCAAGTCACTGTTTTAGTGAAATTTGATACATTCTGAGAACAGCAAAAATAAACCATTTAACATGTATAATTAATTCTGTTCTGTTTGCATTTATGATGTACATGTAGAACTGTGTAGGAGGCATGGAGAAGGTGAGGCTTCTGTCAGTGTCAAAGTTGTTGCATACAGTGCTCATATTCTACGTAGTCTTTTATATTTCATTACTTTCACTGTTTCTGACAGATCTAAAAAAATTTTTTTTAAAAGAACAGTAAGTATAAGGGAAGGAAACAGACAGTTATGTTAAAAGAAACACAGCTATAGGGAATAAACTAGGGATACTGTTACCCGCAATCCTCTGCTGATGATGTCACTGAGCATGTCATGAATGATGTAATATGTGACATCATCAGCAGTGGATTACGGGTAATAGTATCTCTAGTTTACTCCCCTATAGCTGTCTTTCTTTTAACATAACTGTCTGTTTCCTTCCCTTATACTTACTGTTCTTTTTTATAAAAAAATTTTTTGGGTTCGCTTCCGGTTCGCGTACCGGGGAGCGAACTGGGAAGCGAACTAAGAGAAATAGAGGTTGGCACAGTTGCAAATATTGTACCAATTTTTTTATAACGGGGAGGTAGTTCTGAAAAGAACTTTTTTTTAAATTGTTTTTGTTGTTTTATATTTTTTTTATTATTTTTCTGAACATTTTTTTACTTTTTTTGAATTTTTCTGAACAGTTTTATATTTTTTTTGTTTTTTTTTCGGAGGGGGCAACGAAAACGATTCATTGTAAAGGGCTCAACAGGAGGAAGAAAACAAAAAAAAGAATTTATTGTTTGGGGAGTTTCGGACAAACATGAGGATGATTGTTAATAGCTCTGTTGATCAGAGTGATGCTACTTTCTGCGTAGCAAATGATTCCACTGCAATGTACGCAGACTTGTTTTACTTCACGAAATCTCGTTTGTATATTTGGCACCATCTCCCTGCCCTCTGGTCCCGTTACTTCCGGTACAACAGATCTTCTGGCCATAATAGGGAGATTATCTAGGTCGTCCTGTTCCTCTTCTTCCTCTTCTTGCTGAATTATAACTTTAGCAGGTGGTCCACTCTTCCTTGGATGTGGTGGAGGTGGTGGGGAAGCACCAGCTGAAGCTAGTAAAGAAGCCATTGCTCACTGGTAACAAAGGGTCTTTCTCTCACAATGATGAAAGTCAGAGTGAGGAAAGAAGGAGGGATTTTCACCATTTGGGAAAAAAAATAGTTCTCAACCAATGAAAAGTGTTCATTTTAGATCATATGACCTAGTCTTACATCATTAGGAAACCGAAAGTGAAATGAACCAATGAAAAGTGTTATTACCAAGTCACATGACCTGCTGTGTTTACGTTACGCGCTTTGCAGGGCCTCCCGGTTTGCTTCCAGAAACCTGTGCTTTGCGACTCGGTAAGCGTACGAGTTCGCTAACGTAGCACGTCATATGACGTATCACGCGACAACGCGAAACGTCATGCGGACGGGAGGCGTCACGATGTTGTTTTCTAACGCGGCAGTTGCGGTAAAGAAACGTTTACCGGCTCGCGGTCTATTTCGCGGCATCAAGGTCAGCTAACGGGAAGCTTCCCGATTCGCGAAGCGGGAACGAAGAAAAAAAAATATTTTAAAAAAAAAATTATTCATAAACATATAAAATATATTTTTGGATTTAAAGAAGAATACATTTTACAGCTACAGATATTAGCTGTTAAAAAACCAATGAAATTCACAGAAAAAACCATAGGTTATAGACCATATATAGTTAGGAATTAGCATTTACAAAACCTTGAAAATTCACTGAAAAAACCATAGGTTATAGACCATATATAGTTAGGAATTAGCATTTAAAAAACCTTATTTTACTCACACAAAACCATTGAAATTCCATATATAGTTAGTTGCACTAACTATATATCGCGCACCCGTAATCCACTGCTGATGATGTCACATATTACATCATTCATGACATGGTCAGTGACATCACTGATGACATCACTGATGACATCTCAAATGACATCACTGATGACAACATCCAGTGATTATGTGTTTCTGTAAAGTTTAAATATGTTTTACATATTGAAGAATGAGTGGATGTATAAGTGTCTGAATGAAGGTTTTAGTAGGTGCGTGATTGACTGTATGAGTGATATATATATAGATATATATATATATATAGAGAGAGATATATAGAGATATATATATATATAGAGAGATATATATATATATATATAGAGATATATATATATATATATAGAGAGATATATATATATATATAGAGAGATATATATATATATATAGAGAGATATATATATATATATATATATATATATATGAGATATATAGAGAGATATATATATATATATATAGAGATATATATATATATATATATATATATATAGAGAGAGAGATATATATATATATATATATATATATATATAGAGAGATATATATATATATATATATATATATATATAGAGAGATATATATATATATATATATATAGAGAGATATATATATATATATATAGAGATATATAGAGAGATATATATATATATATATATAGAGATATATATATATATATATATATATATATATATATAGAGAGATCTATATTACCTACTGGCGGTCGCCAGTAGGTATATATAGTTAGGATTTTTTCTCTATGGGATTTTTTAAAATTCTATGTCTAATAACTTTGCCGTTTGTGGACGGAATTGGCTGAAATTTTCAGGAAAATGGCACATTTTGTTTCTGAGCAGCCTTTGAAAATTTGGGGGGGGGTTCGTCAAGGGGGGGCCGAGAAAAAAGGGGGGTCCCAAAACGCGTTTTTCCCATGTTAATTTCCATAGGGCGGTTGGCCTCACTTTTAGACCGAACGGCTGAATGGATTTGCACGAAACTTGGCAAAATTGTAGGGACTGGTAGCCCGATGTGCCTTTTGTAGGTCTCAATATATGTGCTCCAGTGGATTTTGAGAAATTAACGTTTAAAAAAAGATATATATCTGTAAGCGCGGACCGGGCAGCGGCCTAGGACGCGTACTTTTCGCGCAACGGAGCTTTGTGAAGCGAAGCTGATTGGTTCTCCGGCGTCTGTCAACATTCCAAACAGTCCGTAGTGTCCGCAAACAGTCCGTAGTGGCCGCCATCTTGTCTCTCGGTAGGATCGAGAGACAAGAGGAGGCCAAAGCGAAGGGGTAAATGACCATAAGGGGGAATAGTAGATCCTCGCTGACCCCCTAGGTTTGATGTGGAGGTTTTAAAAGGGCCCCGCGGGGCAAAAAAAAAAAATTATAATAATAATCTTACGGCTGAATGGATTTGCACGAAACTTGGCAAAATTGTAGGGACTGGTAGCCCGATGTGCCTTTGCTAGGTCTCAATATATGTGCTTCAGTGGATTTTGAGAAATTAACGTTCAAAAAAAGATATATATCTGTAACAGCGCACCGCTTCGCGTACTTTTCGCGTTACGGAGCTTTGCGAAGCGAAGCTGATTGGCTCTCCGGTGTCTGTAAACATTCCAAACAGTCCGTAGCGGCCGCCATCTTGTCTCTCGGTAGGATCGAGAGACAAGAGGAGGCCAAAGCGAAGGGGCAAATGACCATAAGGGGGCATAGTAGATCCTCGCTGATCCCCTAGGTTTGATGTGGAGGTTTTAAAAGGGCCCCGCGGGGCAAAAAAAATAAATAATAATAATAATCGAACGGCTGAATGGATTTGCACGAAACTTGGTAAAATATTAGGGACTGGTAGCCCGATGTGCCTTTGCTAGGTCTCAATATATGTGCTTCAGTGCATTTTGAGAAATTAACGTTCAAAAACAAGATATATATCTGTAACAGCGCTCCGCTTCGCGGAGATAAAATTATATCTGTATTACCTAGCTGTTGCTAACACCAGTTAGCGACGGCTAGTAGGAGATAGCGACCATCTTGGGCCCCACTTTGCATGTGAGTGATATTTATCACTAATGACATGCAAAGTGGGCATGCCAAGATGTTAGCGACTGGAAACAGTCGCTAACATCGCTATCTCCTATTATCAACTTTTGGAAATATTCGAGATAAGCGCGAATATCTCCAAAAAGTAACAGCTGCCCTGAGCAGTTCTTAGCCATGTTATCCTATGGGAGGTGGATAACATGGCTAAGAGGATTAGCTCGGTAATGCATGAATATCGCTGAGTTTTCAGCGATATTAATGCATTGCGGTCGGTTTTTATCGTATTTGCGATAAACTTTGATAATAGTAAGGTTTATCTGCGATAATTTCTGACGGTAAAAAAATCTTTGCAATGCATCGTTAGGGATAAATATCGCTTAACTTTGGTAATATGCCCCAACGTCTGTTAACGTTCGATTCGAAGGAAATCAGGAAGTGTTGAAAAACATTGTCTGCGCCATCTTGTCTTTTTTCAAATGCCACACTTTTGTCGTGCACGGCAGCCATTTTAGATGCCTTGACCAGACCCACTCTGTGCACGCTGTCGATCCTTAGCATGGCTCCCCACCCTCGCAAGCATCTCCCCCAGGCAGTGGTCACCCCCGCTCTCTGTCTTATGCATGGGTAATAAACCTCCCCCCATCTGCGCTGCTCTTTCCTGAGAATCACACCCTGTGCCCGCCCGACACCTCCCTTTCGCCCTATTCACTACTGCACCCTCTGACACTCCTTTTCCTCTGTGTCCGATTGTCCAGGCTGGTCCTAGGGTATCAGCTAGCCCTGCAGATGTAGTTTATGGCCACAGCTGTAAAGATTCACCCCTCTTCAAAGGAGTTATAGTAGATCAAGGCCCACACTCGATGAGATCCGTCACAGCAGAAGCGTTGCTATTATCTGAAAACCATCCTGTATTGTGATTGGGGAGGGGACCGAGCGTGAAGCGGAAGATTCCAGGGATGACTCTTTGTACATCAAAGTTTTTACAATTATGTGTCACATTAAAAATATATAGCACTCCGACAAAGTAGTAAGATTATAAAACTTTAATAATTTATAAATATATACAAGAAAACAAAAATAGTAATAACATATAAACATTTTTAGGGAAAAACAACGAAGTAGCGGTCGGCTGTGCGAATAGTCCCAACGCAGCACAACGTCCAGATTTCCGGCGTGGGGCGGGTCATCAGTAGCAAACTGTTGTGCGAATAGTTCCAAGGCAGCAGAACGCGCTGAAATCTAGATGACACGAAAGTGATGTCTAGTAAGTTGCCACCCAGCAAATAACGGCGTGGGGCGTCGCGGGGGGTGGGTCTTCAGTAGCAAACTGTTGTGCGAATAGTTCCAAGGCAGCAGAACGATGGCACCAAGGTGATGTCCAGTAAGTTGCCGCACTGGTTTTGGTATCCTACAATGCTGCTCCGAATAACGGCGTGGGGCGCCCCGGGGGAGGCGGCGTGAACGGGCCTCTCCAGGTGGAGTGTCATCTGTTGTAGTGGGGCGCCCCTTTACCGTTTCAGTTGCCATTCCGTCCGTTTTTGGTCCACTGTGTCAAAAGCCGCAATTCAGCTGAGTTGCGCCCACTCTTGCGGTGCAGCGATAGGCGGCTGTCACAGGACTCTCAAAATGGCGGCAGGCTCTTTCCTTTTTGGGCCTGGTCCACTGAAATGGCCCTGGGACACCTTGGAAATCGGACGCTTGTCTGCTAGGTCTTGGACCCCATTCTCGAAAGCGTCCCCTCCGCCTTGAGAATTCATCAAAAGTTTTGGGGGCCCCGACTCCTGCAGGCTTCTGGTGGGGAGCGGCTGCCATGATTGCTCGCGGAATGACTACGACGGAGCTACGAGATGGTGGTGCTCTCATGCTGACGCCAGCTTCAGTCTGAAACATCCAGAAACAAGGTGGGGCTTTCATCGTTTGGAAAAAAAAAAAGTTTTCATCCAATGAAAAGTGTTGTTTTTAGGTCATATGATCAAGCCTTCCATCATTAGGAAACCAAAAGTAAAATGAACCAATGAAAAGTTTTATAAACAAGTTACATGACCTGTTATGCGGCATAGGGTATAAAATGCGGAGAAAATACGTTGGCACGTGAGGCGGCGTCAGTAGCGGACCGATGTGCGAATAGGCCGAAGGCAGCACAACGCGCCAAGATCCGGATGGCACCGAGGTGGTGTCCAGCAAGTTGCAGCACTGGTGTGGCCATCCTACAATGTTGAAAGTCGGCGTGGGGCGCCCCGTTGGCCTGTGAGTTTGCGTCAGTAGCGGACCGATGTGCGAATAGGCCGAAGGCAGCACAACGCGCCAAGATCCGGATGGCACCGAGGTGGTGTCTAGTAAGTTGCCGCACTGGTGTGGCCATCCTACAATGCTGAAAGTCGGCGTGGGGCGCCCTGTTGGCCTGTGAGATGGTGTCAGTAGCGGACTGATGTGCGAATGGGGCCAAAGGCAGCGCAACAATATTTTCTGACGAGAAGACACCACAAGGCGCTGAGATGCCAAGATCCGGATGGCACCGAGGTGATGTCTAAGTTGCGGACTGATGTGCGAATGGGGCCAAAGGTAGCGTAACAATATTTTCTGTATGGAAGATACCACTAGGCGTTGAGATGCCAAGATTCGGATGGCACCGAGGTGATGTCTAGCAAGTTGGTGTGGTCATCCTACAATGCTGAAACTCGGCGTGGGTCGCCCCATTAGCCTGTGAGATGGCGTCAGTAGCGGACCGATGTGTGAATAGGCCGGAACCAGCACAAGGCGCCAAGATCCGGATGGCACCGAGGTGGTGTCATAGTTGAGAGTTCTGAGCAGCGCTTGTAACACTGTCTGAAGCTTATTTGCACCTGCTGCAGCTTCACTATTGCCCTGGTGTGGCCTAAGATCGCCCATGACATAGGCGGCCACCTCCCGGGGTCCGGCGGAACTTTTTTCCTTTTCCTTTCTGCATCTTGTCCCAAATTCGTTTGACCTGAAGACACGACCAGGTCCCTGAATGTGTGCAGGGGGACGCTATTGATTGAATCAAAATGGCGGCTTCACACAAAGCTGACTCAAGCGTTTTCTGGTGGTTTCATAGTTGAGAGGCACTTCATCTGCAGTGGGGCGCCGAGATCCGGATGGCACCGAGGTGATGTCTAGCAAGTTGCTGTGCTTGTGTGGTCATCCTACAATGCTGAAACTCGGCGTGGGTCGCCCCATTAGCCTGTGAGATGGCGTCAGTAGCGGACTGATGTGCGAATAGGCCGAAGGCAGCACAACGCGCCAAGATCCGGATGGCACCGAGGTGGTGTCCAGCAACTTGCCGCACTGGTGTGGCCATCCTACAATGCTGCGCCGAAAGTCGGCGTGGGGCGCCCCGTTGGCCTGTGAGTTCGCGTCAGTCAGTGGGGGCTGTTTGAGGATCTGACTGCATTGGAAAGCAATGTGATGCTGTGCGTCGCCCCCAAGATGGAGGTTCCTCGGCTGCAGTGGGGCGCCCCTTGGTGTTTCACTCGCTATGCAGCTGAGTTGCGTGCGCACTTGTGGCGAATAGGCCGAAGGCAGCACAACGCGCCGAGATCTGGATGGCACCGAGGTGGTGTCCAGCAATTTGCCGCACTGGTGTGGCCATCCTACAATGCTGCGCCGAAAGTCGGCGTGGGGTGCCCCGTTGGCCTGTGAGGTGGCGTCAGTAGCGGACCGATGTGTGAATAGGCCGGAACCAGCACAAGGCGCCAAGATCCGGATGGCACCGAGGTGGTGTCATAGTTGAGAGTTCTGAGCAGCGCTTGAAACACTGTCTGAAGCTTATTTGCACCTGCTGCAGCTTCACTATTGCCCTGGTGTGGCCTAAGATCGCCCATGACATAGGCGGCCACCTCCCGGGGTCCGGCGGAACTTTTTTCCTTTTCCTTTCTGCATCTTGTCCCAAATTCGTTTGACCTGAAGACACGACCAGGTCCCTGAATGTGTGCAGGGGGACGCTATTGATTGAATCAAAATGGCGGCTTCACACAAAGCTGACTCAAGCGTTTTCTGGTGGTTTCATAGTTGAGAGGCACTTCATCTGCAGTGGGGCGCCGAGATCCGGATGGCACCGAGGTGATGTCTAGCAAGTTGCTGTGCTTGTGTGGTCATCCTACAATGCTGAAACTCGGCGTGGGTCGCCCCATTAGCCTGTGAGATAGCTGTTCTTTGGATTTGGGCCTGGTCCACTAAAATGGCCCTGGGACACCTAAGAACTCGAACGCTCGATTTTTTTTTCCTTTCCTGTACATGCAAAAAAAGGTAAATGCCCGGTATGTTACACGCTTCATCTGCCACGATGAACTCTCCAGAGGAAACGAAAAAATATATAGTTGTGGTAACTATACCATGCATCGTCATATGGAGAGGTGGCACCAATTAATTATAGTGCTGCATAAAAGAGAGATTTGGAGGAGAACCCCTGACCTGCTAGTACATTCATCAAAGAAGTGGCACTGAGAGCTTCAGAGGCAAGGGAAACGGTCCCAAATATTTAGAAGAACTTTGGAAAGATTAAAATGACATGTTTAGATTGTGGTAAATTAATTTCATGTGGGCAGATGAGTGTTACTCTAATAAATACAGCATATGAACATCATCATAGTCGATGGTTGGTAGAGACATTTTGACTATATCCTGGACCTGCCCGTCCTCGCCCAAAATGGCGCCGGAATAAATGGGACTCGTAACTCCTTGTTGTGTACTGGTTGCAGAACCTTGAAATCACGAGATACGTATGCAGTTTTGAAGCACATGGCGGGCGGGGACGAGAATTGATTGAATATTTCGACATCCCTATTGATATTAAGTTCTGATGTGTTATTGATTACTGTACTGTTGAAAGTTCGAATTAACGTCACCCATGGTACTTGCCCGCAAATGTATATCTAGATAATTTTATTGTAACTGGCTCTGTCGTATTTTAATTATAAAATGTACGTCCACCGATTCCATAACTGTTAGACACCTTAGTTCTTGCAACCTAATGGCCCGCCCGTTACGTTCCTCTACAGTGTAAATGTCTACTCATCACATACGATTACAGTTTGCTCCGTGGCCGGCCCACGTGGTTATAGGCTCGTATTTGTATAATGAAATTTTCACAATAAAGGTTTTTAAAAGAAAACATGGTAGTAGTATATACATTGGTAAAGTTTGTAATAATAGTCACTGTTTTAGAATCATTAAAAGGCAAGTGAAATAAAGCAGACCAATTACATGAAGGGTAAAAGGTATAATACGAAGGAACGCAGTAAAGATAAATGGTCAAGGGCTGTTGTGTTTTCTATTCCTGCAACATAAAGTGATCGATAAGAATCTCATATTCAGGCGTATCGGCGACTAAGACAGCAGGTCGACCCTCTTTTGCTCAACGGCTCCATCATGGGACGAAGAAACGCTCTTTTTCTCGAAAAAAGAATATATTTTACTTGCAGGACAGTTGTAAAATTTCCGGGAAAGTACATTAGCCTGGAACATTATAACATATATTTAAGAAAAAATAATGTTCGGAAGTAATGAAAAGCGTAATTTTTAGGTCATATGAGCAAGCCTTTCATCATTACAATAAGAAAAGTAAAATGAACCAATGAAAAGTTTTATTAACAAGTCACATGACTTGTTATGCTTACGTTACGCGCTGCGCGCCCCGGATGACTTCCGGATGCGCTAACGCGGCGCGTCATATGACGCATTACGCGACAACGCAGGTCCAGAATATAGTCAAAATGTCTCCACCAACCAGCGGTCGGAACACAACCCCTTTCAGCAGGCTAAATAGTTCTGTTAAATGAGAACAGAAGGGACAGGCAACAAGAACCATCAGTGAAAGAGGGGAGGGCTAGTTCTTCTCTACCGGGTTACATTGGGGCGCTACCGGAACTGATCGAATTGGTAGTCTACAGTGTTTCTGGATGTTTCAGACTGAAGCTGGGGTTAGCATGAGAGCAGCATCATTTCGTAGCTCCGTCGTGGCCATTCCGCAACCAATCATGGCAGCCGCTCTTTATCGTTATTTTGGGCGGGGTGGGTGGCGGAGCCGAGCTGTTTTGCAGCCATCATTGTGTGGAGTTCAGTTCATCTCACTAGTTTTGTATTTGTCATGAGGGGTTGTTCCTAATGTTTCTATTTTAGCGAGGTCAAAAAGAGATCCCATTAGTGGCCTACTGATTTTGCTCGATTCCTTTTCTTTTTTTTTTACACGATTTTTCGTTATCTGCAAAGACTAAACAGAGTATTGCGACTCTGTGTTTGTTTGTAAATAGAGAATGAACCAAAGAGAACTAATTCTAAAACAGTAAATACTTGGATAACAATCAATCAAATGGAGAGAGAAGCAGGCACGACGGATTACAACGTGGGCAAAGGCCTGCGTTAACTACCTTTCACTATCTGCAAAGAGAGAGTACTCCTAATAGAAATGAGGGGGGGGGGGCACCATTCAAAGCAGATCAGTGTGCATAAACACGAAAATGTTTTCACTTACCACGTACTTGACATTCGACAGCTTATGATATTTGCTATTAAAAAACCATTGAAATTCACTGAAAAAACCATAGGTTATAGACCATATATAGTTAGGAATTAGCATTTACAAAACCTTGAAAATTCACTGAAAAAACCATAGGTTATAGACCATATATAGTTAGGAATTAGCATTTAAAAAACCTTATTTTACTCACACAAAACCATTGAAATTACATATATAGTTAGTTGCACTAACTATATATCGCGCACCTGCAATCCACTGCTGATGATGTCACATATTACATCATTCATGACATGGTCAGTGACATCACTGATGACATCACTGATGACATCTCAAATGACATCACTGATGACATCACTGATGACAACATCCAGTGACTGTATGTTTCTGTAAAGTTAAAATGTGTCTTACATATTGAAGAATGAGTGGAAGTATAAGTGTCTGGACAAAGGATTTAGTAGGTGCATGACTGAATGCATGAGTGAGTGATTAAATGTGTCTCACTGAGTGCATGGGTTAGTGACTAAAGTGTCTTAATTTGTGCATCATTATGTCTGTTGTTCTGTAAACTGCTGCATGTTTTGATCAGTAGCTATATAATTAACTATATGGGTTACTGATTGATTGTCCAAGTATTTGTATGGGAGACTGAGTGTGTGTGTGTGGCTGGCTGGGAGGTGTGTGACTCTGTGCAGATCAATGTGTACTTGTATCAATGATTGTATAACAAGGTAAGTATGTGTTAGTATATGTTTGAAAATGTAAGGTGCTCTATGTTTAACTGTATAGACAAGAAAATGGAAGTGTCATTGATTCTTTACAGGACTGACTAGGTGTGTGAGTAACTCCATGGATGAGTGGCAGACTGTGAGTGTCTGTATAGGTGTATGAGTGCATATGATAGTGTTGTAAAGATGAGTGATTGTATGTATGAATGATAGTATGGGTGAATGAGTGAAGGTGTGTGTAGACGTAGGAATCAGTGAGTGCGTATGTAGTAACTAGTATTGGTGTGTCAATGGTTTCAAAAATTATATTCTGTATTTAACACTGGGTGAAACAGAGGTTATATTAAAATGTGAGGAGATGCATTGTATTGTCATATGAATGATATCAGTGATGTGGTCATTGATGTCAAATGAGATGTCATCAGTGATGTCATCAGTGATGTCATTTGAGATGTCATCAGTGATGTCATCAGTGATGTCACTGACCATGTCATGAATGATGTAATATGTGACATCATCAGCAGTGGATTGCAGGTGCGCGATATATAGTTAGTGCAACTAACTATATATGTAATTTCAATGGTTTTGTGTGAGTAAAATAAGGTTTTTTAAATGCTAATTCCTAACTATATATGGTCTATAACCTATGGTTTTTTCAGTGAATATATATATAGATATATATATATATATATAGATATATATAGATATATATATATATATATATATATATATATAGATATATATATATCCTGTGCACCGTCTGTCTCCCAGCTAGCACGCTCGCGCAGACCCAGCAAGCAGACTCCGGACACGGACCTCGAGGTGTAAACAGCTTTATTCACGCAGAAAGAGTCACCAACGTTTCGGCTCTAACGGAGCCTTGATCACATGACAGCGTATTTTTGACTGGGTACACCTTTTAAAGTGGAAGCGAGTGTTTAACGTAAAACACCTGTGCAAACTTACTAATAAACATGGAAAACATACTACCATTCTTTTACACTCAGCAATGCAATTTCCAAATGGATGTAAAATACAGTAAAATTTCTAAAAGGTTTCTTAATACATGTAAAATACATTTGGATTCAAATTTAATAAGAGTGACTTTCAACAGATTAAGTAACATTGATGACTAAAAAGGTTTAAAGGTAAAACGCACAGATCTATTGTACTGTCCCGTTTTAAAACCATGCTTATAAGACATAAATAGATAGAAAGAAACCCCGTTCATTATAATTACAAAACTGTGAGAAAAATTTCACAGTTTTGTTTTCCAATTCAGGAATCCCAGCATAAAATACATATAAAGTGCTACGTGCTAACTTTCTAAAGTGCATAAGTGCTTTGAAAGTGCATCAATATGTGCAAAATAGGCAATGTGCAAATACTTATACTGCAATATGCTGGGGTCCTGATTCATAATATTAGTGAGGAGACAGGATAATATATCTCTACTCATACAGGGATCTATACAGTCTATTTTACTATAGCCTCAAATCCTTAAACGGGTACATCTAATTTCGAAATTGTCACGCATTAGTCATACAAATTCATGCTGAAAATCACTACTAGAGTGCCAAGGTTTCCATGTTTAAAATATGTATGTGCTAAAACGAGTTAAAACAAATACATCAGGTCCACACGGGGCCTGTAACCCAACACCAAAGTAATTCAAACTATAAATAAATATATGTATACAACCAAATGTTAAAAAACCTATACATTTCCTCGTATATCAATGGTAATTAACCTGGTTTAAAGAAAAAAACGTGCACAGTGAAAAAACAATAATATCTAAACATTAATAGTATTCTTATAGCAGCATTATTAATCTCAGTATAAATTCTTGTGAATTGTGTTAGCTCGCAGCCCCCACGGGGTCTGTCCCAGCACTTTCCCAGCCGGGTATGTACCATGGACATTACCCACGTGGGGGAGAGCACACATACCTAATATTTGAGGTCGTCTAGAGCAGGCTAGTGTGGAGATCCTCAGTCACATTCAATCCATGGGGCACCTTGGTGTTGAGCATGAGGATGTATTTTGTTTCCAGTTTCCTCAGCTTAGTCTCCCTATCCCCGCCTCTTTTGGTGTTAATGACAGAATCAATAACCCAGTATTTGAGACCACCATTGTTACTTTGATGGTGGTCCTTGAAGTGGCGTGCAACAGGGTATGTGCTGTCCATATTTGTTATAGCTCGCAGATGTTGCAAAATGCGTTTATGGACAGCATTCCTGGTACTGCCCACATACTGTAGGCCGCAGGGACAGCGTAAAACATATATAGCATATTCTGTTTTACATGTGAGCACTTGGTTTATAGGATGTTCCTTGCCTGCGAACCCATCTCTATAAGTTTTGGTGTTTTCACCATGGGTGCACGCTTTGCAGATCTTACAATTATAGAAGCCCTTGTTGCTTTGCCACCACTCAGTTCTGATAAAAGGGTCCGGGTTGGTCTTAACTATGTGGTCCCTTAGGGAGGGGGCTTTACTATAGGTCACAGAGATAGATTTAGGCAAACTTTTGCCTATAACATTATCCCTCAGCACAATGGGCCAGTGCTTATTCACTATACTCTTAATTTGCTGATGTTGTCTAGTGAACCCTGTGATTAATCTGAAGCTTTCCGGCTCACCACTGCCCGATTTAGATGTGCCTCCACTAGGGGGCTCCCTATCTGCTTTACTAATAAGGAGCTCATCTCTACTCTTTAATAGGGATTTTTGCATAGCTTTATCTATCACCTTTGCAGAGTAACCTCTTTCAATGAACCTCTCCCTGCTTTCCATTTGTGCTTGTTCCAGTTCCTCCGGGTTGCTGCATATGCGTCTTAGACGCAGCATTTCCCCATATGGAATACTGGAAATCAGGTGGACCGGGTGCGCACTAGCAGCATGTAAAATGCTGTTACCTGCTGTCTTTTTTTCTGTGAACCCTGGACTCCAAACGGCACCCATTAGTATATAACTCAGCATCCAAAAAGGTGACCGCTTCCTGGCTGAGTGATGCAGTGAATCTGAGGTTAAGGGGGTTGTCATTGATATCTTCAATGAATTTAAGGGCCTCCTCATGACTACCTCTCCATATGACGAACAAGTCGTCAATGAAGCGGAACCACGCTACTAGGTTATTCTTAATGATATGTTGGAAACCAAGTCCCAGGACCAGTTCCTCCAAAGCCCCCATGTGCAAACATGCGTAGCTTGGTGAGAAACTGGCCCCCATAGCCACCCCCTGTTTTTGGCGATACAGCTGAAAGTTGTATAGAAACACATTATTTGAGAGACAAAAATTTAACATGTCTAACAACATTTTGGTGTGCTTTTCATTGCCTGGTTTCCTTCTTGATAAATAATACCGTATTGCCTCGAGACCATCATTATGCGATATACTAGTATATAATGATGTAACATCGAGGGCTATCAGCCAATCCCCCTCCTGAATTTGTACATCTCTGATTTTTACTAGGAAGTCCCCAGTATCCCGTATATAAGACCCCAATTGCTGAACATAACCTTGTAAAAAGTGATCTATATAAATTGAGGTATGTTCTAGGAGGCTCCCTCTTGCTGATATTATGGGCCTTCCCGGTGGATGGACGGGGTCTTTGTGTATCTTTGGCAAAAAATACAGAATCGGTGTTACTGGGTGTTCAACCTTTAAATATTCAAATTCATTGTCAGTAATGAGTTTGGCTGACCGCCACTTACTTAGTTTCCGATGATAATCGTCCTTGATGGTCAAGAGCTCCCGGTTATTTATCTTTTCATAACAATTGTTATCATTAAGTTGGCTGTAGGCTTCTTTGTCATAGTTTATTTTAGACATGAGGACTACATTGCCCCCCTTGTCACTGCTTCTGATGATCACATTCTTTTCCTTATTGAGTTTCTCAGTCAGTGCTTTATATTGTTGGTGTTGGGCTGAGTATCTCCGTTTAGTGCTCCCCATCTTCATTTGCAACTTTTTCAAATCCGATACCACATTCTCATGGAAAATGTCTATATTGTCTCGTAGGAGGATAGGAAAGAAGGTGGATGGTGCTCTAAAGTCTGTAGCTGTGGTTGTTCTATTGCCACTCTCATCCCACCCTTTATTGGCTCCATTGGTGTTCTGGGCTATATCATATCCCATTCCCCCCGTTTCCCAAAGCTCGCTTATGATGCGTGTTCCTTGCGAGGCCTCAGGTTGCTGTATTTCCATGTCTGGCGTTGTTTCGCCTTTGTTTTTTAAGGCGTAGAATTTACGTAATTTCAGTTTTCTGACTGCCTTATACACATTGCATCTGGTATTGGCATAATCAAAGTCGCAAGGGGGAGCATATGACAAACCAAGTTTAAGTATGTTTTCCTCTTTTTCTGTAAGTTTTAGCTCTGTGAGGTTGACAATAGTGCGGTTGGAAGCTGGCTTTATTCCTGTTGCGGATGGCTCCGCCCAACTCCCCCGCCCCTCTTCTTTTGATTTCCTCTTTTTTGCCACCCTCGCCCTCTGGCGGCGCTTGTAATTTGCCCTGTGTTTCCTTGATTGCCCTTTGTGTATGATCTCAGGGTATTCCGCCTGTCCTGGCCCAAAAAAATCATCTCCTGGCCGGGCGTGAGTTTAGGTAATGATGCTGCTTCCGCCTGTCTATGGCGTTCTCCTTCCAAATCCGAATCCGGATCAGAGCTCACAGTGGCATTTGAGGAGTCGCTTGCTACACTTACATCTTTCCTTGCGGGATTGAGGTGGCTCGGGGGGTTCCTTCTATTGGGTGGTTGTTGTTGCTTAGCGCCACCCCTGCGAAGAGTATCAAATTTACGAGCAAAAGTAAAGATCTGGCCCAACTCGTAATCATTCCTGTCCCTCTGGAATTTATAAGATTTTCTAGCCACGATCTTCGCCTCCTCCTTTTTCAGACGTTCTTGCATTATCTTTAGGAGTCTGCCTTTTTCCTCCTCCTCCCCAAGGCCATCGATTTCATCATATAATTCTGATATTTCCGTAAGGAGCTTGGTTCTGTCAATATCTGCATACTTAATGAGTACCTGCACCTGGCGTCGCGAGGCCTCCAAATTAATCTCTGCCCACTCTTTCATGAGATCAGCATTTGGGTTTTCATAAGTGGGGGCCGTTAGAATTCTTAAGCCCCGTGGGATGCGGTTCACCTCAATGTAGCGTTGTAGTGACTTCGACTCCCACCACTTAGCCTGCTCCTGAAACGACTTTTTTTCCCAATAATTTAAATAATTCCTTTATTTTCGGGGTGTTGCTGCTGCCACTAGCTTCTGTGTTCTTTTTCCCTGGAGTCTTGTCAGGGATAGGGGTGTCGTCGGAAAACATTGTTGCGGCCAATGTCTCCCGCTCCCTCACGCTGTCACCTGACATCTTTCTGCAAATTTACAAACTTGTACCGGTAACGTTAGGCTGGCCGCTTTCCAAATTGCCGGCACAAACCTGTGTTCCGGATCGTCCTCTCTCCTTTCCCAGCTGACAGGATTGCTGATGAGCTTCCTTGAACGAGCGCCCTCGTTTCCTCAGGCTGTGTGCTTTCCGTCTGACTCGAGCCCGAGTCGTGCACAGCCCTGGACGCTCGAATATAGAGATATATATATATATATAGATATATATAGATATATATATAGATATATATATAGATATATATATAGATATATATATATAGATATATATAGATATATATATATATATATATATATATATATATATATATATATATATATATATATGAATGAATCACAGTGATTTATTATATTAGCAAACAAACGTTTCGGCGATAGCCTTCGTCAGTGTTGTTACCGAAGCCTAAAGATACCAATTTAAATACACACCAGGTAGAATAAGGTGGACATCAACAAGGGACTAGCCCCAGACGCCTACATGGGCGCCATCTTTAAACATGTTTCCATTGATAAAGGATAGTACATGATGTCAACATAAATTCTGATATTTACATGACAAAAAACGTGGGGCTGTAAACAATAACGCCGTGGATCGGCTAATGTCCCTATACAGATGTACAACAAACAGTCATTATCTACGAATGGTGTGTTAATCGGAACTACAGAAGAGAAGAAAAAGTTAATACATGTCAAACAAATCATTGTAAAAAGCGATGTAGCCAATCAGTGGCAGAAACTACCAAGTCTCCTGTAATGGGTGGTGAGATTCAACCAACCTGATGGGCAATTCATGGTTACAGACGTATATGTTAAAATTTATAAAGATGTCATCATACTTATATAGCAAATAAATCCTGAAAAGCAATAACACATCATCAGTATTCGGTCCATCGGGACATCAGAAAAACCAAATTGATACTTACAAAGAACTTTCGGGAAATTAAAGCTATTGTCACAGATCTCATGTACTCATATATATATTCTCCTTAGATTCCTTCGCGTTTGCATTCCATTTAAAAGTGATTCATTCCACACTATTGTTCGATTGTACTAACAAGACGGCCTACACGTTTCAGCTTCCAATAGCCTTCTACTAGACCATAGAGTTCTCCACATCTAGACTATTTCTAAAGTGCTCAGTATATATACACATTTCTTTTTCCACTTTAGGTCTGACTGCCTAACATTTCAAGGCTTTCGTAGCAGTGTTGCTGGCCAGGCAGCTTCCAAGGCCATCAGAGCCAGTAGTACATGCAAAAGCCACCACTGCTTCTTAATCAGTTTAACCATAGTTATTCCTATTACCAAGTAATATTTTCTAACTAATGATTGTTATAAAGAAACAGTAATGTGAGCAACAGCAGAAGGATAAAGGATATACAAAATTCGGACACAAAAAAATGTAATTGTTGGAATTGGATTCACAAGCAGATCAATACAACACCAAAAGACTGATTTCCACAAAGACAAAATAGTTCATTGTTATATATTCAATTAGGTCAGACACATGTACTTCATTATGGGACGCCCTTATCCGTTTTAAAGTCTAACATACTTAGTCCAGTCAGATGTGTAATGTATAACAAAGTATTTGAGAAGTTCTGATGGAGTTTAGGATCATTTTGATAAGTTGAGTTTGAGAAAAACAAGCAAGATGCCAGAATTATACTTGATTGGGAGAAAAATCACACATATATATGACTATTGGAAGCATTAGGCTTTTCAAGGAAAAACTGCAAATAACCCAGAGGAATGTGTTATTCGCCTACCTTCAAGACAAAATTACATCTGAACTTTTACTTATTCTTTATTTATTCCACCCAACATGCCCTACAAAATTTTCCACGTGAAGTTCACATACCAATCTCCATCTCGATAAAGGCAGCTTCCTCAGGCAGGGCACGCGGTATTACCCCAGGGTCACTGAAACTTGTCCGCAGGAGCGTTGCCATGGCAAAGAAGAAAAGAACAACTGCAAAGACTGGGATAGCTGGAGACAGGTGGACAGCGAGGTAGCGGCACCTGTAATGAAAAGGGAGCACACAGTTTGACACCATACATTAAATGTAAAGCATGGCATCTATGAAGGAACACTGAAGGCAAAATAACGCAAATCAGGTCTATAAACCAGGTCAAACCAAACCTTGTTCGTTATAGAGTGCACATTTATTTACACACACACCCACACCTACACAGCCCCACCCACACACACCCACACCCACCCACACCCACCCACACCCACACCCAGTATTTATTTCCAAGGTTTTATATAGCGTTACTGGACCCGGGGGTATCAGAGCACTTTACAAGATAGGTAAACAATTACAATAAAGTAAAACAATGTGCATTAAAACAGGAGTTACATAAAATAGGGTAATAGAATGTGCTGGGTGTTTAGGGGCAATGGAGATCAATAGGGGAGGGGTGTTGACGTTCAGAGGGAGAAGGGAGTGAAGAAAAGGGGAGAGGCAGAATGAGAGGCAGGGAAGGGGTTGTGGAGGAGGCAAGTATCAGGGAGCAAGGAGTGAAGAGAGTCACACATCAGTGAGGTTAGGTTCCCCAATATTTGTTGTGATGGAGTATTTTCAGTCTTTTTTGAAGAGAGGGTAGGAGGGGTTGCATCGAAGAGCTTTGGGGAGAGAGTACCAGATCGTGGGGGCGTTCCCAGAAAAAGCACGAGATTGGTTTTTTTTGTGCTTGAGTCTGGGAGGGATTAGGACAAGGGAGTTGGTGCTCCTCAGGGACCTGGAGCATCCAGCTTTTTGCAGTTTCTCAGCAAGGTAGGAGGGGGTGTTTAGGTGAAGGGCTTTGTGCGTGATACATGCAATCTTGTAGGTGGATCTACCTTCTATTGGGAGCCAATTGAGGTTTTTTTTTTAGGAACGGAGAGATGAGGTCGAATTTTTTTTTTACAATCGGAGATAAGTCTGGCAGCAAGGTTGAGGACAAATTTGAGCGGTGCTAGGTGGGCTTTAGGGTTGCCAGCTAGTGTGGCGTTACCATGGTCAATACGGGAAAGGACAAGCGATTGGACAATGGTTTTAAAGTCGTCTGCCGGTATGAAAGGTTTGAGTTTTTTGAGGTGGTGGAGGGTTAAGAGGGCACACTTGGCAGCATTTTTGATGTGTGGGATGAGATTCAATATTATGGTCAATGCTGATGCCTAGGGATTTGACAGTATTCGAGGGAGAGCGGGGGCAATTGAGAGCTGCAATATCCTTGATCCAGAGGTAAATGGGGAGGGAGTTGTTTTTAGGAGTGAAAGTGTTGATTTCAGTTTTTTGGGGTTTAGTTTGAGAAGATTAAGATGGAACCAGGCTAGGATTTTAATCAGGGTCTCGTTGAGGCGAAGGATGTCATTGTGAGATTTAATCCTGTACTATAGTTGGGTGCCACCCGCATACAGGTGGTAGCGTATTTTAGCTTGTTTAAGGATGAGGGTGCGATGTTCCATTAATAGGTTAAAAAAGGAAGGGGAGAGGATGGAGCCTTGCGGAACACCAAGTGGGACAGGTTGGGGCTTGGAGAGGCAGTGATTGAGCTTAATTTGTTGGGATCTATTTTGAAGGAATGAGGACAACCATTTGAGTACGGTGCCCTCGAGACCGAAGCGAACTTCGAGGGTGTTAGGAAGGGTGGGATGATGGACAGTATCAAAGGCAGCCGAGAGGTCAAGGAGGATTAGTAGTGAGGATTCGCCTTTGTCTAAGGATGTCATCTGTAATATTGAGCATGGCCGTTTCAGTACTGCATCCTTTCCTGAAACCAGATTGGAATATGTCTAGGAGATTGAATGAGGTGAGATGGTTATCAAGTTGGGTCAGAACACATTTTTACAGGGCTTTTGAGAGGAAAGGTAGGTTAGAGATGGGACGTAGGTTGTTAAGGTTAGGGTCAGCGGAGGTGTTTTTGACGATGGGTGAGATTTGGCCTAGCTGAAGGGAAGCGGGAACACAGCCCGTGGAAAGAGAGGAATTGATGATGTTGGTCCAGACTGGAGCAATGACATGTTTAAGTTCTTGGACCAGGTGTTTCGTAGCACTGGTTGACACCAGAGCCTTCAGGATAAGGGTAGTTACTGAGACGTGAATATTTAGGCTCATATTTTACTCGTACAAAACCAGTGAGATTCAGCAGTTATAGTTAACTGAGCTAACTAACTTGTGCCCCGAAATGCACTGCTTAGGACACCAAATATGACACTGATGATATCACTTTAGACGCTATCCAGTGATTGTTCTCTAAACATTTTGGTGCGTTAAACGTATATACTAAGGTACCACAAAAGTTAAATTACTATACTTCATGTAGTACTGAATGATTCCATTTAGAACTAAATTTGTGAGTCGCTGTATCACTGTGTATCCATGTGCAAGTGGGTATGCGAGTGACTGTACGGGTGTGCGAGTGGCTGCAGGGTGTATAAGTGGGTGTGCGAGTGGCTGCAGGGTGTATAAGTGGGTGTGCGAGTGGCTGCACGGGAGGGCGAGTGGCTGCACGGGAGTGCGAGTGGCTGCACGGGTGTATAAGTGGGTGTGCGAGTGACTGTACGGGTGTGCGAGTGGCTGCAGGGTGTATAAGTGGGTGTGCGAGTGGCTGCAGGGTGTATAAGTGGGTGTGCGAGTGGCTGCACGGGTGTGCGAGTGGCTGCACGGGTGTATAAGTGGGTGTGCGAGTGACTGTACGGGTGTGCGAGTGGCTGCAGGGTGTATAAGTGGGTGTGTGAGTGACTGTACGGGTGTGCGAGTGGCTGCAGGGTGTATAAGTGGGTGTACAAATTACTACAGGTGTGCAAGTGACTACAGGTGTGCGAGTGACTACAGGTGTGCGAGTGGCTGTACAGGTGTATAAGTGTGTGTGCGAGTGGCTGCAGGGTGTATAAGTGACTGTACGGGTGTATAAGTGACTGTACGGGTGTGCGAGTGACTGTACGGGTGTGCGAGTGACTGTACGGGTGTGCGAGTGACTGTACGGGTGTGCGAGTGACTGTACGGGTGTGCGAGTGACTGTACGGGTGTGCGAGTGACTGTACGGGTGTGCGAGTGACTGTACGGGTGTGCGAGTGACTGTACGGGTGTGCGAGTGGCTGCAGGGTGTGCGAGTGGCTGCAGGGTGTGCGAGTGGCTGCAGGGTGTGCGAGTGGCTGCAGGGTGTGCGAGTGGCTGCAGGGTGTGCGAGTGGCTGCAGGGTGTGCGAGTGGCTGCAGGGTGTGCGAGTGGCTGCAGGGTGTGCGAGTGGCTGCAGGGTGTGCGAGTGGCTGCAGGGTGTGCGAGTGGCTGCAGGGTGTGCGAGTGGCTGCAGGGTGTGCGAGTGGCTGCAGGGTGTGCGAGTGGCTGCAGGGTGTGCGAGTGGCTGCACGGGTGTGCAAGTGACTGTACGGGTGTGCGAGTGGCTGCAGGGTGTATAAGTGGGTGTGCGAGTGGCTGCACGGGAGTGCGAGTGGCTGCACGGGAGTGCGAGTGGCTGCACGGGTGTATAAGTGGCTGCACGGGTGTATAAGTGGCTGCACGGGTGTGCGAGTGACTGTACGGGTGTGCGAGTGACTGTACGGGTGTGCGAGTGACTGTACGGGTGTGCGAGTGACTGTACGGGTGTGCGAGTGACTGTACGGGTGTGCGAGTGACTGTACGGGTGTGCGAGTGACTGTACGGGTGTGCGAGTGACTGTACGGGTGTGCGAGTGACTGTACGGGTGTGCGAGTGACTGTACGGGTGTGCGAGTGACTGTACGGGTGTGCGAGTGGCTGCAGGGTGTATAAGTGGGTGTGCGAGTGGCTGCACGGGAGTGCGAGTGGCTGCACGGGTGTATAAGTGGCTGCACGGGTGTGCGAGTGGCTGTACGGGTGTGCGAGTGACTGTACGGGTGTGCGAGTGACTGTACGGGTGTGCAAGTGACTGTACGGGTGTGCAAGTGACTGTACGGGTGTGCAAGTGACTGTACGGGTGTGCAAGTGACTGTACGGGTGTGCAAGTGACTGTACGGGTGTGCAAGTGACTGTACGGGTGTGCAAGTGACTGTACGGGTGTGCAAGTGACTGTACGGGTGTGCAAGTGACTGTACGGGTGTGCAAGTGACTGTACGGGTGTGCAAGTGACTGTACGGGTGTGCAAGTGACTGTACGGGTGTGCAAGTGACTGTACGGGTGTGCAAGTGGCTGCAGGGTGTATAAGTGGGTGTGCGAGTGGCTGCACGGGAGTGCGAGTGGCTGCACGGGAGTGCGAGTGGCTGCACGGGAGTGCGAGTGACTGTACGGGTGTGCGAGTGGCTGCAGGGTGTATAAGTGACTGTACGGGTGTGCGAGTGGCTGCAGGGTGTATAAGTGACTGTACGGGTGTGCGAGTGGCTGCAGGGTGTATAAGTGACTGTACGGGTGTGCGAGTGGCTGCAGGGTGTATAAGTGGCTGCAGGGTGTATAAGTGGCTGCAGGGTGTATAAGTGGCTGCAGGGTGTATAAGTGGCTGCAGGGTGTATAAGTGGCTGCAGGGTGTATAAGTGGCTGCAGGGTGTATAAGTGGCTGCAGGGTGTATAAGTGGCTGCAGGGTGTATAAGTGGCTGCAGGGTGTATAAGTGGCTGCAGGGTGTATAAGTGGCTGCAGGGTGTATAAGTGGCTGCAGGGTGTATAAGTGGCTGCAGGGTGTATAAGTGGGTGTGCGAGTGGCTGCACGGGAGTGCGAGTGGCTGCACGGGAGTGCGAGTGGCTGCACGGGAGTGCGAGTGGCTGCACGGGAGTGCGAGTGGCTGCACGGGAGTGCGAGTGGCTGCACGGGAGTGCGAGTGGCTGCACGGGAGTGCGAGTGGCTGCACGGGAGTGCATAAGTGGCTGCACGGGAGTGCATAAGTGGCTGCACGGGAGTGCATAAGTGGCTGCACGGGAGTGCATAAGTGGCTGCACGGGTGTATAAGTGGCTGCACGGGTGTATAAGTGGCTGCACGGGTGTGCGAGTGACTGCACGGGTGTGCGAGTGACTGCACGGGTGTGCGAGTGACTGTACGGGTGTGCGAGTGACTGTACGGGTGTGCGAGTGACTGTACGGGTGTGCGAGTGACTGTACGGGTGTGCGAGTGACTGTACGGGTGTGCGAGTGACTGTACGGGTGTGCGAGTGACTGTACGGGTGTGCGAGTGACTGTACGGGTGTGCGAGTGACTGTACGGGTGTGCGAGTGACTGTGCGGGTGTGCGAGTGACTGTGCGGGTGTGCGAGTGACTGTACGGGTGTGCGAGTGACTGTGCGGGTGTGCGAGTGACTGTGCGGGTGTGCGAGTGACTGTGCGGGTGTGCGAGTGACTGTGCGGGTGTGCGAGTGACTGTGCGGGTGTGCGAGTGACTGTGCGGGTGTGCGAGTGACTGTGCGGGTGTGCGAGTGACTGTGCGGGTGTGCGAGTGACTGTGCGGGTGTGCGAGTGACTGTGCGGGTGTGCGAGTGACTGTGCGGGTGTGCGAGTGACTGTGCGGGTGTGCGAGTGACTGTACGGGTGTGCGAGTGACTGTACGGGTGTGCGAGTGACTGTACGGGTGTGCGAGTGACTGTACGGGTGTGCGAGTGACTGTACGGGTGTGCGAGTGACTGTGCGGGTGTGCGAGTGACTGTGCGGGTGTGCGAGTGACTGTGCGGGTGTGCGAGTGACTGTACGGGTGTGCGAGTGACTGTACGGGTGTGCGAGTGACTGTACGGGTGTGCGAGTGGCTGCAGGGTGTATAAGTGGGTGTGCGAGTGGCTGCACGGGAGTGCGAGTGGCTGCACGGGAGTGCGAGTGGCTGCACGGGTGTATAAGTGGCTGTACGGGTGTGCGAGTGACTGTACGGGTGTGCGAGTGACTGTACGGGTGTGCAAGTGGCTGCAGGGTGTGCAAGTGGCTGCAGGGTGTGCAAGTGGCTGCAGGGTGTGCAAGTGGCTGCAGGGTGTGCAAGTGGCTGCAGGGTGTGCAAGTGGCTGCAGGGTGTGCAAGTGGCTGCAGGGTGTGCAAGTGGCTGCAGGGTGTGCAAGTGGCTGCAGGGTGTGCAAGTGGCTGCAGGGTGTGCAAGTGGCTGCAGGGTGTGCAAGTGGCTGCAGGGTGTGCAAGTGGCTGCAGGGTGTGCAAGTGGCTGCAGGGTGTGCAAGTGGCTGCAGGGTGTGCAAGTGGCTGCAGGGTGTGCAAGTGGCTGCAGGGTGTGCAAGTGGCTGCAGGGTGTGCAAGTGGCTGCAGGGTGTGCAAGTGGCTGCAGGGTGTGCAAGTGGCTGCAGGGTGTGCAAGTGGCTGCAGGGTGTGCAAGTGGCTGCAGGGTGTGCGAGTGGCTGCAGGGTGTGCGAGTGGCTGCAGGGTGTGCAAGTGGCTGCAGGGTGTGCGAGTGGCTGCAGGGTGTATAAGTGGCTGTACGGGTGTGCGAGTGGCTGCAGGGTGTATAAGTGACTGTACGGGTGTGCGAGTGGCTGCAGGGTGTATAAGTGACTGTACGGGTGTGCGAGTGGCTGCAGGGTGTATAAGTGACTGTACGGGTGTGCGAGTGGCTGCAGGGTGTATAAGTGACTGTACGGGTGTGCGAGTGGCTGCAGGGTGTATAAGTGACTGTACGGGTGTGCGAGTGGCTGCAGGGTGTATAAGTGACTGTACGGGTGTGCGAGTGGCTGCAGGGTGTATAAGTGACTGTACGGGTCTGCGAGTGGCTGCAGGGTGTATAAGTGACTGTACGGGTGTATAAGTGACTGTACGGGTGTGCAAGTGGCTGCAGGGTGTATAAGTGGCTGCAGGGTGTATAAGTGGCTGCAGGGTGTATAAGTGGCTGCAGGGTGTATAAGTGGCTGCAGGGTGTATAAGTGGCTGCAGGGTGTATAAGTGGCTGCAGGGTGTATAAGTGGCTGCAGGGTGTATAAGTGGCTGCAGGGTGTATAAGTGGCTGCAGGGTGTATAAGTGACTGCAGGGTGTATAAGTGGCTGCAGGGTGTATAAGTGGCTGCAGGGTGTATAAGTGGCTGCAGGGTGTATAAGTGGCTGCAGGGTGTATAAGTGGCTGCAGGGTGTATAAGTGGCTGCAGGGTGTATAAGTGGCTGCAGGGTGTATAAGTGGCTGCAGGGTGTATAAGTGGCTGCAGGGTGTATAAGTGGCTGCAGGGTGTATAAGTGGCTGCAGGGTGTATAAGTGGCTGCAGGGTGTATAAGTGACTGTACGGGTGTGCGAGTGGCTGCAGGGTGTATAAGTGGCTGCGCGAGCGGCTGTACGGGTGCGCGAGCGGCTGTACGGGTGCGCGAGCGGCTGTACGGGTGCGCGAGCGGCTGTACGGGTGCGCGAGCGGCTGTACGGGTGCGCGAGCGGCTGTACGGGTGCGCGAGCGGCTGTACGGGTGCGCGAGCGGCTGTACGGGTGCGCGAGAGGCTGTACGGGTGCGCGAGAGGCTGCACGGGTGCGCGAGAGGCTGCACGGGTGCGCGAGAGGCTGCACGGGTGCGTGGGATTGGCTGTATTCGTGAGTGGGTTAGTCAGTGGCTGTATAGGTGGGTGTGTCAGTGATTATAGGTGGGTGAGTGGAGGTGTGTGTCATTGACTGTATGGGTGAGTGGGTGTGTAAGTGGCTGTATAGGTGAGTGGCTGTGGGGGTGGTTGTATGGACGTGTGAATGGTAGGTAAGTGTGTGAGTGGATGTATGAGTGAGTGGCTCAGTTGAGAAGCTCTATGAGGGAGTAAGTGTGTAAGTAAAGGTATGGGTGAGTGTGTGGCTGTGTGAGTGACTGGTTTTATGATCAGGCTCTGTGAGTGGGCGGGTGGGTCTGTGAGTGGCTATGGGTAAGTGAATGGCAGTGTAAGTACTTGCATAGGATGGTGAATGGGTATGCAAGTAGTTGTGTGAGTGGGCGTGTGAGATTGTATGGGGTGAGTGGATATGCGAGTGGTTTTGTGGATGTGTCAGTGATGTCATTTTAACGGTCATCAGTGATGTCACTGACCAGGTCATGAGTGATGTAATATGGGTGGTCATAAGCAATGCATTGCAAGGGAGTTAGTTATAGTTAGCACAGGTAACTAGAACTGCTGAATTTTACTGGTTTTGTACTAGTGAAATCGGAGCCCAACTAAATCGTTGCTGTACCCTTTGGTTTTTCAGTGAACATTTTTTTTTTTTATAATTCTTTTTATTGAAGAAATAAAAAAAAAAGGATAAATAATAACAGGTGGCTTACATCGCGGAATTAAGGATCAATAATATACATACAGGGGATTTAGACGGAGAATCATCAATAAAGTCTGTACACGTGTTACAACGGGTATGTGGTCGCACTACAATCAGGATAGTCAAACGAAACGTCTACCACCACCCCCACCTCTCCAGGAAAACAGGAGAAACATTGAGTAACAGGCCAGAGTAGAAGGGAGGGGGAAGGGTGCAGCAATAAGAAGGTTACGATGTTACATCCACATACCGAACACAGTGATAAATTAAGCAACAATTGGCTACCTCACGTAAGTAATATCTCCACCAGAACCCGTCTATCCCATACGCAAATCCGCTACTCAATAAAACCACCTATATCAGGATTTCGAAGGATTTCAAACATAAAACTACAAATACCAACGAAACAAACACCCCTCCCCCCACCCTGCACCCCAGCATATGGCTTGTGCCCTATCCCTTACTAGCTGTGTGCCTGTCGCCCCATCTAACTAAGTACTAAATGTAGTAAGAACTTGGAGGAGGACATCTCAGTATGGGCCCCCGGTCCCCCCTCCCCCGCCAGAACCAAAAATCCCCGTAATAAACACTCAACTCCAATGAAAAGCAAATGTAAAACTAAACAGGGGAAACAGTAGTCACCACCCTACCTCCCGTAAATACAATAGTAACGAATCCCACTTAAGAAAACCCATGGTGCCAAACCCCAACAATCAGTCTCATCCTTGACCCTTCCGATCAGTCGTAAAAGTCCCTTCCAGACAAGTTTTCGTCTCCGCAGGATAGTCGAAGTGAGAAAACAGTTCAGTAAAGTTCCGTATGAGGCGAAGGAAAGTTGTAGAGTCTCTGGGAACTCTATCGGCATCAACGATGGCCCTCATCGACATGAGCTCCCAATGTCGTTGTCTCTGTGATGATGGTGAAAACGTCGAAGAGGGAAAAAACACTGAATCGTTCCATAGATAGTTCCCATCAAGAGTGTCCGGAAGGGAAGCAACAATTACACCACACTCAGTAGGCGATGATGGTGGGCTTGGCAATCCGTAAAGCACATCGAGTACACGATTGTCGGCCATCACTTTGCCATGAAGCTCCGACACCTCTCGTGGCACAGGGCCCACTGCCGTTACAAGGACCGCTGTGGGTGGTATAAGCTGATCAGGATAATGAAACGGTGCAGGGTCCGGTCCCACTTGTCCAGGTCCGTGTGCAACCGCAATCATTTTCCGGACATTGGACTCCACATGGGAATGTAGTGCCCCGATAGCTGCCAATACAGATCGTATCGACGGTTCAGACTCAGTTAGTCCCATCAAAGCTTGTTCCGAAACACCCATGTTCGCGTTCCCCCGAGGCCCAGCTTACCCCGGGGGAATCAGCAAATTTTGGGACGGACTGTCGCGGAGGGAGACCGAGGACTTACCAAGGTCACGATCCAGGCTCCGGTGCCATAAGCATAGATCCCAACCCGGCAGACACTGGTGGAGGCAAACCCGGTCCCCGGGCCAGGGACCCACACCCACAGCGCACTGTCGTGCCTCGTCAACCCTCTGTCGATTGTAAGCTGGAGCAACAACCGCAGTCGAAATCGGGCTTAAAAAAATTTCCCACGTCCAAGGACCGGACCCTGATGATCACCCACAGCCGATTCAACTGGAACCCGGCTGGGCCAGTACTCGAGTCCCCGGCTCACAAGCTGGTGTAGACCCCAAACTAAAACTCGACGTAACTTCGTCCACAAAGCTGGGAGATCTCCCGGGATCGCACCAAAATATAACGTAGCAGTTCACACACCCGGAGGCAGGGTGTAAATTCAGGATCTGTAGCAGGATTATCCGGCGCGGGACGGAGGTCGGCGGAGCCGGGAGCCTAAGCGGCCATCTTGGTTGCAAGCGTAGCTCCTCCCCCTTTCAGTGAACATTTAAGTTTATTTTAATTGTTTGGCCTAACTAGAACATCCTTTTAACCTTTGGCGTTTTAAGTGAGCTTGTAAGTTTTTTGTTTTTTTAAATGTTATTTCCCAACTGTAACACCTTACCTTTGACTGAGTGTATAGTGTCTCAGTGGGTGCATGAGTGCCTGAGTAGGGTTGGAAGTGGGTGTCAAAGTATGAGTGGGGCTATAAGTGTCTGAGTGGGTGTGAGAATCTGAGAGGGTCTGAGAGTCAGTACGTGAGTCTAAGTAGATTTGCAAGTGGGGAGGAGAGAGTATGAGTGATTCTTGTGCATACGTGCCTGACTGAGTGGGTGTACATGTCTAAATTGTTCTGCGAGTGGGTGCAAAAGTACCAGAGTGAATTCTGCTTGTTTACTGTTCACTTCGGACCTTTAATTTGCTTCTTTCTGCTCATTGGCGACCTTTATTTTGCCTCTTTATGCTAGTTTCTGGTTTCTATTTTGCTTCCTTCTGTTCGTTTCTAGTCTCCATTTTGCCTCTCTTCTATTTTCTGACCTCCAGTTTGCGCCTCTCTGCCTACTTGACCTCTACTTTGCTTCTTTCTGATCTTTATTTTGCCTCCTTCTGCTGGTTTCGGACCTTTATTTTGCCTCTTGTTGCTCTTTTCTGATCTCTATTCTGCCTCTACTCGTTACCAACCTCTATTCTGCTTTTTTCTGCTCGCTTCTCACCTTTATCACTCCTCTTTCTGCTAGTTCCTGACCTTTATTCTGCTAGTTTCTGATCTTTATTTTACCTTTTTTCCACCCGGAACCACAGGGGAGCCTCAAGGCCCCCACAGTCCCAGCTGGCTGCCCGCCTCTTGCGGGAGCCGGCATTGCTCTCACATATAGGGAGCTGCTAAACATGCAGCTTCCTGTCTGTGTGAGCAATGCCCGCCACGGTTTCCCTGCCCACTTGACAGCAGGCAGGGAAAACAGCCACATCCCCGCAAGCGGGAGTGGTTTCACAGCTCTCGCTTGCTGAGAGCAGAGTTCGTGTTTGCACTGACTTGGTGGGAGTTGACAGCTCCCACTAAGTCAGAGCAAACCGCTATGTCCCGGGGTGGGCACCCTCGGACACAGAAGCAGCAGTCTCTTGGGCGATCATAGGGCGGGGAGGGGTGCCGGGCCTGGGTCTACCCCAGGGCACTCTATGAGCTCGCTTGATAGTAAAGAAATTGCCCAGTCCTTTAGGTTTAAGATGATTAAGGATAATGTCTTCGACAAACAGGTCTGGCGACGGATCCTCTGCCTTTTCAGGGACCCCTAGGATCCGTACGTTATTCCGCCTGGCCCTCCCTTAAAAATCGTCCAGCTTTCTGTCCATCAACACCCGAGAGGCCTTAAGATCACGTACCTCCTGTTGGAGTTGCGCCATATCGTCCACCAAGCTGGTGGTCTTTATGTTCAAGGATTTGACTTTTTCATTGGCTTTGGCGAAGTCTGCGCGGATGAGATTCACCTCTATTGTGACTGTGGCCAGCTTGGCATCAAGGGATCCCATTTTATGCCCCAACGAAGCCTGCACACCCTCGATGGCGGCCATCACGTCCGATAATGTTAAATCCGCCGATGCAACCGAGGATTCTCCAGTCCGCGCCGGGGTCTGTTTCACTTCTCCCGGTGATCCCTTTGGCAAGGTATATCTGTCCAATTTATTGGATTGGACTGGTTTAGGCCCCCCTCGACGACCTGCTCTGGGACTAATCCGGATCGCCCCTGGCTGCCATATTGATCGTCTCATGGCGAGATCAGTCCCGTCCGCGCCCCCTCAGATCTATGCAGCGTGGGCCGTCGATTCACCCAGTAGCGTGGGCCTACACCAGATAGTCCAGCAATCAGTTATGAAGAGATCAACCCAGTGTATGACACAGTTCACAACACTTTTGAGGTCCCACGACAGCCCCGGTGGCAGCCGCTATGGTTTGCCCGTGGCAATAGGGGCAACAATACGTTCACCTGCAGCAGTCACTCCTTGGAGCACATTACCCCAACACGCCAAAGTCTCGACCGGTCCAACTCCAAGCGACCCCCACACGGGACAGCCGATTTATCCACCGGGGGTGAACGCTGCCACCACAGGTAGATCCCAACCGGGCCTACCAGATCTCGCCACCTCAATCAGCGTCACTCTGGGCACCCGTGGTTTGACTCGCCCGCCGCTGGCGTCTCACCTCACCAGTTTGTAGACTGCTCCATAGGTATGGTGGTTAGCGTTGTGAGAGGGGCGGGGGAGAAGGGAGGGAGGTGGGGGCCGGCAGTCACGACCTTCCCCACCCCACTGATCACTGGCAGACCTCAACAGCAGTCAATCCAGGGACCCCCTGCCGTCCGATCCACAACGCATCAAACGATGCTCTACCTCCAGCCACTCTGCGGGGCTCACCACTCATGCCCCGGGGCTTCACGCACCTCCGCTCCTCAGTGTCGCCACAGGGTCAGCTTCCCGATGCACAGCGCGTCCTGCGCCGCTGTGTTGTCTGCCGCAGTTCGGGACTTGTGACGCCCGCCCTCAAGTGGTTAGCTGGTTAGCTCCGGTCTCCGATAGCACAGCGGGACCGGAGGTGCTCAACAGATGCATTTCGGGACGGCCACCGACCTACTCGAGTCCCCAGGCTCGTCGGGTCTCAAGGCCACAACTGGTACAGGGCACAGCATCGGCCCCGGACACCGCAGCGGGAGCAGAGCAGCAGCAGAGTCGTCAGCGGGGATCCAGGAACTGGGAGGTAGACCGCGGTCTCAGGAGATGTGTCGGGATCATCTAGCGGAGGGGGGGGGGGGGAGGGGGGGGTGGCTACGCGGAGCAGAGGTCCTATGCGGCCATCTTGCTAGACTCGTAGCTCCTCCTCCAAGAGTTTTTAACCTAGATTCGGCACCTCTGAACATGGTCTGGGACTCATAAGGCTTTTCTTAGAGGTATGCGGACTAGTCTCAATGCCATAGAACAGTGGTTCCCAGACTTTTTTGACCTGTGGCTCCCTTGACCTAAATCGGCAGTTGGCCGTGGCTCCCCACCATTTTTTTTTTACCGGTAGGGTGGAAAGCATTTCCTGTTGTCTTCCTTAAAGTAATTGGGACGCAATTAAGGTATTCTAATGGTTGGAATGCTTGAATTATTAATTTCATCTTTCACTTCACTCATCTATCCATCCTTTTGTCCATCTACCCCCTTTCACTCACTCATCAATCCTTACATCCATCCTTTCACACACCCATCCACCAATTTACTCGCCCATCAGCATCCATCCATCCTTTCACACACCCATCCACCCTTTTACCCATCCATCCACCCTTCCACCCATACATCCATCTATTTACCTTCTCTCATCCATACTTCCACTCCTTCACTCATTCACTCATTCACCCATCCATCCGTTTCTTTCATTATCTATCCATTCCCCCTTTCATTCATCCATTCATCCTTTCAGTAATCCTTTCAGTAATCCATCCAGCCATTCAGACATTCCTTCACTTATTTACTCACCCACCTTTCCACATTATGGGCTGAGCCTTTGCAGACAGAAGAGGCCCATCAAGAACGAACTACAGCAAGGGGTGGGGTGGTGGAGAGTTCACTATGCCCCTGCACATAGGCAGACTGAAAACGTAGAAGTCATGAGGAGTCACACATGATGCACAGTGCCAGGATGGGAGGTGACTGTAACATGGTGTTGTTTCCAGGGCTTTCAGTGGTGTAAAAAAACTGGGGGGGGGTCTCTTCAAAGGGGGTGTTGTATGTAATTAAGACACCTAGGCTAAAAATCTGCTCTTCGCACAGTGTTGCGCCCGACTGGCATTATGTTATTTCTGTCATTGCATCCAGATATTTAATACAGCAAGTATCATTACACCAACAACACGCCAGGACTATTGGCTTGGCCAATGGTTGCTAGTTCCTTAAAATAAAAAAGCAGCAACCATGGCTTTGTTGAATCTAATATTGAAAATACTTTCAGTTCTAAAATGACCAGACAAAGAAAGAACGATTCTTTTTAACTTGTTTTACAGGCTTCTTTAAATGAAGTGTTCTCTAACGTTGCAGGTTGGGCGTTTTACTTTTTATCTAACAGAATGCCCTTCTATACACTAAGGCAGGAGGAGGCCGCCACATGCTGTCACCCCCAAACTGCCCCATTGTCATTCTGTGTGTGGCAACCAGCGGCATACTGAATGACAATGGGCAAGAGGGGCTGCTCTTGTGCTCCAGGAGGAGCGTGAGGCGGCCCCATTAGTGGGGGTGAGGCCTCTCACAGGGGAGCAACGCTGCTCCATGTGTTGGCCAAAATTACAGACAAAAGGCGTACGGACGGTCCGTGAAATGTACGGACGGTTGGACACCCTAGACTGTGCGCGGCGCCCCTGGCACCTGATTACGGCGCACCGGGGTGCCGCGGTGCACAGTTTGGGAACCACTGCCATAGAACATAAGAAAAGGTAGAGACCTCTCAATATTTGAAGAACAGATAAAAGCAGTTCAAGGGGAACTAGCCCAACCCATCGAGGTTGACAAAGTCCCGTTAAGAAGCAGAACTTGTTAAGGCCAAAGCAAATCTAACTGACTTTCTAGAAACCAGAATGAAAAAGATGGGAGGCAAGCAAATTGGCAAATTATGAATATGGGGAGGGCAGTGGTAAACTTTTGGCCTGGAAGGCGAAAGAAATAGAAATATAACTGACTTAAAGAACCCGGTCACTGGTGATATCATCACGGATGATACAGATGTAAAACGGGAATTTGTTCGCTTTTTCCAGGACCTCTATACAGAGGATATAATTCTTAATAAAGACCAATTGGAGGCCTTTTTCAGCGGTATAGATATTCCCGTTCTCACAGATAAAAATAAAGAGGATTTAGCCGCTCCCATATGCTTGGATGAAGTTTATAGCGTAATTAAAGGTTTGAAAAAGGGTAAGGCGGCGGGCCCGGATGCTATCCCCAATGAGATCTATACTTTACTAAAGGAAATCCGGTCTCCAATTCTGTTAGACCTCTTTAATTCTACTTATATTTTAAAACAAGATTTCCCCCCCCCTTCTTGGGACTTGGCAACTATTACTATTATACTTAAACCTAATAAGAATCCCAGAGCTTGTGAATCTTATAGACCAATATCGCTGCTCAACTGCGATTGCAAAAACTATTAGCAGATTCTTATTAAGAGGTTGGAGCGAATGGTGGATTCTATTATTCACAACGACCAAAAGGGTTTTATGAAGGGGAGGCATCTAGAGGACTAGACACATGATCTAATTGGGGCCATAGACCTAGCTATAGAGTATAAAAAAAACCCTATCTGTAATAATGTGCGACGCGGCAAAGGCCTTCGATAGGGTAAGTTGGCCCTTTCTCTACGAGCTAATCAAGCATTTTAATATGGGGGAGGTATTCGAAGCAGCTATTAAGAGGTTGTACAGAAATCCTATGGCTCGGGTATTGGTAAACGTCTCTCTCTCTCTCTGATAGTCCAAAGTGGAAGAGGAACCAGGCAAGGCTGACCACTCTCCCCTATTCTTTTCAAATTATATATTGAGCCAATCGCCATCAAATTAAGAACTTGTAAATATATAAATCCATTCCTTTGTAATAACTGGGAGAAAAAGATAGGGCTCTACGCGGATGACCTGATGATTTTCTTAACTCACATGGATTCGGTAATCTCCATCACATGGGAAAAATTAGCTGAATGTGGTAAACTTTCCGGATACACCGTCAATCCATCTAAAACTGAGGTCATGCAGTGGAACACCAGCTGGAATAGTGACCTTAGAAAAGGCCAAGATAAAATACTTGGGGATTGAACTGGTTCATAACTTGGATTCGGTGGCAAAAGTTAATTTTGATTCAGTAACTTCCAAGGTCAAAAAACAGTTGCAGAAGTGGGATTCACTTCCTCTTTCTTTTTTAGGGAAATCAAACTTACTGAAGATGTCCATTCTCCCCAAGTACACCTTCATCTTTAATGCAATACCCTTAGAATTTAAACCTGACTGGGTTAAGAAAGCTCAAGGCCTCTTTAATACTTTTATATGGGGAAACAAAAGGCCGAGAATTGCATTTAAGAAATGCAGGGAGAAAAAGGAAAATGGCGGTATAGCAAGCCCAGACCTTCTATGCTGTTTGAGAGTGTTTCATTTAAAAAACATTCGGCTGCTACTTAGGAGCTCAAACTATATTTCACCACTATTTCGTGCCTTGACATTTGACCCACCTGATATATCCAATCATTTCCTCTATAAGTTTGGAGATCCTACATTTTTTTTTAAAGATTAGACTAAATACTCTAAAATGTGCTTGTATATTATGGTACCATATTAGGAGTATACATCAGATACCCTACTATAGCCATCATGCCCCAATATGAAATTCTCAAGGCACCCCGGACTGCCTACAAGATGTACTCGCAACTCCAATTAGGGAAAAAGGGATATGTCAATGGGGCAGCTATTGGAAGGCTCTCAATATATATCATGGCAGGACTTCCATCAAATTTCAGAAGGGGCAGTTTCTCGTTTTAAGTACTGCCAGCTATTTGGCTGGGCTAAATCCTTGGGTAAAACTGTGAGGAACGCTGGCAGTCAAAACAAACTGTTCGAGGCCAAAATAGCCCAGGGTTTCCAGAAAGAGGTTTCGGCATGGTACTGAATAATAGTGCTCTCTTTAGAAAACGCCGATACATGGTACGTGGAGGGGGGGAAACTACCGGAGATCGACCTCGAGTCACTTTGGCAAGTATCCACATCGTTATGGTATTCTGTGAAATCTGCTCCGCTAAAGAAAAATCATCTTTTTACGATCCACAAGGCTTACTGGACATCGCGAAGACTAGCAAAGATGGGACAACAACTGGTGAGATACGGTCAGAAGAGCAGTGAACCCAATGTGGATGAAGCGCATATGTTCTGGTGGTGCCCCTCCATCCAGTCTTTTTGGCAGAAAGTGGGTAAAGTTTTGTCAGGATTGGCATGCCATGTTAGTCTTTCTTTGGTTATCTTTGGTGTTATCCACTGCAGGTCAACCCCAGACAGCACACAGAAAAGGGGCAGTACTACTCCTTCAGTTTTCCCAGCTAGTCTCCTTGGCAGAGGTTCCTCTTGAGTCCAGAAGTAATCTAAAGTTCTGGGCCCAAATATTTTCCTTCATTCTCTGGTGGCAGAGAGGCTCTGCGCACAGTCAAAACCAGTTCGGTACTCCCTGGTCCAGCTTCCGGGCAGGAGGGGAGGGAGGGGGGACAGCACTGTGTAAGGCAGACTAGGCCCATTCAGGTCCAAGGAAATCTCCTACCACTACTCTAAATGGGGCCCAGGTCTATTCAGCCCCCCAGTGGCTATCTACAGTGAAGGTACATCCCCAGCCCTGGTCACTCCAAAGCCAGACAGTCAATCCAAAAACCAGCTGAGACAAATGATGGCTAAGCAAGAAAAAATCCACTTTCTAAAAGTGGTTTTTCTATTCACACAATATAAAAATCATCTTTACTAAAAGATGCATTATTATATTCGGAGTTCTGGCATAATAAACTCCAACTTTCTACCTTGTCCCAATGGGAAGTTATACTTATGAGATGTTATAAATAAACTCCTATTCTATCATATGGGAAAGATAGCCTTTCAGTAGGGAAAAACAAAATACATTTTATTTCCTATCAGGGCATGTCACACACATCATTACATTTTCTACCTTTCACACACACTGCACCCATCCCACAGGGGTACCTTAGGGGTGGCTCACATGTAATAAAAGGGAAGGTTAGGGCCTGGCAAGTGGGTGCACTTGCCCGGTCAGTATTAAAAAATGGAGAGCAACCCTTAGACCGCAAGGGAACAGGGTAAGTAACAATGTAAAACAGAAAAGTTCCCTTGGTTAAATTCAAACTCCTTCTATCCACTTCTAAATCGACTAATTTCTCATGCACTCAACTCGCTCATGATCAGAAACCTTCCCTCAATCATACTGCATATTGCTCAAAGCCCCATGTTTAAGTAGAACCACAAAGGCACTTTACAGTCTAGAAATTATTCAACATTACGATGCCAAGGTGTAGATTACATTCAGTATTTATTAAAAATATATATTCTTATTTGAAATAATTTAAAAACTTCTGCATATACCAATCAAGTGTACATATACTACTTCTAATGGTATAAGCTCATATTTCAAAATACAATTCAGTATATAGAAAATCAGAATATCATAAAAACATATTCAAAAGATGATTTCAATTAAAACCACAGAGGTTTGTTTTGTCGACGCTGATCCATGGCAAACTCATCTAGACCAGCACAAACGAAATCTAGCACACAGCAAAAATACAGGAGGCAGAGGCAAAAAGACACGGGCAAACCACGCCAAGGATGCCAGGTCTAACAGCGACCAACTGATTTATTATGCACTAGCCACACACTGCCAGACTTTAAACCTTTTAAGAAGCCACCATTTCCACTCAATAGCTTCTCTCACTACAGCAGCACCTAAAATCGGGTCATAAACTACCAACCCTCAACTTAGAAGTCCATTATAATTTTAAAATACTGCTTTCACCCTTCATCGTCTCCAGTGTCACCTACGGTCACCAACATAAATGTAACATTCAGAACACTGATCATCCACCTGCCCTATTAGTTTGCCTAATCAACGCCAAAAAACTGAGTGAGGTGTACTGTTGGTATTCTCCATTTATTCACCACAGCAGGTGTCATGTCAGCACACTGCATGCTTTCACAAAATTAGGATGGTGCATAATAGATTTTTTTTGCTTGAAATCTCAGCAAGAATCCATGGAGTGCTCACGACATCAAAAACCTTTCATCGCGGTTAAATTCTGAAGTGAAGGTGAGGGCGGAGATGCCCTACAGTGCATAATTGAGAATGTTGTCCAATAATAATTTAATTGCTGCTCAGACTCAAAACATAACACTCCCTTATTACTTCACCTAATAAACGTCAACATGGCAAAGACACTAGCTAGCACAGTGAGCAGTGGAACCAAGTAGTCAGCAAAGTAGAATGCAGGCTTCTCAAGCTCAATAACCCGTACAACCTCTGCAGCTATCCATACACACCCTGTGCAACAAAGACACCCCTACCTACTCTGACATTTGTTCACAGTGATGCAGACTAATTGGGGAAGCAATTATGAAGTACTCGGTGACTCTTTAATTGTAAGCCAGTAAGTTATTTGTATAATATAATGCACAAACCCGCCTGCTTTCCAACATTTGGGTGATTCACTGTGGACCGATTCAGCACTGTTTAAACATAGCGGAGGAAAAAAACTTGAATACAAGATTCAACCCTATAAAAAAAACTCCTGAAAAACAATTGATCATCCTCAGATTAAAGGCTTTAAAAAGAAAAGTAAATCCACAAATTCGTATACATGGTAATTACCAACAAGAAAGCTTCTGGGAGCACAGAAAATCCCCTTCTAAATCTGGACTGAGAAGGTGGGATCACTTGGTTTTCAATGCATGTTGTCAGTTATTTTAAAGGGAGTTAGGAATAGGTTTTGACCAAGGGAATAATCAGGAACCGTAAACAAATTAGAATCAATCTGTATTACCTTTTGAAATTTAGGCACGATTATTGAACCTTTCACATTTCTAGAATTTTCCCTGTTATCTAGAATACAACTGTAAGGTGGGTGACAGAGGAACCCACCAATCAACAGTGATCTTTAGATGATTACTAAACGAATCATCTGGGTCTAATGCAGTTACGACTTTCCGTATCAATTGGAAATATCTGATGTAGGAGCACAACTGACCATAATAGAAAATAAGTGAGGAGGATGAAAATCTAGATTATCTCTGAATAAATCTGATATATATGAAACCCAGGCATCGCTTTAGCAGTAAAACAGTGTCATGGTCAACTATGCATGTTAATTTTAGTCAACAGGAGATCAAACACTATTCACAATTGGACCTCAAGGTATGTGCCATTAATGCACAATTTTTTTTATCAGCCTGTCTTTTCTTATAAATGGCTGTTCTTAAACACAATCTTCTGTGCTTTAATAGTATACGATGGCAGAGCGGGATAACAGTACCAAAGGAATAAGCCCTTTTTAATAAAATATGAAGATCACATATTTTCCTAAAAACCTCATCAATAAACCAACTACCATTTGATCAAATGAACAGTCTTAAGTATTTTGCATTACATTTAACTTGGTGTATCACTCTAGCCAGAAAGTTGGCGTTAGACCTGGTATCCTTAGAGTGGCTTTTCCTTAGATGTTTGTATTTTGCCTCTCCTTTTTGCTGTCCTGGGGACTCTGAGCACTTTACCACTGCTAAAGCGCATGTGTGTCTCCCCTAAAAATGACGACATTGGTGTATACCCGATTGGAATTTTTGTTTTATTGGTAAGTCCTTTATAAAGTGGTATACCACATACCCAGAGCCTGTACTTCAAGTGCTACTAGTGGGCATGCAGTACTCATTGTGCCACCCACATAAGTAGCCTTTAAGACCTGTCTCAGGCCTGCAACTGCAGTGCCTGTATGTGCAGTTAACTGCCACTTGAACTTGGCATTTAAAACTACTTGCGAAGCCTTAAACGCCTCATTTGTTAAATATACGTCACCCATATGGTACGCTCTAAGTAAAACTAAAAATAGAGTGCTGGGGGGCGTGGCTACGAGCCGACAGCGATGGCTGCGTAGTGAGAGAGCTCTCACACCGAGGCAGCTCCTTTGCCATTGATCCGACACAAAATCCGCCTCCAGTGTGCCACAGGCGAAAGATTCGGCGTGAGGCACTTTAGCGACGCCGGCCGGCGCTTCCCCGGTCAAAATTGGACTTCGATTACCGGTGTGACGGGGGTGCTTCGGTGACGGCCCTGCCGAGTGAGAAGAGCACCGGCCTGCCGTAGCGCTGCCCGCCGCCCGGAAGTGGCCGCGAGACGGGAGGCTATACCGGAAGGAGGTGCTGGAAGTGCCGATCCTTTACAGGAGTGTCTGCAGCTCCCACATCAGTGCTGTGCCATTGCGAACGAGGGTTCCGTGACGGAGTAGCCCTCCAGCACGTTCGGACTGCCCTGGGGCGTGGAGGCTCCACATGCACGCTGTGACCGGCTCGGCGGCAGGTACGAGGCCAGGACGGGAGAGCGAGAGCGAAGTGCGCCATTGCCTGTGTGAGCGGTGGGGCTGATAATCGGCGATAACTGAGCGCTTGACCGCCCTTACATAACAGACTGCCGGGCGGCGGACAGTGCGTCCTGTGAAGGAGGGTGCGATAACCTGGCAGTGCGGGGGAGAGTGAGGTGCCCCTGACCCCCAGGGCTGAGAGTGGCGGTAGTTCCTGGCGCTGAGCCGGAGTCCCGGACTTTTGGGCGCGAAAGCTGCACCCCCCTGGCCCGCGACGCACGACTTGGTGAATCTTTGAGGCCTCCGCGCCTGCAGTTGCCTGGCTCTGATTCTGGCCACGAAAGGAAGGAGGCTGTGGGGACGTCAGCCGCCTGGAGCGACACAGGAGCCTGAGTTGCGAGGTCCTTCAAGGGCCCTCGCGCGCCGGAGGAATCTGACCGCTGCCCCCTGCCCAACAGCACTATCGCGCAGCATACCCGGAGGAGTGGGAGCGCCTTCACATTCAGCGCCATTTTCAGTCACGAGGCTCCTCTACAACGGCCCCCCTCGTGCTCACGACCTGTAGTCATGGCTAACAGGGGTCACAGGAGCGCAGCTGCACAGGCGAAGCTGGAAAAATATGCCTTTGAAAAAAGTGCCGCACCTCTCTCCGAGAGTCGTCCCTCGGGGGGCAAGAGTCCGGTAGGTGAGGGGACCAAGAAAGTGACTTTAGAGGACCTGATGAGGATGCTTACGAGCGTGCAGGCGACAGTGGGAGCAATCTCGACTGATGTTGGGCTGCTGAGGGCGGATTTCCACAAAATGACGGAGCGGGTGGCCCAGGTGGAGGTGGTCACTAAATCGCTGGTGGAGGACACCTCTGAACTACAGTTGGCCACTGAACGGTTGGAGGCGATTGCCAAAAAGCTACAAGACCGCCTGGACGATCAAGAAGGGAGGTCACGACGGAACAACGTCCGCATCCTGGGCATTCCGGAATCCGAAGGCAAACGCTCGATGGATTTATATGTGGAGGAGCTCATCACGACAAAGCTGCAGCCGAAGGGTCTCTCCCGATTCTTCTCAGTCGAAAGGGCGCATAGAGTCCCGGGGGGGACGCCGAAGCCTGGGGCGGCGCCGCGGCCGGTGCTGGCTAGACTCTTTAACTTCAGGGATCGGGATGCCATACTCCAGTCGGCCAGGAATTCCGCCCCAATCAAAGTGCTGAACTCCACTATAGCGTTCTTCCCTGATTACACGGCTGAGGTGGCCCGAAGACGTAAGACTTTTATCGACGTCAAGAAAAGCCTGCGGGACAAGGACATACCATACTCGATGTTATTTCCGGCACGACTGAGGGTCGTGGACAATCACAGGGCATGGTTCTTCGACACACCAGAAGCGGCGAGGGAATGGCTGGACGGGTGGAGGCGAGTGGAGGCACCCAGGCGAGATGGCAGATCTCAACGCGACAGAGGCCCCCCGCAACAATCGGGCCAGGAACCATCTCAGGGCCATAGCCAAGACCTGTTTGCAGAGCCGGGTCTGGAGGAGAGAGAGTATTCCGAGGAGTGAGGACCGACGATCGTTTGTCACGCATTGCCTGTGGACACTTGGGCCCTGTGCAGGGCCGGGAGGCTGAGGTAGCTCGGAGCTGCCGTCGGGTTGGAGAGCTTCACACCCCCGACAAGCAAGTACTATGGGTTGTGATGGGACAAAGCGCTCTGCTAAGTTGGGGGAGGCGGGCGGTTTCAGACCCGTACAGCAGGGAGGCAGGGAGGGGGGTGGGGGGGTTTGGATGGTTGTTTTAGCTCTAGGTTGTTTGTTTACCTGTTGTATTGTTTGGCACAGCACAAGCTACACGGCACCGAATGCGGGCGACTTGTTCATAGGTGACGTTGTTTCCTTAGATTCATTCCTCCTGGACTCATATCACACCTTGATCGATGGCGACGCTCTCACAGGCTACACCTGAGTTCCCCATGACACGCCCCTCCCGCTCTCTAACACTGACGGCACTCACATGGAATGTCCGAGGATTGGGTGACAGAGTAAAACGAGGCCTAGTGCTACAATATTTGAAACGCTGTAAACCGGCGATAGTTATGCTGCAGGAGACCCATTTAGTGGGCACGGCCTCTAGAGCGATGGACAGGTGGGGGTACAAATTCGTCGCTCATGCGGACTTTACGTCCGGTTCTAGGGGGACTGGAATCCTTATAAGAAAAAATTTCCCATTGATATGCACACAAACTAGGGTGGACACTCAGGGCCGCTTCGCAGCGGTAACAGTACAGTGGGAAGGCCAGCTCTTTAATTTCGTGTCTGTGTACATCCCGCCTAACCTACACACTGAGGCTCACACTGCACTGGCCTCCTTTCTCCTGGCATTACCGACGGCGACGCTGGTTTTAGGGGGAGATTTCAATGACGTGATGGACCATGACCTTGATAGACACCCACAGGCTGCGACGGTACGGGGAGGCGGGCGACTCTCCGGTCTGGTAGACGCCTTAGGACTGACGGACTGCTGGCGATACAAACACCCCCACGACAGACACTACACATACTACTCAGCTACCCATAACTGCCTCTCGCGAATTGACCATGTGTTCTTGTCCGGTGACGGGCTTTGCGGAGTCGAAGAGGTGACCATCTGCCCCAGAGGTGTCTCCGACCACTCCCCTCTCCTGCTCACGTACACGAATCGCCGCGCGCACAGGTGCCGTACGTTTCCGATCCATGCGAGCTATCTGCACCATGCCCCTTTGAAAAAATCGCTCACCGCGACTGCCGAGCACTATTTTCAGGAGAATGTGGGTTCAGTGGCCTCCCAGAGTACTCTATGGGAAGCGTTTAAAACGGTGCTGCGGGGGCAGGCGATCACATCGGTAGCAACCCACAGGAGGACGCAACAGCAAGAACTCAGCGCACTGGAGGAGGCCCTTACAGAGGCCATCTCTAGACAGGAATCCAATCCATCACTGGGGGCCGCCCAGGCGGTTCGGCTGTGCCGCATAGAATGGATGGCGTACCAGAGGGAATCGGTTAGGACATCACTCCAGGCCACCCGCCATAGAGTGTATGAACTGGGCGATAAAGCAGGAAAGATGCTGGCCTGGCTCGATAAAAAGGAAAGGGCGGGCAGGGTTATTGCTCAACTGACGCTGCCTGACGGACGGGCGACCTCTGACCCCGAGGTCATTGTTGGCCTGCTGGCGGACCATTACGAGGCTATCTACGCCCCTCAGGCAGGGTTCTCGACGGAGGAGGCATATGACTACATCGCGGATCTGACGATCCCCTGTCTCTCGCCAGAGGCGGCACTCTTGTTAGAGGCCGAGGTTACCGTGCAGGAGGTACGGGACGCGACCGAGGCGTTGGCGTCTGGGAAGGCCCTGGGACCCAACGGCATCCCGGTGGAATTGTACAAACAAACGTCCCAGACGACAGCCCCCCATCTTCTTGACATGCTCACGGACAGCCTAGAAATGGGCATGCTGCCGAGTGACCAGCGCCTGGCCGCCATCATCCCGATCCACAAACCTGGTAAAACGGCAGAGGAATGCACTTCCTACCGCCCCATCTCCCTGCTCAACGCGGAGCCGAAGATCCTAGCCAAGTTACTGGCGTTGCGGTTGACCCCCCATCTTGTCACTCTAATACACCCAGACCAATCCGGCTTCATGCAGACTCGCAATACCTCACATAATTTGCGGCGTTTGCAGGCGGTTTTGGCTCGCAGGGAAAGTATACGGGAACCTGCGGTACTGCTCTCACTGGACGCCACTATGGCGTTCGACACGGTGGAGTGGCCTTACCTCTTCGCAGTGCTCCGACGCATGGGCTTTGGGCCCCGCTTTTGTGCGTGGGTCCGACTGTTGTACACTGGCCCCCTGGCGCAGGTGGTGGCAAATGGCCATATCTCTAGGACCTTCCCGCTTGGCCGTGGAACGAGACAGGGTTGCCCATTGTCTCCTCTACTGTTCACATTAATCCTCGAGCCGTTGGCAATTTGGGTTAGATGGGAACCATCAATTAAGGGTATCCGGTGGTCGCCAACGTGGGAAGATCGGATATCGCTGTACGCCGATGATGTCCTGCTCTACCTCACGGCCCCACGGAAGTCGGTCCCGGAGCTGCTCAATGTCTGCGAGAAGTTCGGGAGGGTATCTGGCTATAGAATTAACTGGTCGAAGTCAGTTCTTTTCGTTCTTGTTGGCCACCCCCCCCCCCTTCCGAGGGGCTGTCCGTTGGCATACACTGCTGCCCCCTTTAAATATCTGGGGATTTACGTTACTCCTAGTCCGGACGTATTCCATGCTTTGAACCTGAGACCCCCACTGGAGCGGTTTGTTCGTGATGTCAAGGTATGGCGCTCCCTTCCACTCACTCTTCTGGGCAAAGCTGCCCTGTTTAAAATGATGGCTCTGCCTCGTTTTTTGTACCTCCTGGAGAATACGCCGTTTCCGGTGCCCCCGGCCTACTTTAAGGCCATCTCGGCGGCAATTTCTAATCTGCTCTGGGACGGGAAACCGGCCCGCATTGCGCAGAACAAGCTGGTGCGGGACTGGTACGATGGGGGGATAGCACTCCCTAGTATTGAACTGTATTACTGGGCTGCCCACCTTAAACAGATCAACTTCTGGTTGCATGCCCCACACACGGACCCCGCCTACATGGCGGATAGGCAGAATGTCGAACCCAGAGGTCTGCTGAGAAACCTATATGGTCGCACCGTCCCGTCTGAGCTACAGGGCCCGACACGCCATACGATCCAACTCTGGTATAAGGCACACAGACACCTGCACTGCGCACACACTGTTACACTGATGACTCCCCTATGGGACTCACATAGGTTGGGTTACATGGGCAATACCAAAGGGTTTAAGGCATGGGACGACATTGGAATTTCAGTGGTGGGGGACCTCTGGAAAAATCACAGAATCGTTGATTTTGGGTTTTTACAGTCCAAATATGGTATGGGAGAGTCCGAACGGTACAGATTCATGCAGATACGCCACGCGCTAGGGGCAGCCATTCCAGCAGGTGCGACTTTGCAGGAGTCTACCCCCCTTGAGGACCGTCTGCTGACTGAACACATGCCCCAAAAAGCCACCTCATACACATACCGGAAGCTGGTTAACAATCTCCCTGACATGTTGTCCAAGTTGCGCTCCAGTTGGGTGGCGGACATAGGTGACCTTGACGACTCGGAGTGGCAGGAAGCTCTCTCGTCCCCGTGCGAGTCGGCGATTCCCTCCAGGCTTAAGCTGGTGCAACTGAAAGTCCTGCACCGTACATACTATACCAGGACGGTTCTGTATAAAATAGGAAAGGCTGATCGGGAGTACTGCCTCCGCGGCTGCGGAGAAAGGGGGACGTTCTACCACACCATCTGGGACTGCGGGAGGCTGGCAGGGTATTGGACAGCGGTGCTCCGCACTATCTCCCAGACTATGACTGTTTCCCTGCGGCCAGACCCGCGCTGCTGCCTGCTAAACGTATGGGAGGCCACGGACTTGACCCATCGACAGCGGGACTGGGTGGTGTTGGGCCTGATGGTTGCGAAGCGCAATGTGGCTAAACTGTGGGGGTCGCCTGTAGTGCCCCGACTGAGAGATTGGTGCAATGATATGGATGACGCAATGGTGGCGGAGAAGGCGGTGTTTGTCCGGAGGGGTTGCCCCAAGAAATGGGGTCAGATCTGGGGGGCATGGAACGTATACAGAGGAAACATCTGTGAACCACCGGGAGAGGAGTTGGATGAGGGGTTGTCAGATTAAGATTTAGCATGTGGCTGGGAAATGTGTGCTGCTGAGATCTGCAGCCTTGGTGGATGCCTGACTAGAGCAGGGGAGGGTGGAGCCGGGAGAGGCCATGTACTACGTCACTACTGTTATGATGATCTGATGATGGATACAAGTCTGTTTGCCCGCTGGGAACGCTCTGTGGTTTTATTCGACGACTGTGCTCTTGTTGTTTGGTGCTGTTTGGTTCCAAGGTTAAAAAGCAGACCTTTATGTCTACCGACAAAATTGGCGAAGTAATGATGCGCGCTAGATATGATTGCCGCCGGGCCTCAGGGATGCCGGCTAAGCGGCTGTGTAAACTTCCACATTCAAACTTGGTTGCTGAATTGATTGAGACCGGCCCCAGAGGTTGTAGGCATTCACCTATGTCTTGAATTAAGGGTGCAATAAAGGTCTTATAAAAATAAAAAAAAATAAAAAAAAAATAGAGTGCTATGTAAGTAAAGGTAGGACATGTACCTTTATGTTTTGCATGCCCTGGTAGTGACAAACAGCCTATTTAGTTTTTCTCTACTGTCAGACCTACCCCTATCACAGGCCAACATTGGGAATTCCTTAAGACATACTTTAGAGCCGTAATTCCTGATTAGAGAGGAGTAGGTTTTTCATATTTGATAGGTTCGGAAGGGAAATGATAAATCCTCCTCACTAGTGAAGTTGGATTTAACATTAGTTTTAGAAAGTGTTTATTGTGGCGGAAAGTGATCCTGTTGAGCAGAAGGGGGGGCAGTAACCGTGAAATCTAATTCAAAAGTCTACCCCCCACCCAGAACATGGATTTGTGCATTAAATTTATAGGCTACGTGATTATTACGTACCCATTAGACCAACATAGGCCATTTATTTATTTGTAATGTTCGCCCTGCTTCTCCTCACACTTCAATAACTCAGACGCTCACATGGCATACATGTATTTCAAAGCATACTAGCAAACATGTGACTAAAATAATTATGCACATATATAGTGAAATTGAAACTGGTTTCTGTGGATCTTTTTTGTCAGTTCACAGTGTATTCATAAAAAATTATACACAAACACTTAAAGAAAAGAAAGGACTCAAACATGCAGTTGTTTTAACTTTTAGAAAGTGGACATTTCTCTGTACTTACTGCTCTTTCTGGCGGACAACCTGTCTACAGTACACATCTGGGTTGGGTGACAGCTACACTTCCTGCATTCCCTCTAGACAGTCAAACACAGGAAGGTGAGGCTCAGCTGCATTCTGATCACTTATCTGTATTCTGATCGCCTTACTGGGCAGGAAGGGGTAAGAGGTAGCTCACACTTGCATCTTAACAGGCTGCGTCCTGTCTTCACACAAAGCACTGATTTACCCTACAGGGTTAGCCTGGCAGACAGGACTGGGCTGAAAGGGATTCTTGTGCATTTCAGAGAGTTCTTTTGAAGTCACACCCTACATCAAAGGCACTTTTGGGTACAAGTGATGGGGCAGTGGCCCCACCAAATCACACACTGTGTGGGACTTTTAACCATAAACTAACTCTATATGAGCGCACTGCCAGAAGAGACTGCGGTGCTGCCACAAGAGACTGCCGTGCTGCCACAAGAGACTGCCGTGCTGCCACAAGAGACTGCCGTGCTGCCACAAGAGACTGCCGTGCTGCCACAAGAGACTGCCGTGCTGCCACAAGAGACTGCCGTGCTGCCACAAGAGACTGCCGTGCTGCCACAAGAGACTGCCGTGCTGCCACAAGAGACTGCCGTGCTGCCACAAGAGACTGCCACTTTAACTGCTTAGCTATGCAGCCTGCTGCTTGCTGAGCACTGTGCTGCAGGAGGGACTTACATTCTGCAACCTGCCTTGTGTACCGGCCTGCTCCATCTGTGCTGTGCTCACTACCAGTGTTCTCCAAGAGCTCATTAGCTTGCCCCCTGAAGTCTCAGAGCCACAAAAGACTTCAAACTCCCCAGACATTAAGAGGGTTCTACAAAGGTCGAGCAGTCCGCTCTGAATTTCATTAAAGAGTGACCGTTTTCAAATCAACCAGTGCGCCTCCCTTTTTTCCAGAGGACTCAGCGCTATACTGGCTAAACTCTTGCCAATCGCCAGTTAAAGCCGTTGCACTGGCTTCAGCATGGCTCACCACAACGCGTTGCCCTGGTGATGAGGGGTGCATACTGAAGTGCGTGGCCCACTGGCCTTCCGCATGCCAGAGTCCCACGGTGCTTCCTGCGTCAACCACCAATGGGGATCCTGATAAACTGACAACGCGGGACCCAATCCTGAGGCCCAATGACAACTACTGCAGCCAGACTCCTGGACTGACCAGGGCACTGTGGCTTACATTCTCCGACAACGCTCCAAGGTACTGTACTTTGCCAAACCCGTGCTCCAACGCGGACAGCTTCCCCTGCCCACTGACCACCTTCATGGTCCTACTTGTATTTGATACCAGGCGGCAGCCTCCGTGGAAGGCCCCCTCCTTCCGCCTTTGACCATTTCTCTTCAATCCAGCATTACGATGCACAAACTGGGAAATAGAGGGAGAGCCACAAGTACTGTATTTTCTTCCTTGACTTAAAATGGCCATATCTTGAAAAGCATATCTCATTTATATATCGTTTTGATAACAATACACAACGCTATTTTTATAAACCTGTGTGTAGTCTTTATGTGGTGTATTCATTGTGTTACTGTGTGTTGCACAAATATTTTACACAGTACCTCTTTTGATAAACTTGCCTGCGCCAAGCTACCAGGGGGTGAACATAGGCTATCTGATTTGTGTATCTAGCTTTCCCTGAATTTAGTGGTGGGTTCTGCCTGGCCAGGGTGTATACCTTATGCAAACAGAAACCCCATTTCTAACCGGGTGCAATACTATTTAATTTGTTAGATGAAGAAGGCGTTGTCATTGAGTTCTCTGATCAATTCTATAGCCATCAAAAAATTTCAAATTAATCAGTGGAACTGAAGACCGCTCTGCATTCGACCTTGCCCCCTGCGGAGACCAGGACCAGCTACAAGGATTGCACAACTGCAATGTAAAAAAAAAAAAAAAAAAAAAAAAAAAAGTACTCGCATCTTAGCAGCAGAACAACTACTTTTTCAAACTCTATTCGTTGCCATAACCCAATCAACACAATCATTGTTCCAGGATTTGAACATGACTCTCTCCGTCCCATCCTCTAGGAACAAAAACAACTTTTGGGGGTTAGCTTACCAAACTATGCAAATATTGGTAAAGTGAATATGTCTGATATTGGAATGCTGGTAATTTATTTATTGCAACCATCCACCACACAAACAGAAGACATATGGCTACCTAAAAGTGGCAGCTACATGCCACTATAACTCCTACGCATAATTTAAACTATTGCACGGAATTTTAAAATAATTGTACAATTGATTCCTAGCTGCGTAGAACAATTCTAGAATTCTAGGAAAATAGGATTACTACAGGCACAAAGAAAAAAAACACACACCCATTGGTCTTGAATTTCTAGAAGTCAAAGCCCTAATTTGAACTCACCAGAAAGATTAAAAACGAAAACTTTAAAAAATAAAAAAATGAAGAAATAAGAAACACACACTGGTAAAGTAATGTATAATAGCCCTGACATCTTTGGCACTGAGGTACGCTTCCTTTTGGATCGATGTGCACATAATCAGAGAAACTGAAGTTGCTCTCACTAGAGACGAGCCAATTACTGAAGTGAGCTGACTGACTCAGCCTCCTTGTTGTGGTGAGCAAAAACATGAACGACTGCTGAACAGATCAATGGATGAGGAGAACTGGCCAAAAGCCTCAGGTATGTATAGATGGATGCCTTTTTCATTTATGATTTTTTCCATCACATTTGGTGGCCAAAAGAAAGCAGTATCTAGTCCAGACCTAAAAATTGGTTTCTTAACAGCCAACATCTCCTTTCAAAGGTAGGGTGCTCCTCCACACTTTGATGTTATAGGCAGATTAATGGCTTAACACCTCTGTCATCACAACATATGACAAGGTGCATTTTTGAAGAGCGCTCGAGTGACGCCTGCTCCTTAGATCCATCAAAAGCCAGATCAGTACATGCCTTCAAATCAGGACTCCTAAGACGCCTGTTTCAACTTAAACCGGCTCAGTCAACAATCCTAAAATTGACATAGGCCATCCTGCACACTCTGTGGCAAACATTATCACAACTGCAATGACTTGTATTCAAGTGGTCATCCTACACCTCCTATACATGATTTATGTTACTGCCATTTAGCCTATCCATTAGGGTTTGAAATACTAGAGGATGTGGAGAAGGAATAAGAGGGGGTAATGATATCTACTTAATCTTGAAAATACCCACCTTGAGAGAATGAAAACGAGGGTACCCCTCGAGACAACAACACATTTTTAAATTAAGACTACTAACTTGTACACTGGCTTTAAATCTCACTTTCCGATTAAAAAGGCCCTCATTCCACAGTGAACAGTGTTTTGCCTGAAACACACAGCTGCCTGTAGCAAGCACGGTTTGCTTCCCTCTGCAGGAGGAGGAAAGCTAGCAGCATCAAGAAAGGTCAGAAAGATCAGAAAGGTCTAGCAGCATCAAGTGCTTTAAATGGTGCACCTTAAAAAGAAACGAGCAGTAACCACACATGTAAGAGCTTCACCAGAGCTCATCCATTCTATGAAAGCAAGTAAAGAGCGCACACCACATTTTTGCGAGAAAACCAAAAAACACTTCAGACAGAAATATGCATTCCCACAGAACTTAAGGATACGCACTTCAATCACATTTGGTCTAGTTGTGACAGGCAGCTGGAGGGTCGACCTCAAAGCTGTTGAGTCTCAGCAATGACGAGCAACATCCTTGGATTCTGGACATATCACTTAATCTCGCAGTGCCTAACAAAATGAATATGTTGGTCTGTAGCACAACTGGTGGTCATGTAAAGAGATCTGATACCTTCGGGTGTAGTTTGCGCTATATAAAACAAACAAAAAACTAAATAAAATTGAATATTAACTGATTTTTCTTCTCCAAATAACACTTCAGCCAAATCTAGCGATGAAAAGTGCAGCTGCAAGCAAATTCATAAACCGTGATTTGCCAAGAACTCTTTAACAGAACATAGAAGGGCATTGCCATTGTACTGTGATTGAGCATCCCCCCATTGAACTCTGTTTTTTTCAATTTGTTGGGTGTGCCTACCTAAAATCTAATGCCTAAAAAGCTGCAACACACAATGCCAACTTCAAATCCTTTTCAACAAAGTAATGGAAGAAATGCTTGAATTAAAGTCACCCACTAGCAATCGTTTGGATTGCATTACAAGCAACTATGTTTCCACACTGTGTAACGTTAGAGAAAGACCAGCAATATGAAAATAAGCATTGGTCTTGCTACATTAGGAAAAATTCAGCCCGAATTACCAGGCCAGGTCCCCACCAGACAGGAACATAAGCAACCATAGACCGAGTCTAGGGGTATTGCTAGAGTCCTGTAGCACAGTACACAAGTGATATCACTGAACTGTTCCTATTCACTGGACTCCAATGAAGCAGTGTGTGACCCTATTTTCACTTTACACTAGATCCCATAGTGGCATAACTGCTTCTCACACCACTTTATGGAGGACACCAAAGAAAATGTACCCTTTTTTCCTACCTCCAAACCAGCTAGACCTACAGAATCTCCAGTGCTGCAAAAGACTTTCCACTGCACCAAACAAAACAAAAAAATCAACAATGTAATTTGATCTTTACCTGGTTCTGTTAATCCTTTACCATCTGTAGCAACTTTGGGGTTCATTAAACAGAGTAAAGCTTCTTCACCATGGTCATCTTGTGCAACACTTCTGACAACTGAAATTCCTTCCAAGAGACAGGCTTCCACCTCAACTGCCACCACACCAAGGTGTCAATTCACTTAATTTCTCAGCGAGATGAACTGCTTCAACAGTTGTGCTAGGCCTCCTTGCTACCTCTTCAAACCCCTCCAAACTCTAGTAAATGTTGTAAACTGCACACAGTTCTCCCTCCCAAGACCTACATTCATTTCCCCAACTTGCAACAGTTTATAGTACATACCAAAGTCAAGATGCAGATTGGTTTCACACCTCACAATCCTCCACAGGTATTACTCCCTTCCATTTCATAGAAAATCTGGAAACTCGCTGATAATCTCCAGAAGGGTCCTCTAATGCCAGTTATTTCAAGTCAAAGGTGTCTGTGTTCACTTCTCCACATACTTTACCTTACGTTGTCTGAGGACACTGCCAATAGCTACTGAACCTAAATGCACAATGATACGTTAAACACTACGATTGTCTAGAGACCTCCAACTCTGCTGTAACACTCCTCAAAGTGGCATCCATTCCCATGTACCTCTACCCCATCATTGTAATACAGATTGCTTTTAGGTGTGGGAATGAAGCATTATTTTGAGTTGCAACTATGATGTGATTAACAGTTTCTACAGGTCATGTTCTAGCGCCAGACATGGAGTAAAAAATAATAGATTTGTAAGCGATATAAAGAAAGAAACAGTCTTACACCATCGACTTTAGGAAAACGTAACTTGTTTACAGTTCTGTCAGGAACGCACTGCAAACTGGTAACTATGATGTATGCAAAGGCAATACTGCATTTGAAAAATAGTAATACAAAAGCGCGCACACATACACAACTTTTGCCACAGACCAACATTTTCAGTTGGACAACTGACTTTCAAAACACAGATTCAAAAGGAGTAAATATGGTGGCAGGTCTTGATCAGTAAAAGTCAATCCTGATTGTTTTGTCAAGCCATCAAGGAATCTATGTTCTTGGGTGTATTCGAGGAGGACTAAAAAGAATGCTTGAAAAGATCAGTTGAAATGTCTAAGAAGTTAGTTGCAGTTTGTTTTCTAAAAAGACAGCAGGAACGAGGATAACAGCAGTATACCACAGCTGTATTACTTGGAGCTCTGGTTCATGGACCTTCTGTTATTAGTAACAGAGAGATACCATGAATTATACCTACATGCCCAGATTACAATCAGCCTATACGAATCTAGAAACAACTAACACATTATGCCATTGCTAGCTAGTTAACTCCTGGCAAGCGGTTAGACGAGACACCCTCAGGTGGTAGCCCCCAAGCTTTTTCCTTTCACCCCAATTTTGCTTAATTAGTGGTTGTTCTTTTAGGACTGTGCACAACTCCTAACCTGTGCACTCTCCTTTAAACAAGGTAAAGTTGGCGTAAACCCAATTGGCACAGTTAATTTACTTGAAAGTCCCTAGTAAAGTATTACTACAGGTAGCCAGGGCCTGTAAATTAAATGCTACTAGTGGGCCTGCAGCACTCATTATGCCAGCCACTCAAGTAGCCCTAAAACATCTCAGGACTGCCATTGCAGCCTGCGTGTGCATTTTAAACTACCATTTCGACCTAGCAAGATAAGCCTTTTGCCACACCTAACCCTTCCATTTTAATACATTTAAGTCACCCTTAGGTTAGGCCCTAAACAGCTCATGGGGCATGGCGCACTGTATTTAAAAAGTTAGACATGTATTTAAGATTTACATGTGCTGGTAGTGAAAAGCAAATTAGTTTTCCACTACTGTGAAGCCTACCTCTCACATAGGATTCCATTGGATCACCTTGTTACACTGAATAAGTGTTAATTTTTATTTGGAGAGCAGTGAGGAATCTCATGTTTGGTGTCTAAGGAATTGCAACTTAAAGCCCTATTTAGTAAAGTAGAAATGTAAGTCACAATACTGAAACTGCCACTTTTAGAAAGTTGCCATTTTCTTGTCCTAACCATTTGGTGCCTGCAGCATGTTATCTGTGTGACATGACCAATTGCAGCTGGCCTTTGTGTATTCCTCCCAGACAGTCACACAAGAGAGGGTCTGAGAGTTGGCATGATGGGCCATCTAAGGAAGGATGGAGGAGCGGAGCGGTGTACAGCCTTACTTGCACTTCAAAGACTCTGCCTTAGCTCACACACAAAAGAACTTCACACTAGCCTATAGTGACTGCGGACAGACTGGTACAAGGACAGGGAGGAAAGAAATACCAAACACCTCTATTGGGGTGAAAACTCCAGATGCTTCTCCCAATTCAAACATAGCACCATGTGTACAAATCAGCCCCCTCAGAACCACTCTGCAGTACACTCTTGGACCTGAGGACACTAAAAAAAAGGAGGCAGCCATGCCTTCGGAGAAGACTGGACCTGCTCCCTTCTTCCCTGGCTACCTGAGCAACTCCAAAGGCTACTTAACTGCCCTCCTGCTCTGAGCTACAGGGACACAACAAGCTTCAGAGGACTCCCTTCAATTGTGCAGATTACACGCTGCACTGGACCTGCCTGCGCCCAGCTGACCTCTGCTGGAGTGAGTTCCTGATTCCCAAGAGGTGCTTCTCAGGTACTGGATGTTTGGGGTGGCATCAGTTGAGATCCCCCTGGAAGAAAAGGAGATATACGGATGTTGTTGGCTCTTAGTGACCGCGAATGGGCCTAGATTTGTGACCAAAAACTGGGCTATTCTTGACAACATCCGGTAATGCGAAGCCCCAGTGAACCGGACTCTTAGTGCTACAGCGACCACGGGCAACGCGAGATCTGCACTTCGTGGTGCAGCATCAACAGCCTGCAGTGACCACCAACACAAACCACCAGCAACTACCGGATCTTCGTGCTAAAGCGACAATCAGTGACACTCTACCTGCTCATCAAGACCTACTTCACTGTAAACTGGTCTCTTCGCCCTGGACTTTGGGTCGGTACCTTTCAGCTGGACTAACCTGATGCTTGCTTCTAGTCCACACTCCATAGCGGTCAGCCTAAACTGGTCACCTGGTCTCACACGACCAGATAACCGCAAGTGGTGCTTTGTGCTTTTAGGCAGTAAACTTACCTTAAGTCTTTGAAATTGCAGATCTCCGGTTCTACTGGTTGGATATTTGACATTTTGGTGTCAAATAATTTATTAGATTTTACTCTATTTTTCTAAATTGGTTTGTGATTTTTTGTGAGTTTTTCTCTTTAGTACTGTTTGAGAACTGCATAACTACTTAACACTGATTGTTTTGTTGCCAAACTACCAGAGGAGTAAGCACAGGTTAATTTAGTAATTTTGTACATCACCCTGGGTGATTTGTATAAATTATATTTCAGTAGTGTAAAAATATATATATAAAGATGATATATATATATATATAGATTCACTGAAAAAACCACAGGTTATAGACCATATATAGTTAGGAATTAGCATTTAGAAAACCTTATTTTACTCACACAAAACCATTGAAATTCCATATATAGTTAGTTGCACTAACTATATATCGTGCACCCGCAATCCACTGCTGATGATGTCACATATTACATCATTCATGACATGGTCAGTGACATCACTGATGACATCACTGATGAGATCACTGATGACATCATCCAGTGACTGTGTGTTTCTATAAAGTTTAAATATGTCTTACATATTGAAGAATGAGTGGATGTGTAAGTGTCTGGACGAAGGATTTAGTAGGTGCATGACTGACTGTATGAGTGAGTGATTAAATGTGTCTCACTGACTGCATGGGTTAGTGACTAAACTGTCTTAATTTGTGCATCATTATGTCTGTTGTTCTGTAAACTGCTGCATGTGTTGATCAGTAGCTATATGAGTAACTATATGGGTTATTGATTGATTGCCCAAGTATTTGTATGGGAGACTGAGTGTGTGTGTGGCTAGCTGGGAGGTGTGTGACTCTGTGCAGATCAATCTGTACTTGTATCAATGATTGTATAAGAAGGTAAGTATGTGTTAGTATATGTTTGAAAATGTAAGGTGCTCTATGTTTAACTGTATAGACAAGAAAATGGAAGTGTCATTGATTCTTTACAGGACTGACTAGGTGTGTGAGTAACTCCATGGATGAGTGGCAGACTGTGAGTGTCTGTATAGGTGTATGAGTGCATATGATAGTGTTGTAAAGATGAGTGATTGTATGTATGAATGATTGTATGGGTGAATGAGTGAAGGTGTGTGTAGACGTAGCAATCAGTGAGTGCGTATGTAGTAACTAGTATTGGTGTGTCAATGGTTTCAAAAATTATACTCTCTTTTTAACACTGGGTGAAACAGAGGTTATATTAAAATGTGAGGAGATGCATTGTATTGTCACATGAATGATATCATCAGTGATGTGGTCATTGATGTCAAATGAGATGTCATCAGTGATGTCATCAGTGATGTCATTTGAGATGTCATCAGTGATGTCACTGACCATGTCATGAATGATGTAATATGTGACATCATCAGCAGTGGATTGCGGGTGCGCGATATATAGTTAGTGCAACTAACTATATATGGAATTTCAATGGTTTTGTGTGAGTAAAATAAGGTTTTCTAAATGCTAATTCCTAACTATATATGGTCTATAACCTGTGGTTTTTTCAGTGAATTTTCAAGGTTTTGTAAATGCTAATTCCTAACTATATATGGTCTATAACCTATGGTTTTTTTCTGTGAATTTCATTGGTTTTTTAACAGCTAATATCTGTAGCTGTAAAATGTATTCTTCTTTAAATCCAAAAATATATTTTATATGTTTATGAATAAATTTTTTTTTTTATATTTTTTTTTCTTCGTTCCCGCTTCGCGAATCGGGAAGCTTCCCGTTAGCTGACCTTGATGCCGCGAAATAGACCGCGAGCCGGTAAACGTTTCTTTACCGCAAGTGCCGCGTTAGAAAACAACACCGTGACGCCTCCCGTCCGCATGACGTTTCACGTTGTCGCGTGATACGTCATATGACGTGCTACGTTAGCGAACTGGTACGCGAAGCGAGTCGCAAAGCGCAGGTTTCTGGAAGCAAACCGGGAGGCCCTGCAAAGCGCTTAACGTAAACACAGCAAGTCATGTGACTTGGTAATAACACTTTTCATTGGTTCATTTCACTTTTGGTTTCCTAATGATGTAAGACTAGGTCATATAATCTAAAATGAACACTTGATTGGTTGAGAACTCTTGTTTTTCCCAAATGATGAAAATCCCTCCTTCTTTCCTCACTCTGACTTTCATCATTGTGAGAGAAAGACCCTTTGTGATCACTGAGCAATGGCTTCTTTAGTAGCTTCAGCTGGTGCTTCCCCACCACCTCCACCACATCCAAGGAAGAGTGGACCACCTGCTCAAGTTATAATTCAACAAGAAGAAGAAGAAGAGGAACAGGACGACGAGCACGAAGAGAGGCAGTTTTTGCCTGAGCAGCCCAGGACGTCTCACCGGAAAGAAAACTTCATTTGGCAATTTTTTTAAATTCCCAAAGGTCAGAAAAAAGTAAATGCAAGATACGTAACTTGCCTTATATGTCAAGATAGACTGTCCAGAGGAACCGAGAAAAAATACAGTTTCGGAAACTACACAATGCATCGCCATATGACTAGGTGGCATCCTAACAACTACAGTGCTGCACAGTTTCGGAACGACCTAGATAATCTCCCTATTATGGCCAGAAGATCTGTTGTACCGGAAGTAACGGGACCAGAGGGCAGGGAGATGGTGCCAAATATACAAATGAAATTTGGTGAAGTAAAACACACCTGCGTATTTTGCGATGGATTCATTTCCTACGGAGAAAAAAGCATCACTCTGATCAACAGAGCTATTGACTATCATATGCAAGTTTGTACGAAACGCCCCAAATAATAAATACTTCTTTTTTTGTTTTGTTGCTCCTGTTGAGCCCTTTACAATGAATCGTTTTCATTGCCCCCTCCAAGAAAAACCCAAAAAAATATAAAACTTCAGAAAAATTCAAAAAAAGTAAAAAAATGTTCAGAAAAATAAAAAAAAAGTTCTTTTCAGAACTACCTCCCCGTTATTAAAAAATTGGTACAATATTTGGAACTGTGCCAACCTCTATTTCTCTTAGTTCGCTTCCCAGTTCGCTCGCCGGTACGCGAACTAGAAGCGAACCAAAAACAGTAAGTATAAGGGAAGGAAACAGACACTTATGTTAAAAGAAAGACAGCTTATAGGGGAGTAAACTAGAGATACTATTACCCGTAATCCACTGCTGATGATGTCACATATTACATCATTCATGACATGCTCAGTGACATCATCAGCAGAGGATTGCGGGTTTTTTGGCAACGTGCCTTATCCACGGTTTAATAACGCTGCCTTTTGCTTTATATAAGTTTTCAAATTGTATGAAATATATACCAATAGGTCGTTATGAACCTTTAGGTAGTGCTTTTCTTCATGAGGTCTGGTCGCTTCCATACACATACAGATGTTTCAAAGATGATCAAGAAGTTTATCTGAATGGAGAGGAATGCACTGAGACGCCAGATCATTCACTAATGTGTAGGCACATACAGTTACACGGTTCATGCAACAAACACCGACCAAATATGGCTTGCGTGTTGCAAGGCACGCCAGTTCCTGCTATCATCCCCACGTTCAAGTTGTTGGAAAATGGTAGTTATTTGATGCTCAATAATGAAGATTGTTCTGAGTTAATTGAAAAGGGTCTGCACCTCTGTACGGGTGTTCACTATGTGAAGCACGAAAGTTTCACGGGCCGAACTCAAGGCCACCTCTCTCTGAGACAAAAGAGCTCTTATTCTTGCCATGCCGTTGAAATCTGTCCCAAGGTTGGTATTTGTGGCCAGATTGAAAACTCCCTATGTTCATGTGTGGGAGGAAATAGAACATTTCTGCAGCAAATAACCCGTTCACTTACTGTTACGATAAAAGGAATACTTTTAATTCAGATTTGCCTTTCAATTTCAGCAAGATGGTTCCGACTATCTTTAACGCATCCTCCACAAAGACCCTGGCGCACTTTTTTAAAGTTGTTACCAGTGGTCTCGTGACTTCATTTGAGAAAATCTTTGGAGTCAACCCTGCTTCCTTTCATTCCATTTTCTCCACTCCGGTTCGTGGATTGGCATTTTTACTTGCATTACCAGCGGACGCTCTTGTGCTTTTTTACATTTTTAAATATGGATGTCCCTCCTATGCAACCTCCCACCCTGCAGCTGCTGACACTGTTCCGCAATCGCATGCTAGAATATTATGGCACAATGCCGTTGGCGACATTAAGCACGGCATATGGATTATCTTTTCGATTCTCCTACTTCACCTGTGTCCAGCCTGTATTTCACTGCCTGACCTGTGATTTCGATTGGGCCATTGATTTGTGTCTCTGCGGACCGGTTTCTCCTGACGTCGACTTTAATCAGCTGATGACTCCTATCATTACTCACGAGTTGGTTTGTCCTGGCGAAAGGATTATGGCTGTGGCATTGATGCATGGACTACTTGGTCCCTGGAATTTACTGGCGGCAGCACAGTCTTTCTTGGAACAGAGCTTTCTTGAAAACCCACCGAGCTGTCCTCTGATGGTGATAGAGGATCCGGTGCTGGGAGAGCACGTATGTTCTTTTCCGCTTTTAAATTGGATGGCTGAACTGTTTTCGGATGAAGACGGTGACTTCCTATTGGAGGCTGTTGCAGCTTATTTTGCATACACAGTTATGTCATAGACCTTTTTCATGTTTGATATGCTGAGTACTAGCATTTCATTGACAATTCATTGACTTATTTGTCAAGTTTTTATTATTTACCTTGCCTATTGGCTTAAGACTCGATAAAGTACTTGGCTGTTTTATTTTTCTTTAGCATTAAATTTTCCTAGTTTTTAATGCTTTACCTTGCGGACCGTCCACATATAAACTTGCAATCTGCTCTCATGAGATGGCACTTCTATTATCTTATTCAGTTCGTTTCCGGATCATGGGGAGGTGTCATCTAGGTCCTGGATATCTTTACACCGTGTTAAGTTAGCATGGGCTCATTACCGGTTTAAACGCCATTTTTCCTTTTTTGCAACTTCTGCACACGACACTTAGTTGTTGCTTTAGCTTTCCACCTAGTAGTTCATCGTGGTTTACATGAGAATAATATGTTATTGCTCTACTATCTGCTTTGCTTGTTAAACTATATCTGTACAGCGAGTGCTAAAGTTTCAAGAACAACACGATACAGAATTGTTATGAGGTCTGATCTCCACGACTTCATACTCATAACATAAGTGCAACTTCTGCCAATTCTGGGCATGAGGCGAGTTTTATATTGCTTTGCCGAACACACATACACAACAGTTGATGCGGTTCACATGAAGAGAGAGCTGGTGTATGCTGATGTGATTCCTTCAAATCTAAGACACTAAAGTATGGGCACGCCCTAAACCAACACAAAGAGACCTTCTTAGCAAATAATATAATATGTGTATTAGGGAGGGTGAGATATAAGCAGCCGCGGGCCGTGGAGGGAGTTACGGTGGGGCAGGGAGGCGGGGAGGGGGAGAAGCAGGGTGGAGCCCTCTCTACCTTGCCCCTCCCCCTCCCCGCCTCCCTGCCCCACCGTAACTCCCTCCACGGCCCGCGGCTGCTTATAAGTGTTGCTAACTCTTATTCATTTACTGCATGTTAACATACTGTCACCATTCGCTTTTTATGTACTAGTAACTATGCTGGTAATTTTGCTACTGATAATATGTGTACTTCTATTATCTAAGATACTACGCCTGAGAAGACGGCATTAGTAAATAAACATTTCAAATACACATGTGTTCTTCTTAACTCCATGTTCTGGTTTCTAAGAAATATATAACGACCGACTGTTCATGAGTTCCACGTATCCTGAGGTACTATAAGTTCATATTCTGGATTGTCTAAACATTGAGAGTTTGTTATATCCAATGTGACACTGTACCTAGCTTGCTAAGGAGTGTTTGATTACTAACGTGAGTTTTGGGACACCCTAATTCGCCGAGGTTCCAATCCTCTGTCCACAGTTCTGTGTGAGAACAGAAACCCTGCGACAGGGGCACCCCCGACCCTTGCTGGAGCTTCATCACACTTGCGATACAACTCCAGCAATGCGCCACCTTTACGGCACAGATACATCACGCATCTGTGCTGTTTTTGCCCCATGATGCGCCGCATTGTAAATGCAGCACACCATAGGTGACGGAACAGCGGCACAGAATGACTAACACATCCCTGGTGATGCGCCAGTCATCATAAATGTATCCCTATGCTTCTTATCTTGTTAGAGATGAACCGCCATATGTATCATCAAAGTTTTTTGCATTTCCTAAATAGCGAACTTTAAGGAATAAATAGCGATTCTTTACCATTCCTAGTTTGCGATTAGCTATTTGCTAATTACAAATTACCCATTCATTTCCTTCATTTCCATAGGGCGGTTGGACTCACTTTTAGCTCGAACGGCTGAATGGATTTCCACGAAACTTGGCAAAATTGTAGGGACTGGTAGCCCGATGTGCCTTTGCTATGTCTCAAGATATATGCTCCAGTGGTTTTTACGAAAATTAACTTTGAAAAATATATATTGGGCTACATTGGCCTATATATATGTTGGAGCCCAAATGTAGCCCAATGTAGCCCAATGAAGCCCAATGTAGCCCAATGTAGCCCAAAGATGGCCGCCAGACACACAAAAAAACAAATGTAGCCCAAATATCAGCCAGATGTAGCCCAACTATAGCCCAGTGACAGAATGACCAATCAGCTTCGCAAACCTCCGTTACGCGAAGCGGAGCGCTGTTACAGATATATATCTTTTTTTGAACGTTAATTTCTCAAAATCCACTGGAGCACATATATTGAGACCTAGCAAAGGCACATCGGGCTACCAGTCCCTAATATTTTGCCAAGTTTCGTGCAAATCCATTCAGCCGTTCGATTATTATTATTATTTTTTTTTTTTGCCCCGCGGGGCCCTTTTAAAACCTCCACATCAAACCTAGGGGGTCAGCGAGGATCTACTATGCCCCCTTATAGTTATTTCCCCCTTTGTTTTGACCTCCTCTTGTCTCTTGATCCTACCGAGAGACAAGATGGCGGCCGCTACGGACTTTTTGGAATGTTGACAGACGCCGGAGAACCAATCAGCTTCGCTTCACAAAGCTCCGTTGCGCGTAAAGTACGCGAACCGGAGCGCTGCCTGGTCCGCTGTTACAGATATATATCTTTTTTTAAACGTTAATTTCTCAAAATCCACTGGAGCACATATATTGAGACCTACAAAAGGCACATCGGGCTACCAGTCCCTACAATTTTGCCAAGTTTCGTGCAAATCCATTCAGCCGTTCGGGCTAAAAGTGAGGCCAACCGCCCTATGGAAAACTCAATGTTAAAAACACGTTTTGGGACCCCCCTTTTTTCTCGGCCCCCCCTTGACGAACCCCCCCCAAATTTTCAAGGGCTGCTCAGAAACAAAATGTGCCATTTTCCTGAAAATTTCAGCCAATTCCGTCCACAAACGCCAAAGTTATTAGACATAGAATTTTCAAAAAACCCATAGAGAAAAAATCCTAACTATATATACCTACTGGCGGTCGCCAGTAGGTAATTATATATATATATATATATATATTACTTACTGGCGATAGCCAGTAGGTATATATAGTTAGGATTTTTTTCCTATGGGATTTTTGAAAATTCTATGTCGAATAACTTTGGCGTTTGAAGACAGAATTGGCTGAAATTTTCAGGAAAATGGAACAGTTTGTTTCTGAGCAGCCCCTGAAAATTTGGGGGGGTTTCGTCAAGGGGGGGCCGAGAAAAAAGGGGGGTCCCAAAACGTGTTTTTCCCATGCAATTTTCCATAGGGCGGTTGGCCTCACTTTTAGCCTGAACGGCTGAATGGATTTACACCAAACTTGGCAAAATTGTAGGGACTGGTAGCCCGATGTGCCTTTGCTATGTCTCAAGATATAGGCTCCAGTGGTTTTTACGAAAATTAACTTTGAAAAATATATATTGGGCTACATTGGGCTATATATATGTTGGAGCCCAAATGTAGCCCAATGTAGCCCAATGTAGCCCAATGTAGCCCAAAGATGGCCACCAGAGACAAAAAAAAACAAATGTAGCCCAAATATCAGCCAGATGTAGCCCAACTATAGCCCAATGACAGAATGTCCCAGAGTGTTCTAAAGAACAACTAGAGTGCTAACAGTCCTACTTATTACAAAGGTATGGCACACCTGAAGCCATCTTGATTGGAATAAAGTGGTAACTCTTAAAACATTTAATTTAAAAAGGAACAAAATGAGGGGGTTCATTTTGCCATAGAAAGTATGATTAGCGAATATATGACGAAATCCCGCATACCATCAGTCCGCAAAAAAAATCCCGCATGTACTATTAGGCCGCAAATTAAAATAACGAAAACTTTTAGAACGAATATGCCTTTAGCATACACTAAATAACTAAACTACCCTAAACCCTAAAACACTACCCCCAGCATGACCCTACACTACACAAACAGTACAACACTACCCTAAACCCTAAAACACTACCCCCAGCATGACCCTACACTACACAAACACTACAACACTACCCTAAACCCTAAAACACTACCCCCAGCATGACCCTACACTACGCAAACACTACAACACTACCCAAAACCCTAAAACACTACACCCCAGCATGACCCTACACTACGCAAACACTACAACACTACCCTAAACCCTAAAACACTACCCCCAGCATGACCCTACACTACACAAACACTACAACACAACCCTAAACCCTAAAACACTACCCCCAGCATGGCCCTACACTACGCAAACACTACAACACAACCCTAAACCCTAAAACACTACCCCCAGCATGACCCTACACTACGCAAACACTACAACACTACCCTAAACCCTAAAACACTACCCCCAGCATGACCCTACACTACAACACTACCCAAAACCCTAAAACACTACACCCCAGCATGACCCTACACTACGCAAACACTACAACACTACCCTAAACCCTAAAACACTACCCCCAGCATGACCCTACACTACGCAAACACTACAACACTACCCAAAACCCTAAAACACTACACCCCAGCATGACCCTACACTACGCAAACACTACAACACTACCCTAAACCCTAAAACACTACCCCCAGCATGACCCTACACTACGCAAACACTACAACACTACCCTAAACCCTAAAACACTACCCCCAGCATGACCCTACACTACGCAAACACTACAACACTACCCTACACCCTAAAACACTACCCCCAGCATGACCCTACACTACGCAAACACTACAACACTACCCTAAACCCTAAAACACTACCCCCAGCATGACCCTACACTACGCAAACACTACAACACTACCCTAAACCCTAAAACACTACCCCCAGCATGACCCTACACTACGCAAACACTACAACACTACCCAAAACCCTAAAACACTACCCCCAGCATGACCCTACACTACGCAAACACTACAACACTACCCAAAACCCTAAAACACTACCCCCAGCATGACCCTACACTACGCAAACACTACAACACTACCCAAAACCCTAAAACACTACCCCCAGCATGACCCTACACTACGCAAACACTACAACACTACCCAAAACCCTAAAACACTACACCCCAGCATGACCCTACACTACGCAAACACTACAACACTACCCAAAACCCTAAAACACTACACCCCAGCATGACCCTACACTACGCAGACACTACAACACTACCCAAAACCCTAAAACACTACCCCCAGCATGACCCTACACTACGCAAACACTACAACACTATCCTAAACCCTAAAACACTACGCCCAGCTTGACCCTACACTACGCAAACACTACAACACTACCCTAAACCCTAAAACACTAGCCCCAGCATGACCCTACACTACGCAAACACTACAACACAACCCTAAACCCTAAAACACTACCCCCAGCATGACCCTACACTACGCAAACACTACAACACTACCCTAAACACTAAAACACTACCCCCAGCATGACCCTACACTACGCAAACACTACAACACAACCCTAAACCCTAAAACACTACCCCCAGCATGACCCTACACTAAACAACCACCACAACTCTACACTACACTAACACAACACTACACTACACAACACTACACTACACTACACAATCACTAACCCACGAAAAAATTAACACAAACCCACTTACCTCTCTCGTCATCGTGGTTTTCACAACGCAAATGCATTTACCATACATGCCTTTAAAACGTAATTCTTTGTAAAGGCATGCGCGATAAATGCACATGCGTTTTGAAAAAATGCGGGATAATGGTATGCGAGGTCAATGACCTTGCGGGATAATGGTACGCGGACTGAAAGTCTGCGGGATAAAAAATGCGGGAAAATGGCTGCAAACCATGATTAGCAGCAGACTTCCCTGGTGAGCACTAGCTTTACTACAGTGATCTAATGAGCAACTAGAGTGCTAACATTCAGAATTTATGGCAAATGTGTGACACATCTGAATGCCTTCTTGATAGAACCAAAGTAAACAAGCATTGAAAATGCAATAGATCTCGCCCTCGTTTAAGTTAAAGCCATTCTGTTTGTAAGGAGGTGGCTTTTTAGCTTTGCTTTTATTAGTGTTTTTAAAACTTTCATGTAAATAACATGCATATGTATGCATATATGTATATGTATGCATGCATTTATATTTATATAGATATGCAGATTATATATGTTTATATATGTATATTACCTACTGGCGATAGCCAGTGGGTATATATAGTTAGGATTTTTTCTCTATGGGATTTCTGAAAATTCTATGTCTAATAACTTTGGCGTTTGTGGACGGAATTGGCTGACATTTTCAGGAAAATGGCACATTTTGTTTCTGAGCAGCCCCTGAAAATTTGGGGGGGTTTCGTCAAGGGGGGGCCGAGAAAAAAGGGGGGTCCCAAAACGCATTTTTCCCATTCATTTTTCCATAGGGCGGTTGGACTCACTTTTAGCTCGAACGGCTGAATAGATTTACATGAAACTTGGCAAAATTGTAGATATGGTTTGCCCGACGTGCCTTTGCTATGTCTCAATATATGTGCTCCAGTGGATTTTGAGAAATTAACGTTTAAAAATATATATATATCTGTGACAGCGCTCCGGTTAGCGCCCCGGTTCGCGTACCTGACGCGTAACGGAACTTCGCGAAGCGAAGCTGATTGGCTCTCCGGTGTCTGTCAACATTCTAAACAGTCCGGAGTGGCCACCATCTTGTCTCTCGGTACGATCGAGAGACAAGATGTGGTGAAAAACGAAGGGGGAAATGAAGGAAAGGGGGCAAGGTAGACCACTCCTGACCCCCTAGGATTGATGAGGGGGATATTAAAGTGCCCCGCGGGGCAAAAAATAAAAAAATAAATTTTTGTGATTTTACGCCGTAGAGGCGCGTCCCGGTACGCGAACCGGGCAGCTCACCGGGCAGCTCACCGGGCAGCTAACCGGGCAGCTAACCGGCAGCGTAGCTGTCAACATTGTAAACAGTCCGGAGCGGCCGCCATCTTGTCTCTCGGTAGGTTCGAGAGACAAGATGTGGTGAAAAAAGAAGGGGGAAATGAAGGAAAGGGGGCAAGGTAAACCCCTCCTGACCCCCTAGGATTGATGAGGGGGATATTAAAGTCCCCCGCGATTTTTCGCGGTAGAGGCGCTTCCCGGTACGCGAACCGGGCAGCTAACCGGCAGCGTAACGGGAGTCCGCCATCTTGTGTTTTTGGAGCGTCCGGTTCGCGTACCGGGTAGCGTCCCGGTAAGCGTAACAAGGGGAAAACCAAGAGAAACAGTAAAAAAAAATGAAGGGAATAGATTTCCAGCAAACTTGGCAAAATTGTAGGGACTGTTTGTTTGATGTGCTTTTGCAAGGCCTCAAGATATGTGCACGTGTGGATTTTGTCTAATTAAGGTTAAAAAAAAAATATATATCTGTAAGCGTGCTCCGGCACGCTTACGTTACGGGTTTTGTTTGCGCTGCAGAGCCGATACGTCACGGTTATGCGACGCGTCATGAGGCGTCTCACGTGGCTACGTGATACGTCACGTAATAAAGAATATATTTTACAGCTATAGATATTAGCTTTTAAAAAACCAATGAAATTCACTGAAAAAACCATAGGTTATAGACCATATATAGTTAGGAATTTGCATTTACAAAACCTTGAAAATTCACTGAAAAAACCATAGGTTAGAGACCATATATAGTTAGCTGGACATTTTATTGACATAAAACCAATGAAATTCCATATATAGTTAGTTGCACTAACTATATATCGCGCACCCGCAATCCACTGCTGATGATGTCACATATTACATCATTCATGACATGGTCAGTGACATCACTGATGACATCACTGATGACATCTCAAATGACATCACTGATGACATCACTGATGACATCTCAAATGACATCACTGATGACATCATGACACACCAATACCAGTTACTACATACGCACTCACTGATTCCTACGTCTACACACACATTCACTCATTCACCCATACAATCACTCATACATACAGTCACTCATTATTACAACACTATCATATGCACTCATACACCTATGCAGACACTCACATACTGCCACTCATCCATGGAGTTACTCACACACCTAGTCAGTCCTGTAAAGAATCAATCACACTTCCATTTCCTCATCTATACAGTTAAACACAGAACACCATACTTCAGTGACATCACTGATGACATCACTGATGACATCTCAAATGACATCACTGATGACATCTCAAATGACATCACTGATGACATCATGACACACCAATACCAGTTACTACATACGCACTCACTGATTCCTACGTCTACACACACATTCACTCATTCACCCATACAATCACTCATACATACAGTCACTCATTATTACAACACTATCATATGCACTCATACACCTAGTCAGTCCTGTGAAGAATCAATCACACTTCGATTTCCTCATCTATACAGTTAAACACAGAACACCATACTTTTCACACATATACTAACACATACTTACTCTCTTATACAATCACTGATACAAGTACACATTGATATGCACAGAGTCACACACCTCCCAGCCAGCCACACACACACTCAGTCTTCCATACATCCACTCATTCTTCAATATGTAAAACATATTTAAACTTTACAAAAACACACAGACACTAGATGATATCAGTGATGTCATTTGAGATGTCATCAGTGATGTCATTTGAGATGTCATCAGTGATGTCATCAGTGATGTCACTGACCATGTCATGAATGATGTAATATGTGACATCATCAGCAGTGGATTGCGGGTGCGCGATATATAGTTAGTGCAACTAACTATATATGGAATTTCATTGGTTTTATGTCAATAAAATGTCCAGCTAACTATATATGGTCTCTAACCTATGGTTTTTTCAGTGAATTTTCAAGGTTTTGTAAATGCAAATTCCTAACTATATATGGTCTATAACCTATGGTTTTTTCAGTGAATATATATATATATATATACACACACATATATATACATATATATATACACACATATATATACATATATATATACACACATATATATACATATATATATACACACACACACACACACATATAGAGATAAAAGAGGAAATGTAAAAATCTAAGCATGAAAAATAATGCATGACATTTATATAGTAAAAGATGTATTTTTATAAACCGTGAAAGGCTAGATTCATAAAAAAAGAAAATCACCATTTACTGTAAACAACCTTCCTCGACCATGAGTCCAAATGGACTAAGTGGTTACTAATATTCTCTGCAAATAATAGGAGCACGCATCTTAAAAATGTGACCCAAATGATTGACATACTGATCAAGTGACAGGATAGTCTTCTCTTCACTCAGGTGTGCACATCCTGAATGATAATATGCTCCAACCCAGATCCCACGCTCTTAAAACTCGCTAGACACAATCTGCCCAAAAATATCTGTAGACTGAGTGTACAAATAAAAGCCACCGCTCCCAGGAGTGCAGTACGACATAGCAGAGGGTAGAAGGGAAAAATTATGGTGGCAGGAAAAGATTTTCTTTAAAAGAACCAATTTTAACCATTGGTATTTCCAAGTACTGCAACAGGGATCAAAATAGTGCGTTTTCAAGTTTTAAAAACTGGCAATCTATAGCAGATATGGTTGAGGTTAAATCATCATAATGTTTTCTACATTGCTTGATGTCACAACATGCTATGTTGTAGCGTTCTTCATAAAACCGGTTATGACTAGCAAATTCAATGGTACTCTCTTTAGGAGACTCAGTGGGAGGAACGTGTAAGCCGTTCTACCACAATTCAAACCTGTGACCTGCAGAGCACATAAATCTTATGTGAAAGCGTTCAACTCCTCGAGCTATTCCGCTGCTCTCCAAAATCCTGAAATAATCCAGAAACCCTTATTTTAAGCCAGACGAAGATACATTTCAAAAGTTACCAATCAAAAAAAATGTAACCGCACAACCTAAATGTACAAAATAAAGATCAGTTTAAAGACAACCAGGCTCTGTATCCAATCAAAACGATACATATTAAAGCAACTTCTGTTGACAACACAAATCTCAGTAACCAGCTCTATCAAACAATGTTTGTGTTATAAGTTTCATGATATAGAGGGGCCATTCGGCGTTGAGAAAAAAATTGGCTTTCACCCAATCTTGCATCTCCAACAATCACCAAGAACAGGCATATCCAGTGGATGGACTCTTTAAAAAAAGAAAACTAACTTCAGAGTGCCTTGGACAAAAACGCCATTTCAAACCTTGCAATATTGGTAGCCATGGATAAAAAAATATACATATAACTCCTGAATCCTTGGTCATCTTTGGCGGGCACAAATAACCGAACCAAAGGCCAGAGCATTAAACCCTGGGAGAAGACCTGAACACAAGATCCAATTAGCTGGCCTTTGAACTCACTCGAAAGCAAAGAAGAGGCTGCAGGTTCCCAGGATTAGTATCAGCGTCAGGTAGAAGATTCCTTTCTGGCGGGCCATCATGACCCTTCCATCGCAGCAGAACGTGTTTTTTCCAGGCAGTTTCTCCCATTTGCGGGTCACTTTCTTCCTCACCATCATAACCGACATGGCTCCGCCTTCTCCGTGCAAGGCTTCCTTTTAAAACCAGCCTAGCAGGCCTGCTCTTACAAAGAGGACGCCACCCTGAATGCTTCCCGGCCCTGCGCCGTCGTCTGAGCAGGGCAAGACATCTCTCAGAACACAGCCCGAGCCCCTGGAAGAAGGGAAAAAATAAAATTAGAAACATCCAGGTCACCCATGCTTGTGCGCGGCCTAGCCGGAAGTATCAAACAAGAGCGCGCTGCACTGGGCGCTTGAGTTCAGAGGGCAGTGGTCATGTCACACAGGGCCATTACAAAGTATGGTGGAATAAGGCAGATGTGATACTAATAACAATATTATTAGACTTTTCACGGGCAAGGATTGTGCACAGGCATCCAAAACAGTGCAGTTAACTGAAACAAATCAAGAATGTGCAGAAGTAAAGGAAAAATGTTCAAGTTCAAAGAACAAACAAATTATTATTAGCAATTAAGAATTAACTTAAAATCTGAACAGAAGGTCAAATTTCTGGGAAAATATCTTTTTCAAATATTTTCGGTGTATTAAAACATTACTCTCGTATGGTGTTCTCAAAATGAAAGCAGGACGCCGCCACCAATGTTTAAGAACAGCACAATCTCGCCTCAACTGACCAAAAGCATAGTTCCACCAATGTTTACTGAAAGCAAAGTCCTGTCCCACATCTCAAGGTCGCGAGCGACCTTGAGAAATCGGTTGTCAAGAATAAGGTTATATACTGTGTACCTGCAGTGCTGCTCACCTAATCTTTGTCAGCATGCAAGTGAGAAGTGGGACAACAACAGTAGTTATTTTTCCGAACTGATAGGAAACCCGCCCCTAAAGCTTTATGATGCGACTCGACTACCATATAATTACAGTGGAGGCCAAAGCTTCCCAAAAGTAGTGGCGAGAGTTAGAAACATCACATACAATTACTACGAAGCCAGTCTTTTCAAATTTAAAAAGGAAAATGTAATCCACACAAAAATTAGATTAAATTTACAAACCAAGAAAACCGAACCTCATTAAACTCTCCCTAAACTAGAAATCTGTGTAAGGATGACCCCTTAGTGTTAAAGAATGTAAACCCCCTTCCTGGGGTGTTTGGCCACAAAGATCTTTAAGAAGGGATACAAAATGTGAAGCCCCTTCTTACTGTATTAAATGGCTATGTACAGGGCCACTGGAATTATGCGGTAGGAGAAGGCCAAATTACGCAGGGTGATGCGGCACATTTAATAGCATTACTTCATTATTCTGAACGATTTAAACACATGTTTAGCACTGTCTGGGTATTGGGTGCACCTCATCAGTACTAGTTTAATACCCAAATATAGCAATAAGCAACAGAAAGTTGAACAGTCAACCCTTGCAAAAGGCCTTCCACTGCATGGTAACGTGTGCCGCTGGGGTTTAAGTAACTTTTCAAGCGTTTGAGAGAGAAAACAACATTTGTTGTTAAAAGCTGCAGCAGATGATGCATTATGTGGCAAAATTATAAATATGCAAAATTCCGCGCAGCTGTACTATCGCATAATACCAGTTACCCTGGCTTTGCATTAACAAGGTCTATAGGTTAAGAACAATGAAACTACTACTTGGGCGGGCTTGTAAAATTGCTACACGAGCAAGATGCTGTAAGGAAGGTGATTGATGAACAAAATGGATTAAGCCAAAGTCTTCCGCTCTAGCCTGTTTTTAGACCCTTGTCTCATTATGTGAGCTCTATCAGACTAATGTCTGTCCACAAATGGTATGTTACTTTATTTTAAAAAAAATAATTGAGATACCAGTAATAGGCATGAATTAAGGCTTCTGGGGTTGGCTGTCAGCTTGGTGTTGGGGATATTAGAACGGTGTTTAAATATGCAAGTAAGGACAGGATTCTTTGGGAGTGGTCTCCAGCTTCTTGGATCACAAATCACATTTAAGAGCAAGTTATCAAATATTAATGAGCAAAATGACCCATGCTGCAACCAAAAAGAGTCGAGAAACTTAGGTGCCAAACCAAAAATATATATCATTAAAATGTATGCACCAACACATTTTGGTGGAAAAAGACATACAGGTGCAAAATAACTGCAGGAGTGTGGTATCACGTTTAAGTACGAACGTCACTTGGTTCAGAAAGAGAATAGGGTAGTAAGAAGTCAAATTTGGAGTAAAAGTAGTGCATCATCAAGATTATATCATTTGCTTGACCCAATAATTAAGGCCATGAGAACTCCCTAAACACACCCAGGAAAAGATTTCCCTTTAGGAGAAATAACTCTCACCCACTGCTAATTACAGTGGCATGCTTCATCATAGATTTCTCACTGATGCAAGCTTTATCAAGTGTGTTTTTTTTCTTCGACCTCGAGGGAGCACTGGTGTAATGGGGTGGGGTTCTAAAATATAAAATTGCCTACACGGTACTGTGGTTTTTATCTTTAATATGGGTCTGTATGCAAGATTAAAAACAAGAATTGATGCTTTTGCATTTCAATAACTAGAGCAACTCTAGTTTGTTCAAGAAGTTTCAGCCACCTTCCCTACCAAAAAAACACGAGTATTTGCAATGCAATAGGTCTCACAGGAGTTAGAGTTGGAGCTATTGGTATTGCAAATGAGCATGCTTTTTAGTTTATTTTTTTTGTTTGCAGTGACGCGATTCGACCTTTTTAAAAAGTTAAGGAAAGAGAATGGAGAGAAAACAGTGGAAAAGTAGGAGGTGGTAGGAATAGAAGCTTATACCCTCTACAGAAGCAAAAAAACCCGAAAGCACATCGCTCGCGTCGGAAGAGAGAAAATAATAGCGACACTTAAAACACCACAACAAACACGTTCATATAATTACACCCCATACTTGCAAAACAATGAGAGCAGTTTTAGCCAAGGAAACATGACAGCATAGACAAGAGGGACACCGGGTGCAAATGTAGGAATTAAAATGTACTCCTTTCCTATTCATGTTTTTGCATAAATTATACAGTGAGAGTGGGGAGTAAAAGCATATAGTGAGGCTTATATCCTGTACAGAAGCTAAACTTTAAAGGCAGATCACTTGTGCTGGAAGTGATCATTTTAACTTTAAACGGTAGGGGAAGGTCATAGCCAATATATCTCGCCTTTGGGACCTTATAAGTATTTAGCCATGCAGCACACTATCCTGGCTGCTGTGCCGCCAGAAACTGAATAGCTATACAATTACTACACGCTGGGCCATGCAGTCAGTTTCTAGGTTTTCACTACAGAAACAGTGCATAGACATTAATTTAGGGGTGGGTGGATTAAACAGAAAAGTTAGTTAGCAACTGCACCCATGTGCTTGCATGTGTGGTGAGGGTGGCCTCTTAAGAAATAAGGCACGCATGTTTGTGAGCGAGAAGTAGGGAGATGGGGGGAATGGCTAGAAGATGCGAGAGCTGAGCAGCAGGTGTCTTTGGTCCGAATGCACAGATCGGTAGTAAAAGGTTGCTGTAGGAGGAGTGGGACCCCACATAGGAGTGTCATGAACTTCATGTTAACAGCTTAATGGGGGAGAAGGGCTGCAACAATGGGAAGTGCGTGTACAATACAACTTTTAAAATGCCCTTTGTGTCTCTTTTGACCGGGACACTGGTCTCTAAAAAGTAGGTCCTTAAAACCACAGCAAGGAATTGTTATGATGAAGTAGAGGGTAGATGTCATCCTGATGCCTGGATTCCCTATCTGAGGCGGACCTGGTACTTCCTGAGCGCCTCTCGACTGTCCTTCCCACGGGTTTCCCTAGAGACCCACTCAACATTCAAACCGTCTCCTCCACGAGCTGGGCATGGCATAAATTATGCTGGATCACTGTAACAGAGAGGTTATATTCCTCCGCCCTACCGGTCGTAAACCCTCGACTAATCCCCATTACAGGTGAAAGACTGTTGCAGCGCACTCCGACGAAATTTGATCTAGCGAGACAGGGGGGACCTGTATCTGGACGGCCACATTTTCTCCCCCACAGAGGATGCACGCTTTAACCCTTGTCGCATCATGGACAAATTCGCATCCACTCCGCAATACATTCAACTTTCCCGACTTCCCACTTGAGCCAGTCTCATTTCCCCCTTTCACACTGGTCATAGAAAATCGGACAGCACACATCTGATCTCAAAGCATGTGCCTCGCTGGAGCCTGTACAGAACAGCAAAATTTGCAGCGCATGGGAAAAAGCCTTGGGAACCACGACCACTGATGAGAAATGGGCTCACTACTGTTCAGGGAGAAGTCTTGCGTGACTGAACAGCAGACACAAACTCCTACATTTTAAATTCCTGCGTCGCATTTATTTCACTCCAGCACTGGCTCACAAAATAGACCCATCCAAGCCACACAACGGTCGCAAATGTTCCACACCACACGGGGACTTTGCACACCTCTCCTGGACATGCCCAAACCTGCAGAACTATTGGGAAAAGGTCCACCCACGTTGGGTCAGATTCCCCTGACCCCAATTCCAGAAGTATCTCTGCTGGGATACACAATTACCTTCCCTCAAAAAATCAGCAAGTTTTCTTCACTCGGTCTTATTAGCAAGGAGAGAAGTGGCCCTACGCTGGGGGCGAAAAACTGCCCCAAATGTTCATGGTTGGTTGCACAGTCTCACCGTTTGCAATGTAGCAGTGTCCATTACCACCCCCTTTTGTACCACTTTTGGCCGCCATAAGTGTGGCAGTGTATGCTCAGACGTGAGTCCCTTGCTCACTTTGCCACTGGATTCAAGCAAGCCGGGCTGAAGACAGCTCTAATGCCAGAAACCAGTCCTCGAAAGCTTGTTTCCGGTCCAGGGAAGGCATGGCTTGGCAGTTCGGGCTGGACAGTTCCCATGAGGCACAGGGTCAGACTGATTTGCATATAGCCATGTCTGAACTGGGGTGGCAGAGTGGGCTAAAGAACGGTGATGGATTAAACCCAGATCTTTTGACTGGGTGTGAGTGTTTGATTGGTTCAGATGCTCCGTCCATTACCACCCCCTTTTGTACCACTCAATCAGAACAAGCATTGGCATAGCCAATAGGTCTCACTTTTGGGACCATATAAGTGTTTAGTTATCAGCACAATATCCTTGGTGCAACAACATCAAGTGTTGCATGGCTAAACACTTATAAGGTCCTAAAGGCAAGACTTATTGGCTTTGCCAATGCTTGTTGTTACTGTCTCCACTTTGGCATACAATTGGACATTAATGCCATATGTGGTTATTTACTGTTTTCACAGGGTTTATTTATTAAGTCAGAAATATCTGTATACAACCCCGTAATAACTTGGTACATGAAAGTCACTATGGATATCCTGAATCTTGGTGGGTGTTTTTGTCATATTTTATTGTTTATGGGTTGAATTTTGCATTTGGATACTTATTTGAAAGTACCATATTGCATCGATATTTTGTTATTTCTAACAAAAGAGTGCATACCTTCACGCTACAGTTTTCTATGTAGATATAAACATTATGTCTTAAGATATCTGGCATTTGGAAATGCTTCACACAATATTTATTTGGTACTTTGATGCTACTCCGGCATGCCTCTATACTTGAAATAACATCCAGTGCGATCCTCCTATATCAACAAGCAGCGTGAATATTAGGCGCATGTTGTTGCCAGCAATACCAGCTCGCTGTTATTTTTCCACCATCATCCTAAAATCTTGAACTCATTCCGGTTTGCGACAAATCCAGCTTTCTTTTGACATGACATATGAATGAAAATACATATCCCATGATCCCTTGCAAATGCCCGTCTAGTTGAAATGTCACCGCTTCCCACGGTTCCTCGCCTATCCAGCACTTCAAAGTAACCGGGTAAGAAGTGTGTGTTTGTTCAAATGTGAGTGTGTGAGAATGATGAGGCTTTGGAAACGTGCCTCGCATATCGGTTCACTTGAAATGTAAACTGGTTCGAGCGCCTATCGGATTTATATGAACACTTTGACAAGAGCACCGAGGCTAATTAATAACTTGCCTTGTATACCCTAGTTCCTAGGACGAAACTTTGGCAGGGCACAAGTCCTAAATGAGCTGTGTCTCACACCGCTGAAAGTGAAGCGAACGTGCGACGTTAAAAATATGCGAGAGGCTCAAAGGGGAAGTGGCGCGATTCCCTTGCAGGAGCGAGCTTTAAACTATCTGTTTGCAAGTTAATTGCAAACAGATGTTTTAAAAGCTGCTCCCGCAAGGGAATCGCCAAACGTGCACGCGTTGCCATTCAAAGCAACGCATGCACGTTTTTGCCTGCAAAACCGAATCGATAGCTAAAGGTCTTTTCCTATGCAGGGCATGCGCGCTGCGTAGGTGAGACCTAAAAAGAAACAACAAAACCACAGTTGATATGTTCATAGTGTTTAACATCGGCCAATGAAATGCAGCTTTTTCAGTGCTGCATTGTAGAGTGCACTGCAAAAAGCTGCGTTTCATTGAGGAAAAGTTCCTTACACGCGTGGTTAACCTGAAGTTTGCCTGCAACCAAACATTCCCCGATATAGATATATATAACATTACCTTGCATTATGGGAAATGCAGTTTTTACTTATGGTCATGTGACTTTATTTAAAATGACATGGACAAAGCACTTTGTTATGGCGTTTCCTCCCGTGAACAAGGCTCATGCCGAAACGCGTAAGAGATATGGAAAATTGCGCTGTCACCTGTGGATTAACCCCTTCGGTGCTAATGACGGAACGGTTCCATCATGAGCGTCTGTTGGCCTGTGCTCACGACGGAACCGTTCTGTCATGAGTCCATAGGTTCTTTAGAACCTTCAGCACGGCAGAGGAATTCGGGCAGCATTGAAGGGGTTAAACGCTTCGTCTCAGAAATGGGCCTCTGAGTGTTGTTTGCTGTTGGCATTTGATGGGCTGCTCCATGCCCATTGTGTTAACAGAGGCCGCCCTGAAGAGTTGGGGGCTCCGTGTAGGACTGTGATAGAGATATATATATATATATATATATATATATATATATATATATGTACACAAACCTCCCTTGACGGCAAGGAATAATGGGACGAACTAACGTTCTCAAATGTTTTTGCTATTTTTAAAGCCTTCAATTTAGCATTATGCAGACAAACACTGACCAACGCGTTTCGGGAGCACCTCTCCCTTGCTCACGATCACCTGATCCCAGGAAGTTAGTCCTTTTTAAAGTCACATCATTTCATTTCCTGTTTCGTGTGTCTCTTAGCTCAAAGCATTCTGGAGGCTGTAGTTTTTATTTAAAAGTGTAAACTTATGCTTAAGTTCATCATTGTAAGCTGGTCCCAATTTCAACATCGATACTATTCTTGGCATAGTATACATTGTACAAAAAGATTTCTCATTTTGTTTTTTATCACATTTCATTTTCAGAAGTTTCATTTATATGTGTTCATTTTAATGCCCTCTGGTGGGCTATGTCATTATTCCATCATCCTCTTCAGGAGTTTTCATTTCTTAACTTCTTGTGGAATTTCTTCATGTACTTTTGCCCCTTTCGTTTTATTGATTCTTCTTTTCTTTCTTTGTTTGTTCCCTCTTTTCTTTATATCTCAAAGTTAGCATTTATTTTCTTTTTTAGATCCATTTTTTAGTTTTGTTTTTTATCGATGTTGATCCGGATCAGCTTGCACATTTAAAAAAAAAAAAAAAAAAGGAATACAATTTTATGTTGGACAAAATTGTATTCCTTTTTTTTTTTTTTTTTTAAAAGGAATACAATTTTGTCCAACAAAAAGAATGTACTTAGCACAAGTAAGAATAGACCTTTACCTCTATTTTCGCAAAATCAAATTAGCAAAGTTTTTTGCAGAAAACGAAAATGTGACATCACGAAAGAAACCACAGGAAATCATTGAGGGCTTACAAGCCAAAGATGCTGGAAGCTATCTGACACTACTGAACCTGGATGTAATTGAAGGGGATGAAATAAATTTGAACGAAGTGGTGGAACAAAAAGGAGGGGGCCTGAGTGGGCTGAAACCAAAATCTAAATTCTATCCACAACTCGCACCGGGTAAAAAGTTGATTTATTTCAGGAAGCTGTAATTGAAGATGTGTATAAAATAAAAAATAAAACCTATAAAGACAATTTGACCAAGGAGGAAAGAGAAGCCTTGAAAAACCTGATGAATGATGACAACATAGAAATCAAAATTGCTGACAAGGGTGGTAACATCATAATCCAAGATAAAACAGCATATGTCCTTGAAGCCCATAGACAACTTTGGAATAGCACTTATTATGAGAAACTTAAAAAGAACCCAACAAAAGAAATTAAGGAAATGCTGGATGCAAAACTTCAGGAATGGACTATGAAAAATCTAATCAATCAATGAGGAAGAGTGCAAATATCTAACTGTGAATTATCCTATTTTGGCAACAATTTACTTCTTGCCCAAGTTGCATAAGGATCAAAAAAAGCCACCAGGCCGACTGATACTATCGGCGGGGGGCTCTTTACTGGAACCGCTAGCTAACTTCATTGATTACTTCCTACAACCGTATGTGAAACAACTCGGTTCCTATATACGAGATACTACAGACATTAAATATGTTACAGAATACACCTTGGCAGGAATCTTATCTGTTGGCAACGATGGATGTTGTATCCTTATATACAACAATAGACAATGACTTTGGAATAGAAGCGTGCAGTTTCTTTCTACAGGAGAGAAATATAACATATCAAGATCACAACATCATGCTCAGACAGATGATTGAAATTTGTCTGAATAAAAAAAAAATTCTCTTTGGTGATGAACTATATAGGCAAAGAAATGGCACAGCAATGGGCTTTTCCTTTAGTCCAAACTACGCTTGTCTCACGATGGGATACTGGGAAAAGGAAGTGGCGTGGAAGGCGGAAAATGACA